>NC_133415.1:12589166-13875000 GCF_049350105.2 Macaca mulatta
TGGGAGGCATCGGCTGAGAAGGGAGCATTGAGGCCTCGGACAGGGCAGGGACCCAGAGGGAAGGAGACCAGAAAAGGGGAAGGAAGAGGCCATCCCAAGGGTGAGAGCAGAGAAGGCACCTTCAGGGAGGGAGGGTGAGTCAGGGAGGAGAGAAGCTCAAGAACCAGAGAAAAAAACTGCCTGGAGCCAGGTGCCTCTGATGGGCGCTGTGGCACCTCTGTCTCCCCACGGCACATTCCCTCTGCTTCCCATTTCCTGGAATCTCGTATCACCTTCTCTATCCATCTTCGGTTTCAAGCAAAATAAGTGGACCACAGCTAATGAGAAACATAACAGAGCTCACGGGGTTGAAGGGTAAATTACAGAATCTGGGCTCAGGAAGCACAAGAACGAGTGATGGTCCAGGGTCCGGGAGCAGGAACCCATGCACAGTCCTGGAGGGCTCAACTATTGGGATCCACATTGCTGTGACAGTGTTTTCTGGTTTTGTCTTATTTTGTTCAGAGTCAGAGCTCCAGGGGAGTCAGATTGGCTGAACTTGGGTTCTGAACTGGCCCTAGTCCTGGAGAGGGCAGGGGCCTGGGGTGTCTGTCCACGAATCCATCAAGATGACAATCAAAGGAGAAGTGGTTCCCCGAAGGCAGTGGAGGAAGGGATGCTGGACAGGCAAGTCCAACTGAGAGCAACTACACAGCCAGGTGCTGTGGAGCGGTCCGTGCTGCCCTAGCCTCACTCCAAGCTCCTCCTGTTTCATCTCCCCATGGCATGTTCCTTCTGTTTCCTGTTTCCTGGAATCTTGGATCACCTTCTCTACCTATAGAGATCTTTGCTTGCAAGCAAAAGAAACTAACCATGGCTACCTAGAAACATGGGGGAGGCCAGGCGCGGTGGCTCACGCCTGTAATCCCAGCACTTTGGGAGGCCGAGGCAGGTTGATCACCTGAGGTCAGGAGTTCGAGACCAGCCTGGCCAACATGGTGAAAGCCTGTCTCTACTAAAAATACAAACATTAGCCAAGTGTGGTGTCAGGCACCTGTAACCCCAGCTACTTGGGAGGCTGGGGCAGGAGAATCACTTGAACCCGGGAGGCGAAGGTTGCAGTGAGCTGAGATCGTGCCACTGCACTCCAGCCTGGGTGACAGAGTGAGACTCCATCTCAAAAAAAAGGAACATGGGGAGAGCTCACAGAGTGGAAAGGTTAACCCTTTTCTGCACTGGACAGACAAAAAAGGTTGAAGAGTTAACACCTTTCCACATTCTACAGCCATGGTCCAAGGAGGAGGCCAACAAGATCACGGCATGATTGTAAGCATCATCGGTGGAAAATCAAAAAGGCAGAACCATTTGCAGGCCACACGAAGAAGATTTTCTTTGGAACAGCATTAAGACAGGAAGGTCCGGGAGAGGGAAGTCATCATGGCCGAGGTTGGTGAGATGCAAGTTCCTATAAGTACAGTGATGGAAACCTCAAAGACTGGGTTTTCAACATTTAGATTCAATCTATAGACAGGACATGGGAGGCTGAGATATGTTCACAAAATGAATATAAACATTTTCAGCCTTAATAATGTGAAGGCAAAAGTGAAAGAGGTCAGAAGATGGGATGAGGAGGAAGGCTGGAAGAGGAGTGAGGGAAGTGTCAGCGGCTGATTCACAAGATTGAGTCAAGTGATTCTGCTTCTGGTTGAGTTTCAGCAAGCTTTTGAAGCTGTGGGCATTTGCCCACAGGGGACCTGAGGGCAGTGATGCAGCTACATGGGGAGGGGAGAGAAGGGGAGGGGAAGTTCTGGAGAATCATAAGAGCGAAACTCTCATATTCGTGGAGGGAAGGCAGTAGATACCATCAAGAACTAATAAA
Organism: Macaca mulatta; assembly: GCF_049350105.2. Classification (NCBI taxonomy): domain Eukaryota; kingdom Metazoa; phylum Chordata; class Mammalia; order Primates; family Cercopithecidae; genus Macaca; species Macaca mulatta. The sequence goes on from NC_133415.1 coordinate 12,591,025, forward strand.
TCAAGAAATATTGGTTCCTGGAGGAAACCACTCAAGGAACTAAAACCAGAGGGTCAATATGATTGACTCCGAAAACTGGAAGCAGCCTAGAGGAGAAAATCCTCCGCGCCACGTTCCCCTCTCCACATGTTGTCTTAACTAGTGTGTGTTATATTAACAACTTTTAACCTCATCCACAATGTGAAATAAAACGATACATGATAACCAGGAATCAGTAAGAAAAGCACAGACTCTCATCAGAAAGCACAATTAAGGGAGTGAAAGGGTCTGTCATAGACTGGGAAAAGATGTCTGCACTACACCTACCTAACAAAGGGTTTATCTCCCAAATACATAAGGCGCTCCAGAAAATCAGTAAGAAAAACAGCCCGTTATAAAATGGGCCAAAATCTTGAAGAAGCAGCTTACGAAAGTGAATATCAAAATGGCCTGTGAGCCCATGAAAATGTGGTCAACGTCATTAATCATCAGAGAAATGTAAAGTAAAGCCACAGTGAGATACCACTACCCCCTCCCCACCAGGATGGCTCAAATCCAAAAGACTGACAACACTAAATATTGTCAAGGATGGAACTCTCTTATACTGCTGATGGCAGCATAAAAGGGGCAGCATAGAATGTTTGGTTGCAGCTACTAAAGCGAAACAAGCATCTACTCCATGACTTAGCAATGCCACTCCTAGGTGTTATAATATCCAACTGAAATGGATGCTATGTCCACCAAAGGCTGCATAAGAACGTTCACAGGCTGGGCGCGGTGGCTCACGCCTGTAATTCCAGCACTTTGGGACGCTGGGGCAGGCGGATCACCTGAGGTCAGGAGTTTGAGACCAGCCTGGCCAGCAAAACTCCATCTCTACTAAAAAAAATACAAAAATTAGCCAGGCATGTTGGCACACACCTGTAATTCCAGCTACTTGGGAGGCTGAGTCAGGAGAATCCCTTGAACCTGGGAGGTGGAGGTTGCAATGAGCGGAGATGGTGCCACTGCACTCTAGCCTGGGCAACAGAGCGAGACTCTAAAAAAAAAAAAAAAAAAAGAACATTCATGGTGCTTTATTCATGACAGCCAAAAAACTCGAAATAACGGTCTGTCCAGCAACAATGGTATATATTAAAATATATTATAATGTATAAAATTATTTAAATATATGAATTATATATAATGCAATTTTAATATATTATAATTTAAGATATATATTAAAATCTATTGTGAATATGTTATACATGGTAAATATATTGTACTCTCTCCATCAATGGAATACTACACAGCAACAAAAATGAATGAACTCCTAGCATACAAAGCATCAGTGAACCACACAAAAGTAATATTGAACAAAAGAAGTCAGACATAAAAGAATTCATACTGTATAATTTATATGAAGTTCAAGAACAGGCAAAATCAATCGATGATAATAGAAGTCAGAACACCAGTTTCCCGTGCAGGGGAACAAGTCGAATGACATGCAGGAGCCACCTGAGATTCTGGTGAGAGCCTCCACCCCATCTGGCCAATGGTTACATCAGCTGCAAACCTAAGCTTTTGCAGTTAACTCTAAGTTATACTCCAATATAAACATTTTTGAAAGAAAACACAGTTTCAAAGCCTGTATTTTTTAAGAAGGGAACAGTTTTACTAACGGACATACAATATCCCAAATACATCGATAGACAGAAATACAGCACAAATACAAATAGAATCAGCATGATTGCTCTTAGCTTTCTTTCTTTTTTTAAAGTAGTAAGTGGGTTACTTAAGTCCAAGTGACAGAATAATTGTGATTGAAGGAAATGAGGGGGTGCCTACAATATATCAGAAACTAGGAAAGCTGACCGGGCATGGTGGCTCACACCTGTAATCTCAGCACTTTGAGAGGCCGAGGCAGGGGAATCACCTGAGGTCAGGAGTTTGAGACCAGCCTGGCCAACATGGTGAAACCCTGTCTCTACTACAAATACAAAAATTAGCCAGGCATGCTGGCGTGAACCTGTAATCCCAGCTACTAGGGAGGCTAAGGCGGGAGAATTGCTTGAACCCAGGAGGCAGAGGTTTCGGTGAGCCAAGATTGTGCCACTGCACTCCAGTCTGGGCAACAGAGTGAGACACCATCTCAAAAAAAAAAAGAAACTAGGAAAGCTATAAAGCTACTGTAATCAAAAGACCCGTATACGCACTAGTCGCAGAAATAGAGATGAGGAAAATGCCACACACAAATAAAATCAAGGATATTTGGGAAGCTGGTATATAATCAAGGTGGAGCTGCAATTCAGGGGTGGAAAGATGGGCCTCGATTCAGCTGGTGGTGTCCAGTGGATGAGAAATGAATCCTTCTGGCATTCCTGGGGCACGGTGAGCACAGCTCCTCTCCCGCACGGTTACTGCCGCCGCCACCCATTCCCAGCCCGTCGCCTCCTAGTCCTCGGCCCATGACCCCACCTCAGCAGTCACTGAGCACCAAAAAGCAGAAAGGATCACACTCACCTTCACTCCACCTCTAAAACCCTGCCTCCTTCGGTGTCCATATTCATTCATGCAACATTGTTTTTACTGAGTAGCTACAATGTGACAGGTACTATTCTAGGAGGTGGAAACAGACTCAAACAAAAACAGACACAATTCCTCACTCCACGGTCTGCCATAGTCTGTGCCCTGTCAAAGCCCAGCCTTTTGCTCCTGCTCAGGGCTGGGCCTCTCCTTCAGTGGATTTCTCTCTGTAGCTTTCCACACCATCTCCCCTACTGGAGGCTCCTTTCCATCAGCAAGCCACATGGACTGCAATCTCCACCCTGTGTAGTCACATTTTCCTCCATTCTTGGCATCCCTTCATAGAAAAAAATTATATATGATTTATAGATATAAAATCTTTCTACATGTTCTGTCCCAGTTTCCTGCCTCCTGTTCACTTTCATCCCCCTGCAATCTGGCTCCTGTCCACAACACTCCAAGAAAACTGTTCTTGGCCACAACACCAGTGACCTCCAGGTTGCCAGGAGAAAGGGGTAGTTTTCAGTTCTCATCTTGCCCCTCCACAAGCAGCAGATGACCCGGCTGAGCACACTTTCTTCCCGAGCCGCCTCCTCTCTCATTGTTGGTGACACCCCCGTCCCGTGGCTTTCTCTCTTCTGCTCACCCAGTAGCTCCTCCTCTTCTCCAGGATCTGTAGACACCAGTACCAGACTTGAGGGTCCTCCCCGCTTGTGTCTCCCACCTTCTCCCTGGAGACCTCAGCCCGCCCCACGTGCACACCATTCACCTCTCCAGTCCTGGAGTTCACCTGAGCCTGAGACTCAGACACCCGCTTCCTACTGGGCATCCACCCTCGACGTCTGATGGACGTCATAAATCACATCCCTGACTCCTTGTGGGTTCCCCCCCTGCAAAAATATATTTTTCCTCAGACTTCACCAACTTTACACAGGACACCAGCATTCACCCAGCGAGCAGTGAGCTTAAGCCCGAGCCCAAGGTGTTACCAGGATTCTTCTTTCTCCTGACATCCAGTTCATCAGCAAGTCCAGCCAATGCCACCTCCAAACTTACCCCTATTCGCCTGCTAATCTCTGTCCCCACAGCCTGCAGCATTACCTCTCACTGGGATGGTGAAGAACCTTCTGACTCTCAATCTTCTCCCTACAATCAGTGTCTACAGAGGTGCTGCAGGGAGCCTTTCAACAGAACCAGGACATATCTCCACCTTGACTAGACTTCCCAGCCCCTCAATACATGCGTACACTCGCATGCACACACATGCACACACATGCATGCACACATGCACACACACATCCACACATGCACACACCCACATGCACACACATGCACACACCCATATGCACACATACACTCACACCCATGCACACACCCACATGCACACATACACTCACACCTATGCACACACATGCACTCACATGCATACACACATGCATGCACACCCACATACACACATGCATACATACACTCACACATGCACACATGCACACACATGCACACATGCATGCACACCCACATACACACATGCATACATACACTCACACACATGCATACATGCACACACATGCACACACCCATGCACACATGCACACCCACATGCACACACTCATCATGACCTCACCTCTCAGTGGAACTGCTTCCTCCTCTCTTCAACAGGGATAAAACCACCTCCCAGCATGATGGCATCTACGATTGAGTGGGAGACTCGGTCCAGGGCCCGAAATGGGGGAGTTCAATGTTCCTTTCCTTCCCTCCATAGGTCCAGGAAAGAAAGCCGGGTGGTCGATTCCCAGGCCAGCGTCTTTTCTCTCCCCACACCTTGTGAAGTCCACCTGACCCGGTTCACCTATGCCGTGGGAAGCCCTGGGCTGGGGCTCTGTCGGGTGCAGATCAGTCCAGGCTGGCCCCTGCCCTCTGGAAGCACTAGATGGACACCAGGCCTTCACTCACTGGCCTGCGCCTTTCCACCGGGATTTGGTCCCTGCTGCCCAGACTGACCATACCTGAGCCTGAGCATTCCTTGTCACATGCTAGATCCCTGCTTCTGGGAATGACAGCGCGTGGGGAGCAAAGGCCTCCTGGAGAGGGCTGGGACACCCTGACTTTGGGTGGTACAAGATGCGACACCCAGAGGAGTCTGGGGTGAGCTATGGGCAGGATCCTTTTCTGATTCTGCATGGTACATGCGTGTGTGCATGTGTGTTCGTACATGCATGCACATGTGCGTGTGTGTGTGCCTGCACATGCAGGTGTGTGTGCGTGTATGCATGTGTGTGTATGTGCATGCACACGTGCGTACATGTGAGTGTGACCAAGCCACAGAAGCGGTAGGCCCAGCCATGTGGCAGCAGGGTCTGCTGTCTACAGATATACCAAAGAGAGCTTCCTGGGACAGAAAATGCAAACAAAACTGGGAATGGGAGCAGGAAGACGCAGAGGTCAGACTCAGAGACAGAGGCAAAGGGTGATGGACTCAAGGGCATAGCTGAGACCCAGGTACTCCCGACCCCTGCAGCAGTGGGTCAGTGTCACCTTTTCTCTGCTTCCTGCAACCTCCAGGTGGTGAACTCGGCTCCTTCCCCTAAAGTCTCCTCATCTCCTCGTGTCGTCTTTCTAGGTCTTCTCTAGCCCAGCCCTGACCATCCGCCCTTTCTCTGGGCTCCTTCCCTCCAGGAGCTGGCTCTGCCGTTCACACCAGCCATGACAGCTCTGCTGCAGCCCTCAAATCCGCTTCTCCAGCCTGACTCCGGGAGGCACACTGGCTTTTCAGCTCTGTAAGTTTCAGGAAACCTCTTGAATGTTCTTTTCAGAATGCTGATTCAGGTGGAACTGAAACTATGTCAAAATGGGTTTTCAACCACTTCAGCAAACTTTACAAAAATATACGGAAAATGTCCTTATTTCAGATTTTATGACTCAAAAAGCAGATACCTCAGGCAACGTTCTACTGTTTCCTCTGAGTATACTGTCCACTGTGAGAAGAGTGTTCTACTAACCCTTAAGTCCAACTTACTGATTGTTGCTATTCTAACTGCCATCTAATTTAGCAATGCTTAAAATATTATAACTTGGTCATTAAAGTGATGCATCCATGGAATCTCTGATGATGTAGAACATGAATAAAGTAGAACAAGTCTGAAGAAATTGTATCCACAATGTTGCTGAAAAAGCTAAAAAGAAAGAATACTCAACTTCCATATTTTCAGGAGGATTCCATTCCTAAGGAACTAAAAGTGTCTCAAAATCTCTGGTTATATCTTCCCTTTTAGATACAATTGTTGGCCTTTTGGTTTCAGCGTTTAAAACCTGTCTTAAAACATGGTTTCCGGCCAAGTGCATTGGCTCAGACCTGTAATCCCAGCACTTTAGGAGGCCGAGGCAGGCGGATGACCTGAGGTCAGGAGTTCAAGACCAGCCTGGCCAACATGGTGAAACCCTGTCTCTACTAAAAATACAAAAATTAGCCGGGCATGGTGGTACACCCCTGTAATCCCAGCTACTCGGGACGCTGAGGCAGGAGAATCGCTTGAACCCAGGAGGTGGAGTTTGCAGCGAGCCGAGATTACAGGAGACTGAGGCCACTGTACTCCAGCCTGGCAACAGAGCAAGACTCTGTCTCAAACAAACAAAAAACAAACAAACAACAACAAAACAAAACAAATAAACAAACAAAAACATGGCTTCTTTCATCAGTGAAAATACACCTTTCTTCGGGCCTGGTGATGCCCAGATCTACCTGAACCAAACTATTTTATTCACATCTCCTTCATTTCCCATGCTGCTACCTGCGCTTTCCTTGCCTAACGCCTTTATCTTACAAGGTCACAAGGACAGAAGGCATGAACAGTGAAGCCCTGGTGCACGCCCTGCTATAAAGGCGGAACCTGCAGTCTTGTTGGCAGGCTGCCCACAGCCCTGGCATGGCCACACCTGACTTTGGCATGGCATGGTGCCTGGGAGCTGGGGATGATCACACCCCATGGTGCAAATGAGGGCTAGGCTGGGACCTGGGGTGCAGCCAGGGACACAGTGGCCAGGCCCGTTCTGTCACATAATTGTGGTCAAACACCAAAGAGACCAAAGCTGAGGAACACCAGAATACAGCAAAGTGTCAATTTTATAATCCAAATGAGAAATACATGATTGACAGAACAAACACAAGGTTAAAGCAAACCGGGGAAATGTCCACAGCTGATGAATCTGGGTAAAGGGTATACGGATCCTCTTTTTGTGCAATTTTCTGTCAATTTGAAATGAAATTCAAAGTTTAAACAAAAAATTCAAATATCCACCATCTCTAGGTGGTAATAGGGATCACTTCCTTTTGTAATTTTTCACTGCTTTTCAAATTGCCTATGACGAGTGACTGTTGTTTTTATCATCAGAAAACATTATTAAGGGCTGGGCATGGTGGCTCACCCCTGTAATCCCAGCACTTTGGGAGGCTGAGGTGGGCGGATCACCTGAGGTCAGGAGTTCAAGACCAGCCTCGCCAACATGGTGAATCCCCATCACTACTAAAAATACAAAAAAAAGTTAGCCAGGCGTGGTGGTGGGCGCCTGTAATCCCAGCTACTCGGGAGGGTAAGGCAGAGAGAATCGCTTGAACCCAGGAGGCAGAGGTTGCAGTGAGCCAAGATCACGCCACTGCACTCCAGCCTGGGCGGGGCGTCAAGAGCGAGACTCTGTCTCAAAAGAAAGAAAAAAAAGAAAAGAAAAGAAAAAGAAAAAGAAAAGGAAAGGAAAGGAAAGAAATGTTCTTGGGTGGTGTGGGGCAGGGGATGGGGCTCCCAACAAGGGTGGAGTTTGCATCAAAGCTGCTGGGGCCAAGCCAAGGTAAATGTCAATAATTAATTCCAGGGTCTCCAGATCCTGCCCTGTGCCTTTTGACTTAATGGCTACTTGGCTGCAAATGAAAAGGAAAGAGAGGGGAAGGGCTGAGAGTGTCTATGACTCCCACAGCTGGTTTTCATTAGTCATGTGATTCCCAAATGTTCAGTTCATAAGTCAGAAAGATGGGAGTGGAATGAGCAGGTGAAGAGGAAGAGGAGGGCAGGGCAGGCAGGAAGCAGAGCCGAGCAGAGGTGAGAGGCAAATAGAGAAGCCAGGTGTGGGAGAGGAGAGGCCAGAAACTACACACTGCTGGTGCTACAGGGAGGTGACCTTAGGGCCAAGAGGAGCAGAAACAGGGCTGAGCAGGCAGCAGAATCAGCACACAGAAGGCCTTTTTAAAAAGTGTGGTACGGGCCAGGCACGGTGGCTCATGCTGTAATCCCAGCACTTTGGGAAGCCAAGCGAGTGGATCACCTGAGGTCAGGAGTTTGAGACCAGCCTGGCCAACATGGTGAAACCCTGTCTCTACTAATAATACAAAAATTAGCCAGATGTGGCGTCATGTGCTTGTAATCCCAGTTACTCAGGAGACTGAGGCAGGAGAATCACTTGAACCCGGGAGCCAGAGGTTGCAGTGAGCCGAGATTGTACCACTGCACTCCAGCCTGGGCGACAGAGTGAGACTCAGTCTCAAAAAAAAAAAAAAAAAAAAAAATGCGTGGTAAGATACACACATCAAATTCACCATTAAGTACATTCACAGTGTTGTGCAACCATCATCACCATCCATCTCCATAACTTTTTCATCATCGTAAATGGAAACTCTGTAGCCATTAAACACCAACTTTCCATTTCCTCCTACCTCTGCCCTTGGTAAAATGTCAACTGTTTACAAAACACGCAGGATAGTGTCTACTTCAAGCCTGCAAATATGAGTTTATAATCACTAATTCTTGTCTGTTTTGTTTTTTCTTTTTTTTTTTTTTTTAATTTGGAAGGCACGTAGGATTGTAAAGGTTAGCTGCCCAAGTTTGTCCAACCATCACTCAGAGAGCACAGATGGTAGTCCCGGCATTGCAACTGTGGGAGGCTTGGATAGTAGACACTGTTTGTTATCTATATAGGGTTGACTGTTGTAGCCTGAAATGTTTGACTCATTTTCTTAAAAAAAAGAACTAAATCTCCTTAGGGTCTTTCCTCTAATTGTGCTCAAGTGGGCTCCAGAATCAAATTAAATAACCACAAATTCAAAGTGTGACAACCATTTCCTGTTTCATTATACAAACAGAAGTCCTGGGAAGTTTGCAAGTTGCCTAGAATACAAACACTAGGCAAATTCAGATAGTTTGCAAGGTTAGGGTCCAATCCTGTGGTCATTGGTAAACAGGCAAATTTAACTGAAGAGGTGTCACTAAATTCAAAAACTGAAAATACTTAAAAAAAAAATAACATTGAAGCAAACAGGTTTCAAAATTATTCCATGCAAAGGGAGATTATGGATAAAGGGCGTTGGCAACTGAGCATGCTAAATCAAATACAGCTTTCATGATAAAATGGATTTACTATTTGCATTTGTTTAACAATGCCTCCCTAAAAGTTACCAGCTTCAAGAGTTGCACACTGTATTGAAACGAATCTTAACTTATTAGGGGAAATAGTCATAACAGGTAGCCAGTAGCCAGTGACAAAATACCAGCTGTGAAAATTGACGCAAATTGAGAAACTAGAAGCTTTTCCACTAAGATCAGGAATGAACCAAGGATGCCCCCCGTCTCACACTGCTTTTCAACATCATATTGGAAGTCCTAACTAATGCAATAAGACAGGAAAAGAAATAAAAGTATACAGATGAGGAGCAAGGAAATAAAGCTGTCTTTGTCTGCAGATAACATGACAATTGTCTTAGTCCATTGAGGCTGCTACAACAAAATAACTTAAACTAAGTAATTTATAAACAATAGAAATGCATTGCTCACAGAGATACAGTCTGGGAAGTCCAAGATCAAGATGCCTGCAGATTTGGTATCTGGTGAGGGCTCATTCCTCACAGATGGTGGAAGGGGCAAGCATGCTCCCTCTGGCCTCTTTTATAACAGCACTGATCCCATGTATGAGAGTGGAGCCCTCATGATCTAATCACCTCCCAGAAGCCCCACCTCTTCATACTACTGTATTGGGGATCAGTTTCTAACATATAAATTTTGAGAGAATCCAGGCCGGGCGTGGTGGCTCAAGCCTGTAATCCCAGCACTTTGGGAGGCCGAGACAGGCGGATCATGAGGTCAGGAGATCAAGACCATCCTGGCTAACCCCGTGAAACCCCGTCTCTACTAAAAAATACAAAAAACTAGCCGGGCGAGGTGGCAGGTGCCTGTAGTCCCAGCTACTCGGGAGGCTGAGGCAGGAGAATGGCGTAAACTCGGGCGGCGGAGCTTGCAGTGAGCTGAGATCCGGCCACTGCACTCCAGCTTGGGTGACAGAGCGAGACTCCGTCTCAAAAAAATAAATAAATAAATAAATAAATAAATAAATAAATAAATAAATAAATTTTGAGAGAATCCAAACATTCATACTACATAGCGTTTGTCTACATAGAAAATCTGAAAGAATTGTCCAAAAAAAAGTTCTGGAACTAATAAGCATTATAGCAAGATTGCCAGATACGAGGTTAACATACAAAAGTCAATAGCTTTCCTTTATACCAGCAATGAGCGAGTGAATTTGAAATTAAGAACACAATACCGTTTACATTAGCACTCAAAAGAAAGAAATACTTTGATATAAATATAGCAAAATATGTACAAGATAGATATAAGGAAAACCATAAAACTGATGAAAGAAATACAAAACTAAATAGGCCGGGCGCAGTGGCTCACGCCTGTAATCCCAACACTTTGGGAGGCCGAGGCAGGTGGATCACAAGGTCAGGAGATCGAGACCATCCTGGCTAACTCGGTGAAACCTCATCTCTAGTAAAAATACAAAAAATTAGCCGGGCGTGGTGGTGGGCACCTGTAGTCCCAGCTACTCAGGAGGCTAAGGCAGGAGAATGGCGTGAACCCGGGAGGCGGAGGTTGGAGTGAGCCGAAATGGCACCATTGCACTCCAGCCTGGGCAACAGAGTGAGACTCTGTCTCAAAAAAAAAAAAAAAAAAAAAAAAAAAAAAAGAAAAAGAAAAAAGAAAGAAAGAACAGAAAATAAAAGATAGTTCATGTTTAAGGATAGGAAAGCTTGATATTGTCAAGATGTCTATTCTTTCCAATTTGATCTATGGATTCCATGCAATCTCAATCAAAACGTCAACAAGTTATTTTGTGGATATAAAGAAACATTCTGAAGTTTATATGGAGAGGCCAAAGACCCAGAATAGCAACACAACACTGAAGGAGAAGAACAAAGTTGGAGGCCCGACTTTAGCTGACTTTAAGACTAACTTAAAAGCTATAGTAATCAAGACCATGTGGTACTGGTGAAATAGACAAACAGATAATAGAACAGAATAGAAAGTCCTGAAATAGACCCACATAAACAGTCAACTGATCTTTGACAAAAAACCTAAGGCAATACAATGTAGCCAAATGCTATGGTTTGCTTGGTTTCCTGCCAAGTTTTATGTTGAAAGCCAAGTCTCAAGTTGAAGTTGGATCCCCGATGTTGGAGTTGGGGCCTAGTGCGAGGTGTTTGGATCATGGGAGTAGATCCCTCCTCAAAAGCCTGCAGCTGTCCTTGAGGTAATGAATAAGTTCTTGTTCTACTCATTCCTCAAGAGGTGATTGTTAAAAAGAGCCTGGCACCTCCCTCCCCTCTCTCTGTTCCTTCCCCTCTTGCCATGTGATACCTGCTCCCCTTTGCCTTCTGCCATGAGTGGAAGCAGCCTGAGGCCCTCTCCGGATACAGATGCTGGCACCATGCTTACTGTATAGCCTGCAGACTGCAGAACCATGAGCCAAATAAACGTCTTTTCTTTATAAATTACCCTGCCTCAAGAATTATTTTATAGCAATACAAATGGACTAAGACACAAAGATCATCTTTTTTTTTTTTTTTTTTTTTTTTTTTGAGACAGGGTCTTACTCTGTTGCCCAGGCTGGAGTACAGTGGCGCGATCTTGGCTCACTGCAAACTTCACCTCCCAGGTTCAAGCAATTCTCCCACCTTAACCTCACCAGTAACTGGAATTACAGGCGCCCACCACCGCGCCTGGATAATTTTTGTATTTTTAGTAGAGACAGGGTTTCACCATGTTGGCCAGGCTGGTCTTGAACTCCTGACTTCAGGTGACCTGCCTGCCTCAGCCTCCCAAAGTGCTGGGATTTCAGGTGTAAGCCACCGTACCTGGCCCAATAAATGGTGATGGAACTGGACATCCATATGTTAAAAAAAAAAAAAAAAAAAAGATTCTAGATACAGACCTTACACCACTGATAAAAACTAACTCAAAAAGAATCATAGGGCCGGGCTCAGTGGCTCACGCCTGTAATCCCAGCACTTCAGGAGGCCGAGGCGGGCGGATCACGAGGTCAGGAGATCGAGACCATTCTGGTTAACACGGTGAAACCCCGTCTCTACTAAAAATACAAAAAAATTAGCCAGGTGTGGTGGCGGGCGCCTGTAGTCCCAGCTACTCGGGAGGCTAAGGCAGGAGAATGGCGTGAACCCAGGAGGTGGAGCTTGCAGTGAGCCGAGATTGCGCCACTGCACTCCAGCCTGGGCGACAGAGCGAGACTCCGTCTCAAAAAAAAAACAAGAATCATAGATCTAATTGTAAAATGCAAAAGTACAAAACTCCTCAAAGATAACATAGAAGGAAACCTAAATGAATTTGGGTGTGACAATGACATTGTAAATACAATACCAAAGTCCTGACCAATGAAAGGAATAGTTGATGAGCTGGACTTGATTAAAATTAAGAACTGCTGCTCTGCATGTGTGGGGCAGGGAACATATGGGAAATCTCTGTACCTTCTTCCCAAATTTTTCTGCGTACCTAAAACTGCTTTTGAAAAAAAGTCTTTAATTAAAAAAAAAAAAAACTTTTAAAGAAAAAAATGAGACAAATGAGTTCCTAAGAAAAGCAAAGTAAATCGTTTGTCAAAATAATTATTAGACAATACAAAACTAGCCCAAATCTGAAATTTATAATTAAAATTATGATTATATAAAACAAGTTTTGGAATGGATGTAAAATTTCTTTGGGTCCATGAATGATCCTTTTCACCAGTTCCCACTATTCCGATGTTGTTAAACACATCAGCGCCATGAAAGAAAAAATAAGTTATGGGGGAAAATATCTCACGAGTAAGTGGATCTGACTTTTTTTTTTTTTTAGATGGAATCTCACTCTGTTGCCAGGCCTCCAGCTCTCTGGTTCAAGCGATTCTCCTGCCTCAGCCTCCTGAGTAGTGTGAGCCACCGCAGCCAGCCTTGTGTAGGTTTTTATTTTAATTTATTTTGAGACAGAGTCTTGCTCTGTCACCCAGGCTGGAGTGCAGTGGTGTGATCTCAGCTCACTGCAACCTCTGCCTCCCAGGTTCAAGCAATTCTTCTACCTCAACCCCTCAAGTAGCTGGGATTACAGGCACGTGCCACCACGCCCAGCTAATTTTTGTATTTTTAGTAGAGACAGGGTTTCACCATGTTGGTCAAACTGGTCTACCATCTCCTGACCTTGTGATCTGCCTGCCTCAGCCTCCCAAAGTGCTGGGATTACAGACGTGAGCCACTGTGCCTGGCCTCTTGTACACTTTTTTAAAAGAGGATTTCAAAGCATCTGGAAAACATGCCTGTTATTGGAAACCCCACATGGCAAATTCAGTTTGCAACAGTCATTCAGATGTTGGCCGAGGACAATACACCCGCCTCTCGGACTGAGCGGTTGTGCCTTGTTGGGTCCTTTTTCTCTCACTCGATGACACCCCAAATTCTGTGCAGTTCTTGGTACAGACAAGGCATAGCTTGGAGGGAAGAGACAAGGGTATTTGCATTGCTTGGGGAACAACTCAGCTAGGGTTTTTCCATATACTCTGCATATACTATCCAGTTTATGACACTGGAGAATTTTGTGTCTTCTGCTGGGAATCATTGACTCTTCCTCCCCATATTCACGGAATCTTGCCAGTCTTCGAACAGGTCGGGGTCAGTGACTGTAAGAACAGGCACCTCAGCCCTGGCTTTGAGTCTTGATTCTGCTCCAATCTGGCCAGGCGCCTCCTTTCACTACCATCTGCTGAATAACCTCCCCTCTGACAGCTCGGCCAAGGCGACTCACGGCGCCCCCTGCCCTGCTGCTGGTGATCTACTCCGATGCTCACTCCCGGGGGTCTCCCACCTCCAGCGCTGGTGCTGCCACCCGCTCTGGCCGCAGCCCGCCAGGGGACGCAGGGCCCAGGGCGGGTAATGAGGGGTGCCGCCCTCCCCAGCTCCCTCCGCGGCAGCCCCCCACCGCCTGCCGGCAGCCTGAATCCCACCCACCCCGGGCCGCGACACTCCCACCGCCGCCCGCGCGAGCCCGGATTGTGAGAACTCAGGGACTCTAGCAGCGCCACGTACCGGAAATCTTTGAATAGTGCATTGTGTTTTAATTACCACTGTGGCCCTTAGACCCAACACTCTCGTTTGTTTTTAAAAACGAGAGTGTTTTTAAACACTCCTATTGGGAGGCTGGGCGCGGTGGCTCATGCCTGTAATTCCAGCGCTTTGGAAGACCGAGTGGGTGGATCACCTGAGTTCAGGAGTTCGAGACCAGCCTGGTCAACATGGTGAAGCACCGTCTCTACTAAAAATACAAAAATTAGCCGGATGTGGTGGTACACGTCTGTAATTCCTGCTACTTGGGAGGCTGAGGCAGGAGAATCACTTGAACCTGGGAGTCGGCGGTTGCAGTGAGCTGAGATCATACCATTGCACTCCAGCCTGGGCAACAAGAATGAAAATTTGTCTCAAAAAAAAAAAAAAAATCCTATTTTGTTTTTGTTAATTGAAAATCCGTACCAATACTGAGAAAATCTCTTTTTTTTTGGCATGTTACTGGCAAAGGGAAAACGGAAGAATGGCAACCTGAAGAATAAAACTTGAACACAGATGAGTGTCTATAAATGAGGGCCCTGGGCTGGGGGCTGAGGCTGGGTGCCAGTCAGTGTCAGCTCTCAGGAAGGGAACCGGGCAAAGGGATTTGTGTCCTTTTCGGATTTGTGTACCCACTTGTTTTGGACAGAAGAGGCTAGGTTATGCTGCAGAAACAAACCTCCATGATCTCAGTGGCCTAAGCTCATGAAGCCTTTTTCTTGCTTAAGTTAAATATCTATGAAGTGGGGAGGGGCAGTCTATACCCAGTCCTCACTAAGGGACACAGGCTGACACAGACCCGTGTCTGGAGCATTGACCACAGGGTCAAGACAGTGATGATGCACATTGTTCCCTGGTCCTTAAAGCTTGTGCCTGGGAGGGATGTGTCACTTTCACTCCCATTTCATTGGCCAAAGCAAATCACACATTCACACCTAACCTCAATGATGCAGGAAAGCCTGACTCCACCAGGGGCCCAAAAAGGGAGAAAGGGACGTTTGCCACCAGCCATGAGGGCCAGCACATCATCTTGTCACTGCACTTAATCAACTTCTCTGTGAAGGTCTGAACCAATAAGTAAGCCAAGGAAAAGGGAAGAGGTGTGATCATTGAAAATAAGTCACATTTGTCATCATTTCTAGGTTATTTTTCTATCATCTGTCCACTTAAGAGGGCCACGCCTGGCAGAAGTTTGCATCAGTGCCCAGCCCACAGAGGCACGAGTAGGCCTGGGCACGCAGTACACAGTTACCCAGTATGCTCCTTACCTACCTGGCACCTCCTGGCCGACAGAAAAGCAAAAGGCTTCAATAGGTGAGAACCGGGGGAAAGAGACTTAAGACAAAGTATTAATGAATCATATTCACATAGGGCTTCTAGCTTGCAAGTTATAGTTTATATTTGTTATTTTTTAATTTCATGGTTATTGTAGTAGATGTGTCACACTGTGTCTCCAATTCACCAAAATGGATCAATGACTCAAAAGAGGTTCTATGAAATGCAAAGTAATGATGAAAATGGCAGCATAAATCCTCAGAAGGGTACTCTAAACATAATGAGCAAATAGTTCTGCAATATAACTATGAAATACAAAACTGTATATTCAAGGACAAACAAATTCTTGGGTGGTGATTTTACACATGCAACCATAAATGAAAATGGTGAGTCTAAGTTCAGTGAAGAATACTTGAACATTTCATTTATTGGACAAGCAATCCATTTGCCCCTAGTCCTCGATATATTACTGTTAACATGAAAATGCTGATATATAGCAGTCTGGAGCCATAAAAAATGTTTCTCATTATCTTTAGAAAAAGCAACCAATTCCGTTTTTCCAGAACAAGCACAAAATAAGTTTCTAACGTAAGATTGATTATTCTTCTTATTAAAGGTGCAGAGGAGACTGAAGCTACAGAAACATCATTCTACATTGTTCTCCTCTTAGCAAATGCACCTAGATATCAATTGTAAAATTGCTGAGAAACCCGTAAATCAGCTCAGAGATCATAACGAAGACTACACTTGGAGAGACACCCAAAGGATATGACAAAGCTCCTCTATCAGATAACAGAGCACACAAAGCAGAAACAGAATTACTAGTGCGCACACATGTTAGCCAACATTTTGCTTTTGAGCAACCCGAACTCATGTGCAAGGCATAAAACAGCCCTTGGTGCATGTGGGGTTCAAACATGAAAAATGCTGCCTGGCCTGTCTCCTTGTTTTTCGTGCCAAAGTATGATAAGAGGCTTTTCATTTACAGATTATTTACTTTGTGAGTCATGTGCTAGAAATGGCACTTCAGGACCCGTGCCAGAGTTGAAGCCGCTGTGGCTGAGCAGGGAAGAGCTTTGCTCTGCGAATAAAAGATGTTGTTCCTCATGCTGCTTTATTCACAGAGAAGAGTTAGTGGTCAACAAAATGCTTCTGGACCCTGATTCAGGGTTAGAGGAAGTTATAAAAAGAATACACACTTCGTCTAATTCTGGATGAGCTCAGTATTGGCACAGCTTTTCAGCCTGCTGTGAGGAAACACAGGTAGTATACAGGTCAGTACACTTCCAGTCGGGGATGACAGAAATTCAATTACAAGTGGATTAAACAATAAATGGATCCAATTAGAGCATTTGTGATGTCAGGGCTCTGGCTCTGGCTCGCTGCAGGTGCCTTGGCTCTGTTCTCTTCCTCACGTTGCCTTCTTTCAGACCAGCGTCTTCTGTGGTAGAAAAATTGTTACAGCAGCGCCAAGCCCACAGCACACCCCGCCTATCCGGACCAACAGAGAGTGTCTGTGTCTCACAATTCCCGGGAAGGTCCTGCGGTTCGCGTGGAGTAGACTGGCTTAGGGCACAGTGTCCACTCCTGAGCCAATCACGGTGTGGCTGGGGGTGGAACCCACTTATTGTTCCACCCCTGCCCTGACAGCGACAAACAGCAAAGCAGCAGCAAAAAGGACAGAAGGGAGGGAGGGAAGAAAGAAGGAGGGAGCAGAGGAAGGGAAGGAGAGAAGGGAGGGAGGGAAGAAAGGAGGAGGGAGGAGAGGAAGGAGGAAGGGAGGGAGAGAGAGAGGAAGAAAGGAATGAAGATTTCATGGATATGAGATCATTATTAATGTTTCAAACACTCTCTTTAGACTTAAAATCATTGATGAAACTCTACTTTTTTTTTTTTTTTTAACTACAAATTGATGATCTATGAATGTGCCAAATGCCCACTCAGTGGTCTGTGGTGTGAAAACTTTGAGAAAGGATGCCTCGAGATGCTTCTAACACCTAAAAATACCCCTTGCAGGCTGGGTGTGGTGGCTCACACCTGTAATCTCAACACTTTGGGAGGCCGAGGCGGGCGGATCACTTGAGGTCAGAAGTTCGAGACCAGCCTGGCCAACATGGTGAAACCCCGTCTCTACTAAAATACAAAAATTAGCCAGGTATGGTGGTGTGCCCCTGTAATCCCAGCTACTTGGGAGGCTGAGGCATGAGAATCACTTGAACCTGGGAGGCAGAGGTTGCCGTGAGCTGAGGTCACGCCATTGCACTCCAGCCTGGGCAATAAGAGCAAAACTCTGTCTCAAATAAATAAATACCGTTTGCAGATCCATGTTCTCCTAAGTAGCAAATACTTAAGCAATTATTACAAATGAATTCCCCTAATAAAACTCTCCTCCCATCTCTTCCTCACAGGGCATGGAATCAGTGCATGGCAGGGAGAGAGCTGGGAGAGTCAGGCCAGACTTTCCACTGTGGTGTCTTTCTGGGTGTCAGCTGCGCCACTGTCCTGAACTCTGTGCTGACCGGGCACTAGTCCGGTGTTTGAGACCACAGTGGGGACAGCACCAGCCCCACATTATTGGCGCTGCCTACAGGCTGTCCCCACCAAGGCAGCCCCTCTCTTTGCCCGGTCCTCTGTGGCTCTGCTTCTCCTTCAGGTCCTTCATCCCACCCCCTTGTCAGTCTGGTTTCTCTGTTTGTACAAGGACTTGACACCTGTCCCAAAAGGGAGCCCTCAGCCCCAGGTCTCCTGACCTTCCAGGTCTGACAGCCAAGGCTAACCTATGAGAACCACTAGCTCTCGATTGTAAATCTCCAGAAGGGAGACTCTGATTTGTGCAACCTGCATCAGGCATCCACCTCTGGACCAACCAGGAAGCCTGCAGGGCCCACTAGTGTGGGTAGTACGAGAAACACGCTCACCTGTCCAAACCCAAAGGATGAACTTAGAGATACAGAGAACTGCAGAAGTGGGGCTTTTGTTGTTGTTGTTGTTGTTGTTTTGTTTTGTGACAGAGTTTCACTCTTGTCACTCAGGCTGGAGTGCAATGGTGCGATCTCCTGACTTCAGGTGATCCGCCCGCCTCGGCCTCCCAAAGTACTGGGATTACAGGCATGAGCCACCATGCCCAGCAGACAAAACCAACTTTCTAACCTTTTTTTTTTTTTTTTTTTTTTTTGAGACGGAGTCTTGCTCTGTCACCCAGGCTGGAGTGCAGTGGCCGGATCTCAGCTCACTGCAAGCTCCGCCTCCCGGGTTCACGCCATTCTCCTGCCTCAGCCTCCCAAGTAGCTGGGACTACAGGTGCCCGCCACCTCGCCCGGCTAGTTTTTCGTATTTTTTAGTAGAGACGGGGTTTCACCGTGTTAGCCAGGATGGTCTCGATCTCCTGACCTCGTGATCCGCCCATCTCGGCCTCCCAAAGTGCTGGGATTACAGGCTTGAGCCACCGCGCCCGGCCCACTTTCTAACCTTTTAACATGACCTCCAGACATTAATCAAGATGCTTGTCTGGACTGCGAGCCCATTTTTCTCTTGTAGAATTTGCATTTCTCTCTTTGCATAAGAAGGAAGTATCCAGTGATAGTGAGAAAAGCATGGGATCAGCAAGACCTGGGTTCGAGCCCTAGATTCCCCACTTAGGAGCCATAGAGTCTCACTCAGGAGGCTCACTTCTATGAGGCTGATTCTTGTTTGGGAAATTTGTGATAAATCTCCTATGAGAATTAAGTGAAAGACCCTAATATCAAATGCCTGACACATAGTTGGACCTCGAATTTGAGCCCTTTTCCTCTCCTTAGAGGAGGGATGAAAGCAAAACTTATCCTGAGTGCAGATGCACCTCATTTAATTGGGCTTCACTTTATTGAGCCACAGATACTGTGTTTTTTTACACATGGAAGGTTTTTGGTAACCCTGCATAGAGCAAGAGTACTGGCATGATTTTTCCAACAGTATATACTCACTTTGGGGTCTCTGTGTCACGTTTTGGTAATTCTCACAATATTTCAGACTGTTAAATTATTATTCTATCTGTTACAGTGATCTGTGATCAGTGTCTTTGATGTTACCACTGTAATTGTTTTCGGGCACTGCAAACCACACCCACATGAGACAGCAAACTTAGTTGATAAATGTTGTGTGTGTTCTGACTGCTCCACCAACAGCTGTTCCCCATCTTTCTCCCTCTGCTCTGGCCTGTCTATTCTCTGAGATATAACCATATTGAATTTAGGCCAATGAATAACCCTACAATGGCCTCTCAGTGTTCAAGTGAAAGGAAGTGTCACATGTCTCTTGCTTTAAATCAAAAGCTAGAAATGGTTAGGCTTAATGAGGAAGACATGTCAAAAACTGAGATAGGCCGAAAGCTAGGCCTCTTCCACTAAGCAGTTAGCCAAGTTGTGAATGCAAAGGAAAAGCTTTTGAAGGAAATTAAAAGCGCCACTCCAATGAGTACATGAGAGATAAGAAAGTGAAACAGGCTTATTGCTGATATGGAGAAAGTTTGAGTGGTCTGGATAGAAGATCAAACCAGCCATGACATTCCCCTAAGCCAAAGCCTAATCCAGAGAAAGGCCCCAGCTCTCTTCAATACTATGAAGGCTGAGAGAGGTGAGGAAGCTGCAGAGGAAAAGTCTGAAGCTAGCAGAGGTTGGTTCATGAGGTTTGAGGAAAGAAACTGTCTCCATAACATAAAAGTGTGAGGTGAAACAGCAGGTGCTGATGGAGCAGCTGCAAGTTGTCCAGAAGATCTGGCTAAGATCATTGATTAAGGTGGCCACAGTGAACAACAGGTTTTCCATGTAGATGAAATAGCCTTCTATTGAAAGAAGATGCCATCTAGTACTTTCATAGCTAGAGAGGGGAAGGCAATGCCTGACTTTGAAGCTTCAAAGGAAAGAAGATGCCACCTAGAACATTCACAGCTAGAGAGGGGAAGACAATGCCTGGCTTTGAAGCTTCAAAGGACAGCCTGACTATCTTGTTAGGGGCTAGTGCAGCTGGTGACTTTAAGTTGAAGTCAACGCTCATTTACCATTCTGAAAATCCTAGGTCCCTTAAGAATGATGCTAAATCTACTCTGCCAGTGCTCTAGCCTAGATGACTGCGCATCTGTTTACAGCATGGTTTGCTGAATATTTTAAGCCCACTGTTGATATCTACTGCTTGGAAAAAAATATTCTTTTCAAAATATTACTGCTCATTGACAATGGACCTAGGAACCCAAAAGTTCTGCTGGAGACACACAAGGAGATGAATGTTGCTTTCCTGCCTGCTAACACAATGTCCATTCTGCAGCCCATGGACCAAGGAGTCCTTTCAGCTTTCAAGTCTGGATATGGGCAAAATAAATTGAAACCTATTGGAAAGCATTTATCATTCTAAGTGCCATTATGAACATATCAAACTACCACGAGTTTGAAAGGAGTTGAGTCCAACCTTTGTGGATGATTTTGAGGAGTTGAAGATTCAGTAAAAGAAAGAACTGCAAAAAAAAAAAAGAAAAAAAAAAAAAAGTGAGCTGAGATCCGGCCACTGCACCCCAGCCTGGGCGGCAGAGCAAGACTCCGTCTCAAAAAAAAAAAAAAAAAAGAAAGAAAGAACTGCAGATGTGGTGGAAATAGCTAGAGAACTAGAGGTAGAAGTGAAGCCTAAAGATGTGACTGCATTGCTGCAATCTCATGATCAAACTTGAGTGAATGATGAGTTGCTGCTTATGGATGAGCAAAGAAAGTGGTTTCTTGAGATGGAATCTACTCCTGGTGAAGATGCTGTAAACATGTTGAAATAACAACAAACCATTTTAAATATTATAGAAACTTAGTTGATAAAGCAGGTTTGAGAGAACTGACACCAATTTTGAAGGAAGTGCTACTATGGGTAAAATGCTATAAAACAGCATCACATGCTACAGATAAATCTTTCATGAAAGGAAGAGTCAATCAATGTGGCAAATTTCATTGTTGTCTTATTTATTTATTGAGATGGAGTTTCACTCTTGTCGCCCAGGCTGGAGTACAGTGGTGTAATCTTGATTCACTGCAACCTCCACCTCCCAGATTCAAGTGATTCTCCTGCTTCAGCCTCCCAAGTAGCTGAGATTACAGGCACTTGCCACCATGCCTGACTAATTTTTGTATTTTTGGTAGAGACGAGGTTTCACCATGTTGACCAGCCTGGTTTCGAACTCCTGACCTCAGGTGATCCACCCAACTTGGCCTCCAAAAGGGCTGGCATTACAGCTGTGAGCCACCACACCCAGCCCATGGTTGTCTTATTTTAAGAAATTGCCACCACCACCCCAGCCTTCAGCAACCACACCACCCTGATTGGTCAGCAGCTGTCAACATCAAAGCAAGACCCTCCACCAGCAATAAGATTACAACTCACTGAAGGTTCAGATGATCATTAGCCTTTTTAGCAATAAGATATTTTTAAGGTATGTACTTTTTTGGACATAACGCTATTGCACACTTAATAGGCTACAGTATAAACATAACTTTTATATGTATCAGAAACAAAAAAAAAATTGCGTGCCTTGCTTTACTGCAATATTCACTTCATTGTGGTGGTCTGGAACCAAACCTACCGTATCTCTGAGGTATTCTTGTACTTAGTCTCTTACACCCAACATCTTATCAGTTCAAACAACACTTATTGAATGCCTGCCTTGTACACTGGCAAGGGATAAGGGAGTCCAATATGGACCCTGCACTCCAGGAACTCACAGTCCTGGGTCTCCATCCCCTTCTATAAACTTACCAGCAGAGGGATGTGGTGTAGTGTTGTCATGTGCTTCCCAGCTACTCAGAGGTCTTGATAATTGTAAAACTTTGTCAAAGATGACCAAAAGAAAAAATCCCATTTTCTTCTCCCTGGAAAGGTCTCAGCAGCAGTATTCTCCAAAGGATTCCAGCCATTTTCCCCTCTCCTCTCACGTCCTTGCTAATTTGATTCCCAATTCTTGGGAAGGGCTGAACTGAAGTCACCCCTGACTCTATGGAAAGTGGAAGGAGAGTGCAATAGAGACCAACAGCTGGGCTAGGTGCGGTGATTCACACCTGTAATCCCAGCACTTTGGCGGGCGGATCACCTGAGGTCAGGAGTTTGAGACCAGCCTGACCAACATGGTGAAACCTCATCTTTCCTAAAAATACAAAAATTAGCTGGGCGTGGTGGTGGGCACCTGTAATCCCAGCTACTCGGGAAGCTGAGGCAGAGAATCGTTTGAACCCGGAGGCGGAGGTTGCAGTGAGTCAGGATCGTGCCACTGCACTCCAGCCTGAGCAACAGAGCAAGACTCCGTCTCAAAAAAAAAAAAAAAAAAGAGAGAGAGAGAGACCAGCAGCTGTAGTTCAGGACCATGAACAGCGCCAATGGGTGCCGCCTGTGCCAAACAGGTGAGTCCTATCAGCACAAGGTCTTCTCACCCTGTACAAGAGCCAGTCTGAAGGCACAACCCCTCTGCCTCTCACAGGTTTGGCTTTTGCTGCTGGAGTAACTGAATTTTGACCAGAACTCATGTTGTGAACTGTTACAACCCTCCTCTCCAGGCTGGAAGATGGGGCTGGGAACCAAAAATACCCAGGAACGTTTTCCATTTGGACTCATCAGTGGAGCTCCCACTGCTGGCTTCTGGGGAGAGTAGATGTAAAAAGACCAGGATCTATAGATTTGCCTAAGAGCAATTCCTAAGCCAAGTTACACGGTGCTTTTCTGCTTTAAGCCTCGAAAGCCAGTCAATGAGATTGAGGCACAAGAGTTCACAGAGAATGGGTGCCCTAGCAAGGGATGCCCAGAGCCAAGCTCATCCCTCTCTGCTGGCTAACCTGTGGTGCCTGGAAGTGCTGAGCCTCTCTCCTTGAGACTCTGTCTTTAGAGCAATTCATGTGGCACTTATGAGTTCTTCTTATGAGAACTCCTCTACTGACTCTTCTTCTCCCTGTTAACCCCTCACTCAAGGACATGGACAACACAAAGTCTGGGCCCCTCTGTGTGCTTTCTCTCTATGGTCCTCTTTTCTTTCTGTTTCAAGACTCAGGCCTCACCTCCCTGTCTTTGCCTCCAAAATCTGCTTTACCATACCAGATTTCTGGTACGATAAATGATCTCTCAAGAGAAAATCGTCCAGGGTGAAAGAAGAACTTGAAAGGATTTGACTTCTATTGTACAGGATGCAGTTTATGCTTTGGATCACAAATCAGTCAGAATGTGATGCTTTTTCTCTCGTCACCAGAATATAGGATTCCAGATAGACATGGGAGCAGCTCCTCTCACTGAACACCTAATAACCTGCTTGCAGAATTTTTCTTCCCATCTCCACAGCTCTGAGCTCTGCAGGTTTGGAGGTCACGGTCATAGCTCCCAAGAGACAAATGCTTCCACCAGAGGACACAACTGCAGCTCCATTGAATTGGATGTTGAGACTGCTGTTGGCCATTGGGAGTCTTCATGCCACTGAACCAAGAGAAGAAAGGGATTACTCTACTGCCTGGGGCGACTGATCCCTATTACAAGGAAAAATTGGGTTGCTGCCACATGGTGGAGGTAGGGAGGACCACATCTGAACCCCCAAGGATGCTCTAGGATGCCCCCCTTAGGACTTGCATGTCCAACCATAAAAATAAGTGAAAAAAGCGTGACAGTCAAAAAAGGCAGGACCACTAAGGACCCAGACACCTCAGGATGAAGATTTAGGTCACTCCATCATGCAAAGAGCCCTAGCCACTTGAGAGCAAAAGATATGTGCAAGGAAGAGTGGAAGACAGAATTGAAATGTCAACTACAGCCACATGACCTATTACAGAAACAAGGACTGTAGCAGTTGTGAACCTTTTCTTCCTTGTTTGCTGTGTTTGTGTGTGTGTATGTGTTTGTATATGTTAACCACTTTTTTTCCTTCTTTCTCCCCCTTCCTATTATCTATTTTTTGATAAGTTTTGTTGGAAGTTAACTTTCCAATTCAGTATCTAGATAATGGAATATTTAGCCAGCACTGTGACTGGATTTGAGGGGTTATTAACATTGTCCAGGGATGAATACAATGCTGTTGGAATCTTTGCATCTCCCCATTTTGGGGAGAGACTGAGAATGTCTTCATCTGCATGAAGGATAGTTGCATCCTGTTAAGTGTAAACATAGAGTTGTCTTTTTTTTTTTTTTCTTTGTCTGGAGACGGAGACTCTGTCTATTGCCCAGGCTGAAGTGCAGTGGCACAATCTTGGCTCACTGCAACGTCTGCCTCCTGGGTTCAAGTGATTCTCCTGACTCAGTCACCCCAGTAGCTAGGATTACAGGTGTGTGCCACCACACCCAGATAATTTTTGTATTTTTGGTAGAGACAGGGTTTTGCCATGTTGGCCAGGCTGGTCTCAAACTCTTGGCCTCAAGTGATCTGCCCATGTCAACCTCCTAAAGTACTGGGATTACAGGCATGAGCCACCACATGTGGGGAAAAGAAAGAGATCAGCCTGTTACTGTGTCTATATAGAAAGAAGTAGACATAAGAGACTCCATTTTGTTCTGTATTTGAGATGCTGTTAATCTGTGACCCTACCCCCAACCTTGTCCTTGCAAGAGACATGTGCTGTGGTAACTCAAGGTTTAATGGATTTTGGGCGTGCAGGGTGCGTCTTTGTTCCTAGAAAAGCTAGGTATTGTCCAAGGTTTATCCCCATGTGATAGGATGAAACAACGTTGCTAAAAGGTTTATCTCAAGGCACGGGATTTTCCTTTAAACTTATTCATGTCACAGAGATCCTTGTTCTTATGTCTTACTGCTAATTTCCTCCCTAAAAATGATCCTATTGTCCTGCCACTCCCTTATCTTTAAGATGGTAAAGATAATTATCTATAAATACTAAGGGAACTCAGAGGCCGGGGCCGGCGTGGGTCCTCTGTAAGCTGAGCGCCGGTCCCCTGGGCCCCCGCTTTTCTTTCTCTATACTTTGTCTCTGTGTCTTATTTCTTTTCTCAAGTCTCTCGTTCCACCTTACGAGAAACACCCACAGGTGTGGAGGGGCAGGCCACCCCTTCACCACACCCAGCCTGTCCTCTTGTTTGAAAGTCAGATTTGTGTTGATACAAATGCTGAGAAGCCAGAAAGATGGATTGTGCCACTTACTAAGGTATTCTCTTTCTCTCTCTCTCTCTCTCTTTTTTTTTTTTTTTTGAGACCAGATCTCACTCTGTCACCTAGGCTATAGTACAGCAGTGCATTCATGGCTCACTGTAGCCTTGATCCCCATGCTTGAGCAATCCTCCCACCTCAGCCTCCCAAGTAGCTGGGACCACAGGCACACGCCACTATGCCTGGCTAATTTTTGTGGTTTTAGTAGAGATGGTATTTTGCCATGTTGACCGGGCTGGTCTCCAACTCCTGCACTCAAGCGATCCACCCACCTTGGTCTCTCAAAGTGCTGAGATTGCAGGTGTGAGCCACTGTACTTGGCCTACCCTTTATTATTTCTGTCTTAGTCTGTTCAGGCTGTTATAATAACATACCATAGACTGGATAGCTTATAAACACAGAAATTTATTTCTCATTGTTCCAGAGGCTGGGAAGTCCAAGATCAAGACTCTAATGGATTCAGTGTCTGATGAGGGCTCACTTTCGGGTTTGTAGAGGGTGCCTCCTGGCTATGCCCTCTCATGGCAGACACAGATCATCTCTTTTGTGCCTCTTCTTATAAGAGGCACTAATCCCATTCATGAGGGCCCCACCCTGATGACCTACTCACCTCCAACTGCCCCATCTCCTGATACCATCGCATTGGAGGTTACGACTTCAACACATGGTTCTGGGGGGAGACACAAACATTCAGACAATAGTAATTAGCTTCCTTCTCTTTCTTTTTATTTTGCTGCAGTTTTTTCCCTAACTTCTTGAGATAGATGGTTCGCTCATTAATTTTTAGTCTCCCTTGTTTTCCATTGTATGAAATTAAGGCTATCAATTTTTCTCTAAGTACTATTTTAATTGCATGCCACAAGTTTTAATATGTGATATTGTCATTATCTTTCAGTTTAACATTTTTCTAATTTCCATTAGAATTTTGTCTTTGACTAATGGATTGTATAAAAAGTGAACATCTTCATTTCCAAGTGTATTAATAATGTATTTTTTGTTGTTGATCTATAATTTACACAATATAATCACAGAAGGTGAACTGCATAATTTCAATCTTTAGTCTTTGTTGAGACTTGATTATGGTATAATATATGGTCATTTTTCACAAATGTTCCACAGGAGTTTGAAATGAATGTGTATTATCTAATTCTTATGCAAAACATTCTATAAATGAGCATTCAATCAAGCTGGTTAGCAGTATTATTCAAATCTTTTACACTCTTACAGGGTTTTTTTTCTGCATGATCTACCAATGATAGAAATATGTTAGAATCTTCCATAATGGTGGTGGATTTGTCAAGTTCTTCTTGGGTTTCTTTTCTTTCTTCTGTTGATTCTTGCTGTATTCATTTTAAGGCTATAAGATATGTACAAATTTTAAATCAGTTTATCATCTTGGTGAATTAAAATACTTTATCTTTATGTACATACCCTCTCTATCCTTAGTAATGACTTTTTCTTAAAGAATATTTTTATCTGGACTGGGCACGGTGGCTCACGCCAGTAATCCCAGCACTTTGGGAGGCTGAGGCGGGCGGATCACAAGGTCAGGAAAAAAGGTCAGGAGAAAAAGTCAGAAAAAGCTGAATGCAGTGAGATACAACAAAAGCTGAACTTTTGAGATATGAATCTGAGAAGTTTTCAAAAGAAACAGGTTATAGAATTAAAAAGCAAATTTTCTTGTAATTTCATTAAGAGCAAATCAATACCTTAAGAAAACCCCATTTAAACATAGGGGACTGTTCTTTAGAAAGACTATTATGAATAATTCCCTTTTAATCATAGCTAACTTAATCAAAATTCCTTTTATAGGCCTGGCATGGTGGCTCATGCCTGTAATCCCAGCATTTTGAGAGGCCGAGACAGGCAGATCACCTGAGGTCAAGAGTTTGAGACCAGCCTGGCCAACATGGTGAAACCCTGACTCTACTGAAAATACAAAAATTAGCTGGGTGTGGTGGCACATGCCCTTAATCCCAACTACTTGGGAGGCTGAGGCAGGAGAATCATTTGAACCTGGGAGGTGGAGGTAGCAGTGAGCCAAGATCACTCCACTGCACACCAGCCTGGGCGACAAAGCAGACTCCACCTCAAAAAAAAAAAAAAAAAAAAAAAAACCCCACAAAATTCCTTTTATAAATTCCCCTTCATGAGCATTTTGCGACTTACACAGACCATACATGACATGCTTAGCATTTCTGACTTGTCCTATAATTCTCTCTTTCCTAAATAATCATTTTTCTTTAGGACAAAAATTTATCATATGAGACTATATTTTTATACAAAACCATTTTATTTTCTTTATAACCTTTCTTACCAAAAATACATCTTCATAACCACAACTTTCTTAACATCTCTCTCCTACTTACTGGTCCTTTCTACCTTCTTTTAGAAGTAACTTTTAAATAACACCCAAATTACATAAAAGTATTGTGTTAGTTTTCAATAACACAACTTACAGGATCATGTATTAACTAGAATTTTTATTCTTGGTAACCTTAAATTTTAGTAAAAACCTATGAAGCAAGAAATCCTGAACTCTTTGTCAGATATTAGTATTTTATAGATGAAACAAACCATTCCATAATATTATAAACCATTCCATAATATTACGTTTTCCCATATTATAATATTATAACATGTTTTCACACACATTATTTTTTTCTTAATTGGAAATGACACAGACATCCAAAACAGCATCTATTATTCAATTGAAAATAATGTTAAGATTTTAAATTATACAAGAATTCACTTACATGAATTTATCTCAATTTCATGTACTCAATTTTTTCCATTTTTAACAGTTTATCTAGATTACTTCTGAAAACTGAGGTGTTAAACATATCTAGTCATTATTTAAATTTATTTCACCCTCAGCAACATGGAGAAACTCCATTTCTACAAAAAAATACAAAAATTAGCACCTGTAGTTCAGCTAGTTGGGAGGCTGAGGTGGGAGGATCACTTGAGCCTGGGAGGAGGAGGTTGCAGTGAAGCAAGATTGCACCATTGTACTCCAGCCTGGACAACAGAGCAAGACCCTATCTCAATAAATAAATAAATAAAGTTATTTATTTATTAACCATTTAAAAAGTCTGAATAGCAGGTGAACACCCAAGAACCTTAAAGGTAAACACATTTTGCCAATAACTCAGAAGATTCAGCTGTTTTAATTAAACCAACAATCTAAATTAGTCTTTTTGTCGAAAAAAATTACACAAAGATAATTTTGGTTTTGTTTGGGTTTATAGTCTTATAACCTTTATGTTAAACTCTGACACCTTAATATGTAGACAGAGACAAATATAAAACTATTTGGTTAATAAACTCAGACAAAAACGTATGCTGACAGTTCTGAAGACATTTCTATCAAAAATTTTAGTTTTATTTACCAAAGATTCACGTGAATTTGAAAAGCATCTGGACTTATTGAGTACTCATTTACTTATAATCCAATTTGGCAACATGCTAAACACAATATACAACATAATACATGTATGTACACACAAGCATATCTAAACATGTACACCTACATGCACAAAGATCTGATGGCTTTTACTTTGGTACTCCAGCCATAAGATAGCAGTACAGACTCACCACTTTATAAAAGATAGCTGGATCCAAATTATTTTTCCCATGAAATTGGAACCTGTTCACATGGCTAAGGAAAGCTGTTTACCCCAATTTAAGGAAAGCTGTGAACCAAAATTTGGGTAAAGCAGTCTCTATGGCAGTTTGGTTTTGAAAACCTTTTTACCCTTCTTTTTTCTGCAGTTTCAAGTGAGTTTCTAGCGTTTCCATTTTAGCCAGAACTGGCTGAAATGTATAAGAAAAACAAAACCTCCAAGTAACGTGGAAACAGTAAGTTTTATCTCAACACCAGTAGCTTAATAACAGCAGATTCAAAGAAGGCAGAAAAGAAAAGAGAAATAGCCTTAGAAGACTCTGCTTAACTGTAGAGTTGCAGGTTAACTATTTGACCTCTGAATTTCCCTTACTGTAATTTGCCCATCAGCTTAAAATGTACACAAAAGTTGGCCATAATATGTAACCAGGTGGAGTTTCAGATTGTCTAGAAAAGAGAGTTGACTTGCTTTCTCCCCCCACAAAGCTTGACTTGGATTCAGGAAATACCCTGGAAGTCTCAGAGAGAATGACAACATTAGGGGCTAGGATATTGGAAACTTTCTCCCCTGGCGAGAAGAGAAGCAGCCTATCTTGATACTTTCTGACCTAGTCTTGGTGGGTGAGATGGAGACTGGTCCAAAGCACCCTTGGAGAAAGGGGTAACTCTAAACAGAGACACAAACACAGACAGATCCCATGCAGACAGAGCACTCCAAACCAATCCCCAAAGAGAAGAAACTGGAGAAAAGTCCTGAGATCTTGTGTCAAACCCAGAAGGCACCACACAGTGACCTGTGTTAGGTGCAGATGGCATGGAGGCTCAGATGGCACCAAGATGACCTATGCTAGGTCCAGGTGGCTGGACAGTCCAGATGGCAGAGACAGACGACCCCAGGTGCACTCTGGTTCACTTACCCAGTCCTGAAGGCCATCAACTTACTGAATGCTGCTTTCCTTACACCATCAGAGCATGATAGCACCTGATGCCATGAAAGGGAGGCAAAGGAAAATACCCCAGACAAAGGCAGTCTCTGCATCTATTGGGAGTTCCCGAGGCCCCAGTAGCAGGGTCCACTGGCCACAAGTAGCTAGCATTTGCAAATGGCCCTGCCCTGCCTAGTACCATGAGCGGGTAAGCCCTAGTCCACTGCCTGGCCAACTGTTCCACTCGCTGGAAACCAGGCATACAGGCTGAGCTGCACAAAACACACAGCTCCTCACTCAGGCACCAAGTCTGTAATCAGCTCAAGTCCAGCTGCTCACTGCTCAGAAGTCAAAGCATGAGAAGCTTGGTATGTAGTGAAAGGAAAGTGACTTCTATTGGTCAAATTTTAGCAAATGGGATCACAGCCAGGCTCAATCTTCAAAGGAACCATCGCTGCCTTCTGGGCTGAGTGAAGGGATTTAAGAAGGAAAAAGGTGTAGAAAACATGCGGGAGTGGTGTAGGAGAATGCAGGTCTGCATGTCTTGTTCTGATGGCTATCTCAGATAATTACCCATCTGAAGGTCTGGTTTGTGTCATCCTGTCCTCAGCCCAGTGGTGGTGGACTAACTTCAGCAGCTGGGTCTCTCTGCCTGGCTTGTTTCAAAATTGCCCCCTGAAATTTCTAAGCAAGCATGTAATCGGATATGCCAGCATCGTGCACGGGAGCACCTGGTGGGAAAAAGAGAAACAAAGAATTTCAAAGTATGTTTCAAGGCTGAAAGCAAGAAAGGAAAAAAAAAAAAAGTTTTAAAATGCATTTTGAGGTTGGGATACTCGATTACACTACTCCTTGGCTGATACTGTAGCCAGGATGATCAGTTTATCTCAGAGATACAAGAAAGAAGGAGAGAAGTTTGTGGTCTCAGGTCACATGTCACTATTGTGGTCAGGCAATTAAAATAGTAGCAAAGGAAATTAAAGATGCTAAATGTATAAATGCAACTTAAAGAATAAAGGGGTTGTAAATGGAACCAAGCATGAATCAAATCTCTAGCAAGAGTTTGTTAAAATGTGCTCTTCTTAAATAATACAAAGTGTAAAATGAACTTGAAATCCCAAAAATAACTAGGAGTTTGAGTTTATGCATTTAATAAAGAGAATATCACATTTAAAAAAATAAAAGGTCAGAAACGACAGCATTTCACTAGTCTATTGAAAGTAGAACATCTGAAAAATCAGAAATTAATCAAAATGAATATTTTTCCTCGGGTTAAACTCAGAATATTGCAGCCAAAAATTGTTTCTATTTCCAATAAAGAATCCTACTGTACTAGAAGACACTAAATAGATACTGAAATTTTTTTTTTTTTTTTTTTTTTTTTTTGAGACGGAGTCTTGCTCTGTCACCCAGGCTGGAGTGCAGTGGCCGGATCTCAGCTCACTGCAAGCTCCGCCTCCCGGGTTCACGCCATTCTCCTGCCTCAGCCTCCCGAGTAGCTGGGACTACAGGCGCCTGCCACCTCGCCCGGCTAGTTTTTTGTATTTTTAGTAGAGACGGGGTTTCACCGTGTTAGCCAGGATGGTCTCGATCTCCTGACCTCATGATCCGCCCGTCTCGGCCTCCCAAAGTGCTGGGATTACAGGCTTGAGCCACCGCGCCCGGCCTATAGATACTGAAATTTAAGTGTGTTTGATTAGAAGCAACTCTGATTTCAGATTATTTTACGGATAGAAAGTTTTTCCTCAAGGAAAGAGCTTGGTGTATTAAATTTCAAAGATAATCTCAAGAGCTCAGGTATGACTATCTGTAAAGCATATATAAATTTTGTTGTTTTTCTAAATTTTTTTCAAATTTGAGAGATGGTATGTGTTCTCAATTACAGTTATAGGAAATGTATAATGAAAGCCAACATTTTACATTTAATCTGAATTTTAAAGCTTAGTAATTTTGTTAGTTTCCCTAAGGTTAAGTGCAATTACTACAAAATACAACATTGGGAATTGGACGCATAGCACAGCCTGCTTCCATGCAAAAACCTGAATTTTTGCACTAAAACTAAACAGGCAAAACCTTCTGCAAATGTATTATCATAGGACCACAACTGAAGTGTACTACAATGGAAATGTGATACAATTATAAAGCCTACTGTCTTTTATAAATTGGTTTTAGTGGAAATTATGTAAATCTAGGCCGGGTACAGTGGCTCACACCTGTAATCCCAGCACTTTGGGAGGCTGAGGCAAGACTTCTACTTGAGTCCAGTAGTTCAAGACCAGCCTAGGCAACACGGCAGACCTCCGTCTCTACAAAAAAAAAAAAATTAATCATGTGTGTTGGCATACACGCCTGTAGTCCTAGCTACTTGGGAGGCTGAGCTGGGAGGATGCTTAAACCTGAGAAGCAGAGATTGCAGTGAGCCAAGGTCAAGCTACCGCACTCCAGCCTGGGCGACAGAGTGAGACTCTGTCTCAATAAAAAAATAAATAAATAGAACATTATGTAAATCTATTTTTAAAATTCCACTTGAGGCCAGGCGCGGTGGCTCAAGCCTGTAATCCCAGCACTTTGGGAGGCCGAGACGGGCGGATCACGAGGCCAGGAGATCGAGAGACGATCCCGGCTAACACGGTGAAACCCCGTCTCTACTAAAAAATACAAAAAAACTAGCCGGGCGAGGTGGCGGGCGCCTGTAGTCCCAGCTACTCGGGAGGCTGAGGCAGGAGAACGGCGTAAACCCGGGAGGCGAAGCTTGCAGTGAGCTGAGATCCGGCCACTGCACTCCAGCCTGGGTGACAGAGCAAGACTCCGTCTCAAAAAAAATAAATAAATAAATAAATAAATAAAATTCCACTTGAACTTTTGGGGTAAAGAACCAAAGACACAATAGCTTTTTTCAATAATTATTTATTTTTAGTTTTTTAAATATAATGTGGGCATATTTCATAATATGCTTTGAGAAATTTGAATTTTAAACATGAGTCAGTAGATACTTGGTTTTATCAAAAGCTCCGTAATAAATTAGAAGTTTTACATTAGGATCACCTGCAATTAAAATATAAACACAAACACATATGGATTGAAGCAGGCATTTT
This sequence comes from Macaca mulatta, assembly GCF_049350105.2. Lineage (NCBI taxonomy): Eukaryota > Metazoa > Chordata > Mammalia > Primates > Cercopithecidae > Macaca > Macaca mulatta. The sequence goes on from NC_133415.1 coordinate 12,623,960, forward strand.
CACCCATAAATTAGAAGGTTTTAGGGCAAACCTAAATATTTTCACATACTAACCACATGGCACTCCAAAATTTTAAGTATTCTTTTTAAAATTCCTCTAAGTGGGCCCAATGTGGTGGCTCATGCCTGTAATCCCAGCACTTTAGGAGGCTGAGGTGGGAGGATCACTTGAGGTCAGGAGTTCGAGACCAGCCTAGCCAACATGGTGAAACACCATCTCTACTAAAAATACAAAATATAGCCGGGTGTGGTAGTGGGCACCTGTAATCCCAGCTACTAGAGAAGCTAAGGCAGGAGAATCGCTTAAACCTGGGAGGCGGAGGTTGCAGTGAGCCGAGATTGCATCACTGCACTCCAGCCTGGGTGACAGAGTGAGACTCCATCTCAAAAAAGAAAATAATAATAATAATAATCATCATCATCATCATCATCATCTCTCCCTAAAACCTAGCCTGCAACATGATGAAACTCTGTCTCTACTAAAATACAAAAATTAGCTGGGTGTGGTGGTACATGCCTGTAATCCCAGCTTCTTGGGAGGCTGAGGAAGGAGAATCTCTTGAACCCAGGAGGCGGAGGTGGCAGTGAGCCGAGATTGCGCCATTGCACTCCAGCCCAGGCAACAAGAGTGAAACTCCATCTCAACAAATAAATAAAGAATTTTAAAATAAAATTCCTCTAAGTGGGCCACGAGTTTGAGACCAGCCTGGCCAACATGTTGAAACCCTGTCTCTACTACAAAAAAAAAAAAAAAAATTAGCCAGGTGAGGTGGTGCATGCTTGTAATCCCAGCTACTCAGGAGTCTGAGGCATGAGAGTCACTTGAACCTGGGAGTCGGAGGTTGCAGTGAGCCAAAATCATGCCACTGCACTCCAGCCTGGGCAACAGAGGGAGACTCTGTCAAAAAAAAGAAAAAAGAAAAAAAATTCTCTAAGTGTGTACGGAGGAGGTTGGGTAAAGATTCAAGATGGTTTTGGATTTAGATAATACTACTTGGGAGAATAATTTGGATTTGTAGCCTGAAACCCTGATGTTATCATACAAAATCTGATATATCAAGTTGATAAAGAGGTGTTATATGTGATTTAAAAAAAAAAAAAAAAAAAAAAAAAAAAAAAAACGTGTCTCCAAAAAGGGAGCAATGCAAGGTGAGGACAAACCAAACCAAAAATCTATACAATGTGAAGAGGAAGGCAGTAAACAGGGTAAAGTAGGATGGAAAGGAGACTTCTGTGAAGACGCCTTGTTTTACAGTTTTCATTTTAAAATAAAGCAAATTTTACATAAATACAAAATAAAATTAAATCAAAATAGAAAAAAAATCCCTAAAAATTGAAAACAAATTTAAACAAGCTAAACTAAAATATATCAAGTTAGTAGCATAAGAACATTAAAAAATTATTTCATGTTACTTTAAAACACAGTATTTTAAGTGTACATTCCTAGTGGGAAATACTCTAAAGACAAAAAGAACTACATAGAAATGTCAAACTATATTCAGGGTCTTGTTGTTAGTAGTAATTTTGAAATTATTAATTTTGGAATACCTATAGGTATATTATAGGATAAGCCAAATAATACATACGTTTGCTCATTTAAAAAAACCAAAATTTTCAGTCGAGTGCGTTGGTGCACACCTATAGACTGGGAGGCTGAGGCAGGAGGATCGCTTGAGCCCAGGAGTTCAAGGCTGTAGTGTGCTACAATTGTGCCTGTAAACAGTCATTGCACCCTAGCCTGGGCAACATAGAGAGACCCCCATCTCCAAATATAAAACAAAACAAAACAAAAACAAAAATTTTCAGTGAAAGAAGAAAATATATACAAGTATTAAATCAAATATTTTGAGTTAAACTCTTATAATCATAAATTTGAACTGGAAATATCAGTATGAACTCGTAATTCTTTTCTTTTAGAATGTGGTCATTTCCCAATATGTGCACTGAAAATCCTGGGAGGCATGAAAACACACTAGTAATGATCACTTCTCAGTCCCCAGATTGTGGTCTCTAAATATCATTTTCCCCTAAAGAACTAGTGTTTCTTAACAAAACAGCTGATTCCAGGTCTGGGGCAGGAATTGTAAAAATTGCCTAGAATATGTTGTGTTGGACAAAAAGGAAGCTATCACAGACTGCTGGGATCACATCAAAGGACACAGAAGCCAACTTGAAGAGTTCTTTGTTGTTTGAGTTTTTTCTTTTTACTAAGATGGGTCGATTTAAATAGTGCATGAGGGAAATTTCTTTATAGAAGAATTTCAGCTACTAAATGCAGAAAAATGGTAGGAAATCACTATTTTACAATCCCCAATGAAACGATGGATGTAGCCAATGATCATCAATGAATGATAAATCTGTTAAGTGAAAAATGGATAGGGAACTTCATAAGGAAGAGATTAGGCTGATAGCACCTGAAACCATTTATGAAAATTATCATTTAGAAAATGGAGACTACCAGACCGTATATGCTTTATGATGTGATGAAACAGGAAGTAAGAGCATCACTTGTGAAGTGTTCTTTCCTACGTAAATAAATCTAAACCTAATTTAGCTAGCTAGACATACATACTGGTTAATAGAAAATACAGGGGATAGAAGAACAAGGTAAAAGGCACCACAAGGAAGCAATCAGCTAAATCCAGAATGTAGGACATGCCACTCCAAAATGACCAGATTTTTAATAAATTAGTGGCAGGAAAATAAAACAAGGTGCCCTATAGAATAAAAGAGACAAGGAACAGCAATAAAATGCAATGTGTGGCCTTTGTTTGAATCCTGATCTGGAAAAAAACCTGAAAAGATGCTTTTGAAACAGAAAAATTTGAATATGAACTGAATATTGAATGACAGTAAGAAACAATGTAATTATTAGACAGTGGTTATATAAAAACAAAATGTCCTTATGAGTTAAAGTTTCACAATGAAGTATTTACAGGTGAAACGACATGTCTGAGATCTACTTTAAAATAATATAGAAAACAAAAAAAGAAAAATAAGGAAATAGATGAAACAAGATTGGCAAAATATTGATAATTGTTGGAGACATAATTGGTGCATGGGTGTTCACTATATATATACATATTTTATATATATGTACACATATTTTATATATATATACTTTTTTGAGATGAACTCTCACTCTGTTGAACATGGGTGTTCACTATATACATATATATATACACACACACACATACACATATTTTTTTTTTGAGACAAAGTCTCACTCTGTCACCAGGCTGGAGTGGAGTGCCGTGGCACGATCTCGCCTCACTGCAACCTCCGCCCCCTGGGTTCAAGCGATTCTCCTGCCTCAGCCTCCAGAGTAGCTGGGATTATAGGCACGTGCCACCATACCCAGCTAATTTTTTTTTATTTTTAGTAGAGACAGGTTTTCACCATGTTTGCCAGGATGGTCTCCATCTCTGGACCTTGTGATCCGCCCACCTTGGCCTACCAAAGTGCTGGGATTACAGGTGTGAGCCACCACACCGATATCACTATATTGTTTTTTACTTGTGTATATATGTGAAATTTTCCATAATATGAAGTTTGCAAGGGAAGCAAAATAAAATTTCTGTTACAGGTAAGATAAAATAGAGAAAAGAGATTGGTTAACATTAGAATGTATATGATAGGCCAGATGCAGTGGCTCATGCCTTTAGTCCCAACACTTTGGGAGGCCAAGGTAGGAGGATCACTTGAGTCCAGGAGTTTCAGGCTGCAATGTATATGATAAATTGTAGGGTAGTCACTGAGAGAATAAAAACAGAATATAAAACTTCCAAACTAACAAAGTGGAAAAACAGAAATGAGAGAAAAATCTTTATCTATTCAAAACAGTCCAAAAAAGAGCAAGGTATAAACAACAGGAAAAAAATAAATAAACAAGAAAACAAGATGTAGTCATAAATTCATATATAGGTCATCATAATAAATTTGAATTAATTAAACTTTCCTGTTAAAAGGCAAGGACATAACGGCGTGCTGTAAATGTGATGCTCAAAGGGAAATTTATAACAGTAAATGCCTACATCAAAAAAGAGAGATTTCAAATCAATAACCTAACTTCATACCTTAAGGAATTAGAAAAAGAAGAGCAAATTAAACAGAAAGCTAGCAGAAATAAGGAAATAATAAAAATAAAAGATTAGCATGGAGAAAAATGAGATAGCAAATAGAAAAACAATAGAGAAAATCAACAAAAACAAAAGTTGATCTTTGAAAAAACAATATCAACAAAATTAACAAAGCTTTAGCTAGACTAAGGAAAAAGGAAAAAATGCCAAAAACTAAAATCAAAAATGAAAGCGAGGACACTACTACCAACCTTATGGAAATAAAAAGGATTATGGGAGAATAATACAGCAATATATTAGGTAACCCAGATGAAATGTACAAATTCCTAGAAACACACAAATTACCAAAACTGGTTTGAGAAGAAATAAAAAATCTGAACATAAATCTTACAAGGAAAGAGATTGCACCTGTACTAAAACATTTCCCAACAACAAAAGTCCAGGATCAGCCGGGCATGGTGGCTCATGCCTGTAATCCCAGCACTTTGGGAGGCTGAGGTGGGCAGATTGCCTGAGGTCAGGAGTTCGAGACCAACCTGGCCAACATAGTGAAACCCCGTCTCAACTAAAGATACAAAAAATAGCCGGGTGTGGTGGTGCATGCCTGTAGTCCCAGCTACTTGGGAGGCTGAGGCAGGAGAATCGCTTGAACCTGGGAGGCAGAGGTTGCAGTGAGCCAAGATCTCGCCACTGCACTCCAGCCTGGGCGACAAGAGTGAAACTCTGTTTCCAAAAAAAGAAAAAAAGAAGGAAAAAAGCACATATACATCTTTCAGTATTCAGATTGGGGAAAAAAACAGAAGGCTTCAAGGCAAGAATAAATAAATAAAATAACTCAAGATAAAGTAAGTCACGACATAATGATCAACAAATATTTTTTGAGAGCCTACTGCATGCCAGGCATTGTTCTAGGCAGTTCCACTATGAGACAGAGTAATCATATTATCTGGAAGTTATGGCAGTTTTGTGTCTTCTGTCCCAATGTTATATCCTTCATTCATTTTTCCTGGCCCTACTATACTTTAATGTTGAATAGAATGGTGAAAGTAAGTGTCCTTGGCTTGTTACTGACCTTAACATTTTAACATTTACTAAAGTCTTCACTGTGGGGAATTTTTAAGAATACATCTTTTATGGCTGAGCGTGGTGGCTCATGCTGGTAATCTCAGCACTCTGGGAGGCCAAGGCAGGTGGATCATCTGAGGTCAGGAGTTCAAGACCAGCCTGGGCAACATGGTGAAATCCCATCTGCACTAAAAATACAAAAGTTAGCTGGGTGTAGGGGCACACACCTGTAATTCCCAGCTACTCGGGAGGCTGAAGTAGGAGAATCTCTTGAACCCAGGAGGCAGGGGTTGCAGTGAGCCGAGATTGTGCCACTCCACTCCAGCCCGGGTGACAGAGCGAGACTCCATCTCATAAAATAAATAAACAAATAAATAACAAAAAGACATCCTTTATTAGGTTAAAAGAGTTTCTTTATATTCTTAATTTGTTTAGTTTTTAAATCATAAATAGAGGATGAATTTCATCAAACACCTGTTCTGTATTTATTGAGATGATCCTATGGTTTTTCTCCTTTTATCTGTTAATGTGAAAAATTACATTACTTAATTTTCTAATCTATTCTAGTGTACTCTAATCCAATTTGGCCATGATGCATTATCTTGGATTTTTTAACATTTACTAAAGTCTTCACTGTGGGGAATTTTTAAGAATACATCTTTTATGGCTTATAAAAGAATACATCTTTTATATCAGTTTACTGATATTTTGTTTATGGAAAAGATTGTCCTATATTTTCCTTCTTCAAACAGTCTTTGGTTGGGATAACAAGCAGATTAAGCCAACTTCATAAAAATTATTAGGGAGTATTGGTAATTTTTCTACTTGCTGGAATAGTTTGTATTTGAAAGTATTCATTCTTTAAATGTTTGGTAAAACTCTCCTGTTTAAAAAAAAAAATCTAGTCCTGCTGTTTTTTTGATATGAAGATTTTTAATCACCAATTCAATTTTTTAAATGGTTAAAACATTATTTACATTTAAAATATCTTAAATGTAAAATTCGTGCAATTTGATTTACATTTTCAAAATTATTGGCAGAAGGTTGCATCATATTATCACATTTTTAAAATTGATTCTTCATCTGAAGTCATGTTTCCTTTCTTTTTTTTTTTTTTTTTTTTTTTTTGAGATGGAGTTTTGCTCTTGTTGCCTAGGCTGGAGTGCAATGGCGCAATCTCAGCTCACTGCAACTTCCGCCTCCCGGGTTCAAGCAATTCTCCTGCCTCAGCCTCCTGAGTACCTGGGATTACAGGCATGCGTCACCATGCCCGGCTAATTTTGTATTTTTAGGAGAGATGGGGTTTCTCCATGTTGGTCAGGCTGGTCTCGAACTCCTGACCTCAGGTGGCCCACCCACCTCAGCCTCCCGAAGTGCTGGGATTACAGGCGTGAGCCACCGCGCCCAGCCAATTTCCTTTCAATTCTGCTATACTTTATGGGTCCCATCTCTGTTTCCTAATTAGTCTTGCCAAAGGTTTGCCTGTTTTATTAGTTTTTTCAAAAAAACAAAATTTGACTCTGTTCATTACGTCTCTTTTATGATTGCTGTCTGTTTCATTTATTTCTGCTCTTACCTGTAAACTTTCTTTTTTCTACTGTTTAGGATTTACTCAGCTGTTCTCTTGCTAATTTCTCATGTTAAATGTTTGGCTTATTGATTTTCAGGCTCTTTCTCCTATAGCATAAGCCTCTCGTATGTTCTGATACGTGGAATTTTTGTTATTGTTTGCTTCTAAGCATATTCTAAAACCGGTTATGCTTTCTTTGTTTACTCATGAATTATTTAAAAGTTTTTTCTATTTCTACGCTTTTTTTATTATTTATTTCTTATTGAAGTACACAGTGGTCTGAAAGTACTGTTTGTTCAATCCATTCTTTTGGCATTAACAAAAGATTGCTTCTTGGCAAGATAAATGGTCAATTTTCATAAATGTTCCAGACGTGCTTGAAAATAATGTAATGTCTGCAGTTACTTGGTGAAATGTTCTGGAAATTCCCATTAAGTAAAATTTGTAATTCCACAATTCTCATCTCTCGTCTTTTCTACACTCACTGACTTTTTTTTTTCTACTTTCTCCTTCTGAATTACTCAGTGAGGTATGTTAGACAAGACAGAACTATCCAAATTCACAGTAAGAAACCAATCAGTGAAATCCAGAAGGTAGAATATTCTATCGGACAGTAGCTTAATTCCTTCAATTCACGATATGAAAATAGGGACTGTTCTAAATTAAAAGAGATTTGTGGATGTAAGCAGATTGGGTCCTAAACCCTAACATAGAAAAACCAGGTATAGAGGACATTTGGAGGATAATTGGTTTGGGCTCTCTAAAGCCTAGCGTGCACCTTGCCCAAGTCTGAGGACACCCAAACGTCCTCTCTTTGCAGATGACCAGTGCTTTGGTCCTGCCAGAGGAGGGCTGACATCCTCATCCACCTGTTCCAACGATAATAAAAGCACCATTTCCTGTGATAACAGATGTCGATCCCCAACACCCAGAAGATGTAAATGGTAGACACTTGAAAATATCATTTTGAGTGACTTACCAGGGGACTTTAAAGGCAGACTATGTGGCTAGTCTTGCTGGAAAGACATTCTGAAGTCTGTGATGATGGAGTAGCCTCTGCCCCATCTCCAACACCCGCTCCGTGGCCCCATGGGTCTATCAACTCTACTACACAGCTAACTCCCATGAGCAGGGACTGTGTCTCATTTCTCTGGGTCTCCCCAGCAACTAGCGTGGCTTGTTGGATAAACAAGAATTAGCTGGCCATCGAGCCGCCATCTCTGTCTTGGCACAGCCTCCGTGGGTTCTGTTTGCAAAATTCTGAGCCCAGACCCTTTTATCTCCTTCATCTCCTTTCAGAAAAGGATGCTTGAGCCTGTCACGAATGAAAAACTTATTACGGGCATGTGCAGCCCAGACAGATGGGAGGGAGGCGGACGCAGAGATTGTTGTGGCCAAACTATTTACTGTGTCTGGGCAGGACAATTTCAGAATCTGGAAATTCCCCGGCTGCGGAGGGGCAAAGGCTCTTTTCTCTCGCCAGTTTTCCGAGCAATGGCCAGTGAACTGAATTTAATTTAGGATGTGAGGCTATGCTACGCCCTCACAAGGACCCAGCAGAATAAGACCACTGTTCAGGGGAGCTGGGCGGCCCCTGGGTTTGCAGAGAATCCATGACTGAATGTGATGGGTCAAACTCAGCAGTGTATAATGTCCCTAATGTGAGTGAATTTTCCCTAAACTCCACTAAAGGTATCCCAAGAAGATAACTGGGCAAGTGCATGAAAACATGTGTTTAAGGATATTCATTGCAGCCTCTTTGTAATTTCAAAAAACTGAAAACCATACATTTAGATCCATTAACTTTTGATTATATACATGAATAATGGCACAGCCATACAGTGGATTACTCTGCACTGTTAAAGGGACAATGGAGATCTATATTTCTTTCTTTGTTTGTTTTTTCTTTTTTGAGACAGAGTCTTGCTCTGTCACCCAGGCTGGAGTACAGTGGTGCGATCTCGGCTCACTGAAACCTCCACCTCCCAGGTTCAAGCGATTATCCTGTCTCAGCCTCCCGAGTACCTGGGACTACAGGCGTGCCCACGCCCAGCTAATTTTTGTATTTTTAACAGAAATGGGGTTTCATCATGTTGGCCAGGTTGGTCTCAAACTCCTGACCTCAGGTGATCCACCTGCCCCCTCGGCCACTCAAAGCACTGGGGTTACAGGCATGAGCCACTGTGCCAGGCAAGATCTATATTTCTTGACATGGAGATAGGTGGATACACCTATACCCACACCCACATGCCGATCCGATATACACATAGTCATCTGTGTACATATTTGCGAAAAAAAAAAAAAGAGGTCTAGAAGGTCATTCACCACACTGCACCATAGTTTATCACTGGGTAGTGGGAATTAGAATGACGTTTATCTTCTTTGGACTTAATGGAGTGTTTAATTTTTTTTTTTTTTTTTTTGAGACGGAGTCTCACTCTATTGCCCAGGCTGGAGTGCAGTGGCTGGATCTCAGCTCACTGCAAGCTCCGCCTCCCGGGTTTACACCATTCTCCTGCCTCAGCCTCCGAGTAGCTGGGACTACAGGCGCCCGCCAACTCACCCAGCTAGTTTTTTTGTATTTTTTTAGTAGAGACAGGGTTTCACCGTGTTAGCCAGGATGGTCTCAATCTCTTGACCTCATGATCCACCCGTCTCGGCCTCCCAAAGTATTGGGATTACAGGCTTGAGCCACCGCGCCCGGCCGGAGTGTTTAATTTTTTACCATGACTATATATCATTTTTATAATCAGGAAAAACAAAGTGATTCCCATTTTGGGATAAATAGAATTAGCTGTTGGCATTTTTGAAAAGTTTAAAAAGAATTCATCAATATGTATAAAATTATCTGCTCTAAAAATGATATAATTTTAGCACACCTTTTTTCCTCACTGCTTCACAGAGGTTTCATTAAAATCACCTCGGGCTTCCATCTGTGATATTTATTTATTTATTTATTTATTTTGGAGATAGAGTTTCCTCTTGTTGCCCAGGCTGGAGTACAGTGGTGCGATCTCAGCTCACTGCTACCTCCACCTCCTGGGTTCAAGTCATTCTCCTGCCTCTGCTTCCCAAGTAACTGGGATTACAGGTATGTGCCACCACACCCAGCTAATTTTGTATTTTTTTAGAAGAGATGGAGTTTCACCAACTCCTGACCACCCGCCTTGGCCTCCCAAAGTGCTGGGATTATAGGTGTGAGCCACCATACCCGGCCTTTTTTTTTTTTTTAAGTTATGTTGCTTTCATTTCAGGAACTCTTTGGTAAAAATTGCGCTACACACTGCAAAGGCTGAGAACCTGAGAACCAGGTGCTGGAACCAGATAGTCTGGGCTTGGGTCTGGATCTGGATTGTGTTATTCATTAGTTCTGTGATCCCAGATAGGTCCTTTAACTGCCATTTGACTCGTTTAAATTTGGGATGATACGGGAGTTTGAGGTTACAGTGAGCTAAGATTCCACCAGCTTGTGTGACAGAGTGAGACCCTGTCTCAAAAATAAATAAATAAATTTTTAGAAGACTAATTTGGGCTGATAGTGGTATAAACCTCATAGGGCTACTGTGAGGATTGTATGAGGTGATACAGGTGCAGAAAGCACTTAGCACAATGCCTGGTGTAAAGTAAGCCCTCAATAAATGTTTCTACTTGACTCTTGCTTAAAATTTACAGTCAGCTGCACCATCGATTATTTGGATTTAATTACAGGATATATTTTACTAGCTTCTTTCTTACCATTGTTATTTCATTTGGTTTTGTTTGTTCTCAGTTTTACTGAGAAAACTGATATCATAATTGACAAAAAAATGAATATATTGAAGGTATACAACATGATGATTTCATATATGACACAACGATATATGTATATATTGTGAAATGATTATCATAACCAAGCTAATTAACATATCCATTACCTCACATTGTTACGTGTGTGTGTGTGCGCTTTAGATTCCACATATAAGTGAGACATACAATATTTCTTTGCATGTCTGGCTTATTTCTCTTAGCATTGTGTTCTCTGGGTTCATGTTGTCACAAATGGCAAGACGTCCTTTTTTATGGCTGAATAATATTCCAATGTGTATATATTTACCGTTTTCTTTAGCTATCCGTCAGTGGACATTTATGTTGCTCCCATATCTTGGCTATTGGGAATAATGCTGCAATGAACATGACAGAGCAGATTTCTCTTTAAGATACTGACTTTATTTTATCTGGATATACATCCAGAAGTGGGATTCTTGGATGAAATGGTAGCACTGTTTTTAATTGTTTGAGGAAGCTTCATACTGTTTCCTATAATGGCTGTACCAATTTATATTCCCACCAACAGTGTCCAGGGTTCCCTTGTCTTCCTCCACATCTTAGCCCACATTTACTATCTCTGTCTTTTTCAAAAGAACCATTCTAACAAATGTTAGTTGCTAGCTCACGTGGTGTTGATTTCCATTTGCCTGATGATTAGTGATGCTGAGCACATTTTCACATACTTGCTGTGTTCTTTGGAAAAAATGTCTATTACTATTTCTTTGCTCATTTTAAAATCAGGTTATTTTTTTTTTTGGCTATTGGCTTGTATGAGTTCCTTATATATTTTGGATGTTAGCCCTTTATCAGATATATGAGTTGCAAATATTTTCTCCTATTTCATAAATTATCTTTTCATTTTATTGATTGTTTGCTGTGCAGAAGCTTTTTAGCTTGATGTAATCCTACTTCTTTATTTTACTTTTGTTGCCTATGCTTTTGGTGTCATATATGAAAAATCATTGCCAACACCAATGTCAAGGAGCTTTTTCCCTTTGTTTTCTTCTAAGAGTTTTACAGTTTCAGTTCTTACATTTAAGTCTTTTATTGATTTTGAGTTAATTTTTATGTGTGTGGTGTATGATACAGGTCCAATTTCATTGTTTTCCATGTGGATATCCAGTTTTCCCAACACATTTATTGAAGAGACTACTCTTCCCCCATTGTGTATTCTTGGCATCTTTGCAGAAGATTAGTTGACAGTATAAGCATGGGTTGATTTCAGGGCTCTCTATCCTATTTCATTGGTTTATGTGTCTTTTTATACCAGTACCATGCTACTTTGATTACTGTAGCTTTGTGATATAGTTTGAAAGCAAGATTGTGATGTGTCTAGCTTTGTTATTCTTTCTCAAGATTGCTTGGGTATTCAAGGCCTTTTTTGATTCCACGCAAATGTTAGATTTTTCTTTTCTATTTCTGTGAAGAATTCCATTGGATTTTTTCTTTTTTATTTATTTATTTATTTATTTATTTATTTATTTGCCAGAGGCCTCCACTTAAAGAGGAGCAATTGAAATTTTGATAGAGATTGCATTGAATCTATAGATTGCCTTGGGTAGTATGGACATTTTAACAATGTTAATTCAGGTCAGGCATGGTAGCTCACGCCTGTAATCCCAGCATTTTGGGAGGCCGAGGCTGGCAGATCACCTGAGGTCAGGAGTTCGAGACTAGCCTGGTCAACATGGTGAAACCCCATCTCTACTAAAAATACAAAAATTAGCCAGGCATAGTGGCGAGCACTTGTAATCCCAGCTACTCAGGAGGCTGAGGCAGGAGAATCACTTGAACCTGGGAGGCGGAGGTTGCAGCAAGCTGAGATTGGCATGGGCAACAGAGCAAGACTCCATCAAAAAAAAAAAAATTGCTGAATAATGAACCAAAATGGCATCACCAGAATGTATTGCTCTCCTGTCCCCTGAATACTCCCCACCACCCTCATTCTCAGTCTTTTAATAGTTGGTTATCTTAAGTGCTTACCTTTTATGGCCATCGAATTGTCAACAAATAGCTGCCAATCTCAGGCCTTTCTGGATGCCTAAAATCCAGCATCATCTATAACATAGATTTGCTGAAAGAGGAACAGTGTTCACAAACTTCTAGGTGAATATAATCGTGCCACTGCACTCCAGCCTGGCGATAGAGTGAGACTCCATCTCGGAAAAAAAAAAAAAGGATTGAGCAAATTAACAAATGAAGAACACAGAGAATGATACTCAGTACATAATAGGCCTTCCATACGCATCAGCTGTTAATACTGTGACGTTCCAGGGCCTTTAGACATTTTTATATCTTATGAGGCAAAGAAACAAAAAACCCAATAGTTCTGTAGAAATTACCTCGTTGACGTAGTTACCAGATTTCCATGAACAGAGGGAAGAATTCCGTAGTGATATGACTCAAACCCAACGTTGTTGACAAAGGCAGTCCCAAGGGTTCTGAGATGACCCACACAGAAGGTCTTGAGATAAGCATCTATAAATAGACCCCGGAATGGCTCATCAGGGTCACAGGCAAGAATCCTGAACCATTATGCAGCATCGAACGGCTGAGTAGAGACCCTCAAAAGTGGTTTGAAATGACTGAATTATTCCCTTAGTGAGTAAGTAGTTTTTACCCCCAGGAAGACTTGAATTATGTACAGAAATGTAAAAAGAACAAAATCTTAATCATTTATTTATTTATTTGAGACGGAGTCTCGCTCTGTCGCGGAGTCTGGAGTGCAGTGACTCGATCTTGGCTCACTGCAACCTCCGCCTCCCAGGTTCAAGTGATTCTCCTGCCTCAGCCTCCCAAGTAGCTGGGATTACAGGTGCCTGCCACCACGCCCGGCTAATTTTTGTATTTTCAGTAGAGATGGAGTTTCACCATGTTGGCTAGGCTGGTCTCGAACTCCTGACCTCAGGTGATCCGCCCACCTCGGCCTCCCAAAGTGCTGGGATTACAGGCATGAGCCACGGCGCCCGGCCATCTTTTATATTAAGGTGGTTTTTCTATTTTATATTCTTATAATATTTAAGAGAACTCAGTCTATTAAAATAATAGATTACAATTTTAAATGTGTAACTGAGTAAATGAGTACAATTTTAAATGTGTAACTGAGTAAATGATTACAATTTTAAATGTGTAACTGAGTAAATGATCTGGACTTGGGATTTGCTCTTTTACACATAGTACTGGAACAGCCAGTCAGACTTCAAGTTCATATTTATATGCTAAATGTATTCAATTTATAAGAATCGCTTCAGCGCTTAAGAAGGTTTGTCAACCAATTATACTTAGGAAGTTAAGCAAATATATTATATGTGATGAATAATGCAATATGAAAAGTTTAAAGGAGTTTAATTTCATAAATGATACTAAAATTAATCGGAGCCTTCTTAGAAGTGATTGCTAAATTTGCTAGATCTATAATTAAAATAATAAGTTATTTCAGCTGAAATTAAAAGTGTAAGGACAAACTAGGTTTTTCCTTTTATTTACAACTTTAATAAAATTAAATATTAATTTTTTAAACTTAAGAAAACCCCTGGATAATTGTTTCTGCACACAAAATCTACCTTTCAGGGCATCCAAAAAATTCACATTAATGTGTATATGAGGTTGAGACAGTCCTGTTACCTCTTATTTCTGTTTATGTGGGGTCAAGAATAGGACAAGTTCGGGCCGGGCGTGGTGGCTCACGCCTGTAATCCCAGCACTTTGTGAGGTCCAGGTGGGTGGATCACGAGGTTAGGAGATTGAGACCATCCTGGCTAACACAGCGAAACGTCGTCTCTACTAAAATACAAAAAATTAGCTGGGCATGGTGGTGCGCGCCTGTAGTCCCAGTTACTCAGGAGGTTGAAGCAGGGGATTCTCTTGAAACCAGGAGGCAGAGATTGCGGTGAGCCAAGATCGCTCCACTGCAATCCAGCCTGGCAACAGAGCGAGACTCCATCAAAAAAAAAAAAAAAAAAAAAAGAATAAGACAAGTTCTCAGTAGGCCCGTGGACTAACCACCCACTACCCTTAAATTCACACAGGAACTGGCCTTTGGTCATAACTCTTCCAATTCTACACACCATTCAGTAGCTGCAGGTCACACAGGACCCGAGGGACAGAGAATCCCCAGCCCAAATGGGTTGAGGTTGTGGCGCACAGTGTCCCCCAGAGGGATGTCTTATCTCCATGTGAGAGTCACTGGGGCTCCAACCTGTCCCAGAGGCTGAGGCTGGAGTGTAGCAGGGTTCCCCCATGGCTCAGAACATGAATATCAGGATGCGGTTCCCTTAGGCGGCGTCCTTATTGGCACCCCCGACAGGTGACGCCCACCCTGGACAGCCGGACTTCCCAGGTGGATAACAGCCGTCCTTGCCTCTCCAGGCGGTGGGGGATACATCACAAATTGGAGTCATACACACGACACTAGAGAGACGGAAGAAAGATGATGCATTTTGGTGGTGATGAAGGTGGGGGCAGTCTCCCAGAGCCGGGGACTCCCGAAATTGGGTTTGGTTCTAAACTAACTACATAATCACACTGATGCATTCTTCTATTGGCTGACTCTGCCTCACCAAGAACTCCACACCCTTGGAAAATCCCTCCCAGGATTGTCTGGGAGGCCCAGGTGTGTCCCTGGGCACAGGATCTCGGGTGCTTAGCTGGGCCCAGCACTTTCTCGGGGCTTCTCTGCTGGGTGTGTGCTTTGGAAGCAGAGCTCAATGAACCCACTAGAAGGCTCCTTTCTCATTTAACCTCTTGAAGTTTCTCTCCTAAAACAATTCCAGAACTGCTGTGTCACAACAGGAACAGGAACCACATAGGCCATCTCCTATCAGCAAGCTTTTGATATTGTCACTCCCCCTCAGAGGCCCCCTCAAGACCCCAGGGAAGGGGATGAGGAGGAAAAGGCAAAGGTGAGGGGATGCATAGTGAGGGGCCCTCCTCCTCCCGCCAGGGCGGCAGGCTCCAGGTGACACCGGTTCCCGCTATGAGCAGGGATAGGCACCGCACCGGGGCCAGAATGCTGGGGAGGGCAGGCGGTCAGCAGCACGGGTCAGTGGCCAGCCTTCTCCGGCCATATGCCAGCCCTCTGCTCCAGGGCAAGAGTCCACACAGTTCAGCAGAACTGGCAGAATGGGGCTGGGCGCGGTGGTTCACGCCTGTAATCCCAGCACTTTGGGAGGCCAAGGCGGGCGGATCACTTGAGGTCAGGAGTTCGAGACCAGTCTGGCCAACATGGCGAAACCCCGTCTCCACTAAAAATACAAAAATTAGCCAGGCATGGTGGCAGTCACTTGTAATCCCAGCTACTCAGGAGGCTGAAGCAGGAGAAGTGCTTCAATCCAGGAGGCGGAGTTGCAGTGAGCGCCATTGTACTCCAGCCAGGGCGACAAGAGCAAAACGCCATTAAAAAAAAAAAAAAAAAAAGACAGAAAAAAAAAAGAACTGGCAGAATGGAACCCAAGCGAGCACCAGCCTCCCAGCACCCCCCTGTCAGGGTGCCCTAACCTTTCCTTAAAGCAAAAAAGAAGCTGGAGAAACTAGCATTCCCCCTAAACCACTGAAATGTAGTTGGAAGAAAAAAAAAAAAAAAAAACCTGCTTCCCAGCAAAACAGGAAGAGCAGGAAGAGGACAAGTTGGCACAGAGCTGAGAGATGACAGACATCACACCAGAGCTTTGCATCTCTTCACATCTGCTTCGCATTCCCTGGAAAGAGGTGTCCAGGCGAGGGGCCCGCGGGAGCCAGAAGCGCCCCTGGATTTTATCTGCAATTGCCCAGGTGTCAGTTTTCCCACCGTGGCCTTGGCCACCCCTCGTCAGTCCCGCAGACCTTGCTGGGGGCCCCTGGCCTGACAAGCCAGACTGCTGTGGAAGAAAGAAACAAACACTCTTCTTTAAATCATTGTATTTCCAAGTGTCTTTGTAGAGAAGCCCTAAGTAACTAGCAGACTAGAGGGCAATGGCTCCCTCTGTCTTGTGCACCCGTCTGTGAGACGGTATCCAGGCATGGAGTTTCCAGCTCTTTCCGTTTTAATGTACAGCCTGTTGCCTCTCTGAATATACATCGAGGAGGCTGCATTGCAGCAGATTGGAGATGCATCTGCCTCTTGGCCCTCGGAACCTCACCCAGGGCTCAGCCTCTGCATCCAGCTTGCTGTGCCAGGCCCCTTTGCCTCTGCAGTGAGTTGTCACCGGGGGCCTCCTCCCTGTACTTGGATCAAGGCCCAGGCTCTCCTCCACGGCCTGCAGGGCCCTGCCTCCCTCGCTGACCTCACTCTCTGTGTCCACTCGGCTCCAGCCCCACTGGCTTCCTTCTGTCCCTCAGATATGTCAGGTGTGTCCCTGCCTCAGGGCCTTTTGCTAGGAAAGCTCCTCTCCCAGATCTATGCAGCCGGCTCCTTTTCCTGGTGTGGGTCTCATCTCAGATGTGGCTGCTCTACAGGCCGGCCCTAGCCACCCTGCTGAGCACCGCACCCGTTCCTCTCCTGTTCCTCTCCACCGTGCAACCCTATTCAGCCTCTTCACAACACGTATCTGACCTGAAATCACCTTGTCTTGTGTGTTTTTGTCTGTCTGCTGCCCCCATAAGAATCCAAGACTCTTGAGGGCAGGGACTCTGTCCGTCTTGTTCTCTGCCATGTCCCCAGCTCCTAGAATAGTACAAGCATATGATTGAAGCCCAGTAAATATTACTTGACTGGCTACCTAGTGTCAGGCCCTGTCCAGTGAACCGGAGGCACAGGGGGCCCTGCGCTCAGGGAGCTCATGCTTTGCAGGGAGGTGGCAAGTCACCAGGAAGAACTCTCCAGTGTTCTTGACACTCTATACACACCCAAATGGGGCAAAGGAAGGCCGTTCTCCCAGTTCTACCTGAGAGGGCCAGATATGGCTTCATACAGGAGACCCCAGAACTGAGTTTCGAAAGATGTATAGGTGCATCCCTGGTGAAGGTACAAATGTGTGGAAAAGCGGGGACCACCCTGGAACAGCAGGTGGTTCAAAGACACCCAAGGAAGAAGGTGTGCAGGTTGAGGGTACAGGGCGTAGGGACATGGGGAAGAGCCGCTCTGCCACGAGAAAGAGAGCTCAGGCTTCCTCTAGAGACAGCAAGAGCCACTGAGAGGTTTTTTCACTGTTGATAGTTTGGCTCCTTCAATGTTGAAACATCTTAAACAGAGGAATGACTTGGTCAGAACTGCACTTCCAAATAATCCCTTTGCCAAAATTGGCGTTTCCCGTGTCCCTTGCCCAATCATGACCGTATTCGGGCATATTTCCAACAACTCTGCTGCCCTCTTTCTAAAAATAGCAAGCCTGTCTTCAGAGGCACAGAAGTTCACAGCGCAACGTTTCAGAAGGAACTCTACATGTTTCTATTCTTTGGAGCTCACACTGTCCCCTGAACTCTCGTCTCTGGCTTCTTTGTCCACAGCTTCCTAGGTCAAATAGCATCACGTGGCTGGTCTCGTTGGGCAGCAGGAAGAGATAAGGGAAGGGCATTAAATGGAAGAATGAAAGTTTCATTCATCTCTGAGTCTTCCACATTTGGTAGAAAGTCAGTATCCTCAATAGTAAAATGGAATAATAACAGCATCCACCTCGTAGGATCCTTTTGAGATCAAATTATTAACACCTTTTCTCTGATCAGGTAGAGATAGAAAAGAAGAAAAAATAAATAAAATAAATTATTAATACTGAATGTAAAGCTCTCAGAAGAGTCCTTGAAACATAATGAGCTCTTTTTTTTTTTTTTTCTTTTTGAGACAGAGTTTCACTCTTGCTGCCCAGGCTAGAGTACAGTGGCGTGGTCTTGGCTCACTGCAACCTCCACCTCCCAGGTTCGAGACAGTCTCCTGCCTCAGCCTCCCAAATAGCTGGGATTACAGGTGCCCACCACCATACCAAGCTAATTTTTGTATTTTTTTGGTAGAGACGGGGTTTTACCACGTTGGCCAGGCTGGTCTCAAACTCCTGACCTCAAATGATCCTCCTGCCTCAGCCTCCCAAAGTGGTGGGATTACAGGAATGAGCCCTATAAGGAGTTCTATACAAAGTGTTAGCTGTTGTTATTTTTGGCCAATATAGCTTCAATTTCTAGAATTGGTCCAATATACTTTCAGTGAAAGAAAAATATGTAAGTGTATACGTTGTGTGTGTGTGTCGTGGGGATAGGGGTGTGATGTTCATCTCTCTTGAGGTATAACCTAGCTCAGGGCATAGATAAACATACACTTCCACCATTGCAGACTTGCTGTGTGCCCAACACAGTTGCGGATGCTGATATATATCATATGTTGTTATCCTTACGATAATCCTACAAGATAGGAATGATTATCTCCATTTTACAGATGAAGAACACTGAGGCTCAGAGAGGTTGATGATGAAAAGTTGCACCGCTGAAATTCATCCGTGTGCACATCCATCCGTCCGTGCATCTCAGTTCCTCCAGGGCAGGAATCCCATCTTTTCTACTTTGCATTCCCAGAGCCCATTGCAGGGAAGGCGAGAGAGACGCAGTGAGCAGTTGCTGGGCCTGAATCCCTATACATGTTATATGGTCAAAATTACTCTTAACAGGCCCTTCAATGGCACATCCAACAAATATTAATTGAATATATATATATGTGTGTGTATATATATATATATGGGATACACACTGTGTGCAGGGCCCTGTGCTAGCACTGGAGAGAAAGTGGGAACCAGATGGGCAAAGTCCCTGCCACTGTGGATCCTGGCGTCTAGTGAGGGAGTCAGGCATTAAATAAATGGTTCACATTAAACAAACCATTCCTACAATGCCAGATAGTGTTAAGGACCAGGGGGAAAAAAACAGACATTGTAAACCAAAAAGTGTCTGAGACAGTCCTCGAGCAATCGAGAAGCTTATTTTGCCAAGGTCAGGGACATACCTGGAAGATAGTGAATTTGGGTCCTGAGTTTGCATTTTCCTTTCCCATCTATGGGAAGAGAGGGTGGTGGGTAGGAGTTGCGGCTCCTTTACATAAGGTCGTCAGAGGAAATCTTTCTGAAGAGGTGACGTCTGAGCAGAGATTGAAAGAACTGAAGAAGCCACCGTGCCACCCCTGGGAGAAGATGGGACTGTTCTAGGCAGAGGGAACAGCAAGGACCAAGGGCCTGGGGTGGGAGCAGCTTGGAGTTTACAGAGCCTATAAAGTACCATACTCAGCTGCTGTGCCTCAACCCTCCACAGTAACATCTGTTCCCAGCTCAGATCCCCAGGGGTCCCTGTTCTATGTTCCCCCAAGCCCACCCACGTGCCTTTCCTCCAGCAGCCAGCATCTATAGCTCTCCTTCCAAAGGCCATCCCCAGGGCACTGAAGCCACTTTGCACACAAAGGCAGAAAGCAGCATGTGTCTGGGGGATCAACATTCCCCCCACCCTTGCCCTGTAGCCTGTAACTAGGGTCTGGTGGGTGGGGGCAAATATTGAGGAATAACTTACTTTCCAGATCCCCTGAGGAGTGAGGCTGGGGCCACCCACTGCAGGACTTTAGCTCGACGCCTTGCTCTCTGCTTGCTTCCTTCACTTTCCTATCTTGCTTTACTCATTCCCTTAGCAATCTCCCCTGGGAACAGTTCCTTAATAAGTCACTTACATGTGACTAAGACAATCACATAATGGGTTGAGTTGCAGCAATGTGCAGTGTATAGTGATAAGGACATCTGCAGAATATCATTTTACATTTTCTAAATGATGGAGACAAGTGCAGAGTTGACTCTCTGTTGAGTTAAACGTCCAGCTGATGCTACACCCTCCACATTCTAACCCACACCCCAGCACTCCAGGACCTCAAATCAGGGACAGAATGAAGGCCTGTGGCCTGTGGTTCCAAGCTCAAGGCACTGACTCCTGGCATCAGGGAGAGGACAGTCCATTCTGGAAAGTGGACTTGGATAGATGTTCAATAAGACGGGAGCTAAAGCACTCTTTCCCGATTCTGACACTGTCCACAGCCTTAAGAGACTCTGTGCCTCAACGATGCCAGGCTGACAGTCGAAGCCTGGGACAAAGCTACCTCCTCCCATCCCTGAGACCCTCCTTGCCCCAGGTGCAGACAAACCCTGTTTGGCAAAGGCCTCACTCTCCATCCCTGGAAAGCCCAGTTCAGCACCTTCATTCCTTGATTTGTCCCACAGACATTTATGAGGCACCCACATGTGTCTGATGCTAAGGACATGGAGGCATAGCCCATGAGTCCCAACCACACCCAACTGGCAGAAGTCACATAAGGTAAGATGCTCAGAATTCTGCAGGTGCCTTTGTGAAAGGAGTGTCTGGCCCAGGGATCCCATCAGCTTTAAGCATGAGCTGTGTGCCAACTAGGGACCCTTGAGGTCAGTTATTACAATAATAGCTGTGCGTCCCCTTTTCAGTGTGACCTTGCCACTCTTCCCATCCAGGCATGGAGTCTCTTTCCCTGTTCCTGAATCTGGGCTGGCCTGATATATTAGTTTGCTGTGCTCTACCACTAATTGCTTAAAGCAATACCCCTTTATCGTTTCAGTTTCTGTGGCTCAGAAGTCCAGGCACAGCTTCACTGGAGTCTCTCCTCAGGGTCTCACAGGCTGAAATCCAGGTGTCAGCTGGCGCCACATCCTCATCTGAAAACTCAGGGTTCTCCTCCAAGCTCAGTGGCTAGTCACAGAATTCAGATCCCTGTGATTGTAGGACTGCGGTCCCCAGCTCCTGGAAACCACCCACCACCATTCCTGCCGCATGGCCCCCTCCACAACATGGCAGCTCTTGCCTCTTCAAAGTCAACAGGAGAGTGATTCTGCTGCTTCCAACCTTTCCCCTTGGGAGAGGCCTGGACTGTCTTTCAAAGAGCTCACCTGATTAGGTTAGACCAAGATAAACTCCCTTTTGAATAAGTAAAAGTCAACTGAAAGGACCTTAATGATGTCTACAAAACCCTGTTTGTTTGTTTTTGTTTTTGAGACAGAGTCTTGCTCTGTCGCCCAGGCTAGAGTGCAGTGGCACAATCTTGGCTTACTGCAACCTCCGTCTCCCAGGTTCGAGTGATTCTCCTGCCTCAGCTTCCCGAGTAGCTGGGATTACAGGTGTCCACCACCACGCCCGGCTAATTTTTGTATTTTTAGTAGAGATGGGGTTTCACCATATCGGCCAGGCTGGTCTCAAACTCCTGACCTCAGGTGATCCACCCACCTTGGCCTACCAAAGTGCTGGGATTACAGGCAGGAGCCACCACGCCCAGCCTGTTTAATCAATATAACCTAGTCATGGGAGCAAAATCCCAACACATTCCTTAAGTCCCTCTCATGCTCAAAGGGAAGGGATTATATAGGGTATGTACACGGGGTTGGGGGAGGCAGGAACCTTGGTGGCCTTGAAATCTGCTCACCATACCTTGTGACTTGCTTTGACCAATAGAATGCAGTGGGAGCAACGTTGTGTAACTTCCAAGGCAAGACCTTAAGAGGCTTTGTGTGTCTCTCACCTTATGTGACTCCTGGAACCACGTAAGGAAGCTTAAACTAGACTATGAATGATGAGAGACCAGGAGGAGAGAGAAGCCCAGCCAGCATCCAGTACTATCACTCCAGACGTATGCTTGAAGCCTTGGCCTTGTCTGTGACTGTGGCCACACCAGTTACCCTACACAAGAGCAGGAAAGAGGACCATCCAAGGTGCCCATCAAACACAGAATCATGAGAGATAATAGATTATTGCGTTTTAAGCCACTAAATTTTTGTTTGTTGTACTACAGACTTTTTTTAATGAAAGGAAGGTAAGTCTCAGGACCCCCAAATCACGAAGCCGAAAAGGAAGTTGTTGGCTGGGCGCAGTGGCTCATGCCTGTAATCCCAGCACTTTGGGAGGCCGAGGCGGGTGGATCACAAGGTCAGGAGATTGAGACCATCCTGGCTAACACGGTGAAACCCCGTTTCTACTAAAAATACAAAAAATTAGCCGGGCGTGGCAGTGGGTACCTGTAGTCCCAGCTACTCGAGAGGCTGAGGCAGGAGAATGGCGTGAACCCGGGAGGCAGAGCTTGCAATGAGCTGAGATCGCGCCACTGCACTCCAGCCTGGGTGACAGAGTGAGACTCCGTCTCAAAAAAAGAAAGAAAGAAAGTTGTTGCCTTTCTTGGGGTTGAAAATTGAACCCCAAAAATCACTAAGTCAAGCTGGGGACTGCATCAGGTAAACTTGGCTCCCATTTTTTCCCTAAATAAGATAGCTACAAAGATTAAAAAACTACATATCTCCTTCACAGTTTGCCCCCAAGGAATTTCCATGTGGGCCTCAAGATCTTCACCCTGAAACCGTTGTGTTGAATTTCGCCTTGGCAATGTAAATTGACAGTTTATCTTCACAGATGGTGGGACAAGGACAGAACTCAAAGCCACCCCTCTTCTCACCTGAGACGAATGCATATTTGATTGCTTCCTCTGGCCTGTCGCTTATGTAAAAACGCAGATTCAGTGAGACAGGCTGAGGCATAAGTGACTCTTCCTCTACCCCTCCTCACATGTAAATTGTGTATTCAGTGAAAGGCTGACCAGACTCAAAATAATACAACCTTTTGTTTCTTATCTACCTATGACCTGGAAACCCTCACTTCAAGTTGTCCCGTCTTTCCAGACTGAACCCCACGTACATCTTAAATGTGCTGATTGGGCCGGGCACAGTGGTTCACACCTGTAATCCCAGCACTTTGGGAGGCCGAGGCAGGCAGATCACGAGGTCAGGAGATCGAGACCATCCTGGCTAACACGGTGAAACCCCGTCTCTACTAAAAATACAAAAAATTAGCCGGGCGTGGTGGCAGACACCTGTAGTCCCAGCTACTCGGGAGGCTGAGGCAGGAGAATGGCATGAACCCGGGAAGCGGAGCTTGCAGTGAGCGGAGATCGCGCCACTGCACTCCAGCCTGGGCGACAGAGCGAGACTCCGTCTCAAAAAAAAAAAAAAAAAAAAAAAGTGCTGATTGATGTCTTATATCTCCCTAAAATGTATAAAACCAAGCTACACCCCTATCACCTTGGGTACATGTCATCAGGACCTCCTGAGGCTGTGTCCCAGGCACGTCCTTAACCTTGGCAAAATAAACTTTCTAAATTGATTGACATTTGTCTCATATAGTTTTGGTTCACAATTTCATAGGAAACTGATTTGCCGTCTGTCTGGGCAACAAGTCCCACAGGCTAAGAGATCAATTTTTTTCCTTCATGATGTTCTACCAAACCTCAGAACTACAGACTGTCAGAGGTAGAGGGGATTTTTTTCTCATAGCATAGAGACTATCTTCTCCAGGGGCTCATAAACAAGGGAAGGGCATGTGAGAGGTCCATAAATCTCTCCGAAATTTTGGAATGACTTGAAAAGAACAGATTTTCAAAACAGTCACCTGCAGCTGGTCGCAGTGGCTCACGCCTGTAATCCCAGCACTGTGAGAGGCCAAGGCGGGCAGATCACGAGGTCAGGAGTTTGAGACCAGTCTGGCCAACATAGTGAAACCCTGTCTCTACTAAAAATACAAAAATTAGCCTGGCATGGTGGCATGTGCCTATAGTCCCAGCTACTCAGGAGGCCAAGGCAGGACAAATCACTTGAACCTGGGAGGCGGAGGTTGTAGTGAGCCAAGATACACCACTGCACTCCAGCCTGGGCAACAAAGCGAGACTCCATCTCCAAAAAAAAAAAACAAAGTCATCTGCCAAAAAATGTCATAGAGCACTAAAAAGGGCCAGTTCCTCCCCCATTTTTGAAGTTGAAAAACTAAGATCCAGAGAGGAGAAAAGGACTTGGACAACACCATATGCTTACCAAAAGAAAAGGGACCCAAGCCTGGCTGCCCGCATTCCCACTTCATCTGATCACGTCCCTCCTCTACTCAAAACTCCCTCACACTTCCCACTGCCCGAGGCAAAGTCCAAACCTAGCCAGCATTCAAGGCACTTCCCAAGTTAGGCCCAACCCATCTTTCCACCGCCATCCTCTGCCGTACTGCACCAACCCAGGCCATAGCAGACTTCTTTCCCATCCCCAAAACACACTCTCAGGCTCTGATGTGTTCTGTTGTTCAAGCTGACACATCCACCCAGGACACCCTTCCCATTCTTCACTCATAGGCCAATTCCCATTTGTCTTTCCAGCCCCAAATCAGAGGTCTCCACCTCTGAGAAGGCCTCCCAGTCTCACCTCCAGGCAGTAGGTTGCTCCCCCATGTCCACCCCCAAGACATCCTGTTCAGACTCTTATGGTAAGCTTACAATGCCTCCCCCAAAGATGTCCATGCCCTAGCCCCCAGAACCTGTGGATAGGATACCTTACTTACCATCCATGTTACCCTATGGTAAGAGGGTCTTTGCAGATCTGATTAAGTTAAGGAGGTTGAGATGGAAAGATCATTCTCAATTATTTGGGCAGACCCAATGTAATCACAAGCGTCCTTATAAGAAAGAGGCAGAAGCCAGATGCGGTAGCTCACGCCTGTAATCCCAGTACTTTGGGAGGCTGAGGCGGGCGGATTACTTGAGGTCAGGAGTTCGAGACCAGCCTGGCTAACATGGTGAAATCCCCATCTCTATTAAATACAAAAATTAGCCGGGTGTGGTGGCGTATGCCTGTAATCCCAGCTGCTCGGGAGGCTGAGACAGGGAGAATTGTTTGAACCCGGGAGGCAGAGGTTGCAGTGAGCGGAGATTGTGCCACTGCACTCCCGCCTGAGTGACAGAGCAAGACTCCATATCAAAAACAAAACGAAACAAAAAACAAAAAGAAAAAGAAAAGAAAAAGAGGCAGGAAGTGAGCAAAGGGATCGTAGAAACAGAGATTTGAGTGATGAAGTCATGAGCCAAGAAATGCCAGCAACATTTAGAAGCTGGATGAGGCATGGAACAGACACTCTCCTCCAGCCTCCGAAAAGGGACCAGCCCTAAGGATACCTTTACTTGGGCCCAGTAACACTGATTTGGGACTTCCCACCTCCAGAGTCATCAGATAACAAATTTGAGTCATTTTAAGCCACTGAGCTTGTGTTAATTTGTGACAGCAGCAACACGAAACTCCTACACTTTTATTCTAGCATTAGTCACACTGTGCTTTTCTCACTCCACTGAGAACTCCTCAGCCTGGGGCGCTTTTGTTTCCTGA
The DNA here is from genome assembly GCF_049350105.2 of Macaca mulatta. Taxonomy (NCBI): domain Eukaryota; kingdom Metazoa; phylum Chordata; class Mammalia; order Primates; family Cercopithecidae; genus Macaca; species Macaca mulatta. The sequence goes on from NC_133415.1 coordinate 12,649,611, forward strand.
TGGTTTAACACAAAGCCTGGTGCTTCACAAGGGCTCACAAACACTGCTGAATGAATCAACAAGTGAACTCACCTGCTTCATCGCCCGCATGTCTCCCTCAGCCCAAACACACACACTCTCATACCCACTCCACTCGCCTGCCCATCCACCACCACCCACATCTCCCAGGAGGACATTTCTATTTTTACCACAGCAGCTCACCTTGGGCTGGCCAGCAAATAGGTGTTTCCCTAGAACATACTTATTTTAAGTGAGGAGAGGGATTTCTTTCAAGGTAGTAGTTGGACAAATCTGCCGGGAGGAAAAGACTAACATTTTGATATGGTGGATTTGAAACCCAAGAATTGGCATCGTAGCACAGAAACGTAAAAATCTTTCCTAATGAGCCATTGATGTTCACAAGATACAACCCTGACTCTTCACAATCCCCATTCCTCCCAACCCCATCTCAACCCCAAGGTGGTCACTGGAAGGATGGGGAAATCTGTATTTAATGACACTGAAAGATGTCCACTTTATAGCATTAAGGGAGAAAAGCAGATTCCAGAACAGTGTGAATAGCGTGATCCCATTTTGTTAAAAAATCAAATCTACAGACAATGTGTATGTATATACATACATATACATACACAGACGTACACAGGTGTACGTAAGTTCATGTAGGCATAAAGCAGAGGCTGGAAGATTGGTGAAGATGTTAACAATGGTTTTATGGGAGTTATGGACAGTTGCTTTTTTATCTGTATTTTTAAAAATTGTTTTACAAAGAACAAGACTACTAACATAATGGGAAATAAAGTTCAAGTAATTTCAACATTTAAAAAGTGGAGCGTTTTGCGCGGCAGGGCTGTTTTTCGTGTCCATTCCCGGACAGCCCCAGCTCGATCCCCCGCCCCTCCCCAAGTAGGAAGCTGGGGTCTGGGCTCCCCAGAGCAATGGCGGAAGCTTCGCGCAGCTGCGGGCGGGGAGAGGGACGCGGCCGGGTCGGGGGGCCGGGAGGGGTGCTGGGAATCGGAAAACACAGATATGACCGCGAAGGCGGCTTCTGCCGAATAACCAGATGATGACCCGCTGTGGGCCCAAGGTGGGGTGCAGGGAGACCCGTTCCTGCCCGCGGTCCCTCTCCCTCCCTCACTGCCACACCGGACCCGCCGAGTCCTCCCCGGTCTCCCGGGCGAGGGCAGGTGTCGCCCGAGACCCCGGCCGCAGTCAGATGCCCACGGTCACCCAGGCCTTCCTCGGCCCCATTCGCTGCACACCCCTTTCCTGCGGTGGCGTTTTTGTTTTAACTCTTCTGAACTGGTTACAAAACCACACTCCCACGAATACATAAATAATGGATGGGGGGCGATGTTTTAAAGAAATTCCCGCAAGGCCTGGCAAGGCAACAGCAACTGCATTTCTGCTGCATCATTTTTAACTGTTTGCAGGCTACTGCGGGAGACGCGGGTTGGCGGAGAGACTCCGGCTCCACAGCCCTTCTCCGCCCGGGGCCTGGTGAGACTCGCGTGGGGATTAAGAGGCGAGGAGAGGGTGTCAGCGATCGGGCGCCAGCAAGATGGGGGAGGGGGTTATAAGCGTAAGGCCGCAGCGTGCCCACAAGCCGGGTACCCATCGGGTCCGCCGGCAGCTGCTCCCTCCGCCGGCGCGGCTCCTTTAAGAGCCAGCGCGCGCCCCCGCCCCGCTAGCGCCGACTTTCCCTAGCAACCGCCCCGGGAGAGGGGGAGGTCCTGGCAACCGCGCGCCTGCCGCGAGGATCACGTGACGGCCCGCAGCTGGAACGCGAGCGCGCGCCCCGCCGCGCTCCCGCCCGCCGGGGCCTGGGCGCTGCGGCGCGTGCGCGAGCGGTGCCGCACCGGCCGCGGGCGCAGGGAGTATTATGGGCTGTGGGTGCCGCTGAGCAAGATGGAGCTGTCTGCAGTGGGCGAGCGGGTCTTCGCGGCCGAATCCATCATCAAACGGCGGATCCGAAAGGTGAGCCGCCGCCCGGGGCGGGCCGCCGCTGTCCGCAGCCGGAGCCGGGGCCGGGAGCCCTCGGGGCGAAGCGGTCCCGCTAGCCCGGCTCCCTCGCCCAGCCCCGCGCCGCCGCCTCCTCGCGTCCCCGCATCCTCCCCACCCCCACCCCCGTTTTTCTCCCCTCTGTTTTTCAGGGACGCATCGAGTACCTGGTGAAATGGAAGGGGTGGGCGATCAAGTGAGTGTCGCGGGGTCCGGGGGCGTCGCGGGGGGGGAGGCAGCGGGCACCGGGGCCTGGGGTGGGGGTGCGCGCGCTTGCTCTCGCCGCGTGCCTGTCCCTCTCTGGTCTTCATGTCTTCATCCTGATTTTGAGCGTTTGTGACTCTGCAGGTACAGCACTTGGGAGCCCGAGGAGAACATCCTGGACTCGCGGCTCATTGCAGCCTTCGAGCAAAAGTGAGTTGTTGGGGAAGCTGGCAGGGGCGGCGAGGCCGAGGCTCGGCTGGGGCGCCGCGCGGGGAAGCGGGAGAGCCGGGGAGGGCATCGCGGAGTGGGGCCCGGGAAGGGGCTCTTTTTAACCTCTGGTGTTTTTCGGCCGCAGGGAGAGGGAGCGTGAGCTGTATGGGCCCAAGAAGAGAGGACCCAAACCCAAAACTTTCCTTCTGAAGGTAACCTGGCCCAGCCCCAGCAGCATCCCCTTCTCGGGCCCCCAGCCCCGGCACAGCACGGGGCCTGGAAGGGAGGGACAGATACGCGGCTGCCCAAGCGGGCGGGCCTTTCCAGAGGGGCCCCAGCTGGGCAGGGGGTGGTTGTGAGCCCCCCCAGAAGCCCCTGATGGCAAGCCTCAGCCAGCTTCACCTTCAACAAGAGGGTCCTGGGACTGGGGATAATCTTCCCTGTTGAAACCAGAGTCTGAGGGTGCCTTTAGGGCTCCAGGAAAGGGGGTGGCTGAGGAAGGTGGGGGATGCCCATGGGAAGGGGGCATTTGTTTGAGCTGTTATGACTGTGCTGGGAGTTGGAACCCAGGGGGAGAGTGAGTGGGGTCCCACCTCCTGTCAGGGCACAAGGAGAGGATTGGGGGACCACCTGCCTCCCTGCCCCCAGCTTCCTCCGTTCCCTGTCTTTCAGGATTTGTTCTTCATGGCTCCCCTCCTTTCTTGGGGATCCAACTTGAATTTGACCTCAAAATCACTTCTCTTTGAATTTATCACCCAGGCTGGGCCACTAACTTTAGGGCTCTGAGCCTTAGTTTCCCCCCACTCCCGGCCATTTCTGGAGGATGAGGATGTGGGAGTGAGAGCATAGCATATTAGCCTCTGCTAGGGAGGGAAGAACTTCCAGAGGAAGCCATCTTGGAGGATTTGGGTTTTTATTTTATTTTGACAAGAAAAAACAGAGTCTGGGAAAGGAAGGGCAAGATGGCCCTAGGTGGCAGGCAAGGCTGCAGGTGGAACTCACTGGGCCACCTGTCTCGCTGTAGTGCTACACATGCCTCAGGGCCCCCTCCCACCCGACAGCTGGTGACTTTGTGGGAGGACTCTTTTTTGGAGAAGAGAAGCAGAAGTGAAAGAAATGTGGGTTTCCAGAATTTCATATTTTTATAAACCCCACCCTCAAGCGACGCACATCCATCCAGGGAGTAACCTTAACCCTGATGCTTCTCCTGGGGAGGGATGGGCGGAGCAGCTGGAAAGCTGATGGGCTGTGTGACAGTCTCTCAGTGCAGCTGGGGCACCCTCTAGCGGTGAAGCGAGTATGACCATGAACATTGATACACAAAACGCCTTTTTTCTTGATAGTTCTTTTGGTTCCTGAGCTGGCTGTGGGCCTAATACAGGGCTGAGCCCTCAACAGTCCAAGAAGTGGGGAGTATTATCCCCATTTCACAGATAAAAAATCAAGGCCTAGGAAGGGAAAGTGACTTACCCAAGGTCCAGCGTCCTGGCTTCATCCTGTCTCCTTTTCTTCATCTTGTGCCTTGAGGAGTCCATGTCAGGTTAAGGGGGAACGGCAGATACACACAGGAAACTATGGAGGCTGTAGAGTTGGCGTGGCAGGGGATAGAGATGCAGATAGGAGAACTTTTTTATCTGGACCCTAAGAAACAGGTAGCCTGAGAGAGATGTGGATATTTGTGAGGGGCTATGGAGATTAGCTTGGGCCGAATACATTGCTCTGGGACTCCATGGGAGGCAGTATGGCAGTCAGCAAATTACGCTCCGTGCTTTCTGCCAGGAACTACTGTGAAGCAAACAGGAGCCCACGAGATAGCTTCCATCCCCCGTTTTACGCATGGGGAAACGGGGTCAGAGGTGCCCAGTAACTTGCCCACAGACATGGGGAGAGGCCAAGGTACAGTTCATGCCATCTACACCATCTACAGTGTATGCCAAGCCCACAGAGCTATGCCTGTCACCTGGTCAGGGTGCAATAACCATGTTGGCTACAGTTATTTTTAATTCACCAGGCAGACCCAAGTCCCCGATTTCAAGGAGTTCTCCATGTGGGGAGGAAGAGGAGGGGTGAACCCTTTAAATAATAATAATATATAGAAAGTATAAAGTAAGAAATAACAATGTATGCCAAGCATACATTGGAACAAGATCACTGCTTATAAGTCCACCACCCATAGGTAGGTCTGTTCAGTTATTTGCTGCATGCCAGGCAGTGTGCTGAGCAGGTGCCATGTACTCTCTGATCATCACAGGAGCACCTGAAGTAGGCCCTGTGATGGTCGAGCAGATAAGGAAAGGAGACTCACTGAGCCAGGGTTTCTTTCTGGGCCTGCTGTTTGCCCACACTCTTTGCCCCTCCCCCAGGGACAGTCCATCACCACTGGACTCTTGGAAGCATAATTGCAGAAGTCAGGAAGCTCAGCAGCTTGCAGAAGGAGTAAACACTTAACTTTCTGCGAGTCAGAAGGTGTGGGGATGCACCTGCAGAATGTCTGCCTACCATGCGGAAAAAGTTGGGGCTTTTCCCTGCCTTTGTGTGGGAAGGGGTGTGAGGGGCCCCATCCCTGGGAGCTGGGCTGGCAGCATTGGCGTGGGCAGGCCCGGCTTCATGTGCTGCCACCTAGTGGCGGAAGGGACTGTTAACCAAGCAGCCCCAGGAGGCCCCAGCCTGGGCTGGGAGGACCACGTGGAGTCACAGTCCCTTCTCCCATTGGGGTGAAGGCCACGTTCTAAATGAAGACATCTTGCTTAGCCAACAAATAAGCCAGCGAACACCTGTCCTGGGAGTTGTGGTCCAGTGTCATCTAGTCTTGTCTGAGGGGCATATGGGCTACCTGCAGGTACTAGTTAAGCATCCAGTGTTGTGGGGCGTGGGAGGTAGGGAGACCTCACAACAGATCCCACCTTCAAGGACCTCACAGACCAACCATGGGGACATGGCCTTCTTCTCGGTCCCAACCATCTCCCACCTAGATTGAGGGCAGCCGTCACCTAACAAGCCTCCCTTCCCCAGTAGGAGCCAGAGAATCTGTAAAACCCACGCCCCTTGTGGCACCCCCCACACACCCCAGCCTCTGTCCCCAGCCCTTGCTTTCAGTCCTGTGACTCCTTGCCATCTTCTCACACCACTGAGACCTTGCCCACAGGACTCTCTGCCTCTACCATCTGTCTGTCTGAGCAGGGCACCAGGGCCTCTGGAACTGTCTGGGGTGCAGTCAGGTCTCAGTAAGGACCAGGATTTTCTCCTACTTAGGGGTCAGGGCCAGGCTTTGATGTTTCATTCTTCAAGCCTGGGGTCTGTACTTCTCTGGGCTCTGTGGTTCTTTCGCTGCACCAAATCACTTCCTGTTCCTGCTGCCCACCATCCTCCCTGTGATAGAGCAGCTCTCCAGGAGAGTCTGTGTGTGCAGCTGTAACCCCAAGCAGCTGGTGCCCGATGTTTCAGTTCCTTCCTTAGTAAAGAAAGGACTGGCCATGCAGACAGCTTACATCACCTTACGAGTCCCTTAGCCTTTCTCCATTTAGTGGCATCTGAAACGGGTGGGTTGGACTGGAACCTGGGGTCTCTTGAGAGCCCTGCGGCTTTAGAGAGATTTCATGCCTGGAAGGACAGCTGGAAGGACAGGCCTAGGGGCTTGGGGCAGTATTCCTGGCTGCCCACGACCTCTGCACCACCATCCTGCCCCAGACCATCTTGGCACAGAGAATAGGGAGTGGTCAGGCCCACCTCTAGGCCTGTCCCCCCCAAACTCACGTCTGACCAGGTTGGGTTCCAGCCCAGGCTTTGGGGTGCAGGCTTGGATTGCATTGGCACCAGTTCACTCTGAGCCAGGTACTGGGCAGACAAGTAAATGAGACCCATCCAGGGAAGTGTGGTGGCTGAGGTGCTGCCAGCTAAGGAGGCAGGCTGGAGCCGGAGGTCAGCCTGCTCACAGGTGAGAGAGTACGGGCCACCGGGGACATGGTGGCTCAGCAGGACTGGGTGCGGCGGAGCAGGGAGGACCCACCTCCTCCTTTCGGTCACCAGGAATGAGTCCGTGGAGGAGTCCCCGCTTGGGCTGGATCTGGCACAGAGCAGGGGTTTGGCAGGGACTTCAGAGCAAAGGGCTGCCCTCCCAACACTGTGTCCCAGTTGTCCATACTCCCCTGTGTCAGCAAGGGCAGCCATGGAGTGGCCCAGGGCCCTCTGTGGAGCTTGCAGTGGTGGTGGGTTGTAGAAAAAAACACAGTTTTGGAATTGGGCCTGGACAAGGGTGTCCTGACTCACACCTTGGAGTCGGAGGCAAATTGATTCATCTCTGAACCTCTGTTTCCTTTTCTAAGTCGAGGTCATGAAGACCAGTGATTCTCTTGCATGGTCTTGAGATCATTGGCTGAGAGGCTCTACTTAGGGCTGGCTGGCGTAGGGACATCCAGGGGAGGTCAGCGGGCAGCTCTGAGGTCCCACCCACCCCTCCCTCTGCCCGCAGGCGCGGGCCCAGGCCGAGGCCCTCCGCATCAGTGATGTGCATTTCTCTGTCAAGCCGACTGCCAGTGCTTCCTCGCCCAAGCTGCACTCCAGCGCAGCAGTGCACCGGCTCAAGAAGGACATCCGCCGCTGCCACCGCATGTCCCGCCGTCCCCTGCCCCGCCCGGACCCGCAGGGGGGCAGCCCCGGCCTGCGCCCGCCCATCTCGCCCTTCTCGGAGACGGTGCGCATCATCAACCGTAAGGTGAAGCCGCGGGAGCCCAAGCGGAACCGCATCATCCTGAACCTGAAGGTGATCGACAAGGGCGCTGGCGGCGGGGGCACCGGGCAGGGGGCTGGGGCGCTGGCCCGCCCCAAAGTCCCCTCGCGGAACCGCGTTATCGGCAAGAGCAAGAAGTTCAGTGAGAGCGTCCTGCGCACCCAGATCCGCCACATGAAGTTCGGCGCCTTTGCGCTGTACAAGCCCCCGTCCGCCCCCCTGGCTGCCCCGCCCGCCCCCCTGGCTGCCCCGCCCGCCGGCAAGGCTGATGCCTCAGCCCCGGGCCCTGGGCTGCTCCTGGCTGCTCCCGCCACCCCCTACGACGCCCGCAGTTCCGGCTCCTCCGGCTGCCCCTCACCTGCACCACAGTCCTCTGACCCCGACGACACGCCCCCTAAGCTCCTCCCCGAGACCGTGAGCCCGTCCGCCCCCAGCTGGCGCGAGCCGGAGGTGCTCGACCTGTCCCTCCCTCCCGAGTCGGCAGCCACCAGCAAGCGGGCACCGCCCGAGGTCACAGCTGCTGCCGGCCCGGCGCCTCCCACGGCCCCTGAGCCCGCCGGTGCCTCCTCCGAGCCCGAGGCTGGGGACTGGCGCCCCGAGATGTCACCCTGCTCCAATGTGGTCGTCACCGATGTCACCAGCAACCTCCTGACGGTCACAATCAAGGAATTCTGCAACCCTGAGGATTTCGAGAAGGTGGCTGCTGGGGTAGCAGGCGCCGCTGGGGGTGGTGGCAGCAGTGGGGCGAGCAAGTGAGGGGGTTCCACCAAGGAGGGGGGCTTGGGGGGGCCCTCCTGCCCGAAGTCATACTCTTGCTCCCACCCCGCCCTTGCCCCCAGCCCTCTCTCCCTGTGCTTTGCTTGTTTCAAATGGCTCGGTGTTGACCCAGGGATGGGGCTGGGTAGTTGGGGTCCCAGAAAACTAGGGGGTAGGGGCCACCCTGGAATGGGGCAGGGGAAGGGCACACCCCCTGCCCATGCATGGTAGGGCCCACTGGGTGGTTTCTGGAAAGCCCCAGAACCTACGGTTCCTCTGCCCCTTCCACATCCCACCCGTCTCTCTAGCTTGCTTCCTGCTCTCCTGTGCGGCGTCTGATTTCTCGGTGCTAACCTGGCAGCTGTGGGGCCCTTAGGAGACCCCCACTGAGGGTGGGCACAGTCCCTTTCCTTCCTGCAGATGCCTAGGCAGGAGGAGGGCTTCCTGCCTGTTTGGCAAAGCCCCAGGCAGAGGCCGAGGATGAGGCCAGACTCGGCTCCTCCCTCCACATCAGCCAGGGCATCAGAAGTTGGGCCAGGGCGGGGTCTTCCCTGCTCGATTTTGGATGAGGCCTAAGTAGACCCCCTATGCCCTGCCTCAGCCCTGTCTTTTTCCTAACCCCCTCGACGGTGGGAGGAACTGGCAGAGGGTGCGCCTGGCCGCAGCCTCCCAGCATCTAAAGGCCTCTTCAGTTCTTGACCAAAGGTGCTACGAGAACCTGCCGTGGAAACTTCAGTTGTGCGTCCGCCCTACTTGCCGTGTTTGTCCGTGGGTTCATACGTGCATTGGGTGCTAGGCCCCAGGCTGCCAGGTGGCATCCTTTACAGTTCCTTTGAACAGGGGCATTGAAGGCCTGGACCGCTCCTCGCCTCAGTAGGGCTGGGGACCAGGCTTGGGTCTGGAGGTTTGCTGTGGAAGTCACCAGGCTTCTCCTCCTGGCCCAGGTGTGCTGGGGGCACCATGCCCCCTACCCCTCTGCCCTCCTCGGGGTGGTCAGCCCAACCTGTCGGACCTTCACATCATGGTGGGGACCGAGATAAAGAGGGAGACCCCCTTCCAAGCTCCCCCTTCCTCCCGGTGTTTGGGGAGGACGCCGAAGAATCCATTCCCGAGGGCCTCCCAGCTTCTCCCCGCCCCTCTTTTGCTTCTGACCACGGAGGCTTTCTCATAGCCCAGCCTGCCTGAAGCAAGGAGCCTCCAGTGTCCTGGGCAGCTTCTGTTTCCCTCTGCTGCCAGGGAGCTGAGGCACCCATGCCAGTGGCAGAGGGCACAGCCCCAGCCTTAGGCCAGGACCTGGGAGGGCAGGCAGGCAAAGGCGAGACCAGAGGGGCTGTGTTCTCCAGAAGAATGAGGGTGTTGGTCCCAGGATTGGGACCAGCTGCCCCACTGGCCAGCCCTGGGCCACTTCCCGGGTCTCCGTTGTGCATGGGTGGCATGTTCCAGGCGTGACTGGAGCTGGCTTCCTGGCTGTGCTGCCTTGGGCCCCTCCCTCAGAAGCACGTTGGCAGGAGGCCAATCAGAACCCGAGCGCCTTTGGTCCTAAGAATGGGAGGTCGCCTTCCTTCCCAATCTCCCTGCCAGGGCCCGCAGTTGTGGCCCTAGCCCTCCCCTCCCCGGGATACAGAACGGGGAGCCTCGCAGGGTCGGGGCGGAGGCTGATCCTCCTCAGCCCTCCCTGCCCTGCCCTGTGTTTTGGCTTTGTGGCCGTCCAAGTGCCAATTGGCTTTTCCCCCAAATAAGGGCTGGTATTTCTCCTCTGTCCTTGGAGGTGATTTCCCCCTGGCCCCCTCCCCTAGGTGAATGATCACCTGGGTGCCAGTTACAGGTGTTTCCAGAGACCATAGAAATGTGTTTTCCTGAGAGTTCGTGTCATTCGTGACTTTTTTGTAAAGAAGTTGTGTTTTCAGAGGTGATTTTATGACAGGAAAGTGAAAGAATTAGTTTTGCAAAAAAAAAAAAACAAAAAAAGAGGAAAAAAAAATAGAAAAAAATATTATGGGATTCCTATGGGGGGGTGGGGGGAGAAAGAGATATTTAAGAAAAAATAGTAACGCAGTGATTGCACAGGTGAGGTGGCAATGTCAGGATGGGGCAGAGGCCTGGACCCAGCTGGCAGGTTCCCTGGCATTGCAGGCACTGTGGAGAGGGCTTGGACCCAGATCTCCACACCCATGCTTGTTCAAAGGGAAGGACAACAGCGGGTCCCCGGGGAGCTAACCCAAGCTGCAGGCCCCGGCAAGCTGAGGTTTGGGAGGGTAGGGTTGTCACTGGTGATTTTCTCCAGGGGGCTGGTGAGTGGGCGGTTTGGTTTCTTGCTCCCTTCCGTTGCTTTGCCAGTCATTGGGCCATCTGGTCCCTGCCACCGCCACCCTGTGGGGGAGACTTCCCTCCCCACGGGTCACTCTAAAGCCCACGACCTCTCTGAGTCTCCCTAGCCTGAAAGGGGATGCAGGCTTCAGGAGGCAAGAAGCTGGGCTCTGGGAGTGGCTGGGGAGAGGGAATGCATTTCCCTTGCCACAGGTAGTCTGCTTCTGCTGGCCTGAGCTCCAAGCAGAGCAGCCCAGGCCGGCCTTGGTGCATGAAGAGGCACCAGGCATACCGCTTTGAGGTGGGCAGTGCCCCTGGGGACCCAAGTGGTTGGAACCGAGGGTGAGCGGAGGCCTCCATCCTGCCCTCTCTAGTAACCCCGCCCCCCACACACTTGCTCCGATCGGCCTCCCTTGGGAGATCGGCCTCGATGGGCCCCTCCTCCACCCTTGCTGCTTTCCATTTGCCTAATTACCAAGCAGAAGTTGCAATCTGGTTTGCTTTATTTTTGTATGTGAAATAACCCCCAAAGCCCAATCTCCCATGTTCAATATTGGTTGGGGCATCGGTCATCTCCCCTTAAGTGCACCCCCTCCCCACCCACGTATCATAGGAAACAGGTGAGGTCTGGTGTCTCTGGTTTGAGACCGTAAGTTGGGACCCATCCCTGTCTCGGTCCCCACTCTCACCTTTAGTTTGCCCTTCTGCAAAATGGGTATATTGGGCAGCAAGGCCCTTCAGAAAGCGCTGCTGGTGTCAGAGCAGCTGCCCAGTACCAGGTGGGGGTCAAGGTTGCTGGTACTGGGGCCCCCAGCTGCCTACAACCCCTCTTTGTTCTCACCCTGCAAAGGGGTCAAGGTCAAAATGAGCCTCATCCTTCCTGTAATCTGGGAAGAGGTGATGATCAAGTCCCCAACTTCAGTGTGAGGGACAGAGTTGGGGGATGGCCCCTTTTCAAAGAAGTGGAAATAGTTTTGGAGAAGCGCAGCTGCTTCACTGGGGGAATGCGGCAGGGACTAGGGCCCAGGATGCCTCGGCCTGTGGGGAAAGCCCTTTAAAAGGCAGGGCCCAGGCCCTGGAGCCAGCACAAGACTGGCAGCGAGCCCCTGAGCCAGGAGGTCCTGGAGGAGAGCCAGGCCGGTGGGCCTGCCCGAGGCTGGAGGGTCAGCCCCAATGGGGAGCTGGGTTGGCCAGGGAGCAGGGCTGCTACCAGCCTCTTTGGCCTCTGGGGACCCAAGAGGACACATCCCCACTTTGCCCACTTTTCTGTGTCATTTTGTTGTTTTGGTTTGTGGTGGTTTTTCTTTTTTCTTTTTCTTTTTTTCTTTTTTTTTTTTTTTTTGCACTTCGCCCACACGGGACAGTGGAGCCCTACCTGGTCAGTTCCACTTATGGGCTCCCATGCACTTGTCCAAGGCGGCCTCTTTGGGGCAGGGATGGTTTGAGGAATCACTTTTAAAGAAAAAAGGAAGACATTGAAAGGTTTTAGTTTCTTCCCTATCTGCATGTCCTGTCATATAGAAAGCCCAGAATTAGGGGCTAGAACTCCAGGAGAGGGTCTCCCCGACTCATCTCTTGCTGACAGTCACCAGGATGCAGAAATAGGGAGACGGTTAGTGGGGGCCAAAGATGCCCCCTCCCAGGCCTTCGGGGTTCCCTCCTCCGCCCCCTGCAGTCTTTGGAGGAGTCAGTGTCTCACTCCAGCAGTGAGTGTCTACTGTATGCAGGTAGTCAGCCAGGCAAAGGGGGACGGACGGTCTCACGGGGGAACCCTCTTGCAGGAGGCCAGGTAGCGGGAGCGAAGCGTCCGGCCGCCCTTGCTGCTGGGGCAGTGGAGAGGGAGACTTCTTTTCGTTGGTTTTAATTTAAAAACACAAAGGCCTAAAGAAATACGTATCTTATAAGTTTTTTAATTTTTGAGAAGTTCATTTAATGAATTGTGCACGAATGAATTCTATATATATAAAATATACATATATAGCTCTATATTTGGGGAGGGGCACTGTTTCTTTTTTCTCTCTCATTTTTAAAATGAAGTGTTGTTGCCTTTGTATGTGGTTCAACCATCCAGCTCCCAGCTGGCTAAACTTTGCCTCCAGTGGTCAAAGATGGAAAAACAGTGGGGTTGGCAGGAGATGGGAAACGGAGGTGCCGCCCCGGCATGGGGGGCAGGTCCCCCAGTCCACCCTGCCCCTCCCCCGGTGGAGAAGACGCCTAGTTGGGGGTGTGGGTTTGGGCTGCATTCTGGATTCAGCGGTTCCGGGGGAGGGGTGGGTCTGTGCCGATTACTCTGTCTTGTACGTTTGTTCTGCTGCTCTTCAATATTGTATCAACGCCAGGAAAGGGGGGTGAAAAGCCTCTTTTACCCCCCAATAAATTGTCACATTCCGAAGCTGAGGCCTAGCCCCTAGGTTGGGGTGTGTCTGTGTCTTCTTCCAGCTGTGACTGGCTTTTCACAAGCAGCAGGCCCATGCCCCTCCAGTGACAGGTGAAGGGGGGAAGCCCTGCCCCACCGCTGGCACTCACTTGCTTCCCGGTTCCTATCTCCCACACTCCCCCAGCTCACATGTGCCTCAGTGGGAGAAGCAGGTGCCTGCTGCTTCTTGGACCCTTGAGAATAACTGGTAGGTGAGAGTGGGAGGGTGGAGGTCTCACCACTGCCTGTCCCTCAGTGGGAATCACAGCACCCGCAGAGAGGAAGGGGCCTGTGGGGTTGTGGTCCCCGAGCCCAGGAGAGAGCAGGCCAGAATGGGGCACCAGCCGCTCCTGCCATTGGGTCCCACAGTTTGGCACCACATGTTCCAGTCATGAGAAAGGTGGTCTTGGCGTTTGTTTTCCGGGCGCCATGTGCCTTCTCTCGTGAGATGACGCACCTTCTCCCCACATAGGTGGGCTTAGAAGCAGCAGCCCCAGGCAAACTTCCATGCCTTCCCCGACTGCCTGGCATTCCACCTGCAAGCTCCCGATGCCTCCCGCGGCCACCTGTTTGCCAGGCCTCGGACAGGTGGCGCTCTGGTCTCCCCTTCCTCACCACCCCACCTCCTGTCTGGCTTCTCTAGTATCTCCCTGCCCTGCACCCTGGGGTCCTGAGTGCTTCTGCTGTGGCAGCAGCTCCTGCTTGGTCCACTGGTCTCCATCCTGGCCTGCGCCTGCCCCCTGTGTCTTCCACACCAGTGCCATATGGGTCAGGGAGCCCACCGCCTTCAGGATCATGCCCCGGCACCACGGCCTCTAGGCAGGCAGGAATCCGATCTATTTCCTTGTCATGCCTGGTTCCAGCGCTGGGGATATTCAGTGCAGACAGACGCTGCTGTTAATTTCCAGGCTGCAATGCCCAGAGCTCCCACAGCTCAACACAGCCTGTGTGCCATCTGCAAATGGCTGAGGTGCAAAGTCTCCCCCAGCCTCCACCTCCCCAACCCTCCTCCTCCTTGCCTCCCTCTGAAGCCCCTCCCCTGCCACCTGCCCTCCCAGGCCCTGCCCTGGCTCCTCCCTCGGTATTGACCTATGGTTTTGTCCATTCCTCTTCCTAAGGACAGGACTGGGTCTTCGTCCCCTCTCTGCCCACACCTCAGTGCCTGGCACATGGTAGGCCCAGATCATCTCCGTCACCAAGCTCAGTCCTCTTCCTATACTGGCGGGGACAGTGAGGCTTGGGAGTGGCTGAGAGGTAGACTTGGAGCTCAATGCAATCAACCAACTGCCTCTGAGCATTACCAGTGGGCCTGGCCCGGGCCAGGCAGAAGCCAGCAGTACAAATGGGAGTGTGTCCCTGTCCCAGATACGGGGATGCCACTGGGCAGGTGGGTGGGAAGGGACCCACAGTGAAGCACCAACAGGGCAGCCAGTAAGCCAGGGTTGGTCCTGCTCAGTGCCACTGCTGCACTTCACGGCCACCTCCTCGTCGTCTTGAACACCTGTCTTGGTGTTCTGCTCCCAGAAAGCCCTCATTTGTACTTTTTTTTTAAACCCCGAATTATCAGTGCACCTACTTTCGGCCAAGCCCTGGTGAGCACATCACTGGCCCTAGCCCATGTCCCTCACCCATGCCCAGCAAGCCCATGAGTTATGAGCGAATGTCACGGGGAGGAAGAGGCCAGAGAAGCGAAGTCATCAACTTGTTCATTTGCCCAAGGGGGCACACTTGAAGAAGGGGAGTCGACATTCACCCCAGCCCCATCTGTTTGCCCCTGAATCCCAAGCTCTTGGGAATGAGGACATGGGGCAGGCCGTGTGAGGCAAGTTCATGCCGAAATTAGTCACCATGTTCCTGGTCACAAGTCCTGCCCTTGCTAAGCAGGTAAGGCTCCTTATTAGTTGAAGGTTAATGAGTGAGGAGGCCGTAGCAACTTCTCAAGGAATTGAATGGTTTGTGATGAGGACTGGGCAAGACCAAGCAATTGCCCAAGAGCGAGCTGACTGGGCTTAGAGAGGGGGGGTGCCTGCCTGGCTCCCACCCCTTCCTTGTCCTATTCCTGGACCTCCTCCCAGGGCTAAGGGTCAGCAGTGGGGTGAAGCTCAGGGTTGTGGCAAGCTAAGAAGTGGGGGGTGGAATGGGATGAGATGAGGATGACTATTTTTGCAAAATTACTTGGTTACGTTGGTTGGTTGGTTGGTTGGTTGGTTGGTTTGTTTTGAGACAGAGTCTTGCTCTATAGTCCAGGCTGGAGTGCAGTGGCACAATCTCGGCTCACTGCAACCTCTGCCTCCCGGGTCCAGGTTCAAGCAATTCTCCTGTCTCAGTCTCCCAAGTAGCTGGAATTACAAGCACATGCCGCCATGCCCAGCTAATTTTTGTATTTTTAGTAGAGACGGGATTTCACCATGTTGGCCAGGCTGGTCTTGAACTCCTGACCTCATGATCAGCCTGCCTCAGCCTCCCAAAGTGCTGGGATTACAGGCGTGAACCACCATGCCCGACCCTTGGTGGCTTTTTAAAAGCTAAAAGTTGAAATTTTTTGGTTCATGTCAAGCCGTGCCTGGAGTGAATAAGGAGGTGACAGAGGCCACATCAAATTGCCCAGCACCCTCCCAAGCCAGCTAACAAGCCTGTGAGCTGATTCTGCGCGCTCTTTGTTCAGGCTGCTGACTTCTGAGAGGACAGACTTCAAAAAGGCCTGGTGGCCTGCAGAGGCCGAGCACAAGGACACCTGATCCACAGCGGTGGGTCACAAAGGAAGCGGCAGGGGAGAGGCGCCGTCCTGGCCTCCAGACATCCACATGCTCTGAGCATCAGCCAGGGAAGCTGTGAGCTCAGGAGGGAGTCCCAGGAGGAACAGAGGCCACTCTAGGGCGAGACTTGAAATGACCCTGGTGAGGATAATGAGGCCTGAGGTGGTGGGGACAACAGGAAATGGTCAGAGTGGAGGGCTGTTTGGAATATTTAGGATTTGGTGAGGGACTGCCTTTTTTTTTTTTTTTTTTTTTTTTTTTTTTTGAGACGGAATCTCAAAGTCTCGCTCTGTCCCCCAGGCTGGAGTGCAGTGGCGCGATCTCGGCTCACTGCAAGCTCCACCTCCCGGGTTCACGCCATTCTCCTGCCTCAGCCTCCTGAGTAGCTGGGACTACAGGCGCCTGCCACTGCGCCAGGCTAATTTTTTGTATTTTTAGTAGAGTCGGGGTTTCACCATGGTCTCGATCTTCTGACATTGTGATCCGCCTGTCTCGGGCTCCCAAAGTGCTGGGATTACAAGCGTGAGCGACCGCGCCCGGCCGAGGGACTGCCTTTGAGAGCTTGTAAGAAAGCCTTTTTGAAGAAGCACCTGGGTATGTGGTATAGGCAGAGGAGTGAGTGGGTGTACTCTTCTCAGGTGGAGAAGCTGGTGGAGGACACAGCTTGCAGGGAAGATGAGTTCGGTTTGGGACACGTTGGGAGTAAATTAGCCATAGGGTCCTGGAGGGATTTTTATCTATAGATTCGAGGCTCAGAGCGAGCTCCTGCCCATATAGGCACTGCTGGAGAAGTCTGTTGAAGGGTCGTTGTCCCTTAGTGCACCTCAGCTCTGAGATGACTGATCACCAGCCATCCTGGAAGCACCGCCAGGGACATAGGTGCTTAGCTCTGGATGCCACTGGAAATTCCAGGGGATAATGTCCAGCCCCTTGCCTCCCGCCTCTACCTCCTCAATCTCATGCCTTTTATCTCCATGAGCATCACCATGAGGTGAGGCTGGGGAATGATTAATCCCATCGGATAGGTGCAAGGCGAGGCCTGAGAGTTGTGGGGTGGCGATGCTCTGCAAAATCACTCAGAGGCAGAGAGAATGGAACCCAGGTCTGAGGCATCAAAAGATAGAACCTTCTGTCCTGCTAACTTTCTGTCTATACTTAAAGACTGGATAAAACATAAACATTCTTTCAAATACCCAACTGAGTTTCCAAGATTTAAAAAAAAAAAAAAAAAAAAAAAATCCCCAGGTACCAAAAACAAAGACAAAAGCCAAAAATCAGAGTGACAGGCAGATGTTTATTCTCTGGCTGTCCTGCAGGGTGAACCTATGGGTGGCAAAGGGAGGCAGGAGATGGGCGTGGGAGGTGGTGGCTTTTGCTAATGTTGGTAACCAAAGGAGCTTGGATTTTACACCTGTGGAGGGAGGGATAGGAGACAAGGCCTGGGACTCTTGCCAGCAGAAATCTGGAACCAGAATAAAACTGGACCCATATCCTCAATGAAAAAGCAAATGGTGGGGAAAGATCAGCCTGTCACAAAGGGAGAAGAGGAAAAAGTTGTAGTCTCGTTTCTGGCTCTGCTGGAAAAAATTTAAAAAGAATGATCTCTTGAGAAATTTTAACTCTAGACCTTCACTAACACGAATTTAAGGTTTGAATTTGTATTACCCACATGGTCCCAGGACTCCCAAGTATAGAAATTAATATAAAAAAAAACCCTGGGGTGAGTTACATCACAGACATGTGACTACTGGTAGCAAATGCAAGCCTCTGTGGATGGCCCTACCCACAGTAAAGGCCACACAGGATTCTCACAGATAAAACCGTTGTAAATGTGAGCTCACTATCCAAAATTACAAAACACACAAGCCACAAAGACAAATAGCAAAACAGCCAACAGTACATACAGAATCCTGCACCCAACACATTATTTTCAAACATGCATTGAAGATTTCCTAAAACTGCCAGGCACAGTGGCTCATGCCTGTAATCCCAGCACTTCGGGAGGCCGAGGTGGGCAGATCACCTGAGGTCAGGAGTTCGAGATCAGCCTGGCCAACATGGCAAAATGCCATCCTACTAAAAATACAAAAATTAGCTGGGCATGGAGGCACATGCCTGTAATCCTAGCTACTCGGGAGGCTGAGGCAGGAGAATCACTTGAACTCAGGAGGCAGAGGTTGCAGTGAGCCGAGATTGTGCCACTGTACTCCACCCTGGAAGACAGAGTGAGACTTCGTCTCAGGGAAAAACAAAACAAACAAAAAATTTCTAAAATTATCATGTATATCATGTGGCAGGAGATAAAGCAAGTCTCAATAATTTTCAAGAAATTGGCATCTCAGATCATGTATAATTAGTTAAAAATCAATAGGAAACAGGACTCTAAACAGTGTTGTACTGGCGTAAAGATGGGCTTATAGACCGAAGGAATAGAAAAGAGACCCCACCATAAACCTTCACATGTGTGGTCAGGTGATTTTTGACAAGGGTGCCAAAACCATTCAGTGGTGAAAGGACAGTCTTTTCAGTGCTAGGAAAACTGGATATCCACATTCAAAAGGAGGAAGTCGTATCCTTACCTAATGCCATATACAAAACTTAAAATGAATCAAAGACTGAAATGTAAGACCTTAAAAAACTTTGAGAAGAAAATATAGGGCAAAAGCTTCATGACACTGGATTTGGCAAAGATTTCTTGGATATGACTCCAAAGGCGTAGGAAACTAAAGAAAAAAGTAGATAAGTTGGACTTCATGAAAATTTTAAAATTTCTATGCATTAAGAGACTATTAACAGGGTAAAAAGTCAACCCACAGTATGGGAGAAAATATTTGCCAATCATGTATCTGATAAGGGATTGATACCGGAATATGTAGAGAATTAAAACGCAGCAACAACAACAACAAAAACCAAAGCCTGATTCAAAATAGGCAAAGAACTTGAATAGACAGTTCTCCAAATAGGATATACAAATAGTCAAAGGTCACATGAAAAGATGCTCAACATCACTAACCATTAGGGAAATGTACATCAAAACTACAATGAGATGTCAACTCATACCTTTTTTTTTTTTTTTTTTTTGGAGACAGAATCTTACTCTGTTGCCCAGGCTGGAGTGCAGTGGCATGATCTTGGCTCACTGCAACCTCCGCCTCCCAGGTTCAAGTGATTCTTCTGCCTCAGCCTCCCAAGTAGCTGGGATTACGGGCGCACACCACCATGCCCAAATAATTTTTGTATTTTTAGTAGAGATGCTGTTTCACCAGGTTGGCCAGGCTGGTCTCAAACTCCTGACCTTAAGTGATCCACCCACCTCAGCCTCCCAAAGTGCTGGGATTACAGGCATGAGCCACCGCTCCCGGCTAACTCATACCTATTAAGATGGCTACTATTTAAAAAAAAATGTTGGCAAGAATGTGGATAACTTGGAACCCTTGTGCACTGTTGGTAGGAATATAAAATAGAATAGCTGCTGTGGTATGGCAGTTCCTCAAAACATTAAAAATGCCATGTGATCCAGCAATTGCATTCATGGATATATACCCAAAAGCATTGAATGCAGAGTCTGGAGAAGATATTTGTATACCCATGTTCATAGAAGCATTACTCACAATAGCTAAATGTGGAAGGAACTCAAGTGTCCATCAGTGGAAGAATGGAGAAGCAAAAGGTGACATACACATACAAGAAAGGCAATACACATACACAAAAAGACAGGCAATTCTGACATGCTACAATGTGAATAAACCTTGAGGCTATGATGCGAAGTCAAGTAAGCCAGTCATAAGAAAGACATATACTGTATGATTCCACCTACATGAGATATTTAGAGTAGCCAAAATCATACAGACATAGTAGAATGGTGGTTGTCCGGAGCTTAGGAGGAGGGAGGATGTGGAGTTAGTGTTTAATGGGTATGAAGTTTCAGTTGTATTTATGTATTTATTTTTACATTTATTATTTGTTTTTATTTATTTATTATTTATTTATTGTTTTGAGATGGAGTCTCGCTGTCACCCAGGCTGGAGTGCAATGGCGTGATATTGGCTCACTGCAAGCTCCGCCTCCTGGGTTCACGCCGTTCTCCTGCGTCAGCCTCCCAAGTAGCTGGGACTACAGGCGCATGCCACCATGACCGGCTAATTTTTGTATTTTTAGTAGAGCTAGGGCTTCACCATGTTGGCCAGGATGGTCTCGAACTCCTGACCTCATGATCCACCTGCCTCGGCCTCCCAAAGTGCTAGGATTACAGGCGTGAGCCACTGTGCCTGGTCTGAAATTTCAGTTTTACAAGACAAAAAGATTTCTGGGATGGATGGTGGTGATGGTTGCACAACAATGTGAATGTGTGTAATGCCACTCCACTATACCCTTAAGAATGGTTAACGCAGTGATAAAAAGAAATGAGATCATGGCCTTTGCAGGGACATGGATGAAGCTGGAAACCATCATCCTCAGCAAACTAACATGGGAGCATAAAACCAAACACTGTATGTTCTTACTTATAAGTGAGAGTTGAACAATGAGAACACATGGACACAGGGAGGGGAACCATACACACCGGGCCCGTCAAGGGGTGGAGGTGGGGAGGGGAGGGAGAGCATCAGGACAAATAGCTAATGCATGCGGGACTTAAAATCTAGATGAGGGGTCGATAGATGCAGTAAACCACCATGGCACATGTATACCTATGTAACAAGCCTGCACATTCTGTACATATATCCCAGAACTTAAAATAAAATTTTTAAAAAATGGTTAAGATGGAGCTGAGGGCAGTGACTCATGCCTGTAATCCCAGCACTTTGGGAGGTTGAGATGTGGATCCCTTGAGGCCTGGAGTCTGAGACCACCCTGGGCGACATGGCAAAACCCCATCTCTACAAAAAATAGAAAAATTAGCCGGGCATAGTGGTGCGTGCCTGTAGTCCCAGCTACTCAGGAGGCT
Organism: Macaca mulatta; assembly: GCF_049350105.2. Classification (NCBI taxonomy): domain Eukaryota; kingdom Metazoa; phylum Chordata; class Mammalia; order Primates; family Cercopithecidae; genus Macaca; species Macaca mulatta. The sequence goes on from NC_133415.1 coordinate 12,669,929, forward strand.
GAAGTGGGAGGATCACTTGACCCTAGGATGTCAAGGCTGCGATGAGTCATGATCGTAACACTGCACCCTAGCCTGGGTGACAGAGCAAGACCCTGCCTCTAAAAAATAAAGAGTGGTTAAGATGGTAAATTTTGTTATTGTAACATATTTTACTATGATTAAAAAATTGAAAAAACAAAATCAATAGCCAAAAAGTAACTAAAACCCAAAACTTCATCTATCTGGACAGTAACCCAGAGCTGTCTCCCCTGCATCTTGCTCCCTCCCCAACCTTCTGAAATCTTTAGGACAGTGAGATTCAAGGATGAATGTGAACATTCCTAATAGCGGGCAGACACGCAGGGGCGCACAGTCGATCTGACTTAAAGCTGGATGAGAACAGATCCCTCTGATCCCTCTAGAAAGGATGTGGCCTTCATTAGAACAAATTGGCACCAAAGTCTTTTCTGTCTTTTCCAAAGGATGAGTGAGCTCAGAGCTTGACAAAGACATGAGCCTCCATTTAAATGACAGCCGCCAGCAATCAGCCTTTATGAACACAGGGGCCTGAGAAACATTGGTGCAGAGCCAGGGTGGGCTGATGGAAACAGAACAAAGCCGGGTGGCAGGGGTCCTCAGTCCTGTGAAATAAGGACAAGCCCCCCACCAGCTTCTCCTGCCTATCACGCCTCAGGGTTTGAAACTGCAGCGCCAGCAACAGGCTCTTTCAGAGGAGATCTGGATATCCCTAGGAGTTCTCGGTAAAGGCTCAGATACTCCCAGCCGTGAGCAAGGAAACAGGACACACTTTGGAAAAGGCAAATGTGGACCCTGTCCCCCAAGGGGACTCATTAAAATGATCGTCACTCGCTAGCTCCCTTGGCAGTCTCTGCCAGCACACACGGTTCGGTCTGTGTGCTCTGGTGCCCTTGTGGAAGGCTTCTGCTCTTATCATCTCTGGTTCCCTCCGGGGAGCTCATCTGCCTGCCTGCCTGCCTTTCAAACTCAGGCACCATAAAGAGACCCTTGTCCATGAGACAGGCGGCCTGGTTTGAAGCCTCTCGGTCACTTCTCCTCTCCAGGCCTCAGTGCTCCTCAGCTGGGAAGGAGACTAGGACCCCCTACTTGGCAGGTTTATTTGGATTAAAGGAGGTGGTGAGTAAGAAGACACACCTTCTAGATCTCTGTCCAGACGTGACCACAACTCGGACTTCCCGTCTGGCATCCCAGCTATCTGCTCACCAATTCTCGGTGTCCTCCTCCCATGGAACAGCTTGAGGCGAGTAGGAAAACAGTGGCTTGAGTCCTAGCTCTTCCAGCTGTGTGACCTCAGCCTGGTCAATCACCCTTTCTGGTCTCTGTATCATCTCCTGTAAAATGGGGGAGGGGGCTCCCTCTAATTGTCCTTTTGAACTCAGAATTACTCTAAGGATAGCTAATACGTTCTGAGTGGACTTTACACTAACCGATTCATTAAATCCCCACAACCCAGATGTCTTTGTCTGTTTTGTTTTCTGTTGCTTAAAACAGAATATCTGATACTGGGTAATTTGTAAAGGAAAGGAACTTATTTCTTACAGTTATGGAGGCTAAGAAGCTCAAGGTCAATGGGGCTGTGTCTGGTGAGGGCCTTCTTGCTGGTGGGGACTCTACAGAGTCCTGAGATGGCACAGGGCATCACAGGGTGAGGGGGCTGAGAGGACTACCTCATGTCTCCCTCCTGCCAGCTTCTCCACAGCCCCATTCCCATGGTAACCCCTTAATCCACTACTCTATGAATGGATTAACCCATTCATGAAAGCGGAGCCCTCAAGACCCAATCGTCTCTTAAGAGCCCTGTTTCTCAATACCCCCACATTAGCGATTAAACTTCAACATGAGTGTTGGATGGAACAAATATTCTAACCATAGCACCAAAGAGCACAGTACACACAATATACAGATAAGGGAACTGAGGCTCCGAAATGTGATTACTTGCTTAGAAATTCTGGAGAGACAGAGCCAGGATTTGACCCCATGCCATCATCCTTAACCACCACACCAACACTGTTCTGTGCATAGCACTATGGTTAAGGGCACAGTCATTGGGGCTGGACAGCCTGGCTGTACAGGGCCCTGGGAATACGTGCATATTTGTTCCATGCCTTAGTTTCCCCATATACGAAATGAGAAAGGATCATAATACCCCTTCCTTTTGAAATTGCAGGGGGCTCTGCTGAGCGCTCCACGAGCCGGGCTCTGAGCTGCACACTCGCATTTCACTCTTGCATAAATCCTCCCATGGTGCAGCCAAGGAAACCGGAGAGAGTGGCTGAGTCACTTGCTCCAGGTGACTCTATTAGTAAGTTGTGCAGCTGGGATTAAAATCCAACTCCTTGACTTCAAAGTCCATATTTCAATTACTCCACTCCACGTTGATGCAATGCCCTCAGACTCCACATTTAAAACCCGACTGCAAAGTGCACCCCCCGACAGGCTGCCTTACTCATCTGCTTCCCCGATGGGACCTGAACCCCAGGCCTTGTGTTTGACTCATTCCTTTCCAGCCAGCCACCAGCGTTTGTGACTAACTGACCCCTTAATGGAAATGTCACTCGGATCCGTTCCTTCCTCTCCAACCCTGCTGTCCCCCTCCAGCCTAGACCCCCAAAGCTGAGGACAATGGAGACCAAGTACCCATTCCAAAGTGTAGCATTGCAAAGGGGCTGAGAAAAAAAAATGCTCCTGGTCCCTCACCCCTTCAAGGCTGAGTGGCTAGGGAGCCACGTGTGTGGTGGGAGGCTGGAGAGGGAGGTGTCTTTGTAAGTGGCTGTGGCTAGTGCTGGTGGCAGGCAAATTTCAGAGAAGAGAAAGAGCCAAGCCTGGACCCAGCCCAAGATGGGCCTGTGGGCTGGCAAGGTCGAGGGGCAGGAGCAGGGAGGGGCCCGGCTGGCAGCACTGCCCACCCCACCCTGGCTTCATGTGTAGTCCCTTCTTCCAGCCTGCAGAATCTCTCAACCTACCCCCCACTTCTAGGGCTCGCCTTGGATACTTAAGCTAGATCGGGAGACAGATGGTATTTGAGGAGGAGCTGCCAGGTACCCTTGGTTCCTCGCTGGACACACACAAATGGCCACCCAGGTGAGATCTCAGGTGCCTCCACCTCACCATAGGCAGGTTAGGTTTATGCGTACCTATTTTACATATGAGGAAAGGAAGTTTCCCCGAGCCCAAGGACTCAGCTTCCCTGCCTCCGAGTGCAGTGGCTGCAGAACCCTGGGGGCCACCGGAAAATGCCTTTCCTAGTGGAGCTGCAGAGGTGGCCACCACTCCTTAGGGTCCACTGGGCAGGAATCAAATGTACCCTGGACATGCCCTGGGTGCCAGTGACCCACATATGGAGAACATAAGGTTTGAGGCCTTGAGGAGTCCACAGCCTCGTCGGGGAAACACATTACAGATAGTGCAACAGAAACTGGTGCTGGGACCACTGGTGAGCCAAGCGGGGGGCCATGGTGGCTGTTTTGAGACGTGCTCCAGAGGGGAAGGGGGAGAGTAAAGGGAGGACGGGGCTTCCCAGGATGGACTTGGCTGCCTCCTCACCCAGCAGGGACCAGTCCACAGACATTTTGAAGGGGAGTGTCAGAACGTGAGCTGGGGAACCTGAGTCTGACAACTTCTGGGTTCAAATGCCAGCAGTACCCCCACAGACCAGGGGCCTCAGGGCAAATGACCGAATGTCTCTGAGCTTTGATTTTCTCATCTGTGACGTGGAAAGATTATACTGTAGAGTTCCAGGGCTGCCACAGGCGAGAGCCCAGTACAGTAAAAAGTGGCAGGAGGAACAGACCAGCAAGCAGGGGCTGCAGGAGGCCCTTGAGACAGTGAGGGGCACCCCCACCCCACCCCTACAGCATCCTTGGCCGGCCACTCCTCCTGGTCTTTCTTTCCCGGGCCTGGACTCAGGCACGCACTTTCCAGCCAACACCGAGGGCCCCCCACAAGGTGGACACACGTTTCCTCCTCGGTTCTCGGCCCCTCCTGAGCCTGTGTGGGAACAGATGTCCTTGTTTCCTGCCCAAATCTGCGAGCTGGATTGGCTCCTTTTGCTGCTTCCAGGGAGGCAGAAACTCTGGATGGAAATCTCTGGGCTTCCCTGGAGAGGAAAGCTCTCTTTTTCCTGGCTTCTGCCCTCCTCTCTGGTCTGGGTTCCCAATATCAGCATCCACTACTGATGTGTGAACACTTCTGGGCCCCAGCTGAACCCTGCACCCCACTTGGAAGCCCTCAGACTGGCGTGTGTTGATTGAATATACATACGATCCTTCATCTGAATGATTCCCCACCTCTGCTCAGAACGGGGGCGGGAGGAGAACCAAGAAAGGGCAGAGCAACTAGGGACTAAGCCTGGGCAATCAAAGGCAAAGACATCAAGAAGGGAATGAACATTTATTGAGCACCTAATATATGCTAGGAATAAATAAGGAAGGTATAGCAAGTACTGAGCCTTGCACCGGTAATACACAGCAGTATGGTAGGAAATGGTCACTGCCTTGAGTCCCTGGGAGAGATTATACACACGTCTCACCTGGCCTCATTTCCTTCCCATTATAATCCTATACATAGGTACCACTGGCTCTACCTTACAGATGAGGAGACTGAGGCAGCTCAGGTCTTGAGACCGGACTTAGTTGGAGACTTCAGGACGGACACAGACACTCTCTTTGTCCCCAACCTCTTTACCACCCCCTGGGGAAAAGGACCCTTTGTTCACAAGTACACCCCAAGAGGTACATGTTTTCTCAATAAATGTTTTTTGAGGCCAGGCGTGGTGGTTCACATCTGTAATCCCACCAGTCTCCCCAAACTCCTTCACTGGGAGTTTGAGCACCCACGAGTGCCAGCCCTGGAGTCACAGAGAGGAGGGTGCTGCAGCTGGTCCCTGCCCTCAAGGAGCTCACAGTCTGCAGGCAGCAGGGAAAGAGGCAGATGCTAGAGGAGAGGGAAGGATGGGGGTCGAGGGAAGAGAAAGATGTGTGTGTTTCATTGCTAGGTGATATATACCAGCACTGAGAGAGTGTGGTGGGAGAATGGGTTTGAAGATAGCCAGGGTGACCAACTGTCCGTGTTTGCCCAGGACTGAGAGGTTTCTCAGGATGCAAGCATTTCAGTGCTGACACTGGGAAAATTCCAGGCCAGCTGGGATGAGTTCATCACCTAAAGCCTGTGTTCAAATCCTGGCTCTGCCATGTGCCTGGTGAAACCACCAGTTACCTAATTAGCATCCCATCACCCATCTTTTAGAAATGACTTGATTACAGTCTAAAGGCCTTTCCTGTGCAATTCCTCTTTCTCCCTCTTCCCCTCTTTTAAAAGTGTATCTCAGTTCAAAAAACTTTTATTTTTATTTTTGTATTGAGATAGTGTCTCGCTGTGTCACCCAGGCTGGAGTGCAGTGGCACAAGCACAGCTTACTGCAGCCCCGACGTCTTGGACTAAAGAGATCCTCTTGCCTCAGCCCCTCAAGTAGCTGGGACGACAGGTGCATGCCACCATGCCTGGGTAATTTTTGTATTTTTTGCAGAGACAGGGTTTCACCATGTTGCCCAGGCTAGTCTTGAACTCCTGGACTCAAGACATTCTCCTGCCTTCGCCTCCCAAAGTGCTGGGATTACAGGCATGAGTCACCATGCCTGGCCTCAAAAAACATTTATTGAGAAAATATGTTGTACCATAGACTTTCCTAGGCTCTGGGGAATGAAAGAATGTTCTTGCCCCTTTTATCAGCAGAGTCAATGACTGGGAGAATGATTAGATGGACAGGGGAGGAATCCATGATGCCTCTTGCAGACTGAAACCAACTGCAGCAGCGGAGGCTGGTGTTCTTCCCACTAACCTCCCCCTTCCAGATGTCCCTCAGGAAGAGAGGCCACGGGGACCTTGGAGGGACTACTCCTGACCGTGTATGGAGAACTGGACCTTGGTGTAAGGAATGGACCATGGCAGCCAGGGAGGGGCCCCCTCAGCTCTCCATTTAACCACAAATTTGCCACTCAGCAGCAGATGGGGCAGTTAGCAGATGCTCTCCAACTTTGTGATCCACCTCAGCTTCTGAGCTGAAGCCTTGCTCTTCTGGGGAAGCTTCCAGCCAATGACTCAGGGTGAAAAGGGCACCACAGAGACAAGCCACTTGTGCCTGATGCAAAAACTCCCTCCTGGGCAATCTCAGCCCCAGAGCTCCCTACTGGGGTGGCCAACACTTTCTTAGATCAGCACTGAAGTCGGAGACTCTCCCTGCCCGATTCTGTTTCTGGCCCCATCTCAGTGTTTGCTTCCTGGAGGGTCCAACTGATAAACGCTACCTGTAAAACAAATCTGCAATCCATCCACATCTTTCTACCACTGACAACTCCAAGTTGCCATTACTTGGAGAAGCACCTGGATGGAGGCATAGCCCTCCAATTGTCCACCCCCCTCCCACATTTCCTCTTGTTTTTTTGTTTTCATTTTTGAGACAGGGTCTCTGTCGCCCAGACTGGAGTGCAGTGGCGTGATCTCGGCTCACTGCAACCTCTGCCTCCCAGGCTCTAATGATTCTCTTGCCCCAGCCTCCCGAGTAGCTGGGATTACAGGCATGCACCACTACCAGCTGGCTCATTTTTGTATTTTTAGTAGAGATGGCGTTTCACCATGTTGGCCAGGCTGGTCTAGAACTCCTGACCTTGGCCTCCCAAAGTGCTGGGATTACAGGCGTGAGCCAACGCTCCCAACCCTCTCTTATCTCTTTGTAACTCAGCTGGAGGGCTGAAGCAGAGAAGTGATATCACCTGCTTTGTGTTTTTAAAAGACCACTCTGGCAGCTCGAGACCCGCCTGGCCAACATGTTGAAACTCTATCTCTACTAAAAATACAAAAATTAGCTGGGCATGGTGGTGTGCACCTGTAGTCCCAGCTACTTGGGAGGCTGAGGCAAGAGAATCGCTTCAACCTGCGAGGCAGAGGTTCCAGTGAGCCGAGATCACGCCACTGCACTGCAGCCTGGGTGACAGAGCGAGATTCTGTCTCAAAAATAAAAAATAAAATCATACTAGGGGATCAACAGACCAATTTAAACAAGATTTGACTCCAGCCTCTGGACCCATTTATCCAAACTGTCCCCAGAGTCTCAGGGGGCAGCTCAGGTAAAGGAATCAGACCCACTCCCTTCCCAGAGCCTGTAAATCTCTACACGGCCCCCACCTTCCTGCCCAGCTTCCTCCCTCCCCTACATCTCACTCTGCTCTAGCCCCACTCTGTTCCTTCTGTTTCTGAAACATACCACGCTTCTTTCTGCCCCAGGGCCTTTGCACTAGCTGTTCCCTCTGCCTGGAATACACCATCTTTCCCCCAGACTTCTGCATGGCTGTTTTCCCGGGTCATTTAGGTCTGACCACCTTATAAATACTGCCCACTTCCCAATTCCCCGCTTCCCACTTCCTGTAACTTTCTATAACATCACTTTAAGACTTTTCTTTGTCATTCTCATCATTATTGGAAATTAACTTGTTTACTTAGCTATTCATTTGTTTACTGCCTGCCTCCCCACTGGAATATAAACTGTGTGAGCTTGTCTAGTTCCCAGCTTTCCCCAGGCTTGGCACTATGCCTGGCACAATGTAGGTCTCAAAACATATTTTCTAAAATGAATTCCTATATTTGTTATATATGGCAGAATTCCCTTAGCCTAAGAATGGAATGAAAGTGAAGAAATTAAAAAAAAAAAAAAAAAAAAAAAAAAAAAAACCTAGGAGTCATGACAATTCAGAGGGAAAATATAGGAACTATTCCAGTTTTAGGGAAGTTCCCCCGAGAATACTTCTCTGACCATCCCTTGAGGAATCCTGTGTTAGGATTAAGGGGGGGTCTCTCCCAGGACCTAGGAGAAATGGGCTTTGGGACCTCTCTGTCCTCTCCTCCTTCCTCTGCCTGCAGCAGCGGCATCAGGAAACTAGTTCAGCAAACATTCACCGAGAAGCTTCCCTGAGCAGGCTTCATGCTTAGTGCTGGGGATAGAGATGGGTCAAGGAAGAAGGGAGAGGCCGGGCGCCATGGCTCACGCCTGTAATCCCAACACTTTGGGAGGCCAAGGCAGGTGGATCACCTGAGGTCAGGAGTTCGAGACCAGCCTGGCCAACATGTTGAAACTCCATCTCTACTAAAAATACAAAAATTAGCTGGGCGTGGTGGTGTGCACCTGTAGTCCCAGCTACTTGGGAGGCTGAGGCAAGAGAATCGCTTCAACCTGCGAGGCAGAGGTTCCAGTGAACCAAGATCATGCCACTGCACTGCAGCCTGGGTGACAGAGTGAGACTCTGTCTCAAAAAAATAAAAATAAATAAAGTCATTCTAGGGGATCAACAGACCAGTTTAAACAAGATTTGACTCCAGCCTCTGGACCCATTTATCCAAACTGTCCCCAAAGTCTCAGGGGGCAGCTCAGGTAAAGGTAGCACCATTTGGTTCCCCAGTCACAGTGGCTCTGCTGCTCTTGGCAGCAGCCCTCTCTCTTGGCATCTCCTGTCCTTCCCTGGACTTCCTATGACAGTTTCTCCTGGAGATGCTATCTCTGTGCTTCTGTCTTCACAGCACACGTGTAGATATACCAGGAGTCCCGATGCCTCATGCATCCCCAGGACTTTAGCAGGGCCTACCGCTGGCCTTTACCTTCCAAGAGCCCAGCCCATTTCTCTGTCCATAAGACGCTTCCTCCAAGCCCAGCTGCCTGCACTGGGTTTTGAGGTCACAGCTTCAGTGAGTGCCAGCACACATCCACGCACACACAGCACTCGGGTTCCTGGCATGCAGCGCTTGTGTTTGCTTCGCTCCTCTTTCACAACTCAGGTATGGATGAAAATCCCTGGCTCCTAGAGATGGGTGAGCAGAGTGGACACCATCCTAACGTGTGTGGAGGGAGGTGGAGCACGTGTGCCTGGGAACACTGGACAAAATGTCAGTGGCTGCAGAGTGTCCCCCAGGACTGTGGCCTCCTGGGAAACATTCTGGTCTCTCCGCACCACCAGTGCTATGTGAAGTCCACTCGAAACCACAGTGGTAGCCGTGGTGGACCAGAGACCCTGGTTTGCTCCTTCCCTTCAAGTCAAAAATGCAGGCTTGGAAGAGAGACAGGGCTGGGAATAATCACAGCCCTCCCAGCGCCCTTCCAGCCCTGGGAATCCATATTGGTCAGGAAAGGCCTCATGGAAAATTGGAGCTGGAGATAAATTGTGGAGGATAGTAGGATTGTTTTTAAGTTTTTAATTGCAAAGTTAATTTTCAACAAAATATATATAGACATTTTTGACAGGAGAAAGTAAAACGCTCCTCCGCCACCCCCACAGCACAGCCCACTCCCATTCCTGCTGTTCCTTCTGGGCCTGGTCCACATGCCCACCAGGCACATGGCATCGCTTGCCAACGAAGGCAGACTGCAGTGGGGGGCGGGGAGGCGTTCTCTGGACCTGTGATGCTCTAAGCCCCCAAGGATTCAGAGGAGAGAATTTCCATCAGCCTCTGAGATCACAGGAAGATTTTGTAATGAGGGTGGTGGGGAGTGAACTCTGCTCCTTCAGAACGTTGGAGGTGGGGGTGATGGGCAGATGGCCACAGTATCTCAGTAAGTTAGGTCAGTAACTTAGGTCAAAATCCGCGCCTCCCCCAACCCCCAAAACTGGCCTCTTCTCCTCTAACCGCTCCCACTCCAGCCCCATCCACAGTCTGGTCCAGTGAAACGTGCCTGAGCTCGCAGGCGGCTCCAACGCAGCCACCTGGTGACCTTGGACAGCGGCCTGACCTCCGGTGCCTCAGTTTCCTCATTTCTATTGTGAGCCTGTCCAGGGCGAAGCTCAATTGCGACCGAGCTTGTGGCGCCCCCAGAGCAGAGCCCCTCCCGGAGGAGAGCTCCCTCCTGGGTGGCTGTGAGCATAACCGGCTTGGGGAGGGGGCCAGAGCACCGGAGGGTTGGGATGGGGGTCACCCAGGAGCCCCGCCGCGCGGCCCTCGGGTCGCCGCCCCCTGCGCTGTGACCGCGACAAGATAAGGTCCCAGGTGCTGCCCTCGCTCCTCGCCGCATCCCCGGCGGCGCCCCCAGCCCGGCGCCCGGCACGGAACGGGTGCGGGGCTGGGCCAGGGCCGGCCCGGGGGAGCGAGTGGGGCGGGGCCGCCGCGCCCGCTCCCCCTCCCCGCCGCCTGCCGCCTTCTCCTCCTCCCGCCGCCCGGGCTCAGAGCGGCGGCAGCAGCGGCCGCGGCGACAGCTCCGGCTCCGGCTCCGGCTCCAGCGCCTGCCCCGCTCGGCCCAGCGCGCCAGGGCTCCGCGCCCCGACCCCGCCGCCGCGCCTGCCGGGGGCCTCGGGCTCCCCCGCCGCCCGCCTCACGCTGAAGTTCCTGGCCGTGCTGCTGGCCGCGGGCATGCTGGCGTTCCTCGGTGCCGTCATCTGCATCATCGCCAGCGTGCCCCTGGCGGCCAGCCCAGCGCGGGCGCTGCCCGGCGGCGCCGACAACGCCTCGGTCGCCTCGGGCGCCGCCGCGTCCCCGGGCCCGCAGCGGAGCCTGAGCGCGCTGCACGGCGCGGGTGGCTCAGCCGGGCCCCCCGCGCTGCCTGGGGCACCCGCGGCCAGCGCGCACCCGCTGCCGCCCGGGCCCCTGTTCAGCCGCTTCTTGTGCACGCCGCTGGCGGCCGCCTGCCCGTCGGGGGCCCAGCAGGGGGACGCGGCGGGCGCTGCGCCGGGTGAGCGCGAAGAGCTGCTGCTGCTGCAGAACACGGCCGAGCAGCTGCGCCAGACGGCGCTGCAGCAGGAGGCGCGCATCCGCGCCGACCAGGACACCATCCGTGAGCTCACCGGCAAGCTGGGCCGCTGCGAGAGCGGCCTGCCGCGTGGCCTCCAGGGTGCCGGACCCCGCCGCGACACCATGGCCGACGGGCCCTGGGACTCTCCTGCGCTCATCCTGGAGCTGGAGGACGCCGTGCGCGCCCTGCGGGACCGCATCGACCGCCTGGAGGTGAGCGCCGCGCGCCGTCGGGGGAGCCGCCCGGGTGGTGTGAGGGGCCGCCCCGCCGCGGTCGCCCCGCGGTCCCCGAGTCTCCGGTCTCCCGTCTGTATTCCGGGGACGATCGCGCCTTCCTCGCTGGCAAGGCGGGGGGATTCCGATAGGGAACGCGGGCAGGCGTCTGGCACGGTGACTGAGGCACAGAGGACGCGCCAGAAAGATTCGCTCCCCACCCTTTTCCCTCTCCAGGCACCTCTCTGAGCCTCAGTTTCTGTGTCTGTAAAATAGGTATAACAGTGTCCACCTGTAGTGGAAATGGAATCAAATGTAGGGGTGTGAAAATGCTTGGCACGTACTAGGACCTCATTAAATGTCCCTTCTTTCGGACACCCCCAAATCAGCACCAGCTCCACCCTCACACTCTGGCCAGGAGATGGAAGCGCTGTCCAAGGGACTCGGGGTCCTCCCCTCATTACACAGAGCCGGGAACAGAGTGCCCCATAAGACAAACCTGGGTGCCCCTCATCACTTCCCTACCCTGAATCTCCCCCTCTGGCTCAGACTACGACCCAAACCGCAGGAGCTCAGGTGCCAGGCACCCAGCCTCACACACCTGGAAGCCCACAGCTCTTGGGTGGGGGCTGAATGGCGAACAAGGCCCCACCGAGCTCCTCCTCCTCCAGTCACCTTTTCCAGGCTTTCCTGACTCAGGCTTGGGGCTCAGACATAAGGAGTCCAGCATGGGGGAACCCACTCTTGGCTGTCATGTGACCCTGGGCCAGTCATTTCCCCCCTGGAGTCCCATGGCCACCTTCCTCCCTGTAAGAATGAATTTGGGATTCCCAGAAGTGCAAGGCAGACAGACTGGGCAGGACAAACATCCGGGACACATTCACCACCCCAGCCATGGACTGACTTCCAGACCACAAGGAAGGGGGTTAAGCAAAAAAATCAGATCTGTGGAAGGAAGAGGGAGAAAGAGGCCAAAGCCGGCGCTGCCCCCTCTGCTACCTCCACCCAGGTGGAGTGAATCAGGCAAGTTGGAGGGAGGAGAGAGGCAGGGAGTAAATGCAAGGACCCCTTACCCCCGGGGCTGTTTAAGTTAAATCCTGGGCAACCAGCACAGGTGATGCCCACTCGCAAGGCTGAGGATGTTGTGGTCCGACAGCCCTCAAAGATGCCTGTACTGGTGTCAGCACTCTCCTTACAGGGTGTCAGAGTGCAGCCAGGCAGCCATTGCAGCCAACCCCTCACCTTACAGATGAGAAAACTCAGCTCAGAAACGTCCTAAGAGGTCTGGCAGAAGCAGGAGAAAAGCCGGGCCCATACCCACCTCTTCCCCGACTCCAGCTCTGGTGGATTTCTAGGATAAGAGAACCAAGAGCCTGAAAATAATCAGGAAAAAGCTGAAAGTATGCAATGAAGGGAAGTCTTAGTTTTCTCACCTGTAAAATGGGGATAGTAATAGCACCTACCTCATTGGGATATTAGGAGGATTAAGTACTTTATATGAAAGGCCAAGAATAGTGTCTGGGACACAGGTATGTTCAGTCAATTTGAGTGATTGCTATTTTTATCATTAAGCTATAATATTACTCATTTTAAAAATACAGTCAAAACTCAAAATAGGAGCAAACAGGTTTTAGGCAACAGGTTTTAGTCATGTAAAAAACAATTTTTGACTTTCATTAAATAAACTTCCTCGTGCCTGCCATAGCCCCTCTCCCCACGCCCAGATGGCACAGGTGGCTCCTCCCACGTCTGGGGCTGGCAGGCTTGGACCTGCCTTGGAGCTGTGCCCCCAGCACCTGCAGCACTTGGCAGGGTGGCCTCCCTTCCGGTTAGCCCGCTGAGGTTGGGGGGATCCTGGGCGCTGGGATTTGGCAAGAGGTCAGCCTTCCAGGCTGGGGGAGCCCTGGCTTCCCCATGGATACTTTCTCCTCTTTTCTGAGTGCAGCAGCCACAGACAGAGAAGGGCAGGGACCTGCTTGGCCACCACGTCTGCCTTCTGAGTGTGGCAACAGCCACAGCTAGTCTTTTGGGGGCCTCTAGGAGGGTCTGGGGCTGGAGCTGGAGCCCAGCAGACACAGGGTGAGACCAATTGGCTCAGCGGAGTCACATGCACCCATTAGCCACTGTCCAATCTCTCCCCTCTCTTCTCATTCAGTAACCTCAAAGTCCTCAGATTTTCAGGGTCTCCTTTCCCTCCCAGGATACACTGAAAGTGCTCTTGCTAATGTCCCCAAGATGATAAATGAGGACTTCTCAGTCCTTATCTTGGTGGAACCCTCTCTGACACCTGACCCTGCCTATCATCCCCTCTTGCAGGTCTCCATGACCTGGGCTTCCAGCCGCCTCTCTCAGCACCCCTCCTCCTCCCTCTGTCTGCTGCCTCTGTCTCCCTGCAGGGTCCTCCTCCTTTAAGGGGTATGCCCCTCTTGGCCCTCACTTTCCCTGGGTGCACTCAGCCATGCCCTGAGGCTTCCCACACCCATTCCACGGAGGGGCCCCAAACCAAAACTCAGTGTCCAGCCCAGGTTTCCTTCCCAAGCTCCAGATTTGGCATCGACACATCAGCCTCCTGAGCATCTCCCTCTGGTTGTCCCATCAGCCCCCTAACCACACTGTGTTTCAGCTTGAACCGGGTACCTCCACATGCCCTGAGAAACCATCCTTGGCCCCTCCCTCTCCCCCCAGTTCTTACTGGCCTCATCTCTGCACGCTTGCAGCTGCCTTATCTCTGGTCTCATGACTTCCGGCACACGCTTCCGTCCATCCTTCTCCAGGCAGCCCCAAGGGTCTTCCTTAAGCCCACCATGGGGCTCTCCTAGGGTGCAAGCTCCTCAGTCCACTCCTAAGCTACCACTTCGGATGTCGTCCCCCCTCCTGACCCCTCTCTCAGTTCATTCCTGCCTCTGCCTGGATCACCCCCAGCACATTCCTGCTCCTCATTTCAGAGTCCACTCCAAGGACACCTCCTCTCAGGAGCCATCCCTGTTCACACTCTGTCCCCTTCCTATCCCCACCTGGGCTTCCATAATCGTCACACTTCCCTGCTGGCCCCACCAGGCACGTCACACTTCCCTGCTGGCCCCACCAGGCACATCCGTGCATCACCTCCCTCCTACAAAAGGGAAGGGAAGGTCTGATTGGCATGTCCTCTCCCCAAAGCCTCAAGTGGGAGCCACATTTAAGGGCTTAGGGGAAATGTCTTCTTTTCCATTTTTACTTGTGTTGTTATTGTTGTTCATTGAAATAAGTCAAAAGGTTTTGGGGAGAATACTGCATTCGATTGCGTCATTTTCTCCCTTTTTGCAGCCCCCTTTCGGTCCTTATCCATATGCAGCCATTGTTTGAGAGCTGCTGTGTAATTACCATTTTAATGACGCCATAATATCCTGGGATTCATCTGCAGCTCCGCATCCATCAGTCACTTGACCGGCTCCTGTTACTGGAGATGTAGGTTGTTTCTAAATTATTTTTCTTCCAGATGTTCATTGCAGGATCCGTTTCATGCAGAGAGCTGTTTGTTTGTTTATTTTTGAGTCTGTTGATTTCTTTAGGCTGAATTCCCAGGAGTGGTATTACTGGGTACTGGGTCAGAGGATATCGACTTTTTTTTTTTTTTAAAGACAGAGTCTAGCTCTGTCGCCCAGGCTGGAGTGCAGTGGCGCAGTCTTGGCTCACTGCAACCTCCACCTCCCATGTTCAAGCAATTCTCCTGCCTCAGCCTCCTGAGTAGCTGGGACTACAGGCATGTGCCACCATCACGCCCAGCTAATTCTTGTTTTTTTAGTAGAGACGGGGTTTTACCATGTTGGCCAGGCCAGTCTCAAACTCCTGACCTCAGGTAATCCGCCCGCCTCAGCCTCCCAAAGTGCTGGGATTACAGGCGTGAGCCACTGCGCCTGGCCAATATTGACTTTTTATGGCTGAGGCCAGGAGCCACTTTCCAAGAGTTGGCCCATTGATGTGGCTACAGGCCATGCATGCATGTTCCCTGTTCCATTTTTGTGTTAATTTAATGTATATATACAACAGAACTTCAAGATTAATTTCAACAGCATTTCTTTGGCATAAACCACATCCTTAACCCAGCCTGGCAAGCTGATTGCCTCCGCCCATCCTGGAGTGGGAGCCAAATAACCATCACAGCGAACACTTACTGAGCACTTACTATGCGGCAGGCCCTGCGAATTATCTCATTTAATCCTCCTAAAATCTCTATGAGGGAGGTACAAAGAAACCAAGGTTCAGAGAGGTTAAGGAACTGGCCCCAAGTCAGCAGTGGTGCCCAGTGTCTGGCTCTAGAGCCCTCGTTCTTCATCATCAACTCTAGACCCATCTGGAGGGGTCAGACGTCACCCACCTTCGGGAGCATGAGAAAGACAGGTGAGCCGGGCTCAGTGGCTCACACCTGTAATCCCAGCACTTTGGGAGGCTGAGGCAGGCGGATCACGAGGTCAGGAGATTGAGACCATCCTGGCTAACACAGTGAAACCCTGTCTCTACTAAAAATACAAAAAATTAGCCGGGCGTGGTGGCGGGCACCTGTAGTCCCAGCTACTCAGGAGGCTGAGGCAGGAGAATGGTGTGAACCAGGGAGGCGGAGCTTGCAGTGAGCCGAGATTGCACCACTGCACTCCAGCCTGGGCGACAGAGTGAGACTCCGTCTCAAAAAAAAAAAAAAAAATTGACAGGTGAGGGCGGTACCTGTGCTAGTCACTGTCCTGGACCATTTCTGCCTCGGAACCCCAGAGTGAGAGGCATGGAGGCCAGTCCTTAAGACTTGCCCTGCTGACTGGCTAGATAGCCAGGAGACTTGCTGCCAGACCTTCACTGCTACTGCTGCTGCTGCTGCTAATAACTAATACTTATTAGACACTTACTAGATACATATTAGCTTATTCAGTCTTCAGTCCTATGATGGAGGCTGTACGCATTCCCATCTTACAGATGAGCAAATAGAAGCTCAGGGAGAGTGAAGGACACAGACCCAGGCAAATCCCTGCCCCGCCCCCCACCAACTTTGGTTTTCCCCTCCGTACAATGAATGATGCAGCAGGCCAGATACTCCCTAAACACACTTCCAGCTCTAAAAAGTCTCTGAAATAGGTCAGGCACGGTGGTTCACACCTGTAATCCCAGCACTTTGGAAGGCCGAGGCTGGCAGATCACTTGAGGTCAGGAGTTCAAGACCAACCTGGCCAACATGGCAAAACCCTGTCTCCACTAAAAAATACAAAAATTAGCCAATTATGGTGGCACGTGCTTGTGGTCCCAGCTGCTTGGGAAGCTGAGGCAGGAGAGTTGCTTGAACCCAGGAGGCGGAGGTTGCAGTGAGCCGAGGCGGTGCCACTGCACTCCAGCCTGGGCAACAGAGCAAAACTCTGTCTCAAAAAATAAAATAAAATAAAATAAAATAAATAAATAAAATAAAATAGTCTCTGAAATAGAAAGGCTGGGAGGCACAGGCTTGAGTTCTTGCTTGTGACTTTAAACTAATCACATTCCCTCTCAGTGCCTTGGTTTTCTTATCTGTAAAACAGGCAGGAGGAAGAGCTAAGTACCAGCCCCCTTAGGCTCTACATTCTGAGTTCTTGGGCAGATGGTTTCTAAACAGAGATTGTGTGCGGCGTATGTTTATGGGGGTTACATGTGTGTGCCGCCCTCAAGCCCCTTCCACCCACTCCCAGAACTATGTTTCTCCGGGAAATCTGCAGATAAACAGCGACTTCGAGGATCTCTTGGTGTCTTCTCTAAATTCCATTGGTTGTCTTTGCTTTTCTCTGACTTTGCTGCCCATTCTAGAAGCTTCTGCCCAGTGGGCACTGGTTCCCCTGACCCTGCCTCTTTGGCAGTGAAGAGGACTTGGGAGAAGGGAGTGGCTGGGGGCTGCCGAATGTGGAGAGAGGGCTTTTGCTATTGGGCTTTGGTTGGAGGATGTGGACCCACAATGTCCTCCCTCCCCCACAGTGCCCCTTCCAGCCCCGAGAGAGCTGCAGTGTGGAACGTGGAATGTGTTCCTGGTACAGACTCCAGGGCCAGATCACCTGGGTGCAAATTCCAGCTCAGTCACTTGAGAGTTCTGTGACCTTAGGCAAGGTGCTTAACTTTCTCAGCCTCAGTTTCCTGTCTGAAATGGAGATTTGAAAACCTGTTGGGCCGGGCGCAGTGGCTCATGCCTGTAATCCCAGCACTTTGAGAAGCTGAGGCGGGTGGATCATGAGGTCAGGAGATCGAGACCATCCTGGCTAACACGGTGAAACCCTGTCTCTACTAAAAATACAAAAGATTAGCAGAGCGTGGTGGTGGGTGCCTGTAGTCCCAGCTACTCGGGAGGCTGAGGCAGAATGGCGTGAACCCGGGAGGTGGAGGTTGCAGTGAGCACCACTGCACTCCAGCCTGGGCAACAGAGCGAGACTCCATCTCAAAAAATAAATAAAAATAAAAATAAAAAAGCCTGTGGGACTTGTTTATTTTGAGGTTTATCTTACATTCAAGATACATGAGAGGTCACAGATGTCACTTAAACAGACACAAATCGTAAGTGGACAGCTCAATGAAAATGTATGGATGGATACACCTGTGAAAATGCCAGCCAGATCAGGAATTGGAACACTTTCAGCACCCCCAGAAGGCTCCCTGGTTCCCCCAAAGACATTGGCCTTCCAAGGCAACGGCTATTCTGTCTCCTGTCACCACAGTCAGTTTGGCCTGTGTTTGGACTTCGTGCAAATGGACGCAGACAGCTGTGCACCCTTGCATCTGGTGATTTTTCATTCAGTGTCACGTCTGTAGCATCCAGCCTTGTTGCATGTACCCACGGAGGATTGCCGTTTTCCTTGCCGTGTGGTGTTCCGTTGTGCAGACGAGCCTTCATTCCTTTACCCGTTTTTCTGTGGATGGGCCTGTGGGTTGTTTCTGATTTACAAATAAGACTGCTGTAAACATTCTTAAGATCTCTGTTGGCGGCCGTCAGCCCTCATTTCTCCCTGGATCGAGCCACGGGAGTGGGTTGCAAGAGGGGCATATATTTAGCGTCGGAAGGTACAGCCAAACATTTCCCCACAGTGGCTGGGAGAGTTTACACGCCCACCCGCGTGTAAACCTCGCCAAACTCGGTATGGTCATTTTAAAAACATTCCCGTTTCGGTGGGCGTGTAGTGCACTCACTGTGGTTTTAATTTGTATTGCTCTGATGATTCATGATGTTGAGCACCTTTTCTTTTTTTTTTTTTTTTTTTTTGAGACGCAGTCTCGCTCTACCGCCCAGGCTGGAGTGCAGTGGCCGGATCTCAGCTCACTGCAAGCTCCGCCTCCCGGGTTCACGCCATTCTCCTGCCTCAGCCTCCCAAGTAGCTGGGACTACAGGCGCCCGCCACCGCGCCCGGCTAGTTTTTTGTATTTTTTAGTAGAGACGGGGTTTCACCGTGTTAGCCAGGATGGTCTCGATCTCCTGACCTCGTGATCCGCCCGTCTCGGCCTCCCAAAGTGCTGGGATTACAGGCTTGAGCCACCGCGCCCGGCCGAGCACCTTTTCTTATGTTTATTGGCCATTTGGTAAATCTTTGCCTGTAGGAGGTGGAATGAACTCAGAGGTCGGTGCTCCTCACAGAGTGAAGAAGGTGGGGCACGGGGCCGGGGGCGGGGGGGCCTCTCCCCAGGACAGTCTTGGGCACATCATCCCCGTGGAACTCTGGGGACAGGGATACAAGCAACCAACCCAAGGTGGGAGCACTTAGGTGCTTCCACAGCCCTTGTTTTACTCCAGGGGAAGCTGAAGCTCAGAGAGGCTGAGGGACCTGCCCACAGCCACAGAGGCTGAGTCAAGACCAAGCCAGGATTTCTCACTGAAGTGGGCTATGGGTGGGGGACCTCCATCTGCTGAGGATTTTGGCTGGGGCCTAGAAGGCGTGTGGGCAGGCAGGACCTCAGCAGAACTCCCAGCTGGGCTTCTGGAAGCAGCAGCCTGACAGGAGGGACTTTTGAAGGGAGGAGCAAGGGGCCTGGGGCCAGAGGGGTCTTTAGACAGGGTCTGGGGTCTCGGACCTGGGAGGTACATGGCCAGCCCCATCCGTGCTCCCTCTTCCTCATCCTCCTCCCCGTTCATCTTCTTTTCTTCAGCTTCAAAGTGTCATTAGGAGACCAGGATGATCAAAACCACCCTGTCCTTTGCCCACCACTCACCTGCTCCCCGCCTGGGTGGGAGGAGGTGGAGTCACCTGCTGGGCCTGTCCCTGGAGAGGAAGGCAGGGTGACAGCATGGGGTTTCTCTGAGAAGGCTTCCTGACCCCAAACTTCCACCCTGGCAAGACCTGGTGGCCTGGCCATCCCAGAACAGCCTCTGCCTCACCGCCAGCTGGGAGCACCGCCACCGGCGGAACCATGGGGCCATATTTGCCTTTGGGGCCACAGCACCTGGCACTTGGCAAGAGGCAGCAGGGGTGAGCTCACCCTCTGCACCAGGCCTGTCAAGGACCTTACAATTGAATCCCACAAGAACTATGGGACTATTACTATCTCTGTTTTACAGATGAGGAAACTGAGGCTGAGAAAAGTTCAGAAGCTTGCCCAGCTCACTCAGCTGGCATTTCCACCCAGGCAGTCTGGCTCCAGGGCCTGCACCATGATGCACTATACTCTCCTGCCTCTCAACAATAGCAAAGGATAATAGTAATGTGACAACCACATACTGCCTCTTATGGTTGGCCACACTTCATATCTGTTCTTTCATTTTATCATTATTTATATCCCCAAATGTAGTACTATTATTACACCCATTTTACAGATAACTGAGGGCCAGAGGAGTTAAGCAACTTGCCCAAGGCCACAGATCTAGTAAGCGAAGAGCTGAAAATGACGCTGGCCTGTCTAACGTGAGAGTTCATGTCCACAACCACGACGGACGCCATGTCGCTGCAGCACACATGGATGGATGGATGGATGATGGATGGATGGATGATGGATGGATGGATGGATGGATGGATGGATGGATGGATGGATGAGTGCTCTGCAGCCCTGCCAGAGAAACTCTCAGGGCCCTCTTCTCTCTATATAGAGCATCTCAGTTCAGGCATCAGGGAAGCTGCCATCTGGAGGGTGAGCAGGCACTGGGCAGAGGAGGGGTGGGGGCGGGAGGAATGTTCTTGGAGAAGAAACAGCATGTGTGGAGGCCTTAGGGTGAGAAGGAGTTTGGGGCAGTTGAGCAGCAGAGGACTTTCAGTGGGCGTGGCCTAGGTCCTGTCTGGGGGAAGGCTGAAGCCAGGAGGACAGGGACTTTATTGGCAGGGAGAGGGGGCTGTGGAAGGATTTTAAGCAGGAGAGCAACGTGGCTGGATTTGCCTCTGGCTGCTGTGTGGAGGGTGGGAGTGGAAGCTGTGACCCAGTCCAGCGGACAGTAGCCAGGACTAGGGAGAAGCCTAGGAGCTGAGTGAAGCTCTGGGTGAGACGCAGGGTTAGATTCAACCATGAGAGACACCACTTTATGAAGCTCTGGGTAAGATGCGGGGTTAGATTCAACCAGGAGAGATGCCACTTTAGGATTGTTTTCTTGTTTTTAAAAGAAAATCATTGTCAAGTGTTTCAGATGGGCAACAAGATATAAATACTACTACCTAGGTCCCTGCCCAGGCTCAAGAACCAAACATTTCCAATCATCTGATCCCCATCCAGAGCCTCCCCAGTGCCAGCCACAATCACACACCCCCAAATGGCCACCACGGTCCCAAATGAGTGTTGACCACTCCCACGCATTTCTCATGCGTTTAGCACCTAGTCATGTGCCTTTTAACCACACAGCACATCGAGTTGAATGTTTTACAACTTTATATCGGTGATATCCAGCTGCTCTGTAACTTGCCTTTTCTCTCAATATAATTATGCAACAAAAACATTTCAGGCTGGAGATGGAGAAAGGTGAAGCCCTTCAAGAACTCTTTAAAGAATGTTAGTTACTGCCGGGCGTGGTGGCTCACGCTTGTAATCCCAGCACTTTGGGAGGCCGAGGCAGGCAGATCACCTGAGGTCAGGAGTTTGAGACCAGCCTGGCAAACATGGCGAAATCCCGTCTCTACTAAAAATACAAAAATTAGCCGGGTGTGGTGGCAGGCACTTATAATCGCCTCTATTCTGGAGGCTGAGGCAGGAGAATCACTTGAACCTGGGGGGTGGAGGTTGCAGTGAGCCGAGATCACACCACTTCACTCCAGCCTGGGCAAAAGAAACTGCGTCACACACACAAAAAAATTGTTAGTCGTGACATTAATAGTAGACACGCCTGTGATGCTTCCTATGCCTACTGCACACTAAGCGCTTTCTATCTATGGACTTGGTCAATTCTCACCACAATGCTATGAGATTTATTATTTTACCCTTTGGGGCCAATGGGGAAACTGAGGCACGGCACCCTTACATAACAAGGCCACTCCACTGATGGACCCCAGGTGTGAGCCCCAGCAGGACTCAGAACTCAGGGGATGGTTGGATGGGGGAGGTGAGGGGCCATGGTCCACACTGCTCCCCCTGAAGGCTGCTCACTTTCCACCTGGTCCTGCTGCCCCTGCAATCTGCCCCTGGAGAGGGAGGTGGGGTGGCAGGATGGGGTTTCTCTGAGAAAGCTTCTTGACCCCAAACTCCCGCCCTGGCAAAACCTGGTGGTCTGGCCATCCCAGAATGGCCTCTCGGCCAGCTGGGAGTACCACTGCCTGGGTGATCCTGGGCAGGGGCGGCTGTGCAGAGGGTGGGACTCTGACCCTCAACAGACCCAGACCAGCAGTGTAGGCCTGAGGAATGAGCACAGTCTGTGGGCTGTGCAGAGGATGGGGCCCTGGCTCTGGAGTCCTGCACCTGCCTTCTGCTCCCTGCAGCAAGGGAAGAGACCCCGGGTGGGGTCAAGGTGGTGGGGCTGCCCTGCATCATCCCAGCCTCAGCCACCCCGCGGACCCTCCAATCAGTTTCATCAGTCTCCCTTTGCAAAGCTGCCCTGCGCCATGGTCTCACACAACCTTCTGGACCTTCTAGACTTCCTGTGGCCATTAGTACCTCTCCTCCTTTGCCTTCGAGTTAGGCAGGGCAACCTGCACTGTGCCCACTTGGCAGATCAACAAACAGACCCAGACCATCAGTATAAGCCTGAGGAATGAGCAGAGATTTCAGGATCAGGAAGGCCAGGCTGGAGTGCTGGCTCTGCAGCATCACAGGTATGTGACCTTAGGCAGGCACCGAGCCTCAGTTCCCTCATCTCCAAGTGGGCCTCCCTACTTACCCAGGCTGTTGAGAGCAGCCTAGAACTGTTTGCACAGAGCTTCCCTAGTGCGGGGCCTGGCATGCAGCAGAGTGCTCGATGGAGACAGCTGCTGCCGTTAGCATTCTGATTGAGTGCTAATGAGCCCAGCACATTAGTGGCTGAGCTGGGCCTAGAACAAGGGGCTCTGGCTCTAGGCCCAGCACACTTATGCCAAACCCCACCCTGCACTCCCAGCGGGACAGGCCATGGGTTCTCAGCCTCCACCTTCCTGCCCCAGCAGGAGCTGAGTGGGGGTGCTGGCGTCATTATTCCCTCCATCATCTTAGGTGAGGGGCCCACTTGGCATCAGGCCGGGAGCCCACGCGGCACAGCATTCGCCCACAGCAGATGGGAAGTGGGGGTGCGGGAGTCGTGTTCTTCTGATTCAGACACTGGGACAAGGAAGGACTCACACACGATCAAGCGAGCCCACCTCCTCCATGGCCTTCCTGGCCGCTGCAGAGCCAGTGGCTCTGACAAAAGAACAGCTTGAGCGCACACCCCCTCAGCCCGCACGTTTTCTCCTCCAAACGGCGTCTGTTTAAATAGCCTCGACACGCTGTTCTTGCTGGCAGGTCTTCCTCCCTCTGTTCTTCCTGGCAAGTCTTCCCCCCTCTCTCCCTTTGCTGGAGAGAGGAGATACTGGCTCCAGGGATATCAGCTTGGCCCAGCCCCATTGCTATAGACAATTCAAAAGGACTCCTGCCTCGGTTTCCCATCTGTGAAATGGGGATAGGAAAAGTGCCAGCCTCTCAGCAAGTGGTTGCGAGGATTCATGAGTAAACACATGCCAAGTGCCAATGATGGGCCTGGTGCACAGCCTCATTCCATGCATGCCCCTCTGGCCTCAAGCTTGGCACAGAGGGGGTGGGGAACTGAGGACAGAACAGCGCCTGGGACTGGGGAGACCCTGCCCCAGCCCTTCCAGCCCTGATATGAAATGCATCCTGTGAGCTGATTGCCTCAGTCCAAGGCTTCCTGGAAGTCCAGCCATCTCAAATGCAGTGGGTGGCTGAACCTGTCACCCTGTGGGCCATCCAAGGTCACTTGAAGGCTCTGGAGGTAATGTGCGCCCCATCAGCTAATGTAGTCAAGCCCCACAGTTGGCATTATGCTTTTATAGTCCATGAGGGCCTGTCACTTGTCCTCCCATCCTTCCATCTGTCCTGGGAATGGACAAGAGGAAGCCTGTTTCACCCCCCACACACTTTTTTTTGAGTCTCGCTCTGTTGCTCAGGCTGGTGTGCAGTGGTATGATCATGACTCACCGCAGCCTCAACCTCCCAGGCTTAAGCAATCCTCCTGCCTCAGCCACCCAAGTAGCTGGGGCTACAGGCATGCACCACCATGCCTGGCTAATCTTTGTATTTCTTGTAGAGATGAAGTTTCACCATGTTACCCAGGCTAGTCTCGAACTCCAGGGCTCAAGCGCCCATCTTGGCCTCCCAAAGTGCTGAAATTACACACATGAGCCACGTGCCCAGCCTGTTCCCATTTTAGAGGAAGGAAAACCAAGGCTTTGTGGTTAGTCTGCACCAGAGCCAGGGTTTGTAGGCACCTTGACAGAAGGAGCCCTCGGGAAAGCAAAGATGAATGTAAGGGGGGAGTGCACTGTAAGGCTCCTATGCCCATCCCATGCCCACCTTCACCTGGCCTCCACCCCAGCCTGGTGGGCCAAGTAGGCATCTGCGTGGATAGGCGGCCGTGACCTCTTACACAAGAGGTGGGTAGGGGGGATAATGGTGGCCAGAGTCCCCCCTCTCCCGCTGCTTTCATGGGTCCCTTTCCAGAACCAGCCTGGATGACCTCAGTGACTTGTGTCATGGAGAGGTTGATCCTTAGCCCCTCCCCACTGCCAGCAGAAGAGAGGGGTTGCTGAGTGTGAGTGGCACCAGACCCCCTGCTCTGTGAAGTAACCTCACCTTTCCCATGGGAGCCAAGGGACAAGTGGGACAGAGAAGGAATAGGGCTTCTGGAGAGGCTGCCTGGCAGATGCCAAGAGAGGCTGTGTGGTGAGTGATGCAGAGGGGGTGGACGAGCCAGACTGCTAGGCTCAGCTCCCAGCTCTGCTACTGCTCCTGGTGTGATCTTGGTTAACTCACCCCAGTTTTCCTGCCCCTGAAATGGGGATACTGTTAAGTGGATTCAGAGAGGGAATGTTTGCAAGGTGTCTGCTGGGGCTCAGCCGGCAACAACAGCTTGCCATTCAGTCTTCCCACCTACCCCACGCACCCAAAACCACGCCCTTGGCACCCACTGCGGGCCAGGCTCTAGGCACTTCCCTTACCTGCCATCGTTGAATGCTGACCAGCCCTGGAGGCTGAGCATTCCAAGTGCCCATCTTATAGAAGGGGAAAAATGATCCCGGAGTGTTAGCCCGCCTGCCCCTACTCTCACGGGGAAGTGGCAGAGCCGAGGCTGGTTCCTGCAACTCCTCAAAGCCAGGTCATGTTGCTGTCCACACTGGCAGCTCCCAAGTCTCAGGCACTGAGTATGGCAGTGGTCCTTTGCCCCCAGCACTCTGACGCAGGGGGCACACTTCTCCCCTTGTCCCATGGCTAGAAGACAATCTCACAGAAGTTAAGGAAGAGTATGCAGCTCAGAAGGAACACGCAGCCCTCAGTCACAGCAGCCGCCAGCAGTGTCCTGTCACCCAGCAAATGACTGAGAAGGCCATTGGCTGGGCCAGTGAGGCTGGGCAAGGGATTCTGTACTTGTCCCAAGCTGCAAGGCCATCCCCTCGCAGCTTAGGAAACTGAGGAAAGGTGGGGTTCTTGGTTTTCTGTTTTGCCTCCAGCCACAACTTCAGCACCTGGGGCAGTGCCCAGCACAATGGAGCTGCCTTCTGAATGTTTGCTCAGTGACTGAATCACAGAATGCAATGGGTTCATGTCTGGGGCCTAAGCCTGGGAGCAAGGAACTGACTGAGCAAAAACCTTCCAGGCCCCTGGGAAGTTCACAAGCATCGGGCCTGGTAGCAGGAACCGTGGCGGGGGGGAAACCAGGAGGATGGTGGAGGATGGTGAAGGTTTAATTTAGCTCCTAGCAGCTCTTTGAATTATTAATCTCCTACTGACATTTCTGTGACATGTCTGTCACAGATTGTCCCCTCCAAGAGTCTGGACCCGTGGCCTCACCTGCCTTCCTCCACCCCAGAAGGAACTTCTACCAGCATGAGAAGGGGAAGGAAACCCTCCCAGCTCCTGTCCCAGTTCTGCTGCCCATGGGGTCTTAAGATAAGACAGGCATGTGGTAGGAACTCTAAACACTTAGACCTCATCCTGAGCTGGATGGGGGATGTCAGAGCCTACCCTGGAACACTCTGCCCTAGACAGCAATTGCAATAAGTGGCTCTGTTTATTGATATTTAATCCTTAGTCCTCCCCACAACTCTCCAAATAGGTGCAGTTCTCTTTTGAGTAAACAAGTCCAGAGAAGTCAAGATATTTTCTCAGAGTCACATAGCAGATTGGTTCCCGAGCTGGTTTTGAACCCTGAGCTGTCCGACTCGAAAGTATGTGATTTTAACCACCTGCCACCCTGGTATGGTCAAGCCACCAGGGCCCTGCTTCACTCCCTGGGTGGGCCCAATGGCCACACAGAGCCTTTTGCCAAGGACCATTCTAGAGAAGCTTGCTGAGTAAGGGAATGAAATAGTCCGCCCCTTTACCAGCCCATCAGTGTCTAGCCTTGCTGCTACGAAGGACTAGGGTGGGGTGCTCAGCCCCGAGTGTACCCTGAAACCACCTGGGGGACCTTCACAGTACTCACGGCCAGGCCCCACACCCCCACCACGGGCTGAGCTGTCCTCAAGGGCCGGGGCCAGCTCTGACTGCTGCTCACCGTCATGCGCCAGCACCAGGAACAGAGCCTGCCAGGGACCCGGGATGCATCTGTTGCCTGCTGTTGGCATTGTCATTCCCATTTTGCATATTGGAGAAGCTGATGCTCCCCTGGGGTCACTGAGCAGGTGTGGTAGGCATCTGAGTGTTCCAAGCCTTTCCTTCCTCCCCTCAATTGACTTATCTTTCTCTGCTCTGTGAACAGCAGGAGCTTCCAGCCCGTGTGAACCTCTCAGCTGCCCCAGCCCCAGTCTCTGCTGTGCCCACCGGCCTGCACTCCAAGATGGACCAGCTGGAAGGGCAGCTGCTGGCCCAGGTGCTGGCACTGGAGAAGGAGCGTGCAGCCCTCAGCCACAGCAGCCGCCGGCAGAGGCAGGAAGTGGAAAAGGAGTTGGACGTCCTGCAGGGTCGTGTGGCTGAGCTGGAGCATGGTGGGTCCTGGGTCCTGCAGAGGGCATTGGAGGGGTCCTCAGGGTGACAGAGCCACTCAAAAAATATATCCATGCTCCCCAGAGGCTAACATGGACAGACGGGAGGGTGGGGAGAAGGCTGTGGAACACACAATGGAGAGAATCATTGGGGGATATTATTATCATTATCAACATTATTAACAGGTCTCATTTTCTGGCAGTTACTGTGTCCTGGGAGAGGGTGAAGTACTTGATACATCAGCTGATTTAATCTTCACAGTTTTCACAGATGAGAAAACCGAAACTCAGAGAAGTCAAGTGACATGCTCAAGGTCACACAGACAAAAGTAGTGGGTCTAGACCTCAAACAAGGTCTGACTCCACAGTCATACATTTAACCACCCACAAAATAGCAATTTCAATGAATCAGTCAGAATTTTGTTTAACACCTGTGCCTGGCACTGCCAAGGGTCAGAGGAACATAATGGGCAGGGTACAGGTATGAGCATAAGGAGACCTGGCTCCTGGTTGCATATCTGTCTCTGGCTTGCTCTGTGACCTCAGAAGTTCATTTCCTTCCCCAGGCCTCAGTTTTCCTCATCTGAAAAATGGGGGTTTAGGACTCATGAGCTCTCAAGGACCTTTCAGCTTTGAAGTCCTGTGAAGACCACCCTTAAGAGGCTTACAGAAAATTTCCCCTTACAGGGGAAATGATGAGCAGTTAGCTGGGACAAGCTTACATGGGGAACAGGGGTTCAGGAGAAGAAAATACAGGGCTGGGCATGGTGGCTCATGCCTGTTATCCCAACACTTTGGGAGGCTGAGGTGGGCGGATCTCCTGAAGTCAGGAGTTCAAGGCCAGCCTAGCCATCATGGCAAAACCCCATTTCTACTAAAAATACAAAAATTAGCTGGGTGTGGTGGTGCATGCCTATAATCCCAGCTACTCGGGAGGCTGAGGTGAGAGAATTGCTTGAGCCTGGGAGGTGGAGGTCGCAGTGAGCTGAGATTGCACCACCACACTCCAGCCCGGGCAACAGAGGGAAACTGTCTCAAAAAAAAAAAAAAGAAAAGAAAAGAAAAAAGAAAGAAAGAAAGAAAATCCAAGCTGCTTCCTGGAGGAGGCAGCCCTCAAGCTACTTCTTGAAAACAGAGGTGGGGAGCAAATTTCAGAATGGAGGGGCCATTGCAGGGACTCAGCTGCAGGGGAGTGACAGGTCTGGTGGCTCAGGGCCAGCATCCTGGCTGGGGCACAGGGACAGGAGAAACAACCTCCAGCCCTCCTCAGCCCTGCCTCTGATCTGTCTACCCCAAGTCTCCCAAGGGGTCAGGGGAGACAAGTTTAATTTGTTGAAGGTCACGTGGCTGGGAAGTGGGGGAGGCGAGATTTGGTCTCAGGACATCTGAGGTCCAGAACCCCTGCACTTTAATCATGCCCCTCAACACAGAGGTGGAGCAGAGAGGGCCCCGAAGGCACTGGGCATGCAGCAGGTGCCTGGGAGCTGTTAGCCTTCTTTCTGAAGTGTGCTCTGTCCACCCCACCCTTTTTGGTGTCCACCGACCTCCACCACATCTGCCTTGCCCACCCTCAGGGTCCTCAGCCTACAGTCCCCCAGACGCCTTCAAGATCAGCATCCCCATCCGTAACAACTACATGTACGCCCGCGTGCGGAAGGTGTTGCCCGAGCTCTACGCATTCACTGCCTGCATG
Organism: Macaca mulatta; assembly: GCF_049350105.2. Taxonomy (NCBI): domain Eukaryota; kingdom Metazoa; phylum Chordata; class Mammalia; order Primates; family Cercopithecidae; genus Macaca; species Macaca mulatta. The sequence continues at coordinate 12,698,159 of NC_133415.1, forward strand.
TGGCTGCGGTCCAGGTCCAGCGGCACCGGCCAGGGCACCCCCTTCTCCTACTCGGTGCCTGGGCAGGCCAACGAGATTGTACTGCTAGAGGCGGGCCATGAGCCCATGGAGCTGCTGATCAACGACAAGGTGGGCAGGGCTGGCGGGGAGGGCTGGTAGTGGGGACGGCGACCCTTCCAGGAGCTCCCACTCCACACTGGGCTCTTTCATTCTCCTGCTCATTCTTCTGCTCTGCATATTCAGCACACATTAAATGCCTACTGTGTGCCAGGCTGGGCTCTGGGAATATAAAGACAAACCAGACATGGGGCTGCCGGAAGAGAGGCTGTGTCTAATGGAGGCTCTAAGTGTTGTTCCATTTTACAGAGGAGGCAAGTGAAGCTCTTGGAGATCCAGTGACTTCCCCAGTGACCCAGCTATGGGACAGGGTTGAGGTGTCTGCCCCTAGGGCCCTGCTCATCCTCCTGGACTTAAAGAGAAGGGAGGTGGCCTGGTGCAGTGGCTCATGCCTGTAATCCCAGCACTTTGGGAGGCCGAGGCGGGCAGATCATGAGGTCAGGAGATCGAGACCATCCTGGCTAACACGGTGAAACCCCGTCTTTACTAAAAATACAAAAAAAATTAGCTGGGTGTGGTGGTGGGTGCCTGTAGTCCCAGCTACTTGGGAGGCTGCGGCAGGAGAATGGCCAGAACCTGGGAGGCAGAGCTTGCAGTGAGCCAAGATCGCGCCACTGCACTCCAGCCTGGGTGACAGTGGGACTCCGTGTCCAAAAAAAAAAAAAAAAAGGGGGAGAGAGAGAGAGAAGGGAGGTGCACAGACCTACCTGGGGATGGAGGGAGGAAGGGAGTGCTCATGGCCTCCTAGTTCCTTCTACTTCCCTGGAGCCAGCCCCTCGGGCCCTCCCCGCTATGGAGAGTAGAAAGGTGTTGTGCTCAGGCTCTGGGGCCCAAATGCTGGTTTGAGTCTTGGTTCTGCATCTTCACCACTGTGTGACCTCAGACTAGCCATCTACCTGCCCTGTGTCTCAGTTTTCTTATCTCTAAAGCAGGAATGATAAGAACTCTTGCCTCTTAGGGTTGTAGTGAGAAGTGGCTTAAATGCACGTAGAGGGCTTTGAGCAAAGCCTAGTGTTTAGCAGACATCAATAACTGTGAGCTATTTTTATTATACTGGGCACTGTGCTAATAAGCAGTTTACTCACATTATTACCCTTGATCTTCCCAACAGCACTGGGAAGTAGGTACCCTCATTATTGCCATTTTGCAGATGTAGAAACTGAGGCTCAGAGAGGGGAAATAATGCACCCTGGCCACACAGCTGCTGGGGTGTGATGTGATTCAGGGTCTTGGGCTCCAGAAACCACCTCTTAACCCCTCCCCTGTTCTGCCCTTGGGCCACCCATCTTCCTCACGCCCAGGCCTCCCTCCCCAATGCCCCTCCTTCAGCCTGGCTGGGAGGCAGGACAAGGACAAGGCAGGAAGAATGATGTGTGGCAGGAGCACGGTGATTGAGGGGAGAGGAGGGGGAGTATCTTATCACTGTCATCCACTCCTAAAGCTCCTCCCCCGCCTACCACATTGCTTTGGGCCTTGCAGCCATGGTGGTCTATTGAGACCCCCTGGAAATGCAGATACCACATATCGTACCCACCTGTGACCAGCACACAACACATAGAGCCACTAGGAGTGATTGACACCCATCAGAACCCAGCTGAGGAGAAGGTGCATTTCATGGCATTCTGGAGGGGGAGGAGGAGGAGGGAGGAGATAAGTCCAGGGACCAGTGACTTTCCCTTGTGGCCCAATAAACCCTATGACCACTGGGGTGGCTGGATCACATCTAGATCCTGCTGCCTGGTGCCCTTCATCACCCCCTGGCTGCCGTCCTTGGCCTGGCCCAAGTTCAGCACTCAGTTCTCATTAGAAGGAATTCAGCACCCTGGACAGGGCATCGCGCAGCCCTGTTCTGGGATACTCTGGAGTCCTTTTGAGAGCCAGCCTCACAGACTGCTCACTGTTCCCGTTTTTTTCCAGCCTCTAAGCCTTTACTCCTACTGTGCCCACCACTTGGTTTGCCTAGCAATGGAATGGTGGATCCATTGTCCTTCCCGATGGGTTTCGACGTGGCTTCTGTTCCCATATCCCCTCTACCTCTGGGCCTCGCAGCCTCTGTACCTCCCATATGCCCTCCGTTATTTTGTCTTATAGCATTGCCACAAAGTCCTTCCCCTCCTGCAGACTCAGCTCATTTAAGGCAGACCAGCTCCACATCCCCAGTGTCCACAACAAGACCAGGCACCACGTCAGCCTCAGAGAATGTTACATTAAATTGTGATCACAGGCCGGGTGAGATGGCTTATGTCTGTAATCCCAGCACTCTGAGAAGCCGAGACAGGTGGATCACCTGAGGTCAGGAGTTCAAGACCAGGCTGGCCAATATGGTGAAATCCCCTTTCTACTAAAAAAAAAAAAAAAAAAAAAAAAATTAGCTGGATGTGGTGGTGCATGCCTGTAATCCCAGCTACTCGGGAGGCTGAGGGAGGAGAATTGCTTGAACCAGGAGATGGAGGTTGCAGTGAGCTGAGATCACACCACTGCTCTCCATCCTGGGCAACAGAGTGAAATTCCGTCTCCAAAAAAAAAAAAATGTGGGCCGGGCGCGGTGGCTCAAGCCTGTAATCCCAGCACTTTGGGAGGCCGAGACAGGCGGATCACGAGGTCAGGAGATCAAGACCATCCTGGCTAACACGGTGAAACCCCGTCTCTACTAAAAAACACAAAAAACTAGCCGGGCGAGGTGGCGGGCGCCTGTAGTCCCAGCTACTCGGGAGGCTGAGGCAGGAGAATGGCGTGAACCCGGGAGGTGGAGCTTGCAGTGAGCTGAGATCCAGCCACTGCACTCCAGCCTGGGTGACAGAGCGAGACTCCGTCTCAAAAAAAAAAAAAAAAAAAAAAAAATGTGATCTCAAAAAAAAAAAAAAAAAAAATCAGATCTCTCCCAGACGAGGGAGCCCTTTGGGAGCACCAAATCCATAGACAGCAAGCACCTTTCATCTTAAAGTCCAGCTCTAACCCATCAGCAGTGACTTCCCAGAGCACTGTGTTGAAGGATCTGAGCTAAATCGAGGCTCGTGATTGATTGGCTATGTCTGCCCTGGGTGGAGAAGAGGCAGCAGCTGTAGATTTGCCATCCCTTGTCTGACCTCCCTTTACAGATAAGGAAACTGAGGTCCAGGGAGGAAGGAGCAGCCTCCCCAGATCACACAGGAGGTGGTGGCAGAGCCAGGGCTCCAAGGAGCCTGGCCTCTGAGTCCAAGGCTCATTCTATCCCTGCCAGTGCTTCTTTTTTTTTTTTTTTTTTTTTTTTTGAGACAAAGTCTCGCTCTGTCGCCCAGGCTGGAGTGCAGTGGTGCAATCTCGGCTCACTGCAAGCTCCGCCTCCCAGGTTAACGCCATTCTCCTGCTTCAGCCTCCTGAGTAGCTGGGACTACAGGCTCCCGCCACCGCGCCTGGCTAATTTTTTGTATTTTTAGTAGAGACGGGGTTTCACCGTGGTCTCGATCTCCTGAACTTGTGATCTGCCCGCCTCAGCCTCCCAAAGTGCTGGGATTACAGGCATGAGCCACCGCGCCCGGCCCCCTGCCAGTACTTCTTGAGCCCCAGCTGTGTGCTGAGTGCTGTGTGAGGTGTTCAGGGGAAGTTGGGATTATGAGACATCCCTTCCACCCTAAGTGACCTTAACAGGCCACTTTTATAGACCTTAATAGGTTGGAGAGTGAGTGAACTACCTCGTGACAACTGAAAACCAAAACCAGAGAGTCCCTTGTGATCTGGTTTGATCTTTGAAGAAAGAGGAGAGAGGAGTCAGGAAAAGACACTGGGCAGGAGGATGGAGAGGATCAGGCCTGGGGTTGGGCCCTGGAAGGATGGACATGGGTCTCCCCAGCCCCACCCCGCTTCCTCAGCCATGGGCCTTGGGCCTTGGGGCACCTCTGACCTGGGGTTGGGGGACCTGTGTCCAGGTGGCCCAGCTGCCCCTGAGCCTGAAAGACAATGACTGGCACCACATCTGCGTCGCCTGGACCACAAGGGATGGCCTATGGTCTGCCTACCAGGACGGGGAGCTGCAGGGCTCCGGTGAGAACCTGGCTGCCTGGCACCCCATCAAGCCTCATGGGATCCTTATCTTGGGCCAGGAGCAGGTAAGGCTCAGGCTGGTATGGGGGCTGGACCTCCCCATTGTGCAGATGGGCAGACTGAGGGCCAGAGAGATCAGAGACATGCCCAAGGAGCTAGAATCTTGGAGGTGGGGCTAAAGCTTTGGGGGCGGGGCTTCAGTGGGGACGAAGGTGGGGCTTCCTCGGGGACAAGAAGCTGACTGAGTCAGCCTGCCTGTCTTTTCTGCTCCCTCATTCCACATCTCTCCTTTCTCTGCTGCTGTCTTGGCCCAGGATACCCTGGGTGGCCGGTTTGATGCCACCCAGGCCTTTGTTGGTGACATTGCCCAGTTTAATCTGTGGGACCACGCCCTGACACCAGCCCAGGTCCTGGGCATTGCCAACTGCACTGCACCACTGCTGGGCAACATCCTTCCCTGGGAAGACAAGCTGGTGGAGGCCTTCGGGGGCGCAACAAAGGCTGCCTTCGATGTCTGCAAGGGGAGAGCCAAGGCATGAGGGGCCACCTTATCCAGGACCCCTCCTTTGCCTGCCACTTTGGGGACTTGAGGGGGGTCATATTCCCTCCTCAGCCTGCCCACGCACTGGCCTTCCCTCCCGCCCCACTCCTGGCTGTGCCTCCCATTTCCCCTCACCTGTACCCACACCTCCAGAACACCCGCCCTGTGAGTGTGTCCCCTGTCCCCACCCGGCTGGGGAGGAGCATCTCAAGTGAACAGTGGGAGCCTGCCCGCCTGGCATTGCACTGGAGTTGTCTCTTACCCCACCCCTCCCTGCCCATCGATTGCATCTGATTTCACTAATTTTCACAGCACCCTCAGTAGGGTAGGGTTGCGTATGAGAGGGACCCCACTATCTCAGTGGAGGGGGTGGCCACCCACTCCCTTGTCCCCCATGCAACAGGCCCAGTGGCTTCCCCTTCAGGGCCACAACAGGCTGTAGAAGGGGATAATGAGGACATCGGAGGTTAGACTTATCCTCCTCCCACTTTCCACCAGCTGCCAGTCAAGGGCAGTGGGATCTCAGTGGAGCCTCCCTCACCCTACCCATGCCTCCCTCTTCCTCCTCTTTCCTCCTCTCTTTGTGTGTAGTGGTTTGAATGTTGGTTCCATGCCTGGCCCAGCCCCACCTCAGTCTCCAGGACATTCCTTTCCCGGCTCCAGCCTGGAGGGAAGGGAACAAAGACCCCGGGAGGCCAAAGGGCTGCAGTCACCCCTTGTGCTCACCCATAGCAATGGCCACGGGGATAGTCATCCCTCTCCCTCCATGCCAAGGACAGGACTTGGGCCACTTCAGCCTGGGCGGCAGCAGCCCGAAGGGAGAGGCCTCATGGCTCAGGAGACCCTGACTTTGGCAGAGCCACATTACCTACCCTGTGCATGGTCCTGGGGCAGGAAGGAAGAAGCTGAGAAGGAGGGGAGAAGCATGAAACAGTGGGCAGAGCACTGGGTGAGAGGGAGGAGCCCTTGGTTCCTAGCCAGCCCTGCTAATGTCCTGTGTGGCCTCCTATAAGTCCCTGCCCTCTCTGGGCTTGGCGTTCCTCATTCGTGAGCTGAGGCCCTCAGTTTGGTCATTTGCTCTCCAGATTGGGTGTGAGCTTCTCTGTGATTCCAGGTGGATATGTGGGGAAAGCACTGGTGACCCTGGGCTTAGCAGGGGTAGGTCCCAGTACTCGGCAGTAGATGGGATGAAGCCAGTCATGGGTTAGGGTCAGCAGAGACTCAGAATCGAGGGCAAGGTTCAAGGCAGACTAACCTCATGCATGGATTGTAAAAAACCAGCTCCCTCTGGATCACCCCAGCCTGGCACCCTTGCCTGTCTGAGAGTATCTCAAAGGGCTGATGCTTCCTGGTCCCCTTGAGTCATCACCAGCTTCTCCAAGAGAGTGTCAGAATCTTAAGAGCTGAGAGGCTGGGCATGGTGGCTCATGCCTGTAATCCCAGCACTTTGGGAGGCCAAGACGGGCAGATCACTTGCAGTCAGGAGTTCAAGGTCAGCCTGGCCAACATAGTGAAATCCCATCTCCACTAAAAATACAAAAAATAGCCGATGTGGTGGTGCACACCTGTAGTCCCAGCTACTCGGGAGGCTGAGGCAGGAGAATCTCTTGAACTGAGGAGGTGGAGGTTGCAGTGAGCCGAGATCACACCATTGCACTCCAGCCTGGGCAACACAGCAAGACTCCATCTCAGAAAGTAATAATAATAATCTTAGAGATGAGAAAAGCCACCCCATCTGGCACCACATCTGCATCTTGCTTGTGAGAAATGGGGAAGAGTTCAGGGAGGACCCGTGACCTGCACAGGATCACAGAGCACGATGGGGCAGAGCCAGGACTAGAGCTCAGGGCATCTGACTCCCTCTTCAGTGCTCTTCTCCTTCCATGCTGCCTGCCCTTGAAGGCCTTTGAGTTCAGTCTACACCTAAGCAGGTGGACATCTGAGAGGTCAGATACTTTCCCATATGACACCTGGAACATCTTCCTTTACGTAACACCCAAACATCTTGGCGTTCCCCCCCCCAGGAAGTGCAGGGAGGGGGTTGTGATCCCTGGGCGCTTCGGCAGAATGGAGAGCTGAGGTGTCCCTCCCCTGCTAGTCACCTACCAGGTGTCTGAGCAGCTGCAGGCTCCCTGGCTCAAGTGGGCATTGTACCTTTTGTCTGCCTTTTTGTTCCCTGTCTGTCTCCACTCCCTGAGGCCACTTAGCCTGAGACATGATGCAAGAGCTGCAGGCCAGGGGGCTCAGTGCCATGGAAGCTCCTCCAAGACGCATAGACTCCAGCACCCAGATCCTTCTTTCCATTTCAAGAACATAAATAGATTGCCCAGCCCCTCCAGTACAATCCCACTGGAAGAAAAGGCAATGGCGGACTTCAGCCAGACTCGCTGAGACCTAGGTTGCCACGGTAACAGCCAATGACATCAACCCAAGGGCTGTGTCAAGTGTCTCATCATAATGGCACTGTTGCTGGGGTGACGGCAGAATTCAGAACTTCGATTTCAGTGACGCCAAGCTTGATCTGTTGCTGTTGTTTTGAAGAAGGTAGCTCTTGTGGAGGACTTGGGAGAGGGATGAGGTCTTAGGAAGGAGGTGACAGCACTTGCTTGGTCACTTGAGCCCACCCAGACACATGACCTCGAGTCCTTTATGCTTTGTCCCAGTGAAGATGAGACCTCTGATGTCCAAGCCTTGTTCCCGTGCCGCCTCACCCACTCAGCCTTCCAAAGAGAACAGGAACAAATTTCCCCAGCGCCACTATTTGGGTCCCACTTTTCCTATCTTCTGCTGTCCCTGAGCACATCCAAGCAGACAGGGAAAGAGGAGTCAGACATGGCCCAGTCACATCCTAAGCTGCTCCCTGGCTGATAACCACAATGGAGCCCGTGTTTGTCCTGCCGTCCAGCACTGCACTGAGAGTGGCACTGGCACGGTCCTGTTGATCCTCACAACACAGTTCTAAGTTAGGACGTTCTTGGCTCCGTTAGACAGGTGAGGAAATTGGGGCACAGAGAGGTGATGTCATCTGCCTGGTGTCAATCAGCTAGCAAGTGATGGAGCCCAGATTTCAAACCAAAGGGGGTTACCTCCAGGGGCCGAGTACCCACTCACTGTGTAGAGTGTCATCTGGGCACCATTGCTCCAGATGTGTTCTGACACCATTCCCCAGCCCACAGGGCTTGAAGTGAAGGAACAGAGGCAGAGAGTGGGCCAGCCCTAGGGCCAGGGTCCCCTTGGTGAAGCTATGCCATGGGGCTCAGCTGCTTTAGGGAATGTGTCCCTTCCACCATGGGCCAGAGCTTTAGCCCTTCTCTAGCTCAGCTGGAGTTCAGAGGAGAGCTGAAAAAGAAAAGGAAACTGAGCATCTCCCAAGAGTCCTTGGCAGGGAATGGGAGGGAACTTGCTCTTCCTCCAACTCCTGCTTGGGGCCAAGCCCTAAACCAGGTGCTTCCCAGCTGTTATCTGCCAGATCTTCCCATCTTGTGGCACGTGGTGCCCCCACCGACGTCCCAAGGGGACCGATCCCCTTGCCACCACTCTGCATCACCTGGGACCACAGATTTGGGCAGGAAGGGCTCTGAGAGGAGGCCAAAGCCCTCATTTTACAGATGAGGAAGCTGAAGCCCGGGGAGGGGAACAACCCTCAAGGCCACCCAGCTGGACACGGGAGACTTGAGCCCAGCCTTCTGACTGCGTTCAGCCCTCTCTAGAACACAGCAGCCTCTCCCAAGCACTGAGTCCCCCCTGCTCTGTGTGTCCCAGCACCCTTGGCCTGAGTAAATGTGGAAAGGGGCTCCCTCCCAGAGATGGGATTCCTCTCTTCACCCTTTATTCCAGCTGTCTGCCACCCCAGACCCCACCTCCCACCCTGACCTCCGACCCCTGGGTGGGGAAGGGGCTCACGTGGGCCCAGGCTGAGTGTGAGTGAGCATGTCAAGTTGTCTGACACTGTGACATTAGTGCACCCTACTGACAACCCCTCCCCAGCCTCACCCCTTTCTTCTCTCCCTGTTTTGTACATAAATTGACATGAGCTGCAACATGTGTGCGTGTGTGTGCGTGTGTGTGTGTATGTGTGTGATCTGTGTCATGGTTTTGTTACCTTTTTGTTTTTGTAAACTTGAATGTTCAAAATAAACATGCTGTTTACTCTGATGCTCTTCTTTTGGGATGGGGCTGCCCTGGGAGGTGCTGGGCAGGAAGGAGGGGGCTGCTTTGGACAGGGCAGCAGGGAAAGGCAGAGGAGATGCCTGATCCTGAACTGCCCCAAGGCCACACGTGTCCCTAAATATGCCCCCCAGCTGTCAAGTTCTCCCTGTTTCAGGCTTAGACACACCCCATTTCCCAGAATTTATGCAGGAAGGATGTAAAGAACCCAAGTCCCACATGGAACGTGTCCCAGTTCTGATAACTGGGCTTTGGCCTCATTCCCAATACCCCGTCCACATCTTGTGCTCTAGTTCTGGGATCCGGGCCCGTGACTTGTTTCCTGGGACCTAGTCTGTCCCAGTCACTTGCCTGGACCCCCAGAGTGTTTCATCTCTTGGGCTCCTAGGGAGGGAGGCCGGGATGAGGGACCCTTGTTGTTGTATTTCAGCCGCTCCCTTCCCCACACTACCCAGACTCCTCTGATATGTTTGGCCTCTAGACTGGACTCTAAGACCAGCATCAGGGTCAGCTACCCCACCCCACCCCTGCAGCACCCGCCCCATCCTTAAGAGGGTCTTGATTAGTCCCCAGCCCTCCCTGCACACACCATCTTAGAGCCACAAAGGCTTCATTCTCCTACTCTCTCAATACTATCACTGTTCTTGGCTGGATGCCATTCCTCAGATGATCCCTGTGAAAAGTCAGGGTGCTAGCCAGGAGACAGGGGATCACACCGGCAGGACAGGGCTTTCCAGACTTTTCCAAAGCTTCGCAAACTTCCAACAAGAGTAGATTCACCACATGAGAACCAGGGGGGTAGGTATCCCTGGAAGTGGCACTTTAAAACAGGGAAACTGCCTTTGAAGTCTGCTAAGTTATCTGAAAAATTCATGTGTTTTTTTCATTCTACTCCAGAATGAATCCAGATTTGTTTTAAAATAAAAATATTTTAATTACCACTGAGCAAAATTAAGCTACAGGCAGCTATGCCTTGTTTATCCTCTCTTGCACCAGTTTACTTGCAAACACTCCGTCTCCCTCTGTCCCACTCAGCTGGCAAGGTCCAACCCTGGTGAAATCCTGCTGTCCACCTGCTTCGTGCCAGCACCTGCACAATTGAACCCAGATGTGAAAAAGCACAGATTTTGATGTGTGTTGACTCTCATTTTCTTTTCTATTTATTTTTGATACGGAGTCTTACTCCGTGTCCGAGGCTGGAGTGCAGTGGCGCAATCTTGGCTCACTGCAACTTCCACCTCCCAGGTTCAAGTGATTCTCCTACCTCAGCCTCTCGAATAGCTGGGACTACAGGCACATGCCACCATGCCCAGCTAATTTTTTTGTATTTTTTTTTTAGTAGAGATAGGGTTTCACCATGTTAGTCAGACTGGTCTCGAACTCCTGACCTCAAATAATCCACCCGCCTCGGCCTCCTAAAGTGCTGGGATTACAGGTGTGAGCCACCGCGCCCAGCCTGACTCTCATTTTTAGTCCTTGGCCAGAGATCTCCAATCCTGGCCTGCAATCTTAGTACACATTCCTTGTTTGGGGCCTTGCTCTCCAAAGTGACTATATCATATCCCCTCTCTCCTCAAATCTACAGCCCTCCACTCCCAGCCCTGCACACTCAAGGGTGGCCTCACCTCCTAGTTCATTGAGAAAACCATTAGTTCAGTCTTCCCCCATCACCCCACCACCAAGTCTGCCTGCAAACCCGCACTGTACCCAGATTTTCTGGCTTCCCCCAGTTACTCTGAATAAACCGTCGCTGCTCCTATCAGAGGCACTGTGTAATGGATCCCCTTCCACTTTGTCTTCTCAACAACACTTCTCCTGCATTACCAACCTATCCTTATCTACTTTGTCATTTCGATGGGCCTCCAAGCCTGCCCCAGTATCTCCTTTCTTACACAGAATCCCGCCTCGAGCCAATACCTCCTGCAGCTGTCACTCATTCCTTTTCTCCTTTCACTGCAAAATCAGGTGTATCAGGGGTTCCCAGGACCACCCTCAGGTTTGATGATTCACTGGAAGGACTCACAGAACTCAGAAAAGCCGCTAAACTCATGGTTATGGTTTATTACATTGAAAGGATATAGATGCCAATTAGCCAAGGAGAAAGGCATATAGGGTGGAATCCAGGACAGACCAGGAGCAGAATTCCAGTCATTCTCTCCCAAAGTCCTACGGACAGCACTTCATTCTCTCAGCAATGATGTATGACACACGCACGAGACTTGTCCATCAGGGAAGCTCACCCCAGTCTTGGTGTCCAGGGTCTATACTGGGGGATGATTATGTAATGGAGGACCCATATGACTGACCTTAACTACTCAGTCTAAGGACTCCTCTCCAGAGGTCAAACTGATACAGTGTGACTAAGGGCATTTGCCATAAAAGACTTTGTCAGCATAAATTATCTGGCATGGCCCAAGGTAAACAAAGACAGTCTCATCAGGCAGGACCTTCCAAGGGTTTGGAAGTTGCCTGCTGGGGAGCTGCTCCAGGCCCAATCCTTTCTTTGGAATGTGCAGGGTTCGATCAGCCCAAGCCTGCTGAGTTAACCCTTTGCTAGACAGTGGGTCTACAGTTTTTTTGGGAGTTTTGGGGTTTTTTGTTTTTGTTTTTTAGACGGAGTCTCGCTTTGTCCCCCAGGCTGGAGTACAGTGGCACCATCTCGGCTTACTGCAACCTCTGCCTCCCGGGTTCAAGCGATTCTCCTGCCTCAGTCTCCAGAGTAGCTGGGATTACAGGCACTTGCCACCACACCTGGCTAATTTTTATATTTTTAGTAGAGACGGAGTTTCGCCATGTTGGCCAGGCTGGTCTCAAACCCCTGAGCTCAAAATAATCCTCCTGCCTTGGCCTCCCAAAGTGCTGGGATTACAGGCGTGAGCCACCACAGCCAGCTAGGTCTACAGTTGTTATGCCACTTCATCCCACCTTCATTCACACCTTGTCCAGTTCCCATGAGGCTGCTGTTCCCCCGACACTCCCACTCCACCAAAGTCTCACCTGTCCAGGCCAACAATAACGTCCATGTTGCAAAATCCAATGGCCAGGCCTCTGCCATTGTCTTAGCCACATTCTCAGCTGCATCAAACACACTCCTTCCTTCTTGAAAAATTTATCCTCTTGCCTTCTGAAAAACAACCTGTCCTGGTTTGTCTTTCACCTCAGTGGTTCTCAAATTGTAGCCTGCATTACAATAGCCTGGAGCGAGTTAAAGCACTGGTTGCTGACCGCTGGGCCCCACCCTGGAGGTTCTGAGGCAGTAGATCTGGGGCGGGGGCCAACAGCCTGCCTCTCTAACAAGTGCCAGATGATGCTATGGCTGCTGGTCCTGGGACCGCACTTTGAGAACCACTGCTGTATTTCACTGGCCGTTCCTTCTCAGGGTCCTTCTGATACCTCCTCATCTCCCTGGTCCCTAAATGCTGCAGTACCCCAGGGCGCAGTTCTGGGTCTCTTTATTCTTTCTACCTAGATGCTTTCCCTAGGAAATCTCATCCAGGCCCATGGTTTTGACTCCCTCCAAGATTTTTTTCCCTGAACTCCACATTTGCATATGCAGGTTGCCCGATAGGAGTCTCAAAATGCATGTATCCAAAACTAAGTACTTCATCTTCCTCTCCCTGCCCCACTCGCCCCCCTTCCCAATAAATAGGCTCAAATAAATAGGCTCAATTCCGGTTGCTCATTGACTTCTCTTTTTCTCTTGCCCATCTATTCAATCCATTGCCCATTGACTCAACCACTAACCCATATCTCAACCCACGTCCACTCCTCTCCACTCTGCTACCACTCTGTTCCAAGCCACCATTGTCTCCTAAAAATGCAGTTTCCTCTCTTAAAATCCATTCTCTGGCCGGGTGCAGTAGTAACTCACCTCTGTAATCCCAACACTCCATCTCAAAAAAAAATAAAGGAAGGCATCCAAGGAAGGCATTGGAGAGATATCAAGACAAGCCAGAGTTGAGGGACAAAGATCCCAGGGAGAAGAGAAGTTCAGAGAGGTGAGCCTGGATTCTGGGGCAGCAGCCTTCCTCTTATGGCCCCTATCCACTAACAACAAATGGCTAAGTTGAGCAGTCAGTTAATATCTTCAATAAATTACATGACAATGAGAACTACAGCTTCCAGGTAAAAACTGAAGTTTAGGATGAGGAGCTCTGGTAAATGACCCAGGCTTTTAGTGGCTTTTAGTGGGTTACACACTCAAGTAGGGAAATAGTACAGCCCTCCCACACACAGAATGGCAGTTTCCAAGCATCCCATTCATTGATTGAATTAAGGTGTCTGCCTCTTCACCAACAGCTTGCCAGAAGCCAAGTAAATTCTCTGGAGGAAGAGAACAACGCCATCCAAACTCTCACATTATATTTTTGTTACACAAAGTTTGGCATTCAATAAAAAAAAATTACCAGACATATCTGGAAATGAAACTGAATGACTGAAAATCCAGACAGAGGGGGAAAAATTTTTTTAAGGTCACTAGACCTACACATGTGATAAAATTGCCTACAGTTAAATCTCTCTCTCTCTCACACACACACACACACAAATACACACACATACACAACACATACACATGCACACACACACATTACACACATGTATATACACACACACACACATGCACATACCCACATGCACATATATACACAAACATATATGCACATACACATACACGCACATGCACACACATACACACAAACACACATGCACACACATGCACACACATACACACACCTATACCTACACACACACATTACACACACAAATATACACACACACAAACACACACACGACTACAAGTAAAACTAGGAAAACCTAAATAAGACAGTATCAGTGTTAACATCCCAGTTGTGATGTTGTACTCTACTCTCGTAGGATGTTACCATTAAAGGAAGCTGGGTAAAGGGTACATGGGCTCTCTCTATGTCATTCTTAAAACTGAGTGAGTCTACAATTATTTTGAAATAAAATATTTAATTTAAAACAGACCATGATGGGCCTGTTATCCAGATAGTGGTGTTATAAGACATAGACTTGAAAATAATTATCAGTAATATATTCAGGGCTTTTTTTTTTTTTTTTTGAGACAGTGTCTTACTCTTCCCCCAAGGCCGGAGTGGCTCCATCTCAGCTCACTGCAACCTCCACCTCCCAGGCTCAAGGGATCCTCCCACTTCAGCCACCTGAGTAGCTGGGACTACAGGCGTGCACCACTGCACCTGGCTAATTTTTGTATTTTTTGTAGAGATGGAGTTTCACCATGTTGCTCAGCTGGTCTTGAACTTCTGGGCTCAAGCAATCCTCCTGCCTTGGCCTCCGAAAGTGCTGGGATTACAGGGAAGCCTACTCAGGACTTTAGATGACAAATGGGAGAATTTCAACAGAGGATTGTAAATTGTAAAAAAGAATCAAATGGAAATAATAGAATTGAAAAATACATTAAATGAACTTGTGAACTCAATAAATAGATTTAACAGCAGATCAGATACAGCTGAAGTGAAGTCTATTAGAAAGACCAAAAGAAATTACCCAGAATAAAGACTGAGAGAAAAGAATGAAAAGTGCAGAAAAGGGTAGAAGATTAATATGGGACATAGTGAGAAGGTCTAACATGTAAGGAGACCCAGAAGAAGTAAACAGCACAATTAGGGTGGAAATAATGGTTTTTTTGTTTTGTTTTGGTGTTTTTTTGTGTGTTTTTGTTTTTGTTTTTTTTTGTTTTGAGACAGAGTCTCGCTCTGTCACTCACACTGGAGTGTAGTGGCGTGATCTCAGCTCACTGCAACCTCTGCCATCCAGGTTCAAGCTATTCTCCTGCCTCAGCCTCCCAAGTAGCTGAGATTACAGGCACCTGCCATCATGCCTGGCTAATTTTTGTATTTTTAGTAGAGATGGGGTTTCACCATATTGGTCAGGCTGGTCTTGAACTCCTGACCTCATGATCTACCCACCTCGGCCTCCCAAGGTGTTGGGATTACAGGTGTGAGCCACCACACCTGGTCAAAATAATGTTCTAATAGAGATCATCTGAGAATTTTCCCAAAGCTGTTGAAAGACATTAAGCCACAAATTCAAGAATCTCAGGGAACCCTAAGCATGAAAAGAAAACCACAACTAAGCCCCTAACAGTGAAACAGTTGTAAATAGTGAAACATTTGTAAATCAAATGCAAAGAGAAAAATCTTAAAAGCATCCAAAGGAAAAAGATGCATTACCTTTCAAGGAGCAGTAGCAAGACTGACAGCTAACTTTTCAAAGAAGGAATGGAGAAAGGAAGACAATAAACCGATATCTGCAAAGTGCAGAAAGGAAATTACTGGAATTCTAGAGTCAGTAAAAACATCCTTCAGAAATGGAGATGAAATAATTATGTTTTCAGACAAAGAAAAACCTAAGAGGACTCATCACTAATGATTTTTGTCATCAACAGAATTTCACTAAAGGAAGTGCTTTAGGGAGCGGGAAAATGATCCCTGAAGGAAGCATGGAGATTCCAGTGAAGAACAACAGAAAGGATACGTATGTGGATAAATTTTACTTAGTAATCGTTGAAAATAAGAGCAATTACATCTTGTGAGTTTTACAATTCATGACAACAATAAAAACAAAAATTGGGAAGAGGTGAATGCAATTAAAATATTCTAATGTCCCTACATTGTCCTGGAAGTAGCAAAAGTACTAATTTTATATTAAACTCTAATATGTCCAGGATCAACGTTATATTTTCCTACAGTAATCACTAAAAGGATTGGAAAAGAATATGTAACTAAAAAGCTACTACAAGAATAGTAAAAATAATTCAAAAAAGACCCAAAAAGGGGAGAAAAAGGGGACTCCCAAAGGAGAGGACAAATAGAAAATAAATAGTAAGTGGGTTGATTTAAACAATTTTAATGTAAATTGGTAATTGCCCTAAATATAAAAAGATACGTATTCCAATAGTGTCAATCTGGGTTAAAAAAACTACATAGAAAGATTGAAATTAAAAAGATAGAAAATATATAGCATGCAAACATTACTTCAAAGAAAGTTGGTATAGTTATATTAAAGTAGACTTTAGGGCAAGAAGCATTGCTAAAAATAAAAGGGACATTTCATGATGGTAAAGAATCAATCTCTTAGGACAGTATGACAGTTTTAAATTTGTATGCACATATTAACATAGCTTTGTAACATATAAAGTAAAAATTGGCAGAACCAAGGCTGGGCGCGGTGGCTCATGCCTGTAATCCCAGAACTTTGGGAGTCAAGGCAGATGAATCACTCAAGGTCAGGAGTTCGAGACCAGCCTGACTAACATGGCAAAACCCTGTCTCTACTAAAAACACAAAAATCAGCCGGGCATTGTGGCGGCTGCCTGTAATCCCAGCTACTTGGGGGGCTGAGACGTGGGAGTCGCTTGACCCTGGGAGGCAGAGGTTGCAATGAGCCAAAATCATGCCACTGCACTCCAGCCTGGGCTGGACAGAGCGAGACTCAGTCTCAAACAAAACAAAACAAAACAAAAAAATTGGCAGAACCAAAAGGAAAATTTAACAAGTGCAAAACAAGAGTTGACTAATGGAATATTTTAATACACTTCTCTCAGTAACTTACAGAACAAGCAGATAAAAATTTTACATCTGGCTGGGCACGGTGGCTCATGTTTGTAATCCCAGCTACTCGTGAGGCTGAGGCAGGAGAATCACTTGAACCTAGGAGGCGGGGCTGCAGCGAGCAGAGATCGCACCACTGCACTCCAGCCTGGGCAACAGAGTAAGACTCTCTCTCAAAAAAAAATTAGGCCGGGCGCGGTGGCTCAAGCCTGTAATCTCAGCACTTTGGGAGGCCAAGACGGGCGGATCACGAGGTCAGGAGATAGAGACCATCCTGGCTAACCCGGTGAAACCTCGCCTCTGCTAAAAAAAAAAAATACAAAAAACTAGCCGGGCGAGGTGGCGGGCACCTGTAGTCCCAGCTACTCGGGAGGCTGAGGCAGGAGAATGGCGTAAACCCGGGAGGCGGAGCTTGCAGTGAGCCGAGATCCGGCCACTGCACTCCAGCCTGGGCGACAGAGCGAGACTCCGTCTCAAAAAAAAAAAAAAAAAAAATTATATCCAGTGTGGTTATAGAAAATTTGGCAAAATGATTAAACAAATTTGACCTAACAGAGCAACTACATAATAGATATTCTTTTCAATTGCACATGAAAAATTTACCCAAACTGGGCTGGACGTGGTGGCCCACACCTGCAATCTAACACTTTGGGAGGCCGAGGTGGGTGAATCACCTGAGGTCAGAAGTTGAAGACTAGCCTGGCCAACATGGTGAAACCCCATCTCCACTAAAAATACAAAAATTAACCGGGTGTGGTGGCGCACACCTATAATCCCAGCTACTCTGGAGGCTGAGGCAGGAGAATCACTTGAACGTGGGAGGCGGAGGTTGCAGTGAGCCAAGATTGCACCATTGCACTCCAGGCTGGGTGACAAGCAAAACTCTGTCTCAAAAACAAACAAACAAAGGAACAAACAGAGCAAATGTCCCACCACCAAGATGTCTACATCCTAATGCACAGAAGCTGTAAATATGTCACATGCAAAAGGAAATAAGATTTCAGATGGAATTAAGGCTGTTAGTCAAGTAGCCTTGAGATAAGGAGATTAACTTGGCTTATCTGGATGGACCCAGTGAAATTGTAAGGGTTCTTAGATGTGGAAGAGGGAGTGCCAAACAAATGACACTCAAATAGTGGAAATGCTGCATGACAAAGGCTCAACCAGTCACTGCTGGCTTTAAAGATGCAAAGGGACCATGAGCCAAGGAATTCGGGAAACCTCTACAGGCCAGAAAAGGAAAGGAAATGGAGTGTCCTCTAGAGACCCACAAAGGACAGCAGCCCTGGGGACACCTCGATTTTAGCCCGATGAGTCACATTTCATTTTTCATTTTTATTATTTTTATTTTATTTATTTATTTTTTTAATTTTATTTTTTTGAGATGGTGTCTTGCTCTGTCACCCAGGCTGGAGTGCAGTGGCACGATGTCAGCTCCCCGCAACCTCCACCTCCTGGGTTCAAGCGATTCTCCTGCCTCTACAGGCACGTGCCACCATGCCCAGGTAATTTTTTTTTTTTTTTAGTAGAGATGGAGTTTCACCATGTTGCCCAGGCTGGTCTCAAACTCCTAACCTCAGGTGATCTGCCCATCTTGGCCTCCCAAAGTGCTGGGATTATAGGCATGTAAAAAAGTAGAAAAGTATGATGACGACTGACATGCCTGGGTTAAAAGTAAGTTTCAATGAATTTTTGAGAATGAAAGCATACTAAGTTGGAAGCCAGAAATCAATGTTTTTGAAAAAATACATAGCCCCAGCTGAGTGTGGTTTCTCATGCCTGTAATCTCGGCTGCTCGGGAGGCTGAGGCAGGATGATGAGCCCAGGAGTTCAAGACCCAGGAGTTCAAGCCCAGGAGTTCAAGACCAGCCTGGGCAACACAGCAAGATTCCCATCTCTAAAACAAAACAAAACAAAACAAAAGAATCTAGATAACATCCAAATGTTTACAAATTAAGCAAAACACTTCTAAATAACTCAAGGATCAAGGAAGAAATGATAATAGAAATTAGACAATTTTAACTAAATAATAATGAAAATACGGAACAGCAAAACATATGAGATGCAGTTGAAGCTATGTTTAGAGGGATATTGGTAGGCATAAATGTATACGTTAGGAAAGAAAGAAGGCCGATAGTCAATTAAGGCTCCATCTCAAGGAATTGCAAAGAGTAAATCCAACAGAAAGAAAGCAGAAGAAGTAATAAAGATAATAGCAGAAATTAATACAATAGAAGACAATTTTTTTTCTTTTTTGAGACAGAGTCTCACTCTGTCGCCCAGGCTGGAGACTAGTGGCGTGGTCTCAGCTCACTACAACCTCCACCTCCCGGGTTCAAGCGATTCTCCTGCCTCAGCCACCCGAATAGCTGGGATTACAGGCATGCACTACTACAACCAGCTAATTTTTGTATTTTTAGCAGAGACAGGATTTCACCATGTTGGACAGGCTGGTCTCAAACTCCTGACCTCAAGTAATCTGCCCATGTCAGCCTCCCAAAGTTCTGGGATTACAAGCATGAGCCACTGCGCCTGGTCAGAAGACAAAAATATTATAGAGAGAACCAATAAAGCCAAAAATTGGTTCCTTCTAAAACAAGGATTTAAGATGGTTAAGTTTCAGTGAAGCAGAAAGAAGAGAAAGGGGCCTGGCATGGTGGCTCATTCCTGCAATCCCTGCACTTTGGGAGGCTGAGGGTGGAGGATCACTCAAGGCCAGGAGTTCAATACCAGCCTGGCCAACAAAGCAAGACCCTGTCTCTATTTAAAAAAGAAAAGAAAGAGAAACAGAGAGAGAAAAACAGAAAGAAAGAAAAAAAGGGGGGTGGGCGCGGTGGTTCACACCTGTAATCCCAGCGCTTTGGGAGGCCGAGGCGGGCAGATCACTAGGTCAGGAGATCAAGACTATCCTGGCAAACATGGTGAAACCCCGTCTCTACTAAAAAATACAAAAAAAATTAGCTGGGCATGGTGGCGGGCACCTGTGATCCCAGCTACTCGGGAGGCTGAGGCAGGAGAATGGCATGAACCTGGGAGGCGAAGCTTGCAGTGAACTAAGATCGCGCCATTGCACTCCACCCTGGGCGACAGAGCGAGACTCCGTCAAAAAAAAAAAAAGAAAGAAGGAAGGAAGGAAGGAAGGAGAGAAAGAGAGAAAGAAAGAGAGAAAACAGGAAGAAGAGAGAAAAAAGAAAGAAGATGAAAGAAAGAAAAGAAAGAAAGGAAAGAAAGAAAGAAAGAAAGAAAGAAAGAAAGAAAGAAAGAAAGAAAGAAAGAAAGAAAGAAAGAAGAAAGAAAGAGAAGAAAGGAAAAAGAAAGAAAGAAAGAGAAAGAAAGAGAGAAAGGCAGGGAGAAAGTTCTGGGAGCCAGGGAGTGCCCCGGGTGGGGAGCTACAAGAACAAGCCCCAGAGAGCTGTGACAAAGACTTTGTCACAGCTAGCCTGAAGCTAGCTGTGCTCTGGAGAAGGATCCAAGCTTACAGCTGAGCCACATTCCCCACCACTGGGTCATCTGGACCTAGCGTGAAGTGACCCCCAGGAAAGTGGAGAACTGCCTGGTCAGGAATGGAGTGGGAGGTGCTCAGGGATGGGGATAGGAGAGTCTAATACCTCTTCGCCTCCACCTCAACTCTGGTCCACACAAGGCTTTCTCTTTTTTTTTTTTTTTTTTTTTTTTTGAGACAGTCTCACTCTGTTTCCCAGGCTGGAGTTCAGTGGCACAATCACGGCTCACTGCAACTTCCAATCTCCACCTCCCAGGATTCAAGTGATTCTCGTGCTCAGCCACCCGAATAGCTGGGATTACAGGTATGCACCACCACACCCGGCTACTTTTCGTATTTTCAGTAGAGTCAGGGTTTCACCATGTTGGTCAGAATGGTCTCAAACTCCTGACCTCAAATGATCCACCCACCTTAGCCTCCCAAAGTGCTGGGATTACAGGCATGAGCCACTGCTCCCTGTGGCAAGGCTTTCTCTATTTTAAGAATTCATTAAACATTTCCTGTGTTCTAGAAACCATATTGAGAGCTAGGGATTTGGAAATGAACAAGGCAATGGGAGCATGGTGCAGGAGGAAGAACGTGGGCTCTCATGATGCAGTTTGGGGCTCAGATTCTGGCTCTGCTACTGAGAGACAGGTGACTCTAGTAAACTCAGAGCCTCAATTTCCCCATCTGCAAAATGGGGACAATAAAGCTATTCTTGCTAGGTGGTAGTGAGAACTAAACAAGAAATCAAGTGGCAAATAACAGCTGCTCAATAAATATAATGATTTTTCTTGCTCCCAGGAGCTCTCAGTCCAGGACAAGGCAGCCGTATAGACAAACAAGTGACACTTAAATAGTGGAACTGGAGGTATACCCCTGCAGTACCTGAACAGAGAAACTGTTGTTCAAGTCTATCCATTTTGCCTGAGCAGGGCAACATGTGTGTGTGCTGTCTTGGGAGAAGCTTCATAACACTCAACACACACTCACTCCAGGTGTCAAAAAACCTATACTATAATCTCAGGTTCAGATCTTTGTGTCCAGCCAAAGATCTATATGATCTTGAATCTCCTTCTCAACTTCCCACTAAGTGATCATCCAGTCAAGCCTTAAATACCTCTTCCTCCAGCAAGAGGACCCAGGAGTCTAGGTCACATAGAGCCCTAAAGACAGGGCTAGAATTCAAGCATGAGTCCTTTCGTTGGAGGGAAAAGAGGACAGTGATAGACATTTAACCCCCATAAAGTGCTGAGTGCAAGTTATGCCATCCAACCCTCACAATCCTTCCCATTTTACAGATGAAGAGGGTTGGGCTCAGAGAGGTCAAAGTGACTTGCTGAGATCACAGATCTGAGAAACTGAGTTTTGAAATCACATCTGCCTTATTCTGAGGCCCCACCGTGGCAGAGGCGCTAGCTGGACATCAATACCTGTTCTCCGATCTCCTTCATGGAAATAGAACTCCACGCACACACCTAGTTTTTAGCTAGGCGCAAATATGGCCATCCAGAATAAAAACTACATTTCCCAGATTTCCTTCCAGCTAAGCCACACGACTAAGTTCTGGGCAACGGGATGGAGTAAAATGATGCACGTTGCTTCCCAGCTGAATCTCTAAATGGAGATGGCATGCCCTTCCCCTCCTCTCCCTTCCTTACTCCATCTTGTTGCATGGGATAGGATGTGGTGTGAAATAGCTTGGGCCATGATGGCAAAATCCCAGGGATAAGAGCATTGACCATAAGCTATATATGGTGAAAAGGCTTTTTCCTCTAACCAAATTTGTGCATGTGTTCATTCATTCATCACACCAACACTCTGTGCCAGACCCTTTGTTAGACACTAGAGTTATAGATTAGTCAGTTCTCACACTGCTATGAAGAAATACCTGACACTGGGTAAATTATAAACAAAAGAGGTGTAATTGGCTCACAGTACTGCAGGTTCTATAGGAAGCATGGCTGGGAAGGCCTCAGGAAACTGATAATCATGGCAGAAGGTGAAGAAGAGGCAGGCATGTCTTCACATGGCCGGAGCAGGAGGAAGAGGCATGGGGTGGAGGTGCTACACACTTTTAAACAACTAGATGTTGTGAGAACCCACTCACTATCACAAGAATAGCACCAAAGGTGGAAATCTGCCCCTATTGTCCAATCACCTCCCACCAGGCACCCCCTGCAACACGGGGATTACAATTTGACATGAGATTAAGGCAGGGACACAAATCCAAACCACATTAGGTTATAAAAATAAATCAGTCACCTTGGCCTTAGGTTTTCTGTGTCTTGTAGTACTTGCCCCCCCCAGGATTGTGACCGTCTGTGTCTGTCTTTCCATTGGGTTGTGAGGACTGAGTCTTAATAATCCCTATGTCCTCAGCAGCTAACTCCAGCAAAGAATTGGCTATAAAAAGGCAACCAAGTGGAAATTTGAAGGATGGGAAGGACTTAGGTAGAGGAAGAAGGAGGTTCAGGACCCATCTGTGTCAGAAGTAACAGAAATTCAACTTGAACCAGTGTAGGCAAAAAGTGGGGCATCTATGAACTCTCATAATCAACCTATGGGAACAGCTGGCCTCAAGGACAACTGGACCTCCAGCAAGACTCTGGTTCCCTGTCCCTCATACCTTCTGAGTGTCTGTTTATTTCTCCAGGTTGACTTGCTCTAAGAGGCTCCTCAGCATGCTTAGTTTAAAAAAACAATCTCGGCCGGGCGCGGTGGCTCAAGCCTGTAATCCCAGCACTGTGGGAGGCCGAGACGGGCGGATCACAAGGTCAGGAAATCGAGACCATCCTGGCTAACATGGTGAAACCCCGTCTCTACTAAAAATACAAAAAACTAGCCGGGCGAGGTGGCGGGCGCCTGTAGTCCCAGCTACTCGGGAGGCTGAGGCAGGAGAATGGCATGAACCCGGGAGGCGGAGCTTGCAGTGAGCTGAGATCCGGCCACTGCACTCCAGCCTGGGCGACAGAGCGAGACTCCATCTCAAAAAAAAAAAAAAATCTCAGGGAAGGATTAGGACGGCTCTAGCTTGTATCAGGCATCCTTCCCCAGGGAGGATGAGGTACAATGAATACCATCCCCAACTAGAACCACAGGGTTGAGTGAGGATAGGAGTTCCCCCAAAAAAGAAAGGATGCTATTTCCCAAAGGGAAGGATGCTAGACAGACAAATCACAAATATCAGGTATTTTCAGCTGCAAGTAGCAGAACATATGGCTAAAATGTGGCTTATACAAGAAGCCTGGAGGTAGGCAACTTCAAGATTGGTAAACTCAGCCACTCAGAGACTCCATCAAGCCAGGAACTCCTATCTCTCTGCTTCACCATCCTCCGCATTTGGCTTCCTGCAGACCTGACCACTCATGGTTGTAGGTTACCAAGACCATTTCAGGATCACGTCATCGCCCAACTGTGTTCAAGACAGGAAAAAGGGGAGGTGATTACCTCATCACATCTGTTTCTTTATGAGGGAGGAAAACTCTCTGGAAAGTCCTCAGAAGGCAATTACGTCTCATTATCCAGAAGTAGGTCATATGCTCATCCCAAACCCATCTCGGGTACAAATGGGAGTACCATGACTGGTTTAAACTAGACAGGATTCACCCTTTGGGACTGGGCCCAACTTCCCTGAGTATGTGCTACTCAATACTGATACTCAATAGCAACTCTCATAGCAAAGAAGGCTGGGAAGATGGCAACTGGGTGGGTAGGCAGACTCAATGTCTGCGTTTCCCTGCTTCCTTACAAACAGAACCACAATTCTATTGGAGGCTGTAATATGCCCTGCTAAAATATATTCTCCAGTCTCCCTTGCAGCTAAGACCATCATGTGACATCATTCTGACCAATGAGATGCTAGAGGAAGTGTCATTTAAGGACACTGACCCAGTTAGCAATCATCAGTTTGTCCTTTGTCCTTCCCCCTTTTTCTACCTGGGTGCAAGTGAGATGCTGGATGTGTGGGGGTGTGGATCTTGTGCTGGCTCAGCTGGGTCCTTGATGAGACCATGGAGACCCATGCCTGGCAGTCCTGAATTACTTCTTGTTACATGAGAAAAACAGACACTTTGCATTGTTTAAGCCACTATTTTTCCAATCTGTTACTTGCAACTGATCCAATTGCTGATTCCTGGGTGTCCACCATCAGCCACTTTAAACAGCAAGAGCAGCCCAAGAAAGGGTGTAGCTGGTACCTAGGCTAAGTCTTGGAACTGACAAGAGCTGAGTCTGGGAGAAGTAGAGTGTGACCCTCCGCACCTCAGTCATTCACTCACACACTTATTCACGAAGTATTGACTGGGCACCAACTCTTGGTTAGGTCCTGTGTGGTACATGGGATGCAAAGATGAAGAGGGCAAGGCCCTTGCTCTCCAGGAGCTCACAAAGGGAGACAGAGAATGAAACTCAAGTATAAAATGGTGAAGAAGGGCAGTGACAGAAACATGCACCAGATGAGACAGGAACACAAAGGACTCTTCTGGCTGCAAGAGAAGAGATCTCAAAGTATACAAGCTTAGGCCAAAACCTTACAGGCTCATAGAACCAAAAGGAGGGAGGGAGGAGCAGAGGGAGGATGTGAGCAGAGAGAATTCGTGAACAAAGGCAGGGAGGTGAGAAACAGCCTGGTGTGTGTGGAGAGCCATGAGAGTTGGTGTGGTGGAGGTGTAAAGCACAGGGGATGGAGCAGCAGGAAGGAGGGAGCCTGGGGGCCACACCATGGGGAGGCTTAAATGCCAGAACAGGGCAGGTGAATGTCACCCTTAGGCAATGGGAAGTCATGGAAGGAGAGAAGTTGTTACCGGACAGAGGAATGCAGCGGTGAGATTTGGGTTTTGGCAGGGTCATGTTGACTGCGGTACAGAGGATAAATTAGAGAGGGGCAAGACTGCAGCCAGGGAGTCCTACTAGGAGATTGTTGCGCTCATGCAGATAGGATTGTGGTGTTGTGCACATGGAGGGTACCGTGAACATGACCAGAAAGGCTGTATCAGGAAACAGGAGTTGAAAGTGGCCTGCTTTTGATTGACTGGAAGTGGGTGATTGTAGTGGGAAGTGTGAAGGACGACTCCCTGGTTTCTGATGGAGGCAACTGGTGGGGGGTGAGGGGTGGCGCCATTTACTGAGATGGGGAATGCAGGAAGAGCAGATTGGAGGGAGATGATCAATTCAGTTTGGGACACACTAAGTTTGAAGGACTTGTGGAGCATTCTGGTGGACGTGGCCAGGAGGCAGTGGAATATTTGGGTCCAGAGCTCCAAAGAGAGGTCTAATATAGAAAGAGAAATACAGGAGGCATCAGAATTTAGAAGGATATTGATGATGGAAACCATGGGAGTGGAGGAGACTCCCAAGGGAAAGTACCTAAGGCAGCAATCCTCAACAAGATATGCATGGAGTGGCACAGCTCCCTGGGACAGTGTCCAGGATCACCAGAGAGACTTTTCCAAAAGTGCATACCCTACCCTCAATTCCAGTAAATACTCCAGGGAATGTGACTCAAGGGAACACTGTTACCAATGAGAAGGTGACCTCAGGTAGAAAGAAATTTGAGAGCATTAGTGAGAAGAAAAGGGGGTCAAGATAGGCACAGAGAGCAAAGAAGGAAGAGTCCAAGAAGAAGGCCGAAAAGGAGGAGAGGTTTGAGGAGATGTAGGAAAGTGAGGTTCCCTTGGTGTTGGGATAGAGCAGTGATTCTCTAGTGTGCACCAGGGGTGCTGATGAGAAATACACATTCCTGCTTTTCACCATTCTGGAGCAGTAGGGCCCTAGAATCTATATGGTAAAGAGTTCTCCAGGTACCACCGATGGGGTAGAGAAGTTCATTTAGATGGGCATGGTCAACAGGCTCATGCCAGCAGTGGGGGCTGGGTCCAGTAAGCTAAAGACTGAAGGATCTATTGGATTCCGCTCTTCAGGAGGTCACTGGTAACCATGGAGGAGGAAATTTCAGTGGTGCCGTGGGAGTGGAAGCCAGATTGCAGTGGGCTGAAGAGTGAATGGGAGGTGAGAAAAAGAAGACAGCAACTGTGGACCCCTTTTGGGAGAAATTTGGATGAGAGGCGTAGGCAAGAGCATCCTCCCCCTCAAAGGCTACCTTCCCTCTCCTGGAGAAAGTTGGCAAAGAGGATTAAGGAAATCTGGAGGCTGAGTCAGACATTCCACAGACCATCAGAACGCACCAGGGAGGCATCCTGAGAACCAGCAAGGAACTAGCACCCTTTAAGCTGCCAAGTTTCAGAACCAAACCCCCTGTGCCTGCCCCCTGTCTACCCACTCAAAATCCAATTCACCATCTCCACCACCAGAGTGATCTTTCCATAGCACAAACGTGACCACGTTTTGAAACCCTCCAACAGCTACTGTGCCCATTCTTACCTCGCCCCAGGGAGCACTCAAGTCCCTGAACCTGGCATTCAAAACCCTTCTGACTACTTCCCTATTTCCCTTAGCATCTTCACCCCCATCACCTCCCACTTACACCTACATTCACCCTCCACCCAGACCTCATGGAGCAGCCCGCAGTTCCCCAGTGAAACATGCTATCCCATCCTCAGTTAGCCCCCCGGGGTCATCTTGGACTCAGCCAACTCAAGTACCAAACTCTGAGAGTTAGTTACTCCCTCCTTGGGAGAGCCAGAATCTTGCCCACACCTCTACCATAGCATCAGTAGAATGAGTTATTCTATATCTATTTGTTCACATGGCTGTCTGTCCACTGGACTGTGCCTTCCATGGGATCAAGGTCCTCATCTTACTCCTTTCTGAATCATTAGCACTTGCTAGGGCTGAACTCCCAGTAGATGTTGTAACCACCCGATGGGTTCGCCTTGCCAACTGCCTAGACAGAGTTGATGTATCAAGACAGGGGAATTGCAATGGAGAAAGGTAATTCAAACAGAGCAAGCTGTGCAGGAGACGGGAGTTTTATTGTTACTGAAATTACTCAAACAGGGGAATGCAGTGGTGACATTTGGGTTTTGGCAGGGTCATGTTGACTATGGTACAGAGGATAAATTAGAGAGGGGCAAGACTGCAGTCAGGGAGTCCCACTAGGAGACTGCACTCATGTAGATGGGACTGTGGTGGTGTGCACATGGAGGGTGCCATGAACATGACCAGAAAGGTTGTATCAGGAAATAGTGAGGAGTTGAAATTGGCATGCTTGTGATTGGAAGTGGGTGATGGTAGTGGGAAGGGTGAAGGATGACTCCCTGGTTTTTGACGGAGGCAACTGGTTGGGGGATGGCGCCATTTACTGGAATGGGGAATGCAGGAAGAGCAGATTGGAGGGAAATGATCAATTCAGTTTGGGACACACTGAGTTTGAAGGGCTTGTGGAACATTCTGGTGGACATGGCTAGGAGGCAGTTGAATACGCTTCCCAAGCATTCAGGGATCGGAGGTTTTAAAGATAATTTTGTGATAATTTTGTGATAAAAGATAATTTTTAAAGATAATTTTGTGGCTTGACAAGTGAGGAATGCTGATTGATCAGGTAGAAGATGGAATCCCGCGGGGGTTGAAGTGAGGTTTTCTTGCTGTCTTCTGTTCCTGGGAGGGATCACAGAACTGTTTGAGCCAAATTACTGGTCTGGGTAGTGTCAGCTGATCCATCGAGTGCAGGGTCTGCAAAATATCTCAAACACTGATCTTATGTTTTACAATAGAGATGTTATCCCCAGGAGCAATTTGGGAATGTTCAGACTCTTGCAGTCAAAGGCTGCTCTGTGACCCCTAAACCATAATTTCTAATTTTGTAGCTAATTTGTTAGTCCTACAAAGGCAGACTGGTCCCAAGGCAGGAAGAGAGTCTTTTTGGGAAAGGGCTATTGTCCATTTTGTTTCAGAGTAAAACTATAAACTAAATTCCTTCCCAAGGTTCGTTTGGCCTATGCCTAGGAAGGAACGAGGACAGCTTAAAGGCTAGAAAGGCAAGATGGAGTGGTTTAGGTCTGATCTCTTTCACTGTTATAATTTCCTCAGTTATAATTTTGGCAAAGACGGTTTCAACGCCAGTAAATGTGGCAGTGGGGTTTTACCCCAAGTACTCATCACAATAATAAAAGTTTAAACTATGAAGTACCCAACTGACCCTTTGATCTATCAATCAAATAATAGAATCCACCAGTTCTTCCCCTTTCCCTTTTTCCTTCTCCGTACTTTCAGATTAATTTTTCTTCCCAAGGGGAAGAAAAGGCAGGCTCTGGACAGCTGTGTCTCAAATTAGATGGTACAAATGTCTCCTAGTGACTAGGGCTAGGTGACCATACAAGGGTGTGGCACAGAGGAAGGAGCCCCTGGGTTCCTTCTGCAGAGAGATTACCTCCATCCTTTACCAAGTTACTTAACCTCTCTGAACTTTAGTTCAGATGGGATGACGAATATTATTACCTAAAAGTACTGTAGTGAGAATCAAGTGAGACATTAATTGTAAAGCCCTACATAAATGCTAGTTATTATTAGGCTTTCCAGATCCCAAAAAGTGGTGGCTAAGTGTCATGACACCAACAAGTTGCATTTGTTATTTCAAATGACTAAAGAAACCCCCAAGGCAGTACAGCTTTTCGAAGTTTGTTTTCCTAGAAAAAAAACTTCAACGTGCCCCCTGCTCCTTGGGCACGCTTAAGACAACTATAAGTGAAGTCCCGTCTCCCTGGCCTTTCCGTGCAAACGCCTGACTTGTAAGGCCCTTTCACACTGATTGATACTTTTATTCACCAATAATAAGTGAAGTTCCCGTTAACGTCCGGTAAGGGGGCAGGACTTCCTTGCTGGTTGCTAAGACACTCTTGTTCCGCTCCTTGACAACCCTGGCGGGGGTGCGCTGGCTGCGGCCCTGGCTCCGGCCCCCGCGGGAGCAGGTGAGGCCCCGGGGCGCGGCGGGCAGCCAGGCGGGGAGGGCCCGCCCGGAGGGAGGGCGGGAGGCAACGCAGGGCGGAAGAGGCCTCGCCGGCCGCCGAGGCCTCATCTCAGTCTCCTGCCTGCTGTTCCCCAGCCCCAGGTCTTCTCACCCTCACCCCCACTTCGGGACCTGCGAGCTCTGTTGTGACAGGTTTGCCATGGCGACTCTGCCGGCTGCTCTTCCCCACCCACCCGAGGCCTGTCCAGCTTCGTGCTCCCGCGTCCTCCTTTAGCCAACTTCCCCCAGCACCTTGATCCCCCGACCTTTCGCGGAGTAATCCCCTCTCCCGCGGGGCCGCCATCACCTCGGTCAGACCGCTCTTGGCTTGGAGAGTTGGCGACGATGTACTGGGATTCCGGGCTGGTCATTTCCCCTCTTTGGGCCTCAGTTTCCCCATCTGTAAACGAGAAGTTGGGTTGAGTGATCTCTAAGGCCTCTTCCACTCTGATGTTCTGGGATGTCGTTGTTCTTTGACCCAACTTTAGGCTTCCTAGAGGATGTGCTCCCCAGTGGGAGGTATCGTGTGTTGTGAAAATAACTTGGCAAACCTAATTTGGATTCCCAGTCTCAAGACCTACCCTACCTGCGCTCTTAATCTGTGCATATGTAAAATCAGTAGACGACGGTGCATCTCCTTTGGGAATTCTGAGGCTAATATGAAGTACAGAGTCCAGCCCAGTATATATTCAATATTTGTTAGTTTCCTTCCTTTGTCTCTTCACCACATTTTCCCTTTCTGGGAAATGTTATCAACGCGATCGGCATGAACTGTCATTTCTCCGGCTGGCCCTCTCTGATCTTCCTCCTGGCCTTCCATGGTTAGAGTAGGGGGTGGGGAGTGGGACAGATGGAGATTGAAATACAGTCATGTACCATATAACAACGTTTTGGTCAAGATGGACCGCAGATGCCACGGTGGTGCCCTAAGGTTATAATGGAGCTGAAAAATTTCTGTCACCTAGTTACATAGCCATCGTAATGTCAAAGCAAAATGCATGACTCACGTATGTGGTGATGCTGGTGTAAGCAAACCTACAGTGCTGCCAGTCATATAAAATATAACACATACAATTGTGTACACGATGTAATACTTGATAATGGTAATAAATGACTGTTACTGGTTTATGTGTTTACTATCCTACACTTTTTATTGTTATTTTACAGTGTACACGCCTCCTACTTATAAAAAATAAAATTTAACTGTAAACAGTCTTAGATAGGTCCTTCAGGAGGTATTCAAGCAGAAGGTCTTTATTATCATAGGAGATGGCAGCTCCATGCGTGTTATTGCCCTGAAGACAGTCCAGCAGGACAAGATGTGGTAGTGGAAGATAGTGACACTGAGGATCCTGACCCTGTGTAGGCTTAGGCTAATGTATCTGTGTCTGAGTTTTAACAAAAAAGTTTAAAATGTTAAAAAAAAAAAAAAAAAAAAAAGGCCAGGCGCGGTGGCTCACGCCTATAATCCCAGCACTTCAGGAGGCCGACACGGGCAGATCAGGAGTTTGAGACCAGCCTGGCCAACATGGTGAAACCCCGTCTCTACTAAAAATACAAAAAATTAGCCAGATGTGGTAGCAGGCGCCTGTAATCCCAGCTGCTTGGGAGGCTGAGGCAGAAGAGTCGCTTGAACCTGGGAGGTGGAGATTGCTGTGCGTGTAAATAGCACCATTGCACTCAAGCCTGGGCAACAAGAGAGAAACTTTGTCTCAAAAAAAAAAATATATATATATATATATATATATATAAATAGAAAAAAGCTTGTACAATAAAGATATAAAGAAAATATTTTTGTATAGCTGCACAATGTGTTTGCGTTTTAAGCTAAGTGTTATTACAAAAGAGTCAAAAAGTTAACAAAATCAAAGTAAAAAAGTTACAGTAAGCTAAGGTTAACTTATTGTGGAAGAAAGAAAAATATTTTCAATAAATTTACTGCAGCCTAAGTGTACGGTGTTTATAAAGTTACAGTAGTGGCCAGGCATGGTGGCTCATGCCTGTAATCCCAGCACTTTGGGAGGCCAAGGCGGAGGGATCACTTGAGGTCAGGTGTTCCAGACCAGCCTGCCCAACAAAGTGAAACCCTGTCTGTACTCAAAAAAAAAAAAAAAACTAAAAATTAGCCAGGCATGGTGGCGGACACCTGTAATCCCAGCTACTCAGGAGGCTGAGGCAGGAGAATCATTTGAACCTGGGTGGTAGATGTTGCATTGAGCTGAGATCCTGCCACTGCACTCCAGACTGGGCAACAGAGCAAGACTCCATCCAAAAAATAAAAATAGGCCGGGCGCCATGGCTCAAGCCTGTAATCCCAGCACTTTGGGAGGCCAAGACGGGTGGATCACGAGGTCAGGAGATCGAGACCATCCTGGCTAACCCGGTGAAACCCCGTCTCTACTAAAAAATACAAAAAACTAGCCGGGCGAGGTGGCGGGCGCCTGTAGTCCCAGCTACTCGGGAGGCTGAGGCAGGAGAATGGCATAAACCCGGGAGGCGGAGCTTGCAGTGAGCTGAGATCCGGCCACTGCACTCCAGCCTGGGCAACAAAGCGAGACTCCATCTCAAAAAATAAAAATAAATAAAAAATAAAAATAAATAGGCCCAGTGCAGTGGCTCACACCTGTAATCCCAGCACTTTGAGAGGCCAAGGCGGGCAGATCACCTGAGGTCAGGAGTTCGAGACTAGCCTGATCAACATGGAGAAACCCCATCTCCACTAAAAATACAGAAATTAACTGGGTGTGGTGGCAGGCGCCTATAATCCCAGCTACTCAGGAGACTGAGGCAGGAGAATCACTTGAACCTGGGAGGCGGAGGTTGCAGTGAGCCGAGATCGCGCCATTGCACTCCAGCTTGGGCAACAAGAGCGAGATTTAGTCTCAAAAAATAAAATAAAATAAAAATAAATTAAAAATAAAATAAAGTTATAGTAGTATCCATTAATGTACTGGGCCTTCACTTTCTCTCACCACTCATTCACTGATTTTTCCAGAGCAACTTCCTGTCCTGCGTGCTTCATTCGTGGGAAGTGACCTTTATAGGCGTATGATTTTTTATCTTTTATACCATATTTTTACTGTACTTTTTTTTTTTTTTTTTTTTGAGGTGGAGACTCACTCTGCTGCCCAGGCTGGAGTGCAGTGATATGATCTCTGCTCCCTGCAACCTCCACCTCCCAGGTTCAAGAGATTCTTCTGCTTCACCCTCCTAAGTAGCTGGGATTACAGGCGCACGCCATGACACCGGCTAATTATTGTATTTTTAGAAGAGACAGAGTTTCGCCATGTTGGCCAGGCTGGTCTCAAACTCCTGATCTCAAGTGATCCACCTACCTAAGCCTCCCAGAGTGCTGGGATTACAAGTGTGAGCCATCACGCCCAGCCAACTGTACCTTTTCTATGTTTAGATACACAAACACCATTGCATTACAGTTGCCTACAGTATTTAGCACCGTAACATGCTACACAAGTTTGTAGCCTAGGAGAAATAGGCTGTACCATATAGCCTAGGTCTGTAGTAGGCTACGTCATCTAGGTTTGTGTAAGTACACTCTATGATATTCACACAACAAAATCACCTAACGATGAATTTCTCAGAACATGCCCCTGTCGTTAAGCAATGCATGACTGTGTTGATGCCATAGTTGGACTTGATGGCTTCCCTTCTGCACCGATAGCCCATGACTTGGTGATTTCTTTCTCCTGACTAGATACTTCCATTTGCATATCTTACCAGCAACTTAAACTTGGCAGCTCTGAAATGAAACAGGTTGTTTTGATTCTGCCTCCATGCGGAGCTCACATCATCTCCATTCCTGAAGCCACCACTCTCCTTCAAGTCTTTCATGCCTGTGACATTAGTACCCCTGGTACTAATTACCGCAGCTTCCTAGCGACTGCTCCTACCTCCAGTCTCTGCTCCTGTCAACCCAGCCCACCCACGTCACCAGCCACCCAGAAACCTCCAAAGAGCTTCCCATTCACTATGAAAAAGATCCACACTTCTTGCCAGGCATGGTGGCTCATACTTGTAATCCCAGCACTTTGAGAGGCTGAAGTGGGAGGCTCACTTGAGTTCAGGAGTTCAAGACCAGCCTGGGCAACATAGAGACCCCCATGTCTACAAAAATATTTAAGCATGGGTTTCAGGACCCATCTACACTTCCACAGCCCAACCCCAGCCTTTTCTCCCAGATTTATTTCTCCCTTCTTTGCCAAATTCTATCTTCTAACTGAATTGGACTGTTAGACTTTCCCAGAAGATGCTTTGTACTTTTTGCCTTGGCACTGCTGTGTACATCCGCCTGGAAGGTCTTCCCCACCTCGTCTACCTGTTACAATTCTTCCTAACCTTTCCAGTCCTGACTCAAATGCTGCCCGTACCAGCAAGCTGCTTTTGCTTTCTTATCTCACCCTCCTCACCACCACAAGTATGCCCGTCTTGTGGCACTACTTTCTGCCAGGAACCATAGTTAGTTCCTTGTGTGTGCCTGTTAGTCTCCATATTAGATTGTAAGCTCCTTAAAGGCAGGGACTGGCTGTTGCTTATAGTCGAGTAGTTGAAAAAGCATAATCAGACCAGGCATGGTGGCTCATGCCTATAATCCCAGCACTTGGGGAGGCCGAGGTGGGTGAATTGCTTGAGCTCAGGAGTTTGAGACCAGCCTGGGCAACATGGCAAAACCCCATCTCTCAAAAAAATACAAAACTTAGCCAAGGATAGTGGCACAGGCCTGTAGAGTGCCACCACTGAGTGTGGTAGCATGAGCTACTCAGGAGGATCACCTGAGCCTGGGAAGTTGAGGCTGCGGTAAGCTGTGATCATGCCACTGCACTCCAACCTGGGCGACAGAGTGAGACCCTGTCTTGAAAAGAAAAGCAAAAGCATAATCGTTGAAGTCATATATATCTGGGATCAAATCCTAGCCCCTTTGTTTATTAACTGAGTGGAAACTCTCTTTTTTTCAGTCTGTGTGGATATACCAGTAACGTAGGGCTAGTAGTGCCTGTCTGACAGAGTGACTGGGGGAGGGACATCCTGTACGTAGATCGCCCATTCTGGCGCCTGGCTCAGGATTAGTGTTCAATAAATGTCTTGAGTGGATGTGATAGGTCCTCTCCCCTCCCAGGGGGCCAATGAAATATAAGTTAATTACAATTTGGATAATTTCTGGGCCTCTGCGGTGTGCCAGACACTGGCCTTTGTGCTCTAGGGCATCTAGAGCCAAATCAAGTTCCTCAGCCCCAGGGAATCTGGACTCACAGGCACGGTTAAGTCGTGATCGGTTGTGAGATGTCACTGGTAATTAGCAATTGTGAATGAGCTTCTAAAAAATAAATCCATGCTAAGTCCAATTTATTTCTGTGATAATGTCACTCTTACTCCCTTAGATTCAAATCTGTTCTCTTGAGTGGGAGAGAGGGGGGCGGGAGCCTGCCCTGCTGTGTGTGGTGAGCAGCTGTTCTCTGGGAGCTAATAGCTGTGATGGTTGTGAGTTTCCTTATACTTTGTATCTTGACAAAACTGTCTGGGATTTCATCCAAGTCTGGTTAAGTCCTTGAGGGTGCCTGTGTGAGTCAATGTCACTTATCACATGGTGTCGGACATGAGGAAATGTAGAGAACTGCAGATTCAGACAACAGGCCTCTCTCCTCTCCCTCCCTCCTCTCCTTCCCTCCACTCCTCCCTCAGTCCCAGGCACATTAAGCTTTCACTGGACTTCAGCGAAATGAGAAAAATTAAGGACCACATGAAAACAACAACTTCGTGTGTTTGACTTCTTAAGGAGGGCTGATCTTTATTCTGCCAGATTTTCCTCTTTTGTAGTAGATGATGTGTCTTCTAAGGCCCTTTTGCAGCAGAATTTTAAAATGGCAGCACTGTGTCTGGCCCCACTTTAAACTGGTCTGAGAGCCCGGCTTCTGCATCATTTCCTGACCTCACTACAGGCATCTTGGACGAATGCCCAAGTCTTTAGGATCCTTTTTCCTCCCCGGCCAGCTTTGGTCATTTGTTTGCCAGAAGGCCAAGGGAGACTGGACTGCCTGCCTGTGTCCCCAGTGTGGCAGGAAGCAAGAGGCAGGCCTGGACAGAGGCTGGATGAGTGGATGCTGAGAATCGAAGTCATCTGTGTTACTGGCTTGTCTCCTACTTGCTTGTGCCAAAGGAGAAAGCACAGAAGGTAGAGTCAGAAGAATGGATTGGGGTTCCAATCCTGGCTCTGCCATTGCTGGCTGTGCACCCTCAGGCTGCCCATAAAACCCCTCTGAGCTCCAGCGGTTTGTCTGAGAATGGGGAGCTGGATCCTTCCCTCACAGGTGTTACGAGGATGAAATGAGATGGTGGATGTGAAGGCACACCATAGCCACACCACTACCACCCCGGCCCCAGCAGGTTTCACAGAATTTCCTTGTGACTCTTTCCTCCTTCAGTACTAGCACAGTGGTTCACACGTAGTAGGAACTTGGGAAATAGTGGTTTGTTTGGCTGCACATTTAGATGTGTAGCAGGCTGGTCTACGTAGAAGGATATTGCAGTATCCTTCCTACTGCACCAGTGACAGGAGCTTAGTCCTTAGCCCCAATTTCCAGATGAGAAAACTGAGGCTGCTGGGCACGGTGGCCCACACCTGCAATCCTAGCACTTTAGGAGGCCAAGGCAGGTGGATCACCTGAAGTCAGGAGTTCAAGACCAGACTGGCCAACATGGTGAAACCCTGTTTCTACTAAAAATACAAAATTAGCTGGGCGTGGTGGCAGGCACTTGTAATCCCAGCTACTTGGGAGGCTGATTCAGGAGAATTGCTTGATCCTGGGAGGCAGAGGTTGCAGTGAGCCGAGATCACACCATTGCACTCCAGCCTGGGCAACAAGAGTGAAACCCTGTCTCAAAAAAAAAAAAAAAAGAAAAGAAAAGAAAAAACTGAGGCTTAGGGAGGTTAGCCCTTGTCTGAAACAGAACCAAGATGTGAATTCAGATCTGATGATGGAGTCTGTACTCAGAACCACCATGACATGCTCCAGGTGTGTCCTGCAATCTCAGGTGCATGGTGAGTGGTACAGGGAGGCGAGCATGATCTAAGGGCCGAGGATGTTCCAGACATTGAGTGGCTGTCCCCCTCCCATGGGGCTGGCAGATACTTTGGTCCTTATTTCCCAGAACACATTCATTTTTCCCGATCCCTCCCACATACCCTAACCCTCTTTAGGATTCTTCCCAGACACTTCAGACACAGAGTAATGAATAGTGACTGAGGTCAGTGCCACAAAAGAACAAGGGATAGCAAGACCAGGAACACTGACCTTGACCAGGCAACGAGATAAAGGGCCCTTGTCTGTGCCTCCTGTTGCCTAGGAAGAGCCTCACATCAAACAGGGCAAGGATATGTAAAGCCCACAGATGGCCCTTGAGTGAGGAGGAGAGCACGGGCAGTGAGAGCGAGAATAGGGCTGCCCCTGGCTTTGTACCACTGTGGGCCAGATGGGCTGGGGTTGAGCTTCTGTACCCGGCAGATTCAAGTACCCTGGCAGTGGGCCCAATTACTTTTTTTTTTTTTTTTTGAGACTGAGTCTCGCTTCTTTGCCCAGGCTGGAAGTGCAACGGTGGTATGATCTCAGCTCACCAAAACCCCTGCCTCCTGGGTTCAAGCCATTCTCCTGCCTCTGCCTCTGCCTCTGCAGTAGCTGGAATTACAGGCATGTGCCACCATGCCTGGCTAATTTTTGTATTTTTAGTGGAGACAGAGTTTCACCCTGTTGGCCAGGCTGGTCTTGAACTTCTGACCTCAAGTGATCCACCCTTCTCAGCCTTCCAAAGTGCTGGGATTACAGGCATGAACCACCGCACCCAGCCACAATTACGTTATTAAAAGGCTCTTTTAGACCTGACACGACTCCTTCTGGCCCGAAGCATTCAGGCACGTGCTCCTCTGCATGGGAGATTGATAAGGTTATTAGAACCTCTAGTTCTGCTATTTTTGGCAGCTTTCTTTGAGCAGAGTTTTAGGATTGTGGCTGAATGACTCTAGCTGTACTATAATGATACAGTGTCATAAAAAATTCTCCTGCCTTTCTGTATTTGGAAACACATCATCTGTAATGATTCCTTTTTATTCTGTCTCATCCCTTTTAGGTCCCCAGAAGTATGTGTAGTGGTTAGAAAAAGCTCTTTGTAGTCATGGTCCTTAGTAAAGTTGGCTGAATCACGGTGACCAAGTCCTGGCTAATTAATGGTGGTAGCAGAGAGCAGTGTGATAATAGTGCAGAGAGCTTTAACATTTCAAATCGCTCACATGCACATACTTGGGGCTTGCAACAGCTTCCTGAGAACGCAGAGACAGGATTTAGTATCCCGTTTCATAGAGAAGGAAACCAAGGCTTAGGTGAAATTACTCACCAAAGGCTGCAGAGAAAGGAAGTGAGCAGAAGCGCATCTTTGGCAGAGCTGGTGTCCATGCCTGCGCACTCTGGCTTGCGGCCCACACAGTTCTTTGCTCTGCAAGATGCTGCACGGGTCACTCTCCCACTGGCTTTCCCTGTTGTTCCTGAGAAATGGGCCTTGGTAATACCTCTGAAGCCACAGGACATCTCAGCAGGATTCTGCATGTTAGAGCAGCTGTCACAGACCCTGACCTCCTGGAGGGCGGCACGTCCACAGCTGGCTCCTAATTCCCTCCTGGCTCCTAGATGCCCACACTCTTTAGCCTAGAGGATGAATTGAATCAAATGGAAACATTTCCGTGGAAGATGCCTAAGAAGGTGCTTCCACATTTTCGGTTGTTCCCCCTCGAAATTCTCAGAGGTAAACAAACTGTGTTTACCTTTTCCTTCTATCATCAGTGTAGCCGCCACCTCTGTCACACCTGGACAGAGGTAGAGGAGGAAGCAAGAAGGCTAGGAGGACAGCCTGGAATTGGAAATAGGCCTTCACATTCATGAGCAAAAACAAAACGATTCCCTGAATTTTGTGAAATAAGAAACCTGACTAGAAAGTACAATGAAATTGTGCTTGGTAATTCGCCAGCTTATAGAGAGAGACAAACAAAACCTGCTAACATCTGAGTGGTACAAATGTCCAGAATTGATGAGACAAGTGGAGCCATCTGTCCACTGGGAAATCAGAAAATACCAATGTCA
Organism: Macaca mulatta; assembly: GCF_049350105.2. Taxonomy (NCBI): domain Eukaryota; kingdom Metazoa; phylum Chordata; class Mammalia; order Primates; family Cercopithecidae; genus Macaca; species Macaca mulatta. The sequence goes on from NC_133415.1 coordinate 12,736,125, forward strand.
TGGGATGGTGGGGTCCGTGCCAGGCTTCCAGCCTCACAAGAGGGAGCTGACCAAATGGAGTGGCACCGAGGCATTGGAGCAGGGATCCAGTCGAGAGCACAGCCCAGAAAGAGTGCCCAGAAAGCTCAAGGCTTGGCCAAACCAGGGTCAAGTTAACATTAGAAAAAGACAGCAGGCCAGGCGCGGTGGCTAACGCCTATAATCCCAGCACTTTGGAAGGCCAAGGTGGGAAGATCACGAGGTCAGGAGATCGAGACCATCCTCGCTAACACGGTGAAATCCCATCTCTACTAAAAATACAAAAAAAAAGTTAGCCAGGTTTGGTGGCAGGCACTTGTAGTCCCAGCTACTCGGGAGGCTGAGGCAGGAGAATGGCGTGAACCCAGGAGGTGGAGCTTGCAGTGAGCCGAGATCGCGCCACTGCACTCCAGCCTGGGTAACAGAGCGAGACTCCGTCTCAAAAAAAAAAAAAAAAAAAAGAAAGAAAGAAAAAGAGACAGCAAAAGGGAAGAGCAAATACTTGATTTGTTTCCCTTCTAGGAAGATAGGAGCTGTCCCAGTGGACAGTTGATGTATGCTTGTGAGTGCCTCCTGTGTGCCCATGAGGAAATGGATGAATAAGGGGTTCAGAGTGCCCACACTGAGAGCCGGGCCTGGATTCACACCCCAGCTCTGTCGCTAACGAGCTAAGTGACCTCAGGCCAGCGGCTGACCAGCTTCATGCCTCTGTCCCTACAGGACCTAACTCCTGGGGTTGTTGCGATGACAAGGTGTGTAAATGCATGTGGAACACCGACAGGCAGGACACTGACAGCCATCACGTGTCATTACCTGCCTGTTAGTTACTGTGCTCGGCACCTTTGGGTTCCATGACCCAAAGTGAAAGTAAATTTGTTTGGAAATGTGAGAAATGCTGGAATGACATTATTTTGCTGTATTTGTCTAATATAAATCATTAAAAAGGGCTTAACAACCTGGTGATTTGTATTCGCTTATGTCAGTACTTCTGAGATAAAAAAAACTTTGAATTATGAGATAAATTGGGTCGAAGATGAAAGAGAAATGCCTGGATTGCCAGCAGTGCTCCCAGTCATCTCGGGTCCAGGCCCGTCTCTTTAGAAGCCCCGTCGGTTAGGAACAGCCGTCTACTGAGTGCCTGCCCTGTGCTTGGCACTGTCTCAGCTTTACAGACACTGTTTCACTGAATTCTCATAACGGCCTCATGAGATGGATGTGACTGTCCCGGCGTTAATGGTGAGGAGTCTGGGGCCCAGGGCCATACTGCTGGTGAGTGATTGAACCAGCAGCAGCGCCCAAGCCTCCCAGCTGCTGGTCCAGCAGGACAGGACCCAGTGGTCCAAGAAGGAGTAGGAAAGAACAACCAGGGAGCCTGGTGTGCCAGGGAGGGCACAAAGCAGCACCGTGCCCATTCCCCTGAAGATCAGGGCTGCAGAGTGGCCCCCTCGCTTGCCAGTAAGCCCAGACTGTCAGTGGTGACCTGAACATTTCCCTTCCTAAGCACAGCTTCTGGGAAGAAACGCCTGTATCTGTAGCGGGAGGGAAGGCCCGTGTCTGTAGTGGGAGGGAAGGCCCGTGTCTGTAGTGAGAAGGAAGGCTCGTGTGTGTAGTGAGAAGGAAGGCTCGTGTGTGTAGCGAGAAGGAAGGCCCGTGTGTGTAGTGAGAAGGAAGGCTCGTGTGTGTAGTGAGAAGGAAGGCTCGTGTGTGTAGTGAGAAGGAAGGCTCGTGTGTGGTGTGTGTAGTGAGAAGGAAGGCCCGTGTGTGTAGTGAGAAGGAAGGCTCGTGTGTGTAGTGAGAAGGAAGGCCCGTGTATGTAGTGAGAAGGAAGGCTCATGTATGTAGTGGGTACGCGGGGAAGCTACATTTGCTCACTGCCAGCTCAAGGCTCCATCCCGCAAGCCTGGCCCACAGTCAGTATTTGTCTTCATAACGACAGTGTGGGCTTGCAGCATCATACCAGTGTGTTCTTAACCAGGTCCCAGCATCTCGTGTTGACTCATCCTCCCGTCTGCAGACTTGCTGGCCATTTGGAAAAGGGTGCGGAGGAGTTAAGATGGGGAGGTGTCAGATTGTTACTGAGACATTTCTAATTTGTGATGTATGGTTTTGAAGCCAACTCTTTTCTTCTGGTTTTTCCTGTTTTCTACAGCACCCCCCGGGGAAAGACATTTTTCTGCTCCCACCAAGTTGGCAGGGCCTGCTTCCTGAATCTCCTGGTTGTGTCTTAATTGCCAGTCCCAGCACCTCCTGAGAGCCCCACTCTCTCCTCCAGTGGTCACAGTGGAAGGATCATGGGAGAAACAGAAGGGAAGAAAGATGAGGCTGATTATAAGCGACTGCAGACCTTCCCGCTGGTCAGGGTAAGCCCCAGGGGAGGGAGGCAGGACTGCTGATGGGGCCCACACAGCCTGGAGAGAGGTGGGTGGAGCTTGTCCCTTGCAGGATGGCAATGGGAGGAAGTTAAGAAGGCCTCTGCTGACTCAGACCTAGACATCTTGGAGTTGACAGTGATTCATTGTTTCATTCATTCATTCATTCACCAAGTATTAGGCCACCTGCTATATGCCAGGCACTGTTCAAGGCGCTGTGGGGATGGCGAATGAGACAGGCAAAGGCCTGGCCCACATGAAAGACATGTTTAAAGAGCATGATTAATCCCAGCACTTTGGGAGGCCGAGACGGGTGGATCACGAGGTCAGGAGATCGAGACCATCCTGGCTAACACGGTGAAACCCCATCTCTACTAAAAAATACAAAAAACTAGCCGGGCGTGGTGGCAGGCGCCTGTAGTCCCAGCTACTCGGGAGGCTGAGGCAGGAGAATGGCGTAAACCCGGGAGGTGGAGCTTGCAGAGAGCTGAGATCCGGCCACTATACTCCAGCCTGGGCGACAGAGCAAGACTCCGTCTCAAAAAAAAAAAGAGCATGATTGTAGGCAGTAAGTACTATAATGAAAAATGAAGCAGGTGGAAGGGGCTGGAGAGCCGAGGTTAGCTTCTGGAGAGGTTTCACAGATCAGAGACCTGAAGACAGAGAGCAAACCTCACAAAGACCTGGGAAAGAATATGCTAAGCCGGGGAAACAGAGGCACAGGAAGCCTGGGATAGGAATGAACTTGGCATTTTGGAGGCACAGAGAGAAGGCCAGCATGGCTGGAATGGAGTGCTGAGAGGGGTGGCGGGACGTAACCACCAGTGGGGCCAGACCCCACAGGCCTGCCCAGCCACAGTGAAGAATGTGGTGAGAACTATGGGTTCTGTCCTGAATCGAAGGGGGAGCAGCGAAGGGTTTTAAGCAGGGGAGTGATGAGATCTGTTGGTTTTCAAAAGCTCACTCCAGCTGTTGTGAGCAGAGTGGATTTGGGGATGCCAGACCAGAAGTGAGGAGACCAGCGAGGAGGCCACTGCGGAGGCCCAGAGCGATGAGGGTGGCTGCGTGCGGCTCGCGGCGCAGAGTGTGAGATGCGGTCGGGTTCAGGGTGTTCCATGAGTGCAGAGGCCAAAGGACCTGCTGCCAAATTGGAGACTGGGTGTGGGAACAAGAGAGTCCAGGGTGGCTGCTAGAGTCTGTCTTTTCCTGAGTATTGGGAGAAAAAAATGGTATCAATTACCAGGAAAAGGAAGATGGAAGAAGATGGGTTTGTGGGAATCAAGTTATTTTTAGACATCTAAGTGAGGTTATCAAGTGGCCAGTTGGACAGAGTAGTCAGGAGCCCAAAGAAGAGGTTAGAGCTGGGGGCGGAAGCGTGGGAGCCCTCCCAACACACAAGACCCCAGAGATGGAGTCACTGGAGACGGGAGAGTGGAGGTGGGGCCCAGGGCCCTCCAGGATCTGGGAGGAAGAAGGAAATCCAGCAGATCACTGGAGAAGGAGCAGAGGGAAAGGCCGGAGGAAAACCAGGGGCCCCAGAGAGCGCCCAGCGTGTTCTGCAGGCCTCCGGAGTGAGATTCTGTTGGAATGCACTTCCATAGCCAGCATTCCCTCTGCCCTCAGCCAGCCTTCTGCCCATGTCTGTTGGCTGGAGCCTGGTGCTGGCTTTGCACCCTTGCAGAGAGCCTGGGCTTGAGAGCCCACACGGCCCAGCTCCATGCCACACCTTTGCCCCAGCTGCAGGCCCTCAGTCAGGAGATGGGTCACCTGCCCAGGGCTGGGCCAGGGAGGCTACCTGCTGTCCATGCCTTAAGCTTGGGACAGAGAGGCCAGCCAGGAAGGCCAGGTCACGGGCTAAGCCTGTCTCTTGTTTGTCACCCCTGCCCTGTCTCTAGCACTCGGACATGCCAGAGGAGATGCGCGTGGAGACCATGGAACTATGTGTCACAGCCTGTGAGAAATTCTCCAACAACAACGAGGTATTGCCAGCAGTGCAGGCGGCCCCTCGTGCCTTTGGTGGCCCCTGTGGGTGAATAGAATGGCCCCTGTTGCCTGCAGTCAGCTCCAGAGAGTACTGCCAGTATAGGGCCAGAGCCTTCCTTGGAAGCGTTCAGTCTGGGGAAAGTCAGTGAGTGAGAGGCTGGTGCTGACTCCAGGCACTGACGGTCACACCCAGCCCTAGAGGAGCAAAGCCACAGGGGTCTCCGTGACGCCTCTGCCCGTGTTCCCTGCCTCAGGTGGGCTGCCGAATAGGGCACCTTTCCCCGTGGTTCCATCCCAGTGGTGAACAGAGGCCTGCCTAGGCATCCATTCATGTATTCATTCATCCATTCAAAAAGGTGTTGAACAGGTGCTGTTCTAGGTGCTGGGGATACGGCCAGCAGGCATCAACGCAGGAAGGCCATTCATCAATCTGGTGGGGAGAGCGAGAAGTCAGTGTTATGGCAGCCGGTGGGGAGGCAAGACACTGGCCAGTGGGAGCCCAGGCTTTGGGTCGGCCAGGCCCAGGTTCAGGTCCTGGCTTCAGCCCTTCCCAGCTGTGCCCTTGAATAAGCCATTTCTCAACTCTGAGTGCAGTTTCCTAGTCCTTAAATGGAGGGTGGTGATGGTGCCTCCTCACTGGGCCAGTCGTGAGGACGTATTTACTGAGACAATGGGGACAGAGTGCCCAGCGTGGCACCTGGCATGGTGGGAGGCACTGTTGGTGTACCTCAGGCGCCTGCGCCTGGACTCGCCCTGCTGAGCGGGGTTCCCTGCCCCTCTAGACCTCCTCACATGGGGGGCACATCTTGGAAGAGCAGGCACAGGAAGAAGTCGGCTGTGGCCATGACTAGGGGAGCAGTCAGCACCTCCCCGGAGCCCACTGAACGCATTAGGTACCTCACAGTCTGCAGGTCTGTCCATTCAGTTTGTCCTGAGACTGCCTGGTGCCCTGCTTGTCCGGGTTACATCTGAGGGAGGTGGCACTGGCCCGGGAAGCCCGCACTAAGTGCACAGCCAGGACGTGGCCCCAGGCTGTCTGCAGACCTGATGCTTGCCTTCCCGCCTCAGCCAGTTTCTTGTTGACTGCTGAGGTGATGTCTAGTTTTCTGTGCCTGTGTAATAGACCTGGCAGGAGGTGGCCTGTGTGGAAATCCTTTCTGAAGCAGGAGGACAACAGAAATAGGACAGCAGGTCTTTCTCTTGCCAAGACCTCGGTGCCAGCCTTCTCCTTCCTGGAGAAGGACCTGAGTCCTGCCCCCTCCTCCCCTGCGCCCCCTGATGAGCGCCCTCTTCCTTCCAGAGCGCCGCCAAGATGATCAAGGAGACGATGGACAAGAAGTTCGGCTCCTCCTGGCACGTGGTGATCGGCGAGGGCTTCGGGTTTGAGATCACCCACGAGGTGAAGAACCTCCTCTACCTGTACTTCGGGGGCACCCTGGCCGTGTGCGTCTGGAAGTGCTCCTGACACTCTGTCCCCTGCCCCGTCCCCTGCAGGGCCTTTTCCTGCCACTCATCTGTAGGGGGGAGCAGTCCCAGGCGGGTCCCGGTTTCTCCAAGGAGAGTTGGGATCTTTTCTGTTTGTCCTTGTGTACCAGTTTCCTGAGCCACACCCAGTGTGTGAACTTGACATCTCCATCCCCAGGCTCTCAGTCATCTCCCTCGGAGTCTCAGGGTGTAGACGGGGCAGCAGGCATTGGTCTGTGTGCCACGGTGGGGCGGTGTGACAGGGTAGAGGAGGTGGGAGATGAGATTTTCCACACAGGAACGCACCAGTCCCCCCTTTCTCGAGGGCTGCTTTCCCCTTGCATCCTGGGAGCCCCACTGCCCTGCCATCCCCAGTACTCCCGGGAAGTGTCTGCCATCTTTGTCGTTGGTGGCCATATGAAAATGGCCCCAAGAAGGAGACGATTCTTTCAAGGGACACAGGCAGCTTCTCTCCTTGTCCTCTGGGGAGGTGCTGACCCCGCAGAAACCCCTTCCCCCCAACTTGACCCCAGGCTGAACAGACCACTGCATCTCACTGGGCCGGCAGCCACCCAGCTCCCCAGCCTTGGTAGGGACCAAGCAGCCTTTCCCGTCCCCTCCTCGACCCGCGCAGTTGAGAGCCAGGGGCTGTCGTGTGGGAGCTGCTACCTGGCAGTTTCTCGAGGGGTCACCGAGCCTCTGGTGGGACACCTGGGCAGGAGTGCTCTCACCACGAGGCTGCTTCCGCAGGGAACCCTGGCCTGCCCGCGACTTCACATCAGGGACCGCATGCTGATTTGTACTGCTCTCTGCTGGGTTTTCTATGTTCTTTTTGAGTGTGGGAGAAAAGTTTTAGTAGAAGGGTGAATCGTATTTTACACAGCAGTCTTATTTATATAAATGTCTTGGTTTTTACAATTAAAATTACCAAAAACTGACCTCATTCTACAGTCTCTTGATGTTAGGGGAAGGTGTGATCAGTATCCTCAGGCTCAGGTACCTAGAGATGTTTCTGGCTAACCTGTGAGGCTGTTGAAAGCCCCTGGCCCAGGCATAGCCCCACCAGATCCGGCCCGGCCCCTGTCACCATTAGGTCACTGAGGTTGGGGGCCAAGTGCAGCCGGATGGGGCCACACGGACACTGAGATACTCTTGGCAGCTGGACTGAGCTACACTAAAGACGTTTTCAGGCCCACAGAATTTCACTCAGTTCAACAGATGCTTATTCAGCAGCCACTGAGGGTCAGGCCCCAGGAGCTGAGGATACGAAGACAGAAGCCACAGATCTGGCCTCAGTGAGCTCTCGGTCCACGGCAGAGGGCATGGGCTCCATCATTTCACTCATGCAAAAAGTAACCTTGTAAGATAGGATAGGGCATTCTGGGAGGAGGGAGGAGGAACTCCAAGCCCAGCCTGGGGAGTACAGGGGTCTCCAGTGGGGTAAGGCCTGACAGCCGACGCTTGAAGGGAAAACGGGATCTTATCAAGGGAGAGGGCTGCTCTTAGGACAGAAAACTAGACATTACCCCATAATGTCTAGAAAACTAGACGTTACCCCATAATGTCTAGAAAACTAGACGTTACTCCTGGGGTAAACGCAGGACATGAGAAGTGACTTGAGGACAGGAGCCACGTGCAGGACTGTGAAGCTCCCTCAGGGGTTGTCCCCTGCATTCGAGCCTCAGAAATGAACACCCCGGCCATGGACAGAGCAGGGAGAGCCTGCCTTGCCGTGCACACAGGGGCCCTCCTGAGATGGTCCCTAGGACACATGGGTCTGGGAGCTGAAACCCTGTCCTTGTCAGTCCCAGTCCCGCCCTTGTGAGGCTGAGCGTCCAGCACTAACAAGATCTGTCAACAGATTGGCTGGACAGCCTCATGGCGAGCAGATAAGGTTTGCTTAGACCAGACCCCTGCAGCCGAGGGGAAGGTTGCTGCCGTGTGTGCATCCGGCCTGAGAGCAGCGGGACAGACAAGCAAGAACGGGAAGGCGCAGTCGCCGCCTCAAGGCTGACCGTCTGGTTGGGCGGCTTTGCAGCTGGTCCTGGCCCTCTGGGACTTGGCGGATGGGCAGCTCCTTGGCCTCAGACCTGCCCTGGCCAGAGCCCTGTGCCATGCGGGTGCTGCGGAGGGATTGGCAGAAGGGAGTGAACGGAGAGGCGGGGGCTGGCGCTGGAGGTGGGGAGCAGGCGCCGAGGCCTGGAATAGCTGCGCTGATTAACCGCCCGCTCTGCATCTGTTCTCTCCTTTCATCTGCTGCACGTGGGTGCCAAAAAGCGAGGCTGGCTCAGCTGGCAACCAGGGTGGTGGGGGTGGCAGTTAGGAGCGTGGGTGCTGAGGCCCGCAGAGCTGGTTCAGGTCTGGCCCTGCTCCTCCTAACCTCTCTGTCCTTGGTGGCTCTGTCTGTAGAATGGGGATACACTGCACCCACCTCATGAGGTTGACAGCAGGCCTGGGACCGCATCTGGAACAGGTGACGCCCCCGAGGTGTGCACCACATTGTCGCTGTGCTCCTCCTCTTGCCACTCGTGGACAGGGTGCTGACACCAGCTTCTCAGGGTGGGTGGAGATGCAGCGAGACGGGGCTTGTACAGTGCTTGGCCCTCACAGGCGCACTGCAGTGGCACCACGGGTGGCGAGCCTGCCTTCCACCCTAGTCACTCCTGTCACTGCAGCAGACCCCTCCTCACTTGCCTTCCCAGAAATGGGTCATTCAGTCTCCCTCTCTTGCTCCCAGACAATGGTGTGGTCACCGTTGGGCCAGGTCAGGTGACTGGGAACCATGGCAGGTGTGTTGCCCCGATGGCTTTACTTCCACTCCCCTAGACCCATGCCAGACGTGGACACCTGGCCTTCCAGGGCCCTTGCTGCCCATAACATTCGATAAGCATTTGATGATGGGCTGAAAGGAGAGGGCCGTGACCACAGAGAAGGCACCATCCTTGCCACCCAGCACACAGGGCCAGAAGCGGGAACAGAAAAGCAAGACAGGTTCATTTGCTGGAAAAGAGAAGGTGGGGTTCAGGGAATCTGGAGTTCAGAGAGGAGAGTGACTGGGGAGGGCTTCACAGAGGAGGTGGCATTGAACTGGGTCTTGGCATTTTCCCAGGGAGGGGGAAGTCACCATTGTTTGAGGGACCAGCCTCCCGTGTAGAGCCGCAGCTCCAGGAAACTCACGATGGGTTCAGGGAAGCTGGGCAGTGGCCGTGGATGGGAGAGGGTGCGGGGGTGGGGAGAGAGGACGGGGCTGAAGGTGAAGGGGTTTGCTGGGGCTCAGGAGGAAGGAGGCTTCCCCCACTTGGCAGGCACTGGGCTTCCTCCCTCAGGACCCTGATGTGTAACTCTCAACAGACCTCCAAATTAGGGGTTGCTGTTGCTATTTACAAATGGAGAAACCCAGGCTCGGAGGATGGAGTGTCTGGCCCAGGGTCCAGCTAGGGAGCAGCTGTAGCTGGGACTTGAACCTGGGCTACCTGCCTGGATAGTCCCTGCTCTTCCACACACGCTGCATTCTCAGACCTACTGTCCACTTCCCTCCTGCCCCGTCCCCCACAGACAGCTGGGCTCCCCGCGGCCTGGTCATGCCTTGGGCCATCCATCTCCTAGCTGCTTCCCCTACCATCGCCAGGCCTCCCCTGCACCCTCTATGGCAGTTGCAGCATTTATAGTGGAGGCAGCGACCACAAGCCTGCCACCAACTCCACCTCTTCGCTACCATCTGCAGTGTGGGGAGCAGGGCCTCGCCCCACTGACACCCCAGTCCCCTCTGCTGGGCCCAGCCAGATTCAGTGTGGGGCAAATCGGAAACCTTGTCTGGACATGTCTAGAGGGAGTCACAGGCCCCAACCCCAGGGCCTGTCCCTCTGCCTGGGAGAGCAGCGAGTGCCCCGGCCGGATCAGAGAGTGAACCATAGGTCCCCTTGCTGGGACTCCAGAACCACAGGCTTCCCAAGAGTGGGGAGCAAGGGGTGCCGAGGCGGTCAGTGTGAGAAGGTGGAGGGTGAGGGCTTGGTCACGAGGTCCCGTGGCGCCTGTGGGAGGGGATGTGCTGCCGCGGGGACCACCGCCTTTGAAGCTCTCTGCGGGGCCTGTGGAGAAATCTGGTGAATATTTCATGTTGCCTTGGAAGAGGCGCAGAGAAACTCCAGCATCTTGTTTAACCTATTTCCTGCTTCTCCAGAGGACAGACCCTACAGGTAGGCAAGGGGGTGTGCCCTTGGGCTGTGGGGATCCAACTCAAACCGGTGTCCCCCGCCACACCCTGCAGCAGGAGTGAGAGCTGTGCAGCACAGGCTCAGCTCCTTAGCGCAGAAGCAGGCAGCATCTGATTGTGTCCAGGTTTGGGAGGGGGTTGTCAGAGTGCAGCCACAAAAGCCGCCACCCTGTCCTAATTTCCTTTCGTTCTCCTCATCTCATATTTAAAGTAACCACCTCCCACCACCAGCTGCCATCTCCAATCCTTAGAAAGGCCGTGGGGGTGGAAGGAGAGCACGCCTAGAAGGCAGAAGACTTGAATCGTTTTGAATAATATTCCCAAACTATTAGATTCCTCAAACGTGCCTGGCACGGCACCAAGCATTTCACCAACCCCATCTTCTCTAATGTGTACGTCCATTCCGTGAGCAGATGCCCTCAGTATCCCCCTCGCACAGATGAGGAGACCCACGACCTAAGTGGCAGAGCCAGGGTTCCCCGCAGGCCTGTGACAGCTCTGAACCCTCGCCAGGGTTGCCTGCCAACTTGAACAAGCCACTTCGCTTCTCAGATCTCAGTTTCGTCACCTGCAAGATAGGGTTCGCAGCTCTGGCTACGCCTGCTTCCCAAAGTTACCGTAAGGCCCCGAGGAGACAATGGCCCTGAATGTGAGCGTGCTTTACAGTTGGAAGGGCTGATAAGTATTCGGGTCAGGGACTGTGGGGAGCCATCCCTTCCTTGGGCCTCCACTCTGGGTGAGAGGCTTGGGAGTCTGGAAGGCTGGGGTGTGCCAGATAGGGAGGTTATCATCTCTAAGCCCCCGTAGGCACTGGGGGGAACCAAAGCAGGAGAGGCAGGGCAGCCACACATGCACATGCACCTGGTCCAGTGACCAAGGGCCCCAGGTGGCTGTGACCAGAACCCGGAAAGACAATCCCAACGGCAACTATGTGGGAGGACTCGGCTGTTGACCCAGCAGGGTCCACACTGCGTTTGTCCTTCCAGTCTCAAAATGGCCAGTGGAGCAGCCTGGAAGATTCCATGCGGCTCCTCCTTCCCCTAACAGTAGGGAGATGGCGTCGTAGAGAACGTGTGACATGCCAGGGTGGGAGCTGGCCTCAGGTCTCCACTGCACATCAGCAGTTCAGAGCGATACCAGCTCCTCCAGAACCCCTTCCCTGCTGCACTCCCTGACATAGTCACTTTGCGTCCCCACGGTGCCACATCTCCTGTCATGGTGTCTATACCTGCTATGCTTTATTTACTCGATGGCTGGGGCTGTCTTATCTCTCTGCATCCCCGATGCCTAGCCCAGGGCCTGATATGAATGGAAAATGCATTGTGACTAGCAAGTGAGCGAATGAAAGTATGAATGGATGGGTGGATGGATGGCTGGGTGGGGAAATGGGTGGATGGATGGATCGATGAATGGATGGGTGGATGCGTGGATGAATGGAACAGATTTCTCTAGGAGGTGCATCAGCAATGACTGGGTCAGGGCCTGATATGAATGGAAAATGCATTGTGACTAGCAAGTGAGTGAATGAAAGAACAGGTGGGTGGGTGGGTGGATGGATGGACAGATGGAATGGATGGATGGATAGGTGGGTGGATAGGTGGATAGGTGGATGGGTGGATGGATGGGTGAGTGGGTGGATGAATAGATGAGTGAATGGATGAATGGATGGGTGGGTGGGTGTGTGGGTGGGGGGATAGGTAGATGAGTGGATGGGTGGATGGATGGAAAGACTTCTCCAGGGCCAGGCGTGGTGGCTCAGGCCTGTAATCCCAGCACTTCGGGAGGCTGAGGCTGGTGAATCACTTGAGGTCAGGAGTTCAAGACCAGCCTGACCAACATGGTAAAACCCTGTCTCTACTAAAAATACAAAAATTAGCCAGGCATGGTGGCACATGCCTGTAATCCCAGCTACTCAGGTGGCTGAGGCAGGAGAATAGCTTGAAGCCAGGAGGCGGAAGTTGCAGAGAGCCAAGACCATGCCACTGCACTCTAGCCTGGATGACAGAGCAGGACTCCTTCTCAAAAAAAACAAGGAAGAAAAAGAAAAGACTTCTCCAGAAGGTGTATCAGCAAGGACTGGGTTGGGGGTCGAACTTTGTCATCTGACTTCTGATACCCTCTGCCAAATTTCCAGGCCCCTCATGAAAGGCCTCAGGTCTGTTTGGGACTCACAGTCACTCCACTTAGAGCTGGTTCCTAAGAAAAGATGAAAATCCAGCACAAGTGGAGCCCATGGGTGGAAGGGAAGGTGCTGTTTGAGGAGAGCCCAGCGGAGAAAGCGCATGGGCTTTGCAGTGAGACGAGTTCCAGTGCCAGCCGCACCCCATGCCAGTCATGTGGCCTTGAGTGAGTTCCTTCATCTCCTGAGCCCCATTCTCTTTGTGGGCAAAATGGGGAGAAGTCCTTGCTGGCTGAGCCCAGAGGGTCACTGGGAGGATGAGGGTCTGGGGGAGCAGCTGCAGAGTGGGTCATAACCCTTCTGTCACCAGTAGCGGCTGGAGGGTGGTCAGCAGCCAGTAGGAGACCAGCTTGGCTCTGGGTCTTATGTTAGTCCTGTGACTGTACAGGAAAAGGGTCTGGATCCAGACCCCAAGAGGGGGTTCTCGGATCTCGTGCAAGAACGAATTCAGGGTGAGTCCACAGAGTAAGGTGAAAGCAAGTTTATTAGGAAAGTAAAGGAATAAAACATGGCTACTCCTTAGGCAGAGCAGCCCCGAGAGCTGCTGGTTGCCCACTTCTTTTTTTTTTTTGTTTTTGTTTTTTGTTTTTTTTTTTTTTGAGACGGAGTCTCGCGCTGTCGCCCGGGCTGGAGTGCAGTGGCCGGATCTCAGCTCACTGCAAGCTCCGCCTCCTGGGTTTGCGCCATTCTCCTGCCTCAGCCTCCCAAGTAGCTGGGACTACAGGTGCCCGCCACCTCACCCGGCTAGTTTTTTGTATTTTTTAGTAGAGATGGGGTTTCACTGTGTTAGCCAGGATGGTCTCGATCTCCTGACCTCATGATCCGCCCGTCTCGGCCTCCCAAAGTGCTGGGATTACAGGCTTGAGCCACCGCGCCCGGCCTGGTTGCCCACTTCTATGGTCATTTCTTATGATATGTCAAATGAGGGGTGGATTATTCATGCCTCCCCTTTATAGACCACAGAGGGTCACTTCCTGACATTGCCATGGCATTTGTGAACTCTCATGGCACTGGTGGGAGTGCAGCAGTGAGGACGACCAGGGGTCACTCTCGTCGCCATCTTGGTTTTGGCGGGGTTTGGCCGGCTTCTTTACTGCAAACTGTTTTATCAGCAAGGTCTTTATGACCTGTATTTTGTGCCGACCTTCTATCTCATCCTGTGACTCAGAACGTCTTAACCGCCTGAGAATGCAGCCCAGTAGGTTTCATTTTACCTAGCTCCTATTCAAGATGGAGTTGCTCTGGTTCACAAGCCTCTGACATGACAACAGCTTTCAGTGTCACCTGCACCTGGGCACCAGCCTGCTGTCCTGGCGGTCTTTCCGGCCATCATTCAGCAAATATTCAGGGGCTCCTGCGAGGTGCTGGGCCCTATGCAGAGGAAACAGACACTCACTCTGGTTCCCAGGGGACACAGACTCTAAAGGGTCCTCCTAAAGGAACCGGCAGAGCTGAGGGGGCACCGGGCAGATGTTCCGGAGGGTGGTCTCAGCAGGAGTGCTCTGCAAAGCTTCTCCGGAGCCTTCCCTGTTCACCCTGCGGCGGGGTGGGAAGCAGAACCTCCCTGCTTTGACTGCTCTCAAAGCATTTGCCCCAGCTGAGGGGCTTTGTGTTATAGCACCCACTATGAGGCTCAGTATGGGCTTGTGTACCCAGCTGGTGCTCAATCATTGTTTATTAAGTAAATGCCCTTGTCATCCACGTATTCATTCACCAAACTTTCCAGTCCATTCTTTGTGCTGGCCTCTGCTGGGGCCAGTAACACAGGACAGTGTGACATGGTCGCCACACTTGTCTGCTGGGGCCAGTAACACAGGACAGTGTGACATGGTTGCCACACTTGAGAACCTTGCGTTTAGGCAGACGCAGGAGACAACAGGGACAGCTCTGTATGCAGAGTGCCATTCTGGGTGCTGAGAGTGCCCGGGACAGGGGCAGAGACCAGAGGAGGGACATTTGAACTGGATCTCTAGGAAGGAGCTGGAGGTCAATACAAGAGGATGGGATCAAGGAGGAGCCGGGAGTGTGTGCACGGTGCTGAAAACAAAGAGCATGACGTTTTTAGGAAACAAGACCACTGGCCGGGCACAGTGGCTCACACCTGTAATCCCAGCACTTTGGGAGGCCGAGGCAGGCAGATCAACTGAGGTCCAGAGTTCGAGACCAGCCTGGCCAACATAGAGAAACCCCGTCTCTACGAAAAATACAAAATTAGTCAGGCGTGGTGGCTTGCACCTGTAGTCCCAGCTACTCGGGAGGCTAAGGCAAGAGAATCGCTTGAATCCGGGAGGCAGAGGTTGCAGTGAACCAAGATCGTGCCATTGTACTCCAGCCTGGGCAACAAGAGCGAAACTCCATCTCAAAAAAAAAAAAAGAAGAAGAAGAAGAAGAAGAAGAAGAAGAAGAAGAAGAAGAAGAAGAAGAAGAAGAAGAAGAAGAAGAAGAAGAAGAAGAAGAAGAAGAAGAAGAAAGAAAAGAAAAGAAAAGATAAAGAAAAAGGAAACAAGGCCATTTGGTGCAGCCAGGGCAAGGGGGCCACGTGGGCGAGGGGGTCGTGAGAGATGCCTCTGGAGAGGCAGGCGGGGGTCAGACCTGTGTGGGCTGCATTGGCTGAGGCAAGGCGTGGAAATGGGTGGCTTGGAAGGAGGTGACAGCACCCACATGGCAGGTGCAGTTCCCTCCCAGAGGGTGGGCTGGGGGCAGGGAACCTCGGCCAGGATGGAGAGAGGGTGCTGAACAGGGGAAGGGGACCAAGTGCGGCGACTCACCAGACATCGGAAATGCCACTGTGAAAGGAGGGCCTCAAGGATTCAGGGAGGGCGCGTCTCAGTGATGTAGCTGGGTGGTCCTCGCCTCAGCGCAGGGACCCCATGGAGCTGAAGAAGACAGTAGCATGTTGGTGATGGGCCGGCGTCTTTGGAGGTTTGTCCAGGGCGAGGACGCATCCTGTAATGAGTATTCCGGAGCCCAGCCCCATCTTCTCCTCAATAAGGCTCCAGCAGGCCAGACCCCAGGACAGTGCTGGGTACCCAGGCTGGAGGCAAGCCCCTCCAGGCCCCAGTGGGGTGAGAAGCAAGGGGGTTGCATGAGGCCTATACAGCTCATGCATAGTTCAGGGGCTCCAGGACAGGGTCTCAGCCGGTTTCTCTGTCCCCTCTGTCCCGGGCTCCATCCATTTTGTTGAATGCCATATTTGCTGCTGGACCCTGGAATGGCCAGATACGGCCCATCCCTGCCACCAGCAGCAGCTCCCTCCCCTCAGAGGCCTTGACTGCAGACTCAGCCAACATGACCACTGACTTCCCAGGGGTTGGAAGTGCCCGACAGCCCAGAGGAGCAGAGGCCTCGATGCCCAAGGTTGGCCGGGAGGGCTTCTCAGAGGAAGGGACGTCACAGCTGGGCCTGGAAGAGATTTCAGTAGGCCCCAGGGAGATGAGGAGGGGTTGGGACACTGCAGCCAACGAGCTATGGGTGAGGAGTGCACAGCGCTGAAGACGGGGCTGGGTGAGACACACACGTTATTGGGCCCACAGCACGGAGCCACGAAGGGCTTCCTGCAGGAGAGGGATGCCACAGGGCCAGGCCTGAAGAACACAGGCCCCTTCTTCCCGCTCCGAGGGCCGGTAACCTGCTCTGCTGGTCAAGAATGGATCTGGGCCTCAAACTATGCTATAGGCACGGAGAGTAGCAGCCTCCTAAGGCAGCTCTCACCTGCTTCTCGCCTGACAATAACCAGAGGAACCATGCTGGTTAGCGTGGCCTAACCCCCCAGCCGGCGGTTTCTCCACTTCCCTGGACAAAACCCAGCACTTCAGCCTGACCTGTGAGGCCCAGCATGGCCTGGACCCACCACCTCTCAGCAGGGCCCAGCTCTGATCCTCAAGTCTGGGGACCCAGGATCGGGGAGGTCCAAACCAAGCTGGCAGAGCCACCAAGCCAGGCCTCACCCAGCTCCACTTCCACATCAACAGGGGTGACCAGCATGACCTGCAGGACCCCCGGTGAGGGAGGATATTGTGGCCTTGGGTCAGCCAATTCCACCCTCAGCCCCCAGCGCATGCTCCCTGTCCCCAGCCCTGTCCTCTGACCTCATCTCCACCTTGCAGTCCAGAAGTCTTGGGCAACCAACCGAGGCTGACCGTGATGTGCCCCAAACACGGGCAGGCCTTCTTCAAGCCCAGGAGGCGAGGGCCTGGGTTGGGGCACCCTCTGGCTCTGCCATGGGCTTGCTGTGTGTCTCTGGGGCCAGCCACCCCCTCTCTGGGACCATCTCTCCTGTGTGCTCCAAGGGGCCCCTTTACGGTGCGCTGTTAAGCAGAACTTTGGGGCTCCCTGCACCCCTGCCCCTCTGGATGATACAATCCTCCAACCGTGCCCTGGCTCACCTGCTATTTCTCCAAGATGAGCTCTTTCCTCCACCACACAGAGTCTCACTGCAGCCGGCGGCGCAGGGCGACCTCTCATGGCCACATGTGGGCATAACATGGCTCATGCGCAGGGCACTGGTGGGATGCTGGGAGGGCTGGCCAAGCCCTGGGAGGACTTGGGGGAGACGCTGGGAGGACTGCAGTTGAGGGGACCTGCTGGGAGGGAGCTGGGGGGCTCACCTCACTCTTCTCTGAGGCTCAGACTCTTCACACTAATTGAGAAAAGGCGTGATGGCTTCGAGTCAGACCTGACTTCCTTCTGCTCTTCAGTTACAAATATTTATTTATTATTTATTTATTTTCTTGAGACAGAGTCTCGCTCTGTTGCCCAGGCTGGAGTGCAGTAGTGCCATCAGCTCACTGCAACCTCTGCCTCCCAGGTTTAAGTGATTCTCCTGCCTCAGCCTCCCTAGTATCTGGGATTACAGGCACCTGCCACCACGCCCGGCTAATTTTTAAATTTTTAGTAGTGATGGGGTTTCGCCATGTTGACCAGGCTGGTCTCAAACTTCTGACCTCAGAAGATCCACCCGCCTCAGCCTCCCAAAGTGCTGGGATTACAGGCGTGTGAAACTGTGCCCGGCCACAAATATTTATTGAGCACCTGCTGCATACCCTAGCTGTGTAGGTCCTAGAGCAACCACCTCAGAGCAGGCAGGTCTGCACCTCGCTGCAGCTGCAGGCCTGCGGGCCCCAGCACCTCCTCTTACCTCTCCGAGCCCACCCCGTGTTGCCACTCAGTACTGCCGGTCTCACAGGGCTCCTGAGGGCAGAGGGGAAGGTGCTCATGTCCTGGCCAGGGAGACACCTGGGACCTGATGGTCCTGTTGGCAATCACCACCCACCTCCTCCTCCCACTGCTCCTGCCTCCGCACTCCAAGGCCCTTTCTTTCAGAGGGTTATTCCAAGAGCTCCCGCCTGGGTGCCCAAATCTCATTGTCCCAGTGCCCCTGTCCATGCTGGGTGCCTCTCTGGGAGCTCATGGGGGTGACTGGTTCATCCTCTTCCCCCAGGGGATAAGATAATGGAATTGGAGGGGGAAGCTCTGGGGAGCACTCCAACATTGCCTCCACAGCCTCTTCGGATTCTTCACTTCGGTTTGCCTAAAGCGGGGCAGTTCTGAGCTCCCTGCAGGGGAAGGGGACTCCCTACCCCCTGTAGGCAGCACAGGCCCCGCAGTATCTGGGCTTAGGGAAAATGCAGGCAGGGCCAGCCCCTCTTGGCGCCCTTTTTGTGGCTGGGGGTGTCACCTCTAGAACACAGTCTACCCCACCCTGCAAGCCTACAGTCACCCTGAAAAGGGGCCCTGCCTGCTCCGTACGCCCCTCCTCCCCTAGAAAGCCACTCCCTGGAGTATCCCTCTAGAACCACGTACACCTGCGGGTGCTCCTGAGCAGGCAGGGCGGGGAAACAGCAGCCAGGTGCCCTGCCAGGATCACACAGCTAATGTGGCCGAGCAGAACAGTGAGTCCAGAGCAGGCTCGAAACCCCGTGTTCTTGAGGGATCCAGGCCCGTTTCCCCCAACTTTAGAATGGCCTGCCTGTGGGCTGTTTGGGGAAGGAAGCCAGGGGAGGAAGGGAGGCGGGCATGTGCACAGCCCTGAGCCACGTTCTCATTCCGGCCTATCCACAGCCCCTCAAGGCAGATGTCACTACTCCACTTTTAGCAGGTGAAGGAGCCAAAGCCCCGGGAGGTGAAGCTGCACCCATGGTCCGTCTGGCAGGTGCAGGATCTTGTCCCTGGGGCTGTAGAAGGCATGCCGCAGTGGCCCCTCCACCCAGGACCAGTAGTGGCCATCCCTGGCCTAACGTGAGTGTCCCTGCCGTCTGCCAAGGCATCTTGATGTCAGTGGGGCTCCAGGACAGAGGGCCAGGGAGGGAACGGGCCATGCAACTAGCTATGTTTGGGAGTGTTCCAGGCAAGGGAACAGCAAGAGGAGAGTCCTGGCCTGGCGCAGTGGCTCACGCCTGTAATCCCAGCACTTTGGGAGGCCAAGGTGGGTGGATCACCTGAGGTTGGGAGTTCGAGATCAGCCTGACCAACATGGAGAAACCCCACCTCTACTAAAAATACAAACTTAGCTGGGCATGGTGGCACATGCCTGTCATCCCAGCTGCTCAGGAGGCTGAGGCAGGAGAATGGCTTGAACCCGGGAGGTGGAGGTTGCAGTGAGCTGAGATCGCGCCATTGCACTCCAGCCTGAGCAACAAGAATGAAACTCCGACTCCAAAAAAAAAAAAAAAAAAAAAAGAGGAGAGGCCTGAAGCGGGACTGAAGAGACTGTAAGGACATTACATGATTATGTGAGTCCTGGTGTGACCCCACAAATCCCTCTTCTCTGCACCAGAGGACAGCCCTGTGGGGTCTCACTCACTGGGAACCCCACGCCTGGCACAAGATAATGAAGGCAGTCAGTGGCCACGCCCTTCTCTGGGAGGACTGAGGCTCAGAGAGGAATAGGGAACGAGCCAACATCCTTCCCTGAGCTCAGGGCGCACATGAGGCCGTGTCTGCTGACAGCCCCTCGGCCTTTCCACGAGACCCGAGCCTACGAGACATCGTCCCCGCTTCCCTGGGCCCAGCCTGGCCAACCACTGCCCCATGATTGGGGTGGGCCTGGGGCCACTGGAGCTTCTCAGCCAAGCTATGCCCATGACTCTCCCAGCTGCCTCTCAGGGGAGACGAACTCGCCTGCTGTGCCCAGGTCTGAAGGATTCCTGCTGCTCATCCTCATCCGGGACGCGGGTGGCAGGCGCCAGTCCAGGGTGAGTCACAGGGCAGCTGTCCAGGCCAGTTGTGTGTGTGTGTGTGTGTGTGTGTGTGTGTGTGTGTGTGTGTGTGTGTTTTGTCCCTTTTCTTTTTTGGCAGCGGAATCCCTTTTTTCAAATAAATTTGCCCAGGGAACCCCAGTGTGTAAACCAGAGCAGAACAGCTCTAGTCGAAGTCAGGGGAGTCGGCGGGGATCCTGTCCTCAGATCTTAGGGAACATTCTGGCAAACCGCTGTCTGGCCACCTCCTCGGTCTACCTGTGGGCCAGTGAGGCTCAGAGAGGTTTGGGCTTTGAGTAGTTGGTTAGAATGGCTGGCAAGCAACCAGGCCACCTACCTGTAGCCTGTCCTAGAGCACTGGATGGGAGCAGGGGCTCCTGACTCCTAGCTAGTGGGTGGCCCCATCCCTGAGCCCCCGCAGGCCCCCACTGTGGTCCCCTATGGCCCCTTCCCCAGGTTTACAGAGCCTTTCCCAACCTCAGCACTTCCAGGGTGACAGTGGCTACAAGGGCTAAATGGGGAGCTCCCCCACTGTTACCCCAAGTGGCCTGGGGGAGTCCCTTTCCTACTTTTCCCCGGGAACCCCCAAGGTCCCAAGGCCTAGCAGAGCTCCTCAGAAGTGTGTGTGTGTGTGTGTGTGCGCGCGCGCGCATCTTTCGATGTAACCGAGTGTGTCTGTGTGTCTCTAATGTATGTGTCTATGTCATTATGTATCTCTGTATGTGTCGGTGTGGGGGGGGGTGTGCACCTGTGTCTGGAGGGGAACAGAAACCCCTCTTCGTCTCTCCTGAGTGCTGAGAGAGCAGGTGAGAGCCTCCCCTGGGGTGTTCTGTCCTCTGTCACCGCCCGTGACCTGGTGATGTCTATGAACCACCACAAGTGAGGTTCCCAGGACTTTAGACACAGACGCAGAGTCTTAGGCCTGGGGACAGCCTAGGGATACACAGCCCACCCCTTCTCGATCCTAAAATGTGTGGCACAGATTCATTCATTGAGTCATACTATTTTATTTTATTTTATTTATGTTTCAGATACAGTCTTGCTCTGTCACCTAGGCTGGAGTGCAGTGGCATGATCTCAGCTCACTGCAACTTGCACCGCCTGGGTTCAAGTGATTCTCATGCCTGAGCCTCCCAAGTAGCCAGGATTACAGTCGCCTACCACCGCGCCCGGCTAATTTTTGTATTTTTAGTAGAGATGGGGTTTCACCATGTTGGCCAGACTGGTCTCGAACTCCTGACCTCAAGTGATCTGCCTGCCTCAACCTCCCAAAGTGCTAGGATTACAGGGATCAGCCACCACGCGCAGCCAAGTCATAATATTTTAAATTATTTTTTAAAAATCATTTGAAATAAAAATAATTTCATTTAACCTTCATACTAACCCCACAAAACACTCTTGTCCTCTGAGAGGTGCGTGGCTGACGAGGTCCCATAACACATAAGGGGCAGCTTCTGAGGATGAGGTCCCACTCCCACACCAGAGGCATGGCTGGGTGCGGTCGGGATGGCCATCCTGCTGCAGGGACAGTCCCCTTCTTGTTCTCACCAGGGCAGAGGGTCACTAAGGCTGAGGCCAGAGTGACTCCAGTTAGAAAGCGCTGTGGCCCTGATACCCAGCGTCCTTCCCGAGGGTTGGGACAGCATCATCCACCCCAAGGACTAAAAAACAGGGGGTGTTTCCGGCCGGGCACGGTGACTCACGCCTATAATCCCAGCACTTTGGGAGGCTGAGGTGGGTGGATCACGAGTTCAGGCATTCAAGACCAGCCTGGCCAACATAGTGAAATCCCATCTCTACTAAAAATACAAAAATAAAAATAAAAAATTAGCCAGGCGTGGTGGCAGGCGCCTGTAATCCCAGATACTCTGGAGGCTGAGGCAGGAGAATCACTGGAACCTGGGAGGTGGTGGTTGCAGTGAGCCAAGATCGCACCACTGCACTCCAGCCGGGGTGACAGTGCGAGACTCCATCTTAAAACAAAACAAAACAAAAGCAGGGGGTGTTTCCAACAGTCAAAGCCTGGGTTGTTTCTCAGCTGCCTGGGGTTCTTTCCCCAGCTGCCCAGGCTGGCATCTTTTCCAGCACACGAGTGTGGAAGGAGGAGTGTCTCCGACCCCTGTCCAGTGGGGTAGTGTTGCCATCGGACGTGAACTAAGCCAGGCCTCCTGCCCACTGTCACCAGCTTGACCCTCGGGGTCACTCTGCTTCACAGACAGAAGGGCTCCCCAAAGACTGCGTGAAAATCAGCCTTTGTTTATAACACGCTTGCGAGGCTTACTAATAATGAAAAATGCAAGAAGGTGGGGGAGCCTCCACCTCAGTTGCCCTGGTCAAGAAGCCTTGGACTGGCTGGGCGCGATGGCTAATGCCTGTAATCCCAACACTTTGGGAGGCCGAGGTGGGTGGATCACCTGAGGTCAGAAGTTCGAGACCAGCCTGGCCAACATGGTGAAATCCTGTCTCTACTAAAAATACAAAAATTAGCCCAGTGGGGTGGCACATGCCTGTGATCCCAGCTATTCGGAAGGCTGAGGCAGGAGAATCGCTTGAACCTGGGAGGTGGAGGTGGCAGTGAGCCGAGATTGTGCCACTGCACTCCAGTCTGGGCGACAGAGCGAGACTCTGTCTCAAAAAAAAAAAAAAAAAGAAAGAAAAAAGACAAAAGAAAAAACAATCTTCTCCCATCAAGTCCAACAGAGCTTAAAGGTTTAAAAAAAAAAAAAAAAAACTTCCCCCAGTGGACCCAGTGGAGTTACCAGCATGTAATCAATTCTTCCAGAACAAGTGGTGACAATACGTGAATGTTGTCTACCAGGGATGCCCAAAACAAACTCAGTGCCTGGGGTTTGGCCCGGGGGCTGGTTACATGGGCACCTTCTGCCTGGCACGTACCAGAATTCTAGCCCCGCAGAAGGAAAGCTGGCGTGCGTCGTGGACGCACTGTGTGTAGAAACAGTTCTGGCACTGCGGGCTGGTCTTCTTAGGGAACGGTGGCAACCCTCCCAAAATCCAGCTTCCCAGATGCCAGCCCAGGGCCAGCCTTGCAAGCAGGCCTTTGTCTCCAGCCTGCTATGTTCATTCTTTTCTGCACAGTTAGGGGGGGAGGAGGGGAGGGGAGGCCATGAGGCAGAGGGGCAGATAGAGGCCATGTCATGGGGGCCTCCAGGCCATGGACTTGGCCGTGGGGCTGATGAGCCATGCAGGATGATTGGCTGCAGGCAGGTGACCGGGTCCAGCCCCTGCTTCAGGAACATTCGCCTGGCAGCTTTGTGGAGGCTGGAGCAGAGGGGAGGGAAGGGGGCAGCCAGGAAGCTGCAGAAACCATCCAGGGTCAAGTTCAGGGACTGAAGCTCACTGGAGAAGAGGACAGTGTAGCAAGAGGCCCCATGGGGGCAGAAGGCCCATCTGTCTCAGGGGAGGAGGCGGGGCTGTGCCAAGGGGGTCCCCAGGGAACTGTTTGAGCCTGGGAGAGGGAGAGGGAGGTGCAGGATCCAAAAAGCATGTCCTGGGCAGGGCTCAGGTGAGCAAGGGGTGGGGGCAGGAACCTGGCACTGAGGTAGCTGAGGTGGGAGTGGGGGCTGGGCTGGGGAGAGCCCGGAAGGGGAAGGTTAAGAAATTGCCTGAATTACAAATCACCGCAGCCACCGTGGCCCTAAGAGCCGAGCTGTTGAGAATCAAACAGGAGGAGGATGGGGTCACCGAGAAAACAACCTGGACACAGAAAAGAAGGCAAAAACAAGAGAGTTCCGAGCACCCCAGACTCAAAGGAGAGAGGGAAGACCATGACCCAGGGGACCCTCAGAGCCTGTGTGGCCAAGCTTGGGAAGCCAGTCCAGGGAACAGAGGAGAGGTCGCCAGGGCAGGCATCAGTTCACACACACACATTCACACAAACATGCACACATATTCACACACACACACATATTCACACACATTCACACACACACATACACACATACACATATACACATTCACACACAGTCACACAATCACACACTCGTACACACACATTCACACACACATTCACTCAAACATGCACACACATTCACACACAGATTCATATTCACACACATTCACACAAACATATGCACACACATTCACACACACACACTCACACACAGTCACACAGTCACACACTCATACATTCACATACACATTCACACAAACATGCACACGCATTCACACACACATTCATATTCACACACATTCACACAAACATATGCCACATATACACACACATTCACACACAATTCTCACAGTCACGCACTTGCACACACATTCACACATACATTCACACACTGCCACACACACTCACACTCATACACACATACACATTCACACACTCGCACACACATTCACACACATTCCCCCGACACACTCCCCACACACACACTCATACACACAATCACACACACATTCACACTCACTCCCCCAACACACTCCCCACACACACTCACACTTTTACACACAGTCACACACACATTCACACACTCCCATACATATACTCATACTCACACACACTCTCACATTCTCACTCACACCCACCTGGAGGTGAGCCTCTCCTGGACACGGAGGGGAGGGGGCAGCCCTAGTCCCTGGCTCAGTTGATCCTGCCCCACCATCCCTCCCTTCAGCATCAAGAAGCCGGCACTCTTCAGCCTACACCTCCTGGCTACCACGCCCTACTGCCAAGCCACTTCCTGCTTCTCAAGCCCCTGGAGGCCCTGGGCTGGCAGCCACAGGCCATCCTGCATATAACACACAGGTGCATGGACAGGGCCCTGGGAGGTGCCACCTGACGTGCTTGACTGCAGGTCCAAGTCAAGTCGAGCTGGGCAGCTGCCCACATGCAGTTTTGTGCCATCAAGGCCACCCACCCAGACTTCCCACACCTGGATCACTCTGGCTGTCGGGAAGCACCGTCCCCAGGGAAACAGAGGCACTGGGGGAGGGGCAGTGGGCACAGAGGAGGGCTGAATGAACTGGGGTCCCAGGCTCAAATGCCCTCAGCCATGACCAAGGCCCACCAGCCCTCCAGCTGCCCTGGGGACCACCCTGAGTGACTCACTGCGTGCAGGCTGCAGTGCTGACAGCTGGCTGCTGAGTGTCCCTGCGTGGGATGCACACAGGCCACACCCACAGCAACACTACTGTGAGAAGTGGTGGCCTAGAGGGTCCTGCCACCTCCTCTGCCTCCACAGACACCTGGCAGGGAAGGGGGCAGGACAATTACTCCCCTTGCTCTACAGGCAAAAAAAAAAAAAAAAAACAAGACGAGAGCAGGGTTTGTGGGCTGCAGCCCTGCAGGAGGGAGGTGGGTAGACTGCGGAGTTTTTACTGGGGTCAGGGGCACTCGGGTTGTGCTATGGCGTTCCAGCTAGCCCAGGGAACAGAGCTGGAGGTTGCAGCGACAGGGCTGGATGGGCAGAGGCGGCTCTGCCAGCTGTCACCATGCAGGGGGCCTGGTCCATCTGGCAGCTTCCCCACCAGCTGAGCTGAGCGCTCTCGCTGCTGTCCCCTCTGCCTGGTACTCTTGTCCCCTGTGTCCCTGGCTACTCCTCCTGCCCTTCAGGTCTCTTTCCCCGGCAGCTTCTCTGACTCCCCAAGTCTAGTTAGGAGAGTCAGGGCCAGACCAACTCTCCACCAGGCACAGCAGGCCCAGGGCCATGGCCGTGAATTTTCAGGGGCTGACAGAAATGTTTTAATTATTTGTTTAATCATAAGGGAAAAAATGGATATAACCTAGCCTGGCTTGTGGGTACTGACATAGTTGCAAAACACAATATTTAACACTTTTTCTGGAGGAGAGGACCCATGAAATTCACACTGGGTCCCCTTGAGCCCTGTGTCCCTCCTGGGCATGTTGTATGGTCTGCTCACACGACTGCCTTCTCCACCAGACAGTGGGCCCCGGGAGGGCAGGGGCGTGTCTTACATTGTCAGAACAGGCAAGCAGTAAGCATTTGCTAAATAAATACATGCTTATAAATAAAAAAAACAGTTAGCATTGATTGCTAGTTAGTGATAGTTAGCAATCCTTGCCCAGGGCCAGGCACTGTACTGAGCTCCTGTGACACAGACACATTGATAGTATCCCCGTTTTACAGAAGAGGACATCAAGGCAATGAAAGGTTAAACTTGCCCACGTTAAACTTGGGATGTCTGCATTCCAAGCCTGCTCTCTGAACCACTGGGCCAGAATGTCACCACAGAAGGTGGTGCAGCTGGTGGATGTATGAAGAGGCTGAGTCCAGGAGGAACAGCCTCCCGCAGACAAGGGGCAAGCAGGCTATGTCAGCCCATGAGTTCTGGCCCATGGATCGGTGCCCTCGGGAGCTGCAGCGCTGCCCCAACCTCCCTTCTGAGTGCACGGCCAGCTCAGGCCATTCCTCCACGTGGGCAGCAAACACTGAGCCAGATTCTGTGCTCAGGGTGTGGGTGACAATGACAGCTAATCGCAGCTTACATCTACTGAGTGCCAGCTCACTGCAACCTCCACCTCCCGGGTTCAAGCAATTCTCTTGCCTGAGCCTCCCAAGTAGCTGGGATTACAGGCACACACTACCATGCCTGGCTAATTTTTTTGTATTTTTAGTAGAGACAGGGTTTCACCATGTTGGCCAGGCTGGTCTCAAACTCCTGGCCTCAGAGGATCCGCCCGCCTTGGCCTCCCAAAGTGCTGGGATTACAGGCGTTCATCACTGCACCCAGCCAAAAGATTAGAATTTCATCAGGCAGAGAAACAAGGAAAGGTGTTCCAGGCTGAGGCACAGGCTGAGTAAGGGCTCAGGAGTAGGAGAGGCCTTGGGGGGAGGCCCTAGGAGGGCAAGTGAGGCCTGCAGGAGATCTGCATCTGCAACCACTGGGGAGCCAGTGATTTAAGATTGGGAAGCTGCAGTCTGGCAGTCTACTTGATGAACGTTTATTGAGCATTTATTAGGAGCCAAGCACTGTAATAGGTGTGGGCGACAGAGGTGACTAAGGCACAGTCACCCACAAGAGTCTGGCCAAATCTCTGCATGCCTAAGACTGTCCCCCTCGGTCAGGGGCCCACGTTGTGTTCCTGGCACCCTGGCTGACCCACTTTGTAACCTGGATCCCACGCCTGCACTCCTCGGAGTAACCTTCTTCCATAAAATGAGCTTAACTGCGCTTGTCACCTGGTGCGGAGCTCTTTGAGCTCTCGGGATGAAAGATTGTGTAAAAACGGAGCCTTTGTCACCAGACTGGGTGGGGTGGAATAGGGAGCCCACATCAGATCCCCAAGGGTGCAGAGAAACAGCCCCTAGGAGTTGGAGGGAGGGTTGCCAAGCTCCCCTGAGGTTACCACCCTCTGACAGCTGCCAAGCGTGTTCCTGCAGCCAGAATGCCTGACATGAAAGTCCCCCGCCCCCGCCAAGGCCTGCCTGTGATGGTTAAATGACAGACGCCGACACCCTGGCTGCTGACTGATGCTGACAGCAGGGAGGGACGTGGAGGTGGCCTGGGTTGCAGACAGGTGTCTGGAGGCTCTTCCTTCACTCTTGTGTTCATAGGACGCTGAGCACCCACCACAACCTGTCACTGTCCAGTGTCCATGGGGGAGGCAGACAGGCACACAGCACATTCCACTATCACGTGGGGTGTTAGAGGGGAGGCCCTGCTCTCTGGCAGCACAGGGAAGCCCACCTGACAGAGGATGGGTCCAGGACAAACCAAGGGCCCAACCTCCTCCCTTCTCCCCGCAAAGATCATGGTGACAAAACCCCTTTGTGATGAAGTAGTTCAGATGTCCTTTGCTCAGGTGACCCTCACGCAAGAGGAAATGAAAGCCAGAGAGCCCCGTTGACTTGTCCAAGGCCACAGAGCCCATCGGTGTGGCACACAGGCCAGTTATCATTATTCCGATTCGTTGGCTTGTGGCTTCATCACTCTAATCTCCGCCTCCGTGGTTACGTTGCCCTCTCCTCGTCTTCTCTGCCTCTCTTTGTTTTTTTGTTTGTTTTGAAACAGTCTTGCTCTGTCACCCAGGCTGGAGTGTGGTGGCTTGATCTTGGCTCCCTGTGACCTTGACTTCCCAGGCTCAAGCTATCCTCTCACCTCAGCCTCCTGAGTAGCTAAGACTACAGGCACACACCACCATGCCTAGCTAATTTTTTTGTTTTTGTTTTTCTTTTTTAGAGATGGGGTCTCACTATGTTGCCCAGGCTGGTCTCAAACTCCTGGGCTCAAGTGATTCTCCCACTTAGCCTCCTGAGTAGCTGGGACCACTGGCGTGAACCATTATGCCCAGCTATTTTTTTCTTTTCTTTTCTTTTCTTTTCTTTGTTTTAAGAGATGGGGCCGGGGGAGAGGGGGGCGGTGGTCTCACTAATTTGGCCAGGCTGGTCTCGAACTCCTGAGCTCAAGCGATCCACCTGCCTCAGCCTCCCAAAGTGCTGGGATTACAGGCATGTGCCACAGTGCCCAGCCCCTATCTTTCTCTTAATGGGATACTTGTGTTACACTTAGGGCCCACCCTGATAATCTAGGATAATCTCATTTCAGAATCTTTAGTCACATCTGCAAAGTCTTCGAATGTAGGTAGCAGTCACAGATTCCAAGCATTAGTACTGAATTCCTGTGGCGACCATTATTCTGCCTGCTCCCAGCCCCCAGAGGACACAGAGTTTAAGAGGGGCCTGCCTTCAGTCAGCCTGTGGGCATGAGCCTCATACATCCACTCAGCACATCCTGGGAGGGGACCTGGACTCCTCACCCCCCACAAGGCCAGAACCCCCTGTCTGCCAGGAACCCCAGAGAGGGGGAAGCAGGCTGTGCAATGGGGGCGGTAGGATGTGGAAACCACAGAAGTGGTTAGGACAGAATTCTGGAGTTAAGCATCCCAGAGATGAGGAGTCAGAGAGGCCCTTCCCCTATCTGGATGCTGCCTCTATGTCTGATTTGAATTCTCCTTTCATTCCTCCATTTAGCAGACACTCAGACCAGAGCCAGGCTCGGTACCAGGCTCTGGAGAGCTTGTCCATGTCCTCAAAGAGCTTGCAGTCTAAACCTAGGAGTGATAATGGCCAGCACCAGGGTCTCCAGGAGGCTGGAGGAGCAGGAGACTCTTCTCTTTCCAGAGCGGGCAATGTAGGCCCAGGAAAGGGGACTGGTTTTGTCTGGAGTTGGGCTGAAGCCACTTTAGCATGAGGGTTTTGCCTTTCCTCAATCCCCCGACCCCAGAGCCTTCCTGTGCCTTCCTGTGATTTTGTCATTCTTGTCTCGTTTCCTCTTGGTATTTTCAAAGTACAATAACGACTGTTCACCTTCCCTTAGAAGGGCTGGCACAGAAAGTGATTCATCCCAAACCGTGCACCTGCTCTATCTGTACAGTTGGCGGGTGGTGAGCCAAGGAACAGGACCCCCGGAGTCAGGCGGCATTTTACTCAAATGCTGAGCACTCGTTCCAAGTTTGAGTAAGGTATAACAATGAGTGGCCAGTCCTGCCTTCCCACAGCTCAAGTGCGGCAAGCACCGTCCTTAAAACAGAAGAGCTGGCTGGGCGCGGTGGCTCATGCCTGTAATCCTAGTACTTTGGGAAGCCGAGGCGGAAGGATCACTGGAGCTCGGGCGTTCGTGACCAGCCTAGGCAAACATAGTGAGATCTCGTCTCTATTTAAATAAAATAGAAAATCTATTTAAGACAAACAACAGAAGAGCTGTCGTGAAACTTGGGTGCTCTGGGTAAAGCTTGGGAAGAGGCAGGGCCTCCCAGCATGTCTGGAATCCCAAAATTAGCAACCTGTTTCCTTGTCTGTAAAATGGGTGTTGACATGGTCGGCTAAGAGGACAACAGCACCGGTGCCGGGTGTTGAGCAAGCCCTCGACAGCCTCACCGAGAGCGCACCAAGGGCCACCCGCGCGCTGCTGCTCCGGGGACTCCCACCTTTCCCTCGGACGCCGGCCTGGTGAGCCAGCCTGCGGGCGCGCGTGGGGGCGCTCGGAGCGGTCTCAGGAGCTCTGAGCCTCCAGATCTGGAGTCCAGTGCCCTGCCGAGCCCGAGCCCCAGCACAGCCTCCCGTCGCGTCTTCCCGCGGCCTGGGGGTCCCCGCCCGCTCAGCGCCTCCCACGCGCGGACTCCTAGGCTGAGCGTGCCGGGCAGCTGGGCCCACGCGAGGGCGGGGCGAGCCGGGGCTTTGTGTTCAAACCGGCCAATGGGTGGCGGCGGTGGGCGGCAACGGCCGGCAGGGCCTGGCCAATGGGCTGCGGCCTGTCAGCGTTGACTGACAGGCGCACACATACACAGTCGGCCACACGCGCGCCGCCCGGCCCCACTCGCGCAGCGCGGGCCTCCGCCGGCCGCATTGTCCGCCCGCCTGCGTCGTCCCGCGTCGCCGCTCTTCGCGTGCCCGCGCGCCCCGGGCCCGGCCGCCGTCTCGCCCTGCGCGGAGCACCGCCCGCGGGATCCCCACGCGGAAAGGGGGCGCGCCCCGGCGGCGGGCGGGCCTCGAACGCCCCCGGCCGGGTTAGGAGCCGCCGCGGCAGCAGGTGAGTGCGGGCGAGCGCAGGAGAGGGTGAGGGGCAGCGGGCTGGCCTGACCCCGGGTCACCGTCGGGCCGCTTGGGCGGGGCCGCCCGACCAGGCCTGCTTCCTCCTCTCCGGGCCGCGCTGGGCCGGCTCCAGTCCCCACCCGGGTCCGCGGCCCGCGCCGTGACTCACCTCCCGGCCCCCGCCGCGCCCGCCGCGCCACTGGTCAGCCGGGAGGGCGGTGTCTGCGGGCGAGACTTCCCGGGCAGCCTCCCGGGAGGAGGAGGGCAAAGGCCGGCTGCCCCAACCCGGCCCCGGGCAGCGTCTACGGGTTTTGTGCCAGACAAGCCGTTTCCAGGGACAGGCAGTTCCCAGCCTCTGCCTGTCAGAACTCAGGGCCTCGGAGGAAGGCCTGTTTTGTTCAGTTCTAAAACAAAACAAAACAAAACAAAACAAAGCAATGGGGGCCGCGGTGTGACTTACAGAGCCTTGAAGGCGCGCCTTTGGTGACGATTTCTGCAGGTTCGGCCTGTGGGAATGAAGGCAGGGGGAGTTAGCACCGGCCATTTGGCACGTCCCACAAGGGCGTGTGGCCTGACTGTGCCCAGGGAGTGGAAATGTCACGAGGAAGATGCCCCAGATCTGGGTTAAGTCTGAAGATGGATGGAGATGTTTGTGATGGGGAAGGGCGGAATTGAGAAAAGCATGTCGCCCAGCTGAGAAGTGGGGAAGGATGCTTTAGGTGAGCGTTTCTTAACTGATTGTTGGGGAGGAGGTGGGGCGGGGGTGGTGTCTGTTCTGATGCCCAGTAGTAGATTTCAGCTCCTAGAGGCTCACTTCTTGTTTTGGAGAATGGGGCCTCGACCTTTTTCATCTTGTGAAACCCAGACTCAGTGGTAAGCTGTTTTGTGATGCCAGGATACCTCAGGAGAGACTAAGAGGCATCTCTGGGAGTTCTGGCAGGGCAGAGGCGGGTGCTGACAGTTTCAGCACTCCCCACTCAACCCCCATCAGAATATTTAGTTCTTCCCAGCAGCAGCTTGGGTATGGTATAAACATGTCGCCTTGTTTCTGCCCTGGGCAAAGGTGTCACCTCCTTCAGCAGGACAGGGGCTAAGAGGAGTCCCTGTGTGGGCAGCTGGAGGCTTCAGGTAGGGGTGGCACAGGCCAGGGCAGGGAGGGGGGAGGGGGGATTACCTTATAAGGACAGGAATAGACACAAGGACCCAGGCCAACTTCCTGCTTTTCCTACTACCAATCGGTCCCTTTTCCAACACCAGCTAAAAGTAGGGGGGGATGCCAGATGGGCATCTGACCTGGGAAGACGCCAAGAAGGCCAGGACATGAGGCTGCTTGTGTTTCAGAGGAGGACTTTCTAGCTGGACTAACCAGACCTTCGGGTTTCTGCAGCCTGGGTTGGGAAGTGTACTTCTATACCTGCCACGCAACCCAGAGAACGGGTCATTTAAGTATCAACCAGGAATATCAGAAGTGATCAAAAGTCACAAGCAAGTGCTAGGAATTCTCAAGTGACTTTGTCATACAGGCCAGCGGAGGCACTAACGTTGAGACTCCTCATGTTGGCAGTCGAGGACTTTGAATTTGGGTGTCTAGACCTTAGCGGTTCATTAATCTGCCTCCAGTCACAGAATGCCACCTTTTGCCAGATCTTTGCACTCTGGCTTTCTTTGTCCTCATTATCAATTCCAGAGCCTTGATCTCTGCCCCACGTGGTGACCGGCACTGACTGTAACTCATGCTGCCCTCCTCCTCCCTATTTTGTTAGTTTGCTACCAGATATTTGTTGTGTAACAAGTTTGTATACAGCCTTGTTTTGCACATGTGTGGGGCTAAAAAAGATTCTAGAATCTTCAATACATTCCTGAAACAACTGGAAAACTTTATGGCTGAGTAGAAAGACCCAGGCCCTACAGCCTGTCAGAGCTGAGCCCAAACCCTGGCTTTGTCACTTACAGGCTGGGGACTGTACGCAACTTACCCATTGCCTCAATGTCCAGGTTCTTCCCTTGTAAATGGGAGTCATGATACCTACCTTGCTTCTAATAATCATAAATGGGGTATACAAGGAGCCTGGACCCAGCAGACACTTACATTTTATCATCATCTTACCAAGATGTGGCAGCACAATGTGCACCATGGGGACAGAGTGCGAGCACCATTAGGACGTAGGTGGGAGCCTGGCCAACCTGGTGAAACCCCGTCTCTACTATAAAAAACAGAAAAAAGAAAAATGCTTTTGACTGAGCGTGGTGGCTCATGCCTGTAATCCCAGTACTTTAGGAAGCCGAGGTGGGTGGATCACCTGAGGTCAGGAGTTTGAGAGCAGCGTGGCCAACATGGCGAAATCTCCTCTCTACTAAAAATACAAAAATTAGCCGGTCACAGTGGCGCACACCTGTAATCCCAGCCACTTGGGAATCTGAGGCAGGAGAATCACTTGAACCGGGAAGGTAGAGGTTGCAGTGAGCCGAGATTGCACCACTGCACTCCAGCCTGGGCAGCAGAGCGAGACTCTGTCTCAAAAAAAAAAAAGAAGAAGAACATAGGTGGGGTCTACATGGGGAAGGTTTTCCATCAAGGTTCGCTGGGGCCCTCGATCAACGAGCGTATGTCAGCAAAGGGACACAGCTAGAGCGAGACTGGGAGAAGTCTTTAGGGAGAAGGCAGGTGGGATGGCTGGACGACCGGGCGTGCAGGCAGTGACCAGAAGTTTGCAGGTGCCTGTCACGTGCCAGAGTCTCTGCTACTTGTTAGAGGTCGAGGAAGACCCAGTTCTGGCTTGTGCGGAGCTCAGCACCACGAAGGATAAAGACAAGGAAACTGAAAATTGGGAAGCCTGTGGAAAGCGCCCTGGAAGAGGCTCCAGAGTCGCTAAGTGAGCCCCAGGCCGGGCACGACTCCAGCCAATGCACAGTGCGGGGGTGCTTCACAGATCCCTGCCTTGCCCCCCATCAGGGCTGTTTAGACTGAATGCCAGGGGTCGGGGGATGGTCTGTTCTCGGCTGTGAGGTGATGCCTCCATTCCACCTCCTCCAGAGGGGAGCTGGGGACAGCCCCAGGCCTCACATCCAGTCCTCCTCCTCCTCTCTCTCCTTAGATTCTCTTCAGGGGAAGAGTCCACATCCTACCTCATCATGTCCCGAAGAAGCCAGCGCCTCACGCGCTACTCCCAGGGTGACGATGATGGCAGCAGCAGCAGCGGAGGGAGCTCAGTGGCCGGGAGCCAGAGCACCCTGTTTAAAGATAGTCCTCTCAGGTAGGGACCCAAGGGAGTGCCACAGCCCCTGGCGACCCCACATGCTTTTGGTCACTGCCCGCACGCCCTCTAGTCCAGCCATCGCCCTGCCTTCTTGTTGCAACCTTCATGGACAGAAATCGAAGGACGTGGGCCCCCGTCCGGTCAAGGGGGTCCTGCCTTGCTTAATGTGTATGAGCACGCAGCACCCCTTCTTCTCCCCGCGACTGTGAGCCGGGCTGCTGCCCTGATGCTTAGAAAACAGGAAGTGGTAGGCCGGGCGTGGCGGCTCACACCTGTAATGCCAGCTCTTTGGGAGGCCAAGGTGGGTGGATCACCTGAGCCTGACCAACATAGTGAAACCCTGTCTCTACTAAAAATACAAAAATTAGCCGGGGGTGGTGGTGGGCAGCTGTAATCCCAGCTACTCAGGAGGCTGAGGCAGGAGGATCGCTTGAACCTGGGAGGTGGAGGTTTCAGTGAGCCGAGATCATGGCATTGCACTCCAGCCTGGGCGACAAGAGCGAAACTCCATCTCAATCTCAAAAAAAAAAAGGAAACAAAGAAAACAGGAAGTGGAGAGAGGCAGCTTCAAGCATAAGCCAGGCCGGAAACCCCAAAACTGCAG
The DNA here is from genome assembly GCF_049350105.2 of Macaca mulatta. Taxonomy (NCBI): domain Eukaryota; kingdom Metazoa; phylum Chordata; class Mammalia; order Primates; family Cercopithecidae; genus Macaca; species Macaca mulatta. The sequence goes on from NC_133415.1 coordinate 12,769,922, forward strand.
GCTGGGCTCACAGGAACCCCCTCTGCTCTGGACGGGCGTGTCAGCCTTACCATCCTTCCTGGCCCCACGCCCGCATGTCTCGCCACCTGTCCGGCCTCAGCAGCTGGCCAGCGACACAGCTGAGGACAGGCGCAAGTCCTCAGGCCACTGGGAAATGGGCTGCAGCGGCAGCTGCCTGGTTGTCCTGCCCCTCTCACAGACATGGGGCCCGAGGACAGGCCCTGAGGCCTCTCACAGACATGGGGCCCGAGGACAGGCCCTGAGGCCTCTCACAGACATGGGGCCCAGAGGACAGGCCCTGAGGCCTCTCACAGACATGGGGCCAGAGGACAGGCCCTGAGGCCTCTCACAGACGTGGGGCCCAGAGGACAGGCCCTGAGGCCTCTCACAGACGTGGGGCCCAGAGGACAGGCCCTGAGGCCTCTCACAGACGTGGGGCCCAGAGGACAGGCCCTGAGGCCTCTCACAGACGTGGGGCCCAGAGGACAGGCCCTGAGGCCTCTCACAGACGTGGGGCCTGAGGACAGGCCCTGAGGCTTTGGCTAGCTCCGAGGCCAGGCCAGGTCTGTCTGGTTTCAGTGGGTTATAAAGTTTGAATCTGGCTCCATCCCTAGCTGCCGCTCCCTGTCTTGCCCATCTGCTGGTGAGATTCAGAGATAACAGGAGAGGAAGTGCCAGCATTGGAAGAGTCAGGGGAATGGCAGCTGCAAGTTGCCTAGCAACAAGGGAACCTGCACTAGGCAGGGCTGCAGGCTGTGGCTTTCCTTCATGCTTCTGGCTGGGCTCACCTCCCTGCTCCCTGCCTCTGCCCTCTCGGTTGTCCCACAGGACCTTGAAGAGGAAATCCAGCAACATGAAGCGCCTGTCCCCAGCACCACAGCTGGGCCCATCCTCTGATGCACACACCTCCTACTACAGTGAGTCGCTGGTCCGTGAGTCCTACATCGGCACCGCGTTCCCGCCCAGGAGCGCCCTGGAGGAACTGCACGGTGATGCCGACTGGGGTGAGTGTGGAGCCCTCTTCTCCTGGGGCTTTGCTTCCTCCACCTCCTGCGAGATACTCCTCACAGTGTCCCCTGCAGTCCCCGGGATTCCCTCCTCAGAGCACCTCTCTGCCCAGGCCCCACTTTTCAGAAGCTCTTGGAGGCCCAGAAGAGCCCCTGGTTCTTCCCTGCACAGGCGAGGACCTGCGGGTGCGGAGGAGGAGAGGCACAGGCGGCTCGGAGAGCAGCAGGGCCAGCGGGCTCGTGGGGCGCAAGGCCGCCGAGGACTTCCTGGGCTCTTCTTCGGGCTACTCCTCTGAGGACGACTACATGGGTAGGTGATGCTTCCTCCCTCCCGAGCAGATCCGAGGCTGCTGGGAAGCCTCAGGAAGGCTGGGCGGAGAGCCCCGGGGAGCTGGAGAGAGGGCAGCATGTGGCAGGCACACTGCCTCTCCCACGCCCGGCGCTGGATGCGCTCCAGCCTGGCCTGCGGTGGCCCCTGGTGCCCTAGGCTGTGACCGCCCCTCACTTCTCTGTCCTCCCCACCCCACAAGTCTGTGGTGACCTAAGGCCAACACCCTTGCATTCAGGCCCATTCCAGCACTTTCCCGTGGGCTCCACACATGGTGGGTGCTCAGTCATTCTGAGTGGTGTGCAGGTCAGACCCCATCATCTAGTTCTGAACAGAAGCTTGAGGGGTGGCTGGTGAGGAGAGGGATGCAAACAGGAAGCTGTCAGAGGAAACGGAATGGTCTGTGTGGGGCTGCGGGGATGTGAAGGAGGATAGGTGACTTCTGGTCTTGGCTCACAGAAGACAGTGAAGGAGGAGGCTTGAAAGTGACAGAGACTGAGCCAGTGTCCTCGTTCCCCGCAGGCTACTCGGATGCGGACCAGCAGAGTTCCGGCTCACGGCTCTGGAACGCCGTCTCACGGGCGGGCTCCTTACTCTGGATGGTGGCCACTTCGCCAGGTGGGCTGCAAGCCGTGCCCAGTTACTTCCATTCTTGGTGGTAGTGCTTTCTTACCCATCTCTCTGCAGTTGGGCATCCTGCCCATGCAGAGAGACTGTAGGACTGTCGGGGAAAGGTCATTCTAGAATAATCACTGGGAGCCCAGGGCTGTGGGGACCCCCTCGCGTGGAAGGGAAGGAGCAGCTGCAGAGCAGGACAGAGGGTGTGAGCAGGTGGGATCCCAGGAGCTGGGTCCTGGTAGGGCAGGACAGAGGCATACTGGCAGGTGGGGGTGGGGTGGGGGCAGGGAGGACGACAGACGGGACAAGGGAGTGGTGCCCCCAACCACCATGTGGAGCCTTAGGCTTGATGGTCATTCTTCTAGGCCGGCTCTTCAGACTTCTCTACTGGTGGGCTGGCACCACCTGGTACCGCCTGACCACAGCTGCCTCCCTCCTTGACGTCTTCGTTTTAACCAGGTGAGCGAGACTCCACCCTTGCCAATCAATCACAAGGCCCTGGGGTGAAGGGACTGATAAAGTGTGTCAACCTATAATGTTCGATTCTCTGAGGGTTTTCCCCAGTTTCCCTGGACCTTTTATTAGTGATCACGGCATAGCCTCCCCACAGCCCACCCCAGCCTGACAGAGGATAGACTCAGAGTCAGGTTTTCAGGTTTTTCTCCCCAAATCGATAGCCCTTCGAGGCAGGATTCCAGAGCATGGATTGTTTCTTCTTGGACACATTCAACTAAACACCACCCTAGTCCAGCTGTGCCTGGCTCTCAGACACATGATGGCTTTCCTCCTGCAGGGGAGGCCCACTGACTCCAGGCAAGAAGTGGGGTTTCCCAGAAAGTCCATCTTCCTTCCTGGGCCTGGGACAGTCTAACACCCCGAGTTCCCCACTCATGGTCAGAGCCACAAAGAGGCTCTGCCTGAGGATGCTATGGGTTCATTCCCCAAGTCCCTAAACCAGCAGAACCAGGACTTGGCAGAGGAAAGAACACGGAACCCAGAAGTCAGGATCCCTCTGGCCACAGTCCAGGTCTGGGCAGAGAGGACAGCTGGCCACACTGAAACAAGGGGCAAGGATGGGTTTGTGTCACCAAACAGGTTCCTTGTTATTATTTAAGGAGTTACTTTTTTTCTATATTTGCATACTTAGAGGACCTGTCCAAATAAAAATTTTCAAGTTTTTCAAAGACCACACTATTTTTAATAACATCAGTAAAATTCAGTAAAAATTGTCCCATCACTCTAAGACCTGCCCAGCAGGAAAGGCTCTGATGTGTCCAGGCTGGCCCTGGCATGGTGAGAAGCTCAAAGCTATCCTCCTTAGCTCTAGTTCAGCACCCAGGAAAACATCTCAGGGTACTCCCTGGGTGGAACGTGGAGGCCTGGAGCTCCCCTCACACCTCTGCCTCCCCTGTCCTGCCCTTCCATGTGGTCTAGGCGCTTCTCGTCCCTGAAGACGTTCCTCTGGTTCCTGCTGCCGCTGCTCTTGCTGACGTGCCTGACGTATGGTAAGCCTGCCTGGGGAGAGTGGAGGGAGGCACGGAGATGTGTTCACCAGAGGGTGGTGACCCTTGGCAGGCAGGGAAGGGGCAGGATGGGGTGGGGTGAGCCCGTGCCTGGGCACGGCCTGAGTTCTGGACCCTGGATCATCTCTGCATGACCCTCCCCACCTCTCCTGAGCCTCCTTTGCGCCGCCCTGGGCAGGAGCACACCCTAGTGCTGCAGCATTGGGTGAAGAGTGGGATGCCCTCCCGTTATCATTAGCAGTCATCCTCCCTCCACTCCAACAGGGACATCGGCTGTGAGGGAGTTATTTTTACAAGATGAAGTTAAATCTTGAGCTGTCTTTAAAGTAAAAACAATGAAGCAGCAAAGGGAAATACATGCTTTTTTTTTTTTTGGATGGAGTTTTGCTCTTGTTGCCCAGGCTGGAGTGCAATGGCACGATCTCAGCTCACTACAACCTCCACCTCTCAGGTTCAAGTGATTCTCCTGCCTCAGCCTCCCGAGTAGCTGGGATTACAGGCATGTGCCAACACACCCAGCTAATTTTGTATTTTTAGTAGAGATGGGGTTTCTCCATGTTGGTCAGGCTGGTCTCGAACTCCTGACCTCAGGTGATCCGCCCGCTTTGGCCTCCCAAAGTGCTGGGATTACAGGCATGAGCCACCGCGCCTGGCCATAAGTGCCTCTTTTTACACCAGTCACTTACCAGCTGCCCTGAATCATCCCAGGCGCTAGCACAGGCCTGCCTTGGTTTTTTGTTTGTTTTGAGACAAAGTCTTGCTCTGTCACCTAGGCTGAAGTGCAGTGGCATGAACACAGCTCACTGCAGCCTTGACCTTCTGAGCTCAGGTGATCCTCCCACCTCAGCCTCCCAAGTAGCTGGGATTACAGGCACGCAGTACCATTCACGGCTAATTTTTTGTATTTTTAGTAGAGACGGGGGTTTTACCATGTTGGCCAGGCTGGTCTCGAACTCCTGACCTCAAGTGATCCACCCGCCTTGGCCTCCCAAAGTGTTGGGATTACAGGTGTGAGCCACTGCACCCAGCCCTTTCTTGTTTATATAGGCATTTTGTGTTCAGCTTTTCACTTGACAGCTTTGCTAGTTTCATATGAATTGCCTGTGTGACTCTCAGCTCAATTTTAATGACTGTACCAATTAAAGATTGTGTTTTATTATCTCTTGAGAGTTCGTTTAATAAGCTTAATATCATTTAACTTGTATTTCTTTTATTAATAACAGGGTACAACACTTTTCCAAAAGTTAGCTTCCTTTTTGTGTTTGCTATTACAAGAACAGCTGTTTCATATCCAGTGGAAACTGAGCACCACCCTTAAAATAATAATAATGCTTCCCTTTTTTTGAGACAGAGTTTTGCTCTGTCGCTCAGGCTCAAGTTCAGTGGCACAATCTTGGCTCACTGCAACCTCTGCCTCCTGGGTTCAAGCAATTCTCCTGCCTCAGCCTCCCGAGTAGCTGGGATTACAGGTGCATGCCACCACACCCAGCTAATTTTTATATTTTTAGTAGAGACAGAGTTTCGCCATGTTGGCCAGTCTGGTCTCAAACTCCTGACCTCAAGTGATCCACCTCCCTCGGCTTCCCAAAGTACAGGCCTGAGCCACCGCGCCCAGTCAGTGATTATTATTATTATTATTATTTTGAGACGGAGTCTCGTTCTGTCACCCAGGCTGGAGTGCAGTGGCGTAATCTTGGCTCACTGCAAGCTCCGCCTCCCGGGTTCACGCCATTCTCCTGCCTCAGCTTCCTGAGTAGCTGGGACTACAGGTGCCCGCCACCGTGCCTGGCTAATTTTTTGTATTTTTAGTAGAGACAGGGTTTCACCATGGTCTCGGTCTCCTGACCTTGTGATCTGCCCGCCTCGGACTCCCAAAGTGCTGGGATTACAGGCATGAGCCACCGCGCCTGGCCCAGTGATTCTTTATAATTGCATAGCAATGTACCCAGAGAGCACTTTCCTATGCATTAATCTCAGTTTCATTTGAGCTTCACCGTGGCCTCGTGGGGTTGCTGTAGTCGGTGCTGTGAACCTATCACGTGGAAATGCGAGTGGAGGGGGCTGAGTGACCTGTTCAGGGAGCGTGTGCATGAGGGCCATGTCCACGCTGGACTTCAAGCCCCACGAGCATGAGCTTCCTTTTGCACCTGCCAACCGCTGGTGCTTGAGTAGCAAATGGAGGTTTATCAGGACAGAAAGCCCTCCCTCTCCCACTCCCCCGCCACCTGCCCCAGAGCTCAGGAGTAAACAGGTCTCAAACAGATGGCCCTGACAACAGAACGAACATGTCTGTGTGGCTGCAGCTTGGTGCTCATGTCTGGGCAGCGAGCAGCCTCTCTTAGAGGGGGTGGTGCTTTCTGTTTCAGTGATTCTCAGCCATGGCAGCCCATGACAGTCACCAGGGAGGTTTACAAACCCATCTAAACAGGGGCCCCACCCCAGGCCAATTAGCTTGCTCTTCGGAGGGCAGGGCCAGACCTGGTGGTACTAAAAGCTCCCCAGGTGATTCTGACATCCAGACAGGGCTGAGAACCACCATCAGATCCTCTGGGCTGTACCCTGGATCATCCCTAACTCGTTCAAAATGTTTCCTCCAAGTTTTCCCATTTATAGAAAGATGAAGGATTCCCGCGGGAGTGTGAGAATGAATACACTCTGAGGTTGTCGGGTGGAAGTTGCCCCCTCAGAGAATGGGGGCATCTGCATCCCTCTGATGCTTCTGGAAGGGCACAGCTCCACGAGTGGGACAGGCCACGAGCGCTGGCAGGGATCAGGCAGCCATCCTCCTTGGCACGTGCCTCTTGCTGGAGGCCCAGCTAGGGTAACACCCTCTCCCCTGTGCACAGGCGCTTGGTATTTCTACCCCTATGGGCTGCAGACATTCCACCCTGCTTTGGTTTCCTGGTGGGCAGCGAAGGACAGCAGGAGGCAGGATGAGGGCTGGGAATCCAGAGACTCGTCACATTTCCAGGTGAGTCTCTAAGGGTGGTAGCTCCCAAAAGTTTAGCAATAATTAGGTGACAGTGAAAGTGGTGGGTGCGCCCTCAGCCTGCCTCACACCGTATACACAAAGCTGAGGCGAACTGTTAGTTGCCACCCTACGAAGCACAGAAAACAGAAAGAAAAGGAATCCAAAAAATTGTCTTGTCTACTTTGTTCCTTTTTGATACTGTTTCACGAATAGTTACTGAGCACCTTCTATGACTAAGGTAATATCCCAGTCAGTTACCTCTTACCACAGATAATCCTCCCCTAAAAGCAGTGGCTTAAAACTACAAGCATTTGATTAGTTCATGAGTCAGTGGGTTATCTGGGTGGTCTTTCTGGTCTGAGAAAAGAGAAGCAATCTTGGCTGGGCTCGTACTTGCCTGTGTGGATCTGTCTGTCTGCAGTTGGCTGGCAGGGTCAGCTGGGGGCCAGCTGGCTGAGGCCCTTGCCTAGGACAGCTATACTCCATGTGCACTTTGCTCACCCGGCAGGCTAGCCCCAGCTGTTTCTTACCACACCCAGGCAGGGTTTCAAGAGAGAACCAAGGCAGCCAGACCTTTGAGGCCTTGATCCAGAACCAGTACACCATCACTCCCACCACATTCTGTTGGCTACAGCAAATCTCAGAGCCAAATCCAGATTCAAGGAGAGGGAAATAGACTTCACCTCTCAGCAAGAGAACGCACAAGGTCGCATGGCAGAGGTGCGGCTGCAGGGAGAAGTGAGGAATAGTGGCCATTTTTATAATCTGCCAGAGTCAGATGGATCAGGCCCAGGCTGTGCCCTCAAGGAGCCTGCAGTTAGCATAACCAGAAAGCAAGGTGAGCACAGGTCCTGATACTGACAATTTAAACCTCTAGGCCAGGCCTGGTGGCTCACACCTGTAATCTCAGCACTTTGGAGGCCAAGGTGGGAGGATCACTTAAGGCCAGGAGTTCGAGACTAACCTAGGCAACACAGTGAGTCCCTGTCTGTATTTTTAATAAAACTCTTCATTTTCTAATTATAGTTATTTGACTTGCACTTACACCTCACTGAATTTAACTTGGCATCATATTTTTATTATTCATTCAAAAATTGTTTGAGACAGGGTCTCATTCTGTTGTCCAGGCTGGAGTGCAGTGGTGCAATCATAACTCATTGTAACCTTGAACTCCCAGGCTCAAGCGATCCTCCTACATCAGCCTGCCAAGTAGCTAGGACTACAGGTGTGCATCACCATGTCTGTCTAATTTTTTAAAAAAATTTTTGTAGAGACAGGGTCTCACTATGTTGTCCAGGCTGGTCTTGAACTCCTGGCTTCAAGCAATCCTCCTGCCTCAGCCTTCCAAAGTGCTGGGATTACAGGCATGAGTCACTGCACCTGGCATGTTATCACTTTTTACTTTTTTTTTTTTTTTTTTTTTTGAGACAGAGGCTTGCTGTGTCACCCAGGCTGGAGTGCAGTGGCACGATCTCCGCTCACTACAGCCTCCACCTCCTGGGTTCAAGCGGTTCTCCTGCCTCAGCCTCCCGAGTAGCTGGGACTACAGGCGCGTGCCACCATGCCCAGCTAATTTTTTTATTTTCAGTAGAGACAGGGTTTCACCATGTTGGCCAGGATGGTCTCTATCTCCTGACCTCATGGTCCACCCGCCTTGGCCTCCCAAAGTGCTGGGATTACAGGCGTGAGCCACCGCATCCAACCAGTATCATATGTTTAACCATCTATTTTTGTATATATTACTTTCCAGACCATGATCTTTCCAATTTTATTATATGTGCTGCCAAAGTGAGTACCAGACCATGATCTTATTATTTTACAAAATAATGATATGTCATCTATGACTTTTCCTTTTTTCACCATTAAAGACATTAAATACAGTTCAATTTCAGAGCCATCTCTTCTGTACAAAAAAGAGTGAGTAAAAAAATAATAATAATATATCTTGTATTAGCAACATTTGCATGAAGTTAAAATAAAAACAGCTTCCTGGTCTGGGTGGGGCTGGTGGTGAGGCAACTAGGGGGATGGGGCAGAGGATTTTTTGCTGGTTTCTGTGGGCTTTTTTTTTTTTTTTGAGACAGAGTCTTGCTCTTGTTGCCCAAACTAAAGCACAGTGGCACGATTTCATCTCACTACAACCTCCGCCTCCCGGGTTCAAGCGATTCTCCTGCCTCAGCCTCCTGAGTAGCTGGGATTGTAGGAGCCTGCTACCATCCCCAGCTAATTTTTGTATATTTAGTAGAGACAGGGTTTCCCCATATTGGCCAGGCCGGTCTCGAACTTCTGACCTCAGGTGATCCATCAGCCTCGGCCTCACAAAGTGCTGCGATTACAGGCGTGAGCCACCACATCCAGCCTGTTTGTGTGCTTTTTGAGTCATGCAAATGTAGCGCCTATTTAAAAACCAAAATTTCTAAAACTCAGAACCTCTGCTGCTCAGTAGCTCCCTGCCCTTTATTTGACAGTTTTTATCACTTCTCTTGGCAATGATTTTGTTGTTAAGCCAACAACGTTCTCAAATTCATGACACACTATCAAATGCCACCCTCAGTCCAAATGACATTTATTCCATTTTCTCTGTGGGGCATCCTGCTAAAGAGGAAAAAGAACATATTTTCCAATTATTCTGTCTCTTAGCCATAGTTGCCTAGGAAAAGAGTGAAAGCCATTGAGAGTCCACAGGCTGAACTCACAGCCCTGGCTCCCCTGCCCCTGCAGGAGGCGGGGAAGGAGTGAGTTTCAGGCCAGCAGGGTCCATGGCCCCCTGCAGCCATCCTGAAGCTTCCAGTCCTCCTCTTGGACCGTCACTGCACTCAGACCTTCTCCCCAGCCCACCTTCCTTCCTCTTCTGGGATCAGACTTCTGTACTGTGTCCTCAGGGACCCTCCTCTGTGACCAGCACCCAGTGATCCCCGGCTCCCGGCACCCCCAGCTCAGAGGTCGGCAGCCCCTGCCTATGAGCTCCAGCTGGCCCTGCATGGACTTATGCTGGAATATCTCTGGAATCTTTTCCCTTTCTTCCTGTGTTGGCTGTGTCGGGGTGGTCTTTGGGAAGCACTGTCATCCAAGGGTCCCTCACTCAGTGGCTCTCTCTCCGCCCTGCCAGGCTGAGCAGCGTGTTATGTCCCGAGTACACTCGCTGGAGCGGCGTCTGGAAGCTCTTGCTGCTGAATTTTCCTCCAACTGGCAGAAGGAGGCCATGCGGCTGGAACGACTGGAGCTGCGGCAAGGGGCTCCTGGCCAGGGAGGCGGTGGTGGCCTGAGCCACGAAGACACCCTGGCACTGCTGGAGGGGCTGGTGAGCCGCCATGAGGCTGCCCTGAAGGAGGATTTTCGCAGGGAAGCTGCTGCTCGCATCCAGGTAGGAGGCGGAATACCTCAGGGTGGGAGGTGGGTGACACCCCTAGGAACGCCTGAAGGTGGCCAGCAAGAGAGAGAACAAGTGCCATTTGGGATCAGACAGCTCTGCCATTTGGCAGTTAATCCCCTTCTCTTCTTCTTCTTTTTTTTTTTTTTTTTTTTGAGACGGAGTCTCACGCTGTTGCCCAGGCTGGAGTGCAGTGGCGCGATCTCGGCTCACTGCAAGCTCCGCCTCCCGGGTTCCCGCCATTCTCCTGCCTCAGCCTCCTGAGTAGCTGGGACTACAGGTGCCCGCCACCGCGCCCGGCTAATTTTTTTTTGTATTTTTAGTAGAGATGGGGTTTCACTGTGGTCTCGATCTCCTGACCTTGTGATCCGCCCGCCTCGGCCTCCCAAAGTGCTGGGATTACAGGCTTGAGCCACCGCGCCCGGCCTTCTTTTTTTTTTTTTTGGAGACAAGGTCTCACTCTGTCACCCAGCCTGGAGTGTAGTGGTGTGATCTCGACTCACTGCAACCTGTGCCTCCCGGGTTCAAGTGATTCTCCTGCCTCAGCCTCCCGAGTAGCTGGATTACAGGCGTGCACCACCACATCCAGCTAATTTTTTTGTATTTTTAGTAGAGACAGGGTTTCACCATGTTGGCCAGGCTGGTCTCGAATTCCTGAACTCAATCTCCCCGCCTTGGCCTCCCAAAGTCCTGGGATTACAGGCATGAGCCACCACGCCAGGCTTCCTCACCTTCTCTAAGCCTCAGTTTCCTCCTCTTTGATGGAGGCCATCGTGTCTCCCCCACCCCCATAGTGAGCTGTGTGAGTAGAAGGCCCCAGCATGGTGCCTGACACCACACAGGTGTGCAGTGGAGATGAAGCAGGAGTCTTGCGTGGTTCAGAGAAGCAATGTAGTCTGAAGGCTGAGAGCCGGCCAGGGCTTTGGAAGCAAACACCTTGTCTGAATTCCAGTTCCACCACTTCCTAGTCATAAGGGTCCCTATATGCATGACTCTGTCAGACCTGTCCTCTCACTGCTGTCTGACAGGAAGAACTGTCTGCCCTGAGAGCAGAGCATCAGCAAGACTCAGAAGACCTCTTCAAGAAGATCGTCCGGGCCTCCCAGGTCAGTGGGCTTGGGCACTCAGGGCCTGTGACCGGGTCCTGACCCCATCCAACATGTTCACCTCGGACCCCTCAGCCCTTCCAAAGGGACTGCTTGGGTGTTGCATAGGGAGGGGTGTGCCCTCCTCTGACTTCTCTGTTTGACCCCTGACCCCTTAGTTGGAGAGCTGCGCAGGGGCTCCCTGGGGTGTGCCAGGGCACAGCGGCCTGCCATGCTGGTGTGCACGTGCTGAGTGTGGGTGAACGGATACCTCAGTATGTTAGACGTGGATGAGACTCATGAGGGCTTTGACCAGGAGGCCAGTTTGATTTTTGCTGCAGGGGTCAGCAACCACACCTTGGGCAGGGGTATGGTTAAGCAAAGACGCTAACAGACAGCAGATCCTACTCTGGAACACCAATTTCTGAGCTGGGCATTTCTTGTGTTTGTCTCTTCTTCCTACACAGGAGTCCGAAGCTCGCATCCAGCAGCTGAAGTCAGAGTGGCAAAGGTACTGGGTACCACCAGCTGGCCTCGGCCTGCTCTTCCCCAGTCCCACCCACTCTCCAGGCAGGACTGGGGAGCAGAGCCCCAGAGCAGAGAGTTCTGATTGTCTTGCCAAGCAGAGGGTTGTGGGGAGGGGCTGAAGCCCAGCTCAGGACCCCTGTCCAGGGCCTGTCTTTGAGGTGCCATGGAGGTTAGCAGGGGGGTCCTGAGGGCGGGGGGCAGGCCCTGTGAGAGGACCTGGATTCATTTATAGACATAGCATCCTTTCTTACAGCCTCACATAACCGCCTTCTCATGCCCCAGATGTCCATGCTTGTGGAAGATGTGAGAGGCTGAGGCAGAGTAAATTATGGACTCTGGGCTCAGAAAGGGAGCAGGCTCAGAATTAGCTCCTTGGCACAGGCAGGCCAGTTCCTGGGCACCTGCACTGTGTTCTGCAGCCAGAACCCCCAGGAGAGGCCTTGCCCCTTCTCAGGTTCATGATGAGTGCTGGACACCCGCTGTCAGGACAGGAATCCACTAGGGGGTCCTCTTTCTTCTTCGCTGTGGCCTTACCTCCCACCAAAGAGATCTGAGGCTTACTTTTCTCTCTGGGACCAGCATGACCCAGGAGTCCTTCCGGGAGAGCTCTGTGAAGGAGCTGAGGCGGCTGGAGGACCAGCTGGCCGGCCTGCAGCAGGAGCTGGCGGCTCTGGCGCTGAAGCAGAGCTTAGTAGCAGATGAAGTGGGCTTGCTGCCCCAGCAGATCCAGGCCGTGCGGGACGACGTGAGTGGGAACCACCAGGGCCCTGCTGGTCCCTCTCCTCCTCCTCTGAGACCACATGTCCTGGGGCCTGCAAAGCAGGCACCCCTTGCCCCTGCAGCCTCTGTTATGCCCAAGAGACTGTGGCGCTGGCCTTGGCACATGTGGGCTCTCATTGACAGGCATTCTTCCTGTTTTTCTGTCAGTGCCCATGGAGAGTGTTTATAACTCTCCTCCAGTGGCCTCCCTCCTACCCTATCTCTGCTATCCAGCTAAGCACTGACCCTCTCATAGCAGCTCCTGCTGTCCCTGCAAGCCCCCCAGGGTGACACCCTTTTTGGTTCCTTTAGGTGGAATCTCAGTTCCCAGCCTGGATCAGTCAGTTCCTTGCCCGAGGTGGAGGGGGCCGCGTGGGGCTCCTTCAGAGAGAGGAGATGCAAGCTCAGCTTCGAGAGCTGGAGAGCAAGATCCTCACCCATGTGGCAGAGATGCAGGGCAAGTCGGCCAGGGAAGCCGCAGCCTCCCTGGGCATGACACTGCAGAAAGAAGGTGTGATTGGAGTGACAGAGGAGGTGAGGCCCACATGCCCCCTCCACACACCCACCCACAGCTCTCCTCCCTGGGAGCCCTGGACAGTCCCACACTGCCAGCTCCCTGGCAGGTTCCACGATGGAAGTGCCAAGCAGGAGGCTCTGCATGCTGTGGGGCCGGCATGGGTGGGTGGCAGTGTGCCCACATCTGCCTGGGCACCAGCACAGTGCAAGCCTAGAAGGGGTCAGCCCATGGGTCCTTGGCCCACGGCCACGAGGTGACAGGGGACGTGTCTGCTCCCTGCCACAACTGTCTCCTGGTGCCCGCATTGCAGCAGGTGCACCGCATCGTGAAGCAGGCCCTGCAGCGCTACAGTGAAGACCGCATCGGGCTGGCAGACTACGCCCTGGAGTCAGGAGGTACGTACCCTGCTTTCCTCGCTTTGCCTTGTCCTGGGCCCCACAATGGCCAGTCCCCTGGCACCTACCAGGTTGGTGGTGGGGCAGAGCAAGCAAAGCTCAGGATCAGCAGGTTACCCAACCTAGAACCCCCACAAGGCAGGTGGCAATTCAGGGAAGTCGGGACGTACCGAGCACCATCCTGGGCTGGGGAGAGGCTGACCTTTAAAGCTGCTCTGGGCATCTGGGTTAGGGTTAAAGACTAGGCTTGGGGCATCTGCCATCCACCCTCCGCGAGGAGACAGCCGTGGCCTGAGCTGGGCCCTCCTGCCGTGCGGGAGTTCACCCTGCCTTCCTCTCCTGTCTCAGGGGCCAGCGTCATCAGCACCCGATGTTCCGAGACCTACGAGACCAAGACGGCCCTACTCAGCCTCTTCGGCATCCCCCTGTGGTACCACTCCCAGTCACCCCGAGCCATCCTGCAGGTGCGCACCCGGCAAGCACAGTAGCAGCGGCTCTGAGCACACTGGGGGCCGGTCCCATCCGGGGTCAGCAAGAGCTAGACTCAGGGCCCTGTCTGACATGACTTTCTGCTCCTCCAGCCAGATGTGCACCCAGGCAACTGCTGGGCCTTCCAGGGGCCCCAGGGCTTCGCCGTGGTCCGCCTCTCTGCTCGCATCCGCCCCACAGCTGTTACCTTAGAGCATGTGCCCAAGGCCTTGTCACCCAACAGCACCATCTCCAGTGCTCCCAAGGACTTCGCCATCTTTGTGAGTATCTGTCCCGTGGTGGGGCCAGAGGAGCTGCAGGAGGATCCTGTGGGCCTCTCTACTGAGGATCAAGTCAGGGTCACCCTTGGACTGGGAGGGAGGGGAGTGGATTTGGAAGGGAGGAGCCAGGGTGGGAGACAGCGCTTCAGTCCATGTTACCTCAGGCTTTGGAGGCAGAAACTGGCACAAGAGAGTTAAGTGACTTGTCATAGGCCACGCTAGTGCCTGACCTGCTGGCTGGGAGGAGCAGGCACTGGAGTGGGGAGGGGTGTTCTCCCTGCTCCAGCCCCTCCCCACTTCCCTTCGCTCTCTTTGCAGGGGTTTGATGAAGACCTGCAGCAGGAGGGGACACTCCTTGGCAAGTTCACTTACGATCAGGACGGCGAGCCTATTCAGACGTTTCACTTTCAGGTACGGGATTCTGTGCTAGCAAAAGCAGCGCAAACTGCCCATCCAGGCAGCAGGCGCTCCCTGGACACTTACCCTGCTGGGCATGGGGTTCAGAGAGGGAAGCCCTGCCCTCCTTTCCCACAGCTCAAGATGTGACATCCAAATGGGGTGTAAAGCGCATCCTGCAGATGTCAGCACAGGGGAAGGCACCTTCCAGAAGGGCAGCATAGGGGAAGCTTCCTGGAAAAGGACACCTAGGCAGGCTTTACACAGGAGGGGTTGGGTGGCCAGGAGAGAAAGGCTGGGAGAGGCATCTGAGGGGCCACCGCCAGCACGTGCCAGGGCGCGGGCATTCTCCCAAGGCCAGCTGGGGCCTCAGGCAGTGCACGTGGCTGAGACTTCAGTGGGCATTGGATCTCCTAGGTCAGTTAGAAATGCAGATTCCCAGTCTCCACCCCAGGAGACTTTGGTTCCTTAGGGCTGACAGGACCCAAGAGCCTGCATTTGAACAAACCAGTGGCGTAAGCCCCACACCGGGGGCGTCCTGGAGTGAAAAATTGGGTTGCAAGGGACAGGGGCAGGAAGAGGAGGCCGCAGAGGCAGGAATTCAGCCCTCAGGGGCCTGGGGGAGGCAGTGCTGTGCTTCAGGTGACAAAGCTGTGTCCATTTGACTAACATCACTATATGACTCAAAGGGGGCGAGCCTGGGCCTGGGAGACTCGTCAGGAAGTGGTTGCGGGGAAGCAGCCAGAACAGGATAGGTGGGGGAGAGGGGCGCTGGGATTGAGGACAAAGAAGTATCAGGGAGGGTCGTGAATGTCAGGTTGGATGGGGTGGGAGGAAGAAGCAACTGGGAAGGGGGCTGATGCGGAGCAGGGAGCAGGTCTGGCTGAGTCTGAAGCACCTATGGGACAGTCCGGTGGAGCTGTCAGGGGAGCCAGAAAGAACTGACTTGTCATCAGCTCTGAGGTGGCAACTAGGCTTTGAGAGAGGTTGGGATTTCTCTTTAGGAAAGTATAGAGACCAGAAGAGGTGGCTCATGCCTGTAATCCCAGCACTTTGCAAGGCCAAGGCAAGGGGATTGCTTGAGCCCAGGAGTTCAAGACCAGCCTGGTGAACACAGTGAGATCCCATCTCTACAAAAAATGTTTAAAAATTTAGCCAGGTGCTGGCCGGGCGCGGTGGCTCAAGCCTGTAATCCCAGCACTTTGGGAGGCCGAGACGGGCGGATCACAAGGTCAGGAGATCGAGACCATCCTGGCTAACACGGCGAAACCCCGTCTCTACTAAAAACACAAAAAAATTAGGCGGGCGAGGTGGCGGCGCCTGTGGTCCCAGCTACTCGGGAGGCTGAGGCAGGAGAATGACGGGAACCCGGGAGGCGGAGCTTGCAGTGAGCTGAGATCTGGCCACTGCACTCCAGCCTGGGCGACAGAGCGAGACTCCGTCTCAAAAAAAAAAAAAAAAAAATTTAGCCGGGTGCGTTGGCGGGCACCTGTGGTCGCAGCTACTGGGGAGGCTAACCCTTGAGCCCAGAAGGTTGAGGCAGTGAACTGTGATCACACCACTGCAACTCCAGCCTGGGCGACAGAGCAAGACCCTGTCTCAAAAAAAAAACAGGGTAGAGGACAGAATGATGTGCCAGAGAGAAGGGACAAGCCAGCAGTATGGTAGGCCTGTGGCATCTGCCCAGGTAAGATATGCTGCTAACACTATTCCCAACGCTGTCGCTAGACAGAGGCCTGATGGTCACTTGAGAAAGGAATCAAGTGTGCCACACATCAGCATCTATAAGCCCTCTATGAAGGTGGTTCTATCTGTTGATCACAATAAAAAAGCGATTGTGGATGAATTCATTCCGGCTTCAGATGAATCATGCTACAGGTGGCCCCTCAGCCCACTGGCTGGAAACACTGCTTGGGAGACTAAAGATCGGAGCCCGGTTCTCTTCAGAGCCCCAGGGGAGGAGCAGGGGAGCCATCTGGCCCTAGGCGAGGCTGTCTCCCCTTCCCACCTTGTCTGTCAGTGAGGCCTCAGGTCTCTGATGCTCTTAATCCCTTTCTTCTCTACCCAGGCCCCTTCGATGGCCACATACCAGGTGGTGGAGCTGCGGATCCTGACTAACTGGGGCCACCCTGAGTACACCTGCATCTACCGCTTCAGAGTGCATGGGGAGCCTGCCCACTAGCCCCGCTTTCTGGTGCCTGCTGCCAGCCACCTGGGAGTGGGTGAACAGCACCCCACCGCTTCCCCCACACGCTTGCTCGGCGCTCTGACTTCCAGGAGCACAAGAGAGGAGCCTGTGGCCCCATGCAGATGAGAAGGATGGGCAGAGTCTACTGAGCAGCAGCTGGCCCGAGGAGGTCAGCAGGATCCAGCAGCTTCCTTCTTCCTTCCCTCCGTGCCCGTGGCGTCTGCTTCCCATCCTGGGAGTGTGTATATATGTAGCATATCGTGGGGGTCTGGGATGTTGGGAGAGGTGAGACCTGACTGGTGTTGCCTGGGGTTGGGGGCTGGTGCCCGGGAGCTGCTGCAGGGAGGCCTATGGATGAAGCAGGTGCCAGGGCTGTGGGAGGGGCGAGCTAGGGCCTAGACTAGGTGAGCTGCCTCTGCCCCGGGGCAGGGAAGCGAGGCCCTCTGGGAGGAGGGTGCTCAGCTCCAGGGCAGGATGGGACTTTCCCCAGGTAGGAAGCGCCTGATGTAGAGCTGCCCAGCTCTCCTACAAGTTTAGTGCCCTCCACTTAGGGAAGCCTGAACCACAGGGTGCCTGAGGGGCTTCGACAAAAAGTATTTGTCCCGGGTAGAGTAGCAGTGCGCCATGGCGCTTCTTGTGCCCTAAAGGGGACTGGCTCCTGTGATCTTCTAAGGGGCCCAGGGCCAACCCTGTAGGCTTCCCCTCTGCTGGGGACAGTCGTTGCTTTTCTCTCTCCTGATGCTAGGTTGGGAGCACCCTGCTCCCCATTCCTGCTAGGACCTGCCAGTGCCCAAGCTTGCTTTCCACATTCTCCTGGGATACAGAGACCTAGACCTGTCTTTGGGGCCATTAGCATCTGGGGTTAGCAAGAAGAGTGGGGAGCATGGAACTCCTGGGCTCTCGTGGGGAGGGACGTTCAGGGTATCGGGGTGGGAGGTCTGTCTGCACTGGCCTCCCCGATCTAACCAGGCCCTGATGTAGGGGCCCTCTGCTCAGGCTGCCCCCTTGGGCTCTTGCAGCTCTTGTTCAGGTAGTGGCCCTTCTGGTTTGTTCTCTGTGGGGCAGTTGGTGGGGGCTGGGGGAAGAGGCTGGCAGAAGTTACCCTGGGTGGGGAAGGGGGAGGAGGGGACTCTTAGAGCCAGCAGGCCCCACTGTATTATGTATATATTTTTCAAGGTCTGTTTTTCTAACTGAAAAGCTAAGGGCTTGATTCCTAGCCCCGTTCTGTGGGGCACTGGGTGATACTCAGTTTCTTGTTCCTGGTCATGGAGAGGGGCCTGGGGCACTGGTTCCAGCTGTGTCTGGTGGTCCGGCTGCGGGGAAGGGGCAAAAAGGCAGGCAGGCCCCTTCACTGCAGTGCCGAGCCTCAAATCCACTCTGGAGCATGAGGCTGGATGCAGTGGTGGTGAGGCTGCACCTGCTCCATCCCGAGGCAGCCAGGCTTTGTTTTGCGCTCTTCTGTCACAAATGCTGCACTATTGGTTCTTAAGTTTTTTATCTCCAGATCCTAATTTATGCCTATGCAAAAAATAAATGATGCCCAAGAGCTGTGGGATGTGGCCTACATGTGGCTTTTGCATATTACCTAGGGCACCTGCTCTTGGGCAGAAGAGGAAATGACCTTTGCACATCACCTAGGGCAGCTGCTCTTGGGCAGATGAGGAAATGGATTCTTGGCCGAATGAATGTCACCGAAGACTTATTCCTAAAGTTCAGACACCCACAACTTTCAGCTAAAGCCCAGTTGTGGTGGGGGCGGGGCCTGGCGCAGGCCTCCTCCAGTGTCTGTGGGTTAAGGGCTGGCATGAGGAAGAAGTGAGGTGGCTTTATTAGCTGTCATTGATAGCCCCATCACAAAGGGGGTGGCGGGGTGGCGGGGGGGTGCCTTCCTGTCTCTCAGTGCCACTGAACAGCAGCAGAAAAAGTTACACTTACCTACCGGCCATGTCCGCTTGGAGTACAGTGATTCTCCTCCATGGGAATTCGCTGTTTGCCTCTTGGACCTGTGGCTGGGAAGGGACAAGGAGGTAGGTCCCTTGAACAGCCAGCAGCTGCCAAGTCGAGGAGAAAAACAGGCCCTGACCTTTCCCACAGATAGCTCCCCAGACCTGGTTCGGGTGGTTCTATAGCCTGACCCTGGAGCCTCTCACACTGTGTTACCTGGCCCAGGGCTGCTCCTCATCATGGCTGAGAAAACAAAGTCAGGAACCCAGTCAGTAGGGAGGGCTGTGGAGATAGCCACAACAGAGGAGCTGGGTGGGGCACAAATCCAGCCCCCAAAGCCTTGGCCAATGCCTCAGCCTCTTGGGAGACAGCTGGTCCTGTGCTCACTCCCCTTCCCTAACACCTGCTCTGCCTCTGGCACCATCTCAACAAAGGAGACGTCCCCGTGCAGCACCAATAAGCAAGCCCCTGAAAGTTGCCACACACTGTGGCAATAGCCCAGAGCCTGGGCTGGGCACGTGCCCTCTGCCCATCTGTACATTCAAATCCTACTGGGTCCTCACAGCACAGCCCTCACACTGCTGGCTCCACAGTACTTCCCCCAACCCAACTAAATTTATGCTGCCCCTGTGCATGGCATATTCATTCCTGTGACCTTCTCTGTGCCAGGGTGGCCGATAAGCCAGAACAGTCCTGACTATGGAGTCAGGGGTCTGGACATCCCCATCCCACCATCAATCACAGGCCTTACTCCTGGGAAGGACGCCACAAACACCTGCTGCACACACAGAAGGGTCAGGCCTTGCCATTCGAGGTGATTGGATTAACAATTTTATTCTGCATCTGCTACAAAAGGGCTGGTGTTTTGTTCCAAATGTTTAGCTGGGAGGGCTGTAGGGACCCCGCTACCCCCGTTAAACACAGTAAAGCATGGATCCAGTCAGCCCCCTGCTGGCAGGTGTGGGCCTGGCAGCTACACAAATCCAACCCCACCCTCCTGAGTACGGCCAGAGGCCAAGGTGGTCGCCAGAGCTCCTGAATCCCAAGAATGGTTCTGGCAAGTACTGCTGCTTGTAGGGGCAAAGAGTTAAAATGAGGTTCTGCCATGGCTAAGCCTTGTGGAAAGCCAGACCCCACAGCCCCTCCCATGCCGGGGGCTCAATGCCAGAGGCTTGTTATGGAGGCACCAGCAAGTAGTGGCCCTGTAAGCAGGGCCAGAGTCAGGAGAGACAGCAGGAGGGAAGCAGCCTAGAGACAGAGGACTGGGCTGGGGCCAGCGGATACACAGGAGCCTGCCTGGGAAAAGCCGGGTGGCAAGGCTGGCACGGGAATGTACACCTGCTGGTGACACTTCTGAGCTTCAGTTCCCTTAACTAGAAAAACGGAACAGGCCCGGTGCAGTGGCTCACACCTGTAATGCCAAAACTTTGGGAGGCTGAGGCAGGCGGATCACAAGGTCAGGAGATCGAGACCATCCTGGCTGACATGGTGAAACCCTGTGTCTACTAAAATACAAAAAGTTAGCTGGGCGTGGTGGCGTGCGCCTGTAGTCCCAGCTACTCAGGAGGCTGAGGCAGAATCGCTTGAACCTGGGAGGTGGAGGTTGCAGTGAGCAGAGATCATGCCACTGCACTCCAGCCTGGCAACAGAGCGAGACTCAGTCTCAAACAAAAAGAAAAAGAAAAACACAACATCGACCTCAGGGGCAGTTGCTGGGAATGTCAACAGGAGCGTGCGAGACCCCTGGCAGTCTCGGCCACAGCTCTCCTTTCGAGCCTGCCCAGGGCACAGAGGTGGCAGGGTGGCTAACGGCGTGCAGACCACTCACTGAGCAAGCCCTTCCTGTGTGCAGCACACCCCAGGGCCTCACATTCTCTGAGTCCACACAACCTTGATGTATGGCTTTGCCTCTTGTACATGAGAAAACTGAGGTTCAGAGAAGGTTGGTAAGCTTGTCCCGTGTCACCAGCTGGTGAGGGAGCCTGAACACGGAAGCCACGCCTGCCTGACCGGGGAAGCTGGGCTCCTCACAGCACTACCCTGCTCCCAGCTGTTGCCAGGGGCCCCAGGGCAGGCAGAGCAACTGCGTTCCCGTGGCAGCACCTCCACCTGGAGGGGCTGGGCAGGGAGCACCACACTGTCAACTTGGAACAAACTTTTATTTTGAATGCTGGTCTGATCAGTCCATGGCCGGGGTAGGTGGTAACTAGAAACAGCTGGAAGGAGGGGAGGAGAGGGGACCAGCAGTCCGCAAGCAGGAGGAAAGGAAAGGGGGACAGGAGGAGGCAAGGCTGAGGAAGGACCCAGCCAGCTGGGTGTCTGCCCCGGCTAGAGAAGGAACCACCCCCGCCCACCAGCCTACCCTACATCTGTAGCTTCAGTGCAGAGGTCAGTCCAGGTGGGTTCAGGCCCATGCCCCCTTCTCTGGCCTGCACAGTCCCACCCCAGGCAGGGGTTCTTCCAGAGGGCTAAATGCTCTGTGCTAACCCTGGAAGTGTCTTTTCACTAACCCCTACCTGCCCTCCCCATGCTCCAGTTGTCTTTTAAACCTGGAGCTCAGGCCTCACTACTGTGCTCCTGTAGCAGCCACGGAGGTGACGTGATGGGGAAGATGGGGTTTTAGTCTCAGCCTAGCTCAGGGGAACATCCCTCCACCCCTCCAACAGGAGGTGCTAGAAAACATGATCCTGAGCAGACCCAGACACCCTTTTGGTAACCAGTGCCTGAGGCCCAACAAGAAGCGGGGTGAGGGGAGGCTCCAGGCCGGGCAGATCAGCAAAAGCTGAGGGCAGCCAGGGCTGGCCCAGGCAAACACAGGATTGTCTCCAAGGGGAAACCCACCAGCTGTCTTTGGGTCGGTGGCCAGGGCCAGGGTCAGGGTCAGGGTCAGAGCCCGGGCCCGGGATGGGGAGAGTCCTACAATCCCATCACTCCTCCCCTCCACGTGTCTCCAGGTTATAACCAGAGAGCTTTTGGCATGATGACCTGTTTGCAGGCTTAAAGGGAAAAAGGAGGAGAGAGTAAAGGAGAAGCCACTACTTTCTCTCTGTTAAAATGCCCAAGTCCTAGACTGTGGGTTCCTGCTCTGGCAGCAGCAGACACCAAATCCCAGAAGCCCCTCCACCCAGTCTGTCTCCATGGAAGGGGCCCCTGAGTGCCAAGAGGAGCAGCAAGATAGGAGAGCGGCTCCTTCCCCTCCTGACATCCCCTGACGGCCCCGAGGATTCTCAAAGAGACAGACATGCAGACAGGCAGCCGTGGAGAAGAAAAGAGAGGCTGATATGGCCCTGGGGGTGGCACTCCTGCACCACACACACACACACAATAGAGAGAGACAGAGACATATAATAAACAGAATAAAAACTAAGGGCCCAGATGTACAAAAAATGTGAGAGTGAGGAAGAAGGTGGGGAGGACAGTGGGAGATGGTCAGTCCTCCAGGTCTGGCTGCCTTCCTCAGCTTATAAATTACAACCCCCCTGGAAAATGGGGGTGGGGGCAATGCGGAGGCTCCGGCTGTGGCCTGAGCAGGAGGGCTGGGTGGCGGTCATAGCTGCTCTGCCCATCTGGTGGAGCGGTGGCCAGAGTATGATGACCCCTTGGGTGGTGGGGTGGGCCAGGAGAAGGTTCAGCAGCCGCTGGCAGGAGTCACACAGGCCCCCTGGGACTTCACCTTGTGGCGCTGGCCCCCTCGTCGCCGGCCTCCACTGCTGGGCTTAGGCTGAAAGAGAGAGAAGGAGCTTGAGAAGCACTGGCCCATCAGGAGCAGGGCCAGAGAGCAGAGGGGCTGAGCAGCAGGGAGAGGGGGACGGAAGATGCATGAGCAGGCAGCGTGGTCTGTCTTCACCCCAGCCTGCTCAGGAATTTCCTGGGCCACTCTGCATGCAACACCTCCCCTCTGTCTCTAAAATGGAGCCAGTGCCTGCCCTGCCTTCCTAACAGGGTGGGTAGGACACATGTGATGAGGGTGTGAGAAGCGGATGTTCAGAGAAGCACAAAGCAGAGCAGGAGAGACAGAAAGGAAGCGAACGAACCAGAGGAAAGACCCAATAGGAGACAGATAACACAATGGACAGACAGATCCAGGCATAGCCTCCTTTTCCAATGAGGGGACAACGGAGAAAGATGCTGGGGAGAGGGGTGCAAGGGGCACCAGGCCTTCAAAACGCCAGGAGAGTGCCTGCAGGAGACAGCTGGCAGGAGAGGCCGGGTAAGAGGCTCACTGGCACATCCCAAGGCCACCTGCCCTTCAGGATGTGTGCACGTCAGGGACGGGACAGAGGAGGACCCTCTAAGGCAGTGTCTCTCAAACCTGCTGGACTGCAGTGCACACATATATCACCTGGACACTCACACCAGCAATACTTGCAAGACCTACTACGAAAGGGAAGCTTCGACATTTTTCTGTTCTGTTTTATTTCATTAAAACCAAATGCTAGTTAGGGCCAATTAAACTGGTTTCAGGTGGGCTGTATTCCCTGATTTGGAAAGCACTGCCTTATAGCTTCTAGAGACAAATGCCTCACACTTAGGAGCACTTCAGTGCCAGAGTTGTTGAGGAGACCTTGTAGCCAAGCTTGAGGCTTGCCTACATGTCACCCTCACCAAATCAGGGTAGAAGCCACAGCCCCCACCACCATGCCAAAGCCACGAGGGGCCCACGCTCACCTGAGGCTGGAGACTGCTGGACGCAGCTGGCTGCCCAGCCCCTAGACAGGAAGCTTCATCTCCAGGTGGGGGTGCTCCTACTGCTGGCCCGCCAGATGGGCCCCCCTCGTCTCGTTTCGTCAGGGGGCCCTTTTTCGTCGACTGCATTTTAATCTGCTGGGGCTTGGAGTTCATCGGGGAGTTGTTGGTGGTCTGGAGCAGCTGTGGGAGCCATAGAGAGAGGCTGAGGCTGGAGCTGCAGGGCAGTGGCACTGGCTTGGCTACCCCCCCACCCCCAGCCCCCTTCTCCCAGGGACTCCTCATTCCTTGATCTTGCCAGTTCAGGGCAAGACGGATGGCAGGAAGGACATGACAGGAGGCAGTGGGGATGAAGAGGCATTCTCATCCCCGCTCAGTAGCCCAGGACTGCTATGGCCCTGGGCTCATGCCTCACTTCCTGCCTCTGCCCAGCCCAGAAAGGCTCCATCCTCTTCTCTGCTACAGCTGTTGTTCCTACGGGGGAATCGGTGAACCTTGCTCCCACCTCCCACTCAGTCCAGGCCCCAGAGCCCAGAGCCTGCACAGAACCTGGCAAGTGGAGCTCTGGGCTCTCGTTGCTAAGCTGGTGGAGACTCCTCAGAGCGTGAGCTGCAGCTCCAGCCCCAGGACCCTGCTGCTGCTCCCATAACAAAAGTCTAGGGCAAGTGTTAACTCCAGGCCTCCCAAAGAGACCAAGTCAATGTCTCATCAGCTGGAAACATTTGAAGTTTGGCTATCAGAAATCTTGAAAGCTGTCAGCCAGAACTGACTGACTTGCAATCTTCCCTTGTGGCCCAAGTTCTCTCTCATACAAAGCACAAAAGAAGCCCAGTGAGTCCCAGAGGACATTACAATGTTTGCTGCAGGCTTGGCCAAACTCAGCAGTCCCAGGAGCATGCAGGTCTTTGAGGACATCTGTAGCCCCAGGGTGACCATGCCTTGCCTTTTCTAGAGGCAAGGTCAGCCAAAGACTGATTCCAAGATCTCAGATAGGCTGGGGCCAGTACCTCCTTTGTACGGAGCAGGGGTCAAACCCCTCTACCAAATGCCCCTCCAAGACCCAGGGTAAGGTCTGCAGTGGGCAAGTGTCCAGGACACACAAACAGCTTAAGCCCCAAGAGAACTGAGGCCCATAACCCCCTGCACTCACTCCAACCAGACCTCTGCTCTGAGAGGAGACCTTAGGCATGGCCCCAGCGAGGCCACAGGAACCTGTGATAGCACCTTGGAGGCTGAGCCTGGCTGGGCCCAGACTTTCCGTCACCAGTTTTCTATGGAAAACCATACCCCAACCCTACCTTCTCCTCTCCATGGTCACCACCACTGCCCAAGACAGGAGGCCATGGGATACCTCTAAGGGAGTAGAGAGATGGCACCAAGGCTATACCTCAGTGGGTCCAGCTCTCCCATGGCAATGACTAAACCTCTGCCCTGTGATCAGGGTGGCCCCTGAGTGCTTCCTGGAGGCAGGCAAGGTCTGCCCTGGCCATACCTTGGTGATGGTGCCGACAGCCTTGGTGCGGCCTTCCCGGAACACCAGCCGCTGGTCTATGTGCAGGTACTCAGGGGTCTTGATGAAGCGGAAATGTACAGTGGCCTTGTCCCCAGTGCGCAGACAGTCCTTGTCCATGCTCAGAATGGTGGCTGTCTGCCTGATGCTCCCACAGTGCACTGTCAAGGGAGCCAGAGGTCAGGATAGGCTGGAGCCACCTGGTGGCTTCAGGACAAGGGAGGCAGTGAGTGAAAGCATGAAATACGCTTAAGCTGTGGAGGGGTGGGGGCTTATCTCTGGGGCTACAGACCCCCGTGAAGCCTGCTCTTGGCTCTGATCCTGCCTTACCATCTCCCACATTTTCCTCCAGCTAATGCCCACCCATCATCCCCCACCCCCAGGCCCTGTGCAGACAAGGGTCCGAGTTCCTGGGATTACAGCACACTCTGCACATGCGCCTCCTCACTGGACTGTGGGCTTCTGCGGGGAAGGATCCTTGCCCATCTACCTCATCTTTGTTCCCGGCACCTTAGCAACACCGCTGGGCACCCAGCAGCATTCAGCAGACCTTGCTGAAGGAATGCATGTGAGGTCCCTGAGGACAGGTCTGGGCCTCAGAGCCCAGCCCTCAGTGTTTGTGGGAAGGAATCAACACTGTGGCTCATGGGTGGAACAGAAGGAACGGCATCACTAAACAGGAAGGAGACCCACCACCCAGCTGCAGCTGGAACTAGGGGGCCTGGGTTGCTGGAGCACCTTCTGAGGGGAGCTAGCACGAGGGCCTCCTGGGCTGGCAGGGCCTTAGACACCTACCCATGGCCTGGTAGCGCGGGCTAATTGTGGTGGGGTGGTGGAGGACGAGAATCTCGGCCTCAAACTCCCAGGAGGCTTGGGGATTCAAACGTGGGGAAACCATCACCATGCCCTTCCGGATGGACGAGCGCTTGATCTGAAAGAAAGAGGGAGCCCCAGCCCTCAGGGACAATGATGCCTTCTGATTTCACCCCTGGTCCCAGGGACCAAGAGTCTTTCTAGGGATAGGGACCACCCCAACTCTGCCTGGTTTCCTCACCACCTGGACCACAGGTCTTCTAGGGTGGACAGCACGAGCAGCCTCAGTGCTCCATGGGAAGACTCAACACTACTACTGGGGTTCAGGAAGGCTTCATGCGGGAATCAGCACTTCAGCTGCTGGGCCATGAAGGACGAATGAGGAAGCAAAGGCAGGCAAGCATTCACGGGGAAGGAACAGGTGAGCATGACCTGACCACTGTGGGGAAGAAAGTCCTACTTTTCCTGGTTAATTTAGTTGGTGGCTAAAGGTAGGTGACCCCAGAACTAGAACCCACCCCAAACCCCAGGAGATAGAAGGCTGAATGGGAAGAGGATTTGGCACAGATCCCAATGGCCCTATGTAGAAGGATCCTTGCACAGCAAGGATACTTCTTTTTTTTTTTTTTTTTTTTTTTTGAGACAGAGTCTTGCTCTGTCGCCCAGGCAAGACTGAGACCCGGATCTCAGCTCACTGCAAGCTCCGCCTCCCGGGTTTACGCCATTCTCCTGCCTCAGCCTCCCGAATAGCTGGGACTACAGGCGCCCGCCACCTCGCCCGGCTAGTTTTTTGTATTTTTTTAGTAGAGACGGGGTTTCACTGTGTTAGCCAGGATGGTCTTGATCTCCTGACCTCGTGATCCGCCCGTCTCGGCCTCCCAAAGTGCTGGGATTACAGGCGTGAGCCACCGCGCCCGGCCACAGCAAGGATACTTCTATCTGACCTCACCACTGAGCTCAGGCCACCCTGCTCAGGCACCAGAGGGAGGAACAGAGCAGACAAGGCAGGCATTCCTCACTCTAGCACTTATAAGCTGTGGGTCTTGAGCAAGTCCCTGGGCTATGAGCCTCAGTTTCCTCATCTGTAAAAATGAGGGCAGTAATCCCGATCTTGCAGAGCAGCCATGAGGACTGGAGTGGGTAAGTAAGGCATCTGGCCCAGAGCCTAGCATGATGGAGTCTGAGGGGAGTGTTCAGTATCATCGCTACTCACCTTCTTCAGCGCAAAGGATGCTGTCTGGCCACCCCGCACCTCCTTGACAGGCATGCGCTTGCGATGAATGGATTTGACAGCAATGGACAGGAAGTTACCCAGGGGGTCTGGGCCCAGCAGCAGTGTGTCATTCAGCTTGATCAGGCCTCTCAGTGTTGTCCCCGACACCACTGTCCCCACACCCTGCCAAGGAGAAGACCCTGGCCTCATAAGTGCATCCCCAGCACAGACCCACCCCCTGATGCCACTGTAGGAAATGCCTACCCAGCCACCTGCCCAGAGCCACTCACCGGGACGGAGTAGGTGTCATCAATCTGAAACTCAGCAGGCTCCTCCTCCCTGTAGCTGGTGCGGGGGGAGAGGAGGTTGAGGAACATCTTCAGCAGATCTAGGTTCTCGCCTGTAACATTGGAGATCTGGAATATCGGGCACATCCTAAGCAGAGGGAGGAGAGGAAGGAAGAAAGGAGAGAGGCGCTTAGGAGGCTAGCTCTGCTCTGACACAGGGCAGGGGCAGCAACAGGGCTCGAGGAGCAGATGCTGCTATTCATGACTCCACCTCTCCCTCTTCCGAGGGCTTGACCTCTCTGCCCTACCTAGCAAGTTCCTGGCTAGCCCTGCTCTGAGGCCTTCTTCTCTCACTCAGTTCTGTCTCTGACACCTGTCCTCTCCTCTCTGTCCTCCACCACTGCCCTAGTTTAGAACCTCATGACTGCTTCTTCCTCAAGCACACGCATGCTTGCTTAAAATCCTTAACCGCCTTTCCACTGCAGAGAAGACACTCCAAATCCCTCTCCCAACACACACAGCCCTTTGCTTGGGCTTGTAGCCATCTCTGCAGATTCACTTCTCGCAAATTCCTATATTCCAGCCACACCAGGGAACTTTCCCTTCTCCTAAAACCTTGGCACTTTTCTGCCCTTGTGGATTTGCTCACTCTGACCTTCCTTCCTGAATTCTTTCCCTTTTACGCAACTACCAGGCCCTCTCACCCTTCAGAGCTCATCTCAAATACCACTTCTTCCGTGAAAGCCTTCCTGGGTGGACACTCGACTCCTCTGAGTTCCTGGAGAGCTTTTTCTCTGTTACACATGACTGCCTCTGATTTTTCATCGGAGTCCTGTAAATGGTCTCTATCGCTCCTACTCAGGGTGAATGAATTAAAATCCTTGAGATCAGGAATTATACATTCCCCACAGCTCCTAGAATAGTGTCTGCACAGAATAGGCACTGGACAGTATCAACACGCTCAAATGGGGCTGTCTGAAACGTGCCCCCTCTGCTGGCCAACTGATGGTACTGAAGACCACATCAGGGTAGAGGCACAGGCAAAAAGCCAGGCTGCTCTGGGCCTGGCACTATAGACCAAGCTCTGGGCGAAGAGGCAAAATTGGTAGAGTTCACCATTATCGAGACAGCATCTCTAACCAAGGAGCTGAACCCCTTGAGGACAAGGATTGTGTTCAATTCAACTCTGAATCCTCAACGTCTAGATGAAGAGTCTGGCAGAACAAACATCCAGTAAATATTTATGGAATGAAAGAACACATTAATGAGTAAATGCCAAAACTTATCTATGATTAGTGAGCTTTTGAGGAACAACAGTATAAAAAACTGAGTTACAAAAATGGCTGCATATTTACCATCCATCAGCCAGGCAGGGCATTAAGTGCTCTAATGATTCATTTCTAACATTCACAGGAGCCCTACAGGGAAGGGAATGTTATTCCCATTTCACAGATAAGGACACTGAAGTCTCAGCCAGGATGCCAACCTCAGGAATGCCAGCACCTCACAATCTGGGTTACATGATATTGCCCCTGGGCAACAATGCTGGCTTGGGAGACCCTGGGCTAAGATCGGAAGCATCTATTTCTTCCGATCTCTGAATAGGAACAGGTGTTGATGTGGTGTTTTCACGAGACCTCATGCCCAAGCTGACAGCCACTCCAGGCCCATCACTCACTGTGGTCCTGCCTGCAAGGGTGCCTGCCTGAAGTGTGCGCTCCCTACCCGTTACCTTTCGGAGCTGAAGTTGGAGGCTGTGACAATCACATCATCCTTGCTCTGCACCAGCACGGGGATCTTCCGGCAGCCTGGTGACTTCAGCAGGCGCTGTAACAGCTTCAGGGTTTCTTAAAGGGTGAAATGGAACAGAATTAGGGGGACACAACCTTCTCTTTGGCCAGGCTTCCAGAGCAAGATGGGTCCACCCATTACTGATGCAAGCAGGAGACAGACACAGATAGATGGACCAGTATTAAATGCCACAATGCCTGGAGAAGCAAAAACGAGGATCAAAACTTTGGGTGCTGCTAGAGTAAGAAAAGCATAGATGGGGCCTCTTTTCTAGGGTTCTGCGTCTGAAACCTGGCAGATTTCTCTTATGTCTGGACGACCTGCCTCCTGTAAGCATGTGACTTGAGGGTCCCCAAGAAAAACAATTCAGTTCACACTTCAGTTCTCAGAATGCACTATTTCCTGGAAAAAAAAATCTCATCCAACAAAAAGGATCTCTTAGACATTTAGAAGTCTACAGAGACCTTATTATGAGGCCTCCCAAAAGGATACTTTTCTACAATCTTTAGCAGTGAGGGAAAAAGGCACAAAGGCCTAGTCCTGCAACCCTGTGTCAAAGCTTTGGTGGTAAAAGGTAATCAGACCCTCTGTCCAAACTTCCCCATATATATCCAGCTTAGCTGGTAGAGCCCAACTCCTTCTGCCTGAGGTCACCTGAAAAGAGATGCCAGATTCAGGAGCTCAAAATTTCTGCATTTGAAACCAGAAGGAACAAGGAAGAGGATAATTCTAGGCTGTGCTCAGACCAAGAACTATAGGGGAGGAAGTAGCAGAAGATTCTGGGCTGATGGAAATTCAGGCCAAGATCTAAGTACAAGACAAAGCAAGTTTCGCCTGCATGCACTGAAGATGGCAGCTGCTGTGGGAAGGCTGCTCCGACATGTGAGTGCCATTCCTTGGGGCATTTCTGCCACTGCAGCCCTGCTGCTTCTGGGAAGAATGAGCTTGACAAACATATTATGGTCCGGTTCTGGTCAAGCAAAATTCTTTAGCACCAGCTCCTCATAACATGAACCTGCTGTCGCCCAGCATGCACCCTATTTAAGGGTACAGCCATTGTCAATAGAGAGTTCAAAGACCTAAGCCTTGATGACTTTAAGGGGAAATATTTGGTGCTCTTCTTCTATCCTTTGGATTTCACCTTTATGTTTCCTACAGAAATTGTTGCTTTTAGTGACAAAGCTAAGGAATTTCACGATGTGAACTGTGAAGTTGTTGTGGTCTCAGTGGATTCCCACATTAGTTGCCTGGATAAATACACCAAGAAAGAATGGTGGTTTGGGCCACATGCACATCCCACTCTTGTCAGATCTAAGCAAACTTCCTGAGACTACGGTGTGCTGTTAGAAGGTCCTGGTCTTGCACTAAGAGGTCTCTTCATAACTGACCCCAATGGAGTCATCAAGCACTTGAGCATCAATGATCTCCCAGTGGGCCGAAGCGTGGAAGAGACCCTCTGCTTGGTGAAGGCGTTCCAGTATGTAGAAACCCATGGAGAAGTCTGCCCAGCAAACTGGACACCGGATTCTCCTGCAATCAAGCCAAATCCAGCTGCTTCCAAAGAGTACTTTCAGAAGGTAAATCGGTAGATCACCCATATGTATCTGCACCTTCTCACCCCAGAGAAGAACCACAGTTGAAACCTTTTATCATTTTATAGATGACTATCTGTAGAAGGCAAGGAACCAATTGTGTTTGTATTTATAAATATTACTCTAAATGTTTTATTTTTGTAATACTGGGTAGGGCCTTTTAAGCATGGTTAGTTGCTAGTACAAGGAATCCTTTATTGGTAACGTCTTGGTGGCTAGCTAGCTAGTTTCTACAGAACATAATTCACCTCTGTAGAAGGCAATTCTTAGATCATGTCTTCAATGGAAACACTCTTCTGTCTTAGCCTTACTTGAATCTTGCCTACAACAAAGTAGAGCAACACACATTGAAAGCTTCTGATCAAGGGTCCTAAAGTTTTCATCTTGAATGTGTTTGTATTAAACTGAATTTTCTTTTAAGCTAACAAAGATCACAGCTTTCAGTTGTTATCAGCAGTCAAATGTAACTCCTGAAATGAACGTTTATGTGATTGGAGCAAATGTGAATCGTATTATTTTAAAAAGTGGCAGAGTGACTTAACTGATCATACATGATCCCTCATGCCTGAAATTTGTAGTTTATGTAGTCATTTTATTTATTTTATTCATTAGTTAACTTTGTCTACATATATTTCTAGATATTGATTAGTGTCATGATTATAAAGAATATTTATTGGATCCAGGGATTGCATTTTGAAATTATTATAATTATTTTCTTTGCTGAAGTGTTCAATGTAGAGCACATAAAAAAATAAACATATTGTAAAATAAAAAAAAATAAATAAAAATAAAAAAGAAAAGAAGTTTCTGGGCTAAAGCCGTGGTAGCAGACCACCTGGAGGCACATAGCTGACAGCACTAATCAGAGCGGCTGCTGCTAGCTGGAGGCTTCACTTACCTTGCAGGATGTTGGCAGGACACATGTCAATCTTGGTGACTACCACAAAGACAGGTACATTGAGTGCCAGTGCCAAGCCCAGGTGTTCTTTGGTCATCCCCACAATGCCGGCATTGCTGCCCACCTGCCCCAACACAGAAAGGAATTATCAGGACGAGAGAGAAAGAGATTGCTGCTGGGTGGACACAGGGGCTCAAAGGCAGATGTGGATGAAAGCTGGGCTGGGCAAAAATCACTTTAACCCCTGACTCAACGATGTGGGGTGTCAAAATCGGAGGAGACTTGCAAACAATA
This sequence comes from Macaca mulatta, assembly GCF_049350105.2. NCBI lineage: Eukaryota > Metazoa > Chordata > Mammalia > Primates > Cercopithecidae > Macaca > Macaca mulatta. The sequence continues at coordinate 12,801,384 of NC_133415.1, forward strand.
AAAAAGATAAACCCAGTCAGGGAAACAACTGTCTTGAGCCATCAAAGTGAATCCAGGCCAGGAGCGGTGGCTCACGCCTGTAAACCTAGCACTTTAGGAGGCCAAGGCAGGCAGATCACTTGAGGTCAGGAGTTTGAGACCAGGCTGGACAACCTGGTAAGACCCCGTCTCTACAAAAAAATACAAAAATTAAGGCCGGGCACAGAGGATTACTCCTATAACCCTAGCACTTTGGGAGGTCAAGGCAGGCGTATCACCTGAGGTCGGGAGTTCACGACCAGCCTGAACAACATGAGAGAAACCCTGTCTCTACTAAAATACAAAATTAGCCAGGTATGGTGGCACATGCCTGTAATCCCAGCTACTCAGGAGGCTGAGGCAGGAAAATCGCTTGAACCTGGGAGGTGGAGGTTGCGGTGAGTCGAGATCACGCCATTGCACTCCAGCCTAGGCAACAAGAGTGAAACTCGTTTCCCCCCCGGTAAAAAAAAAAAAAAAAAAAAAAAATTAGCTGGGTATGGCAGCATACGCTGTAGTCTCAGCTACTTGGGAGGCGAGGTGGGAGGATCACTTGAGCCTGGGAGGTTGTGGCTGCAGTGAGCCATGATCGAGCTACTGCACTCTAGCCTGGGTAACAGAGCGAGACTGTGTCTCATAAACAACAACAACAAAAAATGGATTCAACTTAATATCACTGGCCCTCAGTTTCCCCATCTATAAAATGGGGATAACAATATCCACTTCAGAGGGTCACTTGATGTTTAAATGTCACAACACACATGAAGGGTCCAGCATACAACTAGCATGAACTACGTGTTTAAGCAACTGCACCTATTATTACTGTTACTATCCTTCCAGTAACAACAAATGTTTCCAAATATCACCATAATGACTAGTTACATAAATCAGGGCACATGTATGAAATGTGCTGTACAAAAGAAGGAAAAAATTCTTATCTACTGATATGAACTAATCTCCAAAATATGCTTTTAACAGGGGGAAAAAAAAGTAAGTTGTATATAGAATGCTATCATAAAAAGAGGTGAGTGGTCAGCTGGACATGGTGGCTCATGCCTGTAATCCCTGCACTTTGGGAGGCCAAGGCGGGTGGATCACCTGAGATCAGGAATTCGAGACCAGCTTGGCCAACATGCTGAAACCCCTTCTCTACTAAAAATAATAATAAAAAAAAATTAGCTGCATATGGTTGCGGGTGCCTGTAATCCCAGCTACTCAGGAGGCTGAGGCAGGAGAATCGCTTAAACTCAGGAGGCGGAGGTTGCAGTGAGCCACGATTGTGCCACGGCACTCCAGCCTGGGCAACAGAGCAAGACTCCATCTCAAAGAAAATAAAAGGCGGTGGGGGATAAGTGGTGACTGATTCATGGCTTAAAAAAAGCAGCTGAAAGATATTTGGGAAACATCTGAAATAATATAAATACAGACTAGATATTTGAGGATATTAGGTAACTATTCTTCATTTTCTTGATTGTAAAAACAGTAGGAGACAGGCGTTACTTTTAGGAGCTGTATGCTGAAGTGTTTGGGAGTGAAAAGTCACAATGTCTACATTGTGACTTTGTCCGGGGTGAAGACATTTCCACTATTTTCAAGTGATTCAGAAAAAAAAAACAAAAAACAAAAAACTAAACATATATACTTGGCTGGGCAGGGTGGCTCACACCTGTAATCCCAGCACTGTGGGAGGCACCAAGGTGGGAGGATTACTTCAAGTCAAGAGTTTTGAGACCAGCCTGGGCAACATGGCAAGATCTCGTCTCTAAAAAAATTAGTATTAGCCAGGCGTGGTTGTGCATGCCTATAGTCCTAGGTACTTGAGAGGCTGAGATGGGAGGATCCCTTGAGCCCAGGAGTTTGAAAGCTTCTAGTGAACTATAGTCGCACTACCGCACTCTAGCCTGGGTGACAGAGTGAGGCTTTGTCTCTTTAAAAAATATTAAATCGGGCTGGGTGCGGTGGCTCATGCCTCTAATCCCAGCACTTTGGGAGGCCGAGGTGGGCAGATTGCTGGAGGTCAGGAGTTCCAGACCAGCCTGGCCAACACGGTGAAACCTTGTCTCTACTAAAAATACTAAAAATTAGCTGGGTGTGGTGGCGCGTGCCTGTAATCCCAGCTACTCAGGAGGCTGAGGCAGGAGAATCACTTGAACCCAAGAGGCAGAGGCTGAAGTGAGCTGATATCGCACAATTGCACTCCAGCCTGGGCGACAGAGCAAGACTCCATCTCAAAAAAAAAAAATTAAGTAAATAAAAAACATATAAACACATATGTACCCACCATATATATATTATACATATAAATATGGCAAAATGTTAATGATTGCTGAATCTAAGTGGTGGGTTTATGGTAATCGTTATACTATTCTTTGACCTTTTCTGAAGGTTTAAAATTGGAGGGAGAGTATATATGCAAATTTGCTAGTCTGAGTACAAAATATCTCCGGCAGGTACACAAGAAACTGGAAATCCTGGTTGCCTCTGGGAGGAAACTTTTCACTATTTTGTACCATACTAAACTAGAAGAAAATCTGAAAGAAAAACTGCCATGATGTGTTTACACAGCGCCCTATCCATTCCAGTGTGTCATGGAGATGCCCACTGGGTTTCCATGGCTCCCAGATGAGTCACCCCAGCTGGCACATCCCCCTCCCTCCACCAGGACACCTCCACAGTCTTCCCTATGTCTTCCCATGTCCTTTAGCCACCATTCCAACCCAAGACAGATTTGTTTTTGCTCTTCCCAACCTGGAGAAGAGAGTGCTCTACGGCTCTGTTTTCTATATATTTTAAATATTTTTTCCTAGAAGTTGAATGCCATGGGACTATAATGAAATATCTCATTGTTTTCTGCAGAAATGTTAATATTTGGATCACAACCAAAAAGTCAGATAATACATATGTAACATTTTGTCCAGGGTGAAGACATTTCCATTAATTGGTCTTACTCACTGTAGCTCAGCTGGAAAAATGCTTATTCTCAATCAGTTTCTGTACCCTTCTTAATATTAACCCAACAACTTCCCCAAATACACCCTCTGGATCTTCTGCTAAGATCCCTTCCTGGCAAGCAGCTTTCCTCAGCCCAGTCAAGAAGCTGGTCATGGCCCTTTGCAACATTCAAGGACATGGAAAATGAAGGCATGCTGAGGTCCCAAAAGCCTCAGGCAGAGAGCCTACGAGTGTTCACACAGCATGCTCTGCCTCTCTTTACGGCTCTCCAGTTTGGGGAGAATTTGCTTGAGAACCTGTGTTTGTGCAGCAACTTGATCAAGTCTGCTATGAACAGATGCTTATGTTTACTACATTTATTAATACAGGCAGCTGAAGGAATTGAGAAATGGGGAAGGGTTTTGGGAAGGCCTTGCCAAGGGAACACTCAAGGCATGTGTCTCTCTGACTCTCTCCCTTCCCGCGCTCCCTCCTGCTGTGAAAGCTGTGGAGATGTGCACAAGGTTATAGGCCTTGCCACTCCCCTCGGCACTCCCACTGTCTGTCCAGGGAGGAAGATCAGTGGCTCACAAAGGCAAGCTTAGCAATGGGATCCAACACGGAGTCCTCTGCTCCCTTTCTTTCTCAGTTAATCCATTAGATGAGCTGCTTAAAATTTTTTTGGTTTTTTTTTTTTTTTTTTTGAGATGGAGTCTTGCTCTGTCGCCCAGGCTGGAGTGCAGTGGCGAGATCTCGGCTAGCTGCAAGCTCCGCCTCCCGGGGTTCAGGCCATTCTCCTGTCTCAGCCTCCCGAGTAGCTGGGACTACAGGCGCCTGCACCCACACCTGGCTAATTTTTTGTATTTTTAGTAGAGACGGGGTTTCACCGTGTTAGCCAGGACGGTCTTGATCTCCTGACCTCGTGATCCACCCACCTCGACCTCCCAAAGTGCTGGGATTACAGGCGTGAGCCACCGCGCCCGGCCTGGTTGTTTTTAATGTTCCTAGCAGGAATAGTTACTTAAAAATTTAATCACACTTGACCCTAAGCTTTTTGGGAGCCTCTGGACAGTCCCATTCATTGCTGTATCATCAGACCTCACACAGTACCAGACACACAGGAGCCTCTCAACAAGGGCTGTGCACTGGCCTATCCTCTTCCCAGGCTCCAGGAGGCCACCCTTCAGGGCCTCTTGAATGTGGCCTGTGCCTCCTATGGCTGTCTTCTCCATTTCTTCCCCAGGCCTCCCCCTCTGAAGGTACTACCTACCTGGTGTCACCTCCTCAAAGTAGCCCAATCCTCTGCAGAAAACATTTCTGAAGGTAACAAGTAAGCCCCAGGAGAAACCCTCCTCTATGCCTCTGCAAAAAATAAGACAGGTCTTCAAGGGTACCTGGTTTTTACCAAGAGGATCCCTTCCCTAGCCTAATGTATGGGAGAGATCAAGGTTCAAGCCTTGAGAAGACCATTACTCAGAGGACTGGGCACCCCTGCAAAACTTGCCAGCCTTACCGGATGTTAAAGCCCCAAACCAACAGGCCTCAGTCTCAGAACAGTTCAGATTTGGACATAACCAGACCCATGCAGCCCTGCTGAAGCCTCTCCTCCTTGGGGCGCCTCCCACTCACCATGAGCATGCAGAAGTCAGGCAGATGGCCTGTCATGCCGAAGACAGTGGTTTTCAGGTACTTCTCATGACCAGCCAAGTCGATGAAGGTAATGACTTTAGTGGACTTCTCACAAATCTTGGTCCACTCCAGGCTGCCGCCATGGCTGTCAGGCTTGTTCACTACATTGCCTTCACTGTCAAAGCCCAGAATGTCGTTGCCCACACTGCTGGTGCGACCAGATTCAATTTCATGTTTGTGGCGGAAGAGTTTCTGGCGGGCAAAACCTCGGCCATTGTCCAGCTCCCCATGTGTCAGGACCCCCAGAAGCGTGCTTTTGCCAGCATCCACGTTGCCCACCACTGCTACCCTGCATGTAGATGAACCCATACATCTGTGTGAGAGTTAGTGCGTGAGTGAAGTGGAGTGACCACTCACAACCCCAGTAACTGGATCCGCAAGTCCAGGCTTGCCCTGATCCCCTCCGGCTCACAGCTCCTCCTTGAGCAGGAGGAGCACAGTGGGAAGGTTCCTGGAGCTGCTGCTAAAGAGTCATCAGAAGGGTCCAGACTCCCACAGCAGCTATCTCCCTTAACTCCCACTAGCTTGCGGGTGCTGCCAGGAAGAGCCGCAAGGCTACCAGAGGCACAAAAGGCTCTTCTCCATGACCCTGGTTTCCAGGCTCACAGGCTGAAGGGAAAAGAAACAAACCCACAGAGAATGACCACAGAATGCACAGCTGGCCTCTCTTGTGCTCCTTCCAAAGGGACAGGGAAGTGCAGAATTAGAGCAAGAAGCCACCACGTCCCCTGACACCCGGACACTTCTTTCCGCTCCTCAGGAGGGGAAAGGATGGAGCTGACATGCCGAGTGCCACAGGCTCAGTCACCAACCTCCGTGAAGAATGGGGACCCCGGCCGGGTGCGGTGGCTCACGCCTGTAATCCCAGCACTTGGGGAGGCCAAGACGGGCGGATCACGAGGTCAGGAGATCGAGACCATCCTGGCTAACACGGTGAAACCTGGTCTCTACTAAAAATACAAAAAATTAGCCAGGCGTGGTGGTGGGCACCTGTAGTCCCAGCTACTTGGGAGGCTGAGGCAGGAGAATGGCATGAACCCGGGAGGTGGAGGTTGCAGTGAGCCGAGATTGCGCCACTGCACTCCAGACTGGGCGACAGAGCGAGACTCCATCTCATAAAAAAAAAAAAAAAGAAAGAAAGAAAAGAAAAAAAGAATGGGGACCCCAAACCGTCCTGAGACCTCCTCACCTGACCTCCAGGAAGTCATTGTCTCCTACTCGTTTCCGGACCAGGTAATCACGCACGCGTCCCCCAGCTTCTTGCCGTTCCCGCAGAAGGATGACATCGGCCTCTATCTGTTCCGCCATGCTCTTCACTGTGGCGTAGGAGGCCTCCATGTCAGCTTCACTCAGCCCATACTCAGTCCCATCTGGTGACAAGAGCCCAGACATCAGCAGGAGAGAGAGTCCTGACCAATCAGCGTGCCAACCAGCCAGCCAGGAACCCCACCTAACAAAGGCCACCACCCCGTGACCCCAGCACTGCAGAGGAACCCCCGGGGTCCTTTCTACCTGAGAGAAAACCTGGGCACACACCAATTAAAACATGACAGTGCCACAGACCTCCCCATCAAGCAGAGCATTCGCTAATTCATTCAATAACAGTCACTGAGGCTCTCCCAGGTTTTATGCCAAGCCTCATGCTGGGTACTAGGACTACAGGTGCCCCTAGTGAGCTCACAGCCCAGTGGGGGAGGCAGACAGGAAATTAATTAATTGCAATACAGCTCGAGTGCTGCACTCTAGGACTGTGCGAACAGAACATAAAGCACTGCCTGGGGAAGCCGAGGACAGCTTTGCAGAGGACTGACGCCAAGCTACGTCAACAAGTGCTGGGCCTGCAGAAGGAGGAAGGACATCCTAGCCAGAGGAACAAAGCGTGGCGTGGCAGATCATGGCACGTTCAGGGACCAGGAAGCAGCTCAGTGTGTTGGGGAGCAGGATGGGTGACATGGAGTGGCGGGAGACCACATGAGAGGTGGAAGCAGCACAACAGACGGACAGCAGCGACACACCTTCTGCACCAGGCAGTGAGACACCCGTGGGCTGAGGCAGGGGAGTAACATGATTGGATGGCTGTGGGTTAAAAAGATCTCCTGGGTAGCAGTGCCGAGTGTGCACCAGCAAGTGAGAGACCAGTCAGGGGAGTCCAGTTAGGAAGTAATTCTAATAATGCAGGCAAGAGATGATGACGACAGAAAGATGGAGGAAAATGGGGGAGGAACTCAGAAACATTTTAGAGATAAGATTTTTAACTGAGGTGGCTCAGGTGATATGTCCAGCAAGCAGCTGGAGAAATGAGTTTGAGCTCAGGACAAGGAAGGGAATCAGACAGAAGGCAGGACCAACCGACGAAACAGTTATTGAGCTCCTACTACATGACAACCTGTCAGCTGCTTTCTGGGAGGTGTTGGATTTAATTTCCACAATCACTCCCTCAGCCTTTCCCAGCTGTCCTGTCTCCAAGCGCCCCTGTTCCTTCCCTAGCTGGCTAACCCCTTCAGCATGTGTGATTCGCTTCCCCCACACCAAGTATTCTCCTTGTCTCTTCTCCTCCTCCCACTCCAAACAAGCTCCTAAACTAAGGAAAGGAAAACCACCCCCTTTCCCTTGCCCCTGCTTATCTGCAAAGCTACCATCTCCTGTTTTTCCTTTCACCATCAAACATCTCGAGAGTCATCAACGCATGCTGACTGTACTACCCCACCATCTACTCACTGGGAATCTGCCCACTACAGAAGAAACCGCAGCTGTCACATGCCACCAATGGCCTTTTTTTTTTTTTTTTTGAGATGGAGTCTCGCTCTGTCACCCAGGCTGGAGTGCAGTGGCACAATCTTTGCTCACTGCAACCTTTGCCTCCCGGGTTCAAGCGATTCTCCTGCCTCAGCCTCCCACGTAGCTGGGATTACAGGAGCCCGCCATCATGCCCGGCTAAGTTTTGTATTTTTAGTAGAGACAGGGTTTCACCATGTTGGCCAGGCTGGTCTCGAACTCCTGACCTCAAGTGATCCGCCCACCTCGGCCTCCCAAAGTGCTGGGATTACAGGCGTGAGTCATCATGCCTGGCCCACCAGTGGCCTTCTAAACTCTCTATCTAATGCCCTCTTTTTGACTCCCACAGCATTCGATACTGCTGGCCACTCTGCCTTTCCCTCTTGAAGCACTTCCCTCCTGCCCTGCTCACGCATCACCTGACCTCTCCTGATGTGCCTCCCCACCCCTGTCCCCTGGCTCCTGTCTCCTGAATGCCAGTCTTTTCCAGTAGTCTGTCAGTGGTCCTGTTCTGTTTTCTCCAAACTTCCCCTTGGCCATCTTGTTCTATGGCTTCAGCTGTCATTTTGAAAACTATAAAAACACTCATTCCTAACACCATCCTATGCCCAGAACTCCAGACTGAATTTCCAACTGCCTGGATGATAACTCCTAGAAGTCTGATATCCAAATTCAACACCCACCCCAACCCTCTTTTAAACAGCACAAACACTAACAATGTTAATAAACCATTTTATTTCTCACTGTAATCTTATGAGGTAGGCATTACTGTTCCCTATTAAGAGTGGGGTAAAAAGAACCTAGGGAGATCTCAGAGCTGGGAGGGGCCATGAGTTCAGGTCTTCAGATTCCAAACCTAGAGCCTTTTCCTCCAGAGCAAGGGTTCCTCTTACTGCCTGACCAGTTCCTTCTTTATTTCTGACAATGACAATACCATCTTCTCTAGCCACCAGTCTTCTCAGTCCAGTCCTGCTGATTCTAGCATTTTACCTTGCCTCCTTCCCTGATGTCTGCCCTTTTTGCCAATCCACAGCCACCAGCCTGATTCAGGCTCTTATTCTACCTGAACCACCACAATAGACTCTTAACTTTTGTCTTTACAAATTCAGTCTATTCCCTCCAACCAACCCCTTAAGGTCCTAAATAAAGCACAGCTCTGATGCTGTCACTTCAAGTCAAAGCCTCTGAATGGCTCCCCAGGCCCAGCTGCTTAACAGCCTCCCCATTTGTGCCATACTCCCTCCTCACTCTCCCCTTGTAAGCTCTGTCCCAGTGCAAGCGGCCCCATCACACACGCAGCACTCCCCTTCCTTGTGCTGGGGTTCTCTGCAGGATCCTAGCTCTATACCTTTGCTCATGATTTCCTATCCTGGAAGCCTAACAGTGCATCTCCTCCTGGCAAAATCCTACTCATTCTGCCCACAAACGTCTGTGTCTCCCTTACATTTGCAAAGTACTGCCTTGTGCAACAGTGTTTTGGATACACATCCTCCCCTCCCCGCACAACACATAAGCATCTTGAAAACAAGGAACATACCGCAACAATTTCCTGATGCCCCACAACCAATGCCTTCTACATCAAGTCCTCAAATGTTTGTAAAATGTAAAACAAATGAACAAAGAGGGAGCGGCTGGGATGAGTAGTTTCTAAATGCATGGCCAAGTGAGCTGCGAAAGCCTTCTGGGTTAGAGAAGGGCTTGCTGGGAGTGTTCCTGAGAAGGCTGGCGAAATTCTATTCAATCTCCCCTGCCCCTGTTCTTTCAGGTCCTGCTCCCCACCACGGGCTATCACCAATGTCACCTTGTCCATCAGGGCTCTCGGTCAGTCACATTACCCGTCTCCAGCATGCATCACATTCCTCACTCTGTGGAGGTGGAGACAAAGGTGGAAGAGAAAAGCTGCAGAGGTCCAATTACTAAAGGCCACATATTCAGCCATGCCAGACACTAATCAGATTTCCATCCTGCCGGCTCAGTTACCTTTCTTATATGTATTCTCCTCTTCTACAGGCTGCAAAGACTCCCTAGACTTTCAGAATAAAAGTCTAACCTCTGTGGCCTGGCGTTTAAGGACCCTGAGAATCTGAGCCCTGCCTTCCTCTGCCCAGCCTCTCCTCCTACCACACAGGACCTCATACTCTCCACTCATCCCACTGGATTACTTCTGGTCCACTATATATTCCTGTCTCCAATGCCTCCACACCTTTGTGAGAATGGTTTCCTCTGCCCATTCACTATTCCCTCCATCTACCTGGAAAATTCCTACTCATTCTTTAGAATCAATTAAAGGGGCAGCTCCTCTTCACAGCCTTTCCTGACTCTTCCACAAAGACTTAGTACTCCTCGGCTAGGTGCGGTGGCTCATATCTGTAATCCCAGCACTTCGGGAGACTGAAGTGGGGGCGGATCACCTGAGGTCAGGAGTTCGAGACCAGCCTAGGCAACATGGTGAAACCCTGTCCCCACTAAAAATACAAAAATTAGCCAGGCAGGGTGGTAGGCACCTGTAGTCCCAGCTACTTGGGAGGCTGAGGTGGGAGAACTGCTTGAATCCAGGAGGCAGAGGTTGCAGTGAGCCGAGATCGCATTACTGCACTCCAGCCTGGACGACAGAAAGAAACTCTGTCTCAAAAATAATCATGGCCGGGTGCGGTGGCTCAAGCCTGTAATCCCAGCACTTTGGGAGGCCGAGATGGGCGGATCACGAGGTCAGGAGATCGAGACCATCCTGGCTAACACGGTGAAACCCCGTCTCTACTAAAAAATACAAAAAACTAGCCGGGCGCGGTGGCGGGCGCCTGTAGTCCCAGCTACTCCGGAGGCTGAGGCAGGAGAATGGCGTGAACCTGGGAGGCGGAGCTTGCAGTGAGCTGAGATCCGGCCACTGCACTCCAGCCTGGGCGGCAGAGCGAGACTCCGTCTCAAAAAAAAAAAAAAAAAAAAATCATCATCATCATAATAATCATAATAATTTTAAAAGACTTAATACTCCTCCTAGGTCCCCTGAACTTTTATTTTTTTTTTATTGTTTTTCTTTTGAGACAGAGTCTCACTCACCATCTCAGCTCACTGCAACCTCCACCTCCTGGGTTCAAGTGATTCTTGTGCCTTAGCCTCCTGAGTAGCTGGGATTACAGCAGTGCACCACCATGCCAGCTAATTTTTTGCATTTTTAGTAGAGATGGGGTTTCACTATGTTGGCCGGGCTGGTCTTGAACTCCTGACCTCAAGTGATTGGCCCACCTTGGCCTCCCAAGGTGCTGGCATTATAGGCATGAGCCTTCTTTTTGAAAGAAATCTCACGATAAATCAACTACAACCTGGGACCCTTAAAACAATTATTACTGCAACTACTAATACTAGCTAACACTTATGTAATGCTTACTATTCCCGATGATCTCCTCGAATTCTCATTTAATCTTCACTACTACACCATGGGAGAGATTCTATTATTATCCCCATTTTAAGACAAGGAAAAGATTCAGTAGGCAAATCCAGGCCTGCCAGGCTCCAGATCCTATAGATTAGGCCAGACTGCCCCCTTTTAAAATAACAACATTGAGAATGTATACTTAAAGAGCACATTCCTCTACATTGGTTATAATTTTTAAATGTCTCATTTCTCTATGCAAAATTTCTTTGAGGTAGGATGAAGAAGGTGTCATTTTTCCCATTTTACAGAGAAAGGACGTGATAAACAGAGGTGAAGCAGCAAGGGAATCACTGATGAAACTGACTCCTTGGGGCCCTGTATCTGGGTTCATCTTCTGTTTAATGTTCAACTTGTTTAACTAGTTATGATCTCTATTTGTAAATAATTCCAGCAGGAGGAGTCACTATGAATCTAATGGCATCCACCTGGTGGATTCGAGGATGATGTTTGGGTATACAGATGTGTTAATAAATGTCTGACATCTTACGCTTTGCCATGGGTGGGTTAATTAGTTGTGAGTTGTCAAGGCATGGTAAAATTCAGAGTCCACATAAAAGGATGAGGGGAAAAGGTAGTCTTAAGAATCTGGGTCTTCAAAGAACAGACTCAACACTTGTCAAAATTAACCTATATGTGGTTCCTGAAATTCTACAATCATTAAGTGATCTTTGAGTGGTTCATCTTATTAGAGCAGGCCAGATGTGCACCTGACATCAAAGCTTCAAAAGGCTACCAATGATCTCCTGGTCAACAAATGGAATGTTTTTTCTTTTTTTTTTTTTTTTTTTTTTTTTTTTTTTGAGACGGAGTCTCGCTCTGTCACCCAGGCTGGAGTGCAGTGGCCGGATCTCAGCTCACTGCAAGCTCTGCCTCCCGGGTTCACGCCATTCTCCTGCCTCAGCCTCCCGAGTAGCTGGGACTACAGGCGCCTGCCACCTCGCCCGGCTAAGTTTTTTTTTGTATTTTTAGTAGAGACGGGGTTTCACTGTGTTACTCAGGATGGTCTCGATCTCCTGACCTCGTGATCCGCCCGTCTCGGCCTCCCAAAGTGCTTGTTTTTTCTTTTGAACCTGGCACTCACTGCTGCCTCTGTAACACTTGATAATGCTAATCAACTCTCTTCCTTTCTTGATGCGCAACCTCTTAGTTTGCCTATCTCTCTGACCATGCCTTCCTTTAGGTGGTAAGACCCGCATCTAGGGAGGTAGCAGCAAGGATGGGAAGGAAAGAACAGATATGAAAGATATTTCAAAGGAAGGCACAGCTGCATCTGGAGAGCAAATCCTTCTTCCTTATGTCACTCTTACATTTCCAAATACTGTTTCCCATGGAGATTATTTGTGTATATGCCTTCTTTCCTCCTTGGGGCAGGGACTGGATTTTAAGTTTCCAAAAGAGCTTTGCAACAGTCGCAAGCCTTAGAAGATACTTAATAGATATGTGTCAAATAGTTTAAGAATGGTTTTGAGATTTCTTCAATCTTCAACTCAAACTACAAAAGAATTACTACCTGGCTTTACAAAGCCTACATTCAGCAAAGGAAAGTGTTTCTTTAATGATGCATCCAGGCCCACCTGGACTTCCTGCAAAGATGACAGAGACAAGTGCTGGTATGGGCTGAATCGTAATCGTTAACATCCCCAGCTGTCATTTCAGCAAAGATAATCCCATAATGAAGACAAAGGCAAGCAGGTCTTGTATTGAAGTTGTCAACTAGGAGCATCCAGGGGAAAAAAACCGTAATATACTCTGGGATTGTTGTAAGGGCTGCCTTCCTCTAAAATAGTAGGTTCTGTTACAAGGAATAAGCAGCTTGGAGAACAATAACTAGTCCCTTTCAGAATGGTTACAAGTCTATGTGTCTGATGACCTCTGTTATCCCAGCTATCCAGACTAAATGGTCAGTATGGTCTGGGGCAAGGAGCCTGACTGAAGAGAGGAATTCTGGGCATCTTTTCTTTGCTGACACCAAGAAGAATCACAGAGGTCCTCAGCTAAGCAGAAAATAAGTAGCAATGGGATCTATAAACAGAGCTTGGAAGGGAAGACCTCCAGCAGCCCAGGAATAAGCTTAATTCTAGACCTAACTATGGCTTGCCCTATTACCTTAGACAAGAAGTTCCTTTGCTTTGTACTTCATTTCCTCTTATGCAAATGGAGAGTACTGGAGGCAAAAAGGAAGCATCTATAAAACTGCTTGGAAAGTGAATCTTTCAAGTCAACCATATCATGGCCACTAAGGTCAGAATTAACATTCGCTTTGTACTTTCATGTACTCCAAACAGTTCTGCAGACACTAAAGAATCACTGTAACTAAGACACATAAGCAGAAAAGTTCAAAAAGAGGGGAAAATGTGCTCTAAATAATTTTTACTTTTTTTGAGATAAAGTTTCACTCTTGTTGCCTAGGCTGGAGCACAATGGTGCGATCTTGGCTCATTGCAATCTCCACCTTCCAGGTTCAAGCAATTCTCCTGCCTCAGCCTCCCGAGTAGCTGGGATTACAGGCACCCGCCACCACGCTCAGCTAACTTTTTGTATTTTTAGTAGAGATGGGGTTTCACCATGTTGGCCAGGCTGGTCTCAAACTCCTGACCTCAGGTGATCCACCTGTCTTGGCCTCCCAAAGTGCTGGGATTACAGGTGGCAGGGCCACCGCGCCCGGCCCAATAATTTTTTAAAATAAAGTGAAAGGAAAACTATGCTCACCTGATCCCTGCCCAATGACATATATGGTCTCTCCGCATCCCTCGTCCATCCTCTCCCACATCTGCCGAAGTAGGCTGTCATACTGCTCTGAAGTAGGGCTCACTAGAACCAGCTAGAAAAGAAACCAACAGCCTTAGGACCACACTTGCTAGAAGAGCACCACAGCCAAAGCCGATCAATATAGCCTAACCAAAGATTCTGACTGAAACCCACAGCACCCTCATCTAAAAAAGCTGCACAGCCCCTTCATGCCCTCTCTGCTTCTCCTGAAGTAGCCTTTGAGCCTCAGGCCTTATATGAGCCAAATGATATACTAAAATGTGTATGTCTGAGCCATAACCCATGGTAAAGAGGGCACAAGCAGCCTGCCTCCTGCTGCTTAACAGGAGGGGCAGGACCCAAGTGACTGAGAATATGGCACTGTGGATAGAAAGCACAGTGCCTTCCATCTACATGCCAAAGGCTTCTACCTGCAGTTGACATCTGGAAGCCCACAGGACATTTACCTCATATACCTCCATGCGCTTCACCCACAGGCCAGTGGCTCCCAGGATAACAAAAGAATTCTGTTCTATCTTCTTAGCTATATTGAATATTTGGGAATGAAAACTGCCTGCAAGACTCATCTTCATCAACAAAACACCATCACCATTACCACTACGAGGAGTATTACCACCATCATTTTGCCAATGTCTGCCAATAACATTCAAGTATCAACCACTTATTTGGGGAAGCCATTTGGCAATCAGACCCCATTCTCTAACTACTCCTGTGTGACCTTGGACAAAGAATTTAACCCCTCTGAGTTTCAGTTTTTCAATCTATAAAACGGAGTTAATACTACCTGCATCCTAAGGCCACTGTAAACAGCAAATATAATAACATGTAAAGCATCTAGTCCACAGCTCAATAAATGTGAAACTACAAGGTTTTCTTCACCCAATCATTCCCAGAAAAACCTTGTTGGATGAAACTAGCCACCACTATTCACTAAGTGTTTCTCCCTTTGGAAGCTCTCGGAGCCTTAGGTCTCCACATTTACTGTTGTAAGGATATGATCCTTTAGCTTCTAATCTGTTCCTCTGGAATCAATCTATTCAATCCAACCCTTCTCTCCCTCCACACCGTCACTTTTTCTTTTTGAGATCATCAATATTAATATACATATGATTTTTTTTAATTGTGAGGACTTCCCCAGCTATGTGATGAAATAACACTTCTAGGAATATTAAATGAGCTGGTCAAGAAATGAAGGTACTACCGTCTTTGCAACTCTGCCCTGCAATTTCCTACCATGTTTCTTCAGCACCTTGACCATGTGTTGACATCCAGTTTGTTTGCTCTGGAGTCAGGTCCATAATCTTGTAACTTCCTGAGTTGACTCATCAGAGCTTGTAATTGTAACCTGGATGTTTCCTGGGTCTTTTACATTATCCTGGCCATCCCTCTCTCTAAGTTTGGCCATCCTCATTATGGCATTAAAGGCACAAGACAGGACCAACTTTGACAGGCTAGCTGGCTTCCATGTGCTCAACTGAGACTAGAAGGGTAAAGAGCAGTTGAAAATAACTTTCTTAGGTTGCAGGGAAAGTTCCTTCCAGTTTAGGACCAAGTTTCATGCAAATCTGCCGCCATAAACTATAAAAAGTCACAAATAATTTCAAAGCTGGATAAAATGTCTATTGTAACTATCCTACACACGTAAGTGGTGGTATTGGTGTTCTGTCTTTTACCTACTGCTATTTAATCTGCACAGGAAATTAGGAACTATCTCGTTCACTTCAAACATTTACTGAGTCTCTAGTATGCATCAGGCACTATTAGATGTCTTATTATATATTTCTAATTTTTACAACCCATCTGTACAACGTCACAGAGGCTTTCGATGGTAGGGCAGGAAAGAGAACTCAGCCCTGTCTGACTCCCAACTTGGCATTCTTTCCCTAAGGAACGTTAAGCACCTTCAAAACACCAGTCACATCTTATATTTACTTTTCTGTTCTTCACAATGTCAAGCCGTTGGCGAGCCCTTAATTCCTGCCTACCTTCTCGACACCTCAGAAGACACGGTTTTAAACGTCCTTCACTGCTCCACTCATACAGGATGAGCTTCCACTCCCAGGATAGCGAGACTAAGGAGCCTACCCATCTTTCCATTTTGTTTCGGGTGGCCTCGAAAAGTAGACATTCTCGGACATGCTCGTCCCCAGCTGAGTTTCCTTTCCCGAGTCTGGGAAGAGACGCGGCTGCCACCCTGCCCTGCCTTCCGACTACCTGTCTTCGACTACCTGTCTTCGCGAGCGTCTCGGCCCCCTGCCCGGGCCCCCTCGCCCTTCTGCTGTCCCGCGCGGTCCAGGAGAGGAGATTTTAGGTCTTCGAATCCCCTCAAGCGGGGACCCGAAGAACGGGGAGGGGCACTGAGCGGGGACAGGGACCGCGCGGAGCGCTGCCGGCATCGGGCACCCCCGTTCCACGTGGCATAGCCGAAGGGTTGCGATCTCGGCGGGAGACGGGAGGGCGGGAGGCTGGGTTGGCGACGCGGGGAGCCAAGGTGGGTGCGGGGACCATGGTGACGGCCCCTCGCGCCACAAGCCCCAGCACGTCCCGGACACCAGCAGGTGGGCGGGCTCGGCCCCTTCCTCCCCTTCCTCCCATTCCGCGCTCCCAGCGGAGAGGACGGCCGCTGGCCCCGCCGTCGCCCCGGAAACTGCTCCGCCCGCCGCCCGCTCCCCTCAGCGCCCGCCGCCGCCGCCCGGGCCTACCTTGCTGGTGAGGTCCAGCTCTGGCTCGCCGTTGAGCGCCTCGCCGTCCTCGCTGCAGTCCGAGTCAAAGCCGCCGTGGAGTCGGGCGGCGGCCGCCGCGGCCCTGGCCGCCCCCGGGGAGCTGGGCTCGGGGGCGAACATAGAGGCCGGGACCGGCGAGTCCATCGCGGAGCGACTGCGCTCCGCCGCCATCTTTAATAACTTAGGCTAATTCGTAGCCGGCTTCCCTCCCTCCCCGGCTCATTTGACTAATCTATGCACAGAGCTCCGCCCCGCTCCTTATCGGAATAATTTATGCAAAACTTCTCCAGCCGCGTACTGGATGACACGTATCTCTAGCTAAGAAACAGTCGACCAGGCCTCTCAGCCACCAATCCCTGCAGAGCGTTCAAGTACCTAATGAATAATTAATGAGGCCCAAACCCCAACAACAAATGTCTGAGACGTCACGCGCCCTGCTCCCAGCTTGGGAGGGGGCAATACCGAGTCCCCGCTACCCGCCTGAAGCCTTCCCGCCAACGGGAGCAGAGAAGAGTATGACTGACACAACAGCCATCCAATGAGGAGAGAAATACAAACAACGTTACTTGTCAACGCCCCTTCACTCTCCTTGTTTCCAGAGGCGGTGCTGAGCCTGCAAATCGTACTGAAAAACAGTAGGCGCTGTAAGCCTAACGATGACGGACAAGGGCAGGACCCAATGGAGTCATAGAACAGGTTCCGCGCCTGGACCCGCTCACGGAGATAGTAAACTGCAAAATGAGCCTCCCACTCGATTCAGTGACTGAGGCAGTCGCTGGAACGCCGATGTCCAACGTGCTGGCATGCTCCAGGCAACTTTAATAGTAGGATCGATGCTGTACGTTCCAAGAGTTGTAATACTATAGCAGCCAGAGTGAGGCAATAATTAAATGCTGACCTTAGGGAGAATTCTACATTCACTGCCTTTGCGGAGACAATCACATGAACTAAAAACAGAGGCAAGCAGCTAAAATTAAAAGCCAAAAAAACACCCACCACTTTTGTGGTGAACTGCTAAACCGAGATCTAGGGTCTCATAAGGTAGTTTCCCATGGGTTATTTTTCCAGAGTCATCAGTTGTGAAAAGCCCCAACCCAAAATGCCATCAACACAAGTTTTAGTGTCTTGAATTCCTGTTTCAAAAGCCGGAAAACCCTAGGCCATCATTGCCTGGCGAAATTAGGGATTAACCAACGTCTAATAACGTCGGCCTTGGCCACTCGTCCCAGGCATCAAGCAAACAAGAGCATGTTTGAGAAGATAAGGAATCCAAGATTTAGGGTTTGGACCTAAACCCTAAATCTTTAGTGAGCAAGTGGCAGGATTGAAAATGGCTTTCAGTTTTGGGGATCTACCTGAGAAGAAAGAAAGTGTCTTCTTGTCCCTGTTTTCCACTACTATCAAGTCTTTCTTTTTTTTTTTTTTTGTTTTAATTTTGAGTTTCGCTCTTGTTGCCCAGGCTGGAGTGCAGTGGTGCAATCTCCGGCTCACCGCAACCTCTGCCTCCTGGGTTCAAGCAAGTCTCCTGCCTCAGCCTCGTGAGCAGCTGGGATTACAGGCATGTGCCACCACACCCGGCTAATTCTGTATTTTTAGTAAAGACAGGGTTTCTCCATGTTGGTCAGGGTGGTCTCGAACTTCCAACCTCTGGTGATCCGCCCGCCTCGGCCTCCCAAAGTGCTGGGATTACAGGCATGAGTCACCGCACCCAGCTTACTATCAAGTCTTATTTGCACAAACACAGCTGGGAATCTTGGACAGGAAGTCATCTGAGTCCAAAGGTCTTGATACTGTTCTTATGTGCTTTTTAATTTCTTCCTTGCCAAATTGCTCACCACCATCCTATATGGGCTGGGAGCAGTGGCTCACACTTGTAATCCCAGCACTTTGGGAGGCAGAGATGGGTAGATCACCGGAGGTCAGGAGGTCGAGACCAGCCTGGCCAACATGGTGAAATGCTGTCTCTACCAAAAATACAAAAATTAGCTGGGCATGGTGGCATGCACCTGTAATCCCAGCTACTCTGGAGGCTGAGGCAGGAGAATCCCTTGAACCTGGGAGGGCAGAGGTTGCAGTGAGCCAAGATCACACGACTGCACTCAAGCTTGGGCAACAGAGTAAGATTCCGTCTCACAAACAAAACAAAACAAAACGAAACAAAGTACTGGAGGCCTGAACTCATAACTGGCTTCTGAAGGAGGGGCACAGTCTTGTGGGACTGAGCCCTTAACCAGTGGGATCTGACAGTATCTCCAGGTTGACAGTGTGAGACGAATTGAATTGAACCAGAGGACATCCAGCTGGTGTCCCCTGCAGAACTGATGGGTTGCTGGTGGGGAGAAATCCACATATTTTGGTGACCAGAAGTATTGTGTTGTATTGAGAGTAGAAAATTTTAAAAAACAGACTTTGGCTTTTCCTATATGGCCCAGATTGATAGCGTCTCACCAACTGGCTCTTCCAAAGAGTTCAAGTCGGCTGGGCGCGGTGGCTCATGCCTGTAATCTGAACACTTTGGGAGGCTAAGTGGCGGATCACTTGAAGTCCGGAGTTCGAGACCAGCCTGACCAACATGGAGAAACCCCGTCTCTACTAAAAATACAAAATTAGCCGGGTGTGGTGGTGCATGCCTGTAATCCCAGCTACTCAGGAGGCTGAGGCAGAAGAATGGCTTGAACCCGGGAGGCGGAGGTCACAGTGAGCGGAGATTGAGTCATTGCACTCCAGCCGGGGCAACAAGAGAGAAGCTCCGTCTCATAAAAAAAAAAAAAAGGGTTCAAGTCCAAAATGTGCTGACGGCTGATAGCGAACTAAAAAACATGCCCTTTGCACTATAGCCGTTATCCAGAAAAGAACTCTCAGAGCAGGTACTTTTGAATTGAACAGGGAACTCTATTATGACATTTTAGAGAAGGAATTCCTTACCCTACCCATCTACACGTCTTTCTGAAGAAAAGTTGGAGCCTAGGTTCAAATTCTGTATTCACTATATACTGGGTTCACATACCATATGTACGTGACCTTAAGCAAGTTAACTTCTCAGAGCTTGTTTTCTCCTTTGAATAAATAAAGTATCTAACAGGATTAAATCAGCTGCAAATGAACTAATATACGTAAAGCACTTAGAACAGTGATTGCTGCACAGCAAGCCCTCAAACTATTCATATGTAAATATAACCACAGCCGTGAGTAGCTTACAAAATTTTTTTTTTTTTTTTGAGACGGAGTCTTGCTCTGTCGCTCAGGCTGGAGTGCAGTGGCAGGATCTCGGCTCACTGTAAGCTCCGCCTCCCGGGTTCACGCCATTCTCCTGCCTCAGCCTCCCGAGTAGCTGGGACTACAGGCGACCGCCACCGTGCCTGGCTAATTTTTACAGGGGTGAGTCACCACGCCGGGCCACAAAAATTTAAGGTAATTCAGAAGTTGGCTGGACAGAGCCAGAGGGCTCCTCACCCTGTGGCAGGCACTCCAGCGTGTCAAGTTATAACATTGAGTGTAATGGTGTTAAAATAGTCGCGTTTGGGCCGGGCCTGTAATCCCAGCACTTTGGGAGGCTGAGGCGAGCGCATCACGAGGTCAGCAGATTGAGACCATCCTGGCTAACACGGTGAAACCCCGTCTCTACTAAAAATACAAAAAATTAGCCGGGCGTGGTGGTGGGCACCTGTAGTTCCAGGTACTCGGGAGGTTGAGGCAGGAGAATGGTGTGAACCCGGGAGGCGAAGCTTGCAGTGAGCTGAGATCGCGCCACTGCACTCCAGCCTGGGCAATGGAGCGAAACTCAGCCTAAAAAAAAAAAAAAAAAAAAAAAAAAAAAAAAAAAAAAAAAAAAGCCTGGGCGCGGTGGCTCAAGCCTGTAATCCCAGCACTTTGGGAGGCCGAGACGGGCGGATCACGAGGTCAGGAGATCGAGACCATCCTGGCTAACACGGTGAAACCCCATCTCTACTAAAAAATACAAAAAACTAACCGGGCGAGGTGGCTGGCGCCTGTAGTCCCAGCTACTCGAGAGGCTGAAGCAGGAGAATGGCGTGAACCTGGGAGGCAGAGCTTGCAGTGAGCTGAGATCCGGCCACTGCACTCCAGCCCGGGCGACAGAGTGAGACTCTGTCTCAAAAAAAAAAAAAAAAAAAAAAAAGTCGCGTTTGCCAGGTGCAGTGGCTCACACCTGTAATCCTAACACTTTGGGAGGCTGAGACGGGCGGATCACTTGAGCCCAGGAAAGAGTTCGAGACCAGTTTGGGCAACGTGGTGAAACCCCATCTCTACAAAAATAAAAATAAAAATGAGCCAGGTGTGGTGGTGTATGCCTATAGCCCCAGCTACTCAGGAGGCTGAGGCATGAAGCTCGCTTGAGCCTAGGAGGTCGAGGCTGCAGGTGAGTCGTGATCACGCGCCACTGCACTCCAGCCTGGGAAACAGAGCAAGACCCTGTCTCAAAAATAAATATTTAGGCCAGGCGCGGTGGCTCACACTTGTAATCCCAGCACTTTGGGAGGCCGAGACGGTTGGATCTCAAGAGTTCGAGACCAGCCTGGCCAACATGGTGAAACCCCATCTCTACTAAAACTACAAAAATTAGCCTTGGGTAAGTGGCAGGGGCCTGCAATCCCAGCTACCCGGGTGGCCGAGACAGGAGAATCGCTTGAGCCCAGGAGGTGGAGGTTGCAGTAAGCTGAGATCGCCCTATTGCAATTCAGCCTGGGCTATAAGAATGAAACTCCGTCGCAAACAAAAACAAAAACAAAAACAAACTAAATTTAAAGTGCAATTTCTTCTCGTTTTTCCAGTTTTACGAAAAACCCCAAAGGAGGGCAGCTAAGGTGGATACTGATGCCTACCACGCACCCTAAGAGTAGGTAAAGGGAAAAAAATGAAATCCACGTGGGACTGCGAGTAGTTCGCCGTTTCCCGACGACGCACACAATGCGCTTAGGTATACTTCGCGCAGAGGTCTCTGCAGAGAGGAAAGCCACCGTGAGAAGAGCGGGGAGCCCCCAGGCAAGAGGGCAGTGGCTTGTGTGTAGTGAACTGAAATGCGACACCACGGAACTGCAACAGGAGTCTCCTTTCCACTTGAAATGTGACTCAAAGCGAGGCACCTACCCTTGGCGCTCCCTGGACAGTGCGGCACGGTCGGGCCCACTAACCAAGGCAATTTGCGCCCGACCGAATCAGGTGCTCCAAAATCCCCCCTGGTGAGCCGCGCGTTAGCCACACAGAAAACAGTCAACGCAGAAGGAGCGAGAACGCTCGGCCGAGAAGCCTGGCCCAGAGAGGGGAGGGGTGCGGAAAGCCGCGGACGGCAGCCGCTGGCCTGCAGGACTCCCTCAGGCCGCCCCACCCCGCCCCGCCAGGGACAGCGCAGAGCCGAGCGGCTGGACCCCAATCCTGCCGGCCGCCGCCGAGCTCCGCAGCCCGCAGCCCCACACCCACTGCTCCGCCACACCCCAACCGTTCAACTTGGCCCGTACACGCCCGGCGTCCCCGGCTCCCAGGCCGGTGCCGATGACGTCACACCTACGCTAGGCGTGACGCCACGGCTGGGAGGAGCGAGGACGGCGCCAGAGGGCGTTTCCGGAGCACGCGTCGGGCGGGGGCCGGTGACGTCGGGCTCAGGTGCGCGCGCCCGCCCGCGCGGCCCAGTTGGCGGCCCGCACTCCAGGTGGCGGCCGTTGTCGGTGAGGGGACGGCTGGCGTTGAGCGGTCCCGACGGCGTTGGGGTCTGCAGCCAGGGGCGCGGCGGGAGGGCGTCTGGGCCTGCGCTCACGTGACGGGTGGGGAGGTTGGTGTAGGGGCGGCGAACCGGGTGGGTCCGGGCTCAGGAGCGCGAGGCTGACTGTCCGGCCCCACCCCTTGCGGGCCAACCCGTCGCCGCGCGGAAGGAACCTTCCCTCGGGCAGGGGCCGGCCCCGCCGCGCACTTCCCGCGCCCGCTCGCCGCTGACCGGAGTTGTCTCTTCCTCCGCAGGGCCGCGGCCAGAGGGCGAGAGTCCGCGCCTTCCGAGGGAGCCGCGCCCTGCGGGCCCCACCGTACCCAAGGGGATGGAGGGCTGCCCCCGAGGCCCCCGCGCGGCTCGCGGTCCCACGCCTGCCGGCCCGCGCTAGCTGCTCGACTCGTGCGCGTTATCCGCCACCCAGGCCTTGTCTCCCGAGTCAGTGGCGTCGTGGTTCGAAAGAAATGGAAGAAAAGGAGCGATGTGACCGATGCTGTTCGGTCCTCCTGCTTTGAGGCCTGGCATTTGCAGAGGGAAACAGCAAGAAAATCGTGGGGAGTTTTGAGGGGGGTGGGAGGGAAGGGTGGGGAAACGGAAACAAGGTCTTACATTTTATGGGTTTTTTTTTTTTTTTTTTAATTCTGCAATTTGACAGTGGTAGCAAAATGAAAGTAATCCAAAAGTTATTTTTCTCTTGAGAAGAGAAAAGAGGTGGGTTTTTTTTTTCCTTTTGATTCCAGTCTTTTCTCCCAGTGACAAAGCATAAATCATGGACACCAGAGAATAAGGTGAACCTCAGGAACCCGGAAAAGACTGAGAAGGTTACATTCTTCTTCTGGAGGGAAGAGTAGGGTGTTTATAGCCATCTCTGGAACCTAAAACAAAAAACATGAGTTGTGTGCCATGGAAAGGAGACAAGGCCAAATCTGAATCATTGGAGCTGCCCCAGGCAGCACCCCCACAAATCTACCATGAGAAACAGCGCAGGGAGCTTTGTGCCCTCCACGCCCTCAATAACGTCTTCCAGGACAGCAATGCCTTCACCCGGGATACGCTGCAAGAGATTTTCCAGAGGTAGGGGACCCTTCTCCTTGGCATCTTGATACTTACTGATATTTTTGGATTTCTGTGGGTGGGATAATGTCTCAAGTTTCATAAACCTTTAAATCTATAGGTATTAGCTAGATGTCATTAGCAGGTATCAGGGACACAAGACAGGAAAAGATAATCACTACTATGTATCGGGCACTCACTGTGGGCTAGGAAAGTGCTCATATTCTCGGCTGTGTTTTCTCGAGTGATCTGCTCAACAATCCCATGGAATACGTGTTAATACGTGGTGTTATTTCCATTTTACTGATGAAGACACATTTAGTTCCGTACTTTGCTCAAGGTAACAAGACTTGGAGCTGGGGTTGAATTCTTACATCTATGCTGTTGACCACTATGCTAAATGCCTCTAAAGTTCTGCTGCCGAGGAGTTTACAGTCTAGAAGTGGGACCCGATACGTACACGTTCAGTCGCCTGTCATCAAAGGTGGAATGTGGTGACTACCACAAGCAAGAGGTATACACAATGCTCAGCTTTTCTGTGAGCCATGTGCTGGCAGTGGCGCTGTTCGTACATTGCTTTGTGTAGCCCTCCTAACAGTCATTTCACTGCCTGTATTTTACTGATAGAAAGGTCAGGTAATATGTCCAAATAGCTTCTAAATAGCAAAGTTATAATTTGAAGTTGACTCCAGATCGCCTCTTTCTCCTTTATTCTAGATGGCCTTTCTTATCCATTTAGAACAAATGCCACCCCACGGGTTAGTAGAGGTTCAGCTTTTGGCCAAGCACGGTATAATCCCAGCACTTTAGGAGGCTGAGGAGGGCGGATCACCTGAGTTCAGGAGTTTGAGACCAGCCTGGCCAACATGGTGAAACCTCGTCTCTACTAAAAATACAAAAATTAAGTCGGGTGTGGTGGTGCACACTTGTCCCAGCTAGTCGGGAGGCTGAGGCAGGAGAATCGTGTGAACTCGGGAAGTGGAGGTTGCAGTTAGCCGAGATTGTGCCACTGCACTCCAGCCTGGGTGACAGGTCTCAGAAAAAAAAAAAAAAAAAAAAAACTCAGCTTTTTTCTCTTTGCTTTGATTTTCTAGAATTACTTTAAAGGTTTTGAGAGTCAGTTCTGTGGTGTCTTGATGGACACAACAGCATATCTGCAGTCCATAGCAACTCAGATGGTGATCTTGCCTGATGACCCCAACTAGAAAGGGTTAGGCCCACACAGTCCTCACTGAAGAGGAGCTCAAGCGTTCTTCAAGCAGTACATATTGACAATTCCAGAAGACCTTTTTCTTACTCTCTTAGCTTGGAAATGAAATTATTGCCACATAGGGACCAGAATTACAGCTGGTAGCAACCTATTTGGGGTGATTTGTAAAACACAGGTATGGACCATTTGTCCTGAAAGAGCCAGAGGCTTACTCTTAGAAGAATGTTAATCCCCAGATGCAGACAAAACTATAATGAGAGTAATTATTTTCCAATGCCAGTAGTAACCAGAGTAATGCCTTACCAGGGTAAATATGTTATTTGCATCATGGCCATTATCTGGCAGCAAGTAGAATTGACTCTTCAGGACCTGGGGCACTGGGAGGTAAGATAATTTGTCTCAGATCATCAGGTCATGTCACTGAAAGGAGAACCCAGTACATTGGACTGCTTCCTTTTGGCCAGCCGTTAGTATTTCTCCTACTCCTAATCAGATTTGTAAATTATTTCCTGATCTAAAACTAGGGAGAAGAAAGGACTCAGGGTGAAATACCTGAATGTGCTTAGTACTTTGTGATATGTACAGACAATCTTGCAACAACCTCACCAATAATGAACTTAGGAAACTAGGATTCATTTTAGGCGATTTGCCCAGTTTCACCCACTAGTAAATAAATTCCAGAAACAAGATTCTGTGTATCCAGTCACACACTGGTAAAAAAGTTTTCACTTCTGTACGTTTGGCCCCTGATCTGACTATGGGAATAATGATGGAATCACTAACACGTATGAACACTTGGTGCAAAGCACCATTCTGAGTGCTTTCCTTGTGTTCACTCAGTCCTCATACTGATCTTCCAAGATGGATTCTGTTGCTGCCCATTTTTCCAGATGAGGAAATCATGGCGCAGAGAGTTCATAGCTATTGATGGCAGGATTTGGCCCCATGCCTTGTGACTCTAGAACCCACCCCACTAACTGCTCTCCTGTTTCTCGAGTACTGGAAGGGCCTGTAGAGTGCTGTCAGTAGCTGTTCCTCCAGCTGCTGAGCTGGGCCAGTACTGACATTCTGGACTATGTTCATCAAGCGTGTGTGGATGGTAACAGGAGTTTCTCAGCTGTGTTCTCCTGAATACAAGAATGGTAAATATTTGCTAAATGCCCACATGGAACGAAGATCCTATTCCTTTTGAAGCTTTGGCGAATTGTACTGCACTCCCCAATTCTAGCAGCATAATAAAAAGATCTAAAAAGTGCTGGCAGAGGCCGGGCGCGGTGGCTCAAGCCTGTAATCCCAGCACTTTGGGAGGCCAAGACGGGCGGATCACGAGGTCAGGAGATCGAGACCATCCTGGCTAACACACTGAAACCCCGTCTCTACTAAAAAATACAAAAAACTAGCCGGGCGAGGTGGCAGGCGCCTGTAGTGCCAGCTACTCCGAAGGCTGAGGCAGGAGAATGGCATGAACCCGGGAGACGGAGCTTGCAATGAGCTGAGATCCGGCCACTGCACTCCAGCCCGGGCGACAGAGCGAGACTCCATCTCAAAAAAAAAAAAAAAAAAGTGCTGGCAAGCCAGCACGTAAGGGCATGTATTCTGTCCCAATTCCATAAGTGGAATTCTGCGTATAGTATTTTATATTGAAACAATGTGTGAATAGGTAGGAACAAAAAATAAAGAAGTGTGAAAGGAATCTAGAGGAAAAAGCAAAGGGAGAAGAGGTGAGGGAGAGAAGATGGAATTTTTTAAACAAACACTGACTAGCTGCCTGTGGAGTGCCAGGCACTGTGAGGCACCATAGAGAAAACAAGTCAAACAGGCCTCAGCCCCTGAGAAGCACTTCTCAGCTATCCTTTAACCAAGCCTTGAGATTAGATTTAAGTGAAGTTAGAACCCTGGCATTTAGAGCAATTAAAAAGTGAAAAGTGATCGATTTGGACCTTAGCAGAAATAATTCTATGCTGTTTTAAAGTGTGGCTAGTGAATGGTAGAAATGGGAGGGAAATGTTGATAAGCACTATTTGTTGAGAGGAAATTCATCCTAGCGGTTGAATTTTAGCCAGAAGAAAGAAGCAAAATACAAAAGCAGGGTGGAGTTTCAACAGAGTTGTGGATATGAGATGATTCATGCTTAGAAATGAATAGGAACTCAGAGCTAGGCTAATGACTCAACATGGCGGCAACAAGGACAGGGAAGAGAGGAGTCAGGTGTGTCAGAGGCTTGGTCCAGGATTTGAACATAGTGGTAACATCTGCAAAAAGAGGTCATTTGTTTAAAAAGCATCTGTTTTCAACCTGTGAAATTGGAGAAAAGATAAACTGGGCAAGTGTCATCAGTGTATATGTATACAGATGTAAATATTCGAGCTCATCATTTTATGTAAAGAATGTGGGCCAGGCACAGTGGCTAACCCCTGTAATCCCAGCACTCTGGGAGGCAGAGGCGGGCAGATCACCTGAGGTCAGGAGTTTGAGACCAGCCTGGCCAACATATAACAAAACCATGTCTCTACTCAAAAATACAAAAATCAGGCCGGGCGCGGTGGCTCAAGCCTGTAATCCCAGCACTTTGGGAGGCCGAGACGGGCGGATCACAAGGTCAGGAGATCGAGACCATCCTGGCTAACATGGTGAAACCCCGTCTCTACTAAAAATACAAAAAACTAGCCGGGCGAGGTGGCGGGCGCCTGTAGTCCCAGCTACTCAGGAGGCTGAGGCAGGAGAATGGCGTGAACCCGGGAGGCGGAGCTTGCAGTGAGCTGAGACCCGGCCACTGCACTCCAGCCTGGGCGACAGAGCGAGACTCCGTCTCAAAAAAAAAAAAAAAAAAAAAAAAAAAAAAAAAAAAAAAAATACAAAAATCAGCTGGGCATGGTGGCACACGCCTGTAGTCCCAGCTACTCAGGAAACTGAGGCAGGAGAATCACTTGAACCCGTAAGGTGGAGGTTGCAGTGAGCCAACATCGCACCACTGTACTCCAGCCTGGGTGACAGAGTGAGACTCCCATCTCTCAAAAAAAAAAAAAGTGTCTAAGGTTTGGAAAAAAAGGGTCATAGAATCAAATTATATGATTCTCAGAGGCTGAGGCCTGTTCGACTTGTTTTTTCTATGGTGCCTCATAGTGCCTGGCAGTCCGTGTAGATCAAATTATATGATGGCAGCTTTGCTAGGTTGTTTTGAAAATACTCAGGCCTGAAACATTTTCACTAGACTCATCCCAGTTTTTAAGTGATCTGATTCTTGCATCTAGCTCTGCATTCCTCTCCCAAATAGGATTTTTCCCCCCACCCGAGATGGAGTCTTGCTCTGTCTGCCCAGGCTGGAGTGCAGTGGCATGATCTCAGCTCACTGCAACTTCCACCTCCCGGGTTCAAGGAATCCTCCTGCCTCAGCCTCCCAAGTAGCTGAGATTATAGACGCCCACCACCACGTCCGGCTAATTATTGTATTTTTAGTAGAGACGGGGTTTCACCATGTTGGCCAGGCTGGTCTCGAACTCCTGACCTCGTGATCCACCCACCTTGGCCTCCCAAAATGCTAGGATTGCAGGAGTGAGCCACCACGCCCAGTCTTGGATATTTAATATTAAAATGTATCCAGGGCTGGGCTTGGTGGCTCATGCCTATAATCGCAGTACTTTGGGAGGCTGAGTTGGGTGGATGACTTCAGCCCAGCAGTTTGAGACCAGCCTGGGCAACATAATGAGACCCTATCTCTACAAAAAAATTTAAAAATTAGCTGGGCATGGGGGCCTGTAGTTCTGTAGTCCAGCTACTTGGGAGGCTGAGATGGGAAGATGACTTGAGCCCAGGAGGTCGAGGTTGCAGTGAGCCATGTTCGTGCCACTGCACTCCAGCCTGGGCAAAAGAGTAAGACCCTATCTCAAAAAAAAAAAAAAAAAAAAAAAATCTAGGCAAAAAGTAGCTTGGTATCAAGGGAAAAAAATCTAATGAAAGTTGGAAGGGACAAAGAGATTGGGGATATTGGTGAACGACTAGCATTTTCTACCACAGAGGGTGACTATTCCAGCCTCCCCATTACATAGTCCCTGAGCAGGTGGAAGGGGCCACATTTAAAAGTGGGTGATTATAACTGAGAAAAGTTGTTGTTAAGTATTAACCTCTAGAGACTTGAATTCTCTCGTCCAAGGGCTAGGCAAACATGTAGTAATAATAGCTAACATCTACAGATTACTAATGTGTGCCTAGCTCTTTGACCCATGCCTGATTTAGAAACATCAGGAAGTTCTGAGCCATATTTTCTGATGTCACATCTCTTCAGATCTGATAAGGAAAGAAAGAATTAGGGTGGGGAAAAGAATCTTGATAAAATGTCTTCCATTTCCTTTTTTCATTAATATCTAAATTCATCACCATAGTCAGACACAGTGGAAACCATGAGAGAGGAACAGGGACTTATCTGAGGACACAGACAGTGGGGACACCTGGACTAGAGCCTGTCTTTTCACTTTTTTTTTCCTGAGACGGAGTCTCTCACTCTGTCTCCCAGGCTGGAGTGCAGTGGCACGATCTCGGCTCACTGCAAGCTCTGCCTCCCAGGTTCAGGCCATTCTCCTGCCTCAGCCTCCCGAGTAGCTGGGACTACAGGCGCCCACCACCATGCCTAGCTAATTTTTTGTATTTTTAGTAGAGATGGGGTTTCACCATGTTAGCCAGGATGGTCTTGATCTCTTGACCTCGTGATCCGCCTGCCTCGGCCTCCCAAAGTGCTGGGATTACAGGTATGAGCCACCGCATGCGGCCCGTCTTTTCACTTTTACATCACTTCACAACTCATGGCTCTAACTTCTGACTGTGATGACAGAAGTGAGAGGCTCACTTTGTAGCCCAGAATTTATTTCTTTTTTTTTTTTTTTTTTGGATTTTAACTTTTATTTAAATTTAATTAAATCTAAATAACACGCAGAAATTGGCTACCATATTGGACAGCACAGCTCTGAAGAGTTCAGTGGGAAGCGTTTTTGTTTATCTGTGAAATAAATCTGCCTCACCTACCTCACAGAGGTGTCTGGAACAAACAAGGTGATGAATGTGAAAGGACTTTACTCACAAAAGGGATCTGAAAAGACAGCAGTGTGAACTGAGTGGGCTTATTCATACAACTCTTTATATATATACATTTTTTTTCTTTTTTTTTTTTAATTTTTGAGTTGGGGGGTCTCACCTTCACCTAGGCTGGAGTGCAGTGGTGCGATCTTAGCTCACTGAAACCTCTACCTCCCAGGCTTAAGCAATCCTCCCACTTCAGCCTCCCGAGTAGCTGGAACCACAGGCATGTGCCACCATGCCCAGCTAATTATTTTATGTGTTTTACTTTTGGTAGAGATGGGTTTTGCCATGTTGCCAGGCTGGTCTCGAACTCCTGAGCTCAAGTGATCCGCCTGCCTTGGCCTCCCAAAGTGCTAGGATTATAGGCATGAGCTACTGCACCTAGCCTGTTAATATTTCTGTTAAATGGTGCTTGCCAGGCTGTTTTGATCTGTTTACATTTCTGTGTCTCTGATTTGACCCTGAGCCCTTTGAGGGTAAGAACCAGTAGGACTGTTTCACGGTTGTACCCCCACAGCCAGTGGCTGGCATGTAGCTTGGTGCTCATGTTCAAGTGAATGAAATGTCTGCAGTCCAGAAGGGACTCCTGGCAGCAGGATCCGAGGTTTGTGGTGAAAGTTGGGTGGGCAAAGAGAAGGGGGCCGAGGGGAGGAGGCAGGTCAATACAGTGGTGAGACAGAGTGAGGGCTTCTGCTCCCCCACTCAACATTTGAGACCCATCCAGAGAGAGCAGGGAGCCAACTCCTGAAGCCAGAAATACTTTCACACAACAGAGTATGAGGCTTGTGGGAGATTAATTGAGAAAGGCTGGTCAGAGGAGAAATGATCTACTCAGCACATTCTGCTCATTGAGGAAGGCCAAAATGATCTTAAAATTTCTGCCTAGCCAGGATTCTGGGGGTGGGTGCTGTGGTTTCCTTTGATTTGATTGATGGTGTCGGGGTTGAAGGTGATTCCTCAGGCTCTCTACCCTTCCAAGCCTTCCTCTGCTCTTCTGGCGAGTGGAAGAGGGATTCTAGAAACTCTCCAACAGAACATTTGAGGAGGTCACTGTCTGGATTATTGTTTTCTCCACTCATGAATGACCAGGAATCACTGTGGGGGCTGGGTGTCCTATTTTGCATGAATTTGAAAGAAACTTTATTGCTGAAGACTCTCGGCTTCTGTCCCAAACTGAGTCACAAGAACTTGATTTATTTTTACTCCGCACCCCTCTGATTGCTTTCTGAGGGTCCTTCCACTAGAAAGAAATTACACTGTTGGAAAATCAGAGAGGAAACTTCACAGTTCCAGCCTGAAAACAAAAGCAGGCGTGCAGGCATCTCTTCAACCCTCTCTCTCCCAGCGGAGGGACACTGGGTCAGCTCATGCAAGAGTCTGCAGAGCTGTAGCCCAGAATTTCTATGGAAATCATTAAGACAGTCCTGAACAGGAGTTTGCCAAGGAGTCTCAAGAATACTTTCCACTGGAATCATCAGGATCCCATGGAACTCAGTGGGACTGGTGTGTTGAAATATCCAGAGCACTGTCCAGTATTGTTTAGGGTAGAGGCGAATCCTAGCCCTGCCACTCACCAGCTATGCCTGACTATGCAAGTCACCATAACCTTTGCACCTCAGCTTCCATGTTTATGGTATCAAGATGGCTGGAAGTGATAAAGCCCGTAAAAGCAGTTAACACAGTGGCCACTTGATTACTGTTAAAAGTACAAGCAAGTGCTGGTATGGTGAATACACTGGGTGGGCCCCACTTATTCAAATGACCATTCCTCTAGAATGAGATGGAAGCTACTCTCAACATTTCCTGTACTCAGATTGCCCAACATGTGTTGAGTTGCCAGTGCCTAGCTGTGAGGGATATAAAGAACTATCCAGGAATTTAGTGTTTGATTGAACATATATAAAATAACTGAATTCTCCAACAGTTCTATAAAATAGTAATTATTTCCATTTTTACAGGCAAAGTAACAGGCATGGAGATTAAATCTCACAGTTAGTGTTGATGGTGCTTGGATATGAACACAGATATGTATGGTCCTCACTCTCCCTCCTTTTTCACAGAGGATCCAGGGAAGATCCTATGGAAGAGATAGGGTGTGAAGAAGCTGTAGGATTTGGCTTGGAACAGGAAATAGGATAAAAGAATAGAGGCTGCTGGCACAGTGGCTCAAGAGGGAGGCTGAGACAGGAGGATCAGTTGAGCCCAGGAGTTTGGGGCTACACCACTGTAATCCAGCCTAGGTGACAGGAAGAAAAAATAGAATAAAGGCCATATGATCATGGTGCCTAAAGTGCACTAAGCCCAATGAGAGGGATATAGCTGGCCAGGTGGGGCCAGGAGGTACCAGCCAGGCAGTTGGTACCATTGTCAGTTCCTGTGTATACAAGGGGAAGTGAATTGATGCCTTGGTGAATTTGGCAGGAACATAGAGGCTGAATTGGTGGAAGGAACACTTGGAAGCAAGGTGATCAATTTAGAAATCTGTTTCAAAAGTCAAGGTGTGAGGTGAGGAGCCTCTGGTTAGGAGAGAGATAGAGTGGTAATAGGAACGGATTTGAATCCAAGACAGAAGATGAAGGACGGGGAAGAAAGATCATTGGAACCCTGGTTCTATAAGTTATACCTCAAAACAAGTGTGTGGTAAATTTGTTTGGAAACTAAAACATATTTTATAACCCCTTGCCTTGAGACTGAAGGTGAAGATTAGCATGTTAGGGACTCCAAGAATTCTGCAGGAAACCCATTTACCTACTTGGTTCATTCAGCTGTTACTGTATTGGCTGCCTTCTGGAGTCCTCTGTTAATGAACATGGAAA
Organism: Macaca mulatta; assembly: GCF_049350105.2. Lineage (NCBI taxonomy): Eukaryota > Metazoa > Chordata > Mammalia > Primates > Cercopithecidae > Macaca > Macaca mulatta. The sequence goes on from NC_133415.1 coordinate 12,833,587, forward strand.
TGGCATCTCCAGGAGCACTCTTGGGAAGTGCTGCTCTAAGGTTTGAGCCTGGTAGGGAGTTTGATGGTGAACGAGGTAGAAGACTGAGCATTTTGTTGGAGCCGTCATTCATGTACTGGTCAGAGACTTCACTGAAAGGAACAAGAAGCTATTAGAAGCTTGGGAAAGGGAAAAGAACCAATTATATCTGGGACTAGCCCTTCTTTCATATGTGTTCTCTTTTTTTTTTTTTTTTTTTTTTAAAGAGTTTTGCTCTTGTTGCCCAGGCTGGAGTGCTATGGCACAATCTCAGCTCACTGCAACCTCTGCCTCCCAGGTTCAAGCGATTTCTCCTGCCTCAGCCTCCCGAGTAACTGAGATTACAGGCACCCACCACCACACCTGGCTAATTTTTTTGTATTTTTAGTAGAGACAGGGTTTCACCATGTTGGCCAGGCTGGTCTCAAACTCCTGGCCTCAAGTGATCCTCCCACCTCAGCCTCCCAAAGTGCTGGGATGACAGGCGTGGGCCACTGCACCTGGCAATGTGTTCTCATTTAATCCAAATGTGCAAGAACCCATGGAGAGCCTTTGTCTTTTTAAGCTATGTTTCAGCCCCAGGCCTCAGGGACATAGCTGGCCTCTCCTCTTTTCAAGCCCCCACCCCCTGCCACTCTGATTCTTGGGTCCTTGCTGTAAGATAGCAAAGCGTAACTTTGGGTTCAAATGAATCCAGGGTTGGATCCTAGTTCTGTCACTTGTAAGTGCTCATGGGCAGGTCAGTTAAAACCACCAAACCTCACTTTTATGGATCTATACAATAGAAATAATTCACATCCTCATAGGTTTATTGTGAAGATTAAATGAAATGCAAATTAAAGTACCTTATCATAGTGCTTGGCACAGAGGTTTTTCAATAAGTGGTAGTTATCATTACAGGTAAGATAAAGTTTGGTTGCAGATTTCTTTGCTAGCCCTGGAGATGAGCATATAAGCCCTTTTAAGAGTCAGTTACTAATGTTTACAGGGAAAGAGAAGGATAACAAAAATAAACACTGAACATTTCAGCAAACATTCCTTGGGCACCTGTCTTGTGCCAGGCACTCTTTAGGCCCTAGCAATGTAGCTTTCAGATAGTCAAAGCCCCTGCTGTCAGTCTAGTATAGAAAAACAGACCAGGCCAGGCGCAGTGGCTCAAGCCTGTAATCCCAGCACTTTGGGAGGCCGAGACGGGTGGATCACGAGGTCAGGAGATCGAGACCATCCTGGCTAACACGGTGAAACCCCGTCTCTACCAAAAAATACAAAAAACTAGCCGGGCGAGGTGGCGGGCGCCTGTAGTCCCAGCTACCCGGGAGGCTGAGGCAGGAGAATGGCGGGAACCCGGGAGGCGGAGCTTGCAGTGAGCTGAGATCCGGCCACTGCACTCCAGCCTGGGTGACAGAGCGAGACTCCGTCTCAAAAAAAAAAAAAAAAGAAAAGAAAAACCAATGAGAAATCCATCTGGTAGTGACAGGGCTATAATTAAATCAAAAGGTTGACGTGAGGTGGTGACTGGGAGAAACTTATGGTTGGGTGGTCAAGAAAAGGCCTCTCCGGAGGTTACAGTGAGCTGAGATGGCTCCATTGCACTCCAGCCTGGGCAACAGAGCCAGACTCTGTCTCAAAAAAAGAAAAAGAAAAGAAAAGGCCTCTCTATGGCAGTAACATTTGACACCCAAACAATAAGGAACTACAGAAAGAACATTCCAGACAGCGGGAACAGTGAGTGAGTGCATGAGTGCACAGTGAGAAAAAGAGCTTTGTTTTTAGAGAACAGTAAGAAGGTCAGTGTAATAAAAGGTAAGAGATGAGATCTGCAGGACCTTGAGGGCCTTGCAGGCCAAAGGAAGTAGTTTAGAGTGTATTTAAGTGCTTTAGGTGCCATTGGAAGGTTTTAAGCAGTGGCAGCAGTATGTTTGTTGTTTTTAATTTTGGCTTTTTTTTTTTTTTTTTTTTTTGAGACAGGGTCTTACTCTGTCACCCAGGCTGGAGTGCAGTCATGGCTCCCCACAGCCTTAACTTCCCTGGCTCAGGTGATCTTCCCACCTCAGCCTTCCAAGTAACTGGGACCACAGGTACATCCCACCATGCCCACCTAATTTTTGTATTTTTTTGCAGAGGCAGTGTTTTGCCATGTTGCCCAGGCTGGTCTCTAACTCCCAGGCTCAAGCGATCCTCCCACCTTGGTCTTCCAAAGTGCTGGGATTGCAGGCGTGAGCCACCACCCCCGGCCAGGAGCAGGGGTTTTTTTTGGTTTTGTTTTTGTTTTTGAGACGGAGTCTCACTCTGTCACCCAGGCTGGATGCAATGGTGCAATCTCGGCTCACTGCAGCCTCTGCCTCCTATGTTCAAGCAGTTCGCTGCCTCAGTCTCCTGAGTAGTTGGAACTCCAGGCGTGCACCACCACACGTGGCTAATTTTTGTATTTTTAGTAGAGACGGAGTTTCACCACGTTACCCAGGCTGGTCTTGAACTCCTGACCTCAAGTGATCTGCCCACCTCACCCTCCCAGAGTGCTGGAATTACAGGCATGAGCCACCGCGCCTGGCCCGGAGTATGTTTTATATTTGAAAAATACCAGTATTGCTGGGTACAGTGACTCACGCCTATAATCTCAGCACTTTGAGAGGCTGAGGCGGGTGGATCACAAGGTCAGGAGTTTGAGACCAGCCTGGCCAACACAGTGAAACCCCGTCTCAACCAAAAATACAAAAATTAGCTGGGCATGGTGGCGGGCGCCTGTAATCCCAGCTACTTGGGGAGCTGAGGCAGGAGAATCGCTTGAACCCAGGAGACGGAGGTTGCAGTGAGCTGAGATCGCACCATTGCACTCCAGCCTGAGCGACAGAGCAAGACTCTGACTCAAAAAAAAAAGAAAAGAAAAGAAAGGAAAGAAAAAAAAACCAGTATTTTTGCTGTGCACAGAAAAATTTAAAAAACACTTTACAAGATTTCTTAAGTTTTTTAGAATTGACATCCTTGGCCTAATGTCTTGATTCTTTTCTGGAGATGGCATGTAGTAGCCTCTTGAAGATGCACTTTATGTCCTGAAGAACTCACCACACTTCCCTTTCTCCCCTTCACACAAAGCCCAAAGGTATTCCCCTTGAACCCTTCCTTCAAAATGGCCTTTCCTCAGCTCCTGGCCTGACAAGTTTATGAAAGCAAAATAATAGGATTAGAAATGCCTTCAACATGGACCTTGTCTTGAAATGCAGACTGGCTAAAGCAGCCTGGAAGTAAATGACTTCAAGCTGGGTGGGCAAACCAGTGCTGCAGCTGAGTTTTGTTTGCTGGGCACAACTTTTTTTTCAGTTCATTTATTGGGTATTTTAAGAAAAATTTATTCAAGTACCACACACACACACACACACACACACACACACACACACACACACACACACACACAATGCCTTTAGGTGGGTCATGCATTCCAGTTTCACATAGGCCTCACTGCTTTTTATTGCCTTATGTCCAACCCCAGTTTATACATTTGTGTCACCTGTCTAGGCTCCTGTATGCCTTTCAGTATTTAATGATTAATGATTACCAAGTATACATGCCTTAAATAGAAAGCAGAAGTGACAACAGTTACTATCCATGCAAATGAAAATATTGAATCCTATTTTCCAGTGTTGAAAAAAAAGGCTTACATGAGGCAGGAAGATCAGTATCAGGAGGAAGACTGCAGAAAGGCTGTGGGAGGCTGGGATTTCATAAGTGAGGCTCCTTCGTGGAACAGTTACAAAATACTTAGGTAGAAGCCAGGGAAATTTCACTTGAATGTTGGGAAACTAACTTCCAGGAGCAGTGATGTCAAGTGCTCTCCACCCCCGGTAGTGCAGGGTCAGGAGGGGTTAGCCAGCCCAGCAAGTCTCAGCCTCCTCTTTTCACATTGGTAGGTTGTCTCCAAACACCATGGTGACACCTCACAAGAAGAGCATGCTGGGAAATGGCAACTACGATGTGAATGTCATTATGGCAGCACTTCAGACCAAAGGCTATGAAGCTGTTTGGTGGGACAAGCGCAGGTAATCTGAATCAGGCTTGACTTGATGGAGAACAGCACGGTTGTGGTATAAGCTTTTAGTACTTGGGCTCATGGCATGAGTGGGGAGGTAGCCATTTGTGGTATTACAGCCAGGGAACCTTGGGAAGTGTGCTGCCTCAGATTCTGCCACTATTTCTCCCCTGCAGGGATGTCAGTGTCATTGCCCTCACTAATGTCATGGGCTTCATCATGAATCTGCCCTCCAGCCTATGCTGGGGTCCACTGAAACTGCCCCTCAAAAGGCAGCACTGGATCTGTGTCCGAGAGGTGGGAGGGGCCTACTACAACCTCGACTCCAAACTCAAGATGCCGGAGTGGATTGGAGGCGAGAGCGAGCTCAGGTAATCAGCACCTGTTGTGACTAAGGCGCTAGGCTGCTTCATTTCTTATGTTGGGGACACTGAGCTCATCTCTGGTTATTTGACAAAGGAAATGAAATTCCTGTGCCCTTGGATTCTCTCCCTACCTTAGAATCATAGTGTCTTGGACCTGACCCTAATCTTCGATGACCCACCAGTACTTTTAAGTCCTTTTGGTAGGGAAGATGCACAGCCTGAGATACCAACCTTCTGGTCTGGTGGGGCTGGCATTGTAATGTTCTCTCCATTTAAGACAACTGAGACAGTAGTTGCCAGTTCATAGAAAGGAAGACAGACATTCAGGCCGAGGAGGACTGAATTTCCCTAGGACCAAAGAACATTTATAAAAATCCTTTAGAGGTGGTGGCTCACGCCTGTAATCCCAGCACTTTGGGAGGCCAAGGTGGGTGGATCACCTGAGGTCAGGAGTTCGAGACCAGTCTTGCCAACATGGTGAAACTCCGTCTCTACTAAAAATACAAAAATTAGCCAGGCGTGGTGGCGGGCGCCTATAATCCCAGCTGGTCAGGAGGCTGAGGCAGGAGAATCGCTTGAACCCAGAAGGCAGATACTGCAGTGAGCCAAGATCATGCCATTGCACTGCAGCCCAGGCAACAAGAGCAAAACTCCGTCTCCAGACAAACCAACCAAAAAAAGTCCTTTATAGTACTTTGGGTACTGTTATTCACAGATCCAGCTACTGTTGGCAGTAACTATAAGGATGAGCAAAAATTTAGGTTGGAATTTTAAGTGGAAAGATTGGAGGGCAACCAAACGTGGACCCCTCCAAAGCCAGATGACTACAGAAATGTGTTTTGGGCCGCCACGGGTATAGTAAGGTTTCAGGTGACTTTGTGGTCCTGAGACTGGAATTTGCAACTTGACAGTATTTCATTTTTTCTGTCTCTTTTTCCATAGGAAGTTTCTAAAACATCATTTGCGAGGAAAGAACTGTGAACTCCTGCTGGTGGTACCAGAAGAGGTAGAGGCTCATCAGAGTTGGAGGACTGACGTGTAGCAGTTCTCCCCAACCTCCCTCTCGCCTCAGCCCCCTCAGTCCTCTGTGATGTGCTGTGGCCTCTACAGTGGGTCTGCCCTTCCCACTTCCCCAAACATCTCATCGGGTTTTTCCCCTTCAGATCTGACAGTGCAATAGGACAGACGTGTGGACTGTTGTAAGAACTACCCCGTGTTTTGTTCCTGGGCAAGGAAGGTAGGAGCTCTGTGCACTCAAGGCCAGCGGTCACAAACCCTTGTTTTATTTAAGAGAGGAGAAAGTGGAGCGGGGAGGGAATCCTAGCTTATTTTCCCTTTTCTATGAGGACTTGACATAGGTTCTGCTGAGTTGTCACTGCTGCTCCACACTCACCTAGAGATGCTGTCTCCACTTTCCGTCCTGTCTGGGTCTGAAAACAGTGGGTCTGAAGATAGTGCACACAAAGCCCATGTGACTGGTTTGAAGGACCCAGAGCATAAAGGTCTCTCAGGAAACCATGTCCAGAACCCTAGCAGCGGTACAGTGAGCTGTCTCCAACCCTTATCCCCGGGTTTAAGGGTGATTTATGGCCACACATGGAGGATTTTTTTTGTTGTTGTTGTTTGAGATTGAGTTTCACTCTTAGTTGCCCAGGCTGGAGTGCAATGGCATGATCTCGTCTCACTGCAACCTCCACCACCTGGTTCAAGCAATTTTCCTGCCTCAGCTTTCCGAGTAGCTGGGATTACAGGTGCCTGCCACCACGCCCGGCTAATTTTGTATTTTTAGTAGAGACAGGGTTTCTCCATGTTGGTCAGGCTGGTCTCGAACTCCCGACCTCAGGTGATCTGCCCGCGTTGGCCTCCCAAAGTGCTGGGATTATAGGCATGAGCCACTGCACCCGGCAGAGTTTTATAATGAAAAATTAATTAATATTCCATGCTAATATTCCAGTATGAAGTAAGATACTGAACAGGATGTGGCTAAAGCCAAACTGGGACAGCCACGGGGTGGCTTGGTTTCTTCACTCCAGTGTTGTCCCTACCATTTCGCAACATTGATTTAGGAGGCTCTGGGACAAAAGAGAAGCCAAAGAGCAGTTTTCCCAGTTTACTTACTCTGGCAAAATCAGAAAAAAAAAGTCTGCCTTTGACATCAAATTCCACTAATTTGGGGCAGAGTTGGGTGAGGAAAGTATTGTGAAGATAAGCTGCTTGGAATAGGGACAGCCAGAATTCAGTAGACGCTCTAGGCTCAGAGGCTGCCACTATAGTGCCAAGCTCCGGCTGGGTGGTTCTGTACTGTATGGATGGAATAGGACCTGGGTTGGTCATCTTTATGTCGTTTCCTTTATGTATCAATGGAAGTTCAACCTGCCCCTACCTCTTGAAATAGTTGTAGGCCACTTTTCTCTTGTAACTTTGGAAAACAAAAGAGGAGAAATAAGTATACCACACGTGTGTCTCCAGAGTGGATGTGGTTGCCTCAAGGCAGGTGGGCAGGCAGGGGTGACCCGCTGGCCCTCAGATCAATGATCTCAGTGGGTCTGAGAGCTGCCCCACTGGCCAGACTTCTCTCCAGCAGCAAAGCCAGCCTGGGGCTTGCATGTTGATCCTGAGCAAGCTTAACGGGGTGAAGCTGAGGCTTTCTCCCCCTGTGACTGGAGTGCATGTTGACACCAGCACTTTTTCTGCACATGTATCTTCAATCCAACAAGGCCATTTTTTTTATGCTGAGTAACAGGCCACCAAGCAGCTACTGCATTATGTCTTCTCAGCAACCGGCCGCAGTCTCTTCTGCACCATTTTCTACACCAGACCTGCTTGGCACCACAGGGAGCTGTTTTCCCACCCTGTACAATGACATTCCAACCACCACCAGCCAGACGTTACAGCCAACCTTGCTGATTGTCACAAGCAGGACCTTGGGGCCACTGGCACTGTCAGAAATAGTAAGCCATTTCTTGGGAAGAGGAGGAAACTCCTCTCCACAAATCTGCTTGGGCCTGTGCAAATGGCACTTCAAAGAGTCCCCATGCACTTGGAGTCCATGAGCCAATGGGATATGCAAAGACGCTTAAACATTTCAGGGCTGGTTTCTCTGTTCATATCCAATCCTGGTGCTTAGGAACAGGGACCCATGCTGATGCCCAAGGGCAAAAAGCCCCACTTCCTTTAAGGAAGTGAACAGGCCTGACCCTGATGCCCAGTAACGGGCAACCCTAGGCTTTTTGTTTTTCTTGCTTTTATTCCTTTTTGTTGTTGGCCTTGTGCTGGGTTTGTTTACAAAAGATGTATTTTGTTTAACCAAATATTAAAAATGGAAAACTCCGTGTATGTCTCCTTGTCTGCCTGAGTTCTATAATTGTGTAAAGAAAAATAAACTTAAGTATGATGCTGTTTTAAAAGGAATTCATTGCCAGCATAAGTCATCTTTTAGAGACATCATGCTTTAAGTCTTTCACCTGAGAAATCCAGACAAAATACTCACTGAAAAGGGATTTGGTTCAAAAGATGTCCCCTGGCCGGGCGCGGTGGCTCACGCCTGTAATCCCAGCACTTTGGGAGGCCGAGGCGGGCGGATCACGAGGTCAGGAGATCGAGACCATCCTGGCTAACACGGTGAAACCCCGTCTCTACTAAAAATGCAAAAAATTAGCCGGGCGAGGCAGCGGGCGCCTGTAGTCCCAGCTACTCGGGAGGCTGAAGCAGGAGAATGGCGTGAACCCGGGAGGCGGAGCTTGCAGTGAGCCGAGATCGCGCCATTGCACTCCAGCCTGGGCGACTAAGCGAGACTCTGTCTCAAAAAAAAAAAAAAAAAAAACAAAAGATGTCCCCAAGACATTTTTCAGTACAACTAATTTTGACAGTTTGAATAATCCATGTAAGTACAAGTTTGTACCACACTGGTGACTAGTGTTTTTCCCTAGTTAACAAGTGAAAGATCATGCATCTGCCCAGCGGGCCTGGGCCCAGCCTCACTATCCTGAGCACACAGCAGCAGTGTTCTGTAGTTGGACTGCCTGGATTTGAATCCAGGTCTAGCACTTAACTCTGTGGCCTTGAGCAATTACCTTTCTCTGGCTGTTTCCACTTCCGTAAAATGGGAACAATACCACCGAAATTGTAGTGTTGCTTTATCTAATAAATAATTCACATAAAAGGTTTACTCTGGCCGGGTGTGGTAGGTAACGCCTGTAATCCCAGCACTTTGAGAGGTCGGAGGCGGGTGGATGGCTAGAACTCAGGAGTTCAGGACCAGCTGGGGCAACATGGCAAAACCCTGACTACCAAAAATACAAGAAACTATCTGGGCATGGTGGGCGTGTACCTGTAGTCCTAGCTACCCAGGAGGCCAAGCTGGGAGGATCACCTGACTCTGGGAGGTAGAGGTTGCAGTGAACCCAAATGACACCACCTGTACTCCAGTTAGACCTGGTCTCAGGCAAAAAAATTCTGTCCCCCTCCCCTATTCCCCAGAAATCAGTATTATGTTATTCCCCACAAATACTTTATAAATTACACAGTGTCACAGACTAAAGTAGTACATAGACCCAATCCTTTGTTTTAGGCTGCTGGATCTCAAAGTGACTGCCTAAATTCAGGGCAAAGATTGCTATGAAGTACTTGGCTAGGCCGGGCGTGGTGGCTCAAGCCTGTAATCCCAGCACTTTGGGAGGCCGAGGCGGGTGGATCACGAGGTCAGGAGATCGAGACCATCCTGGCTAACATGGTGAAACCCCGTCTCTACTAAAAATACAAAAAACTAGCCGGGCGTGGTGGCGGGCGCCTGTAGTCACAGCTACTCGGAGGCTGAGGCGGGAGAATGGCGTGAACCTGGGAGGTGGAGCTTGCAGTGAGCCGAGATGGCGCCACTGCACTCCAGCCTGGGTGACAGAGCGAGACTCCGTCTCAAAAAAAAAAAAAAAAGAAGAAGTACTTGGCTAAAAATGAATTTTTTCACTTTCGGAAACAATTTGGGCCTATGGGTGTTAAGACGGAGGTGCTGCTGGTTTAGATGAGAAAATGTGAGGGGCAGTACGTGTCTCTGACCTGGTCTCGTTTCAAGGTACTTAGGATGACACTTTCAGTTGGAATCATTTTTAATATTTAAATACAAAAAGTGAGCACTGACTTCTGTTTTTTTAAACACACACACAGGTCTAACAACCAAACTGTGCCGGGGAAATGAACTCCTGATCTGTCTTCCACAGTCCCCATTCTGTGGCTGAAGCTGCAGCCAGCCTCCCTCCTCTTCATACATAGGGATTCAGAGTGGCCGCTTTACACTACAGGTGTAATGCATTTTGTCTTTCACATTGCGTGCATGTCCCTCCCCAACAGCTCCATTCTTTAAAAAAAAAATTAAAAAATAAAAAAGGCAGTCGTTAATGGTCAGGGGCACATCCCTCCCACTGGCATCGGTTCCTACCCACAAGGGGAAAGTGACATCTTCCAGTTAGGAGCAATTTGGTGAAAGGAGTGGGGTGGCCAGAGCAGGAATAACCGTCTGCATGGCTGCACTCTGGTATCAGAGTGAAGACAGAAGTAAGGATAGTGTGGAGGGCACAGTTGCAAGTTGAGTCTTTCCATGAGACAATGTGAGGAGAATTCTCCCCACCAGGTTTAGATAGATCAATGTGCCAAAGTTAAAAAAAAAAAAAAAAAATCCAAATAATCAGCAGTTCAAACACTTGAATTTCAAACTTATCCCACCGAGACAGCTCAAACAGCAGTAACAATCTAGATCTTTCCAGGAAGTGAGGGTAGAGCCCCTGGCATTCCTCCTGAGAGCCCTGTGTTAGGCCCTAGAAGTATCTGGAAAAGAAAAGGAGAGGTGTAAGGCATCATTCAGGCCTAGAGAACTTATTCTCACCATACCTGATGGGGCCAACGTCTACAGAAATAATACTGAAAGCACCATCAGACACTGAAAAGAGCATGGGCCTAATCCCAATCCCCACCCACACATTAACTGTTGGTCAACCCAGGTGCTAGAACAGGAGTCCCCAACCCCTGGGCCGTGTATTGGCACTGGCCCATGACCTGTTAGGAGCCGAGCCACACAGCAGCAGGTGAGCAGCAGGAAAGTGAGAGAAGCTTCTTCTGTGTTTAGTGCTGTTCCCCATTGCTCACATTACTGCCTGAGCTCCACCCCTTGTCAGGTCAGCAGCATTAGATTCTTATAGCACAAACCCCTGTGAACAGTGCATGTGAGGGATCTAGGTTGCAAGATCCTTATGAGAATCTCATGCCTGACGATCTGTCACTGTCTCCCATCACCCCCAGATAGGACTGTCTAGTTGCAGGAAAACAAGCTCAGGGCTCCCCCTCATTCTACATTATAGAATTATTTCATTATATATTACAATGTAATAATAGAAATTCAGTGCACAATAAATGTAATGCACTTGAATCATCTGGAAACCCCCCTACCCTCCGTCACCCCCACCCCACCGTCCATGTAAAACCTGTCTTCCATGAAACCAGTCCCTGCTGCCAAAAAGGCTGGGGACCAATGTGTTAGTGAAATAACTTGCGTCTCCACCACTGGCAAAAAGCCCAGGGTCTGGGCTTACCTGCCGCTGCTGCAGTTGCTGCTGTTGCTCCATTTGCAACTTCTCGGTCTCAAAAACAACGGGAAGAACCAGGATCATAAAGGAAGTGGTCCCAATCCACAAGGCTGCCCTGGAAAACCTGTAGAGGAAAACCCCCAGAGGGTGAGCAGGAAGACATGCAAACAAAACAGGCAAGAACTACTCAGTAACCAAACCTCTCACATTACATACTCCAATGGTTTTTTTTCTTTTCTTTTCAAGATGGAATTTAGCTCTTGTTGCCCAGGCTGGAGTTCAATGGCATGATCTCAGCTCACTGCAACCTCCACCTCTCAGGTTCAAGCAATTTCTCCTGCCTCAGCCTCCCGAGTAGCTGGGAGTACAGGCGTGTGTCACCACGCCCGGCTAATTTTGTATTTTTAGTAGAGACAGTGTTTCTCCATGTTGGTCAGGCTGGTCTCGAACTGCCGACCTCAGGTGATCCACCTGCCTTGGCCTCCCAAGTGCCGAGATTACACACGTGAGCCACCCCGCCCGGCCCTACATACTCCAATGTTTTGATAAACGTATTCTACCCGCTCCTTGCACCATACTCCTACCAGAGACAGGAGGAGCAGCTGTGGTAGCTGTATCATCTAGTGATGGCGGTTTAACATTCTCCTGAGTTCTTACAAAGCTCCTTATTCATTAATTATCTCCAACAATCTGAAATAACCCCCACAACACCCCTGCCAGGTAAGAATCCCCATTTTACAGAAGAGGAAACTGAGACTCAGAAAGGATAGGGTACAAGTCCAAGGTCACCCAACACAGGTCTGCTGCTTCCAAACCCCGTGTTCTTTCACAGCACCACGGTCATCCCATGCACCTACCCAATGCCTTTGCCCTCGTTCCTTACCTGTACATTTTTTGAGCCACAAAGAGGGAAAGATCAAAAGTGGCTCCGGCCGCGGACCGGACCCTCTCCGGAAACATCTCCGTCAGGCCCCATAGTCTCTCCGACAGAGTCTCATCTAGCTGTGGTGGAGAAGACACGGGTCTTAGCCGAAAAAGCGACATCCATTCCTGGCCCCGCTGCGGCACTGGAAGCCGCCGAGCCCCACTGGAGCTAGGGCACCCCAAGGCCCAGCGGGGCCCCAACTCCGCCTCCCAAAGAAGCCGCTTCGCTCCGATCCCGTACCATGCGGATCTCACATCCACGAACTGGCCCGCTACCCGCTCCGCACTCCGCGAGGCCCTAGTACCTCCTCATCGTCGTCCTCCTCCAGCTCCTCCTCAGGCTTCTCCGCGTCGCCTTTCGGGAGCAATTCGTCCGGGGACTGGGGTTCCCCGGCACCGGCAGCAGCAACGGCGGCAGCCATGACTGTAGGGGACACCGGAAGCGGAAAGGAGGTGAGCGCAGCCGAACGACGGACGGAGCTACTTTTCCGGGAACCGAGGCGCGAGCCGGGAGAGAGCGGCGCCCTCTAGCCCCCGGGTCCTCCAGTGCCCCAGTCGGTCCGGCCGCCCTGGCCTTACCCGGGCGTTGGGGCTTTAGCGGGCATTAGCAGCAGCTGGGAGGCCTGTGAGAGGTTGCGGGGCGCCACTGCAGTCATTCTGTTCAGCGGGTTTAGGGTGAGCTCAGAAACCTGCTTTTCTTTTTTTCAAATGAGTTGTTTTAATTCCAGGTAATAGAGTTCAGAGAACAAAGATGAAAGGGCTGACTCTGGCAAGATTGTGGGGGCTTGTTTTACTTTAAATTCACATCTAGGGCAGGAGTGGCTCATCATCTCTTGATGATGTATTTTCTTTTTAACAAAAGTTTATTCATAAATGTACAACAGGCTCCAAGACAACACTTTATTCTAAACTAGGTGGCCAAAGATGTTGCCGGGAATCGAGATGTTAAAACACGAATGGAGTCAGGCGCACCATCACCGCAGGCACAAGAGACAGTGGAACAGGTCGCTTTTTGTCAGATTTTAGCTTTTTTTTTTTTTTTTTTGGTTTTGAGACAGAGCGTTGCTGTGTCGCCCAGACTGGAGTGCAGTGGTGTGATATCGGCTCAAAGCTCTGCCTCCCAGGTTCAAGCGATTCTCCTGCCTCAGCCTCCCTAGTAGTTGGAATTACAGGCGTGCACCACCACGCCCCACTAATTTTTTGTATTTTTAGTGGAGACAGGGTTTCACTATGTTGGCCAGGCTGGTTTTGAACTCCTGACCTCAAATGATCTGCCCACCTCGGCCTCCCAAAGTGCTGGCATCACAGTCATCAGCCACTGCGCCTGGCCTATATGTATTTCTATATTATATATAATAAATATTTTATGTGTGTGTATGTGTATATGTGTGTATATATTATATATGTGTATATGTATACACATATATACACATACACACACACATACGCATATATATAAAGACAGGGTTTCACTAAGTTGCCTAGGCTGGTCTCGAACTCCGGGGCTCAAGCAATCCGACTGCCTCAGCCTCCCCAAGTCCTGGGATTACAGGCCTATGCCACTGCGCCCTGCCTCGCCAAATTTCTTAATTCTGCCTGTGGCCAGGGCCAAAGATTTATCTTCCTTGTCCATCTCCTTGGCCTGCTTCTTGGGTTATTTTAGGGGTGTTCTCTGCCACCTTCATGGACAGGGCGCCTGCAGCCCCTTCCCCAGTGGCTGGAAACCTGCATTTTAACAAGCCTCCCTGGAGTCACCCTTTGAGAGACACTAATCCAGTTTCATTTTCCTGAGCCATGTGTTATTGGTAGGAATAAATTAGTGTCTTGGAAGTCTTTTGGGAAAACATCAGGTCAATCTCCCCAATGTACCAAACAAAGGTAAGAGTTAACACTTAAATACCAGGTGCTCTGGTGCCTGTGGGTGTGGGTGGGTGTGGTGTGTCCTCATTTAATCTGCACAGCAGCTCACTGGGGTAGGCACTGTTATCCCCATTTTAGAAATGAGGAAACTGAGGCATAGTACATAGATCTGTTGTTTTTGTTTTTGTTTTTGAGGCGGAGTCTCGCTCTGTCACCCAGGCTGGACTGCAGTGGCGCTATCTTGGCTCACCGCACGCTCCACCTCCTGGGTTCACGCCATTCTCCTGCCTCAGCCTCCCTAGTAGCTGGGACTACAGGCGCCACCACCACGCCCAGCTAATTGTTGGTATTTTTAGTAGAGACGGTGTTTCACCGTGTTAGCCAGGATGGTCTCCATCTCCTGACCTCATGATCTGCCCACCTCGGCCTCCCAAAGTGCTGGGATTACAGGCGTGAGCCACCGCGCCCGGCCCATAGGACATAGATTTCTAGTAAGTGGGTGAGCTGGTCAGCAAGTATGCAGATATAAATCTTTGTTTGCTTGTTCATTTTTGGGATGGAGTCTTGCTCTGTTGCCTAGGCTGGAGTACAGTGGCATGATCTCAGCTCATTGCAACCTCCTGGGCTCAAGCGATTCTTCTGCCTCAGCCTCCCAGTTAGCTGGGACTACAGGTGTGTGCCACCATGCCTGGCTAACTTTTTGTATTTTTATTAGAGACGGGGTTTCACCATATTAGCCAGGCTGGTCTCAAACTCCTGACCTCAGGTGATCTGCCTGCCTTGGCCTCCCAAAGTGCTGGGATTACAGGTATGAGCCACTGCTCCCAGCCTCTGTCATATACTTTCATAATAGTACAGTAAATGGAAGTGTCCTTGTCCCACACCCTCCCCAGCATTAGGTGTTATCCATCTTTTTACTTTTTGCCTATATGATGGATGTAAGTGCTTCTTGTTAAAACGTGCGCCATGTTATTAAACAGGGTAATTTGATAAACATGTTTAGCCAGCTGAACCTGGAATCAGAGACTCCCAGGATGGGACAGTTCAAATCCTTCTGTGATGCATGAGGATGAAGTAATGAGTGTTTGTCCTGTGTCTCACACTCCCTCCGATACTGTCCCCAGGCCTCCCTTTCATCTTTGGACAGGGCAACTCTATCAAACAGTTTTCTTTTTTTTTTTTTTTTGAGATGGAGGCTGGAGTGCAGTGGCACAATCTCGGTTCACTGCAACCTCTGCCTCCCAGGTTCAAGTAATTCTCCTGCCTCAGTCTCCCTAGTAGCTGGGATTACAGGCATGACTCTGGCCTGTATTTTTTTTTTTTTTTTTTTGAGATGGAGTCTCGCTCTATCACCCAAGCTGGAGTGCAGTGGCATGATCTCGGCTCACTGCAAGCTCCGCCTCCTGGGTTCACGCCATTCTCATGCCTCAGCCTCCTGAGTAGCTGGGACTACATGCACCCGCCACCACGCCCAGCTAATTTTTTGTATTTTTAATACAGACGGAGTTTCACTGTGTTAGCCAGGATGGTCTCGATCTCCTGACCTCGTGATCTGCCCGCCTCGGCCTCCCAAAGTGCTGGGATTATAGGCGTGAGCCACCGTGCCCAGCGTACCCCAGCTATTTTTAATAGAGACGGGGTTTCACCATGTTGTCCAGGCTGGTCTGGAACTCCTGACCTCGAGTGATCCAGCCTCCTCGACCTCCCAACATGCTGGGATTACAGGCATGAGTCTGGCCTATCAGACAGTTTTCATGTGACAAAAGGGTACTTGCTGTATTATTCCATTATATAAAGTTCAAAAACAGGCAGAACTAATCTATGGTGGGAGGTCAGGACAGTGATTCCCTTGGAAGGGTTAATTTTGGAAAGGGTGGGGAGAGTAGCTTCTGGAATGCTATGGTTCTCTTAGCTGTATATTCATTTTGGGTAATTCATCAAGCTGTACACTTATGAACTGTGCTTTTTTTCCTGTATTAAAAGTTTACTTTTTTAAAAAGAGTGGGGCTGGGCATGGTGGCTAATGCCTGTAATCCCAGAACTTTGGGAGGCTGAGGCAGGTGGATCACCTGAGGTCAGGAGTTCGAGACTAGCCTGGCTAACATGGTGAACCCCCCTCTCTACTAAAAATACAAAAATTAGCTAAGTGTGGTGGCAGATGCCTATATTCCCAGCTACTCGGGAAGCTGAGGCGGGAGAATCCTCGAGCCTGGGAGGCGGAGGTTGCAGTGAGCCAAGACTGTGCCACTGCACTCCAGCCCGGGCGACAGAGTGAGACTTTGTCTCAAAAAAAAAAAAAAAAAAAAAAAAAAGCGGGCTAGCCCTTTATAAATTCAAGGGCAGCTTAAGAGCCCAGTGCCCATGGCTTTTAGTTCTTCTATGGGTTCATTTAAGAAATGCGGCCGGGCGCGGTGGCTCAAGCCTGTAATCCCAGCACTTTGGGAGGCCGAAACGGGCGGATCACGAGGTCAGGAGATCGAGACCATCCTGGCTAACACAGTGAAACCCCGTCTCTACTAAAAAATACAAAAAAACTAGCCGGGCGAGGTGGCGGGCGCCTGTAGTCCCAGCTACTCGGGAGGCTGAGGCAGGAGAATGGCGTAAACCCGGGAGGCGGAGCTTGCAGTGAGCCGAGATCCGGCCACTGCGCTCCAGCCTGGGCGACAGAGCAAGACTCTGTCTCAAAAAAAAAAAAAAAAAAAAAAGAAAAGAAAGAAATGCTAGAAGACTAATGCTATTGAAGGTAGAGGGACCAATCTTATGTGAAAAGCACAGACATTAGTGACTCCAAATGGAAAGTAATTCGCAATGCTAATGTGGAGAAGTTTTAGGAAAACCAATGAATTTTGCTTATATTCATAAGAGCAACACATGATTTAAAAAAAAAAAAAAACCTGTTTCAATAATTATAGAATTTCCAAGGGATAAGAAAGAATATTGGAAATCATGCAATGCAGAGTATTCAAAACTTTGGAAGGAGATGAGATGATCTAGAAAAGGCAGAGTGGCTGGGCACGGTGGCTCATGCCTATAATCCCAGCACTTTGGGAGGCCGAGGCAGGCGGATCAGATCACGGGGTCAGGAGATCAAGACCACGGTGAAAACTCGTCTTTACTAAAAATACAAAAAAAAAAAAAAACCTTAGCTGGGTGTGGTGGTGGGCACCCGTAGTCCCAGCTACCCAGGAGACTGAGGCAGGAGAATGGCGTGAACCTGGGAGGCGGAGCTTGCAGTGAGCCAAGATCGTGCCACAGCACTCCAGCCTGGGCAACAGAGTGAGACTCCGACTCAAAAAAAAAGAAAAGAAAAGGCCAAGTGAGGCCAGGGGCAGTGGCTCATGCCTATAATCCCAGCACTTTGGGAGGCCGAGGCGGGTGAATCACCTGAGGTCCAGAGTTCGAGACCAGCCTGGCCAACATGGTGAAACCCCCATCTATACTAAAAATACAAAAATTAGCCAGGCATGGTGGTGGGCACCTGTAATCCCAGTTACTTGGGAGGCTGAGGCAGGAGAATCGCTTGAGCCTGGAAGGCAGAGTTTGCAGTGATCCGAGATTGCACCACTGCACTCCAGCCTGGGCGACAGAGTGAGATTCCATCTCAAAAAAAAAAAAAGAAAAAAAAAAGAAAAGGCAAAGTGAGAACAGAAGACAGAGCCCTGGCTGGGTGCAGTGGCTCACGCCTGTAATCCCAGCATTTTGGGAGGCCGAGGTGGGTGGATCACGAGGTCAAGAGATCGAGACCATCCTGACCAACATGGTGAAACCCTGTCTCTACTAAAAATACAAAAATTAGGGCCGGGCGCGGTGGCTCAAGCCTGTAATCCCAGCAGTTTGGGAGGCCGAGACGGGCAGATCACAAGGTCAGGAGATCGAGACCATCCTGGCTAACATGGTGAAACCCCGTCTCTACTAAAAAATACAAAAAACTAGCCAGGCGAGGTGGCGGGCGCCTGTAGTCCCAGCTACTCGGGAGGCTGAGGCAGGAGAATGGCGTAAACCCGGGAGGCGGAGCTTGCAGTGAGCTGAGATCCGGCCACTGCAGTCCAGCCTGGGTGACAGAGTGAGACTCCGTCTCAAAAAATAAATAAATAAAATAAAAATACAAAAATTAGCCAGGCATGGTGACACGTGCCTGTAGTCCCAGCTACTTAGGAGGTTCAGGCCGGAGAATTGCTTAAACCTGGGAGTTGGAGGTTGCAGTGAGCCGAGATCGCACCACTGCACTCCAACCTGGGGACAGAGCCAGACTCCATCTCAAAAAAAAAAAAAAAAAAAAAGACAATCCTGTGGAATCAGTCATTTAAAGATTGGGGAGAGAGAAAACCAGAGGGCTGAGGTATTGCTGAAGGCTTCAAGAGGAAGGCTCAGCAGCAGAGATGACATGGTGAGACTGGTGCCAGGATGGAGGTCACATCAGTGGACAAAGGTGTCAGCAAGTGAGTGGCAATGCCCCACGCTAGAAGCCCAGGTGACTGTCATCGGATGGGAGAGGCATGTTCAAGAACGCTGGGCTCCTAGCTCCTCTACTCCCCGTCTCTCAAGCCCAAGATTTCCACCTTGCTTGTTTCCGTCCTGTCAGAATTAGAAACAAGTGATATAGTAGCTCTTAATTGGGGGATGGGGCATGGCTCCCTTTGAGAATCCTATAAAAACTATAAGCCCCTCCCATTAAAATGTGCACATTAGCCCACGCCTGTCCTGTTGTGCGCGCAGTTCCCCTTGCTAGGACTCAAACTCAGACTTCCTCCCATTATTGCCTCTAATCCTGCATTCATTCCCTCCCTTTCTCCCACAGAAACTTTTTTTTTCTTTTTTTTCGAGACAGGAGGCTTGCTCCGTTGCCCAGGCTGGAGGGCACTGGTGCAGTCTCGGCTCACTGCAACCTCCACCTCTCAGGTTCATGCGATTCTCCTGCCTCAGCCTCCCAAATAGCTGAGATTAGGTGCCTGCCACCATGCCAGGCTAATTTTTGTATTTTTAGTAGAGACAGGTTTTCACCATGTTGGCCAGGCTGGTCTCGAACTTCTGACCTCAGGTGATGCGCCCGCCTCAGCCTCCGAAAGTGCTGGGACTATAGGCGTGAGGCACCGCACCAGGCCCTTTTTAAATTTTTTTAGAGACAGTGACTTGCCCTGTTGCACAGGCTGGAGGATACAGTGGTGCAGTCTTGGCTCACTGCAGCCTCGATCTCCCAGGTTAAGGAATCCTCTCACCTAGGCCTCCAAAGTAGCTGGTACTACAAGTGTGTGTCACCACGCATGGCTAACTTAAAGTGTTTTTTTGTAGAGATGGTGTCAATATGTTGCCCTGACTGGTCTCAAACGCCTGGGCTCAGCCAATCCTCCTTCCTTGACCTCCTGAAATGCTGGGATTGCAGGCATGAGCCACTGTGCCTGGCCAATGGTCTTTGAGGATGAAGAATTTTAGCCAGAACCTGAAGGATATATCTGGCTCTATTTATATTTGAAAATACATAATGTCTCAAGAAAAGCAAAACAAAACGCCTCACTGAAGGAAACAGGGTTAGTGTGGTGATATATGGGTGATTTTTTTTTTTCCTTTTCTCCTAAAGACTTTCATTCATAGGATTGTCCTTGATTCTCGCCCATCAGCAAACACTGGTAGGCTCCACCTTCAAGTCTTATCCAGAATCAGACCACCTCACCTCATCTACTGCAGCCTCCCTGGGCAGGGCCTGGCCTCCTTCAGTCTGTTCTCACCACACAGCCACCAAAGGGATCCTTTTATTTTTATTGATTGATTGATTGATTGATATGGGGTGTGACTCTGTCAGCAGGCGGGAGTGCAATGGCACGATCTCACCTCACTGCAATCTCTGCCTCCTGGACTCAAGCAGTCCTCCCACCGCTGTCTCCCGAGTAGCTGGGACCACAGGTGCACGCCACCACACCCAGTTAACCTTTTTGTATTTTTAGTAGAGATGGGGTTTCACCATTTTGCCCAGGATGGTCTCAAACTCTTAAGCTCAAGCAGTCTACCCACCTCAGCTTCTCACAGTGCTGGGATTACAGGTATGGGTCACCACGCCCAGCGCCTTTTAAAAGCACGGTTGGATCATAGCATTTATCTGCTCATAACAATGGCTTTTGCTTCCCTGCTCACTCAAAAGAAATTCCTTCTTCACTGCAGAACTGGCCCTCCTACCACAGGATGTTTAGGGTCCCTGGCTGCAACCCCCAAAGGTCCTAATGGTGCTGGTCGTGGGGGAATCCACACCATTGTGACAACTGAATATGCCCACATGATGCCCAAGGTTTCAGTCCTGGCCACACCCCTTCCACCGTGTCACCGTGCTGGGTTGGTTTCTTCATCTAAAAAATGGCGATGGGGATAACAAACTTGAAAAAGGGTCATGTGAGTGAGGTGTCCAGCATCGGGGGGTGTCCGGCATCGGGGGGTGTCCATCATCGGGGGGTGTCCGGCATCGGGGGGTGTCCGGCATCGGGGAGGTGTCCGGCATCGGGGAGGTGTCCGGCATCGGGGAGTGTCCATCATCGGGGGGTGTCCGGCATTGGGGGGTGTCCGGCATCGGGGGGTGTCCGGCATCGGGGGGTGTCCATCATCGGGGGGTGTCCGGCATGGGGGGGTGTCCGGCATCGGGGAGGTGTCCGGCATCGGGGGGTGTCCATCATCGGGGGGTGTCCGGCATCGGGGGGTGTCCATCATCGGGGGGTGTCCGGCATCGGGGGGTGTCCGGCATCGGGGAGGTGTCCGGCATCGGGGAGGTGTCCGGCATCGGGGAGTGTCCATCATCGGGGGGTGTCCGGCATTGGGGGGTGTCCGGCATCGGGGAGGTGTCCGGCATCGGGGGGTGTCCGGCATCGGGGAGGTGTCCGGCATCGGGGGGTGTCCGGCATCGGGGGGTGTCCATCATTGGGGGGTGTCCGGCATCGGGGGGTGTCCATCATCGGTGGGTGTCCGGCATCAGGGGGTGTCCGGCATCGGGGGGTGTCCGGCATCGGGAGTACTTAATAAAGGGTCCCCATTGATACCAGCCGAGGCATAAGCAAACTCCACTGCTCCTATTATCTGCACCTGAAGATTTGCACCTTGCGTGTATGTGGATCCTTTTCCAATTTCTTCTGTATTAAACATTCTTTCCTGTATCAGAAAGTAAGGTTATGGGTTGGAGCTAAAAATCTGCCCTTCGATCCATCCCCCCGATAGAGTGCTTTGCTGGCCATAAGGATGGGCTGCAGACAGCAGCTCCCTTTCTTTCACTGCCGCCCCCAGCTCCTCTCTTTCACTGCAGGCTGTGTGAATCAGGCTCCAACACTTCCACTGTGTGATCCTAGATCAGTGTGTGAACCTCCCAGAGTTTCCGTCTCTGCAGATGGATGTGCTGACAGCCCCTGCCATAGGGCTGAGCTGAAGGGGAAATGAGACAGTGAGGGCAAAGGGAGCCTGGTGCCAGGCATGTGCCAGGCATTCAGCAGTGGCTAGCCATGGTAGCCTGTCCCTAAAGTCCTGGGCACCACGTCCCCACCCCCTCAGTTCCTTCTGGCTTTACTTCAGGAGCTGGATTCCCTCCTCCTGCCAGAAAAATCCAGCTCATACTGCCTAAAGCACAAATTCTCACACCAACCACTAGGTTCTGCCAGGTCCTGGCCAGTCCCAACACCATGAAGCAGGAGGGCAGGCGAATTTGAGCAGAGATTGTTTCTGTTTGGCATCAGCCTCTGCCAATGCCCAGGAAAGCTGGAATGCTCTCCTGCAAGGGTGACATTTCCCCACACGCTAAACATTGTCTTTTTTTTTTTGAGACGGAGTCTTGCTCTGTCACCCAGGCTGGAGTGCAGTGGCGTGATTTCAACTCACTGCAACCTCCGCCTGCTGGGTTCAAGCGGTTCTCCTGCCTCAGCCTCCCAAGTAGCTGGGACTACAGGCATGTGCCACCATGCCCAGCTAATTTTCTTTTGTATTTTTAGTAGAGACGGGGTTTTGCCATGTTGGCCAGGCTGGTCTCAAACTCCTGACCTCAGACGATCCACCTGCCTCAGCCTCCCAAAATGCTAGGATTACAGGCGTGAGCCACCATGCCCGGACAATTCTGTCTTTTGATGGAACAACAGAAGCTTAGACTCCAGACTCCAGTTACTTTTTTTTTTGAGACAGGGTCTTGCTCTGTCACCCAGACTGGGGTGCAATGGAGCAATCACAGCTCACCTCAGCCTCAACCTCCCTGGGCTCAAAGCAACCCTGCCATCTCAGCCTCCTGAGAGGCTGAGAATACAGGTGTGCACCACCACGCCCAGCTAAAATTTTTTTTGTATTTTGTTTCGCTATTGCCAGGCTGGTCTTGAACTCCTGAGCTCAAGCAATCAGCCTGCTTCAGCCTCCCAAAGTGCTAGTGCTAGGATTACAGGTGTGTGCCACCACACCTGGCTAGGCTCCATTTTTTTTTTTTTTTTTTTGGTGGAGACGGAGTCTTGCTGTGTCGCCCAGGCTGGAGTACAGTGGTGTGATCTCAGCTCACTGCAACTTCTGCCTCCTGGGTTCAAGCAATTCTCCTGTCTCAGCCTCCCAAGTAGCTGGGACTACAGGTGTCCACCACCATGCCTGGCTAATTTTTGTATTTTTAGTAGAGACAGGGTTTCACTCTATTGGCCAGGCTGGTCTCGAACTCCTGACCTCAGGTGATCTGCCCACCTCAGCCTCCCAAAGTGCTGGGATTACAGGTGTGAGCCACCATGCCTGGCCAGCTCCATTTACTTCTTGAGGAACTCATGGTTCTCTTTTTAGTCACTTTGGTCACAGAGAGATTATTTAACATCATTTAATAAAAATAGTAGTGCAAACAGGAAAGTAGCATAAAAATACAGTGTTGCTGTGGAAGGCTGGTGCTTGCTGCTGAGAAGCTGAAGCCAGAGGAGGCCAGGTGTGAGGAAGGAGGATTCTTTAAAGGCAAGGAGAGAGGCCTGCCTTTAAGAGCCGAGAGAGCCACTCATCCATGACCCCCAACACGGAGCTCTGCAGAACTGCTGCCAAACCCCAAACCCCAATGTAAGGGGGTGAGAGAATGAACTCCAGCCACTTCTCCCAACAGGGCCCAACAGAGCTATTCTGGGACATGTATGTTTGCAATCTTGTGTGTGGAGAGCACCCAAAGGCTCATCAGCAGCCTCAGGCCTCCATGCGGTCTGGTTTTCAGACTGGCATCCGCAGGCAGTGCATCTGAAGCACCTTCTAGTTACTGTCCCCATCTGGAATCTTGGTTTTCTCCATTCCATGTCACCTTCTATTGCCAACCCAAGGGTGCCAGTGCCTGTGGGTCCCATTATATGATACTCTCTCCCAGGACCGAATCCACTAGTCTGGGCAAAAAAAAAAAAAAAGCACTTAGCTACATCCTACTCCCCAATAAATGTCTCTGGGGTGTTCATTTTCTCTTCCGGCTAATCCTCAGTTCATCCAGTTCCTTCTCCATTAAGTGGGATTCGGCAGTGGACTCCGAAAGCTGAAAGTAAAGCAGCAGCTGTTAGTAAGCAGCACATTTCTAGATGTTTCATGTTGGCAAGGCCGGCCCTACACGTGGAGGAAAGGCCCCCTGGCACTTCTCTGGCACTGCTGGCCTCCATGGTGGGAAACCCTCTGAAACGGGGTAGAATGCAACCCCGGATGGCCCAGGACCACAAGTCCTTGAAGAATATTCACAGTCCACTCTGTCAGCACGCTGTCACCCACGAGGGCATGGCACTCCCTGCACGAAGGACAGCAGGTCTCAGAGGATGTCAAAGGCAGATACTGGTGATTCTAAGGCTAAGGGATTACAGTTTAAATTGATTCTAAGCTGTAGCTCCCATAAGGGGGATTAGGGGAGAAAATGCTGGAAAAAGAATGCCACTCTCCTCCTTAGGGTTTTTTTGTTTTTGTTTTTTGGTTTGTTTTTTGAGACAGGGTCTCACTCTGTCGGCCAGGCTGGGTGCTTTGCTTGTACTAACTCACTGTAAGGTAGATACTACGATTATGCTCATTTTTTAAAAAAACATCCAGGCCGGGCGCGGTGGCTCACGCCTGTAGTCTCAGCACTTTGGGAGGCTGAGACAGGGAGATCACCTGAGGTCAGGAGTTGGAGACCAACCTGGCCAACATGGTGAAACCCCATCTCTACTAAAAATGCAAAAGTTAGCCGGGCATGGTGGCCAGTGCTCATCGGGAGGTTGAGGCAGGAGAATCACTTGAACCCAGGAGGCAGAGGTTTCAGTGTGCAGAGATCACGCCACTGCACTCCAGCCCAGGCTACAGAGCAAGACTCTGTCTTAAATAAATAAATAGGTAAATAAAAATAAAAAACCATCCAGCCTAAAATGTCAGTCTTTTTCTTTTTTTTTTTTTCCCGAGACGGAGTCTCACTCTGTCACCCAGGCTGGAGTGCAATGGCACAATCTCAGCCCACTGCAACCTCTGCCTCCTGGGTTCAAGCAATTCTCCTGCCTCAGCTTCCTGAGTAGCTGGGATTACCGGTGCATGCCACCACACTCGGCTAATTTTTGTATTTTTAGTAGAGACAGAGTTTCACCATGTTGGTCAAGCTGGTTTTGAACTACTGACCTTGTGACCCGTCCACCTCGGCCTCCCAAAATGCTAGGATTACAGGTGTGAGCCATCATGCCCAGCCTAGTTCTTTTTTTTTTTTTTTTAAAAAAAAAAAGGGTCTTACTTTGTTGCCAAAGCTGGTCTCAAACTCCTGAGGTTAAGCCATCCTCCTGTCTTAGTCTCCTGAGTAGCTGGGACTACAGGGGTGCACCACCACAATTAGCTATTATGCCATTTATTGCTGAAGAAATTAAGTCACAGAGCAGTCAGTCAGCAGCAGAGCTGGGCGAGGAACCCAGGCCATTTTGCTCCAGAGTGTGTGCTCTTCACCACTACAGTGCGTGCTCTCCTGCCTCTGAACCTTCACAGGCTCCTCTAGGCCCAGTGGGTTGCTGGATTTTTAACAGTCACAAGAAACCAACGCTAATGCAGTGTGAGCCCCTCAGCAGGTCTGTGCTGGGCA
The DNA here is from genome assembly GCF_049350105.2 of Macaca mulatta. Taxonomy (NCBI): domain Eukaryota; kingdom Metazoa; phylum Chordata; class Mammalia; order Primates; family Cercopithecidae; genus Macaca; species Macaca mulatta. Next base: position 12,858,373 of record NC_133415.1, read on the forward strand.
CTGATTAATGCCTACTTGGTATGAGACACTTCCAAGCCATGAGCCAGCTCTTCCCCTCTTCCTGGAATGCCTTCATCCAACCTCCATTCCTGCCATTATCCTTCCACATTCAGCTCAGATATCCCTTCCTCTGGGAAGCTCTCCTGACTTGACAGAATTAACTTCTCGCTCGTGTGCTATGCAGATCCTGTGCAGACTTCAACTGGGTCCTCACCACTCTAATTATGCTTACGGTTCACCTGCCTGTACACTGTGAGGGCAGGAACTGTGTCTTGTTTCTTGAGTGTGTCTTTGGACACAAGGCAACATACCTGGCCAAACTGGCATTGAGGAGATATCTGTTGGATTAAATGACTCGAGGTGGAGCCTCCCCAAAAGAAGAAGCTAGGCATCTCTTGCCCGTCACCTGCCTCACCATGTCTAACAGGATGTCCACTTTCAGCCGCAAGAGATTGTTCTCTTCCTCCAACTGCTGGTTCCGCCTGCGAAGGCGCTGAACCTCCCTCCGGTCCACACCGCCACTAACCCCTGTCTCTGGAGGAAGGACAGAACTAGTTAAAGGAGGGCTTCCTCCTACAATCTTGTTTGACAAAATGGCAGGAAGTGCAGCTCACCTGCTATCCACTGGCCATTTTCAAACTTCAGGCTTTGCCCTGCCAGGTTCATAGTGGGGGATCCATATTCCAAGCCCAGCTCCACCTCCCGGGCTGACCGATCCAACTGTGGGTGAGATGCTACGTGACGACTTCAGCAGGCCCAGAACACGCCCTCATCCCAGTTCCTCTTCCGCCAACAATATGACCCCAACAACTCATTTCTCTAATCATTACCTGGCACGTTTAATGATTTTTTAAAGGCCATAAAATCAAATGATGTACAGCAAAAGTTTAATTATGAGATAAAAAATATACTGTTTTATACATTAGATGTTTCTAGAAAAGCTATATATGCTGAAATGTATAAATTGAATTATTATTATTATTATTATTTTTTTTTTTTTGAGATGGAGTCTTGCTCTGTTGCCCAGGCTGGAGTGCAGTGGCCGGATCTCAGCTCACTGCAAGCTCCGCCTCCCGGGTTTACGCCATTCTCCTGCCTCAGCCTCCTGAGTAGCTGGGACTACAGGTGCCCACCACCTCGCCCGGCTAGTTTTTTGTATTTTTTAGTAGAGACGGGGTTTCACCGTGTTAGCCAGGATGGTCTCGATCTCCTGACCTCGTGATCCGCCAGTCTCGGCCTTCCAAAGTGCTGGGATTACAGGCTTGAGCCACCGCGCCCGGCCTAAATTGAATTATTTTACACCTAGTTGACATTTAATAGTTTAAGCAGTCCTACTGTAAATTGTTAAGTAAAAGATCCTTTTTAAATAAGTTTCATTTGCTTAATATGGAGCTACATATGTTGTGGAAAAGACATAAAATTCTAACAATTAGGAGGAGGAGGAGTTGCTTCTTAACATGCGAGAGTACAATTTATATATTCATTTCTTTTCTTTCCTTTCTTTTTTTTGTTTGAGATGGAGTTTCGCTCTGTCACCCAGGCTAGAGTACAGTGGCGCCATCTCAGTTCACTGCAGTCTCTGCCTCCCAAGTTCAAGTGATCCTCCCATCTCAGCCTCCAAATAGCTGAGACTACAGGCATGTGCCACCATACCCAGCTAATTTATTATTATTATTATTTTTTTTTTTTTTTTTTTGAGACGGAGTCTGGCTCTGTCGCCTGGGCTGGAGTGCAGTGGCCGGATCTCAGCTCACTGCAAGCTCCACCCCCCGGGTTTACGCCATTCTCCTGCCTCAGCCTCCCGAGTAGCTGGGACTACAGGCACCCGCCGCCTCGCCCGGCTAGTTTTTTGTATTTTTTTTTTTTAGTAGAGACGGGGTTTCACCGTGTTCGCCAGGATGGTCTCGATCTCCTGACCTAGTGATCCGCCCGTCTCAGCCTCCCAAAGTGCTGGGATTACAGGCTTGAGCCACCGCGCCCGGCCTATTATTATTATTTTTATTTTTATTTTGTTTTAAACGGAGTCTCACTCTTTTGCCCAGGCTGGAGTGCAGTGGCGCAGTCTTGGCTCACTGCAACCTCTGCCTCCCAGGTTCAAGTGATTCTCCTGCCTCAACTTCCCCAGTAGCTGGGACTACAGATGTGCGCCACCACACCCAGCTGATTTTTGTATTTTTTAGTAGAGACGGGGTTGCACCATATTGGCCAGGCTGGTCTCGAACTCCTGGCCTTGTGATCTGCCCACCTCAGCCTTCCAGAGTGCTGGATTACAGGCGTAAGTCACCGCACCCAGCCTAATTTTTGTATTTTTTAAAGTAGAGTCAGAGTTTCACCACATTGGCCAGGCTGGTCTTGAACTCCTGACCTCAAGTGATGTGCCCACCTCAGCTTCCTAAAGTGCTGGGATCACAGGCATGAGCCACCGCGCCCGGCCTGTATATTCATTTCTACAACTCACTGAGCACGCACCCCGATTCAGGACTCGGTACTGGGTATCCAGGGATGGGAATGACCAGCTCTGCCCTCAACCAGCTCTGCCCCTGCTCAACAGGGGGAGACCTTCAGGTAAGTGCTCAAATGTCCCTTTCTCAGTCAGGCCTTCCTGACCACCCTGTTGAAAATGACAGCTCCATCCCCAGTGTTCAGCCACACCCCATCCCAGGCCTATGCTTTGTTTTGCTGTCTGGCATGTATCACCATCTGATATAAATTAGCTTATTTTCTGTAGCCTTCCATTAAAATATCTGCCCCATGAAAGCAGGGATTTGATGTTTTCCCTCTCCCCTCCTTCATCCACTTCTGCATGCCCAGTGCTTAGGAGAGTGCCTGGCACACAGAAAGGTATCAATCAATAGCTCTTGAATTAATAGAGAAGAACATTCTAGGCAAAAGGAGTAGCGTGCACAGAGGAGGCTCACACGGGGCTTGGGCAGCTGCAGCACAGGGTGTGCAGAGGGCAAGGGCAGGAAGGAGAGCTGGAGTGAGGCCACCAAGGGTCATCTGTGCTGCTCCCAAGATCTGGGTCGTTATCCTATAATAATGGGGAACTAATAAAATCCACCAGAGACCACACGGAGTGCTGTGGAGGCCTTTTTCCCTCCCAAGGCTTACAAGTACCTGTCAGAATGTGGAAAACAATGTAGGGGAGGACCGACTTCAAGTCATGGTCAGAAACAGACGTCACGTAAGCACGCTGTTGCTCTTACGCTGTGTGGGGTTAGGACAGAGGATGTCCCAGAGGGACTGCCAGGTGTATCTGCATCTCTGACATGTGGCAGTGAGAAAAGGGAGCCTCAGGGGCACCAGAAACTGAGAGCCTAAGCCTCTGCCTGGCCTGCTCCACAGAATGCCCAGCTCTGGCCACAGCGGGGCTGCCCCCACCATGATTTTCACTGGGAACAGGAGACAGTAGACTCTGAGACCTGAAGCCTGTTTCGCTGGGAACAGGAGACAACAGACTCTGAGACCTGAAGCCTGGAATGAATGCTCAGCCCCCACAGCCTTGTTGTTCAACCCCGCTCGCCTTCTGTGAAGACATGGCCAGTCTGCACAGCCAGCTCTGTAGGAAAAGGTCACAGAATAAAGTAGAAGTCAAATTCGATAATACTGGCTGGGCACGGTGGCTCACGCCTGTAATCCTAGCACTTGGGGAGGCCGAGGCAGGTGGATCACCTGAGGTCAGCAGTTGGAGACCAGCCCGGCCAACATGGTGAATCCCTGTCTCTACTAAAAATACAAAAATGAGCCGGGCATGGTGGCGGGCAGTTGTAATCCTAGCTACTCAGGAGGCTGAGGAAGGAGAATCTCTTGAACCTGGGAGGTGGGGGTTGCATTGAGCCGAGATTGCACCACTACACCTAGCCTGCGGGACGAGAGTGAGACTCCATCTCAAAAAAAAAAAAAAAATTGGATATTTGGGATCAAATATCATAATGAGATTGTCTTCTGAGGTTCTTGGATAAATAAGCTCTGACAATCATTCCCAAACAAGAGTTCAAAAATGTTTTCTTTTTTTTTTTTTTGAGATGGAGTCTCGCTCTGTCGCCCAGGCTGGAGTGCAGTGGCGCAATCTCGGCTCACTGCAAGCTCCGCCTCCCGGGTTCACGACATTCTCCTGCCTCAGCCTCCCAAATAGCTGGGACTAGAGGCGCCCGCCACCACGCCCAGCTAATTTTTTTGTATTTTTAGTAGAGACGGGGTTTCACCATGTTAGCCAGGATGGTCTTGATCTCCTGACCTCGTGATCCGCCGGCCTCTGCCTCCCAAAGTGCTGGGATTACAGGCGTGAGCCACCGCGCCCGGCCCAAAAATGTTTTCAGCAATAGCAATGATATGGAGGGAAAGGATGCCCTCCTGCACCGATGCCTCTGGAGGACCACACTTTCCATTCAGAGACACGCTCAGAACTCAACTCACGCTGCACACCGGGCCGACCCCAGTACCAACACTCACAGAATGCAGGTTGGAGAGAGATGCCGACTTCCGAGGAGGTGTCTTCTTCGGACTGAACGTATTCCCAAAGAAAGGCATCTTTGGCCTGATGAAAGCAAAGCCAACGCTCCCTTCTCCTAGGATCAGAAAAAGTCAGGGGTACAAACAGCTGGATCATTGACCTTACGCCATTGTCCTCAAATCTTTAAGACATACATTTTATCATGTAGCTACTAATGATCCTGGTGCTATGGTTTGAATGTCCCCACCAAAACTCATGTTGAAATTGAATTGCCATTGTTTAACAGTATAACAGGTGACTGGGCCACGTGAGCTCTGCTGTCATGAATGGATTAATGCCATTGTCATGGAGTAGGTTAGTCTTCTCGGGAGTGGGCTCCTGGTAAAAGGATGAGTTCTGCTGCCATGCCATCTGTCTCGTGCACTTGCTCACCATGTGAGCCTTCTGCCTTACACAGAATGACCCTCACCAGATATCTGCACCACGCTCTTGGACTTCCCAGCCTCCAGAACTGTGAGCCAAATAAACTTCTTTTCTTTATAAATTACCCAGTCTGTGGTAATCTGTTACGGCAGCACGAAATGGATTAAGACGCCTGGTAATAGCTCCCATGTGCTGAACACTCCCTTTGTGCTACGCAGTGTGCTGAGATGTTTGGGTGGGGCACAGTGGCGCATGCCTGTAGTCCCAAATACTTGGGAAGCTGAGGCTGGGGGGGTCGCTGGAGCCCAGGGAGGTTGAGGCTGCAGTGAGCTGTGATCCACTACTGCTCTCCAGTCTAGGCTACAGGGTGAGAGACCATGTCTCAAAAAAAAAAAAAAAAAAAAAAAAATTAGCCTGGCATGGTGGCATACATGAGTCACTGGCATGGTCTCAATGACTCAGGAGGCTGAGGTGGGCAGCTCACTTGAGCCCAGGAGTTTAAGACCAGTGTGGCCAACATGGCAAAACCCTGTCTCTACAAAAAATACAAAAATTAGCCGGGCATGGTGGTGTGTGCCTGTAGTCTCAGTTATTCAGTAGGCTTAAGTGGGAGGATCACTTGAACCTATGAGTTTCAGTCTCCAGTGAGCTATGATCATGCCACTGCACTCCAGCCTGAGTCAAAGAGCAAGACCCTGTCTCTAAAAAAATAAACAAAGAAAGAAATGGCTGGGCGCGGTGGCTCATGCCTATAATCCCAGCACTTTGGGAGGCCGAGGCGGACAAATCAAGAGGTCAGGAGTTCGAGACCAGCCTGGCCAACATGGTGAAACCCCGCTTCTACTAAAAATACAAAAATTTAGCTGGGCATAGTGGCGGGTGCCTGTAATCCCAGCTAGTCGGGAGGCTGAGGCAGGAGAATTGCTTGAACCTGGGAGGCAGAGGTTGCAGTGAGCCAAGATCACGCCACTGCACTCCAGCCTGGGTGACAGAGTGAGACTCCATCTCAAAAATAAATAAATAAAGCTATGCTTATATTTCCTTTCCGAATTGGTAACAGTGTCCCTCACTTGTCACCAGTGTCACTTGTCAACAGTACACCTCGTATGTCAGGTTACCTGTTCTGTTATGGAAGGTAAGGTGAGGTGTCCTGAAAAGGGGGCAGGTCCACAACATGGCAGAGCTGACAACGACACCCCCCCAACCTGTACATTTGCTTTCAGCATAGTGCAACCTATCGCAATTCACCTAGGCCTAGTTAAGTAGATTTACTGATAACACCCTGGTTTTGGGGGAGGAAAGGAGGAGAGAAGCAAACTTTTTATTTAGGCTGGGCTCAGTGGCTCACACCTGTAATCCCAGCACTTTGGGAGGCCAGGGCAGGAGGATTGCTTGAGCACAGGAGTTCAAGACCAGCCTGGGCAACTTAGCAGGATCCGTCTCTACAAAAAAAAAAAAAGAATACACATATATATAACATTAATACAGAAAAGTCTACTACAAATCATAAGTGTAAGGTTTCACGAGTTTTTACTACACAAGTATAACCACCCTCCAGGGCCAGGCGTGGTAGTTTACATCTGAAATCCCAGCACTTTGTGAGGCCAAGGTGAGAGGACTGCTTGAGCCCAAGAGTTCACGACCAGCCTGAGTGACACAGTGAGACCCCCGTCTCTAAAAACATTAAAATCAAAAATTTTTAAGAATTTTATTTTTTATTTATGATTTTTTTTTTGAGACAGAGCCTTGCTCTGTGCCTCAGCCTCCCAAGTAGCTGGGATTACAGGTGTGCGCCACCACCCCCGGCTAATTTTTGTATTTTTAGTAGAGACGGGATTTCACCATGTTTGGCCAGGCTGGTCTCAAACCCCTGACCTCAAGTGATCTGCCCACCTTGGCCTCCCAAAGTGCTGGAATTACAGGTGTGAACCAATACGCTGGCTCAAAACATTTTTTTAAAACCACCCTCCAGATCGGGATACAGAGCATTTCGGCACTCCATAAGCCTCACCTGGCCACTGTACATGCATGGAATTGCACAGTGAGTCCTCGTTTGCATCTGGCTTCTCACACTCAACGTCATGTTTCTGACATTTGTCCATGCAGCTGTGTGTAGTTATAGTTTGTTCATTTGCATTGCTGGATAATATTCTATTGTATAAACACAGCAAAATTTACTTGTCTACAGAAGATGGACACTTGAGCTGTTTGCAGTTTTGTTTTGTTTTGTTTTGTTTTGAGACAGGGTCTCGTTCTGGTGCCCCAGGTGGAGTGCTGTGGTACCATCTCTGTTCACTGTAGCCTCAGCCTCCCAGGCTCAGGTGATCCTCCCACCTCAGCCTCATGGGTAGCTGGGACTACAGGCATGCACCACCATGCTGGCTAATTTTCTGCATTTTTAACAGAGATGGGAGTTTCATCATGTTGCCCAGTCTGGTCTTGAACTCTTGGGCTCAAGTGATCTGCCTGCCTCGGACTCCCAACGTGCTGGAATCACAGGTGTGAACCATCACGCCCGGCCTGTTTCCAGTTTTTGACCATCAAAAATAGTGCTGCTAGGCCAGGCATGGTGGCTAATGCCAGTAATCCCAGCACTTTGGGAGGCCAAGACAGGAGGATCACTTGATGCCAGGAGTTCGAGACCAGCCTGGGCAACATAATGACACCTCATCTCTACAAAAAATTGAAAAACCAACCAGGCGTGGTGGTGTACCCTTGTAGTCCTAGCTACTCAGGAGGCTAAGGTGGAAGGATTGCTTGAGCCCAGGGGTTTGAGGCTGCAGTGACCTATGATCACCACTGCACACTCCACTCTGGGCAACAGAGCAAGACCCTGTCTCAAAAAAAAAAAAAAAAAAAAAGAAGTGCTGCTAAGAACATAAGAACATGAGGCTTGCGCATGTATATCTACATGCATATGTACACTTTTCTGGTTTCACACTTAGGGTTAGAACTGTAGAATCATAGAGCATTCATATATTTAGCTTTAACAGATACTGCCAAATGGTCTTCCAAAGTCATTGTACCAATTTAGACTCCTATCTGCAGTTTGCAAGTCAGCCTTGTCAATATCTGGCACTTTCTGTCTTTTTCATCTTATCCATTCTGGCAGGTATGTACTGGTGTTGCATTGTTTAATTTGCTTTTTCCAAATAACTAAGTTGAGCATCATTTAACATACTCCTTGGACAATATGGATTTTTTTGTGACATGCTTGTTCACGTCTTTTACCTTTTTTTTTTTTTTTGAGATGGAGTCTCCCTCTATCAACGGACTGGAGTGCAGTAGCACGATCTCGGCTCACTGCAACCTCTGCCTCCCAGGTTCAAGTGATTCTCCTGCCTCAGCCTCCCAAGTAACTGGGATTACAGGAACACGCCACCATGCCCAGCTAATTTTTGTATTTTTAACAGAGACAGGGTTTCGCTGTGTTGGTCAGGCTGGTCTCGAACTCCTGACCTCAAGTGATCCGCCCACCACAGCCTCCCAAAGTGCTGGGATTATAAGCATGAGCCACCGCACCCAGTCCTCTTTTGCCATTTTTAAAAAAATTGAGCTGTCTATCATGTTCATTTTGTAAGGGTTTGTAAGGGTATTTATATATGCTGGATACAGGTTTCATTACTGTATACATGTACAGCACTGAAAATACCTTCTCCCACTTTTTTCTTTTTGCGTTCTTCTTTTTTTTTTTGAAAGAGAGTCTCGCTCTGTCACCCAGGCTGGAGTGCAGTGGTGCTATCTTGGCTCACTGCAACCTCTGCCTCCCAGGTTCAAGAGATTGTCCTGTCTCAACCTCCCAAGTAGCTGGGATTACACGCGCCTGCCACTAAACCCGGCTAATTTTTGTGTTTTTAGTAGAGATGGGGTTTTGCCATGTTGGCCAGGCTGGTCTCGAACTCCTGACCTCAAGTGATCCACCCGCCTCGGCCTCCCAAAGTGCTGGGATTACAGTCATGAGTCACTGCACCCGACCTCTTTTTGCTTTTTTTATTTTTTTGGAGACAGAGTTTCGCTCTTGTGGCCCAGGCTGAAGTGCAATGGCGCCATTTCGGCACACCGCAACCTCCACCTCCCAGGTTCAAGTGATTCTCTTGCCTCAGCCTCCCGAGTAGCTGGGATTACAGGCATGCGCCACCACGCCGGCCTAATTTTTGTATTTTCAGTAGAGACGGGGTTTCTCTATGTTGGTCAGGCTGGTCTCGAACTCCCGACCTCAGGTGATCCACCCGCCTCAGCCTCCCAAAGTACTGGAATTACAGGTGTGAGCCACCACGCCTAGCCTCTTCTTGCTTTTTTTGCTTTATTATGGGTTTCTTTTGATCAAAGACGTTCCTTTTTTTTTTTTGAAATGGAGTATCGCTCTGTCACCAGGCTGGGGTGCAGTGGCATGATCTCCGCTCAGTGCAACCTCCACCTCCTGGGTTCAAGCGATTCTCCTGCTTCAGCCTCCCGGGTAGCTAGGACTACAGGCACGCACCACCACGCCCAGCTAATTTTTGTATTTTTAGTAGAGACGGGGTTTCACCATGTTGGCCAGGATGGTCTCAATCTCTTGACCTCCTGATTGACCCACCTCGGCCTCCTACAGTGCTGGGATTACAGGTGTGAGTCACAGCACCCAGCCAGAAATTCTTAATTATAATGAAATCCAATTATTTATTTATTTATTTATTTTGAGATCAAGTCTCACTCTGTCGCCCAGACTGGAGGGCAATGACGTGATCTCAGCTGACTGCAACCTCTGCCTCCTGGTTCAAGCAATTCTACCTCAGCCTCCCGAGTGGCTGGAATTACAGGTACCTGCCACCACACCCAACTAATTTTTGTACTTTTAGTAGAGATGGGTTTCGCCATGTTGGCCAGGCTGGTCTTTTTTTTTTTTTTGAGACGGAGTCTCGCTGTGTCTCCCAGGCTGGAGTGCAGTGGCATGATCTCGGCTCACTGCAAGCTCCGCCTCCCGGGTTCACGCCATTCTCCCGCCTCAGCCTCCCAAGTAGCTGGAACTACAGGCGCCCGCCACCACGCCCGGCTAGTTTTTTGTATTTTTAGTAGAGACGGGGTTTCACCATGTTAGCCAGGATAGTCTCGATCTCCTGACCTCGTGATCCACCCGCCTCGGCCTCCCAAAGTGCTGGGATTACAGGCTTGAGCCACCGCGCCCGGCCCAGGCTGGTCTTGAATTCCTGACCTCGTGATCCACCCATCTCGGCTTCCCAAAGTGCTGGGATTACAGGCGTGAGCCACTGCGCCCAGCCCAATTTACTATTATTTCTTAATGATTAGTGTTCGTATTCTATTTTTAAAATGTTTGCCTACCCCAGGCTGGGTATGGTGGCTCATGCCTATAAATCCTAGCACTTTGGGAGGCAGAGGCAGGCAGATCACTTGAGTCCAGGAGTTCAAGACCATCCTGGGCAACATGGCAAACAAAACCCTGTCTCTACCAAAGATACAAAAAATTAGCTGGGCGTGGTGGTGTGCGCCTGTGGAGGCACACGGGAGGGGCTACTCAGGAGGCAGAGGTGGGAGGATTGCTTGCACCCAGGAGCCAGAGGTTGCAGTGAGCTGAGATTATGACACTGCACTCCAGCTTGGGTGACAGAGTGAGACTCCATCTCAAAAAAAAAATTCGGGCCAGGCACGGTGGCTCAAGCCTGTAATCCCAGCACTTTGGGAGGCCGAGACGGGCGGATCACGAGGTCAGGAGATCGAGACCAGCCTAGCTAACACGGTGAAACCCCGTCTCTACTAAAAATACAAAAAACTAGCCGGGCGAGGTGGCGGGCGCCTGTAGTCCCAGCTATTTGGGAGGCTGAGGCAGGAGAGTGGCGTAAAACCTGGGAGGCAGAGCTTGTAGTGAGCTGAGATCTGGCCACTGTACTCCAGCCTGGGTGACAGAGCGAGACTCTGTCTCAAAAAAAAAAAAAAAAAAAAAATTCGTTATAAAGATGCATTTTCATTCATCATATTGGCAAAAATTAAAAAGATGAATAATACCCATGGTTGATGAGGATGTGAAGAAAAAGACACTGTTATTACTGGTAGAATCAGAAGATGCTATAATTCTTTCAAGGTCACTCAAATAAAACTTGGCAAAATTGTAAATGTGTACACTTTTTGGACAGCAAATCTACTTCTAAAATATTACACTCTAGAAAGACTTGGACATGCTCACACCCCGTGTTCTCTATTGTTGATAACAGTAAAAAATAAGAAACAATCCAAACAATTTGGGTGTAGCCAAATAATTTGTGGCACATTATTATAATAAAATTGTAGGCCTAAGCTGGGCGCGGTGGCTCACACCTGTAATCCCAACTACTTGAAAGGCTGAGGCAGGAGAATCGCTTGAACCAAGAAGGTGGAGGTTGCAGTAAACCAAGATCGCGCCACTGCTCTCTAGCCTGGGTGACAGAGCAAGACCCCATCTCAAAGGAAAAAAAAAAAGAAAAGAAAGAAAGATCTAGAAGGATACACCAAATTGCTCATAGTGGTTAAACCTGAAAAAGGGAATAGGATGACTGGCTTGAATGAAATTGTCATTTTATAGATCAAAAAAAGGTCAAATTGTGACAATTTCATATGGTACAATATAAAATTATATTAAATATACTCGAGATTTAATGAATTATTACAATGAGAATATATTCATGTATTATGAACAAAATAAACAAAACACAGTTAAAAAGCAGCCCCCCGCCACCGGGCGCGGTGGCTCACGCCTGTAATCCCAACACTTTGGGAGGCCGAGACCGGCGGATCACGAGGTCAGGAGATTGAGACCATCCTGGCTAACACGGTGAAACCCCGTCTCTACTAAAAATACAAAAAATTAGCCGGGTGCGGTGGCGGGTGCCTGTAGTCCCAGCTACTCGGGAGGCTGAGGCAGGAGAATAGCGTGAACCCGGGAGGCGGAGCTTGCAGTGAACCGAGATTGCGCCACTGCACTCCAGCCTGGGCGACAAAGCGAGACTCCATCTCAAAAAAAAAAAAAAAAAGCAGCCCCCAGCACTCATAGCACCTAGAGACATTTGAAGAAGGAGAAATAAGCCAAGTCCCCACTGACGCTAATTGCACTGGGCCTGAGCACATGGGCTGGACACAACCAGGTTTCGGGCCTGACTCTGCCCCTCAGTTGCTTGCTAGACCTTGGTCCAGCTGCTTTACTTCTCGGGCTTTAACTGGGGTACTTCACTCATGACCGCACTAATTCTCATAACACTACAGCTGGGAACTGTCATCTATATATTACAGATGAGGAAGGGTCTGGATTAGCTACCTTTTAAGTCAGATCTAATAATCCACAAACAGCTCGGCTGAGATCCTGGGATTCTGGGGCATCCGCGTGCACTTGAGGTACAAGCTGTTCCCTTGGCCGATGGCGACCTTCTTTCTAGTGAAACTCCGGGGGGCGAGCGTGCTCGGCACAAAGGAAGTGAAGGGGGAGCACCTGGCTTCCAATGATCACTCTGCTGCTCACCCACAGTGCGACCCCAGCATTTATCCTCCTTGGGCTTCGGCTTCTTTCTTTGCAATGAGGAATAATAATAGTACCTGGCTCACAAGATGTTATAGTGTTTTAGTGTTTATAAGAAGCTGTGCACTTGATCCTCACAACGACCCTGGGAAGAGGATCAAGTAAGTGGGGCCTCCCTAATCCACAGATACTGATCACTAATCATTGTGTAAAGGTTTTCTGTTTGCAACAGGCCATGAAATATATTATCTTACTTTAATTCTAAGAAAACAAGGGAGGAACCTTTGGCTTTCATCGGATTCTCAAAAGTATACGTGTCCCCCAAGGAGTTCAGAGCTAGCCATGTTACGCAGGTGCACGGCCCCCAGGGCTGTCGGACTCAAGTAACAGCTGTCAACAAACGTTCACACGCACGATCTCATGCAATCACCTTCACGGCGACCTACGGGGAGGAATTACCGCCCCAATTCACAACTGCGGAGACACACAGAGGAGGGCGGCCACCGCCCGGGGTCGCCAGGCCTCCGCCCCCTTCCCCGCGCCCTCCCGACGCCTCTCTCCAGGCGAGGCCCGGGCGTCCCACCCAGCTCGGGCCCCCACGTGAACCCAGGCCGTGCTGGCCGGCGACGCCGGACTCGGAGACGTACCTGACGCGTCCCAGAAGCCAGGGTCCAAGCGCTCCCCGAAACCCCCGATCAGGGACTCTGTAGTACAGATATACCTTGACCCACCCGCCTCCTGCCGCCAGCCCGCCACGCGCATGCGCCACCCCGCCCGGCCTCTACCACCGAGGAAAGGGGGCACCGGCGCGGGGGTTCCCAGCGCCAGCCTGCGCGAATCCCCAGAAACTCCGTGAATCACCTCGGGATAGTAAACGGATTATACAAAGGCAGTGTCTTCCGGGGTCCTTTTCGTGCCTCCCATTACAGGCTAGGACCACGACCTGCACTCACCCTCCCCACAGACACATTGGTCTGGGCCCCCGGCGGGGCTGTCACCATGGAAACGGCGTCTAGCGGACAACGCGGCGGCTCACGACGTTTCCATTGTTATGGGAAACGCGAAAGTGGTGACCGCGCCGGCGTTGCCTGGAGAACGCCTGGAGTCAGAGTAGCAAAATGGGCCTCTCCCCAACTCCCCTCCTCCTCCCTCAGCACAAGGCAAAGGGCACCCCTTGCTGTGAGTTTGGGGCACCGAGTGTCGGGGGCCCACCCAGAACTTTGCGGGATCCACTGAGGGACCCGTGGCGGGACCGGCCCCGGGTGCGTCAAATTCCGCCGATGCTTTCAGGTAAGATGGACGGACAGACGCACCATGACCCACCCCTGGCAGTCTGCCCCCTCTCCATGCCCTTATGGCGGCTTCTACAAGCAAGGGAAGCCGAGGCCCAGGGATTACTTAAAAGTCGCACTGTGAGCAACGGACAGAGAACTACTGGACGATCAACTCCAGGCCTCCTAGAGTCCTAACAGCGTGTTATTGGTTCCATCTCATAAGTGAAGAAACTTAGGTCGTTCAAGGAGTTTACCGGCTGCCTAGTGGGTGTACCAAGGCATCCATCTAGTGAAGGGCAGGACCCAGGGGTCTTTGGCTCCAAGCGCAGTTCTCTTCCGACTATACCACCCTGCATTAAAAGAGGGGAGACTTCCATGTCCTAGAACTAAAATCTTCACAGTCTGGCTCAGCATTGTACAATAGAAACATAAAGCAGGCCACATATGTGATTTGGAATTTTCTAGTAGCCTCATTTTTTAAAAGTTAAAAAAAAAAAAGCCAAGTGAAATTAATTTGAGTAATGTTTTAACTCCATTTGTCTAAAACATTACTATTTCAAGATATAATCAGTATTTCTAAATTTATACTGCTTCCATTTCAAAATTTATTTATTTATTTATTTTTAAGACGGAATTTCACTCTGTTGTACAGGCTGGGGTGCAGTGGCGTAATCTCGGTCTCTCGGGTTCAAGCGATTCTGCTGTCTTAACCTCTCGAGTAGCTGGGATTACAGGCGCCCGCCACCACTCCCAGCTAATTTTTTGTATTTTTAGTAGAGACGGGGGTTTCACCATGTTGGCTAGGCTGGTCTCGAACTCCTGACCTCAGGTGATCTGCTTGACTCAGCTTCCCAAAGTGCTGGTATTACAGGTGCAAGCCACTGCACCCAGCCAAAATTTGAATTAATTAAAATTAAAATTTTACTCTTGGCTGTTCTATCTATGGAGTAGCCGTTCTTTTATTGCTTTAAAAAATTTTTACTTTTTTTTTTTTTTTTTTTGAGACGGAGTCTTGCTCTATCGCCCAGGCTGGAGTGGCGCGATCTTGGCTCAGTGCAACCTCTGCCTCCCTGGTTCATGCCATTCTTCTGCCTCAGCCTCCCAAGTAGCTGGGACTACAGGGGCCCACCACCACACTTGGCTAATTTTTTTTTTTTTTTTTTTTTGGTATTTTTATTTATTTATTTATTTATTTATTTTTTAGGTGAAGTCTCACACTCTCACCTAGGCTGGAGTGCAGTGGTGCAATCTCAGCTCACTGCAAGCTCCACCTCCTGGGTTCAAGCAATTCTCCTGCCTCAGCCTCCAGAGTAGCTGGGACTACAGGCACCCACCACCACACCCAGCTAGTTTTTGTATTTTTAGTAGAGACTCTAGCACTCTGGGAGGCCGAGGCGGGCGGATGACGAGGTCAGGAGATTGAGACCATCCTGGCTAACACGGTGAAACCCCGTCTCTACTAAAAATACAAAAATTAGCCAGGCGTGGTGGCGGGTGCCTGTAGTCCCAGCTACTTGAGAGGCTGAGGCAGGAGAATCACTTGAACCCGGGAAGCAGAGTTTACACTGAGCCAAGATTGTGCCATTGCATTCCAGCAACAAGAGTGAAACTGTCTCAAAAAAAAAAAGAGCATTGCATTCATTGTGCACTTTATTTCTACTATCATTACAATTTCTACTATTACTGCAATATAATAAAATAATTCTACAACTCACTATATTGTAGAATCAGTGGGAGCCCTGAGCTTGTTTTCCTGCAACTAGACAGTCTATCTGGGAGTGCTGAGAGACAGTGACAGATCATCAGGCATTAGATTCTCATAAGAAGCACACAACCTAGGTCGCTCGCATGCACAGTTCATAATAGGGTTTGCACTTCTATGAGAATCTAATGTTGAAGCTCATCTGACAGGAGGCAGAGCTCAGGCGGTCATGTGAGGAATGGGGGGTGGCTGTAAATACAGACAAAGCTTCTCTCACCTGCCACTCACCTTCTGCTGTGCAGCCTGGTTCCTGACAGGCCACAGACCTACACCCATCCATGGCCCCGAGGTTGGGGACCCTGATTGTATGACAGAAGGTTATACTAAAAAGTCTGTCAGATGCTAAAGTCAGAATTGTTTTTATATGCTCAAATATATTAACTTTTTTGTTATTTTATTTTTCTTTTTTTCATGTCCCCTATTCTGAAAAGCACCAAATATGTTAACTTTATTTATTTATTTATTTAGAGACAGGTTCTCGCTCTGTCTTTCAAGCTGGAGTGCAATGGCGTGATGTCGGCTCACTGCAACCTCCACCTCCTGGGTTCAAGTGATTCTCCTGCCTCAGCTTCCCGAGTAGCTGGGATTCCAGGTGCCTGCCACCATGTCCAGCTCATTTTTGTATTTTTAGTAGAGTTGGGGTTTCACCCTGTTGGCCAGGCTGGTCTCGAACTCCTGACCTCATGATTTGCCCACCTCGGCCTCTGAAAGTACTGGGATTACAGGCTTGAGCCACTGTGCCCAGCCCAAGTACGTTAACTTTAAACAAGGCATTTGAATCTTGACTGCCAGAATGTGTGATCCATGAGGGCAGAAGGTTTCTTACTCTTCCACTCATCTGCCTCCAGCACGTAGCATAGTAGATATTTGCCACAGGGTAGATATTTAATGAAGCTAGGTTTCTTCCCTCTCCTTTTATCGTCCCCAGGTAATGGCAGTAAAAACTTACCGTGTTTCAGAGAATACCTAAAATGGTATGAAATATTCAGAAGGGGCTGGGAGCGGTGGTTCACGCCTGTAATCCCAGCACTTTGAGAGGCCAAGGTAGGTGGATTACCTGAGGTCAGGAGTTCGAGACCAGCCTGGCCAAAATGGTGAAACCCCATCTCTACTAAAAATACAAAAATTAGGCAGGTGTGATGGCAGGTAGCTGTAGTCGCAGCTACAAGGGAGGCTTGAGTCCAGGAGGTCAAGGCTGCAGTGAGTGAGCCGAGATCGCGCCACTGCACTCCAGTCTGGGTGACAGTGCGAGACCTTGTCTCAAAAAAAAAAAAAAAAAAAACCGAAAAACAACAACAAAAAAAAACTGTGGTAAGTCTAAAAGGAATCACAGTTAATCCATAATTTGCCTAATGGAGAAAGCAGTAGAAGCAAATCATTCAAGTTCACTATTGTGAGTCCTGTAATAGATGAATGCAGAACGCTGGGGCTTTGCAGAGGAGGGATGGTGCTAAAGGCTTGGAATTATTTGAGAAGGTTTCCACAGATGTGTCACCTGGGCATAGTCCAACAGAGAGAACCGCATCTGGAAAGGCACAGAGGTAGGAAGACATGGTGTGGTCAGGGACCAGGAAGAAGTTCTGTGGGTCAGGCGTGTAAGATGCATGTCTGTGGAGAAGAGGATGGAGCAAAGGCCTGAACCGGAGGAGAGGGAAAGAGAGTATGGTGAAAGGGTACTTGAGTTAATGTTTCCACCAAACTCAACGTTTCCTCTGTCCTTCCGTTATGTATGAGCTTCTAGAGGGCCGGATCGAAGTCTTTTGCTCTATTATAATGAGGCCTGTCACACTAGACTCTGGACATAGAGGGCCCACAAATGGTAGTAATGGGCTCCTGGCCAACAAACAAGGACCCAGGAGAGCTGGCAGGCCAGAGTGTTCCAGAGCCAAGGAGGAAGAGTAGGGTTGGGGCTAGTTTTCTGAGAGGGAGCAGAAAGCCTCAGGTTGATCAGGAGCCTTGTGCTGAGGAGATGGACCCCTTATTCTAGAACCACAGCATCGGAAAGCTGGAGAGAGCCTTGGGGTCACCTAATCCAAGTCTCTTTTAGAGTTGGGACTCAGAGAAACAAAGAGATCTGATTTCATTTCTAGCTTGGGAACTGACTTGCTGAGTGGTCTGGAGTAGTCTGGAGCCCTGGCCTTTTCTGCATTCTAGTCTCCTTATTTTTAAGACTAGAACAATTTTCATCATGGGGGAGAGGCAGAGGGAGAGTCGGGCATCAGACATTGGAAGAACAAGTCCACATACCTTGAAATCTTCATTTAAGAATGGGCTTCTCAGACGGAACCCTTTCATTCCCGCGCAGGCATGGGACATGTGCTTCGACATCAACCCTACGTAGCTGGTGAACGTGGCTGGGCTCTTCCTCTTGTGTTTTCTGAGCTGGCTCTATGCCGTTTATGATTTCCAGGAGACTGATTAAACAAAGGACAAGACTGGAGTGGGAAATGAGAGGCTCTTAAAAGTGGAAGATTTTTGTTTGTCCATTTACAAGAAATTGGACAATGGATCACTTCAGGAAGATGGAGGTCATCAACCTCACCGCCCTACCGATGATACCAGTGGATGAGCACCTGGCTGTCTCGCTTGTCGCACGGGATACAATGGTGAAGACTGTGAGGAAGGAGTTAGAGAACAATCCACCCTGTATCCTTCTGGTGGTGTTGCCTACAATCAGACCAAATACACCTAACTTGAGTCATGCTACAGAGATCTAATCAGTGCTCAGGTCTATAATGCACATTACTTATTAGTTTGTCCCTTATACATTCATTTTTTTTCTTTTCTTTCTTCGTCTTTTTTTTTTTTTTTTTGTGAGATAGAGTTTCACACTGTTACTCAGGCTGGAGTGCAGTGACACAATCTCGGCTCACTGCAACCTCTACCTCCCAGGTTCAAGCAGTTCTCCTGCCTCAGCCTCCTGAGTAGCTGGAATTACAGGTGCCTGCCACCACACCTGGCTAATATTTTATATTTTTAATAGAGATGGGGTTTCACCATGTTGGCCAGGCTGGTCTTGAACCCCTGACCTCAAATGATCCACCTGCCTCGGCCTCCCAAAGTGCTGGGATCACAGGCATGAGCCACCACGCCTGGCCAGATACATTTTTTTCAGTTACTTAAATGCTACCTATCCTCTAAAAGAATTTGAGACTGTGAAGGATTGTTTGACTCCAGTATTTTTACTAATATAATCAGAAAGAGCCCGAAAGGAAGAAGTTCTGGAAGTATTTGTTGAAAGAATGGGGAAGAAGATTTTAAAAGCTAATTTTATTATTTTTTTATTATTATTATTATTTTTTTGAGATGGAATCTCACTCTGTCACCCAGGCTGGAGTGCAATGGCGCAATCTCAGCTCACTGCAAGCTCCACCTTCTGGGTTTACGCCATTCTCCTGCCTCAGCCTCCCTAGTAGCTGGGACTACAGGTGCCTGCCACCATGCCCGGCTAATTTTTTTGCATTTTTAGTAGAGACAGGGTTTCACCGTGTTAGCCAGGATGGTCTCGATCTCCTGACCTCGTGATCCGCCCTCCTTGGCCTCCCAAAGTGCTGGGATTACAGGCGTGAGCCACCGCACCCGGCCTAAAAGTTAATTTTAAAAAATGGTTGCTTTGTTTCCCTTCGACCTCCCAAAGAATTATAGATGTTATTGATAGCAACTAAGAAGTTGTGGTGCAACCCTCCACCCTCAGACAGATGAGCATGAAACCCAGCTTTTTCTTTTTCTTTTTTTTTTTTTTTTTTTGAGACGGGGTCTCACTCTGTTGCCCAGGCTGGAGTGCAGTAGCGCAGCCTCGACTCCCCGCAACCTCTGCCTCCCAGGTTCAAGGGATTCTTCTGCCTCAGACCCCAGAGTAGCCGAGATTATAGGCACCCGCCACCATGTCTGGCTTATTTTTGTATTTTTGGTAGAGATGGGGTTTCACCATGTTTGTCAGGCTGGTCTCAACCTGACCTCAGGTGATCTACCCTCCTCAGCCTCCCAAAGTGCTGGGATTACAGGCGTGAGCCACCACGCCCAACCTTTAGCCCATTTTTAAATCAGGTTATTTTCTTATTGTGGAGTTAAGAGTTCTTTGGATATTTTGTTTGCTTGGGTTTGTTTGTTTGTTTGTTTGTTTTTGAGACATAGTCTTACTCTGTCGCCCAGGCTGGAGTGCAGTGGCACGATCTCGGCTCACTGCCATCTCTACCTCTCGGGTTCAAGCGATTCTCCTGCCTCAGCCTCCCAAGTAGCTGGGATTACAGGCGCCTGCCACCACGCCCGGCTAATTTTGTATTTTTAGAAGAGACAGGATTTCTCCATGTTGGTCAGGTTGGTCTCGAACTCCTGACCTCAGGTGATCTGCCCACCTCGTCCTCCCAAAGTGCTGGGATTACAGGCATGAGCCACTGTGCCCGGCCTTTTTTTTTTTTTTTTTTAATCAGGTTGACCTTGACTCTTCTCACCTGCCAGCCCTTCTCCCTGGCCCCAAATCTGCTCCTTCTGGCATCATCCAGGCTCTACCAGCATCTTATACTTGCCCTGGCCCTGTCTTCGTTCATCCTCGTCTCGCTTCTGACCCTGAGTTGTATTCCAGGGTCACAGAACTCCATCTCTGGAGGACCTTACAGCTTGTCCAGCAAATAACCCTCTCAGGCTGGAAATAACCCCAGGTCTTTCCATCTCCTGTGGAACTCATTTACCTTCAAGCCATGCTGCCAGCCCAGCTGCAGGTACCGCTCTGCCCCCCTCACCTTCCGTGCCTCTCAGAAGCCCTTCTTAAGATGAGGCAAAGTGTCATCCCATCACAATTTGCTTCAGGGTTTCACTTTGCAGGGCTGCTTTCTAATGTCCCCGCTTTCTTCTTAATCCCACACCTAACAAGTCCATTTCACCTACTGTGATTTGTCATGTCCCTTTTTGGTGTCTTCCTTTTTCAAGTATCCTCCGATTTGTAAGAACACTCGAGGGTAATGGAAGTAAGAGTGAACCTTGCTTTATGTGAAGGCAGTGAGGGTGATAGGATTATGGGGGGTTTACAAAGGATATATCCTAGATCAATAGAGGCTAAGACAGAAAGAAATGCAAAAGCTGAGAGGGTAGGAAGAGGGGCCATAGAACTGAACAGATTTTAAGTGATAAGGTCGAGATACCCTTTGACACAGTCATCTGTCACCTGAAAATCTCTCATAAAGAAATATTCTAAAATATGGAAACAGCTCTCTATGTGACATCACACGTGCATCACAGCATTCTTTATTTTTCATTTTCTGTTTTTTGTTTTTTGTTTGTTGTTGTTGTTGTTTTGTCATTCAGGCTGGAGTGCAGTGGCATGATCTCAGCTCACTGCAACCTCCACCTCCCGGGTTCAAGCAATTCTCCTGCCTCAGCCTCCCAAGTAGCTGGGACTATAGGCGTGTGCCACCACGCCCGGCTAATTTTTGTATTTTTAGAAGAGACGGTATTTCACCATGTTGGCCAGGCTGGTCTCAAACTCCTGACCTCGAGTGATCCACCCGCTCAGCCTCCCAAAGTTCTGAGATTACAGGCATGAGCCACCGAGCCTGGCACACAGCATTGTTTTGTTTTATTTTATTTATTTTTGAGATGGAGTCTCACACTGTTGCATGGGCTGGAGTGCCGTGGCACGATCTTGGCTCACTGCAACCTTCACCTCCTAGGTTCAAGCGATTCTCCTGCCTCAGCCTCCCAAATAGCTGGGATTACAGGCACCCGCTACCACACCCAGCTAATTTTTTTTATTTTTAGTAGAGACAGGGTTTCACTATGCTGACAAGGCTGGTCTCAAACTCCTGACCTCGTGATCTGCCCGCCTCGGCCTCTCAAAGTGCTGGGATTACAGGAGTCAGCCACCATGCCAGCCGGCATTATTTATAATTGCCAAAAAGTGTAAATAACTTAAACTTTTAATATCCAAGGAACAGTTAAGTATATTAAGGTGTATCGTCTACATGGATTAGTATAATGTCATTTAAAATGCTTATCATGAAGATCCTTTAGCCAAAGGGAAAATACTCATAATAATGAATGGAAGAGTGGCCGGGCGTGGTGGCTCACGCCTGTAATCCCAGCACTTTGGGAGGCCGAGGCGGGCGGATCATCTGAGGTCAGGAGTTTGAGACCAACCTGGCCAGCATGGGGAAACCCTGTCTCCATTAAAAACACAAAAATTAGCCAGGCGTGATGGTAGGCGCCTGTAATCCCAGCTACTCAGGAGGCTGAGGCAGGAGAATCACTTGAACCCAGGAGGCAGAGGTTGCAGTAAGCTGATATCGCAACACTGCACTCCAGCCTGGGTGACAGAGCGAGTGAGACTCCATCTCAAATAATAATAATAATAATAATAATGACTGGAAGAGAAGTCAGAGTAGTAAAACAGGCTTACACTGAGATGATAAATACAGACAAAAATAAGTATGTACGAAATACTAGAAGGAAAGTTCCCAAGTCCTAACAGAGTTGTTAGGATGGTGGCATTATGGATGACTCTTTTTCACTTTTTGTATGTTCCAAGGTGTCTATAATATGGTCAACTCTCATTTATAATTTGCAAAGTATCTCATTTATTTTTTATTTATTTTTTTTTTTTTGAGACGGAGTCTCACGCTGTTGCCCAGGCTGGAGTGCAGTGGCGCGATCTCGGCTCACTGCAAGCTCCGCCTCCCGGGTTCCCGCCATTCTCCTGCCTCAGCCTCCTGAGTAGCTGGGACTACAGGCGCCCGCCACCGCGCCCGGCTAATTTTTTGTATTTTTAGTAGAGACGGGGTTTCACTGTGGTCTCGATCTCCTGACCTTGTGATCCGCCCGCCTCGGCCTCCCAAAGTGCTGGGATTACAGGCTTGAGCCACCGCGCCCGGCCTCAAAGTATCTCATTTAAAACAAGATAAAGAAATATGGGCTGGGTGCTGTGGCTCATGCTGTGATCCCAGCACTTTGGGAGGCTGAGGTGGGTGGATCACTTGAGCCCAGGAGTTTGAGATCAGCCTGGGAAACATGGCGAAACTGCATCTCTACAGGAAATTTTAAAAATAAGTGAGGCATGGTAGTGTGTGTCAGTAGTCCCAGCTACTTGGGAGGCTAAGGTGGGAGGATCGATTGAGCCCAAGAGGTCTGCTGCAGTGAGCCATGATTGCACCACTGCAATCCAGCATGGGCAACAGAGCGAGGCCCTGTCTCAAAAAAAAAAAGGAAGAAAGAAATGTGAAAAATGTGAATGTTTGCAAAAAAAAAATTAAGGAGAGAGGCTGTGTAGACAGGGCTGCCCTTCTCACCAGACAAGCCCTATCCTGTTCTGTGTGTCATCATCACCCTGAGTTTCCTTAGCAGACTCACCTCCCAGCGTGCCTTATTGGCTCTATGCACCAGGTGAACCAAAAGATTGCTGACATAAATCTGCGTACCGAGCCATCAGCCAACAGCCTGGTGAGTTACCTGTGCTGGAGCTGGGACGAAGCTTCTGACAGGGGCGGGCCCTGGGGATCATTAAGGTGTCACAGTGCCCTGGGGCCTCTCCATTTATTTGAAAACGTGTTTACACAATTGAGCACTCAACGTTAATTTTTTAAAAAATGAATGAACTTTTATTTTTTATTTTTTATTTTTTTGAGACAGAATCTCGCTCTGTCGCCAGGCTGGAGTGCAGTGGCGTGATCTCGGTTCACGGCAACCTCCGCCTCCTGGGTTCAAGCAATTTTCCTGCTTCAGCCTCCCGAGCAGCTGGGACTACAGGTGCCTGCCACCACGCCTGGCTAATTTTTGTATTTTTTAGTAGAGATGGGGTTTCACCATGTTGGCCACGATGGTCTCGATCTCTTGACCTCAAGTGATCTGCCCACCTCGGCCTCCCAAACTGCTGGGATTACAGGCATGAGCCACCATGCCCAACCTCTTTGAATATTTTGGATATTTTGGATAACAGCCTTTTGTTGAATTTTTTTTTGCAGATATTTTCTCCTAGTATGTGACTTGTCACTTCATTCTCTTGACAGTGTCTTTTCACAGAGCAGAAATTTGCAATTTTACGAAATTTAGCTTATCAATTCCTTCATGGATTGTACCTTCTGTGTCATATCTAAAAAGTCATGACCAAACCCAAGGTCACCTAGGTTTTCTCCTGTTGTCTTCTGGAAGTTTTATAGTTTTATGTTTACATTTGATTTTGATCCATTTTGAGTTCATTTGTGTGATCGCTGTAGTTTTTACCTCTCAGGGTGTCTACACTGAGCCTCCAGAATTCATTTATGACAGTTTTGGCTTTGCTACTGGTTCCCATGGAGGTTTCTGCCCATGGGTTTATCCTCCTGCCGGTTGTGATTCTCTGTATCTACCTGCCTGTCTTCAGTTTTCAGGCAGTAGTTTGCCCTGTGACCTCACTTCTCTGATAGATATAAGAGTTGTTAATTTTTCAGTTTATTCACCTTTACTTGTTATAGGGACGGAATGGTGACTTACGAGATCCTTACGTGTGGACCTGAAATGAGAAGTCTGAAGGTTAATTTTGGTACATTTTTATTGGGGAAAAAATACAAACCCTTCAATAATTCTCAAACACACCCACACACACACGCACACACACACACATATCTTTTTGAGAGGCAGGAGTGCTAAATGTTAAGCAAGTAGCTGTTGTGTAGCACAGCTCCCACAAGATGGAAGAACATGGGCATGAATCATCTGTAAGTGTCTTTTTGGCTATTTTGGATTTTGGCAATGGTGTATATTTGTTTCTTATTTTTAACTGCACTTAAGAAATCTGAGGCATAAATCTAAAGATCTCTAACATATGGAGATAGAGATTTAAAAATGAGGACAACAAAGAAATGTCAGCCAACCAACAGGTCGCTACTGAAGACCTGCTCCTGGATGGTGCTGGGTACGTTGTTTTGGGGTCAGTTTCCCATGCTGCTCAGACTGGATGGTCCCTTACAGCTCACTTGCTTATAGTGGTGTGAGGCAGAGGATTACAATGATGAAGATTTACTCTTTGAGAGATCCAGTGAGCTGCAGGCGAGTTCGCCCACAGGTTTTTCTTTTCTTTCTTTTTTTTTTCTTTTTTTTTTTCTTTTTGAGACGGAGTCTTGCTCTGTCGCCCAGGCTGGAGTGCAGTGTCACAATCTCGGCGCACTGCAAGCTCCGCCTCCCGGGTTCCCGCCATTCTCCTGCCTCAACCTCCCAAGTAGCTGGGACTACAGGCGCCCGCCACCACGCCCAGCTAATTTTTTGCATTTTTAGTAGAGATGGGGTTTCACCATGTTGGCCAGGATGGTGTCAATCTCCTGACCTCGTCATCTGCCCACCTCGGCCTCCCAAACTGCTGGGATTACAGGCGTGAGCCACCGCGCCCGGCTCTTTTTTTTTTTTTTTTTTTGAGATGGAGTTTCACTCTTGTCGCCCAGGCTGTAGTGCAATGGTGTGATCTCGGCCCACAGTAACCTCCGCCTCCCGGGTTCAAGCAATTCTCCTGCCTTAGCCTCCCGAGTAGTGGGATTATAGGCACGTGCCACCACGCCCGGCTAATTTTTTATTCAGGAGCCACTATAAATGCATTAAAAATTCAGGACACAATGCAGATCTAGGAAATAAGCATCTCTAATGTGAAGGCCGGGGAATCTGTGTATTTGAATACTTCCCCGAAATGCTGGTCATTGGTCCGGTTTGGGAGTTGCCTTCCTGGAGAATGGCGCTACTTGTAGGCCCTGAAGTCATCTCAAAGGTAAACTCAGCCTAATGCTGGTCTTATCATCTTTCCTCCAAAACTTGCTCTTCTTTCAACATTCAACTATCCTTTCTCCCCTCTTTCTGTGCAAATCTTATCCATCCTTCCAGGCCATACAGTGTCTGCTACAATGACATTGGTAAAGATCAGAGGTATTGCTATATTGCTACAGTGACTCATACCCATCCAATTCATTCCTCATGCCTTAAACTTCAGCTGACTTAATTGGAGCAACAATGTTAATACATAGACTAACGCCTGTGATGGCACCCCAACCCCTGGCACACACATACAGACACCCCTGCACACATGCCCAGTACCTTTCACTCATGCAGACCAGGGAGGGCCCATGCGAGGGAAAGATGGGGGAGGCCTGGAGAGGTATTTCCCAGTTATCAAGCTGGGGAAAGTCGGAGCCTGATGCCACCAACACTCATGTCCGCCTCTTCTGGACATTTGGCTGTGACTGCTCTGGCCCACATTGACCTCACTTTTTTGATTCATAATCACTGCAGTTTAGCATTTAATTGTTCCATGAGTGCTGATTTGGCTCTCCAAATAGAGTGTAAGTCCCTTGAGGGCAAAAACACAGACTCATAGTTGTTCGTTAACTTTGTTACCCAAGCTCATTGCTGGACTCTTGGTTGACAGTCAATGCAACTTGGGTCACTAGCATTCATTTTTCTTTCTTGCTTTTCAGAGGGTAGGAGGATGGGGGTGGGGAGGAGTCAGAGGTGAAGAGAAGTCTCTCTTGAGAGGTCAAAGGTAGATAATAGATACCCCTTATTGAGCAGCTCCTATCTGATAGCCTCTTTGCCAGTGTTTTAAAATACATTAAACACTTTATTTTTGACCGTTATAAGAACTCTGGAAGAGCCTGGGCTCAGTGGCTCACACTTGTAATCCCAGAACTTTGGGAGGCCAAGGCGGGTGAATCACAAGGTCAAGAGATCGAGACCATCCTGGCTAACACTGGTGAAACACTGTCTCTACTAAAAATACAAAAAATTAGCCGGGCGCGGTGGCGGGCACCTGCAGTCCCAGCAACTCAGGAGGCTGAGGCAGGAGAATGGCGTGAATCCGGGAGGCGGAGCTTGCAGTGAGCTGAGATCGCGCCACTGCACTCCAGCCTGCGTGACAGAGCAAGACTCTGTCTCAAAAAAAAAAAAAAGGAAAAAAGAAATTCATCACTGGAGACTGGATAAAGGTTGGGGCAATTGCTGGAGCCTTGCGTGCAGAATCACACCTGCTTCAAAGATCCATTGCTGTGCTACAAACCACCCCACCTTAAAGCTTACCATAAGGTGTATTGTTCAGGCTTCTGTGGATCAGGACTCAGATGGCCTGTCCACTGGATGAGCCAGCGGCTGGCTCACTCGTATAGCCACAGTCAGAAGGTGGCCAGGTGGGCTGGACGGTACCCAATGGTCTTACTTGCCCTGGAAGATAGATATTATTAGATATTAATTAGATATTATTATCTCCCTTTTACAAAGAGATTAAACAATCGCTTGTTTCATTTCTAATTCCTGCTCTAAATCACATACTCCTAGAAGAAGGGGCAGCATGAGACAGTGGGGATACTCTGGGGGATGATGTCAGTGACATTGAGGCCACCAGGACCTACCACCTGGAGAAAGACAAGGCACTGGCCACAAACTTTGCTCCAGATCTTTTGTGTACCAACGAGAGAAAAGGCCCAGTCCCTAACCCCACCCTTCTCCAGGATTTGCATTAATCCCTAATGCCCCTCTTTTTCTTGGTTTTTGAAGGCAATTGAGAGATTTGAGTTGGAGAAGAAGGCTTTAAGAGAGAAAACTCGCAGCAGTCCAGGAGACAAAGGCAAAAACCTTTCCCTTAGCCTTGATGCTGTTTTCATGGGGTTTGTTTTTTTTTTTAGTATCTAAAATGCAACTGAGTAGGAATCCCAAGTTTCAGATGAGGATGTTTCTATCTTCTGAAGGAGCCTTAAACCTGACTTTTTGACATTGGGCAAGGAAGGAGGGAGGGACAGTACCATTTAGAGACCACCTACATGTGACACCAGGTGCTTTTATCCACATTCCCTTGTTTTTTTTTTATTTTTTGTTTTTTGAGCTGGAGCCTCACTCTGTCACCCAGGCTGGAATGCAGTGGTGTAATCTCGGCTCACTGCAACCTCCGCCTCCCGGGTTGAAGCAATTTTCCTGCCTCAGCCTCCTGAGTAGCTGGGATTACAGGGGCTCGCCACCGTGCCCAGCTAATTTTTGTATTTTAGTAGAGACGGGTTTCACCATGTTGGCCAGGCTGGTCTCTAACTCCTGGCCTCAAGTGATCCGCCCACCTCAGCCTCCCAAAGTGCTGGGATTACAGGTGTGAGCCACTACACCCGGTCCCTTGTTAAATTTTTATAACACCTGGGAGGTAGGTGCCATTTAATATATTTTATAAACGAGGAAATAGCCTTGGAGGGAGGGGAGTAACTTACCTAAAGTCACAGTCTGTCTGCTCCTCCTTGCTGCTTCTCTGGATCAAGTGGTCTAATCAGATAAGTCAGCAACACAGTTGGGATCTATGAGACTAGTAGTGGGAGCGTCCTCTGGCAGCTCAGGTGGAAGGAAAAAGCACAGCTGTAAGCACTGCACAGCTGTGGACAGACCCTGTGGTTTCTCATTTATCTCTTTCTCCATTTTTCTGCAGTCAAGAGACAAAGAAAATCTCAGTATTCCTGCAAAGGCTCAGAACTGAGACATGCCAGATCTTCTGTTATAAAAAGGGTAAGGGATCTACTGCTGGGTCTGTTTCTGACTGGCTTCTGCTAGGTATGAAATAAAGATTTTATTCCTAGGGAGGAGAATACTTGGTGCCTGGGTAGTGATTATGAAGGAAAATCACAGAGTTCCTAAATTTAGAATTTCTCATAACACCCTCAAAAGGGCAGAGCTGACCCCAGCCTCAGAATAGGGAGTGTGACAGAGGTCATGTGTCTGCTTATTTTTAGATCTTAGAAGGTGTCTCCGCTCAGAGATGTTCAGGTCTAATCCAGAGCCACAGTGCCACGCAGCTCCAAGGGGCTGTCCACACTGCAGGCCCCTGTGCGACTCTTCTGAGTCACACCCCATGCTAGTTGTGCCACTGCAGACTTACTGTGGATACCTCAGGAAGCTGAGATTCAGGAGCAGTAAGGTGACTTGTCACAGGGTCATGCAGCTCACTGATGGCAAGCCCCACTTCCTGCTCAGTCCTCTGACTTGAGACAGGCTCTCTCCACTGCCTCCCCTGCAGCGATCTGGCCCCACTGCACAGCCCCCCAGTTCAGATCCTCCTTGGCTTCTTTTTTTCTTTTTTCTTTTTTTTTTTTTTTTGAGATGGGGTCTCTCTGTCACCCAGGCTGAAGGGCTGGAGTGCAGTGGCACGATCTCAGCTCACTGCAACCTCTGCCCCCAGGGTTCGAGTGATTCTCCTGCCTCGGCCTCCCAAGTAGCTGGGATTACAGACATGCATCACCATACCTGGCTAACTTTGCATTTTTAGTGGAGATGGGGTTTCACCATGTTGGCCAGGCTGGTCTCGAACTCTTGACCTCAGGTGATCTGTCCAGCCCAGCCTCCGAGAGTGCTGCGATTACAGGCATGAACCACCGTGCCCGGCCCTTAGCTTGTTCTTTACACCGCCTAGGTCTTAAGTATCCAAACCTTTAAATGCTGGGGAATCTGAAACAGTATGTTGTTCATATCCTTCTTACACCTTTTGGCCTAGGAAATTCCAAAGCAGCACAAGGCCTAAGGGGGATGTGAGTCTGCATTGGAGCTGACATACAATCCATTGACGGTGGCTGAGCTAAGTGTCCTGCAAAGGTGGCTCAGCCAGCACATGGCAGAGCTGCCACCTGACTCCAGTCATCTGACCCAGAGTCAGTGCCGCAAATCATTAACTGTTCTTCCATTGTCCATGGCCAGAGCCCAGTTAGGAAGTCATCTGGGCCATCTAGATGTTTCAGTGGGCTCCTTTGGGTGTCAGAAGTTTCCTCTTTTACATATTTTTACATTTTTTATAGTTATCATGTTTTAGTTTTATCCTAAAAATCATCTAATGGTATATATTAACCACAAAGATAGTAATATCCAATATTAGCATTTTAAGAAATTCACACTAAATAAATAACCCCAGAGGAAGGGGAACGACATGCTCCAAGCTACTGATCATATTAATAGTAACCAAAAGTAATCAGTGAGTAGTTAATTAAATTATAGCACATAGTAACATGATATATCATCGTTGTTTTTTTTTTTTTTTTTTTTGAGACGGAGTCTTGCTCTGTCACCCAGGCTGGAGTACAGTGGCGCTATCTCTGCTCACTGCAAGCTCCTCCTCCCGGGTTCACGCCATTCTCCTGCCTCAGTCTCCCAAGTAGCTGGGACTACAGGTGCCTGCCACCACACCCGGCTAATTTTTTTTGTATTTTTAGTAGAGATGGGGTTTCACCATGTTGGCCAGGATGGTCTCGATCTCCTGACCTCGTGATCCACCCACCTCGGCCACCCAAAGTGCTAGGATTACAGGTGTGAGCCACCGCATCCGGCCGATATATCATCTTAAATGATAATTTTGAAGACAACGTAACTACATGAAAATCTAAAGTAAAGTAGATAAAGCGGGATATAAATATCATATACATATATATTTGACTTCTTAGAGCTATCAAAGTCAGCCAGACAAATCATATATAAATCATATTACGATTGAAGTTACATATTTGTGTTTGTATACATTTGCTCAAAGTCTATAAGGGAAAACAGAAATAACGTAGACAGCACTTTGGGAGGCCGAGGTGGGCAGATCAGCTGAGGTCAAGAGTTCAAGACCAGCCTGGCCAACATGGTGAAACCCCATCTCTACTAAAAATACAAAAAATTAGCTGGGTGTGGTGGCGGGCGCCTGTAATCCCAGCTGCTCAGGAGGCTGAGGTAGGAGAATTGCTTGAACCAGGAGGCAGAGGTTGCAGTGAGCCGAGATCACGCACTGCACTCCAGTCTGGACAACAAGAGCAAAACTTCTCACAAAAAAAGAAAGAAAGAAAGAGAGGGAGGGAGGGAGGGAGGAAGGAAGGAAGGAAGGAAGGAAGGAAGGAAGGAAGGAAGGAAGGAAGGAAGGCAGGCAGGCAGGCAGGCTGGCTGTAGATAGGAGTTTGGAAGGGGTCCTAGGATCCTAAACGCCCCTCATTTTCTCATTCTATAAGATTGTTTTTTTTGTTTTTGTTTTTGTTTTTTTTTTTTGAGGCGGAGTCTCGCTCTGTCGCCCAGGCTGGAGTGCAGTGGCCGGATCTCAGCTCACTGCAAGCTCCACCTCCCGGGTTCACGCCATTCTCCTGCCTCAGACTCCCGAGTAGCTGGGACTATAGGCACCCGCCACCTCGCCCGCCTAGTTTTTTGTATTTTTTAGTAGAGACGGGGTTTCACTGTGTTAGCCAGGATGGTCTCGATCTCCTGACCTCGTGATCCGCCCGTCTCGGCCTCCCAAAGTGCTGGGATTACAGGCTTGAGCCACCGCGCCCGGCCTCTATAAGATTGTTATATTGTCTTCATAATAAAGAGGGGAAGCTAGCCTATTGTTTCAAACTGTCAAAATGTGACCCTCATTTTCATATTCTGCTCTTTTGCTTCAGAAAACAGCAGATAAAAATCTGCTGGCGGAGCTGTACCAGTATCCCTACTTTAACAGCTCCAAGCCAAACAAGCTTCCGAATGGAGTCAACTTCTGTGACATGGTGGGCAATGTGATCCGGGCTGAGAGAGACTGCTTTAGTGGCAAGGTAAGGAAAAAGCAGTGCCTGCCCTGACTTTACCACCCCATGGGGCAAATGCAGCTATCACCCTTTCACACCCCAAGAGAAACTGAGGAACTCACCTAGGGCCACAGGCAGGCAGGTGTCTGAGCTGAGCTAGGAACCCCAGCCCAACCTCACTACAAAACCTAGATTCCTTCTACCAGAGCAACAGTGTTCAGACTGTTTTAATCACATATCCTACTGGTGTGCAATTTTTATCATAAACCCTCATTGAAATGTGTCTGTTTATAAATTACATACTTATTCTGTTGCCAATCACCACAAAGGATATTAGTATGCTTAATCTCTCTTTCTTTTTTTTTCTTTTCTTTTCTGTTTCCTTCTTCCTTCCCTCCTTCTTTCTTTCTTTCTTTCTCTTCCTTCCTTTCTTTCTTTCTCTTTCCTTTCTTTTTCTTTCTTTCTTTCTTTCTCATTCCTTTCTCTTTCTTTCTTTCTTTTTCCTTCGTTCCTTCCTTCCTTCCTTCCTTCCTTCCTTCCTCTCTCTCTCTTTCTTTCTTTCTTTTTCTTTCTTACTTTTTGGAGACAGGGTCTCCCTCTGTCACCCAGGCTGGAATGCAGTAGCACTGTCATAGCTCACTGCAGCCTCAAACCCCCAGACTCAGTGATCCTCCCGCCTCAACCTCCTGAGTAGCATGCACCACCACACTGGTTAGTTTTTTAAAAAAATTTTTGTAGAGGCAAGGTCTTGCTAGGTTGCCCAGGTTAGTCTCAACTCCAGGGCTCAAGCCATCTTCCCCTCCCCATCCTTGGCCTCACAAAGTGCTGGGATTACAGGTGTGAGCCACCACGCCCAGTCAATTGCTTTTCTTTCTTATGTAGATGTTAGTTAGAATATTCTCTTCTCAAGCCCCTGGGGGTGAGTATGCCTCCTTGCAGAGCCGCGCACTAGAGCACCCTGGGTTCCTTGTGAAGAAAGGAAGGAAGTATTCTAAGGCCTAGAGGAACCTGTTTGCTCAGGCGGCACAAACACTGGCAGCTCTGGAGATGGGGGATGATTGTAGGGAGGTCTTGGAGAAGGGAAGAAGCCCAGAAAATGGTCTCGGCCGCTGTACAGCTGTGCCTCATGGCTCTTCATCATCACACAACTCTGGTGTCCCCAAAGCAGCTCTGATCATTGTCCTCTGAGCTCCTAGGCAGTCACCCCACCATTCCTGAGACCCAGCATCTCAGTCTCTTCTACCTGTAGTTCTCACTGCTGCTTTGAGCCACACCCCCATCTCTCTATCTCTGTCTCCCTCTCCTTCTCATCATGCCCTTCCCTACTCTCTAATTTTTTTTTTTTTTTTTTTTGAGACAGCATCTCGCCCTGTCACCAGGCTGGATGGAGTGCAGTGGTGCGATCTGCAACCTCCGACTCCCTGGTTCGAGCAATTCCCCTGCTTCAGCCTCTTGAGTAGCTGGGATTACAGGCATGTGCCACCACGCCCAGCTAATTTGTGTATTTTTAGTAGAGACAGGGTTTCACCATGTTGGCCAGACTGGTCTCGATCTCCTGACCTCGTGATCTGCCTGCCTCAGCCTCCCAAAGTGCTGGGATTACAGGTGTGAGCCACTGCGCCTGGCCCCCTCCTCTCTTCTTCATGGCTTCTTCCTGCTGCCTTCTCTCGGGGCTATGTCGGTCCCATCTGTTTCTTGCATTCTGACTTCCTAAGAGAGATGATCTGTTTGGGCCAGTCACTGCCCAGAATGACAGTGCTGTTTGCTGGCATGGCCTGCAGTCCGTCAGTGGAAGGGGCGCTGGTCTCTGGGCCTGGCAGCGGCGGCCCAGGTGTCGGGTACCTGATTCCCTTTGCTCCTGCTTTCCTCAGGGGAGAGGCAGTAGGAGGGATGGGTGCTCAGAGCATCAGGTTCCCTACAGGACAGTGTACAAAGATGCTCACCACCATGTTCATTACAATAGCAAGGAAGTGGAAAGCAGTACATCTGGGTGGTTAAGTGCCTCTCTGACCTCTAATTTCTTCTCCTGTGAAATGGGAATAAAAACAGTCTCTACCTTGAGGTGTTATTGTGAAATAAATAAGATAATGCATAGAAAGGTGTCTAGCACAGTGCTAGAAGTCATCAATTCTAAGAAAATGGTAGTTTGTATGATTAGTGTTATTAGAAACAATTTAATGGTCAATAATAGAGGAATAGCATGGTCATCTTTGCCATCTATATCATGGACCGTGTAGCCATGATAAAATGTGATGATAAAAGTGGGTGTTTATAAAAGAGTGTATTTTAACATGCCATGCTGTGATGTTGAATGAAAAGTATCAGCATGTAAAACTCTCTACAATTCAATCTTTTTTTT
Source organism: Macaca mulatta (assembly GCF_049350105.2). NCBI lineage: Eukaryota > Metazoa > Chordata > Mammalia > Primates > Cercopithecidae > Macaca > Macaca mulatta. Next base: position 12,891,609 of record NC_133415.1, read on the forward strand.
TTTTTGAGACAGAGTCTTCCTCTGTTGCCCAGGCTGGAGTGCAGTGGCGCCATCTTGGCTCACTGCAAGCTCCGCCTCCTGGGTTCACGCCATTCTCCTGCCTCAGCCTCCCGAGTAGCTGGGACTACAGGCGTCCGCCACTGCGCCCGGCTAAGTTTTTGTACTTTTTAGTAGAGATGGAGTTTCACCATGTTAGCCAGGATGGTCTCGATCTCCTGACCTCATGATCCCCCTGTCTCGGCCTCCCAAAGTGCTGGGATGATAGGCGTGAGCCACCGCGCCCTGCCAATCTTTTTTTTTTTTTGAGACAGAGTCTTGCTCTGTAGCCCAGGCTGGAGTGCTGCAACCTCCCACTCCTGGGTTCTAGCAATTCTCCTGTCTCAGCCTCCTGAGTAGCTGGGACTACAGATATACAACCACCATGCCTGGCTAATTTTTTGTATTTTTAGTAGAGACAGGGTTTCCCCATGTTGACCAGGCTGGTCTTGAACTCCTGACCTCAAGTGGTCCACCTGCCTCAGCCTCCCAAAGTGCTGGGATTACAGGTGTGAACCACCGCGCCTGGCCAACAATTCAATCTATGTAAGTGCACACATGGGAAAATTTTAGATGAAATACATAGATATTACCACTGGTCTCTGAGTTATAAGGTTATAAGATTATAGGCCGGGCATGGTAGCTCACACCTGTAATCCCAGCACCTTGGGAGGCTGACGTGGTTGGATCACAAGATCAGGAGATCGAGACCATCCTGGCCATCGTGGTGAAACCCTGTCTCTACCAAAAATACAAAAATTAGCCGGGCATGGGGGTGCACGCCTGTAATCCCAGCTACTTGGGAGGCTGAAGCAGGGGAATTGCTTGAACCCTGGAGGTGGAGGTTGCATTGAGCCAAGATGGCACCACTGCACTCCAGTCTGGGGCTATATCGAGACTCCATCTCAAACAAATAAAAAAAGATTATAAGATTATAGTTGTTTTCCTCCTTTTACGTCTTCTGTTTTCAAGTTGTCTGTAAGAAGCACCTGGAGTTATGCTTCTTGGACCCGCTGTTCCTGCACAGTTTGCCTTGACAGACCGCCTGGGCGCAGCCTGAATGTTCTCAATTCATTTGCAGGGTTGGTGGCCCCCAAGGACAGAGACTGCTATGCTATTTAATGCCCCATTTTTGAGGTCCTATGGGGAATCTTTTCCTTCAAACTTACTACAAATAAAACTGTGCAACTCCCAGAATGCTTTCAGCCTTACAGCTGATACTCTTTCTTGCTTTTCTTTGGCTCCCGGGAAACTCAAAGCAAATTTGTGCCCCGTCTTTGAAAGGACCTTCTTCCACCCTGCTTAGGGGCCATGTCAAACTTTCACTCACCTCCACAAATCCTCTCCTCTGTTACCTCCCCTCACTCTTGGCAGTCAACTTTAGCTCTGCTTTAGAGTCTGGGGGCTGCCACTAACCCTGAGCTCCACAGAGACAAAAGCCCTTCCCATCTTGCCCTATCTGGGAGTGCCGTCTCAGCTCTGTACCAGGCCTTGCCTGGACTTCTTGGAAGAGCTGTCCACACATGCTGGCTTCATGTTCTCATCTCCACTCTCTTCATCCGGCTGCAACCTGGGTTCCCACTCTCACCCACTGCTGAAAGTGTCCCGAGTCAATCATTAGCTTTCACCTTATGGAATCTAAAGATTGTGTTTCTGTTGTTATTAGATAACCTCTGTAGAACTGACCCAGAGGACGACTGCCTACATTCTGAAATTCTTTCCCCTTTGGTTTTGGTGGGTCATTGTCCCTCTATGCAAACAGCACTATCTTGGTCTCCCAGGCTCCTTTACCACCCACGTTCTTTGGGACCCCTCCCTCTGCTCTCTGTCTTCTCCCTCTGCACAAACCCTAGGGGTCAGGTGGACCTGGGTCATTGTCTTACTCTCTTTGTGCTCTATCACAGAATACCCGAGGCTGGTAATTTATAAAGAACAGAGATTTATTTCTTTCAGTTCTGGAGGTTCAAGATCAAGGGGCCACATCTGGTGAGGGCCTTCGTGCTATGTTATCCCGTGGTAGAAGATGGAAGGGAGAGAGGCTAGAGAGAGAGGGCGAAAGGACTGAAATTGCTTTTATAACCGACCCACCTCCAGATAACCACATTAATCCATTCGTGAGGGTGGAGCCCTCTAACCCAGTCACCTCTTCTTAGTCCCTTACTTCCAACACTGTTGCACTGAGGATTAAGTTTCTAATATGTGAACTTTGGGGGACACGTTCAGACCATAGCAATCATATTCCCATATGAAACCAATCACTGCTTCAGAATTGTGTCACTTCCTCCAGGGCCTTCACTGTACTCCAGACTCCCATATCCCTCCATCCCTCTGCCTCTGGCCTCAGCGGCCCTCAGGCTCTCATACCCATCCGTTCTGCTTTTCCTCCAGGACTCCCCATCTTGTTGAAAACACAGCTTTCCACCTGGGCATCAGCCAGTCTCCTCTCTTACCCTCATCTCTACCTCTGTGCACTCTTAGGAAGATGTAACTACTGTCTTTCCTGTGTCTCTTCCCCTTCCCACTGGCCACTGTCAAGTTCAGGCCCCACAACTTCCTGTCTGGGTTACTGTGCCTTCTGCCCAGCTTGCTGTCTGCCTTGCAGTTCTAATCCCCTCCAATGCATCTTGTACACTGCCACCAGGGATCTTTCTAGAACACCAGTGTCACAGTGTTCTACCCTGTTGAAAATGTCTCAGCACCAGTGCCGTTTCAACCTCCAGTCCAGTTTCAGAACCGCTCCCAGTCCTGGCACCAGGTGTCTCATAGCCTGGCTCCTGCCTGTTCCTTCACCCCTGCACCCGTTGCTTCCTCTGCACAGAAAGCCCTTGGAGCACCCCACATGTGTCAAGTGCTTCCACAGCCTGGGCACATGCTTTCCCCCTCTCTGAGGAGCTCTCAGCTCTCCCTTCATCCTGCAGTTATTTTCTTACATCGTATTTTGTTTTGACTCAGAAGGCATACGTGCATGTGTGTGACATGAGTATATTGTACACTGCTGAGGATTGGGTTTCTGGTGAACCCATTTCCCAAATAGCGAACATTGTACCGACAAGTTATATTTCAGCCCTCGTCCTCATGATCCTCCCCCTTTTGAGAGTCCCCCATGTCTATTGTTTCCATCTTTATGTCCATGCGTACCCAGTGTTTAGCTCCCACTTGTAAGTGAGAACATGCAGTATTTGGTTTTCTGTTTCTGAGTTAGATCACTTAGGATAGTGCCTCCAGCTCCATCCATGTTGCTGCAAAGGTCACGATATCATTCTTTTTTTATGGCTGCATCATCCAGTTTTTGTTTTGTTTTGTTTTTTTTGAGACAGACTCTCACTCTATCGCCCAGGCAGGAGTGGAGTGGTGTGATCTTGGCTCACTGCAACCTCCGCCTCCCAGGTTCAAGAGATTCTCCTGCCTCAGCCTCTCAAGGGCCTGGGATTATAGATGCGCATCACCACGCCTGGCTAATTTTTGTATTTTTGGTACAGACGGGGTTTCACCACGTTGGCCAGACTGGTCTCGAACTCCTGACCTCAGGTGATCCCCCCGCCTCGGCCTCCCAAAGTGTTGGGATTACAGGCGTGAACCACTGCGTTTGGCCATCCAGTTATTTTTACTCGTAACACTGTCTCGAGACCTGAAGAGCAGATGAGATGCCCTCTCTGGGCTCCACATCCCCCTGGGATGCCTTGTCCGGGGATTCCTATCACACTGTTGTAAACGTCTCTTTATCTGTGAACACCTGGAGGGCAGGGAGTCTACGGCATCATCCTGGGCACCTGTAGGTGCTCAATAAATATTTTTTGAAGAGCTGACATGAAATTCTTTTTGAAAGGAGGGAGGAGTGTGAATGAATAAACAATCAGTAACTAGTATACTCCTGCAAGTGTGTCCTGAATGCCTGGCAGTGTTCTAAGCACATAATAGGAACCACTCATCAAACCTCCACAACAGTCCTTGAGGCGGGGACCGTGACCATCTCCATGTGTTGTGTGAAGAAACGGAGCACAGAGAGGTTCAGTAACTTTACTCAAAGTCACACAGCCAATACGTGAAAGAGCTGGATTTGAATCCAAGCAGTCTGGCACTCAAGTCTGTGCTCTTCATCACTCCACTAGACTGCCAGTCTGAAGAAACACGAGGAAAGGTGAGAAAGACAAAGCAAACAGCAGGGCTCAGAGAGCTCCTTGTGAGTGGATGAGGCTCGTTTATCCATGCGTGTCGATCTTACCTGTGTGGAGGCTGCAGGGGAATGCCACAGGGCCTTTCCCTCTGCATCCTGGAGATGGGAGAACAGGCTCTCTCCAGATGGTAAAGGAGGGGCACCCGTGTGAGTCCGGGACCAGGCTCCTGGCTTGGAACCTCCTGGGCCATGTGAGCTCAGGCAAGAACGCTGACCTTTCAGTCCTTCCTTGCCTGTTCTATACAGCAGGATAACTATACTGCCTACCACATAGATGGCGGAGAATAGAAGTGAGAGGAGGTGCTAGCCCTGGGGCACATACAGGAAGCATTCACTAAATGGTACATGTTATTATTACAGTGGGAACTTTGGAGCCAGGGCAAGGGTGAAGACCCAGTTGTATGACAATGGAAGCTACATACCGCTGCTCTGACCTCACGGATAATTCCATTTTAACTTTAGAATTCCATATGCTTGCTGCTAACTCAGCAGAATCTTAGAGTTCTGTGGTTTATGTTTGCCCAGTAACTGCGTTGGTTGATATGAGTTGCTGTTGGCTGAGTGTAGGAGGTGAGAGCTGGAGGTAGTTGGTGTGTGGAGCAGCTGTCCAGAGTCTAGAGTTGTGGGTTCCAATCCTGGCTCAGCCACTTGCCACTTTGGTCCTCGGTTTCCTCATCTATGAGATAACAATGTATGCCTCATAAGACTATTATAGGGGTTAAATGAGAGTATGTAAAATTACCTGGATAGGGCCTCACTGACAGGATAGGTGGTTTTTCTGTTCACTCTAAAATACATTGACTCCAGATGAATTTTTTAAAAAAGAATAACAACAGTAATAATAATGTGAATTTTATTTTTTTTCAAGCATTTCTGTTCAGGGAGAGAATTAGAGAAATTTCTGTCTTCTCCTTCTCCAAGAGCCATCTGGCTGGATAGCTTTTGGTGGATATTTCATGAGAGGTACCAGGTAAATACAAATCTGCTTGTTTCTCTGCCTTGCTTCAGTCATTTTGCTACAAAACCAATTCCATCCTCTTTGACATGGGCTACAAGCCCTTCTGATCCCATGGAGCACCCCGCAGCCTCACCTGTCACCCGGTCCCCTCCCCACCCATGCCTCAGCCACCACACACCCTGTGCTTCAGCCATTGTGCAATGCCCTGCGGCTCCCCCAGGCTTTAGGAGCTGGTTGCACGGCTGTCACAGGCAGGGTTGAGAGTAGACCTCAGGACTTCTGGGCCAGCGTTAGGGTGCTGTCTTCAACAGCGCTCTGCCTCTGTGTACGTGCTTTGTAAATCTCATCCCCAAAAATGAACACGTTATTTCATAAAGCAAACGAGGCTAAATATCTTGAGAATAAGATTGCTGGAAATGAAAGCAATACTGACTTAAAAATCCCAGCCCCTCAGTTGTTTCAGCAAGGGATTTTAGTAATTCCTTTTTCTTTTCTATTCCTGGCAGCCAAACAAGGAGCTCCAGAATAATCTGTTCGACCGGATAGCCCAGCACTACGCCTTACTTTTGTTTCGTGTACCCAAGTCCCACTATGAAGAGGCGCTCTTAAAAGTGAGCATCAGCCACTGTCTAGAAAAAAAGTCACATTAGATTTCTATTCATTTCTGATGCCAAGAGAATGTCTTAAACATTCTTTACATAAGGGAGTAATTACTAAATCGTGATAATCCATACGCTGACTTGCAATGTAGAAGTTACAAAAATACAGTAGAGCTATTTATACTGATTGGAAGATGCAATGATATATTTAAGTGAAAAAGCAATTTATACAACATATATATATATATATATATATATATATATATATATATATATATAAAACCCTGAAAAATATTTACCAAACTCTTAGCAATGCTTATCACTGGGAAGTGAAGTTATAAGAAACTTTCCTCTTTGGGCATGGTGGCTCACGCCTGTAATCCCAGCACTTTGGAAGGCCAAGGTTTGAGGATCACCTGAGGTCAGGAGTTCAAGACTAGCCTGGCCAACATGGCAAAACCCCGTCTCTAAATTGCAAAAATTAGCCAGGAGTGGTGGCGGGCGCCTGTAATCCCAGCTACTCGGGAGACTGAGGCAGGGTTCACGTGAACCCGGGAGGCGGAGGTTGCAGTGAGCCGAGATCGCGGCACTGCACTCCAGCCTGGGCAACAGAGCAAGACTCTGTCTCAAAAAAAAAAGAAACTTTCTCTTTCCATTTTATTATTTATTTTGAGACAGATTCTCGCTCTGTCACCCAGGCTGGAGTGCAGTAGCATGATCTCGACTCGCTGCAACTTCCAATTCCTGGGTTCAAGCAATTCTCCTGCCTCAGCCTTCTGAATAGCTGGGATTACAGGTGCGTACCACCATACCCAGCTAATTTTTGTGTTTTTAGTAGAGATAGGGTTTCACCATGTTGGCCAGGCTGATCTCAAACTCCTGATTTCAAGTGATCCGCCTGCCTCGGCTTCCCAAAGTGCTGGGATTACAGGCATGAGCCACTGTGCCCAGCCTCCCTTTCCATATTATATTTTTCTGTAGTATTTAAATAAGCATATAATTTTAAATTTTAAAATGTGACTATACATATATACTTTTTATATGGGTATATATATATAGATGTATATACTAAAAGGATTGCTAGAAGAAAATATAAGTGAATACTTACATGATTTAGGGATGAAGAAGGACTTCCTTTGTTTTTTTTCCTCTAGAAACAATGTCTGGCTTTGTTGCCAACGTGGTACAATCATAACTCACTGTAGTCTCAAATTTCTGGGCCTGAACTACCCCCCTACCTCAGCCTCCTGAGTAGCTAGGACTACAGGCATGCGCCACCACACCTAGCTAATCCTTTTTTTTTTTTTTTTTTTGAGACAGAGTCTCTCTGTCGCCCAGGCTAGAGTGTAATGGCACAGTCTGGGCTCACTGCAACCTCCGCCTTCTTGGTTGAAGCGATTCTCCTGCCTCAGCCTCCTCCCAGGTAACTGGGATTATAGGCATGCACCACCACACCCAGCTAATTTTTTCTTTTTGGTATTTTTAGTAGAGACAGGGTTTCACCATGTTGGCCAGGCTGGTCTCGAACTCCTGACCTTAGGTGATCCACCCGCCTCAGCCTCCCAAAGCGTTGGGATTACAGGCGTGAGCCACCGCGCCCAGCCCCATTTTACTTCTTAGATTGTGTAGATTAAAGAGTATGGCCAAGTGCAGTGGTACATACCTATATTCCCAGCTACTCAGAAGGCTGAGGCAACAGGATTAGAGGATCACTTCAGCCAGGAGTTCAAATCCAGCCTGGGCAACACAGTGAGAACCTTGTCTCTAAACAACAACGACAAAAACTGTATATAAAAAAAGAAAGTCCTTCCTCATCCCCAAATCACGTAAGCCAGGGTGGAAATGCTGAGAACGTTGCCTAAGCTCTGCTTGCTCCGCAGAGGCTGCCATCACTTCTGAGCAAAGCCATGTACACCAGCTTCTGTTGCTGCTTCCCACAGTCCTGGTTCAACACACACGAATTCAAGTCTGACATCTGTAACACAATGAGCCTGTGGATTTCAGGTGAGCGGTGACTTTTTTCCACCGGGGAAAGCGATTCTGGAAAAATGTTTTCCACTGGTACCTAGGTATGTCATTGTTTGCTTTGACACCCTTCATCAAGGCATTCTCTCTTTTCTCTCCTTAACATTAAAGAGAGCAAAGTATGTATGTGGTTGGAGCCCCAAGGAATACAAATTTTCCTGCTTCCTCAAAACAGTTCTGAGACATCCCTTCCTAATCCCTTTTTTTTTTTTTTTTTTTTCCCTGAGATGGAGTCTCTCTTTGTCACCCAGGCTGAAGTGCAATGGTGCGATCTCAGCTCACTGCAACCTCCGCCTCCCAGATTCAAGTGATTCTCCTGCCTCACCCTCCTGAGTAGCCGGGATTACAGGCATGCACCACCACACCCAGCTAATTTTTGTATTTGTAGTAGAGATGGGGTTTCACCATATTGGTCAGACTGGTCTCAAGCTCCTGATCTTGTGATCCACCCGCCTCAGCCTCCCAAAGTGCTAGGATCATAGGCATGAGCCACAGCACCCGGCCCTTAGCCCCCTTTTTGTGCTCAGCTACATCTACAGGGAGTGAAGGGCCATATCCTAACAAGATAGCAAAGTTTCAGCACGGCCCTGTTAGTTAACTGTGTGCTGTGGGCTGATGCACGCAGGACTCAGGAACCCAAAAGCAGTATGTGAGTTTAGATCATCCCACCCTGCCACCCTCCATGTGACCCCCCACTGGGCAATCATGTGTCCCTCCCTCCAGCACACTCAGGACCAGCTGGATGCCTGCTTTATCAACCACCTTCCAGTCCCCTCCCCTGATCTCAACCTTGACATTTTCTAAGTTCATTAAAAGCTGCCATGTATCGAAAGGTTCCTGTGTACTAAGTGCTGTGCTAAGTAAGCACTTTTCACATCTCCTATTGTGTTGTGGCTTCCTAAGATCACCCCCATGTTAGAAGATTTGCTGGAAGAACTCACGGGTCTCCGTACGTAAGTGTAGTCTCGCTATGATTTATTACAAGAATGTAGTAAGGAAATAGAGCTGGATTATAAGGGAAAAAGGTAGAGTTTGGAGGAATCCATATGCAGACTTCCTTATGCCCCCTCCCTCCCATAAGGAGTCATACAGAACCCACTCATCCCCCTACAACGAAAAGCTAGCAACATGTGTGTGTTGCTTCTGCCCAGGGAAGCCCATTAGAGCTGGAGTGCTCAAAGTTTTCACTGGGATAGTCACATAGACACCTCTGTCTGTCACGTACCACAATTCCAGGACGGCAGGTGTTCAGCATAAGCCACGTTGTTTGTACCAACAGTATAGGCGCAACAAGCCGCTCTTCTTCCATTAGAGAGAGTTTTATATCAGTGGAATAAACTGTTTACTAGCCAGGTTCCCAGAGGCCAGCCAAGGCATCCTCGCAAGCAGGCCTTTCTGAGGACAGCAGTCTCAGGCCTGCTGTCTTAACTCTTTTCTGCACACCCATTTAATCTTCTTCTTCTTTTTTTTTTTTTGAAATGGAGTTTCGCTCTTGTTGCCCATGCTGGAGTGCAATGGCACGATCTCGGCTCACTGCAGCCTCTGCCTCCAGGGATCAAGTAATTCTCCAGCCTCAGCCTCCCGAGTAGATGGGATTACAGGTGCACACCACCACGCCTGGCTAATTTTTGTATTTTTAGTAGAGATGGTGGTCAGGCTGGTCTCGAACTCCTGACCTCAGGTGATCCACCCACCTCAGCCTCCCAAAGTGCTGGGATTACAGGTGTGAGCCACTGCACAGGTGTTCATTCCAGGGCTGTGCCACTCCAAAGCTGGGTCTTTGACTGTTATGCCACCCTGCCTCCCATTTTCTGACTGTCTTCTCTTTTTGCTGTTCCACCTTGCTATTCCCTTTAACATCCAAGGCTGCACCTCCTTACCCCGGTTTATTCCCTGTATAAATAACCCCCCTGTCCACTTTGTCTAGCGGAGCCAGCAGCTTTGCACAGTGGCTCAAATGTCTCAAGTAATCCTTGGAAGCATCACTGTCAAACATATAGAGAGAAACCATTTCTGGCACTAAGCTAAATGTGATCATGTTAAACAAACATTTACTAAACACCTATTGTATTTATTATGTGCCAGACCTAGAGTCCTAGAGGTATAAAGCTGAAGAAGACCCAGCCCCTGTTCTCAGGGAACTCGTGGTCTAGCCAGAACAGGGGACATGGAAAACAAATAACTATGATGTCTTCACATTTGCAAAGCATGTCAGGGACTCACACACCGGTGTGTTCTGACCCTTACACCCAGCGGACAGGTAGGGCAAGGTCATCATCCCCGTGTTCCGGATGAGGAAGCCTCTAGAGAGGAAGTGACTCACCCAAGGCCACCAGGCTGGTATGGGGCAGGGCTAACACTGGAAGCCCAGCCTCCCAGGAACCAGCAGGGGCTCCCCAGGCCTCTTTTGCAGAAGCCTCCATTCTCACTCTTTTTTAAATTTCTTTTTAAATAGAGACGGGGTCCCACTATGTTGCCCAGGCTGGTCTCCTGTGCTCAAGTGACCTCCCACCTTGGCTTCTCAAAGTTCTGGGATTACGGGCGTGATCCACCGCGCCTGGCCCCATTCTCACTCTTGCCTCCTCCCTTAGGCACCTATCCTAGCCCACAGAGCTATGACAGCTGGAACTACTCAGAACTAGACCCAGAGCGATTCCGCAGAGAAGAATTAATGTTACACAGAAGAAGACTGATAAAGGGTAAGTTAGCAGTTACAGCCTCCTGCCTTCTTTGCCGCTGCCATACCCAACTACTATCTAACTGAGGGAGGAGAGGCCGTGGCATTGTTGTCCTCTGGTCAGGTTCTCTCTTGGGTACCCCCAAACTAGCCACCAAAATTCTTTGTGCTTGTGGACTGTAGTGTACAACATAATCATTGGGAGGCAGGGGATGGAATTTTGTATTGGAATAGTGGATGCCAGATGATGAGTGTCTACCTATGTGCAAGGCACTGTGATGAGCTCTCTGCCTCTTTTTTTTTTTTTTTTTTTTTTTTTTTTGGAGATAGAGTCTCACTCTGTCACCCAGGCTGGAGTGCGGTGGCGTGATCTCGGCTTACTGCAACCTCCGCCTCCCGGGTTCAAGCAATTCTCCTGCCTCATCCTCCCGAGTAGCTGGGATTATAGGCACCCGCCACCAAGCCCAGCTAATTTTTGTATTTTTAGTAGAGATGGGGTTTCCCCATGTTGGCTGGGCTGGTCTTGAACTCCTGACCTCAAATGATCCACCTGCCTCGGCCTCCCAAAGTGCTGGGATTACAGACGTGAGCCCCCGTGCCTGGCCAGCCCATTTTATTTAATCCTCACGACAGCCTGCTGAAGTACACACTAAATCCAATTCACAGATGAGGAAACTAAAGCTCAGAGAAGCGACTTGTCCAAGGTCAGCTTTTCTGTTGTACTCAGCAGACACATGATGAGCTCTGGGTGCCAGGTACTCTGCTCAGCACTGGGAACACGGTGGTGGTGGCAAGCCCAGTCCCTCTGTTGCAGGGCCAAGGAACCCCAGAATTGGGACTTCTGCCTGGAAAGGTTCAAGGCGTTGCCCAGGAAGGAATTCAAGGATGAGCTGGGGGTAGAACAAAGTGTCTCACCTTGACTATGGCAGCCCTCTGACTGCTTCTGCAGAGTAGGGCTACCCCATAAGCAGTGTGTTGAGAACAAGAGCTCAGGGCCAGTTCTGCAGGCTCATTTATACCCATGTTTAATTACAGGCAAATTAAGGGGCAGGTTATTCAGAAATTTCTGGAAAAAGGGGTGGTAAATTCCAGGTCCGGTCATTGCTAGGGAATGATAAACTGACTTGACGCCTAGTGGGCATGTCTTAGGGAGCTAGTCTTCAATTAGGTCTGGAGTAGAGTTCCACCTCCAACCTCACCTCCTTATGATCTGGTGGGAAATTCAGGCCACACAATTGTCCTGCAAGGGATTGGGCACTGCACTGGAGGGATTCAGTCCAGCCCTGAGAAGGCTAGTACGTGGCGTTTGAGTTGAGATTCGAAGGGTGTGTTGGTCCAAGGACCTGCAGCATCAGTATCTCTCCAAATCTACTGACTCCGACTCTGCAGTTGATCAGGAGGACTTCCAGTGATCTAGAAGCATGTTCTAGTTTGAGAAGCCCTGGTTTAGGGCACAAAGGAAGAGAATACCTGAAACCCTTGGAGCAGAGCACGGTGGTGGTTACTAGCTGGAAATGATAAGCTGGCACTCACTCAGGGCCAGACGCTTTTTGGTTTTTTTTTGAGACAGACTCTCGCTCTGTCGCCCAGGCTGGAGTGCAATGGCATGATCTCGGCTCACTGCAACCTCCGCCTCCCAGGTTCAGGTGATCCTCCTGCCTCAGCCTCCCAACACTTTTACCTGTTAGCTCTCTAAGCATTTCCATTTCTTGTTCCCTTCATAGATATGATTTCCCAGTAGTCATCATGCACACTCAGGGAGGTTTTTTTTCCTCTTCTTTTCTTTTCCTTCCTTCCTTCCTTCCTTTCTTTCTTTTTTTTTTTTTTTTTAGACAGTCTATGTCACCCGGGCTGGAGTGCAGCGGCGTGATCTCAGCTCACTGCAACCTCTGCCTTCTGGTTCAAGCGATTCTCGAGCCTCAGCCTCCTGAGTAGCTGGGATTACAGGCATGCGCCACCACACCCGGCTAATTTTTGTATTTTTAGTACAAAAATACAGGGTGAGACAGGGTTTCACCATGTTGCCCAGGCTAGTCTCAAACTCCTGAGCTCAAGCAATCTGCCCACCTTGGCCTCCCAAAGTGCTGGGATTATAGGCGTGAGCCACCGTGCCCGGCCGACTCAGGGAGTTTTTTCAAAGTGAAGAAAAACCTAACCCATAAATTATCTGAGTTTAATGACATTTTAATGAATATTAAATTTAACAGCTATGAATTTGATAGATTGTTTCTTAAGCATTTAAGCATTTTAATTTTGCAGAGCTCCAAACTGGTTTTTCTTCTGAAGCCAGTCCTTTTTTTCCTGTGGGTTGAGTGTCTACCCTATGCACAGGGCTGTGTATACATTATTATTATTATTATTTTTTTTTTTTTTTGAGACAGAGTCTTGCTCTGTCGCCCAGGCTGGAATGCAGTGGCGCGATCTCGGCTCACTGCAAGCTCCGCCTCCCGAGTTCACGCCATTCTCCTGCCTCAGCCTCCCAAGTAGCTGGGATTACAGGAGCCCGCCACCATGCCCGGCTAATTTTTTGTATTTTTTTTTTAGTAGAGACGGAGTTTCACCGTGTTAGCCAGGATGGTCTCGATCTCCTGACTTCGTGATCCACCCACCTCGGCTTCCCAAAGTGCTGGGATTGCAGGCGTGAGCCACCTTGCCCAGCCCTGTGCATACATTATTTCCTTTAATTTGTGCATTCACCCTAGAGGGAGATACTGTGCACAGTCTAACAGGATCAGGGTCGGGTAACTTGCCCAGCAGGTGGAGTCAACAGACTTTCTGGGTGTCACTCTCTCCAGAAAGGAGGCTGTTTCAAGCTCCTGGGCTGCAATCTTCATTGCCCCATGACAAGACGAACTAATAACAGCTTTTTCCCTTCTATAGGGAGAGAGTTTTCTTTGTTTGCTGGTACGAGAGCCTTCTCCCAGAAGCCAGGCCAGAGCAGGAAATTCTGCCACCCTCAGGTAAGTGGGGAGGCACAGACCAGGACCCCTTGGGGCCCCATAAGCTTCAGAAACCGTGGGTTCTTCTGGAGCATCAGTGGCCTCCTGTTAGTTGCACATCTCTGTACCCCTTGCCCAGGTCTACCCCATCTTCTAAGTGAGGAGCCCCGGGAGGCTCCTCACTTGGGTGGGTAAGTGGCGCACTAAGTGGGTAAGTGGCGCACTAAGGCGCATTCACAGAAATGTAGCGATTGAGAAGAGAAAGGGAAGGAACCAGGTTTTCAGTGTAGGCTGCAGTGCAAGATGCTTTTACTTATTTTTTTCTCCACTAATCCTCATGGCAAACCTGAAACCTAGCAGTCATCCCTGATACCTACTTTATCCTCTGCCCTATTGATGTTCCTTCTGACGTACCTCCCAGAACCACCTGTTTCTCACTCTTCCACTCCCACCACCCTAGTTTGAGTTCCCATCACTACTGCAGTAGGCACCTAACTGGTCTCCCTCAGGTTCTCAGATACTTCTAGGGCCATCTTTTCAAAGTGCAAAGCTAAGTACATCATCCCATCACCACCTGACTCTATCCTATCCCCCGACCCTAAAAACCCTACTTCCAGGCCAGGCACAGTGACTCACGCCTGTAATCCCAATACTTTGGGAGCCTGAGGCAGGCAGATCACTTGAGGCCAGGAGTCCAAGACCAGCCTGGTCCACATGGTGAAACCCCGTCTCTACTAAGAATACAAAAATTAGCCAGGCTTGGTGGCACACACCTGTAGTCCCAGCTACTCAGGAGGCTGAGGCACAAGAATTGCTTGAACCTGGGAGGCAGAGGTTGCAGAGAGTTGAGGTCACACCACTGCACTCCAGCCTGGGTGACAGAGCAAGACTCTGTCTAAAAAAAAAAAAAAAAAAAAAAAAAAGTCCTACTTCTAGCCGATAAAACTACACCCTCCACACCCCAGAATGCTTCCTCTGGCCTTTAGAGTAGACTGACTTGCACAGCCTTGCTCATCTAGCTCAACCCCTTCTCCACCCTCCTGGGCTCTCAGGGGTCCTGCCATGGGGGACTTCTTTCAGTTCCTTGTATACCACACTCCCTTCCTGTATGTGGCCTCTGTACCTCCTGTTCTTCTTGTCCCAGGTAAACTCCCATCACCACTGCCATTGTCACTGTCAGCATTTCCTCCCAACTCCCAAGTCCAGAGACATTGAAAGCATGCAGTTAGCCAAATGCCACAAATAAAGGCCTTTTTTTTTTTTTTCTTTTTCTGAAGAACTGGAAAAAAAAATCCAGGGCAGGGTTTAGCAAACTATGAATCAGACCTTTCACTGCCTGTTTTTGAAAATAAAGCTTTATTGGCACACAGCCATGGCCATTCATTTACTATTGTCTACAACTACCTTTGCACTGAAACAGCAGAGTTGAATACTTGCAATAAAGACTTTATGACCTGGAAAGCCAAATATTTGTCATGTGGCTTTTTGCAGAAAAAGTTTGCCAACCCCTGGTCTAAGAGATATATAGTCATCCTTCCATCTCAGTTCAGATTCTTGTAGGGAGGGAAAAAAACCTTTTATCTACCCTCTTAGGCAAAGTGTATGGATCCCTACAAGTTAAACTGACAAAAGACAGACAGTGTAACAGGAAAAAGGCATTCAAATTTTATTTGATGTTCATATTTTTACATGACACAGGACTTCATTGGAAAAAAGTGAAAACCTCAAAGAAGTGGCTAGGTCTGAGAGTTCACATACCACCCTAACAAAGAGCAGTTAATTGTGGAGATGTGACAAGACAAAGGAAAAGAGGTTTGGGCTTCCAGGGATGGTAAATTGTGGGAAGGTAAATATATGGGAGAAACTAATGGAAGATAAGGATTCAATATATATATCAATAAGATTTGTATATGCAGATTCAAGGGTGCTATCTCCAGTGATAAGTTGTCTCTTCTTCCTGATACTGGAGATGGGAAGCAGGGACACCTTCACAAAGGAAAATTTATGCTCTGCTTTTAGATGGAAAGTGGAATTTTAAAGAGATTTCCTGCATCTGCTGTTTTTCAATTGCCTTCAGCTCAAAATAATTCTTATGCAAAGTGGCCTATTTTGGGATGACAGATTCTGACCCCCTTCACTCTCATCCTCAGGGTCAGCGTTCTGCCCCTCTGGGCTGGATGAGGATCCTTGTTATACAGACCAATGTCCCTTTCCTTTAGAGCACTCATGTAATTATTTGGTTATTACTGTGATCATGGCTGTTTCCCGCCCCCCAATCTTTTTTTTAAATTGGTTTATTCTTTTAGAGACAGGGTCTCACTCTGTTGCCCAGGCCAGAGTGCTGTGGTGTGATCATAGCTCACTGCAGCCTCAACCTCCTGGATTCAAGTGATCCTACTGCCTTAACCTCCTGAGTAGCTGGAACGTGTCACCACGAATTTTTAGTAGAGGTGGGTGGTCTTGAACTTCTAGCTCAAGCAGTCTTCCCACCTCAGCCTCCTGAAGCACTTCAATTATAGGTGTGAGCCACCAGGCCCAGCCTCCCCACTAATCTTTACACCCTAGGAGAACATTCCCACTTCTAGTACCTGAATGCCCCATTTCTAATACATACTTCCTTAATAAATGGCATTAGAGACTACATTCATTAAGACAGCCTCCTCTGGCTGGGTGCAGAAGCTCAGCCTATAATCCCAGCACTTTGGGAGTCCGAGGTGGGCGGATCACAATGTCAGGAGATCGAGACCATCTTGGCTAGCACGGTGAAACCCCATCTCTACTAAAAATAGAAAAAATTAGCCGGGTGTGGTGGCGCACACCTGTAGTCCTAGCTACTGGGGAGGCTGAGGCAGGAGAATTGCTCTAACCCAGGAGGTGGAGGTTGCAGTGAGCTGAGATCGTGCCACTGCACTCCAGCCTGGGTGACAGAGCAAGACTCTGTCTCAAAAAAAAAAATATATATATATATATATATATATATGTTCTCACAGGTTCAGATTCTAGCTGTGTGGCCTCAGGCAAGTTATTTGACTTCCCTAAGACTTTGTTTCTACAGGTCTAAAATAGGTATAACAACCATGGTGCCTTCTTGCAGACATTCTGAAGACTGTGCGACCCCATAGCTCAGAAGGGCACTCAGCGCTGCCTGGCCGCACCACTGTACTGCCCTAGCATGCCCAGGTTCTCCCACCTTCAAAACACTTCCCCTGCAGGGCGTCCTTCCCCACCTGCCCTCCCCCCCAGCACCACCCAGGGAAGGTCTTCACTGAGAAATCACGAGCAGTCAGCAGGAAGGCCCGTGCCTTCCCACCACCAAGACATCCTGTCCCGCTCTGCACCCTCGCCGTCTGCCATCTCTGTGCCTACAGAGAGGCCCTGCTCCCCTCCCGGCTCAGTCCCCAACCTGTGTTCTGAACCTCGGCCCTCTCGGCTTCCCAAGGAGAGATGCCCTTAGCGCCCCTCTTTCCTGCATCCTCATTTCCTCCCATTCTGTGGGGTCATTCCCGTCACTGAACAGCGGTGCTTTCAGCATCTCTTATCTCAACTCCACATCCCCATCTTCTGCTCCCTTTCACTCCAGAACTTCTTTTTTTATGAGACGGAGTTTCACTCTTTTTTTTTTTTTTTTTTTTTTTTTTTTTGAGACGGAGTCTCGCTCTGTCGCCCAGGCTGGAGTGCAGTGGCCAGATCTCAGCTCACTGCAAGCTCTGCCTCCCGGTTCACGCCATTCTCCTGCCTCAGCCTCCCGAGTAGCTGGAACTACAGGCGCCCGCCACCTCGCCCGGCTAGTTTTTTTTTTTTTTTTTTTTTAATTTTTTAGTAGAGACGGGGTTTTACCGGGTTAGCCAGGATGGTCTCGATCTCCTGACCTCGTGATCCGCCCGATGAGACGAAGTTTCACTCTTATAGCCCAGGCTGGAGTGCAGTGGCGCAATCTTGGCTCACTGCAACCTCCGCCTTCTGGTTTCAAGCGATTCTCCTGCCTCAGCTTCCTGAGTAGCTGGGATTACAGGCTTGTGCCACCATGCCCGGCCAACTTTTTTTGTATTTTTAGCAGAGACAGGGTTTCACCATGTTGGCCAGGCTAGCCTCGAACTCCTGACCTCAGGCGATCCACCCACCTCGGCCTCCCAAAGTGCTGGGATTACAGGCGTGAGCCACCACACCCGGCCCAGAACTTCTTGGAAGATGCCTCTGTAACCCCATCTCTGCCTGGCTACTCCTGTCAGGTTCCTACCCTCGGCAGCCACTGCAGCTGCTCTTGGCAACAGCGCGGGGACCGCACTGGCTTGGACTGAGTCACTCCTCTAACCTGTTTGGTGTGGTTGGCCACTCCCATCTTCTTGAGACGCTTTGTTCTCTTGGCTTCTTTGTTGCTAGACTTTTGACAGTGTCTTCCTTCCTCACTGGCTGACCCCTCTCCATCTTCTCTGCCAGCTCCCTGTCCTGTCAGTCTACTCTTTCCCAAGCCCCCTTCCTTACTATATCTACATGTTCTCCCTGGGTGGCCTCATCTGGTCTGGTAGCTTCAAATACCGCCCACACGCCAGTGACCCACCTTCGTCCTGGCCTCTCCCGGAACTTGCACTGGTCTGCCCACCAGCCCTCTCAGCCACACCAGGAGGATCTGAGACTTAGCCAGGTGAGGAAAGCACCTGACTCCTAGCCCCCGATGTTCTCTCTTGCCGGGCTGACTGCAGCAGCTGCCACCTAGGCTCCTTTCTTTTACTTGTAGCTCCAACCCAGCCTCCACACAGTGACCAGAGTAACCTTTTACAGGTATACATCAGATGGGGTCATTCCTGCTTGAAACCTCCAATAACTTCTTCATTGCATTTGGAATAAAATCCAGTCTCGTTCACCTGACTTGCAGTGCGGTACAGAATCAGGCCCCCCGATTCCAGGTGCCTGGCACCCATTCCCTCCCGCAGCACCAGGCACTGGACTTCCTTCTGCCTCTTGGATGTGCCAGGTCTATGCCTGGTTGGGCCTTTGCACTCGCTGTCCTCTTTGCCTGGAATCTGCTTTCCTCAGGGATCCAGAGGAGAAAGCTGGCTCCTCCTTGTCCCTCAGATGCCAGGTTCACTGTCATTGCCCTAGAGAAGCCGTCCCTGATGGCCAGCCACTGGCGTCCTGTCGCCTGTCTCACTCTCTGCACGGTACTTATCCTCCTGTTGGGTTGATGTGGTGTTTGGAGTTTGTCTCCCTCTCTTAGAGGTAAACTCTGTCCGGGCGAGGTGCTCAAGCCTGTAATCCCAGCACTTTGGGAGGCCCAGGCAGGAGGATCACTTGAGGTCGGGAGTTTGAGACCAGTCTGGCCAACATGGTGAAACCCCATCTCTACTAAAAATACATAAATTAGTTGGGCGTGGTGGCGTGTGCCTATAATCCCAGCTACGGGGGAGGCTGAGGCAGGAGAATTGCTTGAACCAGGGGGCAGAGGTTGCAGTGAGCTGAGGTTGCAGTGAGCTGAGATCGTACCACTGCACTCCAGCCTGGGCAACAGTTATTGCTGTTCTCTCTTTTACCTCCTAGAACAGACCTAACACAAAGAAGACACTTAACAAATATTTCTGGACTTTGTGAACGAGGTCATCTATGTAAACTTTGGCCCTGTGCTTAGCATATGACGGTACTCTGTAAACATCAGTTCCCAAAAAGTGCAGACGACGCAGGTACTGCAGAGGGACAGCAGCACTCAGAGACCAAGACCAAAATATTATTCAGTGTTTGGGTACCGCCTGTCACAGTGGCTTGAAACAAGCGTGTGGTCTTTGTACTGAAATACGTAAACTCTCTGACAGTTATTTCAGGAACCTAGTTAAGAGATTCCATTTACTGCCCCCAAAATAGAAATAATCAAAAACTCTGGAACCTTAAGCACAGCTGCAGTTTTAATGGGCAAACCAGGATAGAGGGAGTAATTGGGTTTTGTGGTGGAGATAGAGCCTCTCTTGTCAAGAGCAGACACGTTTTCCCATCTGCTCAATGAAAGAGCTGGCTGTGTTCAAAATATGCTTTTCAATGGCAATAGTCTGTCTGAGAGTCCACAATTCAGGGGAATGAATTGCAATTACTTTCCTTCTCTTACCTGCTGTCTGCCCTTCGCTTGTTTAAGTGTTAGGGATTTGCAAAGTGGAAATGAAAAAGTATCTAACCACAGAGCTGGCTTCTGCTCTGAGACCTAGCTATAAATTAGGACACCTACCTATTAGAGACTAAGTCATTTGTTCATTTAATAAGTATTTTTAAAGATAGAAAAGTTTTAGGAAATGGAATCTGAGGGAGAAAATGATCGGGAGAGAGAACACCAGAGAGATGAAGAGAGCAGCAGGCAGGATCTTCTCCTCTGCCTCTCTTTGTACAGTGGCTCAGCGCTGCGTCCCCCTTTCCTAGCTCCCCATGTCCTAAACCTGGAGAAGTGGTATATAGTGGAGAGACCAGACTATCAAATTAGGCATGGATTAGAATCCTAGCTCTTAACCTGGCCAACATGGTGAAACCCTGTCTCTACTAAAAACACAAAAAGTAGACGGGCGTAGTGCCACACACCTGTGGTCCCAGCTACTTAGGGGACTGAGGCACGAGAATTGCTTGAACCCAGGAGGCAGAGGTTGCAGTGAGCTGCACTCCACTACTGCACTCCAGCCTGGGCAGCAGAGCGAGACCCTGTCTCAAAAAAAAAAAGAATTCTAGCTCTTAGATGAGTCATTTCATCTCCCTGAACCTCAGTTTTCTTATCAGTAAAATGGGTACCTAGAGAAATCAGTCACGATGTGGGCATTAAATGTGATCTTATACGCAAGCACTCAACAAATAGCATAGCACAGAGTAAGAGCTCAATAAACATTAGCTCTTATCATCTTATACAAGGGTGGTACCTAGAGAAACACAGCTGGAGATTAAGAAAAAGGATGTCTTTGAGCCAGGAAGGCATACATTTCAGGGACTCCCAGCATCTGTGAAACCCAGTTGTACACACCTTCCCCCATTATATATATCAGGTGCAAACACGTAGTATTAGGATCCTGAGCTTTGTCTCTGGGAAGATGATGAGATGGCTAGAAACTGCATTGTCAGGGTCCAAGGACATCCCTGGGCTGGGACCTTGGACCTAGGTCCTTGCAGGGGGGAAAACAAACAAACATTTTGGGGGACTAAGGTGGGAGGATGGCTTGAGCCCAGGAGTTTGAGACCAACCTGGGCAACATAGTGAGATCCCCTGTCTCTACCAAAAAAAAATATATTTTTAATTAGCCAGGTGTGGTGGTACATGCCTGTGGACCCAGCTCCTGAGGAGGCTGAGGCAAAATTTTTTTTTTTTTTTGGTAGAGTTTTTGTAGAGCCAAAAAAAAAAAAAAAAAAGACAGTGAAGGAAGGCTTCTGTAAGGAGGAATCATCATCAAAGTTCTCAGCTGCAAACCATAGAATCCACTCCAGCTAGTTTAAGCAGAAAGAAATGCATTAAAGGCGCACAGCTCCCCTGGAAGAGCCTCTGTGTTAGCTTCAGAGGCCATGCTACCAAGAATGATGCCCAAACCATAGTGCCTCTGCCAAGGTGTGCCACTGTGTGCCAGTGTGACTGAGGACTGGATGTTAAAAGTTCTACACTGCTTCTTGAAAAACCAGTTGCTCCTGTTAACAGCCTCTCTAAAAACTGGAGTCCACATGCTTCCCATTTCCTCCCTGTTGCTCATTTCCATCTTGAAGTCTCAGGCAGGGGTGGTGTATCTGCAGGTAGAGCCTAGGTGAAATGTCTGCACCCCAGCTGCAACTTAAGTCTTTTTTTTTTTTTTTTTTTTTGAGACGGAGTCTTGCTCTGTTGCCCAGGCTGGAGTGCAGTGGCCGGATCTCAGCTCACAGCAAGCTCCGCCCCCCGGGTCCAGGCCACTCTTCCGCCTCAGCCTCCCGAGTAGCTGGGACCACAGGCGCCCGCCGCCTCACCCGGCTAGTTTTTTGTATTTTTTAGTAGAGACGGGGTTTCACCGTGTTAGCCAGGATGGTCTCCATCTCCTGACCTCGTGATCCGCCCGTCTCGGCCTCCCAAAGTGCTGGGATTACAGGCTTGAGCCACTGTGCCCTGCCTAAGTCTTTTACCTTGGGGATGGGTCTCACATATGTGAAGGAAAAAAATCACACATGTAGCAAGTAATGACCCCAGAAGATGCCATTTGAGCTGAGAACCAAGAGATGAGGAGTCAGCCATTGGAAGAGTAAATGGCAGAACCTTCCAGGAAGAAGGGACAGCATGTGCAAAGGCCCCGAGGCAGGTAAAAAAGAGCTCGAGTGTTCAGGAAACAGAGAAGGCCAATACTGTACCCCAGAGAGTGAGGAGAAGAGAGGCACAAGCCAAGGCTGGGAGGTAGACAGGGCTGGATGCTGCAGAGTTATAAGCATCATAGAAAGCAACATGAATATGGATATAATTGAAGTGCCATGAGAATTCATTACATTAGGGACGACATGATGTGATTTGTATTTTTTAAAGATCACACTGTCTTTTGAATATGGAGGATGTGTTGGAGGGGCACGGAAGACCAGCTGGGAGGCTTCTGTATTTGTCTAAATGACAAATATAGAAGGTGGCAAGAAGCAGACAGACCTGACGCATTGGGAGATGGGTCTTTCAACACTTGCTAGTGCGATGGCTTTGGGAGTGGGGAGGAGAAGTGGGGGAAGAAAGGACGGAGTTGAAGGTTGCCTCCCAGGCGTGCGGCTTCAGCATCTGAATGGTGCCATTTACCGAGATGGACAGTGTAGGGTTGAGTTAGCGGAAAGCTATCAAGAGTTCAACTTTGAACTTGTTAACTTTAAGATGCCAATGAAAAGTGCAAATGAAGATAGATGCCAAGTAGGTAGATATACAAGACGGGACTTTGGAGGAGAGGCCTGGCTTACAGAGAGAACAATTTCTACCCAAGCCAAAATTTGGGAACTAGGAGTGCATGACCACTGTGGAGCCACAGGCAAAGGCACTGGGGTACGGTACTGGCCTTCTCTGGACTTGGTGCCAGGAGACCTAGGCACTAAGACCTAGGCATCTAGGTGATGCCTGCTATCAGTTACATGCCTTGAGGCAAATCTAGGCCTCCATGTTTTTATCCACAAAATGGGCATCACGACTGGTATTCATTCTTATAGATTCAATCTAGGGGTAACCAAGGTCCCAGAGATTGTCGTTTAGTTATGTCTTGTCAGAATACCTACTAATTTAACCAGAATTTTCCCAAGTTCCACAGCATAGATATAGTCAGTGTCCTTAACAATAATGACTCAGATTTCTCCAGCTCGTGTCCATACCTGCTAATTCCAGGTCTGTGCAGCTCTCTCCCCACCCAGACATTTCTAGGCATCCCTAGATTATATCTCATAGTAGCTCAAATATAGGCTCCCCCTCCAACACTGTACAGTAACAACTGAGCCCTCAGCGTGCTGAATGTGAGCAGCTGGGTGGCCAGGGGGGCTAGAACACTTCCCTCTCCTCTATGCTGTGCTGGGACAGGGGGTCTTAGAACAGTCTTGGTTCACCCCCAACCCTTATGATAGTCACCTTGCCTCATACACCCGTGGGGTGGTGGCTGGTCACAACATGAGAGAATGGACAGGAAAGTACTTTTTTTTTTTTGAGATGGAGTCTCACCCTGTCACCCAGGCTGGAGTGCAGTAGTGTGATCTCGGCTCACTGCAACCTCTGCCTCCTGGGTTCTAGTGATTCTCCTACTTCAGCCTCCCGAGTAGCTGGGGTTACAGGTGCCCACCGCCACCCCCAGCTAATTTTTTTATTTTTGGTAGAGACGGATTTTCACCATGTTGGTCAGGATGGTCTCAAACTCCTGACCTCGTGATTGGCCCTCCTCAGCCTCCCAAAGTGCTGGGATTACAGGCGTGAGCCACCACGCCCGGCCCAGGAAAGTACTTTCTAAGTGGAAGGGCATGGTCTCTATGGGGAGTCCACCATGTTCAGCGTGTTTTGTTTTGTTTTGTTTTTGAGATGGAGTTTTGCTCTTATTGCCCAGGCTAGAGTGCAATAGCGCAATCTCAGCTCACCGCAACCTCGGCCTCCCATGTTCAAGTTTTCTTTGCATATATCTTCTCTAGTCCTTACATCAGCCCTGCAAGGTGGGTCATTATTACTTCTTATCTTTATTTGACAAAGGAAGTAATAGACTGAGGGGGTGAATGGCTTGCCCCAGGCCACACAGCTGACCTCAGCTGATGTCAGGACACTGTCAGTCTGAGCTCTTTCTGCATCAGCAAGCTGCCTCTCCATCAAGTAGCAGGGTCTAGTCAGTGAAACCCAGGCAAATCCCCGCACTGTTCTCTGCTCCACTGCAGACCTCTCTGAGGCCTGTTAAGAATGAGCCTGGATGAGCTTGCAGTGAGCTGAGATCCGGCCACTGCACTCCAGCCTGGGCAACAGAGTGAGACTCCGTCTCAAAAAAAAAAAAAAAAGGCCGGGCGCGGTGGCTCAAACCTGTAATCCCAGCACTTTGGGAGGCCGAGACGGGCGGATCACGAGGTCAGGAGATCGAGACCATCCTGGCTAATATGGTGAAACCCCGTCTCTACTAAAAATACAAAAAACTAGCCGGGCGAGGTGGTGGGCGCCTGTAGTCCCAGCTACTCGGGAGGCTGAGGCAGGAGAATGGCGTAAACCCGGGAGGCAGAGCTTGCAGTGAGCTGAGATCCGGCCACTGCACTCCAGCCTGGGCGACAAAGCGAGACTCCGTCTCAAAAAAAAAAAAAAAAAAAAGAATGAGCCTTGCCAGGAGTGGTGGCTCAGGCCTGTAATCCTAACATTTTGGAGGACTAAGGTGGGAGGATGGCTTGAGTCCAGGAGTTTGAGACCAACCTGGGCAACATAGTGAGACCCCCTGTCTCTACCAAAAATATATATATTTTTAATTAGCCAGGTGTGGTGGTACATGCCTGTGGACCCAGCTCCTCAGGAGGCTGAAGCAGAAGATTCACTTGAGCCCTGGAGTTTGAGGCTGCAGTGAACTGTGATCGTACCACTGCACTACAGCCTGGGTGACAGAGTAAGACACTGTCTCTTTAAAACAAAACAAAACAAAACAAAACAAAAAAACGGCCAGGCGCTGTGGTTCATGCCTGTAATCCCAGCACTTTGGGAGGCCAAGGCGGGCAGAGCACCTGAGGTCAGGAGTTCGACACCAGCCTCGCCAATATGGCGAAACCCCCTCTCTACTAAAATACAAAAAACTAGCCGGGCGTGGTGGCGGGTGCCTGTAGTCCCAGCTACTCGTGAGGCTGAGACAGGATAATCTCTTGAACCCGGGAAGTGGAGCTTGCAGTGAGCCGAGATCGTGCCATTGCACTCTAGCCTGGGCCACAAGAGTGAAACTCCACCTCAAGAAAAAAAAAAAAAAAAGAAAGAAAAGAAAAGAAAAAGAATGAGCACTGATGCTTCATTGAGCCCTGGGAGTGTTTTCCCTGCAACCACCTCAACACTATAAAAATCGGTAGCTTTTGGACAGCCAGCTGCATGATGTCTGGGAAGTCCTTTCTGCTTTCTCCTGCCCATTCAAATATCACATTTCTATAAAAGCGAACGGTTGTTGTTGAGGCTGGTGGACTGCTTGTCTGCCACTTGGTGGGCCATCTGTCTAACATTGCCAACCTCCTACTCATCCTTAAAGACAGAATGCGAGTGTCTTCTCTGCTTGGAAGCCCTCCAGCTCTCGCCCAGACAGAATCCAGCGTTCTGCGCTCTAGCTGCCCGTGATATTCTCCTCATACTGCTTGTGGCCAACTATGAGTTGTTTCCCAATATCTGTTGTCCCCTTCACCTGTGAAGAGAAAAGCTCTGATTTTTTGCTGGGCATGTACCTGGCCGAAATAAAGATTGTATTTCCTGGCCTCCCCTACCTCTATGTGTGGCCACATGACTAAGATCTACTTAATGAGATGTAAGTGGATGTGTTTTGTGGCAGTTTCTGGAAACCTTCCTTAAAAAACAGCTTTATCTCTTTGTCCTTTCCTCCCTCCTGCTGCCTGTAATGTGAATGTGATGGCGGGAGCTCCAGATGCCTCCTTGGACCCTAAGAACAAGGATCTTGCCTGGGCGCGGTGGCTCACACCTGTAATCCCAGCACTTTGAGAGGCCAAGTCGGGCAGATCACCTGAGGTCAGGAGTTTGAGACCAGCCTGGCCAACATGGTGAACATGTTCTCTCCTAAAAATACAAAATTAGCCAGGTGTGGTGGCACACACCTGTAATCCCAGCTACTCGGGAGGCTGAGGCAGGAGTATCACTTGAACCCGGGAGGCGGAGGTTGCAGTGAGCCAAGATCGTGCCATTGTACTCCACCCGGGGCAGCAAGAGCAAAATGCCATCTCAAAAAAAAAAAAAAAAGGAACAAGGGTCTTATTTTATCTTATGAAAGCTGGAAGAAGTCAGAATCTGTCCTGGAGCAGTGGCTCATGCCTATAATCCTGGCACTGTGGGAGTCCAAGGCGGGTGGATCACTTGAGGTCAGGAGCTCGAGACCAACCTGGCCAACATGGTGAAAACCCATCTCCAATAAAAGAACAAAAATTAGCTGAGCGTGGTGGCAGACACCTGTAATCCCAGCTACTTGGGAGGCTGAGGTAAGAGAATTGCTTGAACCCGGGAGGCAAATGTTGCAGTGAGCTGAGATCGTGCCATTACACTCCAGCCTAAGCAACAGAGCAAGATTCCATCTCAAAAAAAAAAAAAAAAAAGAAGTCAGAATCCCTGAGGACTTAGCACCACCAGTGCTTAGAAACACCATATAAGCCCAGGCTTGCCCGCCTTCAGACTTTTATGTGGGAGAGAAATGTATTTATATTTACTTATTTAAAGACAGAGTTTTGCTCTGTTGCCCAGGCTAGAGTACAGTGGCACAGTCATGGCTCACTGCAGCCCCAACCTTCCAGGCTCAAGCAATCCTCCCACCTCAGCCTCCCAGGTAGCTGGGACTACAGGTACACACCAGCGTGCTTGGCTAATTTTTTTTTTTTTTTTTTTTTTTTTTTTTTAGAGACAAGGTCTCACTATGTTGCCCAGGCTGGTGGAAGAGAAATTTCTACCTATTTTGAGCCACTGTTATTTTGAGTCTCTGTCACATTCAAACAGAATCCTAACTTCTGTTGCCTCTCTATAACAAATATGGGATGCTTTCCACACTTCAGTGTAACTGTCCATTTCCTGTTATTTCCCCTGGAAACTCCTCAAGCCAGGGGCTAGATTTCAGTGTTTGCCCAGTGCAGACACATTAGTATTTGCCCAGTGAAACATTTGCTGGAAAAGGTGATTGCATCAAGGATGATGGCAGTGTTTTTGGAGCACTCACCATGAGCACTCCTGTAATTTGCATGCATTCACTGACTTAATCCTACAAGGAAACCAAGGTGGTAAAGAGGTTTGATGACTTGCCCCAGATCACTGGCTGTTGAGTGAGAGAATTGGGACTGGAGCCCTGGTTGGCCTGGGTCCCCAGCCCATGTGTTCTCCACATCAGCCACTGCTGTCTGCCATGCTCCTGGGAGGACCGGAAAGGTCTGGTTCTGCATGTTCCTTTGCTGAGAACAATAAGAAATAGCAAAGAAATTGCATGTATTACTTTTTTGTATTTCTCTCACTACCAATTTTATTTTGTTCTCTCTCTCTCTGTTTCTCTGTTTCTCCCTCTCTTTCTCTTTTGTCTCCTGAAGTTTTTTAGTGCAAATTCACCCAATGAAAAAACCTCTTCGGCCAAGCAGAGCTCAGAAAAAAGCTTACAAGTACAGAATACCGCAAAAGGTATATTCACTACCAAAAAGGGAAATGTAGGCTTTTGGCTTAGCTATTATCTCCAAAACGCTGGTTTCTTGGGTTCGTTTGAACAGAATTTGCTACCCTACTTTATACTTGGGGTGCCAGCCTAGGGCTTGGCACCAAGTAATATTTTATGAAAGGATGTAATTGTCTTTCAGTTCAGTGAGCACTGATTATTTATTTATTTATTTATTTATTTATTTATTTATTTATTTTTGAGACAAAGTCTCACTTTGTCGCCCAGGCTGGAGTGCAGTGGCACGATCTCAGCTCACTGCAGCCTCCGCCTCCCAGGTTCAAGTGATTCTCCTGCCTCAGCCTCCCAAGTAGCTGGGACTACAGGCATGTGCCACCATGCCTGGCTAATTTTTGTATTTTTAGTAGAGACGGGTGTTTCACCATGTTGGCCAGGCTGGTCTCGAACTCCTGTCCTTGTGATCCTCCCGCCTCGGCCTCTCAAAGAGCTGAGATGACAGGCGTGAGCCACCTCGCCCGGCCTAAGCACTGATTAAGTTCCACTTTTGTGGTGATGAGGTCAGCACAATGCTAATATCTGTGGGGAAGAGAGGTTGTTGACACTGGAAGAAAATAAATTTAAGACATGATGACTGCTCCTCTCCCCCATCAGAAACCAGTAATTACTAAGGTTAGAACTAATTTGCACCCAGGTCTTAATTTATATTGGTGACTGAGTGATAGTACAGAGAGGTCAGTGCCATTGAAAGAAAAGTTTCATGTTACTCGCAATTCCCCTGGAAATTCCCCCTGGAAATTGCGAGTAACACTAAACTCAGCACACCGTGCAGGGACACAGCGGGAAGCACCAGTGCTGACCGGGAGGCAGAAAGGAGTGTGGGGAATGGACAGGCCACACTCTTTTTTGAAGTTTCAGCAGGAAAGACAAAGCAAGGTACGGTAACCAGTTTAGGATTAGCTGGGTGCAGCGGTTTACACCTGTAATCCCAACACTTTGGGAGGCTGAGGCAGGAGGGTTGCTTGAGCCCAGAAGTTCGAGACCAGCCTGAGTAACATAGCGAGACCCTGTCTTTACAAAAAAATTTTTAAATTAGCTGGACATGGGGGTGCACACCTGTAGTCCAAGCTACTCAGGAGGCTGAGGTGAGAGGATCACTTGAGTCTGGGAGATTGAGGCTACAGTGAGTCACGATTGAGCCACTGCACTCTAGCCTGGGTGACAGTGAGAGCCTGTCTCAAAAAAAAAAGTTTAGAGTTGGCTGGGTTGAATAATTCCAGCGGGCTCTGGGGCAGAGGGGCTGTCCCTAGTTGGCTTGGTGTGTGAGTTAGATAAAAGAGTGGGTTCAAAGTGTGGCCTCTGGATTGTAGGAGACTTATATTAGCAACTCTGTTAGTCTAGCCCTGTAATTAATGGATGGCAAATAGACAAATACAGAATATAAGAAAACACAGAACAGGAGCTCTTAAGTATCATCCTAGGTTATTTCACATCATTATTGTTATTTAAACTTTATTCTTTTTCTTGAGGGAGAAATGGATGCTCAGAGAAGTTAGTATGTGAATTATGTCCCAATAAAACTGTTAAAGAAAAAGCTTGGGGACCACTGATCAAGAGGTTTAGCCAGGGCTCTAAATAGAGGTAAATATTTGTAGGAAGCTTTGCAAGTCCCCCAGAGCTTACGTATATATTCAATTCACGAAGACTCATGTGTCAAAGAGGAGTTGCCAAGGGAAATTAGAAAATATTTGAACTGAACGAAATGAGACCTTCTTTTCTAATATGAGCATTTATTTAAGGCTACAGGCTT
The DNA here is from genome assembly GCF_049350105.2 of Macaca mulatta. Lineage (NCBI taxonomy): Eukaryota > Metazoa > Chordata > Mammalia > Primates > Cercopithecidae > Macaca > Macaca mulatta. The sequence goes on from NC_133415.1 coordinate 12,920,602, forward strand.
CCCTCTAAACGCTGCTTTGGCCGGGCACAGTGGCTCACGCCTGTAGTCTCAGCACTGTGGGAGGCCGAGGTGGGCAGATCACTTGAGTCCAGGGGTTTGAGACCAACTTGGTCCACATGGCGAAATCCCGTTTCTACTAAAACTACAAAATTTAACTGGGTGTGGTGGCACACACCTGTAATTCCAGCTACTCAGGAGGCTGAGGCATGAGAATCGCTTGAACCTAATGGTCATTTCTTGCTAATGTCACATTGACAGAGCATCATTCTCAGGCCCTGGTCTTGAAGAAACCTACACAAGAAGTCAAGAGGATATCAGAAGGGAGAGAATGTGAGAATATGTTTCCTAAAAAGGTGAGCACATGATTGGAAATTTAATAGTAAAGGTGATTCCAAAGGGGGTGAGAGATGTAAGAAAATGAGAAATAACATTTAATGAGGCCGGGCGCGGTGGCTCAAGCCTGTAATCCCAGCACTTTGGGAGGCCGAGACGGGCGGATCACAAGGTCAGGAGATCGAGACCATCCTGGCTAACATGGTGAAACCCCGTCTCTACTAAAAATACAAAAAAACTAGCCGGGCGAGGTGGCGGGCGCCTGTAGTCCCAGCTACTCGGGAGGCTGAGGCAGAAGAATGGCGTAAACCCGGGAGGCGGAGCTTGCAGTGAGCTGAGATCCGGCCACTGCACTCCAGCCTGGGCGACAGAGCGAGACTCCGTCTCAAAAAAAAAAAAACATTTAATGAATATTTACTAAATGCCAGGTACTATGCCAAACCTTATGCAAACAGTGCATTTTCTTTTACTGTCACAGCCCTCTGAGATAGTTACTATTGTTATTCTCAGTTTATTAATGAGCAAAGTGATGCTGGGAGCAGGTACCCAATTTGTCACATATCACAAAGCAAATAAGTGATATTAAAAGTAAAAAAAAATAATAAAACAAGGCCAGACGCAGTGGTTCATGCCTGTCATCCCAGCACTTTGGGAGGCCGACACAGGTGGATCACTTGAGGTCAGGAGTTTGAGACCAGCCTGGCCAACATGGTGAAACGCTGTCTCTACTAAAAAATACAAAAATTAGCTGGGCATGGTGGCATGCCTATAATCCCAGCTAATCGGAGGCTGAGGCAGGAGAATCGCTTGAACCTGGGAGGCGGATATTGCAGTGAACCAAGATCATGCCACTGCGTTCCAGCTTGGGCAACAGAGTAAGACTCTGTCTCAAAATAAATAAATAAATAAATAAATAAATAAAAAGCAAGTAAGTGATAAAATCAAGATTTGCATGCAGATCTGCCTGTCTCTGAGCCTGAGCTCTCAACCACTGAGCCTTCCCTGCAGTGCAGTGCCTAGCGCAGGAAAGTCACTAGCATCATTCTCTCCTCTTCCCTTTCCCCACAAACCTCAGTGGATGGTAGTTTATGTCAATGGAACTTCAGTCTTGTGTAGTGGGACCAGAACAGGGTGAGAGGTTTGGGAGCTTCCCCAGGCACCAGCTAGCAAGGGAGTCAGCCATAGAATTTGGGCCAAGTACCACGAGCAATGTAGATTTCTTGTTTTTTGTTTTTGTTTTTTTGAGACAGTCTCAGTCTGTCACCCAGGCTGGAGTGCAGTGGTGCCATCTCAGCTTACTGCAACCTCCGCCTCCTGGGTTCAAGTGATTCCCGTGTCTCAGCCTCCCTAGTAGCTGGGACTACAGGCATGCACCACCACACCTGGCTAATTTTTGTATTTTTGATAGAGACGGGGTTTCACCGTGTTGGTCAGGCTGGTCTCGAACTCGCGACCTCAGGTGATCCACCCCTTTCGGCCTCCCAAAGTGCTGGGATTACAGGCATGAGCCACCACCCCCAGGCTAATCTTTTGACTTTAATTGCGGTGTTTTATGTTAGAAGTTTTTAATTATTATAGTCATATTTAGTAGTCTCATGGCTTCTAGATTTCTTGCTAAGCATTTTACCATTCTAAGATTATATAAAACATCTTCCCCAATTTTTTCCCAGTATTTTATATTATCACCTATTCTCAATAAAATATTTACTCACGTAACCCCCCAGTATCACCGGGGGTCACTCTATTCCTTGGAATTTAGCTAAAGTTTGGCTTAAGCATTTGTTATCTAATTTGTTTGAAGTCTATTACCCTCTCAAATATGTTTGTGAACTCTGGGGGCCTGATGTTTTCCTGGCACTAAGCTCCTTATCTGTCCTGCATACGCTATGCACATACTAACTGCATCAGCCCTAATGTGGAACTCACCTCTTCTGATTTTTACAAAAACCACTCATACAAGGCGTCTGGGTGCATGTATTTGTGTATATGGAAGAATGGAAGACTTTACTGAAGTTTAAAGAGATAAGGAGAGGGGTGCCCGTATCACAGGAATGCGAATAATTTTTTTTTTTTTTTTTTTTTTTTTGAGACAATCTTGTTGCGTTGCCCATGCTGGAGTGCAGTGGTGCAATCTTGGCTCACTGCAACTTTCACCTCCTGGGTTCAAGCTATTCTGCTGCCTCAGTCTCCCAAGTAGTTGGGATTACAGGCGTGTGCCACCATGCCCAGCTAATTTTTGTATTTTTAGTAGAGATGGGGTTTAGCCATGTTGGTCAGGCTGGTCTCGAACTCCTAACCTCAAATGATTAGCCCACCTTGGCCTCCCAAAGGGATTACAGGCATGAGCCACCACTCCCAGCCCACAGTAATGCAAATAATTTTAAAATTAATATTAGTTGGCGGGGTGTGGTGGCTCACACCTGTAATCCAAACACTCTGGGAGGTCGAGGTGGGCAGATCAGAAGCTTTCCCTTGCCTTCACTCACTCTAGAGGCTCTCACCTGCTCACCAAGTGGCTTGTTCCATGTTTCCCAAGGAAAGACAGCCCCTCCCTGCAGTGAATTATGGTACCAGTTAAGACAATTTGTTTATATCCCCCAGACTCCTTTTTTTTTTTTGAGACCCAGTCTCATTCTGTTGCCAGGGCTGGAATTCAATGGCTCAATCTTGGCTCACTGCAACCTCCGCCTCCCAGGTTCAAGTGATTCTGCCTCATGCTCCCGAGTAGCTGGGCTTACAGGTGCACACAACCACACCCAGCTAATTTTTTTGTATTTTTAGTAGAGATGGGGTTCACCACGCTGGCTAGACTGGTCTCAAACTCCTGACCTCAAGTGATCTGCCTGCCTCAGCCTCTCAAAGTGCTGGGACTACAGATATGAGCTACCACGCCTGGCCTAGACTCCTTTTTAAAGGATTTATTATTTTGTTTTAGACAGAATCTCGCTCTGTTGTGTAGGCTGGAGTGCACTGGTGTGATCTCAGTTACACTGCAACCTCCACCTCCCAGGTTCAAGCGATTCTCCTGCCTCAACCTCCTGAGTAGCTGGGATTAGGCTCGCACCACCATGCCCGGCTAATTTTTGTATTTTTAGTAGAGATGGGGGTTTCACCATGTTGGTCAGGCTGGTCTGGAACTCCTGACCTCGTGATCTGCCCAACTCAGCCTCTCAAAGTGCTGGAATTACGGGTGTGAGTCGTCATGCCCGGCCAAGGGTTTTTAAAAATATGTATATTGCATTTTTAGATGTTTTGTCATGAGTTTAGGGTACCCTTTAAAATTTTTAAATACACCTATGACCTGGTAATTCTTCTAATAATCTGTCATGTAGAAATGTTCATTACAAGGCTATCCCTTACAGCATTAATCTATACCAGCAGACATTGTAGAAAGCTTCAATTTCAATAGAGAAATAGGTAAATTGTGAAGTGTCCATAATAAGGATATTCTGCTGCTATGAAAAACGGTGAGGAAGATTTACACCTGATATGAAAGACTGTCAGCCAATGACATCTAAAGTTAATCAAGAAAATGGCCAGGCACAGTAGCTCACTCCTGTAATCCCAGAGCTTTGGGAGGCCGTGGAGGGCAGATCATTTGAGGTCAGGAGTTTGAGACCAGCCTGGCCAACATGATGAAACCCTGTCTCTACTAAAAAAATACAAAAATTAGCTGGCCATGGTGGCAGGCATCAGTAATCCCAGCTACTTGGGAGGCTGAGGCACGAGAATCACTTGAACCCAGTAGGCGAAGGTTGTAGTGAGCTGAGATTGTGCCACTTCACTCCAGCCTGGGGGATAGAGTGAGACTCAGTCTCAAATAATAATAATAATGTAATAAAATTAATCAAGGAAATATTACAGGCAATGTAGTTAGTGGGTGAAAATTAAAGTTGTAAAACATTGTATATAGGATGATTCCATCTTTATTTTTGAAGTATGTTTTTGGTATAAAGTCAGTATGTGCCTGTGAGAAGGTTTGGAAAGATACACAGAAAAATATTAACAGTGTTTATTGCTAAGAAATATGAGTGGAGATGAGGAAAGCTTTTTCTTTTACATCTCTAGATTATGTGAATTTTTCACAATGAGCATTAATTTATTTTGTAAAAAAAATAAATATTTTTATGGCAGAAAAATACTATCTAAATGTCAAAATGAAAGCCTGGAGCAAGAGAGAAGATGGTCCCACTTTTTATGGCCCCATCTAACATGTGTCCAGAGAGCACAGTCAGACTCAAATCATGTTCAGGAGCCCTTGAGGCACTGAAGATGTTTAGGTTGGAGAAGGCAAGACTTGGAGAAGACCTGAGGGCTCTCCTCAGGTATTTTAAGGACTGTCATGTAACCTGTGACCCTGGAGAAAGACAGGCTGGAATTACAGACAGTGTGATTTTTATCTAAGGTAAGAAAGAACTTCCTAAGAGTCCAAGTTGTCATTTCAAACCCACTTTGCATCTGGCTGTGCTGCAGGCTGCTAGGTTTTGTTCCAGCTCTAGCTCTCAAACCAAGCCATTCCTCATCCTAGATCTCTGATGCTAACCCCTTAATGCTAGCTCCTGCTTTGCTATTTATTTATTTAAGACAGCGTCTTGCTCTGTCGCCCAGGCTAGAGTGCAGTGGCACGATCTCGGCTCACTGCAACCTCCGTCTCCTGGGTTCAAGCAATTCTCCCACCTCAGCCTCCCAAGTGCTGGGATTACAGGTGTGCGCCACCACGCCCGGCTAATTTTTGTATTTTTAGTAGAGACTGGGTTTTGCCATGTTGGCCAGGCTGGTCTTGAAATCCCAACCTCAAGTGATCCACCCCCCTCAGCTTCCCAAAGTGCTGTGATTACAGGCGTGAGCCACAGTGCCCGGCCTCCTGCTTTGCTTTCTATCTGCTCCTTAGATTGGATGTTCCAGATTGTCTCTTCCCTTGCCCATTGCTCCTTCTTTACCTAGTGATGTGGGTATGAGCCAGCCTTTCCCATTTCTATGCCCAGGTCCCTATACCCAAACGCCCTACCCTGCCTTCTGCCTGGGAGGAATCGGATACTTACGAACAGTGGTACTGGATGTTTGCGAAGGTAGCATGTTCCGTGTCTCCAAAGTTGGGGAAGCAAAAATGTACACTTACCTGTTGAGAATATTACTGAAAGGATGTGTATCAGTTGCATTTCTTTGCTTATAAGTAACAAAGCTGTCTCTGGCCAACTTAAGCCAAAACTGAAAGAACATTGAGTAACTGAAGAGTCTGGAGAATCAGTCCAGGAACCAGAAACATCAAGGTAGTTGCAACCCTCGAACCATCTTTTCAAGGTGACATCTCTGGAATGGGTGAACCTCCACATGTTTTCAGTCCATATTTCACTCTACTCAGAGCTCAGAATCCAAGGAGCAGAAGTTTTGAATGGCCAGGCTATTCCAGGAGCTGTAACTGAGTGGCAGGGGTCTGGGGTAGGGGAAGTGAAAGGAAGATTCTGACTCCAGAGCCTGTGAAGGCCTCTGAAGACCCCTCCTGTGGCTCTCATCAGGGGAGCAAGACACCTGATTTAAAACCCCCTCAGGTGGCCGCGGTGGCTCACGCCTGTAATCCCAGCACTTTGGGAGGCCAAGGCGGGTGGATCATGAGATCTGGAGATCGAAACCATCCTGGCCAACATGGTGAAACCCCATCTCTACTAAAATTACAAAAATTAGCCGGGCGTGGTGGCACTTGCCTGTAGTCCCAGCTACTCAGGAGGCTGAGGCAGGAGAATCACTTGAACCCAGGAGGCGGAGGTTGCAGTAAGCCAAGATCATGCCACTGTACTCCAGCCTGGCTACAGAGTGAGACTTCGTCTCAAAAACAAAAAACAAAAACAAACAAACAAAAAGACTTCAAGCCCAAATGCAGTAGAGGGCAGATCAACCCCCAAAAACACACAAAGAGTCAGGGGCTGTTAGGAAAGGGGAAGGACACTGGGTTGCCAAAAGAATGATCCTCAGAGAAACGTTGCACTGCATTAGTGGATCCTAGATGCTGGACTTTGGTAGACTTTGAAAAAAAAAGGTTTTCACTAAGTAAATTCATTAAAACAAAATGCTGTCTGTCATCAGTAGCATTTTATAAAGAAAGTCATTAATATCACAAAGCAAAAAATTTAAAAAGTCCTTAAAGTGAATCAGTTTACTTCTTGTTAGACTCATATTGAATTTTCCTTGTTTCCCTCATTTCCCTGGTGACCACCAGACACAGCATGGCCCCCATTAGGAGACAGGGTGTCAGAGTCACTGGACCAAATGATCTATAAATTCCCTACTAACTCCAGGTCTCTGTGATTCCAGTGGTATCTTGCTATTAGAATAGTGGTTCTCAAATGGGGCAATTTTGTCCCCTGGGAGACATTTGGCCAGCTCTAGAGACATTTCTAGTTGTCACAGCTGGGGACCGAGGGACATCGGGGGAGGCCAGGGATGCTCCTCAGCATCCTACAATGCACAGGACAGCCCCTCCCAACAAAGAAACATCCAGCCCCAAATGTCAATAATGCTGAGGTTGAGAAACTTTGCTGGAGACAGAAGCAATCCCATTAGACGATTAATTAAATGCAACCCTATCCCATTAGGACAGGATTAGAAAATAGTGTGGTTGGGTACTGCTGCAGCCTTTATTCATGAGGTGGAATTTTTGTTCCATTAAGGTATAACTGCTTCTTCAAAATAAAATGTATTTTTTTTTAAACACAAAAGTACAACCCAAATGTCCATCAGTGACAGACTGGATTAAGAAAATGTGGCACATAAACACCATGGAATACTATGTAGCCATAAAAAAAGGATGAGTTCGTGTCCTTTGTAGGGACATGGATGCAGCTGGAAACCATCATTCTCAGCAAACTATCACAAGAACAGAAAACCAAACACCACATGTTCTCACTCACAGGTGGGAACTGAACAATGAGATCACTTGGACTCGGGAAGGGGAACATCACACACCGGAGCCTATCATGGGGAGGGGGGAGGGGGGAGGGATTGCATTGGGAGTTACACCTGATGTAAATGACGAGTTGATGGGTGCTGACGAGTTGATGGGTGCAGCACACCAACATGGCACAAGTATACATATGTAACAAACCTGCACGTTATGCACATGTACCCTAGAACTTAAAGTATAAGAAAAACAAAACAAAAAAAACACACACACACAAAAGTAGTACTGTCATTTTTGGAAAAAGGCAGAAGAAAACAAACCATTCTTGGCCCCAGCCTGTTCTCTTTCTGATCTGTTTGCTCCTGGCTGTCTATTAGCATCTCAAATAGCACCCAAAACGGGACTCAACTCTCCCACCGCCCCAACCTGTTCCTCCCCAGATCGTCCCACCTGAGCAGCTGACACCCAAGCCGTCTGAGCCGCCCTAGACTCTTCTCTTTCTCACACCCATGTGGAGTTGAGTCTGTCAGCAACTCCTGCCAGTTCTCCTTTATAATGTGTTGTAAATCTGCTCACTTTTCACCCCTTGTGTGCAACCACCAAGTCCTGAGCCCCATCAGAAATTCCCCCACTGCTGCAGCGGTCTCCTGACTGCTCTTCTGTACCTGTTCTCACCCATCACAGGCATTTCTCCTCACATCAGTCAAAGAGACCTTAACAGATTACTCAGATTATGTTGTACCCCAGCTCAGAATCTGCCAGTGGCATCCATGACCCTTAGAAAAAAGATCCCAGCTTCTCACCATGACCACAGCGCCTGCTCCCTCTGCACCCGCCCCCACCCTTGTGAGCCGCCCTATTTCTGCTCCTCAGCCATACCAAGCACATATCGTGGCTGGATCTGTTGCACCTGCTGTCCTCTTAGCCAGGAACATCTCCTGATAGACCTTCTCATGGCTCCCTCCCCCACAGCATTCAGGATCCCTGGGGTCTCACCTCCTCACAGCCTTCCCTGATCACCCCGTGGAACCCCAGTCCTCTCCTCCCTACCACTCTCCATACCCTGGCCTGCTTGATCTTATTAGTATTCATCATATCATGTTATGGTTTTATTTGTTCATTTATTTTTATTGTTTTCTTCCACCTGTAATGCAAACTCCCTAAGGGCTGGAATTTGTCTTGTTCTCTGCTGAATCTCCAGCACCTAAAATAGTATTTATACACGGTAATCACTCAATACATATTTGCTGAATGAATTATTAACATTTTGGTAAGAGCCTTCCAGTCTCTCATCTATCTGTTTTATACTAAATAATTTTTTTTTTTTTTTTTTTTTTGAGACAGAGTCTCACTCTGTCACCAGGCTGGAGTGCAGTGGCGCAATCTTGGCTCACTGCAACCTTCGCCTCCCAGGTTCAAGTGATTCTCCTGCCTCAGCCTCCTGCATAGCTGGGACTACAGGCGCACGCCACCACACCCAGCTAATTTTTGTATTTTTAGTAGAGACATGGTTTCACCATGTTTGCTAGGATGGTCTCGATCGCTCTACCTTGCAATCTGCCTCAGCCTCCCAAAGTGCTGGGATTACAGGTGTGAGCTACCGCACCCGGCTTTTACTAAATTATTTTCTATAAAATATATAACACTATCAGCTGGGCACAGTGGCTCATGCCTATAATCCGAGCACTTTGGGAGGCCGAGGCAGGCAGATTACCTGAGGTCAGGAGTTTGAGACCAGCCTGGCCAACGTGGTGAAACCCTGTCTCTACTAAAAATACAAAAATTAGCCAGGTGTGGTGGCAGGCCCCTGTAATCCCAGCTACTTGGGAGGCTGAGGCAGGAGAATTGCTTGAATCTGGGAGATGGAGGTTGCAGTGAGCTGAGATTGTGCCACTGCACTCCAGCCTGGGCAACACATTGAGACTCAAGTCTCAAAAGTAAAATTTAAAAAAATATATATACACACACACACACACACACACACATATAAAAACACTATCGGCCGGGCGCGGTGGCTCAAGCCTGTAATCCCAGCACTTTGGGAGGCCGAGACGGGTGGATCACGAGGTCAGGAGATCGAGACCATCCTGGCTAACACAGTGAAACCCCGTCTCTACTAAAAAATACAAAAAAAAAACTAGCCGGGCGAGGTGGCGGGCGCCTGTAGTCCCAGCTACTCGGGAGGCTGAGGCAGGAGAATGGCCTGAACCCGGGAGGCGGAGCTTGCAGTGAGCTGAGATCCGGCCACTGCACTCCAGCAAGGGGGACAGAGTGAGACTCCGTCTCAAAAAAAAAAAAAAAAAAAAAAACACTATCAAACTTTGCATCTCAGTATTTAAAAATTTACTCTTTTTTTTTTTTTTTTTGAGACAGAGTCTTGCTCTGTCACCCAGGCTGGAGTGCAGTGGTGCGATCTTGGCTCACTGCAAGCTCCGCCTCCCGGGTTCATGCCATTCTCCTGCCTCGGCCTCCCGAGTAGCTGGGACTACAGGTGCCTGCTGCCACACCCGGATAATTTTTTTGTATTTTTAGTAAAGATGGGGTTTCACCGTGTTAGCCAGGATGGTCTCAATCTCCTGACCTCGTGATCCGCCCGCCTCAGCCTCCCAAAGTGCTGGGATTATAGGCTTGAGCCACCGCACCCGGCCTAAAAATTTACTCTTATACCTGAAACCTGTTTTATGTTATTAACTCTTCATAAACATTTTAATAGTGGCATACCATTCCTTTGGGTAAAGAGATCAATATCTTCTCTTTGAACATTTAAGTTATTCTCATCTTTTGCTACATACAGTAAGTATCTCTGCAGTGGACATATTTGCCCCTTGACTTTTTTTTTTCTTTATTTTGAGTAATTTTCTTAGGATGCATCCTAAAACTGGAATGACTGGATCAAAGCACATGAGTGCTTTGATGCCTTTCCAGTTCTTAATGCATACTGTAAAAATAACATTATCCTTCATTTTTCCTTTTTCTTCCATCCTCAGTCATGTGCTGCCTGCAAAAGCCCTGAGCTGACTTCAAACCTCTTCAACATTTATGGGAAGAGCCCTCTGATTGTGTACTTTCTCCAGAACTACGTCGGTCTGCAGCAGCACGGCAAGAATGTGTTGATAGTCAGAAGGGAAAAGACCATGAGCACCCCATATCCTTGTCACTGTGGTCAGGGTGCACACTGCTCCAGGCCCCCATGTCCTCTTCCCAGAAGCAAAGGTCAGGGAATGGCACCCAGGCCTTAGCACAGCGCCTGGCACACCATGTGTACTCGCCAGAGGTGGCCAGTGGTATGAGCCTCAGGGTCAGAATCGTGCTCATCTTAGTTCCAAATCTAGAGCCAGCCTTGTGAACTGGCCGTGAGACCCTGGGGTGTGTCAAATTTCCTTGTGTGCAAAATCTCTTTCCACCTACCAGAATGAATGTGCTAACTCGGTATTCTAACATACGTTGAAACCAAGTAATGCTTCCCCAACACTCGTTGACCCCAGAGTATGTACTGACCAGGAATTTTGTTGTCCACATGTATGTTTCATCTAACACCTTCCTCAGACACACTCCTGCCTTAGACCCATCAGCAAATCCCTGACCCTGTTGCCATTTATCCTAAAGATCGAATAGAAAGCTCAGATGTCAAGAAAACAGTTGTGGTTGGCCAGGCGTGGTGGCTCATGCCTGTAATTCCAGCACTGTGAGAGCCAAGATGAGTGGATCATCTGAGGTAAGGAGTTCGAGACCAGCCTGGTTAACACGATGAAACCCTGTCTCTAGTAAAAATAAAAAAAAAATTAGGTGGGCCTGGTGGTGCATGCCTATAATCCCAGCTACTTGGGAGGCTGAGGCAGGAGAATCGCTTGAACCCAGGAGGCAGAGGTTGCAGTGACCCGAGATTGCGCCATTGCACTCCAGCCTGGGCAGCAAGAGCGAAACTCCATCTCAAAAAAAAAGAAAAGAAAAAAGAAAATAAGTGTGGCATATGTTGGCGTCCTGAGTCTTAGCAGCTTACCATAGGAGTCAGAGAACACGGGTTCTATTTGGAATCAAACTGGTCTATTGGTTCAAATAGACCTGGACTCAGGAACCAACTCTCCTGCAAACTGAGTGATTTGAGATAAGTTCCAGCTTCTCTCTGTGCGTCATTTTTTTCACCTGTAAAATAGGGATAAGAGTACCTGCCTCATAGGGCTATTATGCAGATTACAGACACAACAGAGATAAGTGTCTGGCAGATAACAGGGGCTGAGATGATCCACGTCTACATTGAGCTCCCCAACAGAAGGAGTTTTGTAATGAACTAGGGAGAACTTTGCATCGTCTGCTGCATAGAACTCCATGTCCACAAACTTACTTACATGTTCTATAGGGAGAGAGTAGTAACAAAAACTCACATTTCATAGTGTTTTATTTCTTGCAACATGTTTTCCCAAACATCACTTCATTGTTCTCTAAAGACAGTTTAGTGTAGTGGAAGGAATTTGGGTTGGGATACACAGCCTTAGATTTGAGTCCCAGTTTAGCAACCACTGGCTTTAAGGTCTTATGTGCACAGCTCGACCTCCAAACTCAATATCTTTATCCATTCATTCCTAAAATTTGGATAGTTATACCAAACTTGTAGTGTTGTGATGAGGATTAAATGGCATACAGCTGATACTACATGAATAACTACCACAATTATGATTCACATCATCTAAAGTGGGCATTATTATCTCTGTTTTACAGATATGGAAATGGAGGCACAGAGGATGACTGCTATCTTGTCTGAGGTCCCACAGCTTGTGGCAAGTGTAGCTGAGATTCTAATCAATCAAGAAGGGGTGGAAGGAGGGCAGAGCAGAGGGAGAATTTTTTTTTTTTTTTTTTTGAGACAGAGTCTCGCTCTGTTGCCCAGGCTGGAGTGCAGTGGCGCAATTTCGGCTCACCGCAACGTCTGCCTCCTGGGTTCAAGCGATTCTCCTGCCTCAGCCTCCCAAGTAGCTGGGATTACAGGCATGTGCCACTATGCCCAGCTAATTTTTTTTTTTTTTTTTTTTTTTTTTGAGATGGAGTCTCACTCTGTCACCCGGGCTGGAGTACAGTGGCGTGATCTTGGCTCACTGCAAGCTCTGCCTCCTGGGTTCACACCATTCTCCTGCATCAGCCTCCCAAGTAGCTGGGACTACAGGTGCCCCCCACCACGCCCGGCTAATTTTTTCTATTTTTTAGTAGAGACAGGGTTTCACTGTGTTAGCCAGGATGGTCTTGATCTCCTGACCTTGTGATCCGCCCACCTCAGCCTCCCAAAGTGCTGGGATTACGGGTGTGAGCCACCGCGCCTGGCCGAGAATGTTTTTATATACAAATGAGATGGACAATGAGGCCTTGGGCTGAGAGAAAAGGAAAGCTGGAAGCCCTTCCTATTCACCGCTGTGATAATAGAGTAAGAATTTCAGATGACAGTCTAAAAAAGTATTTCTTAGCCCTGCCTTCCATCCACAGGGGCAGAGGAGGCCTTTATTCCTAGGTAGAGAATGCCTGGCCACAGATAGGATAGCCTCTTCCCTCCAAAGCAGGACATGGTCAAAGAACAGGAGAGTCATTTCCTGCTCAGATTTCAAGTATCTTATGCAGAAATGCAGGGCGTTTTCCCTGCTCTGTCCTCCATGCCCCTCCTCCCCATGCACTGCGCTCATGCCACTAATAATGCAGCGTCAACGAAGTTCGACAGTACGGGGATTTCCTTAACAGCGGAAGCTACTGACTGCACCCCAACATATACTGATGTCATCAGCGAGACCCTGTGCAGCATGAAGAAGCGGAAAGACAACCTCAATCAGTTGTACCAGCGTCACTGGAGTGAATGGAATTATTTTGACAAGCATCTAAAGGAACTGCAAGACAACTTCTCCAGGTATGGAAGGGGCTTTGGGGAATGCCATTGCTCCAGCACTCATCTTTTGCAGCACATTGTCATCATCATCATCATTTTTAAATGGGTTGGTGGGGGCGGGGGGGTTTCCTGTAACTATCATAAGCATAATCAGCTTTCTTGTGGTCAGAATATAAACTCCTAATAACAGAGACCAGAGCTTTTTTTGTTTGTTTTTTGTTTTTTCTAACTACAAAAACATTATGTGTTCAATGAAAGCAAACAAAGGATCCGGAAAACCACATAAAAGTACCAAGAGGCCGGGCGCGGTGGCTCAAGCCTGTAATCCCAGCACTTTGGGAGGCCGAGACGGGCGGATCACGAGGTCAGGAGTTCGAGACCATCCTGGCTAACACGGTGAAACCCCGTCTCTACTAAAAAATACGAAAAACTAGCCGGGCGAGGTGGCGGGCGCCTGTAGTCCCGGCTACTCGGGAGGCTGAGGCAGGAGAATGGCGTAAAAACCCGGGAGGCGGAGCTTGCAGTGAGCTGAGATCCAGCCACTGCACTCCAGCCTGGGCGACACAGCGAGACTCCGTCTCAAAAAAAAAGAAGTACCAAGAGATACACATTGCCAACATTTTCCCGTAAATCCTTCCAGTCTTTTTTTTCTGGGCCCATATATCTGTATCACTAAATAAAGTAGTAGAATCATATTGTCAGTCTGTTTTTTAGAACTATTTTTGGCCGGGCGCGGTGGCTCAAGCCTGTAATCCCAGCACTTTGGGAGGCCGAGACGGGTGGATCACAAGGTCAGGAGATCGAGACCATCCTGGCTAACCCGGTGAAACCCCGTCTCTACTAAAAAATACAAAAAACTAGCCGGGCGAGGTGGCGAGCTTCTGTAGTCCCAGCTACTCGGGAGGCTGAGGCAGGAGAATGGCGTGAACCCGGGAGGTGGAGCTTGCAGTGAGCTGAGATCCGGCCACTGCACTCCAGCCTGGGCGACAGAGCGAGACCCCGTCTCAAAAAAAAAAAAAAAAAAAAAAGAACTATTTTTTCCCACTTTGCAACATATTATGGACATTTTCCTCTGTCTTCTGCCTTTTTCAAAATTGTTATTTTACTTAGAAAAACCTTTCAGAAAGTTGATAGTACACTGAACAAGCATGTGCCATCAGGCATTTACCAAGTATTCACATTTTGCCCCATTTGCTTGCTTTCTCTAATATCTAATCCAAATTCAAATTTCCCCAATTGTCCCCAACTGTATTTTTATTTTTGGAGACAGGGTCTTACTCAGTCACCCAGGCTGGAGTGCAGCAGCTCAATTACAGCCCACTGCAGCTTCGAACTCCTGGGTTCAAGTGATCCTCCTGCCTTAACCTCCTCTGGAGTGCTGGGATTACAGACATGAGCCACCGTGCCTAACTCAATGTGTCTTTTTTGGCTTTACCTGCTGCTCCAGGATCCAATCAAGAATCATGAACTATATTTTGTTTTTTGTTTTTTTGAGACAGAGTCTCAGTCTGTCGCCCAGGCTGGAGTGCAGTGGTGTGATCTTGGCTTACTGCAGCCTCTGCCTCCTGGGCTCAAGCAATCCTCCCACCTCAGCCTCCCGAGTAGCTGGGACGATAGGTGTGCCCCAACATGCCCGGCTAATTTTTGTATTTTTAGTAGACAAGGGGATTCGCCATGTTGCCAGGCTGGTCTCAAACTCCTGACCTCAGGTGATCTGCCCCAGCCTCAGCCTCCCAAACTGTTGAGATTATAGACGTGAGCCACTGTGCCTAGCCAGAAATTATATTTAGTTTTATCCTTTGGGATCTTTGAATCTATAACAGTATCCTGCCTCTGCCTTTTATTAATTGTTTTTTACGACATGGGCTTTTTTGAAAAGCTCAAGCCACACTCTGGGTTTTTCTGATATTTCCTCAAAGTATCATTGAATTTGTTCCAATATAGCCTATTCCTATACACTGGACATTAGGTCTACGCTAGAGGTTTGATTAGATTCAAGTTAAATCCTTTTGCCCAGAATCTTTCACAGATGATGCATGTATGTGTGTACACACACACACACACACACACACACACATATATATATATATATAGTTTATTTATTTTTTTCTTTTTTTTTGAGACGGAGTCTTGCTCTCTCTCCCAGGCTGGAGCGCAATGGCACAATCTCGGCTCACTGCAAGCTTCACCCCCACAGGTTCACGCCATTCTCCTGCCTCAGCCTCCCGAGTAGCTGGGACTACAGGCGCCTGCCACCACGCCTGGCTAATTTTTTATATTTTTAGTAGAGACGGGGTTTCACCGTGTTAGCCAGGATGGTCTCGATCTCCTGACCTCATGATCTGCCCGCCTTGGCCTCCCAAAGTGCTGGGATTACAGGTGTGAGCCACCATGACTGGCCTTTTAATTTTGAATTTTTAGTAGAGACGGGGTTTCACCATGTTGGCCAGGATGGTCTCGACCTCTTGACCTCAAAGTGCTAGGATTATAGGCATGAGCCACCGCACCCAGCCCATTAAGCTTTATTTATTCTATAGTTCATTGTCCCAACAGATATTTTCAGCACCTTCTGGGTACCAGGCATTATGATTGCTTACATATCTGTCTCTCCCAATGGTTGTAACAAGCCTTGATGGCAGGATCCATGGAATGGCCGAGGCTAAGGTAGGAATACAGGTATTTTTACTTACTGGTTCTGTTACCATGGACTATTAAACTATTTTTGCCTTTTTGAGGCCACAGGTAGGTCCTGGTATGGGGCTAAGTTCTAGTCATGGAATAAAAAATGGAAGGGTTATTTGCACATAGCTCACTGATCCTCAGTTGTTTTGTTGCACTTCAGTCATTTAATAGTATTTCCTAGTTTGTAGGGGATTATTGATCAAATAAATTAAGGTCTGTAAAGACTTTTCTCAGAACTAGGCCCATAGGTAGGTAATTGTATCAGTTATAATTATGTTTGGCTTAGAATGACAGAAAAACTCAAACAGTGGCTAAAATTTATTACAATTTCTTTTCTCTCATTTACAAGGACTCCAGTAGATATGAAAGTTCATAGTGACAGGGTCTTTTTTTTTTATTTGAGATGGAGTCTCACTCTGTTACCCAGGCTGGAGTGCAGTAGCACAATCTCGGCTCACTGCAAGCTCCGCCCACCAGGTTCATGCCATTCTCCTGCCTCAGCCTCCCGAGTAGCTGGAACTACAGGCGCCCACCACCACGCCTGGCTAATTTTTTTGTATTTTTAGTAGAGACGGGGTTTCACAATGCTTGCCAGGATGGTCTCGATCTCCTGACCTCGTGATCCACCCGCCTCGGCCTCCCAAAGTGCTGGGATTATAGGCGTGAGCCACTGTGCCCGGCCAAGGTCTTTTATCATATTGCTCCACTAGCTTCAGCCCATGATTTAGCTTCATAGTAAAAAACGGCTGCTCAAGTTCCAGCCACCAGGTCCACATTTCATCCAGTTCAAAGGAAGATGAGTTCAAAGAAATGTATTTCTTCTAGAAGTTGCAAATAACCCTTCCATTCCATGGCCAGAACGTTTTGAAGTTCAGAACTAGTTTAAAGTTAACATTAAATTCACATAGAATATCCAGGGTTAACTTTACAGCTTATACATTTCAGAAATAAAGGATCTCCTGTTTAATAAATAAATTCTTATTAGGTGAATTATCATAGTAAAGATTTTTTTGCCAGGAGGAAGTTTGTAACTGTGCGTTAGAAGTTGCATTGCTAAATACATTACACTTTTTGTTGTTTAAGATATTAAACACCGCTGAGCGCGGTGGCTCACACCTGTAATCCCAGCACTTGGGGAGGCTGAGGTGGGTGGATCATGAGGTCAAGAGATTGAGACCATCCTGGCTAACACTGTGAAACCCCATCTCTACTAAAAATGCAAAAAATTAACCGGGCGTGGTAGCAGGCGCCTGTAGTTCCAGCTACTTAGGAGGCTGAGGCAGGAGAATCGCTTGAACCTGGGAGGTGGAGATTGCAGTGAGCCAAGATCATGCCACTGCACTCCAGCCTGGGCGACAGAGCGAGACTCCATCTCAAAAAAAAAAAAAAAGAAGACCGGGCGCGGTGGCTCAAGCCTGTAATCCCAGCACTTTGGGAGGCCGAGGCGGGCGGATCACAAGGTCAGGAGATCGAGACCACAGTGAAACCCCGTCTCTACTAAAAATACAAAAAATTAGCCGGGCGCGGTGGCGGGCGCCTGTAGTCCCAGCTACTCAGGAGGCTGAGGCAGGAGAATGGCGGGAACCCGGGAGGCGGAGCTTGCAGTGAGCCGAGATCGCGCCACTGCACTCCAGCCTGGGCAACAGCGTGAGACTCCGTCTCAAAAAAAAAAAAAAAGAAAAGAAAAGATATTGTTGAGAAGCTCATCATGCCTTATATTAATAAAGTGATTCTCAAAGTTTTGTCTACAGATAAAAATTGTGCCTTAAAACACACCTGTGCTGCTAGACATCCAGGCAGGGTTACTCTTAAGGAAGTAGGATAGTGACTGAGCAGAGACATGAGGCGGCTTCTAAGGAGCTGGCAGCGTTCTCTTTCTCATTCTGAGTGCTGGTTACATGGACGTGTTCAGTATATGAAAATGTCATGAGCTGCACACTTAGAATCTGTGCACTCCTAGTTTCTACGTTATACTTCAATATATGCTTTGTAAATGGTCACGCAGATCTATCAGTTTACAGGACATACAGAACATTGAGGACATGTTAATTACTCCAGCCTTTTTCTATATGTCTCTGTGTTTTCTCCTCAGGGAAATGAAGAATATTGATCAAAAAGCAGCAGATAAAAAAAAGGCAAACCACATGTTCGTCCCACCTTCAGCCTTCAATGAGGAATCACCTGACAAAAAAATGAAGGGAAGTCTCCAGAGAGAAATTGAGTTTCTTTTACAGTTTGTTCGAACAAAAACCATGGGAAATGTAGAAGTGTGAACAGTGTAAGAATAAGAATTATTTTATTTTATTTTTTTGAGACAGAGTCTCACTGTCTCCTCAAGGCTGACTGCAGTGGTGCCATCATAGCTCACTGCAGCCTCCACCTCCCAGGCTCAAGCAATCCTCCCACTTCAGCCTCCTGAGTAGCTGGGACCACAGGTGTGTGCCACCACGCCCGGCTCATTTTTTATTTTTGTAGAGATGGGGGTCTCACTGTGTTGCCCAGGCTGGAAAATTCTTTTTTTTTTTTTTTTGAGACGGAGTCTTGCTCTGTCACCCAGGCTGGAGTGCAGTGGCCGGATCTCAGCTCACTGCAAGCTCCGCCTCCCGGGTTTACGCCATTCTCCTGCCTCAGCCTCCCGAGTAGCTGGGACTACAGGCGCCTGCCACCTTGCCCGGCTATTTTTTTGTATTTTTTAGTAGAGACGGGGTTTCACCGTGTTAGCCGGGATCGTCTCTCGATCTCCTGACCTCGTGATCCGCCCATCTCGGCCTCCCAAAGTGCTGGGATTACAGGCTTGAGCCACCGCGCCCGGCCTGGAAAATTCTTAAAACATAGGAAAGAGCATATAAAAGTTCACTTATGGCCAGGCACTGTGGCTCACACCTGTAATCCCACTACTTTGGGAGGCCGAGGTGGGCAGATCATGAGGTCAAGAGATGGAGACCATCCTGGCCAACATAGTGAAACCCCACCTCTACTAAAAATACAAAAATTAGCTGGGCATGCCTGTAATCCCAGCTACTCGGGAGGCTGAGGCAGGAGAATTGCTTGAATCCGGGAGGCGGAGGTTGCAGTGAGCCAAGATCACGCCACTGCACTCCATCCTGGAGACAGAACTAGACTCCATCTCAAAAAAAAGTTCACTTTTATGTATTACTCACACTACTCTCATTTTAGTTTTAGTGTTATTATTGGTGATAGTAAGGACTACTAATGATTTGTACTTCCTCTATACCAAGCATTGGCCTATGTACTTTATGAAGTGTATGAGACAGAGCTCCTTGGTTGCATGTGCCAGGAAGCCAGATCAAACTAGCTTAAATGGAAGGAGAATGTAGCAGCTTAAATAACTGGGAAGGCCATGACAGGCCATCTGCAGGCATATTAAACCTAAGAACTTGATATTTTCAGGCTCTTTCTCTCTCTGTCTCTTGATCCTTTTCCCTTCTGTGGGCTGAATTCTTTTTCAAGCTGCCTCTGCCTCAGGGCCATGGACAGCCCAAGTCTGTCTCATAGTCCTGACCTAAAAAGCCATGTTCACTTTGCTGGAGTACATCTTCTAGTAGTTCCCAACAAAAAAGGCATATGGGAAATATTTGAGTCTTTGCATGTCCAAAACATCTTTTTTTTTTTTTTTTTGAGATGGAGTCTCCTTCTGTCACCCAGGCTGCAGTGCAGTGGCACGATCTTGGCTCACTGCAACCTCCTTCTCCTGGGTTCAGGCAGTTCTCCTGCCTCAGCCTCCCCCAGTAGCTGGGACTAAAGGTGCGTGCCACCATGCCCAGCTAATTTTTTTTTTTTTTTTAGCAGAGATGAGGTTTCACCGTGTTTGCCAGGCTAGTCTCAAACTCTTGACCTCAGGTGATCCGCCCACCTCGGCCTCCCAAAATGCTGGGATTACAGGTGTGAGCCACCATGCCCGGCCCTTTGTTCTATTTTTAAAAAATTATTTAAGAGATGAGATCTTGCTGTGTTGCCCAGGCTGGTCTGCAACTCCTGAACTCAAGTGATCCTCTGGCCTTGGCCTCCCAAAGTGCTGGGATTACAGATATGAAAAAATGTCTTTGTTCTTGATTAATATTTGGCAAATGTTTTGCTGGGAATAAAATTCTAAGTTAAAAGTCAATATTCTACAGAATTTTGGAAAATTTTTCCTGCGTCCTACTTTTGCTGCTGAGAAGTCTCATGCTATTCTGATTCCTATGGCTTTGTGGGTCACTGTTTTTCCCCCTGTGGGAACTTTTAGGATATTGTCTTCATTCTTTTTTTTTTTTTTTTTGAGACGGAGTCTCGCTCTGTAGCCCAGGCTGGAGTGCAGTGGCGGGATCTCAGCTCACTGCAAGCTCCGCCTCCCGGGTTCATGCCATTCTCCTGCCTCAGCCTCCCGAGTAGCTGGGACTACAGGCGACTGCCACTGTGCCTGGCTAGTTTTTTGTATTTTTTAGTAGAGACGGGGTTTCACCATGTTAGCCAGGATGGTCTCGATCTCCTGACCTCGTGATCTGCCCGTCTCGGCCTCCCAAAGTGCTGGGATTACAAGCTTGAGTCACCGCGCCCGGCCTGTCTTCATTCTTAGTATCCTGAAGTTTCCCAATGATATACTTTGGTATGAGTCCTTTTCTTAATATGCGTCACTGAGGTCGGGAGTGCTCTCAGTCCAGAGGGCAGAGTCCTCCAATTCTGAGATTTTTGCTTGTATTATTTCTTTGAAAATTCCCTTCATTTTCTTTGCTATTTCTGGAACTATGATAGTCAATTGTCAGACCTCCTGGATTGATCCTCTAATGTTCTTATCTTTCTTTATTCGCCTCTTGGCATCTGTATATATATTTCTTTTCTTTTTCAAACAACATAAATTTATTTTCTCACAGTTCTGGAGGCTAAACTCCAAAGTCAAGGTGTCAGCAGGGCCATGCTTCCTCTGCAGGGTTCAGGGTAGTCTTCCTTTGCCTCTCCCTAGCTTCGTGCGGTTGCCAACAGTCCATGGCTGTCCTTGGCTTGTAGATGCCTCACTCTAATCTCTGCCTCTGTCATCACCTGGCCTTCTTCATGTCTGTCTGCATCTATTCTTCTAAAAACAGCAGTCATATTGGATAAAGGCCCACGCTAATGTCTTCATTGAACTTGATTACATCTACAAAGACTATTTCCAAAAAAGGTGTTATTCATGGGTATTGGGGTTTACAACCTTAACATGTCTTTTGGGGAATATAATTAAACCTATAACCTCTTTCTTCTTTTTCTCTTTTTTCTTTTTTTTTTTTTTTTTTTTTTTTTTTGAGATGGAGTCTTGCTCTGTCGCCCAGGCTGGAGTACAGTGGTGCGATCTCGGCTTACTGCAACCTCCGCTTCCCGGGTTCATGCCATTCTCCTGCCTCAGTTTCCTGAGTAGCTGGGACTACAGATGCCTGCTACCATGCCCGGCTAATTTTTTTGTATTTTTAGTAGAGACAGGGTTTCACTGTGTTAGCCAGGATGGTCTCGATCTCCTGACCTCGTGATCCGCCCATCTCGGTCTCCCAAAGTGCCGGATTACAGGCGTGAGCCATGGTGCCCAGCCCTTTTTTTTTTTTTTTTTTTTTTTTTTTTTTGAGACAGAGTTGCTCTGTCACCCAGGCTGGAGTGCAATGGCGTGATCTTGGCTCACTGCAACCTCTGCCTCCCAGGTTCAAATGATTCTCCTGCCTCAGCCTCCTGAGTAGCTGGGACTACAGACACGCACCACCACACCCGCCTAATCTTTGCATTTTTAGTAGAGACAGGGTTTCACCATGTTGACCAGGCTAGTTTCAAACTCCTGACCTCAGGTGATCCACCCACCTCAGCCTCCCAAAGTCCTGGAATTACAGGCATGAGCCACCACGCCTGGCTAAAATTTCTTTGTAGAGACAGGGTCTTGCTGTGTTGGCATTTTCTACATATAGAATCATGCTGTCTGTAGATATAGTTTTACTTCTTCACTTCCAATTTGGATGCCTTTTATTTCTTGCCTAATTATCTGTCTAGAGCTTCTGATACAAAGTGGAATACTAGCAGTGAAAGGACGCATTTTGTCCTGTCCCTGGTCTTAGGGAAAGGCTTTCAGTCTTTAACCATTGAGTGTGCTGTTATCTGTGGGTTTGTCATAAATGTCCATAATCATGTTAGAGTAATTCCATTCTATTCCTATTTTTTCTGAGTGTTTATTATCATGAAATGCTGTTGGTTCTTGTCAAATGCTTTCTCTGCATCATTGAGATAATTATGTGGGGTTTTCTCTTCATTCCTTTATTGTGCTCTATACCCTGATCCATTTGTGTTTCACTGAGGGGAACCACCCTCAGATTCCTGGGGTAAATCCCATTGGTCCTGGTGTATAATCCTTTTAATAGTCTGTTGGAGTCAGTTTGCTAGTATTTGTTGAAGATCTCTGCATTTGTATTCTTAAGGAATAGTGGTCTATAATTTTCTTTTCTTGTCATTTCTTTTTCTAATTCTGGTATCAGCATGATGCCGGCCCCATAAAATGAGCTATGAAAAACTATTTGCTCTTCTATTTTTTGGAAGAGCTTGAGAAGAATTGGTGTTAATTCTTCCTTAACGGTTTGGTAGAATTCACAAATGAAGCCCTGTAGTCTTTCACTTTTCTTTGTTCAAAGGGAGATTTTTGATTATTGATTCAATTGTTTTATTTGTTATAATTCTATGCAGAATTTTTATTTTTTTCTTGAGTCAGTTTTGGTAATTTGTGTATTTCTATGAAGTTTTCCATTTCATACAGGCTATGTAATTTATTGGCATTTGTATTCTCTTACAAGCTTTATTTCTGTAAGGTCGGTAATCATGTTCCCATTTTCATCTATGTGTGTCCTTTTCTTGGTAGTCATTCAAACTCAGTTTGTTAATTTTATTGATAACTAACATTTTGTTTCCTTCAACTGACCTTCTATTTTTTCTATTCTCTATTTCATGTCCTCTGCTCTAATCTTAATCTCCTTCCTTCTGCCAGCTTCAGATTTAGTTTGTGCTTCTTTTGCTAAGTCCATAAGTCATAAAGTGAAGTTATTGATTTGAGATGTTTCTTCTTTTTAAAACATAGGCATTTATAGCTATAAATTTCTCTCTTAGCACTGCTTTTGCTTTACTCCATAAGTTTTATTATGTTATGTTTTTGTTTTTATTTCAAAATACTTTTTAGTATGTCTTATGATTTCTCCTTCAAGTTGTAGCATGTTCTTTCCAAATAAGGACAGTGAACCTAAATAGAAGAAGTATAGGCTGGGCACGGTGGCTCACGCCTGTAATTCCAGCAGGTTGGGAGGACAAGGTGGGCGGATCACAAGGTCAGGAGATCAAGACCATCTTGGCCAACATAGTGAAACCCCGTCTCTACTAAAAAAAAAAAAAAATACAAAAAAAAAAATTAGCTGGGCGTGGTGGTACATGCCTATAATCCCAGCTACTTGGGAGGCTGAGGCAGGAGAATCACTTGAACCCGGGAGTCAGAGGTTGCAGTGAGCCAAGATCACGACACTGCACTCCAGCCTGGTGACAGAGCGATACTCCATCTCAAAGAAAGAAAGAAAGGAAGGAAGGAAGGAAGGAAGGAAGGAAGGAAGGAAGGAAGGAAGGAAGGAAAAGAAAGAAATGTGATGCTTTCGTGAAATATTAAAGGAAGTCCTTTAGGCTTGTGAGACTAGTCTCCATGCCATAGCCCAGCATTAATATTCTGAAGATTCACATCTGGAGGTGTAAAGCAGTAGGGAACACAGAGTTAGAAAACACAATCCAGGTTTTCAGCATCACCAGAGGGATGTCAACCTCCAATGGGGTAGTACCTGCTTGCTGCCTAGAGGTTTGTGGGGCCCAGCTCAGATCCCATGCAGCAGTGTTCCTGTCAGTACTGGTGAAAGATGAAGGGTGGAGGCACCGGGGATGTGGAAGCCGTGGATGCCAGCTGTCCTACTCGACCACTTTCTCTGGAGGCAGGAGCACGCCCTCAATATTCCATGCACACAAGGATCACCACTGGCCACGCCACTGCTCACATGCAGTCTTTGAAGAAATTACATTTGTAAATTAATTTTTGTTTTTATTTGTTTGTTTCACCCACAGGAGGGGAAAGGAGGAGAGGAAAAGAGAAGAGAAGCAGAAGTTGAACATTTCCTTCCACTCACCAAGCCCTGAGGAGCTCCGCAACCTAGAACCAGGAAGCGCCTACAGAATCTGTGATATTTCTGCTATGAGGTGGAGTGGAAGAACAAGAAAATAAGAAAATTGTGGCCAAAGACTGAGAAATAGGAATCACGATTTCACCATAGGGGAAAGATTCCATTGTAGTTTTTCTAGGCTGAGTGAAAAGCAGGAGTAGAGAGTTGGTGCTTGGGTCACTACATGTATTCATACATTTACTCTTTCACTCAGTATTTTATTAAATGCACGTTGGTAAGTACGTTACAAATATGACCTCATACAAAGGTTAAACTTTCATACCAGCCATATGAAGTAGGGATTATGCACTGCATTTTACACAGCGGCAAGCCCAGGTTTAGAAAGGTTTCTGAAGTTCTCTGCTGTAGACACTGGGTAATTAACACTAGATAAGACACAGTCCCTGTTCTCAAGGGAGTCACCATCTGGTAGAGGGAAGAGAGACGTATCAACACATTAAATGCTCTAAGTATTGGACAGAGGAAAATGAAGGCAGAAGCCTGGGAGTCACACAGAAACACTTTACAGATGTCATGTCCATGGGCCGAGTTTAGAAAAGACAAGATGTTTGCCAGGCGGAAGGAGGGCATATTGGAAAGAGGCCGGCAAGCCCAGTGGTTAGAGGAGCAGGGGGCAAAGGCTCAGAGGGAGCATAATAGAAGCGCCTATCAAATTATCAAATTAATAGTTCTACAAAGCTTGTTACAAAAAATTGCACTCCTCTAGGCCGCTTTTCCTTTTCCCCCACAACACTTTCCTCTATTTTTTTTTTACTTTCCTCTTTTTTAACTGATCATTTTGGTATTTTTTCTCCACTGTATATCTAAATACCACACTGCTGCAGCTTCTTCTTTTTTGTTTGTGGTGTGTATGTTTGTTTGAGACGGAGTCTCACTCTATTGCACAGGCTGGAGTGCAGTGGCGTGATCTTGGCTCACTGCAACCTCCACCTCCTGGGTTCAAGTGATTCTCCTGCCTCAGCCTCCCAAGTAGCTGGGATTACAGGCACCTGCCACCATGCCTGGCTAATTTTTATATTTTTAATAGAGATGGGGTTTTGCCATGTTGACCAGGCTGGTCTTGAACTCCTGACCTCAGGTGATCCACCTGCCTTGGCCTCCCAAAGTGCCTGGATTACAGGCATGAGCCACTGCGCCCCACCCAGCTTCCTCTTGATTTTTCCATGTTAGGCATTATCTATTGACTTCTCAGTAGGAAAGATGAGGGCCGGGCTCTCTCTCACACATGCACACACTTCCCATCTCCCATCCTCCCAATGGGTTTATATTGTAATTTTGGTTGGATCACTAAGCAGCATAATGATACCATAACATTATTGCCAGCTGAGCCATAAAGTGTACTATAGTTATTTTTTCCTTTCTTGTAAAAGTCTTGATATCCCTGGAACTGAGTCTATTTATTTATCTCAATTTGCCTGTTCTCTTGCTTGTTTTTTTTTTTTTTTCTTTTGTATTTACCACAGTGCATCTCCGAATTATCCATTGGTTGTATAAATCTCCCAGTTCATGCAGACACTTGACACAGTCTGTCAATTTCACCTTCATTTCTCAGCCTTCTCACCTGTTTCACCTGAGTGAATTTCTAAACTGTTCACATAATCCTGGGGATTCCCTTTTTCATTCTCTTGATCATAACTGGTTTTTTAATGTTTCTGTTGGTGTCTTTATGGTTCATCCACA
Organism: Macaca mulatta; assembly: GCF_049350105.2. Classification (NCBI taxonomy): domain Eukaryota; kingdom Metazoa; phylum Chordata; class Mammalia; order Primates; family Cercopithecidae; genus Macaca; species Macaca mulatta. Next base: position 12,946,265 of record NC_133415.1, read on the forward strand.
GAGAGGCAGAGATCACTAAGATGTCAAAAGCAACACAGAAAAAGGAGGTATTCATCCTTGATGTCTCACCTTCCAGCTCATTTGAGTGAATCTTTGTCCAAGAATTGAGAGAAACTTTATAGGTAAAGCATGCACATGTTGTCTGATTTAATCTAAAATAGACACAAGAAAACAAAAAAAATAATACTGCAACTAGGGACACATTTAGTCAGTCCCAGTTCATGGGACAAGGAATATTAAAGTTCACTCCTACCATGGCCAAAGTCAGGATTTAAATGTAAATTAATTTTTTCATTTAAAAAATTTAGGCCGGGCGCGGTGGCTCATGCCTGTAATCCCAGCACTTTGGGAGGCCGAGACGGGCGGATCACGAGGTCAGGAGATCCAGACCATCCTGGCTAACACAGTGAAACCCCGTCTCTACTGAAAAATACAAAAAACTAGCCGGGCGAGGTGGCGGGCGCCTGTAGTCCCAGCTACTCGGGAGGCTGAGGCAGGAGAATGGCGTGAACCCGGGAGGCAGAGCTTGCAGTGAGCTGAGATCCGGCCACTGCACTCCAGCCTGGGCGACAGAGCGAGACTCCATCTCAAAAAAAAAAAAAAAAAAAAAAAATTTAAATTAGGCCAGGCGCTGTGGCTCACACCTGTAATCCCAGCACTTTGGGAGGCTAAAGTGGGCAGATCACGAGGTCAGGAGTTCAAGACCAGCCTAGCCAACATGGTGAAACCCTGTCTCTACTAAAAATACAAAAATTAGCTGGGCGTTGTGGCAGGCGCCTGTAATCCCAGCTACTTGAGAGGCTGAAGCAGGAGAATTGTTTGAACCCGGGTGGCAGAGGTTGCAGTGAGCCAAGACTGTGCCATTGCTCTCTAGCCTGGGCAATAAGAGTGAAACTCCATCTCAAAAAAAAAATTTTTTTTTAATTAATTTTAACTAACTTAACATTAATTTTTTCAGAGGCAGAATCTCAGTCCGTTGTCCAGGCTGGAATGTAGTGGCACAGTCATAGCTCACTGCAACCTCAAATCCTGGGCTGAAGCGATCCTCCCACTGCAGCCTCCCAAGTAGCTAGGACTACAGGTATGCCACCATGTCTGGCTAATTTTTTAAGAAATTTTTTGTACAGATGGGATCTCACTGTGTTGCCCGGGCTGGTCTCAAACTCCTGGCTTCAAGTAATCTTCCTGTCTCGTCCTTCCAAAGCACTGGGATTATAAGTGTGCCACCGCACCTGGGCTTATTATTATTATTGTATAGCATAATAATATAATAGTAATCATAGGCGATGTCATTTATTGAGTACTTACTATGTGCTGAATGCTCTGCTAAGCCTGGTTTAGACATTATCTCAGTTAACCTTCCTGGTGTCCCCACAAGATGGATATTGTTACCTCCGTTTTCTCCTAGGAAGAAACTGGGGCTTGGTGGGGATGATTAGGTATTTGCTAGATGTCTATTCTGTACCATCCCTGCACCAGGCCCTGTGAATACGGAGATAAATACACAGTCCCTGACCTTATGAGGCTCACAATCTGGAAGAAAGAGAAGGATGTGTAAACCAGTAAATGCATTAATGCTCTGATAGAGATCTGCATGGAATCTGAGAAAAACCAAGACAGGTGAAGCCAGTGTGCCAGCAGCCCTTTGGGACAGAAGATATTTCACTGAGGGGCACAGGCACAGGGGTTGGTTTGCCAAAGGACCAGCAGCTGGGCTGAGGGGCTTAGGTTTTATCATTTGAGCTTCAAGGCACAGGGCAGTGACCTGGTCTGTGCTAGAACAGTTCACCTGTCACAGCCAAGAGGAAAGAAATGGTGCAGATGGCTGTTGGCCCAAACCAAGCAGCAGATAAGCAGATCTTGGGACACATAGCTCATCCCTCAGATACACATCTTCACTTGAATCCTGAGTAGAACTCTAGGTGACCCCCTTGGAGGCTATTACCCATGTAAAAGGGGATGAAGGAAAGGTAAGAGGGAAGGAGCTCAGGCTTTGGCATGAGAAAATTTGGGCCTTTGAATCCCTGCCCTGCTTCACCATATGGATGTGTGACTCAGCATAGTAGCTTTGCAACTTGACCTTTCTGAACATGCTTTCTTGACTGCAGAAGGGGAACGCCTATCTAGGTGGGTTGTTGTGAGGATTAGATGAGATAATTTATGCAAAGTTCTTGGCACAGTACTTTTCATTTTGTAATTGCCACAAGCTGTTATTGTTATTGTTGTTATTGTTGTTATAAAGTGTGCTCTTCTTGGCCGGGTGCGGTAGCTCACGCCTGTAATCCCAGCACTTTGGGAGGCTGAGGCAGGTGGATCACCTGACGTCAAGAGTTCAAGACCAGCCTGGCCAACATGGCGAAACTCCATCTCTACTAAAAATACAAAAAAATTAGCCAGACGTGGTGGCGGGTGCCTGTAATCCCAGCTACTCGGGAGGCTGAGGCAGGAGAATCGCTTGAACCTGGGAGGTGGAGGATGCAGTGAGCTGAGATTGTACCGTCACACTCTAGCCTGGGTAACAAGAGTGAAACTCCGTCTCAAAAAAAAAAAAAGTGTAGTTTTCTGAAACCAGAACATGTTGAACACCTGCCAAGTACAAGGCACCATGTGGGACAGATAAGCAGAGCACTCTCTTGCCTTCCCTTTACTACCCCAGTCGTCGTCAACTCTTCATTTGCAGTTTCTCTAGGAACCACACTTTCCTATTTCTCGACCTTTTGTCTGTTGCTGCTTCTGTACCTGAAAATGCCTTCTCCTCCCTCCTCTTTGTTAACTGCCAACATCACTAATTCCTGCTCTTCCTCCAGGACCCTGCTTAAATGTCCCCTCCCCTTGGGAGCCTTCCCTAATATACCAGGAGCAAGGTAGGCACAAGTGCTCCACTGCGTTATGCTCCAACAGCATTCTGTGCCATCCCATTATGGCAAAAGTTACCATAGTAGATTGTAATTGCCTGTTTACCTATCCGCTGCTACCATTAGCCCCCATATAGCAAGAAGGTCTCCTTGTTTTCTAAGCCCAGGGCAAACTGCATTTCTGTCTCTCAGGACCATTTGTTGCACAATCCAAGATCATCCCTGCATGGACCCTTTCCAGAAATTACTGAGGACTCAGAACTGTAGGCCTCTCAGGATGTTAATGATGAAAAAACCTGTCTCTGCTCTTTGTAAATATTAGAACGGAAAATTATGGGAAAGAATTATTTGCCCTTTATAAGGGAAGAGGGTAGAGCATCAAAGGTAACTAACATTTAAAAAGCATTTGCTGTAATGTGGGATAAAGCAAATGGGTAATTGTATGATATTCTAATTCTGTCATCCCCAGTGTTGCTGAAAATCCATATTCTCAGCATGGAAGAAAATAAATTCAAATGTTAAACTAGAAGAGATGAAGTTAAAATCCTATAGTCCTGATTTTGAATTACTTATGAATTGATGATGAAATGTATGTTTTAGAACACACAATTGCCTGAAGAACAGGAGGGATAGCTAGAGAGGGGATAGGAGGGAAGCTGGAAGGGGTTAGAAAGAGACCCAAAGAAACTTTTGGGGGTGACAGATATGTCTACTATCTTGATTGTGGTGAAAGACTCATGGGTGTATACACACCTAAACACACTTTAAATGTGTGCAGTTTCTCATATGTCAATTATACTTCAATAAAGCTTTGTTAAAAAACCAACAGGCCAGGCATGGTGGCTCATACCTGTAATCCCAGCACTTTGGGAGACTAAGGCAAGAGGATTGCTTGAGGCCAGGAGTTTGAGACCAAATGGGGCATGAGACCTTGCCTCTGCAAAAAATAAAAAATTCATCGGATGTGGTAGTGCACACCTATAGTCCCAGCTACTAGGGAGGCTGAGGTGGGAGGATCACTTGAGCCTGGGAGCTCAAGGCTGCCATGAGCTGATTGTGCTACTGGACTCAGCCTGGGTGACAGAGCAAGACCATGTATGGAAAAAAAATAACCTGGGCCAGGTGCAGTGGCTCACACCTGTAATCCCAGCACTTTGGGAGGCCAAGGCAAGGTGGGTGGATTGCCTGAGACCAGGAGTTTGAGACCAGCCTGGCCAACATGGCGAAATCCTGTCTACCCAAAATACAAAAATTAGCCAGGCATGGTGGTGCACACGTGGAATCCTAGCTATTCGGGAGGCTGAGACACAAGAATCACTTGAACTTGGGAGGCGGAGGTTACAGTGAGCTGAGATCGCACCACTGCACTCCAGCCTAGGTGACGGAGTGAGACTGTCTCAAAAGAAAAAAAAAAAAAGGAAAGGAAAGGGGAAAGGAAGAAACTAATTGGATGCCAGGGAACCACCTCATTATTTTGAAAACTGGTAAGTAAATTTAATAAGCATTTATCTTACCATTCCCATATGAACTGTATTACCAGGTGACCAAATAGTAGAGGAAGAGAAGCTTGTCTTTAGAAACAATCCACCTAATAAATTCAGAAATAATGATAGACTTAAATTATCACCATTTTGCAACCCCCAATGAATTAATGGATCTAGGTTGATCATCCATGGCTGCTTACATCACAAAAGACAAACAGCTATTAAATGCCTTCTGATGTTAGACCATAAGACCACCTATCAAATAGTCTTACAAATAAGTAAACCTGAATGTGATCTGAACTCTAGACCCAACTACCATAACAGGAAATACAGAGGATGGGGACAGCATGGTAAATGGTAAATGACACCTAGGGGATACAATCAGCAAAATCCAGGCTATGGAAAACTCCAGGGCAAATGGTTTCATCTTTTTCAACAAATAAGTTTCAAGGGAAAAAGAGAGAGGAAATATATAGATTAAAAGAGATTTAAAAGAAGACATCAGTTGCCAAGCATGATGGCCCATGCCTGTAATCCCAGCACTTTGGGAGGCCAAGGTGGAAGAACTCCTAGAGCCCAGGAGGTGAGACCAACCTGGGTAACATAGTGGGACCTCGTCTCTACAAAAATAACAAGTAAAAAGTAGCGGGGCAAGGTGGCATACGCCTGTAGTCCTAGCTACTTGGGAGGCTGAGGTGAGAGAATTGCCTGAGCCTAGAAGTTGGAGGGTTCAGTGAGCTATGATCATGCCACTACACACTCCAGCCTAGGTGACAGAATGAGACCACATCTCTAAAAAAGAAGAAGAAGAAGACATCAATCAATTGCAACATGTGGACATTGTTTGGATCCCATTGAAACAAACTTACAATGTGGCATTTGAGCCTGGCACGGTGGCTCACACCTGTAATCCCAGCACTTTGGGAGGCCGAGGTGGGCGGATCATGAGGTCAGGAGATCGGGACTATCCTGGCTAACCCAGTGAAACCCAGTCTCTACTTAAAAAAAAAAAAAAAAAAAAATTAGCTGGGCATGGTGGCAGGCACCTGTAGTCCCAGCTACTCGGGAGGCTGAGGCAGGAGTATGGCGTGAACCTGGGAGGCAGAGCTTGCAGTGAGCCAAGATTGCACCACTGCACTCCAGCCTGGGCGACACAGTGAGACTCCATCTCAAAAATAAATAAATAAATAAATAAAATAAAATGTGGCATTTATGAGACAAATGGATATTTGAATCCTAAATATTTTATATATAAAATTATTTTTAGGTGTGATAATGGCATTATGGTTATTATATTTTTTAAAGAGTTATTACATTTCAGAGATATATACTGAAATATTCACAGATGGAATTATAAGATTGATGGAATTTGTACTCGGATAATATGGGAGAGAGAAAGTGGATGGAGGTATAGGTGAAACAAGATTGACCATATGTTGAAAATTGTTGAAGATGGGTGATGGGAATATTATACTGTTTTACTTTTGTGTATATTTGATATTATCCATAATTTTTAAAATTAAAAGCATTTACCATGGACACTTCTAAGCATATTTTACACACTGTTTTATTCTCATCTCACTAAAGCTCTGTGAATGAGGTACAATTTACCCCATTTTCAAATTGAGGGTCTTCTTGTTTAAAGCACCATTACTCCTGGCTTGGGACTTCTGTTATACAATATTCTCCTAGTATTCTCTTTGCCCTCTCTCTTGCCCCTCCAATTAATTCTCCACACAGGAGCCCACATACTTCATATGTATTAACCCATTTAATTCTCACAACTCAGTGTCAATACTATTCTTGGTTTTCAGATGACGAAACTAAGGCACAGAGAGGTTAGATAATATTCCCAAGACCACACAGCTAGTGAATGGCTGAAGTGTGCTGTACATCTGGCTTAATTGCTGCTCCTATGTGTACTTATGACAGGAAAATAAAGTCAAGATATGAATATACAGACCTGCCATATAGTGGTTTAGCATGTCGGTTAAGAGAATGGACACTGGTGCCAGACCGTGAGCCTCAGGCAAGTTACTTAACCTCCTGGCGCCCCAGTTCCATCATGTAAATAGGGGTGATAATTGTTCCTGCCTCATGGTATCTGTGTGAGGAGTGGATGCATGAATCTGTGGGAGGCACTTAGAACAGTGCCTGACACATGGTAAGTGCAGCATTTGTTGGCTATCGTGATCATTATTGGGTGTTCAACAAATACTCGTTCCTTTTGGCCTCTCTCCTTTAATTTTGAAATTAAAATTCTCCAGCAGAACCACTTGCAGTTCCCCAAATAAGCCTCTGTGTTCCTTCTGCCTTCCCCGCCCTGCCCAATTAACAAATCCTCTCTGATCCAGCCCCAAACCAAGGGCCACCATCCCTGCAATCCCAGAGGGAGCTCTACTTGGTTCCCAGCTGCATGTCTAATCCCTCTTATCCTGCCTTGTGTGGTGATTATCTGTTTCTGCATTGTCTTCTCTACTAGACTCATGGCTCCTTGAAGGCAGGTACCTGTCCTTATATCCATCAGTGACGTGGAACTGAGCAGTGTTGAATAATGCTGGTAAAATAAACTGTCATAGCAAGCCTCTCTTGGACAGCTATGTGCTGAAGTTAATCACGAGGTCAGGAGATCGAGACCATCCTGGCGAACACGGTGAAACCCCGTCTCTACTAAAAATACAAAAAATTAGCCGGGCGCGGTGGCGGGCGCCTGTAGTCCAGCTACTCAGGAGGCTGAGGCAGGAGAATGGCGTGAACCTGGGAGGCAGAGCTTGCAGTGAGCCGAGATCACGCCACTGCACTCCAGCCTGGGGCACAGAGCGAGACTCTGTCTCAAAAAAAAAAAAAAAAAGGTTTTCCAATTTGGACTGAAAAACTGAGAAAGCCCAAAATGACTATTATATATACATGTATGTATGTGTATACATACATACAGTCATGTGCCACGTAACAATGTTTCAGTCAACAGCTGATTTCAGTCAACAGCTGACTGAATATATGACGGTGGTCCCATAAGATTATAAAGGAGCTAAAAAATTCCTATCACCTAGCGACTCTTAGCCTTCATAATGTCGTAGCATAACGCATTACTCACGTGTTTGTGGTGATGTTGGTGTGAACAAACGTACTGTGTTGCCTGCCAATCATATAAAATATAGTACACAATACGGGTGTAATGGTAATAAATGACTATGTTACTGGTTTATATTTTATTTATTTAATTATTTAATTTTCAGTGTTCTTTGGGTATGGTTTATGTATTTACTATCTTACAGTTTTTATCATTATTTTAGAGTGTACTCCCACTTATTTAAAAAAAATGTTAACTGTAAAACAGCCTCAGGTAGGTCCTTCAGGAGGTATTACAGAAGAAGGCATTGTTATCATAGGTGATGACAGCTGCATGCATGTGATTACCCTAGAGACATTCCAGTGGGACAAAGATGTGGAGGTGGAAGACAGTGATATTAATGATCCTGACCCTGTGTAGGCCTAGGCTACTGTGTGTGTTTGTGTCTTCATCTTTAACCAAATAAATTTTAGGTTAAAAAAAAAAAAATTGGCCGGGCACGGTGGCTCACGTCTATAATCTCAGCACTTTGGAAGGCCGAGGCAGGTGGATCACTTGAGGTCAGAAGTTCAAGACCAGCCTGGCCAACATGGTGAAACTCTGTCTCTACTAAAAATACAAAAATTTGCCGGGCGTGGTAGCACACACCTGTAATCCCAGCTACTCAGGAGGCTGAAGCGGGAGAATTGCATGAAGTTGGGAGGCGGAGGTTGCAGTGAGCCGAGATAGTGCCACTGCACTCCAGCCTGGGTGACAAAGCAAGACTCTATCTCAAAAAAAAAAAAGCCAGGCATGGTGACTCATGCCTGTAATCCCAGCACTTTGGGAGGCTGAGGTGTGTGGATCACAAGGTCAGGAGATTGACACCATCCTGGCTAACACGGTGAAACCCCGTCTCTACCGAAAATGCAAAAATTAGCTGGGCGTGGTGGCACACGCCTGTAATTCCAACTACTCAGGAGGCTGAAGCAGGAGAATCACTTGAACCCAGGAGGCGGAGGTTGCAGTGAGCCTAGATGGCACCATTGCACTCCAGCTTGGGCAAGAAGAGCGAAACTCCGTCTCAAAAAAAAAAAAAAAGAAAAGAAAAAAAAAGAAGCATTTTTAAAATAGAAAAAACTCATAAGGATATAAAGAAAGAAAATATTGTTGTTGTATAGTTATACAATGTGTTTGTGTTTTAAGCTACTCCAAAAGAGTTTAAAAGTTTAAAAGAATTAAAGTTTATAAAATAAAAAAGTTACAATAAGCTAAGGTTAATTTATTATTAAAGAAAAATATTTTTGTATAAATTTAGTGTAGCCTAAATGTACAGTGCTTATAAAGTCTACAGTAGTGTATAGTAATGTCCTAGGTCTTCACACTCACTCACTGACTCACCCAGAGCAATTTCCAGCTCCATTTATTATAAATGCCCATTTATTATAAGCTCCATTTATTGTAAGTGCCCTATGTAGTTGTACTGTTTTTTTATCTTTTTTTTTTTTTTTTTTTTTTTTGAGACGGAGTCTTGCTCTGTCACCCAGGCTGGAGTGCTGTGGCGGGATCTCAGCTCACTGCAAGCTCCGCCTCCCAGGTTTACGCCATTCTCCTGCCTCAGCCTCCCGAGTAGCTGGGACTATAGGCGCCCGCCACCTCGCCCGGCTAGTTTTTTGTATTTTTTTAGTAGAGACGGGGTTTCACCGTGTTCGCCAGGATGGTCTCGATCTCCTGACCTCGTGATCCGCCCGTCTCGGCCTCCCAAAGTGCTGGGATTACAGGCTTGAGCCACCGCGCCCGGCCTTTTTTTTATCTTTTATACTATATTTTTACTGTACCTTGTGTATGTTTAGATATGTTCAGATACACAAATATTTACCATAGTGTGATAGTTGCCTACATTATTCAGTACAGCAACATGCTGTACAGGCTTATAGCCTAGGAGCAATAGGCTATCCCATGTAGCCTAGGCCTGTAGTCAGGTATAGCACAGAGTATACTAGGTCTGTGTAAGTACACTCTATACTGTTCACACAATGACCAAGTCGCCCAGTAATGCATTTCTCAGAGTATATCCCCACTGTTAAGTGACAACGTGACTGTGTGTGTATATATACGTGTGTAAATATATATACACACATAATATACAGTATTTAATATGTAAAACATTTATATTTAACTTTTATGTGTATATATAACCCATAAAATATGTATAAAACACATACATGTTTATATTTATGTATATATAAAATCCTTTTGGGCTTTGTCATTTGTTGTCTATCTTATACATGTATGTTATATATCAATATATTAAAAGTTTATATAAATGGTTATTTATAAAAGAAGTTTAAGTTAAACCAGAAATTCATTTGTGCCTAGATATTTGTACTTCTTTAAATCTTGTTCCAAGTAATGTGTTCCTTTAAAGCCTATATGTAAATGAAAATATTTACTATTTAATTTCTTTCTTTTTTTTTGAGATGGAGTCTCGCTCTGTCACCAATCTGGAGTGCAGTGGTGCGATCTTGGCTCACTGCAACCTCCCCCTCACGGGTTCAAGCGATTCTCCTGCCTCAGCCTCCTGAGTAGCTGGGACTGCAAATGCATGCCATTGCACCCAACAATAAGTCAAGTTTTTGCCCTGACATTTCATTTATCTAGAACTTGGATAGATTTTTCTAGAACTTGCATGGAGTCTAATTTTTTCTCAGAACAGTACTCAAGTAGGTGAACAGAAATTGGTAGCATGTGAGCAATAACAGGACATTTAGCCACCTGGCTGTGGTATATTGGATTATGGTTAAATAAACTATATTTATGAAATTTAAAAGGTGCAAGGGAAGAAAACATGATTAAAAAAAAAAAAGGACAGACTAAGACTGAAGTGAGTATCAACTGTTAATCACGACACTTAGGTTAGAATGACCTGTTTATGCCTTTTTCTTCCGTACGTACAACAGAAAGCAAGATAGGTCACCAGCAGCTCTACTGGAGCCACCCATGAAAATTTGGCCAGTGTTCGTGCTCTTGTCATGTCTGCCCAAACCAGCAAGGTCTGATTCAGAAATACGGCCTCAGCCGGGTACGGTGGCTCACGCCTGTAATCCCAGCACTTTGGGAGGCTGAGGCAGGCGGATTACTTGAGGTCGAGAGTTCCAAACCAGCCTGGCTAACATGGCAAAACCCTGTCTCTACTAAAAATACAGAAATTAGCTGGCATGGTGGCAGGCCCCTGTAATCCCAGCTACTCAGGAGGCTGAGGCAGGAGAATCACTTGAACCCAGAAGGCGGAGGTTGCAGTGAGCCGAGATGGCACCACTGCACTCCAGCCTGGGCGAAAGAGCAAGACTCTATCTCAAAAAAAAAAGAAAAAAAGAAAAGAAAAGAAAAGAAAGAAAACGAAAAGAAAAGAAAAAGAAAAAAAAGATGGCCTTAATGTGTGCTGCCAGTCAGTACACAAAGGATATAGGTTTCATTAAGTTGGACTAAGTGATCTTCCTTGAATAGATTATCCAAGGCATCCACTCAATGAAAGAAAAAAACTCTTTTTACATAAAATAAAAATTTAATTTTTTGGTTTTTCTTTTTTATTGAGATGGAGTCTCCCTCTGCTGCCAGGCTGGAGTGCAGTGGCATGATCTCAGCTCACTGCAATCTCTGACTCCCTGATTCAAGCAATTCTCCTGCCTCAGCCTCCTGAGTAGCTGGGATTACAGGCACGCTCCACCACACCCAGCTAATTTTTGTATTTTTAGTAAAGACGGGGTTTCACCATGTTTGCCAGGATGGTCTCGATCTCCTGACCTCGTGATCCGCCTGCCCTGGCCTCCTAAAGTGCTGGGATTACATGCGTGAGCCACTGCAACTGGCCTAAAAAAATTATTTTTAAAGGAACAACCTGTTTATGGGTCTGCGTCTCCCAAGCATTGTTGCTTTCCACAGCAGAGACTTAGTCACCTTTCTATCTGTGTGCTTAGCACAGTGCACACTATTTTTCCTTTAATGTATTTTTCACAATTCTGCTTATATAGTTATTTGTATAAAATCTATCTTTCCTACTAGACCGTGAGCTCTGTAACAGCTGTGAAATAACCAACTCTTTCTTTGCCAGGACATGGAAACTAGTACAACCAAATATTTCCATGAGCTTTAAATATTTATCAATAGCCTTAAAATTGTCCTTTCAATCAATGATTATACATCCAGAAATCTACCCTAAGAAAAGGGATCCTCAGCCAGGTGCAGTGGCTCATGCCTGTAATCCCAGCACTTTGGGAGGCCAATGTGAGAGGACTGCTTGAGCCCAGGAGTTCAAGACCAGCCTTGGCAACATAGTGAGACCCCATCTCTATTTTTTTTATTATAAATAAATAAAAGTAATCCTAAAAAATAAACTATGCAAAAAGATGCTGACACTAATTAGTAATGTCCAATAATAGGGAAATTGTTAATAATACATTCAATGAAATATTATGCAACCATTTAAAATTATGCTTAAGACATGGAAAAATGCTTACTAGGCAACTGAAAAAGTAGGATTAGAAATTACCTGCTCACACCTGTAATCCCAGCACTTTGGGAGGCTGAGGAGGGCAGATCATGAGGTCAGGAGATCGAGACCATCCTGGCCAACATGGTGAAACCCCGTCTCTACTAAAAATACAAAAATTAGCTGGGCATCGTGGCACGGACCTGTAATCCCAGCTACTCAGGAGGCTGAGGCAGGAGAATCGCTTGAACCAGGGAGTCAGAGGTTGCAGTGAGCTGAGATCATGCCACTGCACTCCAGGCTGGTGACAGAGTGAGATTCAGTCTCAAAAAAAAAAAAAAAAAAAAAAAAAAAAAAAGAAGTACATATTCAAAACTATATACAACTTTTGCCTTTTATTTTGCTAATCATTGCTTCGAATAAAGATGGGAACTTTGGTTTTTGATTTTTTGGTTCATAATCTTACAGATTTTTTTTTTTTCTTCTTTCTACTTTTCTGGTTTTTTCTGTAAACCTATAGTAAACCCCTTTAGGTTAATGCAAATCCACACACTGCAGAATTAGTATCTTTCAGAATATTCCCTCTGCTGAGGCAAGAAACACAATATTTGAAATGTCTATGTAATCTAGAAGCGTAAGAAAAAACAGCATGACAAGATTGATGGAACTAGAATACTGAGGAAAAAAAGAGAAAGTTTGGCAAATGTAAGAGGTGTTTTACTAGTCATTCATTCTCCAAATAAGTATTGAACTCCAGCTAAATGCAATCTCTTAAGTTAGTACTTATTCCCTCTTATTACCTGACTAATGAATTACTCCTGGGTGTCAGCCTCTAATGCCATGTTCCCCAGTTACCCACAAACTGAATAAGATGTCCCTCCCATGCGTTCCTATGGCACCCCCTATGCCTTCTTGTAACTGGAGGTGAATAATGTAAGGCCCTAGGTTAAAATTTTAATCGACTCTTTACAAACAGCAGTCATTTTAAGCCTTTATGTAGCCAGGGGAAGGAGCCACTAAGAGGTACACGTCTCAGCAATAGGCTACAGGTACCTTATTCTTCTTTTTTTTTTTTTTTTTTTTTTTTTTGAGACGGAGTCTCACGCTGTTGCCCAGGCTGGAGCGCAGTGGCGCGATCTCGGCTCACTGCAAGCTCCGCCTCCCGGGTTCCCGCCATTCTCCTGCCTCAGCCTCCTGAGTAGCTGGGACTACAGGCGCCCGCCACCGCGCCCGGCTAATTTTTTGTATTTTTAGTAGAGACGGGGTTTCACTGTGGTCTCGATCTCCTGACCTTGTGATCCGCCCGCCTCGGCCTCCCAAAGTGCTGGGATTACAGGCTTGAGCCACCGCGCCCGGCCACAAGTACCTTATTCTTAAAGGCAAATTATTTGAAAATGGAGATAAAGAAATGGAACACTGCTTGACACAATGGCTCATGCCTGTAAACCCAGCACTCTGGGAGGCTGAGATAGGAGGATCACTTGAGCCCAGAAGTTTGAGACTAGGGCAACATGGTGAAACCACATCTCTACAAAAAAAAATACCAAAAAATTAGCTGGATGTGGTGGCTTGTGCCTGTAGTGCCAGCTCTTTGGGAGGCTGAGGTGGGAGGATCGCTTGAGCCTGGGAGATTGAGGCTGCTGTGAGCCAAGATCTTACCACTGTACTCTAGCCTGGGTGACAGAGGGAGACCCTGACTCAAAAACAAAAAGCAAAACAAAACAAACAAATATGTTTAAGGGGAATTCTACCCAGTGAAATTTGTACGTGATGAGCCTTCATTCTTTAGTTCTCTACTAAAGCATTTCTCAAATTCAAGCTTTTGAAATTTCAAGAATATGTATCAGCAAGCATCACTTTGTAGAAGCCCAACTATATGTGCTGGAATCCTGTGCCTCTATTTGGTTATAAGGTGACTGTCCACAGAGGGGCAGTAAAGTGTAATAGTTTAAAATTCAGGTCTTAGGCCGGGCGCGGTGGCTCAAGCCTGTAATCCCAGCACTTTGGGAGGCCGAGACGGGCGGATCACGAGGTCAGGAGATCGAGACCATCCTGGCTAACACGGTGAAACACCGTCTCTACTAAAAAATACAAAAAACTAGCCGGGCGAGGTGGCGGGCGCCTGTAGTCCCAGCTACTTGGGAGGCTGAGGCAGGAGAATGGCGTGAACCCGGGAGGCGGAGCTTGCAGTGAGCTGAGATCCGGCCACTGCACTCCAGCCTGGGTGACAGAGCAAGACTCCGTCTCAAAAAAAAAAAAATAAAAATAAAAATAAAATAAAATAAAATTCAGGTCTTAACTATAATCCCACTGCCTATTTCTTTATTTCTTAAAATATTATAAAAATGACATAAAATTTTAAAATTGTATAGAGAAATTGTGGACTTCCTGAAGGATTTGAAAAATTAGGCAAGCTATGTTATCCAGTTAATAATTGACACAAAAGCTCTGGTTTGCCATGGTCTATATTGTGGATAGGAAAGTACCATTTTGCCATGCAGGATATATATTTTTAAATATAAGCATACTTATCAATTTTTCTTTTCCTTTTTTTTTTTTTTTTTTGAGACATCTCACTCTGTCTCCCAGGCTAGAGTGCAGTGGCACGATCTTGGCTTACTGCAGCTTCTGCCTCCTGGGTTCAAGCAATTCTCCTGCCTTAGCCTCCCGAGTAGCTGGGATTACAGGTATGTGCTACCATGCCCGGCTAATTTTTGTATTTTTAGTAGAGACAGGGATTCACCATGTTGGCCAGGCTGGCCTCGAACTCCTGACCTCGTGATCCACCTGCCTTGGACTCCCAAAGTGCTGGGATTACAGGCATGAGCCTCCGCACCCAGCCACTTATTATCAGTCTTTCATGGCTTCTGAGTTTTGTATCATACTTAAAAAGATGTTCCTTATTACAAAGTAATTTTGAATGTCCCATATTTTCTTCTAGTACTTTTATTATTTTATTGTTCAGATTTAATTTTTTTATCTGTCTGGAATTTATTTTGGTATAATGTGTAAAGTGTGGTTCCAATTTTATTTTTCTTCCAGATGGTTACCTAGTTGTTCTAACACTATTCACTGAATTCATCATTTCTCCACTGATTTGAAATGCCACCTTCATGATATTCAGAGTTTTTGTATGATACGAAAGACTAATTTTTTTTGGTTCCGATTTGAGTGGAAAGGTCTTCATGTGCACTTTTTAACTGCCCCAGAGTTTGTTGTTGTTTTAAACATTTTAAAAGTTGTCTCTCACCATCAATATGATACCCAAATAAGATCTTTCTCCTCCCTTCATGAATTTGTCATTACCCAGCTCATTTTAGTTTCTTTAAGTGTACTGCACACAACCTTCAAATATTATGAACATTTCTCTCTCCCAGCTGTCACTACACCAAACTACATATGTTATATTTCCCTAAATCATCTTGCTGTGCTCTTTGCAGCTCTTCTGTAGACTGTTGATGTCTTCACCTAACGAGTTGCTCAAAAGTTCCCATAATTATTTAGGTGAGGCCTCAGAGTGAAAGCCTTTCATCACTATCCAGTTCCTTCCCCAAATGGGCATTCATTTCCATATAACAGGGACGGCTATGTTTGGGCGAAAATAACAGATTTGGAAGCACAATGGCAGTTATTTGTTGGATCTTGAAACGATCCACCTGTTGGGGGCGGGGGAGCGTCCTACACAAAAATGCCAACTGCTATTGTGGGAATGTTTTGCTATTTATTCCAGCAAAATGATTCAGACAGAAAAAACAAAAAAGGATCGCCCTGTACTAGGTCTTGAACCCAAAGAACTGTTTGCACAGAGATTCATCCAAGATACATCACAGCCTCCACCTCGGCAGCTGCTCTCTCAAATGTTTCCTGACTCTCCTCAAGTCAGTCTCCGCGTGAGGGGAGGAGGAGGACGCTGCCAGCGATGGCGCTGCTGGCACGAAGGCTGGCCTGCGACTTCTATTTAAAAGCCGAACCAAAATATACTTGGCGTCTGTGGTCTATTTAAAACTTCAAGTTAAGACAGAGAAAAAAATTACTCTCCATCCTGAATGGGCCTTGGGTATCTCAATCACAGACAAGAGTGGCAAATGGTGAGAGTCAGAAAGTGGGAAATTAGGAACGCTGAGGGAGCACGGCCAAACTCTGAAGCCAGGCATGAAAACCCGGAGGCGAAAGAGAAGTCACGGGCAGCGGCGGCGGGGGGAAAGGGGCCCGGATTCGACCTTCTAACCCAAGGCTCCATCTGCGACCCTCGCGACCAAGACCTATTGCCAACGTCAGCCACCTCTGCTCAGCGCCCCTCCCCCGATTCAAGGCGTCCTCCTCAGAACCCTTGCCTCAGGGTCCTCTCCCGGACTTTAGCGAGGTGCTCAGTTCGAGGGACGCCCCAGCTCAACGGTCTCCTCCCTTCAAGGCCCCGCTCCTCAGGGCGCTCCCTCCACAGCGCCCCTCCCTCACTCCCTCACCTCAGCGCGCCACGCGCCGGAGGCTCCTCTTGGTTTCCCGCCCCTCAGTCCTCGCCCCGCCCCCTCGCCCTGCGCCCTGCCCCGACTCTCCCCTCGCTACGCCCCCTGCAGGCCACGCCCTCTGGTTCCCCCAACTGTGAGCCCGCTCTTCCCCCGCCCCTCCTTCTTCGCCCCGCCCCCATAGCTCCCCTCCCCGCGTCGCCCCCTGTGGGCCCGCCCGCTCCCCGCCCTTCCACCCTCACCTCGCCTCCTCAGGCTGCGCCCCGCCCCGGCCCCTTGGTCCTCGCCCCGCCTTCCTCATTTGGCGCCAAATCCTGTGGTCAACGGCGCGCGGGTTTCCAGGCTCCGCGTTCTGGGCCCGAGTTAGAATCCTGTCAGCTGAGGACTGGAAAGGTCGGGCGGGGGCAGAGGGGCTTCACCTTGAAAATCTCGGGGAGACTGTGGGTACGAGGGGGGTAAGTGGCATAAACGGACAGCGTGCGAAGACTGAGCGGACGCTCGTTTTGAGAAGGCGCGCTTCCCTTTCTCGCTCTTTTTTTTGGGGTTCCCGGGCTAGCGACTCTGAGCGTTCCGCTCCGACCCCTGGGGAGGAATTTTAGTGACCTTGAGGGATTTCCAACCTCCTTATTTTCAATCTAATCGGACCTAAGTCTAGGAGAGCCCGCCTCATCCTCCTGACCAGGGAATCCCCTGTCAGGAAAATGTCCGGCGGCCGCACGGGGTCTGCCCAGGCCTCCTGTTGAGGGAGGCGTCGAGGGCGACCCGACCGCGCTGCTGCCCCCACCAGAGGGGACAGCTGGGTGGTCTTAAACCGGGGGATTGGGGAGCCCTGCCTTCAAGCCAACCGTTCAGTCCATCGACGGCTCTTTGAGAGATGGGGGACAATCTTTTCATTTCATCACGGGGAGAAGAAATGGATGTTTTTTTCTTCGATGGGGGCAGTAAATGTGGAATTGGGGTACTCATAGCTAGCCATCTGAAGGACAGTGTCCCCGAAGATCCCATCCGAACGGTCTCGGTTGCCTTCCATCCTTTGCGGTTTGAGGTGCTGGGTGGTAGGACCCTGCTCCTGCCTTCGTATTAATAGTTCGTTCCCTTTGTTCTAAGGTCCAACCCCTGACTTTGGTATCAAATGAGGAAATGGAATCGACCAAGAAAAATGATTATTTGTACCGCATTTTATTGTAATAAACACAATCACGCCTTGTGGATTCCTGAGATTTCTCTTTGGGTCTACAATGTTAAAAACTTTAACTGCTTATCAGCCTTACTATAATATTATGATCCACCAATTTTTTTTTTTTTTTTTTTTTTTTTTTTTTTTTTTTGAGACTGAGCCTCTTACTGTCGCCCAGGCTGGAGTGCAGTGGCGCAATCTCGGCTCACCGCAACCTCCGCCTCCCAGGTTCAAGCGATTCTCCTGCCTCAGCCTCCCAAGTAGGTGGGATTACAGGCGCCCACCACCATGCCCGGCTAATTTTTTTTGTATTTTTAGTAGAGACGGGGTTTGGCCAGGCTGGTCTCGAACTCCTGACCTTGTGATCTGCCCTTCTTGGCCTTCCAAAGTGCTGGGATTACAGGCAGTGAGCCGCCGCGCCCGGCCCACCATATTTTTAAATCTTAAAAAAAATCATGAAACTAGTAAATACTGTGAAAGAAAGTATAGCTAATGTTCTATGAAACAAAAAGGTAGGTGTTACAGGAGTACCCATTCATAATCAGCAGACAGGAAGGCATTCATCATAGATGAGAAAAATAAAATCCATTTATTGAGGACAAAGTTGGAGGTGCCAGGGAGGACACAAGGAAGAATGATATATTGTCAAGGTTCTTAGAGTTTTGTTGTTAAACATAAACAAGAAAGATTAAAAGCAATAAGCAATTTTAAATAACATTTCTTTTTTTTTTTTTTTTGAGACGGAGTCTCGCTCTGTCGCCCAGGCTGGAGTGCAGTGGCCGGATCTCAGCTCACTGCAAGCTCCGCCTCCCGGGTTTACGCCATTCTCCTGCCTCAGCCTCCCGAGTAGCTGGGACTACAGGCGCCCGCCACCTCGCCCGGCTAGTTTTTTTGTATTTTTAGTAGAGACGGGGTTTCACCATGTTAGCCAGGATGGTCTCGATCTCCTGACCTTGTGATCCGCCCGTCTCGGCCTCCCAAAGTGCTGGGATTACAGGCTTGAGCCACCGCGCCCGGCCTTAAATAACATTTCAAGGCAGTAATAAAGTCATGATTAGCTGTGCAATGGAAACCAGATGATAAGTGATCACTATTGGGGAAAGAGAAGAAACTAATCACCCCCCAATTTGCCCCTCAGGCACCTGTGTGCATGTGGGGACACGCACACACACACATGCACACACAAACACACACACAAGAAATAATGCCACATGCCTCACAGAAAGAAGATAGACTGGCCTAGTCTTTCCAAGTTAAATGCTTCTCTTATTGTCCTTCTAGTCCTTGGTGACTTTGAAATGAAATCAGAGGCCCCTGGACAAAGGACTACTTCTTACATAATATTTCTTTTTTTCCCAGAAGTGATTATTTTTCTTTTGCTCACCTTTCAACATGAAGGAGGATCAAGTTGTGGCGGAAGAACCAGGATTCCAAGATGAAGAGGTATGACTAGAATGTTGAAAGATACATAGATATTCGGTCATTCCACAAAAATCAAGTTCCTTCTCTGTTAGCTACTATTTTTAGAAACTGAAAGTAGAAATAACACATAGTTATATATTGCAAATATGCAACAACTTGTTTGGCAAGGATGCTAAGATTAGCTACTTAGCAACTGGTATGAAAGTATTTTAATAACTTAACAGCTGGTATGGCCATACTGATACCTGTATACACTGGTACCGAATAGCAGCCTGGTCCTAGAGGAAGGAGTTTAGGATCTGGAGGGGAAGAGGGTTGAGAAAACATATTTAAAATAGGTCAAATGTTGTTCCAGTCCTTTGGGTAAAGGTTTCAAAATTTTAGGGAGGACATGACAAAGGTAACTGGTTTCCCAGCCCTTTCAATGTTGGTGCTTCTAAGTATGTGTTTGAAAAACAGTATTGATCTTTCCTCAATCTCTAGAGAAGTGGAATTTGAGGCATTTTGGAGTGACTCATAGTATTGAATTACCTCTTTAAAAGATGTGAAATAGCTGGATATGAAGAATCAAAGCTTCATTTTTTTCTGTTTCATCTCCTTTAGGAATCTTTGTTTCAAGATATTGACCTGTTACAAAAACATGGAATTGTAAGTAGTTTTTCAATGCTGTGTTAAATTATCTGATTCAGGATTTCTCAGCATCAACCTTACGGACATTTGGGCCTGGATAATTCTTTGTTGCAAGGGGCCGTCCTGTACATTGTAGGGTGTTTGCAACATCCTTGGCCTCTACTTACTCACTGCATGCCAGTAGCACCCCTGCAGCTGTGACAATCAAAATGTCTCCAGACATTATCAAGTGTACCCAGAGGACAAAATTAAGTTCTATACGTCAGATGACTGGAATAAATGATGTTGGCAGAAATCCAGCCTTTGAATAATGAACTGGGTGGATTTCCTTTTTTTTTTTTTTTTTTTTTTTTAATTTTTTTTTTTTTGAGACGGAGTCTCGCTCTGTCTCCCAGGCTGGAGTGCAGTGGCACGATCTCCACTCACTGCAAGCTCCGCCTCCTGGGTTCACGCCATTCTCCTGCCTCAGCCTCCCGTGTGGCTGGGACTACAGGCGCCCGCCACCGCGCCCGGCTAATTTTTGTATTTTTTTTAGTAGAGACGGGGTTTCACCGTGTTAGTCAGGATGGTCTCGATCTCCTGACCTCGTGATCCGCCCATCTCGGCCTCCCAAAGTGCTGGGATTACAGGCGTGAGCCACCGCGCCCGACCGAACTGGGTGGATTTCAACAGCAATCAGTTGATAGAACTGTGCTGACATTATCTGTTGTAGCCCTAACATTTAATCTCTTTCAGTGGTTTTAGAAAATAGAAGCAAGAGAAAATCCTGGTCCTTTGGTGATGTAGTTATTTGCATTCTCCAGGGGCAGAAGAAAAAAAAAAGTCTTTAAAAATTTAAAAGAACATGTTGGTAATGAAGTTCTGTAGAAGGAAGGAGCTGAACTGAGGGGGTGAATGTGTGATAAATTTGTTAGCTTTTCCACCAACAGACTTTTCTTTTGAATTCCTTGTTACATTGCCATGGTCTCACTAACATTCGTGGGAAATCAGGGCGCAGTCAGAACATTTGGCAGCCTGCTGAGTATGTTCTACTCAGATATTTCCAGAACATTTGGCTACATGGTGGGTGGGTTCCACCTGGCAGCTTGTATAAAATTGGCATCATGGTGGAAGGAGATGGACACAGAAACACATGACATAGTATGGGAGCCTTTCAGGCTGGCATCTTAGCAATCTGCTGTGCCCATTCTTTAATTTACAGAACGTGGCTGACATTAAGAAACTGAAATCAGTAGGAATCTGTACCATCAAAGGTATACAGATGACAACAAGAAGAGCTCTATGCAATGTCAAAGGACTCTCAGAAGCCAAAGTAGACAAGATTAAAGAGGCAGCGAACAAACTAATTGTAAGCAAAATCCATTCTTTACTGTTTTAGCTTAGAAGGGCCTTGTGAATCTTTATAGGCTTTCTCATGAAAACTAGAAATTATTGTGGGAACTGAGTTCCTGTAGATCACAATATGTTATACTCCCAATGTTAACTTTTTATCAATTCAGTTTCAAAGCAAGAGCAATTGATTTCTGAAAGATGAAGGTAGGGATTAAGAGACCTGGAACACTAATGAAGGTAATTATTTTTGCCAAAACTTTTTTGTCTCCCTTTATATTCCTTTTTCTGGCTGTCTCTGCCTTTCCTTCTCCTTTCCCTTTTTTTTTTTTTTTTTTTTGAGACAGAGTCTCGCTCTGTCGCCAGGCCTGAGTGCAGTGGCGTGATCTCGGCTCACTGCAACCTCTACCTCTGGGGTTCAAGCGATTCTCCTGCCTCAGCCTCGTGAGTAGCTGGGACTACAGGCACACACCACCACGCCTAGCTAATTTTTGTATTTTTAGTAGAGACGAGGTTTTACCATGTTGGCCAAGATGGTCTCGATCTCCTGACCTTGTGATCTGTCTGCCCCGGCCTCCCAAAGTGCTGGGATTATAGGCATGAGCCACTGCGCTTGGCCTTCATTTTTATTTTTTACCTTCCTCCTCCTCAGTTTTGTCTTGTCTCCTCAAATATCATACCTATGGCTGTTGTGAAGCACTCAGTACCAAAGAAGCTGCTCTCTCCTGGTATAGGAGATTGATATCTAGCCAATTGATAAGAGAGCATTGGGTTAGAAAAAGACCAACGGTGGTTGGATCTATATATGTGCAGTTGAGATAGATATGAATGTGCTCACTGAAGCAGCTGAGCTAAGCTAACCCGTACTGATATAGGGCAGGTGAGCCCCCAAACTGGGGCTTAACCTGGGAGGGTTCTTGGCTTTGCCCAAAAGTGAGCCAGTGGTGTTGGACAGTAACTTTTGTTGAAGTAGCCCAGTACAGCACAGCAGAGATACTGCTCCTTGCAGAGCAGGGCGACCCCATAGGCAGTGTGCCCAGAAGTAGCAGCTCAGAGGCAGTTTTGCCATTATAGTTATACCCACTTTTAATTACATGCAAATTAAGGGGCAGTCTATGCATAAGTTTCTAGGAAAAGAGTGGTAATTTCTGGGCCATTGGGTCATTGCCATGGAAAGGGGCAGTAACTTCCAGGTGTTGCCATAGCAATGGTAAACTGACATGGCACATTGGTGGGCATGTCTTATGGAAAGCTGCTTCTGCCCTGGACCTTGTTTTAGCTAGTTCTCAATTTGGTCTGGTGTCTGAGCCCCACCTCTGGAGTCAAATCCCACCTCCTACCTTACTACTTTCTAGCAGGGCTCACTGGCTGTGAGGGGCCTTTGCAACTGCCAGGCTACCAGACAAAAACATATATATACCTTTGACCCAAGCTTTTATGTAGAGCTTTTGGAAACCACTAGAGGTACCAGCTCTTGAAATAGGAAAGCAAAGAAAGGTAGTCACTAAGTCTTCCTCTTCATTTAAGAGCAGGCCTCTCCATTTCTCTATTGGTATATGAGGGTCTCATTCCCAGCGAGTCTGAGAAGCTCTCTTCACCAACAGCCATTTGGTTTCCTCTTCAGAGGCAGTCAAGGCAGGAGAGTGATGCAACTGGCAGTGTGATCCTGAACTTGGAGAGGACCCAACCGAACTGAATTACTCTGAACCCAGCTCAGTTGCTCTAGCTTCTGAGTACACTCAGGCAGTGTACCCACAAGTGAATTCCACAACTGCCAGGGTGTTTAAGAAAGCCCTGGAGCAGTACCCAGGGTTTGGGAAACTGCTCTATGAAATTAGAGTTGTTTTTTTTGGAAATTAAATCTTATTACCAAAGAAAAGAACCTCTCTCCTTCTCAAGCACCCACTACTGCACCAAGAATCTTCTCCTTTCTTAGCTTAAACTATTTGTCCTTTTTTATTTTTATTTTTTAAGAGAAGGGATCGGGCCAGGTACAGTGGCTTACACCTGTAATCCCAGCACTTTGGGAGGCCGAGGCAGGTGGATCATGAGGTCAGGAGTTCAAGACTAACATAGTGGTCAACATAGTGAAACCCTATCTTTACTAAAAATACAAAAATTAGTCGGGAAACATAGTGAAACCCCATCTCTCCTGAAAATACAAAAATTAGCCAGGCATGATGGCAGTTGCCTGTAGTCCCAGCTACTTGGGAGGCTGAGACAGGAGAATTGCTTGAAACCGAGAGGCAGAGGTTGCAGTGAGCCAAGATTGTACCACTACACTCCAGCCTGAGCAACACAGCGAGACTGTCCCAAAAAGAAAAAAAAAAGAGAAAGAGAAGGGTATCTCACTATGTTGCCCAGTCTGGGCTTGAACTCCTGGGTTCAAGTGATCTTCCTGCCTCTGCTTCTGAAGTACATGGGACTACAGGAATATGCCACTGTGCCCAGCTTTATTTATTCATTTATTCATTTATTTTTGAGACAAGGTCTCACTCTGTCGCCCAGGCTGGAGTACAGTTTCTCAATCACAGTTCACTGAGGCCTTGACCTCCCAGGCTCAAGCGATCCTCCCACGTCAGCCTCCTGAGTAGCTGGGACTACAGGCACATGCTACCATGTCCAGCTAATTTTTTAAAATTTTTGTGGAGATGGGATCTTGCTATGTTGCCCAGGCTGGTCTTGAACTGCTGGCATCAAGCAGTTCCCGCCTCAGTGTCTCATAGTGCTGGGATTACAGGTGTGAGCCACTGCACCCAGTTGTTTATTCTTAGAGATAGAGAAAGAGATTTAGAGAGAGAGACAGAAAGAGAGAGAGGAGAGAAAGGAAGGAAGTTAATTTCATAGTACAGTGGTTCTAAACATTGATGTGTATCAGAATCACCTGGTGTGGCTAATAAAGAAAACAGAAGCCCAGACTTGGCTCACTGAAGTAGGATAGGACCTGGGCTTGGCTGTCCCCATTCTCCTAGTTCTCCAAAGTTTGAGAACCACAGTCATAGTATAAAACAACAAAGAGGGACACCCATTAGACTACATAGGTACCCATTTTCACTAGTCCTCCACTGCATCAGCTATACCTTTTTAATCAGTCAATAAGTAGTATATCTACCATGTGAAAAATGTTGTCTCAAGAATAATGAAAACTGGAATTTCTGTGCCCCTTGAAACTTCTACAGCTGGAAAAAAATGATTCTGTTGAATGAAAAAAAAAAGTGAATTGTTAGTAAAATACCCTCTGCTTTATGCCATAATTATATCTCATTTGGCTGGGCATGGTGGCTCATGCCTGTAATCCCAGCACTTTAGGAGGCCGAGGCGGGTGGATCACCTGAGGTCAGGAGTTTGAGACCGCCCTGGCCAACATTGTGAAACCCCATCTCTACTAAAAATACAAAAAATTAGCCGGGCATGGTGGCAAGTGCCTGTAATCCCAGCTACTTGGGAGGCTGAGGCAGGAGAATTACTTGAACCTGGGAGGTGGTGGTTGTAGTGAGCTGAGATCGCACCATTGCACTCCAGCCTGGGCAACAAGAGTGAAACTCCGTCTCAAAAAAAAAAAAAAAAAAAAAAAATATATATATATATATATATATATATATATGTATAAAACTTAAGGGCGGGTGCAGTGGCTCATGCCTGTAATCCCAGCACTTTGGGAGGCTGAGGCGGGTGGATCACCTGAGGTCAGGAGTTCGAGACCAGCCTGGCCAACATGGTGAAACCCTGGCTCTACTAAAAATATAAAAATTAGCTGGGTGTGATGGCGGGCGCCTGTAATCTCAGCTACTCGGCAGGCTGAGGCAGGAGAATTGCTTGAACCTGGGAGGCAGAGATTGCAGTGATCCAAGACAGTGCCACTGCACTCCAGCCTGGGCAATAGAGCGAGACTCAGTCCCCCCCCAGAAAAATAAGAAAAAAATATATATATATATAAAATTTAATTTTCACAGCTACTCTTTGAAGAAACACTGTTATCTGTTTGACTCAAAAGAAGAAGCTGAAGTACAGCAAGATTAAGTAGTTTACTCCATATCATACAACTAATAACTATTAGAGACATGATTTGAACCTAGAAAGGGCAGCTCTAAAGCCTGTGTTCCTAACCATAATCTTGTACTGCCTTCAAGGACAAGTGAACTGCAGCTTATACCAAATGATATCTTAATAATTGAGTATATCATTTTGGGCAACATTTGAAAATAAAACCATCATCTTTAAACCCTTTTTGAACGTTTCGTTTTATCTTTCTGTAGGAACCAGGATTCTTGACTGCATTTGAGTATAGTGAAAAGAGGAAAATGGTTTTCCATATCACCACCGGGAGCCAGGAATTTGAGTGTGTATCTTACATTTTTTATAACCACTAAGCATAGTCTTTGGAATACCATGTTTCTTTTCCTCTTTCTGGTTATTTCTACTATAAGTAGTAGAAGTAGCTTCTTCATTTGAAGTTTGGGTGTGTGTGTGTGGTTTTTTTTTTTTTCTAAATGCTATCAAAAAATTCCAGACTGCTTGGAGGAGCAAGATTAAATGTCTTACAAGAAATTCAGACCCAAAATCTAGTTTCTGAATCAGCCAATATTAATCTCAAACCACTTTTAAAAATCAGTTTTTCATTTACTTTCCTTCTCCATTGATGAAGGAGGTTTCATTGCAAATTTTGATTTTACTCAAAAAGCAGTTGTTAGATTAAATATTTAAGAAATAATGCAGTTATTTTTGCTCTTCTGCAGAAGTTTTAATATCCCTTTTTATTTACTGTTTTATGATTCCCAAGACATATCATCATCTTCTCAATGCAAGTTTACTAAAATGTGGGGTTTTTTTCTCCCTCCCTTACTAGAAAGAATTAGCGTTTCATATGTTATAGCCGTGCCCAAGAGCAATTAGAACAAAAGCAGTATTTCCTCTAAGTATTCATCAAA
Source organism: Macaca mulatta (assembly GCF_049350105.2). Taxonomy (NCBI): domain Eukaryota; kingdom Metazoa; phylum Chordata; class Mammalia; order Primates; family Cercopithecidae; genus Macaca; species Macaca mulatta. The sequence continues at coordinate 12,972,091 of NC_133415.1, forward strand.
ACCCTGGACTCACAAGATACATTAAGAAAAAAAGGATTTCATAGTCAAATATACCTCCACTTGAATATCTAATTGATAGCTCAGACTTCACAGGTCCAAAAATCAAACTTCTGACCTTTGCCCCAAATCTACTTCTCCCAAAGGTTCCCTCATCTTAGATCTATCTCTTTCCTGATCCTCTGACCTAAAACCTGGGTGTTATTCTTGACATCTTTTTTCTCTCACACACCCTAACTCTAACCCATTAACAAATCATGTCTGTTCTACTTTCAAAATATATTTAGTCAGAACAAACCTCTTAGTTTCCTCAACAAATAAATTACAAGGAGGAAAAAAGAGATGGAGTCAGGGAGAAGACCTATAGATTAAAGAGATTTAAAAGACATATCACCTGGCCGGGTGCAGTTGGTGACACCTGTAATCCCTGCACCTTGGGAGGCCAAGGCTGGAGGTGGGGAGGGGATCTCTTGAGATCATCCTAGCAACAAAGTGAGACCTTGTCTCTACAAAAAGAAAAAAAAAAGTTCACACCTGTAGTTCTAACTGCTCAGGAGTCTTAGATGGAAGGCTTGCTTGAGCCCAGGAGGTAGAGGTTGAGGCTCTAGTAAGCCACGATCTTGCCAGTACACTCTAGCCTTGGTGATGCACAGAGAAACCTTGTCTGGAAAAAAAAAATTAAGGAATTACTAAATTTTTAAGTGTGATAGTGGGAATATGGTTGTTAAAGATGAGAGTCTTCATCTCTTAGGGATACATACTGAAATATTTATAAAGAAATGATATGTTACTTAGTATATGCTTAAAATAATATGGGAAGGGAGGTAAATGGTTAGCCGTCTATATGAAAAAAGATTTACCCTGAGTTCATAGTTGACAATTGTTGAAGCTGAGTGATAGACATGATAGTTCATTATATTGTTTTTGTCTACATTTGTTTATGCTTAATATTTTCTATAATAAAAGATTAATATATAATATATATTATTTTATGTGTATATGTGTGTGTGTACACAGATAGAGTGAGAATATAATTCAACTATTTCTTACCACCTCTACTGTTACCTCATTGGACTAAACGACCACCTATTAATATCTCCCCTGGATTATTTTTTTTTATTTTTTTATTTTTTGAGATGGAGTCTCGCTCTGTCGCCCAGGCTGGGGTGCAGTGGCCAGATCTCAGCTCACTGCAAGCTCTGCCTCCCCAGTTTACACCATTCTCCTGCCTCAGCCTCCCGAGTAGCTGGGACTACAGGCACCCGCCACCTCGCCCGGCTAGTTTTTTTGTATTTTTTAGTAGAGACAGGGTTTCACCGTGTTAGCCAGGATGGTCTCAATCTCCTGACCTCGTGATCTGCCCGTCTCGGCCTCCCAAAGTGCTGGGATTACAGGCTTGAGCCACCGCACCCGGCCTCCCCGGGATTATTATAATAACCTCTAATTAACCTCCCTCCTTGAGACCTTGCCCCTACTGTTTTTTTTAATTCACAAAAGAGCCAGAATGGTCATTTTAAAACATACGTTAGGCTGGAGTGCAGTGGCTCATAACACCCTAATGATTCCCCCTCTCACTCAGAAAAAAAGCTGAAGTCCTCTCCAATCTCTAATATTTCACTTTTCTAGTTTTCTACGTACCAGCCATAGTGACTTCTTTGCTATTCCCAGAACATGTCAGATACACTTCTGCATCAGGGCCTTTGCACTTTGTGTTGCCTCTGCCTACCATACTCTTTCCTCTTGGATCTACATGGCTTGCTGTCATCTCTTTCAGGTCTTTGCAAAAATGTCCACGTCTCAATGAGAACTTCTCTGATCACTTTATTTGACAATATAACCTCCTCACTTTCATACTCTGTCTTCCTTATCCCCTTTCCTGGCCTTATTTTTATCCATACCATTTAATAACATCTGACGTACCACATATTTTACATTTTTGTGTTTATTTTTTATTTTTTATTTAATTTTTTTTTTTTTGAGATAGAGTCTTGCTCTGTCACCCAGGCTGGAGTGCAGTGGTGCAATCTCAGCTCACTGCAACCTCCGCTGCCCAGGTTCAAGCGATTCTCCTGCCTCAGCCTCCCGAGTAGCTGGGATTACAGGTGCCCACCACCATGCCCAGCCAATTTTTGTACTTTTAGTAGAGACAGGGTTTCAGCATCTTGGCCAGGCTGGTCTTGAACTCCTGATCCCGTGATCCACCGCTTCAGCCTCCCAAAGTGCTGGGATTACAGGTGTGAGCTAACGGCGCCTGGCCTATTTGTGTTTATTATCTCATCTCCCACTAGATTGTAAACTTCGTGAGAGAAAAAATTTCGTCTCTTTTGTTCTCTACTTTATCCCAAGTGCACAAAACAGTCTCTGGCATAAACTAGGTGTGCAATAAATATTTGTTGAATGACTAAATGAATGAATAAACAAATAGTGAATAAGTTTGAGAAGTACTGTATACTATATATTCTTCTTGAAGATTCGCAGTGCACACTAGCCTGTGAAATCCTGCAGTGATACAAAACAGCTGTTTGGGCAGGGCACGGTGGCCCACGCCTGTAATCTCAGCACTTTGGGAGGCCAAGATGGGCAAATCATCTTAGGTCAGGAGTTCTAGACTAGCCTGGCCAACATGGTGAAACCCTGTCTCTACTAAAAATACAAAAAAAAAATGGCTGGGCGCAGTGGCTCACACCTTTAATCCCAGCAGTTTGGGAGGCCGAGGCGGGTGGATCACCTGAGGTCAGGAGTTCGAGACCAGCCTGATCAACATGGAGAAACCCCGTCTCTACTAAAAATACAAAAAATTAGCCAGGCATGGTGGTGCACGCCTGTAATCCCAGCCACTCGGGAGGCTAAGGCAGGAGAATTGCTTGAAACCAGGAGGCAGAGGTTGTGGTGAGCCAAGATTGCACCATTGCACTCTAGTCTGGGCAACAAGAGCGAAACTCTATCTCAAAAAAAAAGAAAAGAAAAGAAAAGAAAATTAGCCAAGCGTGGTGGCTTGTGCCTGTGGTTGCAGCTACTCGGGAGGCTGAGGCAGGAAAATCGCTTGAACCCGGGAGAAGGAGATTGTAGTGAGCCAAGATCATGCCACTGCACTCCAGCCTGGGCAATAGAGTGAGACTCAGTCTCAAAAAGAAAAAGAAAAAGAAAAAGAAAACATCTGTTTAACCCGGCATCGTCCCAGACTTTTAAAATCACAGACCCTTTTTTCAAGTAAAGTTAAGGAATAGTCTTGGGGAAATCCTACCCCTAGGCAAATTGGTCAAAATGAGGTTGATCAACAAAACACTTGATTCAAATGACAACTTGATTTTCTCTAGTCACTCTACCACATGGTGGTCTAAGAACCACTGGGCTAAAGAAATAATTACTGTCATTGTGAGTTTTCTGGTGCCCTTGATGTTTGCTCTTGAGAACAGAAAAGATCATTCAGGAGCTAGGTTTTTTTTGTTGTATGTTTGTTTTTGAGACAGAGTCTTGCTCTCTCGCCCAGGCTGGAGTGCAGTGGTGCGATCTCAGCTCACTGCAACCTCTGCCTCCCGGGTTTCCCCGGGAGAATCCCTCCTGGGATTCTTCTGCCTCAGCCTCCTGAGTAGCTGGGACTACAGGCGTGTGCCACCACACCCAGCTAATTTTTGTATTTTTAGTAGAGACGGAGTTTCACCATGTTGGCCAGGCAGGCCTCGAACTCCTGACCCAGATGATCCACCCACCTTGGCCTCCCAAACTACTGGGATTACAGGTGTAAGACACCAGGCCCAGCCAGGAGCTAGGTTTTTTAAAATTAATATTTAATTAATTAAAATATTACACATTTTTCCTTAAGCTTTAAGTCCCTTTATAAATCTATCACATTTTAAGGGAGCTTTTATAACAAGATTAACTAAATTATCTTAGACATTTTAATTATGTTCATACATTTAGTGTATTGTATTTTCTCTAAGAACTTTATTTGTCGGCCAGGTGTGGTTGCTCACGCCTGTAATCCCAGCACTTTGGGAGGCTGAGGCGGGTGGATCACAAGGTCAGGAGTTCAAGACCAGCCTGGCCAAGATGGCAAAACCCCGTCTCTACTAAAAATACAAAAATCAGCCGGGCGTGGTGGTGGGTGCCTGTAATCCCAGCTATTCGGGAGGCTGATGCAGAGAATTGCTTGAACCCAGGAGGCAGAGGTTGCAGTGAGCCAAGATTGCGCCACTGCACTCCAGCCTGGGCCACAAAGCGAGACTCTGTCTCAAAAGAAAAAAGGAAAAAAAAAAAGAACTTTGTCTAATTATTAACAGCAAAATCTTCCCAATTACCTAAATATCTTTTGTAACTCAAATAAATTTAGAAGTATAGTGAGTTGTAGGCACCCTTAAACGTTCAAATACTGTTTATAAAATTAGTAATCCACTTGAAAATTGCAGGAATGTACCATTTAATCAGTCAGAAGCCAATCCATTACAAAAAGGTCAAATTATCTTAAATGTTAAAAGGTCTCAAATAGCAAATATGCACAGGTTATTACCAAATTTATTTATTTATTTATTTATTTATATTTTATTTTTTGAGACAAGGTCTCACTCTGTCACCCAGGCTAAAATGCAGTGGCTCCATCACGGCTCACTGCAGCCTTGACCTCTCTGGGCTCCACGTGAGGTCTCCCACTTCAGTTTCCTGAGTAGCTGGGACTGCAGGCACAGGCCACCATGCCTGGCTAATTTTTGTATTTTTTGTAGAGACTGGATTTCGCCATGTTATCCAGGCTGGTCTTGAACTCTCCGGCTCAAGCGATCCACCTGCCTCGGCCTCCCAAAGTGCTGAGATTACAGACATGAGCCACCATGCCCATAGTGCCAAATTTAATATGAAAATAGTAATCTGTGTGTTTGTGTCTCTATTTTTAAATCTCCCTGTATTTAAAAAACAATATTTCTATACTTAATTCTAATTTTTCCTGAGTCTCAAAAAGGAAACAGTTGTGTTATCCCAAATAATTTGGGTTATCCTCACAGGTAAATTTTGGGGTTACCTTTTCAGCTGATTGAGATTACATATCAACAAGAAATTATGTCTGGGGTTTTCCAGAGCTTTTCCATAGCTTTCCAGGGTAATTTTTCTCAATAGTTGCTAGCCCCACCACCGTGGCACAAGTTTACCTATGTAATAAACCTGCACATCTGGCACATGTACCCCTGAATTTAAAGTAAAAGTTGAAGAAAAAAAAATAGTTGCTGGGCCTGTGAGATCTCCAAGTGTATTCCCTCCAAATGGGTTGATCGCTTAGCCCATGTCCTTTAGATTTAAGTTGTGCAGGTCACTATCTAGATTTTTCTTTTCCTCATTGAAGTCTGCAGCCCTCACTAAATTTGTGGATAACTTCCAACATTGTTTAAATTTACATTTAAATTGCTCTCTTAAACTATGTAAATGTAAATCTATTGGATTATCTATATATCTTAAATTTTTGTCTGACCTGTGATCATATCCCAAAAAGTCATACTAATAGAGACTACGTACAAGGTTTTTAAAGTGCCCCTACCAGGTCTTAGCACAATTAACACAATTGATATGTGTTGCATTTAATGAATGAATGTGATCATGACTTAAATTTAGGCCTTTTCATATTCAGAACTTTAAATGCACTACAACATTGGGTTACCAATTAAATATATGCTGTCAAAATCCGACAGTTATTCTTCTAACTGCTAGCATTACCTACAACATTTTTGAACATTTACTATTCTGACAGTTTCTCCATAAAATTTAGTTTATGTGAGATAACCTGACCATAATGACAATCACTGGATTTTCCTAATACCTGTTTTTCATATGTTTTCCAGTATATTAAAAATTGAAGCTGGGCATGATGGCTCATGTCTATAATCCCAGTACTTTGGAAGGCCAAGGTGGGCAGATCTCTTGAGCCTCAGGAGTCTGAGACCAGCCTGGGCAACATAGCAAGACCCCAGCCATACAAAAAATAAAAAATTAGCCCTGTGTCAGGCTACAGAACAAGATCCTGTCTCAAAAAAGAAAAAGAAAAAACACTGAAAATTCAATTGACTTTAGAAACATAGTTCCAGCACAATATTAAATACCCAATTAATAACTAAGATGGGCCAGACATGGTGGCTTATGCCTGTAATCCCAGCACTTTGGGAGGCCAAGGCAGGTGGATCACCTGAGGTCAGGACTTCGAGACCAACCTGGCCAATATGGTGAAACCCATTTCTACTAAAAATACAAAAATTAGCCGGGCGTGGTGGCAGGCACCTGTAATCCCAGCTACTTGTAAGGCCGAGGCAGGAGAATCTCTTGAACCTGGTAGGCGGAGGCTGCAGTGAGCCAAGATCATGCCACTGCACTCCAGCCTCGGTGACAGAGCAAGACTCCGTCTCAAAAAATAATAGTAATAATAAATAATAATAATAACTAAGATGATCTGTAACTCAATTCGATTCTAAAGACTAGTAAGACACAAGGCCTTGCTAACACATTTACTATTTTTAAATTTTTTTCTTAAAAGAATTTTTTTATTATTATTTGTTAAGCCTACAGCATGCAGTATTCCCAGGCCCCATTCACTATTGAAGTAAGAACAATAGGGTTTATCATTTGTTTTGCTGATCCACTTGCCCATACACAATAGAACCTGTGATCTGAGCAAGTGGCATGCTATTTGTTCAGCCAAGAATTGCTGTTCATGTTCTGTAGATAGATAGGTAGATGATAGAATAGATAGATAGATAGATAGATAGATAGATAGATAGATAGATAGATAGATAGATAGGAAGGATACTAATGATATGAATACTTTCTCCTCCCTTAATATTTCTATTTCTGTTCCTGTTACTAATGCTTTCTTTCTATTTCTAGTAAGTTGCTAGGAGGTGGAATTGAAAGCATGGCAATTACAGAAGCTTTTGGAGGTAGGTAGAACCAAATATTTTGTTAAATGAAATTTTATACACACACACACATCTATGTGTATACATACACATATAATTAAATAAACAACCAACAATAAATTGTAACTATTTTGGAAATTATAAAATCTCAATTATCATAATGTGAGATCATTCTGTACTGCAACGAAAATATATACCAACATTAACAGATGGTTCTTATCGACATTTTTCATCTTTTGTGATTCTTATAGAAGATAATAGATTTTTTTTTTTTTTGATGGCATCTCGCTCTGTCGCCCAGGCCCAGGCTGGAGTATAGTGGTGCGATCTTGGCTCACTGCAAGCTCCGCCTCCTGGGTTCATGCCATTCTCCTGCCTCAGCCTCCCGAGTAGCTGGGACTACAGGCGCCCACCACCACGCCCGGCTAATTTTTTTGTGTTTTTAGTAGAGATGGGGTTTCACTGTGTTAGTCAGGATGGTCTTGATCTCCTGACCTCGTGATCCACCCGCCTTGGCCTCCCAAAGTGCTGGGATTACAGGCGTGAGCCACTGAGCCAATAATAGATTTTTTTCACTTATTTGTTTAAAAGGTAATTGAATAATGAGGCTGATTTTATTTATAGGCAATAATGTTCCATGAACATAGAGACTAGATTCTCTCTTCCCCGATTATATCTTCTATCTTTTTAAAAAAAATAATAGATACAAGGTCTCGTTATGTTGCCCAAGATGCTCTTGAACTCCTGGACTCAAGCATTCCTTCCACCTTGAGCTCCCAAAGTACTGAGATTACAGGCGTGAGCCACTGCACCTATCCTATTGTCTATTTTTAAAAAGCAATTCACGCATAGCTACACTGTGTGTCACATCTGGGAATTCCAGTATTTGCTATCCTTGGATAAGTAAATCTGTTTTTTGTTGTTTTTTTCTGTTGACTTGGGCATTAAATCTGGTTTTCATTATTTCTGTTGACTCATCTTAGTGGCTTACCTTCTTCTGTATTTATTGGTGTTTCTGAGCTTATTGTTTGATTTTAATCTATGAGAGTTCAATGGACCTGGACTGGTAAGTAGGAAAGTTTTCCTCCAGAAAGAATTTGCTTTTGCTGGTAACTAGGGGATGGCACCAATTTGAGACTACTTCAGCTCCCCTTTGAGGACCTCAGTTCAGTAGGGGAGCCCCAGGCTTTCTTTCCTGTGGTAGGGTATTTTACTTTATTTATTTATTTATTTGGAGATGGAGTCTTGCTCTGTCTCCCAGGCTGGAGTGCAGTGGTGCCATTTTGACTCACTGCAACCTCTGCCTCCTGGGTTCAAGCAATTCTGCCTCAGCTTCCTGTGTAACTGGGATTACAGGCACCTGCCACCATGCCTGGCTAAATTTTTTTTTTTTTTTTTTGGAGGTGGACTCTCGCTCTGTCGCCCAGGCTGGAGTGCAGTGGCCTGATCTCAGCTCACTGCAACCTCTGCCTCCTAGGTTCAAGCAGTTCTCCTGCCTCAGCCTCCCAAGTAGCTGGGACTACAGGTGCACGCCACCACACCCAGGTAATTATTTATGTTTTACTAGAGATGGCGTTTTACCATGTTGCCCAGGCTGGTCTCAAACTCCTGAGTTCATGCAGTCTGCCCGCCTTGGCCTCCCAAAGTGCTAGGATTACAGGCATGAGCCACCATGCCCAGCTAATTGTTTTATATTTGGTAGAGATGGGGTTTGCCAGGCTGGTCTCGAATTCCTGACCCCAAGTAATCCATTCATCTCATCCTCCCAAAGTGCTGGGATTACAGGTGTGAGTCACTGCACTTTACCCCATGTGGTAGGGTCTTAAACTTTAATTTATACAACTAAGGAAAACTTGGTTTAAATTAATTTATATTAAACAAATACAGGCTCACGCCTGTAATCCCAGCACTTTGGGAGGCTGAGGTGGGCGGATCACCTGAGTTCAGGAGTTTGAGACCAGCCTGGCCAATATGGTGAAACCCCATCTCTACTAAAAATACAAAAACTAGCCAGGCGTGGTGGCAGGCACCTGTAATCCCAGCTACTCAGGAGGCTGAGTCAGGAGAATCGCTTGAACCCGGGAGGCGGAGGTTGCAGTGAGCCAAGATCATGCCACTGCACTCCAGCCTGAGTGACAGAGCGAGACTCTGTCTCAAAAAAAAAATAAAAAATAACACCCGAGATACTTTATAAGTAAGATGTGTCAGTTGGAAAAGAAAAAGAAAACAGTAATACTCTGAGGCCATGTTTTATTCTTTATGAAAATATCTAGAAATTACGCATTTTTAAAATCTTTTTTTTCTGTATTTCACAGAATTTCGTACTGGAAAAACCCAGCTCTCTCATACCCTCTGTGGTAAGGATATATAACAACAATAACAATAATAATCATAGCTATTATTTCTCAAACATCTACTATGTGCCTGATACTCTAAATAATCTCATATAATCTGAACATACTTGCAAGGAAACTAAAACATAGGCAGATTAAGTAAACTGCCCGTGGTTATACAGCTGGTCTTTGAATGTGTGATCCTTGAGGTGATGTATTTGCTACACTATGGACACCTGAGTAGAAATAGAGAGACGTTGAATGGGTATATGAATGTGTTGGTGAGGAGTACACTGTCTCAATTTTTCCCATTCCATCTTTTCTATATCTTTTTTAGAAGAGTGACACAAAATCTATTGAGTCCTAGAATCTTTCACTTTCCATGGTGTAAAGTTGGCCCTAAGAGAGACTTAAAAACAAAATTGTTTTAAACAAAATAACCAAAGGTATCTCCTTTTCCACAAATACACTACTGTGCATTTCTTTGGGCTATGGAGAAGGAACTTGGCAAAGTGGTTAAGAAAGGAGTTCTGGAATCAAAATGCCTGACTTCAGTCCTGGCTCTATCACTAGTAGCTGTGTGACCTTGGGCAAGTTACTCTACTTCTCTAATTTCCCCCACCAATAAAATTCAAATAATGATAGTGCCAAATCTTAGGATTGTTTTGAAAAGTAAATGAAATAATGTATATACCTGGTATAAAGTAGCTCCTTAATGTTAACTACTACTACATAAAAAGTGATTGCAGTTGAGCATGGTGGCTCACACCTGTAATCCCAGCACTTTGGGAAGCCAAGGCAGGAGGATCTCCTGAAGTCAGGAGTTTGAGGCTGAGGCAGTAGGATCTCCCGAAGTCAGGAGTTTGAGAACAGCCTGGTCAACATGGTGAAACCCCGTCTCTACCAAAAAATAAAAAAATTAGCTAGGCCTGGTTGCACGTGCCTGTAATCCCAGCTACTGGGGAGGCTGAGGTGGGAGAATCACTTGAACCTGGGAGGTGGAGGGTGCAGTGGGCCAAGATCGTGCCACTGCATTCCAGCCTGGGTGACAAAGTGAGATCTGTCTCAAAAAAAAAAAAGTAAATGCATTTTTAAAATTTGACATGCAGTAATTGAAAGGTAACTTAAATTAGTTATATAGCATAAATTATATTTGTGACTATTTCTTTTTTTTTTTTTTTTTTTGAGACAGAGTCTCGCTCTGTCACCCAGGCTGGAGTGCAGTGGCGTGATCTCGGCTCACTGCAACCTCCGCCTCCCGGGTTCAAGCTTTTCTCCTGCCTTAGCCTCCTGAGTAGCTGGGATTACAGGCATGCACCACCATACCCGGCTTTTTAAAATTTTTTTGTATTTTCAGTAGAGACGGGGTTTCACCATGCCTATTTGTGACTATTTCTTTCTTTTTTTTTTTTTTTTTTTTTTTTGAGACGGAGTCTTGCTCTGTCACCCAGGCTAGAGTGCAGTGGCATGATCTCAGCTCACTGCAACCTCTGCCTCCCGGGTTCAAGCAATTCTCCTGCCTCAGCCTCCAGAGTAGCTGGGATTACAGGCATGCACCACCACACCCGGCTAATTTTTGTATTTTTAGTAGAGACAGGGTTTCACCATGTTGGTCAGGCTGGTCTCGAACCCTTGACCTCAAATGATCCACCCACCTTGGCCTCCCAAAGTGCTGGAATTACAGTCACGAGCCACCACGCCCGGCCATATTTGTGACTATTTCTTGTAGAAAGAAAGTTAGTAGGTTGGGCATGGTGGCTCAAGCCTGTAATACCAGCACTTTGGGAGGCAAAGGTGGGCAGATCATGAGGTCAGAAGATTGAGACCATACTGGCCAACATGGTGAAACCCCATCTCTACTAAAAGTACAAAAATTAGCTGGGCGTGGCAGCGCGTACCTGTAGACCCAGCTGCTTGGGAAGCTGAGGCAGGAGAATTGCTTGAACCCGGGAGGCAGAGATTGCAGTGAGCCGAGATTGCGCCACTGCACTCCAACCTGGCAACAGAGCTAGACTCCATCTCAAAAAAAAAATAAATAAATAAAAGAAAAATAAAAAAAGAAAGTTAGTAATATTTAAATTTTATTTCCATTCTGTGGGAGAACTAACTTTCACGAATATCTTCCATTGTGAAAGATAGTGAAATTATTTGTAGAATTATGGCTATGCTGGCAGAATACTTATAATTTCACCACTGGTTAAGTAATATGAAAATATAACATGTTTAGAAACGAAAGGATCATGACTCTTTGTAAAATGTACTAAAGAGTTGCAACAGCAGATTCCATGTGTATTTATATAGTCATTTGTACAAAGTTTATTCACTCTTATTAATATAAATTTTTAATTGCTTCCTAGTGACAGCTCAACTTCCAGGAGCTGGTGGCTACCCAGGAGGAAAGATTATCTTCATTGATACAGAAAATACTTTGTAACCTTTTTATTTAAAGTTGCTAACATAATATTGTGATATAGGAATATTACCACTAAAGAGTTTGTCTGAGATATACCATCTTTGTAGTCATCCAGTAAACCAGTAGTAATGAGACAAACTAAAGGGAAAACAATTACTGGTTAAGTTCTCAAATCACTTTTTATTTAATGAGGTTTCACTTCTTCATATGGGTTTATGAGACAAAACAAATACATGAGAGGAAATTATGTCATCTTCATTTTGAATTCTCTTACTTCTCTAAAGATTTTGCTCAATAGTTAGAAGTTTTTTGTTTTTTTTGTTTTGAGACGTAGTCTCTCTCTGTCGCCTAGGCTGGGGTCCAGTGGGGCGATCTCGGCTCACTGCAACCTCCATCTCTCGGGTTTAAGCAATTCTCCTGCCTCAGCCTACCGAGTAGCTGGGATTACAGGTATGTGTCACCACACCTGGCTAATTTTTTTGTATTTTTAGTAGAGATGGGGTTTTGCCATGTTGGCCAGGCTGGTCTGGAACCCCTGACCTCAGGTGATCTGCCCGCCTTGGCCTCCCACAGTGCTGGGATTACAGGGGTGAGCCACTGCGCCTGGCTGAAAGATTATTGACTCACTGAAAGTCATGGTCCCAAATGAAGGGAAAGGTGTGAAGGGGGTGAAAGTTCATAGGGAAAACAGGCAGAACCTGTTTGGGTTACAGAAAGAATTGCAGTTTAATTAAAGTATAAGGTATTCCAGGATATGGGCTAGAAAGATGATTGGGATCTTAGACATGAAAGGCTTTGAAACAAGATGGTAGGTGTAAATTGGATACTTTAGCAATATTCTAGGCAAGTAATGAGAACTTGATCTAGGTTGGAAGTGGTAAGAATAAAAAGAAAAGTAAAAGAAGTATTAGAGAGGAAAATTGATAGGACTTGATGGCTATAGGTGGTAGACAAAGGAAAGAGAGGTTTGAGAAATCGCTCAGGTTTTTTGTCTAGATACTGGGAGAATAGTTATGCAATGCTAACAATAGAACTGGAAAGATTGGCCGGGCGCGGTGGCTCAAGCCTGTAATCCCAGCACTTTGGGAGGCCGAGGCGGGCGGATCACAAGGTCAGGAGATCGAGACCACAGTGAAACCCCGTCTCTACTAAAAATACAAAAAATTAGCCGGGCGCGGTGGCGGGCGCCTGTAGTCCCAGCTACTCAGGAGGCTGAGGCAGGAGAATGGCGGGAACCCGGGAGGCGGAGCTTGCAGTGAACCGAGATCGCGCCACTGCACTCCAGCCTGGGCAACAGCGTGAGACTCCGTCTCAAAAAAAAAAAAAAAAAAAAAAAAAAAAAAAAAAAAAAAAAAAAAGAACTGGAAAGATCATGTTTCAGAGAAAAGGTGATGTTTCATTTTAATATACTAATTTTACTTTTTTTTTTTTGAGACAGAGTCTTTCTCCATCACCCAGGCTGAAATGCAGTGGTGCAGTCTCGACTCACTGCAACCTCAGCTTCCCAAGTAGCTAAGTTTACAAATGTGCACCTCCACACCTGGCTAATTTTTGTGTTTTTAGTAGAGATGGAGTTTCGCCATGTTGGCCAGGATGGTTTCAAACTCCTGACCTCAAGTGATCCACCCACCTTGGCCTCCCAAAGTGCTGGAATTACAGGTGTGAATCATCACACCGGGCCTGATTTTTTTTCTTTTTTTGAGACAAGGTCTTGCTCTGTTCCCCAGACTGGAGTGCAGTGACCCAATTACACTCATTGCAGACTCGAACTCCCAGGGTCAAGTGATCCTCCCACTTCAGCCTTCTGAGTAGCTGGAACTACAGACACACACCACCACACCTGGCTAATTTTTTTTTTTTTTTTTTTTTCGAGACGGAGTCTTGCTCTGTCGCCCAAGCTGGAGTGCAGTGGCGCGATCCTGGCTCACTGCAAGCTCCGCCTCCTGGGTTCACGCCATTCTCCTGCCCCAGCCTCCCGAGTAGCTGGGACTACAGGCGCCCGCCACTGCGCCCGGCTCATTTTTTGTATTTTTAGTAGAGACGGGGTTTCACCGTGGTCTCGATCTCCTGACCTTGTGATCCGCCCACCTCGGCCTCCCAAAGTGCTGGGATTACAGGCGTGAGCCACCGCGCCCGGCCGCTAATTTTTTTTTTTAATCTTTTGTAGAGACCAGGTTCCACCAGATTGCCCAGGGTGATCTCCAACTCCTGGGCTCAAGCGATCTGCCTACCTTGGCCTCCCAAAGTACTGAGATTACAGGCATGAGCCACTGCACCCAGCCGTCATTTTAATGTATTGAATATGTACATGAGGATATCCAGATGGCAGCTGGAAATATTGAATTCAGCTTGAGAAAGGGGTAGGCCCAGAGATATGGACGAATTAACCAAGTGGGAAAGAGAACTTATAGAGAGAGAAGAGAGGAGAATGGAGAACATAACTTTGAGGTATGTTTATATTTAGGAAGAGGACTAAAATGAGGAATCCAGAGACAGAGGAAGTAGAAGGAAATCTGGTTGTAAAAGTCAAGCAAAAGGAAAGTTTCAAGACGAAAAGAGTTGTCAGCAATGTTACACACACATGGATTTTAAGGATACAGCCTGAGAAAGATCACTGAAGTTCAAAATTAGGAGTTCAAGCAAACATTTGCCGCAGGGTGAGGTGATAGAAGCTTTATGTAAATAAACAATAAGGGAAGGAGGCAGTATGAAATTGACCAATGAAAGGAAGACGGCTTGGCACAGTGGCTCACGCCTGTAATCCCAGCACTTTGGGAGGCCGAGGCAGGTGAATCACCTGAGGTCAGGAGTTCGAGACCAACCTGATCAACATGGAGAAACCCCGTCTCTACTAAAAATACAAAATTAGCCAGGCGTGGTGGCACATGCCTGTAATCCCAGCTACTCAGGAGGCTGAGGCAGGAGAATCACTTGAACCGGGAGGCGGAGGTTGTGGTGAGCCGAGATCGTGCCATTGCACTCCAGCCTGGGCAACAAGAGCAAAACTCCATCTCAATAAAAAAAGAAAGGAAGAAAAAACATACTAGTTTGAGGAGGTATTCAGAGGAAATTATTTTTAATAACAAAGAAGACCTATGCACGTTTGTAAGGCCATTCACAGTGAAGCCCCAGCCTGCCTCTCCAAGCTCGTTACTCACCATTGTCACTATTAGAGGCAAAGAGATGAATCCGTTTTAGTCCATCCCATTGCCTGTAAACATGCTTTGTTATCAAAATTTGCACATATGTCTGGTCTTTCTCCAGTAATCCCAGAACTTCAGGAGGCCAAGGCAGGAGGATCACTTGAGGCCAGGAATTCACAGACCAGCCTGGGCAACATAGTGTCTCTATGAAAAAAATTTTAAATTAGCCGGGTGTGGTGGCTATAAATCCCAGCTACTTGGAAGGCTGAGGCAGGAGGATCATTTGAGGCCAGGAGTTCATGATTCACCTGGGCAACATAGCAAGACTCTGTCTCTACCAAAAGAAAAAAAAATCTAAAAACATTGTACATCAGCAGTTATTTAGATTTAACTATAAAGATTTTTGTTTTCTTTGTTCATTATGGTTTCTTGCATCCCAAATGTTATTCTTTCCTGTATTTTTGTTTTGCTATAATACTTAAGTATTTCTTTCAGAAATATAATCCAGGTGGTAAACTTTGAACCTTAATATGTCTGAAAGTGCCTTTATTTTGCTCTTTTGGCTGTTAATTTGGCTGGTCACAGAGAACTTTGCATGGTATATTTCTATCTTCTTGGGTATTTGCTCCTTGCATCCCCATCTCACAGTCTTTCTGAATCATACAAATCATTTAAGGCTCTCATTTCAAGGTCTGCTTTTTCTAATCTTCCCTAATAACTCAATTTAGAAAATATTGTCCTTCTTGACCTATTATAGAATTTACTATCTAAAATACTCACTTCGAAAACAAAACAGAGAACTGTTTGCAGAAGTCCCTTTTCAGAAATGCCAGGCATGAGAAGACTCTGAAAGAGCCTTTTAACTTGGGGAAGGAAGGTGAAGTGTTGTACAGGGCTTTAATAGGGGGCTCAGCTGGAGTTCAGCCGGTTTCAGAAACAATTGATTAAGGATGATTCTCCTCTCAGAGAGGAAAGAATTGTTCTTGCAGATTAGCAGCCACTGTTTGGGCAATTTGGATTTTTTTTTTCCCAAGACGGAGTTTCACTCTTGTTGCCCAGGCCAATGGCACGATCTTGGCTCACCACAACCTCCACCTCCCGGGTTCAAGCGATTCTCCTGCCTCAGCCTCCCGAGTAGCTGCAATTGCAGGTGCACGCTACCACGCCCTGCTAATTTTGTATTTTTAGTAGAGACAGGGTTTCTCCATGTTGGTCAGGCTGGTATAGAACTCCCGACTTCAGGTGATCCGCCCACCTCAGCCTCCCAAAGTGCTGGGATTACAGGCGTGAGTCGCCATGCCCGACCTGCAATTGGATTTTATTAAGAACAATAGGAATAGTTAGGAGTTAAGTCATATGCAAGAGAGAGTGGAGAAGAACAGCTGGATGGGGGTGCAGGGCACTGTGGCAAGGGCCATATCGGAATGTTCTCATTCTTTGGGTGTCTCATACTTACACTGCTGTCTCTTGATATTTTTCTTTTTATATGTTTATATTTTGCCTCCTTAATTATGTTTTAAATTTACCTAGGGCATAGGTTGTCTTAGGACTCCTTATATCCTCCATAATGCTTTACCTTGGTAATTGGTTAATATGGTAATTAATTCCATATGATAATTGGTTAATAAATATTTATAAACGATCTGAACTTCCCTTCAGCATAAGCCCAAGTTTTTTCATTTTAAATTGTTTTGTTTTGTTTTGTTTTGTTTTTGAGACAGGGACTTGCTCTGTCGCCCAGGCTGGAGTGCAGTGACATGATCATGGATCACTGCTGCCCTCGACATCCAGGACTCAAGTGATCCTCCCACCTCAGCCTCCCAAGTAACTGGGACTACAGGCATGTGCCACCATGCCCAGCTAATTTTTGTATCTTTTTGGTAGAGACAGGGTCTCATCATGTTGCCCAGGTTTGTCTCCAACTCCTGAGCTCTAGTGATCCTCTCACCTGGGCTTCCCAAAATGCTGGGATTATAGGCATAACCCACCATGCCTGGTTTTGTTTTTCCCTGTCTTTTTTATAAAAGCCATATTAACTGGGGTGAGATGATGTTTCATTGTAGTTTTGATTTGCATTTCTCTGATGATCAATGACATCGAGTACCTTTTCATATAGCTATTTGCCGTTTGTATGTCTTCTGTGAACCCAGAAAATCTGAGACAGGTCTCAGATAGTTTAGAAAGTTTATTTTGTGGCCAGGTGCAGTGGCTCACACCTGTAATCCCAGCACTTTGGGAGGCCAAGGTGGGCAGATCACAAGGTCAGGAGATCGAGACCATCCTGGCCACCATGGTGAAACCCTGTCTCTACTAAAATAAAAAAAAAAAAAAAAAATTAGCCGGGAATGGTGGCATGTGCCTGTAGTCCCAGCTACTCAGGAGGCTGAGGCAGGATTTTGTAATCACTTGATCCCAGGAGAGGGAGGTTGCAGTGAGCCGAGATTGTGCCACTGGACTTCAGCCTGGCAACAGAGCAAGAATCCATCTCAAAAAAAAAAAAGAAAGTTTATTTTGCCAAGGTTGAGGATGCACCCATGACACAGCCTCAGGAAGTCCTGACGACATGTGCCCGAGGTGGTTGGGGCACAGCTTGGTTCTACACATTTTAGGGAGACATGAGACATCTATCAGTATATGTAAGAAAAACAATGGTTCAGTCTGGAAAGGTGGGACAACTTGAAGCAAAGACAGGAAGACTCTAAGCAAAGTGGGGAGTGGGCTTCCATGTCACAGATAGGTGAGACACAAATGGTTGCATTCTTTTGAGTTTCTGATTAGCCTTTCCAAAGGAGGCAATCAGATATGCATCTATCTCAGTGAGCAGAGGAGTGACTTTGAATAGAATGAAAGGCAGGTTTGCCATAAGCAGTTTCCAGTTTGAGTTTTCCTTAGTGATTTTGGGGACCCAAGATATTTTCCTTTCACACTTCTTTTGAGAAATGCTTTTCAGATATTTTGCCCATTTTTAAATAAGATTATTAAATTTTTTTTCCCTATAGAGAGTTGTTTGAACTTTTTATATATTCTGGTTATTAATCCCTTGTCAGATGGATAGTTTGGAAATATTTTCTCAGCAAGGCAATTTTACTTCTATAAAAGGGTGTGACTCACTGATGAAGCAATGGTGAGAGCACACCTGAACAAGGGAGGGGAAGGGGTTTTTATTCCTGACTCAGATAGCCCCTACTGCTGTGTCATGCCCCTGTTGGCTAAGATTGGACTGCACAGTCTAAGCGAATTCCTATTGGCTATTGTTTTTTTGTTTTGTTTTGTTTTGAGACGGAGTCTCGCTCTGTTGCCCAGGCTGGAGTGCAGTGGCACGATCTCCACTCAGTGCAAGCTCTGCCTCCTGGGTTCACTCCATTCTCCTGCCTCAGCCTCCTGTGTAGCTGGGACTACAGGCGCCCGCCATCACGCCCGGCTAATTTTTGTATTTTTAGTAGAGACAGGGTTTCACTGTGTTAGCCAGGATGGTCTCGATCTCCTGACCTCGTGATCCGCCCGTCTCGGCCTCCCAAAGTGCTGGGATTACAGGCGTGAGCCACCATGCCCGGCCCCAATTGGCTATTCTAAAGAGCAGGGGTATGAGTCGGAGTGGTGGAGTGAGTAGTTTGGCGGGAAGGATGGTTAGGAACAGGTGACTAAAGGTGATTCACGCCAGAGCAGGTGACCAGGGGTGACTCAGGACAGAGCAGGTGACCAGGGGAACTGATGTGAACTACTGATTAGAACTGGTGGAAAAGGTTGTTTACTGAAACTAGGAGCAAGAAAGCAAGAAGAACAAGGCAGTTAAACTTTAAAATGGAGAACAAAGAACAGGGGAGCTGAACATACTGATACATCGGTTCCTTGGAGAGGATCTCAAAGCTCATTGTACTTAACAATTTACAGGCTAAAACCTTTCAAGAGGAATTTTTTATATCCACAGTTGCCTGTGCTTGTGTAGTATTACTCAAGAAATCTTTCTTTACCCAGTCCAATGTCCTATAGAGTTTCCCCAATGCTTCCTTTTAGTAGTTTCGTAGTTCAAGGTCTTAGATTTAAGTCTTTAATCCATTTTTATTTGATTTTTGTATATGATGAGAGATAGATGTCTAATTTCATTCATCTGCATATGAATATCCCATTTTCCCAGCACCATTTACTGAAGAGACTGTCCTTTCTCCAATGTTATTGGCACCTTTGTCGAAAATGAGTTCACTGTAGGTGTTTGGATTTGTTTCTGGGTGTTATCCTCTGTTCCATTGGTCTATGTGTCCGTTTTTATGCCCATACCTTGCTGTTTTGGATACTATAGCTCTATAGTATAATTTGAAGTCAAGTTATGTGATTCCTTTAGTTTTGTTCTTTTTGCTCAAGATAGCTTTGGCTATTCTGGGTCTTTTGCGATTCCATATAAATTTTGGGATTGTTTTTCTATTTCGCTGAAGAATGTCATTGGTATTTTGATAGGAATTGCATTGACTCTGTAGATTGCTTTGCGTAGTATGGACAGTTTAACAGTATTGATTCTTCCAACTCATGAACATGGAATATCTTTCTGGTTTTTGTGTGTCCTCTTCAATTTGTTTCATCAATGTTTTATAGTTTTCATTGTAGAGATCCTTCACTTCTTTGGTTAAGTTAATTTCTAGGTATTTAATTTTATTCATAGCTATTGTAAATGGGATTAATTTTTAAATTTCTTTTTCAGATTGTTCCCTGTTGGTATTTAGAAATTCTAATGATTTTTGTATGTTGATTTTGTATCCTGCAACTTTACTAAATTTGTTTATCAGTTCTAACAGTTTTTTGGTGAAGTCTGGATTTTTCCAAATATAAGATCTTATTATAGGCAAACAAGGATAATTTGACTTCTTCCTTTTCGATCTGGATGCCCTTTATTTATTTCTCTTGTCTGATTGCTCTAGCTAGGACTTCAAGTACTATGTTGAATAACAGTGGTGAAAGTGGGCATACTTGTTCCAGATCTTAGAGGAAAGACTTTCAGTTTTTTCCCATCCAGTATGATACTAGCTGTGGGTCTCTTGTATATGGCTTTTATGTTCAGTTATGTTCCCTCTATGCCCAATTTTTTGAGGTTTTTTTTTTAATCATAAAGGAATGTTGAATTTTATCAAATGCTTTTTTCAGCATCAATTGAAATGATCATATGTTTTTTGTCCATTCTGTTGATATGATATATCACATTGATTTGTGTATGTTGAACCATCTTTGCATCCCTGAGATGAATCCCAATTGGTCATGATGAATGATCTGTTTAATGTATTGTTGAATTGGTTTGCTAGTATTTTGTTGAGGATTTAAGCCCAATTTTTATACCCCTGTTCACATTGTTCTCAGACCAAACCGAGGATCAGGCTGCTTATTCTTGTGGCCCGATGATGAGATGCAGATGAACTGGGAAAGGAGGGAGTTTTTGTTTCTGTAACTGTTTACAGGGAGAAGACCTGGAAAATAACATCAGACCAACTCAAAATTACAAAGTCTTCCCGAGCTTATATACCTTCTCAGCTATATATTTACTTGTGAGTGTACATTCATCTAAAGACATAAGTCACTTTGGGAGGCCAAGGTGGGCGGATCACTTGAAGTCAGGAGTTGAAGACCATCCTGGCCAACATGGCGAAACCTTGTCTCTACTAAAAATACAAAAATAAGCCGGGCATTGTGGCACACGCCTATAGTCCCAGCTAGTCAGGATGCTGAGGCAAGAGAATCACTTGAACCTGGGAGGCAGAGGTTGCAGTTAGCCGAGATTGTGCCACTAGACTCCAGCCTGAGCAACAGAGCGAGACTCTATCTCAAAAAAATAAAATAAAATTTGTAAAAAAGATATAAGTGATTAACTTCTTTTAATCTATAACTAAGATCTGAATCCTAAAGACCTTCCTCTGGAGCCTCAGTAAATTTACTTAATCTAAATGGGTCCAGGTGCTGGAGTGATTGCCCTTATCTTGTCTCCTGCTAAATCATGGAGGTTTGGGGAGTTCCTTCAGACCCCCAATAACTTGTTTGTGGAGACCTGGGGAGTTCTTCAGACCCCCAATAAAACTCGTTTAATCCTAAACAGGTACTGTTAAGAATTCCTTCGTTAACTTGTCATGCTTCAAGACCCAGGAAAGGCCTGGGCCAAACTCTTGGTGGGCTTTTGTTACATTCCAGCCTTTGTATAAGGGCACTTTGAACTTTTAGTATTTAACTTAACCACTCAGTCAGTGCTGAAACAGTTGTTATGGAGGCCTGCAT
Organism: Macaca mulatta; assembly: GCF_049350105.2. Lineage (NCBI taxonomy): Eukaryota > Metazoa > Chordata > Mammalia > Primates > Cercopithecidae > Macaca > Macaca mulatta. The sequence goes on from NC_133415.1 coordinate 12,993,116, forward strand.
TAGTAAGACCTGGCCTGCCACAACATAGTGTCTGGGATTTGTAGAAGCTGACATGATGAAAATGTTTTTATTGACTCTTCCAATTCCCTGTCTTTAACTTGTCCACCAAAAACATCTACTGGGTATGCTCAATAGCAATGGAAGATTTTTGTGGCCGTTACCAAAGCTCTAACAACAAGAACATATCTAGTGCATTAGGCTATAAATGACTGGGAAATCCTAACGACAATTCAACTAAACAGTTATTAAATTAATTGCAAACATCACAAATAAGATTATAAATAGTCCTTGATTTACAGTTACTTATACTAGGATCAGTGTTATGTAAACTCTATAAACAAAGTGAAATAAGGGCACAAACATGCATTTAATTTTACCTCATTTTACTTCAGACATATTGTTGGGATCACCAAAGACCTAAAAAAAAATGTTTATTACTCCTTTATAGTTTATAGATAGAAGTGATTATTAGCTTCTTCCAAAATACCTTTGCAGGTGCACTTAGTTTGCTTCCCTATGAATTTGCTAATTTCAGAAAGCTAACAACTCCTGGCTAGGCATGGTGGCTCATGCCTGTAATCCTAGCACTTTGGAAGGCCGAGGCAGGCAGATCGCTTGAGGTCAGGAGTTCGAAACCAGCCTGGCCAACATGGCAAAACCCCGTCTCCACTAAAAATACAAAAATTAGCTAGATATGATGGCTTACGCCTGTAATCACAGCTACTCAGGAGACTGAAGGAGGAGAATTGCTTGAACCCAGGAGGCAGAGGTTACCGTGAGCCGACATCATGCTACTGCACTCCAGCCTGGGCAACGGAGTGAGACTTCATCTCAAAAAAAAAAAAAAAGCTAACAATTCCTTTAGAAGAAAGTACATTTTAAACTCTGTATACTTTCCAAGTAAGATTTGAAAAGAAAAAGAAAACCTGTGCAAACAAAAAAACCTTTGGTCTATATTTCTCTTCTGGACCCTTGAAGTTACCTTTTTGACCCTTTGGTTCATGTAGTCACATTTATCATTTAATAACACGTGATTAATGATATAGTAAACTATTTCATATTGAGCAAATGAGGGTTTTGAAGAGAGTGAATTAATCTACTTTGCAGTTACTGAATTATAATTCAGTGATATTATCTGTTATAGGTCTATTATCTATTGTAGATCTGAGAACAAAAAGACTCACAAAGCTTAGTTTCCAGTTTTTCTCTTGTAACCGATTTGCTGCATAAGCTCAAGTCATTTGCCTAATCTCTGTTTCCCAGTGTCCTATGTTGTAAAATGTAAAATAGGCCATAAAAACTAGCTTCCAAGGTTATTGTAAAGATTTGATCATTTAATAGTTAAATTCATTACTGCCCCACATTTCTATGACCATTATCACTACCTATGGTAAGTTGAGGCACTTATGAAAAAACAAATCTTGTATAGACTTTAAATGGTTGCTAGCATCCTCTAGAATACCTTCACAGGTACATTGTTTGGCTTCTCTGTTAATTTATGTAAGATACTATGTTTTGTAGTGGTTGTCTAAGCTTTTTTATAATTGATTTATTGGATCCTTAATCTTGGCATACTCCAGCCGTCCAGATCGCCTTCGGGACATTGCTGATCGCTTCAATGTAGACCATGATGCAGTACTGGACAACGTACTTTATGCACGTGCATATACTAGTAAGAGCCCCATGCAGTTGGATGCTTGGGTCAATGTAAGGTTGGCAGCACTGATTTACTACTTGAGTGATATAACATTTTGATACTTTTTTTCTATTTTAATTTTCTCTAAATTAATTTACTCAGTCTATAAATTTTATCATCTGGTAGGTCCTTAGATAATAAAGTGCCCTTAAATTATTTATTATTCTTAGTCTTTGAAATGAAGAGTAACATTCTTTTTGGATAATGTAGCATTTGGTATATATGCTAAGGCAGAATATGCAATAATTTTTTTTTTTTTTGAGATGGAGTCTCACTCTGTCACTCAGGCTGAAGTGCAGTGGTGCAGTCTCGGCTCACTGCAACCTCCACTTCCCGGCTTCAAGCGATTCTCCTACCTTAACCTCCCAAGTCGCTGGGATTACAGGCACGTGCCACCACACCCAGCTAATTTTTGTATATTTTTTATATATATATATATATTTTATTTATTTATTTTTTTTTTTGAGACGGAGTCTCGCTCTGTCGCCCAGGCTGGAGTGCAGTGGCCGGATCTCAGCTCACTGCAAGCTCCGCCTCCCGGGTTTACGCCATTCTCCTGCCTCAGCCTCCCGAGTAGCTGGGACTACAGGCGCCCGCCACCTCGCCCGGCTAGTTTTTTCTATTTTTTAGTAGAGACGGGGTTTCACCGTGTCAGCCAGGATGGTCTCAATCTCCTGACCTCGTGATCTGCCTGACTCGGCCTCCCAAAGTGCTGGGATTACAGGCTTGAGCCACCGCACCCGGCCATTATATATATTTTTTAAACGAGATAGAGTCTTGCTCTGTCGCCCAGGCTGGAGCATAGTGGTGCAATCACTGCTCACTGCAGCCTCAGCCTCCCAGGTTCAAGCGATTCTCCTGCCTCAGCCTCCCGAGTAGCTGGGATCACTGGCGCCCACCACCGTGCCCAGCTAATTTTTGTATTTTTCTTTTTTTAGTAGAGACAGGGTTTCACCATGTTGCCAGGCTGGTCTTGAACTCCTGACCTAATGATCCGCCTGCCTCGGCTTCCCAAAGTGCTGGGATTACAGGTATGAGCCACCGCGCCTGGCCTAATTTTCGTATTTTTTTAGTAGAGTCAAGGTTTCACCATGTTGGCCAGGCTGGTCTTGAACTCCTGACCTCAAGAAATCCACCCGCCTCGGCCTCCCAAAGTGTTGGGATTACAGGCATGAGCCACCATGCCAGGCTGCGATAATATTTAATAAAGTAATAAATAAGAGAATTCTTCAAGGACTTTCTTTTGCCTGGCTCCCAAGAATATGAATGATCTTAGCCTCTGCTTCTTTCAACTTTTATAACATTTTCTCACTGCATTTCCCACCAGGTGAACATCAGATGGAGCTACTTGATTATGTAGCAGCAAAGTTCCATGAAGAAGCTGGCATCTTCAAACTATTGGTACAAGCTTTTAAATACTGCTTTCACAGAGCTATTTAGCATAATATTTTTATTCTATTGATCTCTATTCAAATAACGTTTTCCTTCAATTTCCAAATGCATGTTTATTTTTACCTTAATCCTGTGTAGATTATCGATTCAATAATGGCACTTTTTCGAGTGGATTTCAGTGGCCGTGGAGAGTTGGCCGAACGGCAGCAAAAATTGGCCCAGATGTTGTCACGACTCCAAAAAATCTCAGAAGGTATATCTTTAAAATAAAATGGCATCTGTGACTATGTTTGTCAAGTATACTTTGCAGAGAAGCTTGGAATATAATGTCAGGAGGCAGTGGTTTTTTTTTTTTTTTTTTTTTTAATAAAATTACCTTCATGAGAATACAACTCTTTTTTTTTTTTTTTTTTTTCTTTTTGAGGCAGTGTCTCGCACTGTTGCCCAGGCTGGAGTGCAGTGGCACGATCTCGGCTCACTGCAACCTCCGCCTCCCAGGTTCAAGCGATTCTTACTCCTTAGCCTCCTGAGTAGTTGGGATTATAGGCACCTGCCATCATGTCTGGCCAATTTTTTGTATTTTTAGTAGAGATGGGGTTTCACCACGTTGGCCAGGCTGGTCTCAAATTCCTGACCTCATGATCTGCCCACCTCAGCCTCCAAAGTGCTGAGATTACAGGCATGAGCCACTGCACCCAGCTTTACAACTGTTTTTTTAAACCAAAAATATTTATTATTTATTTTTATTTATTTATTTATTTTTTTTTGTTGCCGGGGCTGGAGTACAGTGGCCGGATCTCAGCTCACTGCAAGCTCCGCCTCCCGGGTTTACGCCATTCTCCTGCCTCAGCCTCCCAAGTAGCTGGGACTACAGGCGCCCGTCACCTCGCCCGGCTAGTTTTTTGTATTTTTTTAGTAGAGACGGGGTTTCACCGTGTTAGCCAGGATGGTCTCAATCTCCTGACCTCGTGATCCGCCCGTCTCGGCCTCCCAAAGTGCTGGGATTACAGGCTTGAGCCACCGTGCCCGGCCCAAAAATATTTATTCTAACCTTAATAATAATAATAACAAATAATTTTTGTTGTCAATGAAAAATAGGAATATGATGTTATTTATAAAATAAATTCATGATGCAATATTCCTAAACTCTAAAATCTAAACGATGAACTTTTAAATATCTATATTGCCTCTCTTGGCTCGCGCCTGTAATCCCAGCACTTTGGGAGGCCGAGGCGAGCGGATCACTTGAGGTCGGGAGTTCGGGAGTTCGAGACCAGCCTGACCAACATGGAGAAACCCCGTCTCTACTAAAAAATATAAAATTAGCCTGGTGTGGTGGCGCATGCCTCTAATCCCAGCTACTCGGGAGGCTGAAGCAGGAGAATCACTTGAACCCAGGAGGCGGAGGTTGTGGTGAGCCGAGATCACGCCATTGCACTACAGCCTAGGCAACAAGAGTGAAACTCCGTCTCCAAAAATAAATAAATAAATAATAAATAAATAAATATATATATATATATATAGCCTTTCTCATAGTTTTAAAATTTTATCTCTTGATACAGAATATAATGTGGCTGTTTTTGTCACCAATCAAATGACTGCCGATCCAGGAGCAACTATGACGTAAGCCCCAATATTCTACTTTTTATTTCACAGAGGTTAACATAAAGAGGGTTAAGGGTAAAACAGAAAATAATTTCAAGGCTGGGCACAGTGGCTCATGCCTGTAATCCCAGCACTTTAGCACGCCAAGGCAGGCAGATCACGGGGTCAGGAGATTGAGACCAGCCTGACTAACATAATGAAACCATGTCTCTACTAAAAATACAAAAATTAGCCGGGTGTGGTGGCGCACACCTGTAATCCCAGCTACTCAGGAGGCTGAGGCAGAAGAATCACTTGAACGTGGGAGGCGGAGGTTGCAGTGAGCCGAGATCGTGCCATTGAACTCCTGCCTGGGCAACAGAGCAAGACTCCATCTCAAAAAAAAAAAAAAGAAAGAAAGAACAGAATTTCAAAATCATTAGTCTTTATGTGGACACAAATATATCACAAATCACTTTATTGCCGGGCGCAGTGGCTCACGCCTGTAATCGCAACACTTTGGGAGGCCGAGATGGGTGGATTACCTGAGGTCAGGAGTTCGAGACCAGCCTGGCCAACATGGTGAAGCCTCATCTCTACTAAAAATACAAAAATTAGCTGGGCGTGGTGGCATGCACCTGTAATCCCAGGTATTCGGGAGGCTGAGGTGGGAGAATCACTTGAACCCAGGAGGCAGAGGTTGCAGTGAGCCAAGATCACGCCATTGCACTCCAGCTTGGGCAACAAGAGCAAAACTCCATCTCAAAAAAAAAAAAAATCACTGTATTGCACAGCGTATATTACTTCATAATTGTAAATATCACTTGATATCCAGAATCTATTTTTCTCTAGTTCTTTATAGAATAAAGCGATACTTTAATCATTTTCAGCAGTACTTTGGGCTTCTCTTTGGTCTAGGGCTAAAGGGGTATGGGAGGACGATAAGAAATAGATCCTAGGGAAATAAAAACTAATATTGCAGCTTATCAGTGCAATAAAAACCATACATAAAAACAAAAAAGTCATCATTCTACAGGATATATATGAGATATATTTATCAGAGGCCCTATGGGAGAAGTCTCCTGTTTGAAGAAAAAGAACTTCAGTTCACATTAGGCATATTCAGAATTTGTTGAAGTGTTGTGCACATGACATAACCATCGATGGCTCTGAAACACGGCAGTGAATAGAAAGACACAGAGAGCTAAAGTAGGATAATAAAAATAGAAAAATCAAAGAAAGGTTTGTTGCCACCATAACAAATTTTGAGCATTATGTGTCTGAATAAGCAATCACAATAATCCTAAATTCACACCACTGCACTCCAGCCTGGGAGACAGAGCAAGACTGTCTCAAACAAAGCAAAACAAATCTAAATTCATGATAATGCTTTTTAAAAATGTTTTCTTTTTCTTTTTTCTTTTTTTTTTTTATGAGACAAAGTTTCACTCTGTCACCCAAGCTGCAATGCAGTGGCACCATCTCTGCTCACTGCAACCTCTGCCTCCCAGGCTCAGGTGATGCTCCTGCCTCAGCCTCCCGAGTAGCTGGAGGGTCACCATGCCTGGCTAATTTTTTAATTTTTAATAGAGACAGGGTTTCACCATGTTGGCCAGGCTGGTCTCGAACTCCTGACCTCAGGTGGTTCACCCACCTCAGCCTCCCAAAGTGCTGGGATTACAGGTGTGAGCCACCACGCCCAGCCTGTATATGTATTTTTTGTTGAGTCATTTGAGAAGTTTCTTCTGAACCACTGGAAATTATTGGCAGACATTATGACACTTCACCTCTTAATACTTCAGCATATCTCTTCTAAGAATGATGTTCTTCTACATAGCCACAATACAATTATCACATTCAGAAATTCTAACATTGGCATAATAATGTTATCTAATATACAATTGTATTCAAGTGTCTCCAATTGCTCCAATAATGTCCTTTATAGTTGTTGGGGTTTTTTTGTTTTGCATTCAATTCAGGATCAATTAAAGAACATGCACTGCGTGTAACTGTCATGTCTCTTTAGTCTCCTTTAATCAGAACAGCTCTTCAAACTTTGTTAGACTTTTTTTTTTTGAGATGGAGTCTCACTCTGTTGCCCAGGCTGGAGTGCAGTGGCCAGATCTCAGCTCACTGCAAGCTCCGCCTCCCGGGTTTACGCCATTCTCCTGCCTCAGCCTCCCGAGTAGCTGGGACTACAGATGCCCACCACCTCGCCCGGCTAGTTTTTTGTATTTTTTAGTAGAGACGGGGTTTCACCATGTTAGCCAGGATGGTCTCGATCTCCTGACCTCGTGATCCGCCCGTCTCGGCCTCCCAAAGTGCTGGGATTACAGGCTTGAGCCACCGCGCCCGGCCACTTTGTTAGACTTTTGTGGCACTGACATTTTTGTAGAACACAGGCTGTTTTGCAATGTCCCTCAATTTGAAGTTGATTTTTTTCTTCATTATTTAAAATGTTAAACATTTTGACAGGAAAACTACATAAGCAATATTAAGCCCTTCTCAGTATATCATATCAGGAGGCACATGATGGCAGTTTGTCCCATTATTAGTGATATTAATTCTGATCATATGATTAAAATGATATTCACATGAGGTCTCCATTGTAAAAGAAAATTACAAAAATTCCGTTTTGCATTTAATTAGTAATTTGTGGGGTGATAATTTGAGACTGTGTAAATATCTTCCTCTGCAATCAGCTTTCATGTATTTATATTCGCATCCATTGAAGATTCTTGCCTAAATTAGAATAAATTAATTATTACTCTGATGGTTGCAATACAAAGTGCTATTACTTTAAAACAGAAGCAATACATCGTGTGGTAGCAGATTAAATGAATCATTGACATATATATATATAAAAAGATATTTGATATGCTGGAGTAAATTCTGTAAATTGTATTGAAATGAATGTGTCTCTCTTTAGGCATTTTCCAAACTTACCCTTAACCTTTTGCTTAATCTTTTGCAGTTTGATATCTATCTATCACTTTTCAAGGCCCCCTTTTTTTTTTTTTTTTTTTTTTGAGACGGAGTCTCGCTCTGTCACTCAGGCTGGAGTGCAATGGCACGATCTCGGCTCACTGCAAGCTCCGCCTCCCGGGTTCACGCCATTCTCTCACCTCAGCCTCCCTAGTAGCTGGAACTACAGGTGCCTGCCACCACGCCAGGCTAATTTTTTGTGTTTTTAGTAGAGATGGGGTTTCACCGAGTTAGCCAGGATAGTCTCAATCTCCTGACCTCGTGATCCGTCCGCCTTAGCCTCCCAAAGTGCTGGGATTACAAGCATGAGCCACCGCGCTTGGCCTCAAGACCATTTTATAAGTATTTTCTACTTAGTTACAAGAGATTCTTATGAAAAATATTAACTACTCAAATGGTATTAAGCAATTTAAAAGATTGAGGAGGGGAAATCAATCATTTATTCACTCAATGAATATTTATTGAAAATCTACTATGTAACAATATTCTGAGAATTCACTAGTGAACAAAAAAGACAAAAATCCTGGCCTCGGCCAAGCATGGTAGCTCACACCTGTAATCCCAGCACTTTGGGAGGCTGAGGCAGAAGGACTGCTTGAGCCCAGGAGCCTGGGCAACATAGAGAGACCTTATCTCTACAAAAAATAAAAAAATTAGCCAAGCATGGTGGCAAATGCCTGTAGTCCTAGCTACTTGCGAGGAGGCTGAGGCAGGAGGATTGCTTGAGCCTGGGAGGTCAAGGCTGCAGTGAGCCATGTTTGCACCACTACACTCCAGCCTGGGCAAGAGCGTGAGAAGCTGTCTCAAAAAAAAAATTATTGTGGCTGGGTGCGGTGGCTCACTCCTGTAATCCAGCACTTTGGGAGACCAAGGCAGGTAGATCACGAGGTCAGGAGATCGAGACCAGCCTGGCCAACATGGCGAAACCCCATCTCTACTAAAAATATAAAAATTAGCCGGGTGTAAAGACGTGTGCCTGTAATCCCAGCTGCTCAGGAGGCTGAGGCATAAGAATGGTTTGAACCCGGCAGGGGAGGTTACAGTGAGCTGAGATCTCACCCCTGCACTTCAGCCTGGGTGACAGAGTGAGACTCTGTCTCAAAAATAAAAAAAAGAAAGAAGGAAAATAAATGATGTCCGTTCAACTCAAAAGTTTAGTCTTGGTAAGTCACACATTGTCTATAGTGTCTATAGTATAGTCGTTGAGTGGTTAAGGCAATCATCTGTTTTATGGGGTGACTTTCATACACAGGACATGAAGTGCTTCACAAAGAGAATAATTTTAAACCGAAGAGAAATGGAAGATTTTTAAGGCTGACTTTAAAAAGAGAAAATGACTCATTGGCTCAGAGGGAGGAAGTGGGTTGCATTCAAATAAAACAGTACAAGTTAAAGAGCAATGTTCTTTCTTCAGGTGTCGGGAGGGAGCATTGAAGAGGCCAAAACTGTCACTCTAGAGTTAGAAGGCAAAGGAAATCAGTGGAAATTAGATCAGATAGGGGTTATTTTTCTTATATTTGTAGAAAGTTTCAAAAAGAGTAAAACAATTTTGAATTAATTCCAATAAGACAATGAAAGAAATGGAGAGGTGACAGATAATTGAAGAGGGAGTTGGAATGGGGAGGAGACTGAAAATGAAGAAGCTAAGTAAAGTGCTAGACAAAGTAACAAAGGCTAGTATTTTTACTGGGTAAGTCAACTCTGAAACATCATCTCCTCCACGTAGCTGAATTGTTAGGAAACAAGGTTCACTATAATTGGTATGTTAATAAAGTATATTAAATTATAACAATACAAATTAAATGCTTGTCTTTATATAAAGCATAAAAGTTGCCACAGCTAAATGGGGGAAAAAAAGGACAATTTTAAACTAAAAGATTTTAAATGCTATTAGGAAACCTCCCATAAAGAAAATATCTTTGTTTCTCAGTGTTGGGAAACTCCAAGCTGCAGCTCCTCTGGGGCCTGTCAGGGAAATATCACTATAATTGGTATGAGTCCGCAAGTACCCTGACAGTAATTGAGGGTTATATCCCATGTATTATACTTGATCGCACATTGTATTAAAAAGGAACGAAGTTATAGAGGCAAGGAGCTGCCATACAATACAGCAAGAGGAGTAGCTCCTAGATGAGGCTTACAAATACAGACTTTAGAACTGTAATGATCTAGTTGATGAAGACTTGGAGATAAAAAGTCAAAGTATCAGCCCATAAAGTCTCACACTGGGGCAAATAACAAGATGAACAACAAATAAGACCGTGATGTTGCCACCTACTTCATTTGTGTATTTGTTTTAGGAAAACAAAAAGTCACCTTAGAACACTGGCAGTCTTATAAATGTACAGTCAGTTTATTCTCTTAAGGATGTCACCTTCTTTTTTTTTGTTTGTTGTTGCCCAGGCTGGAGTGCAGTGGCATGATCTTGGCTCACTGCAACCTCCACCTCCCAGGTTCAAGAGATTCTCCTGCCTCAGCCTCCTGAGTAACTGGGATTACAGGAGCACTCCACCACACCTGGCTAATTTTTGTATTTTTAGTAGAGACAGGGTTTCACCATGTTGGCCAGGCTGGTCTTGAACTCCTGACCTCAGGCGATCCGCCTGCCTTGGCCTCCCAAAGTGCTGGGATTAGAGGTGTGAGCCACCACACCTGTCCTAAGGATGTCACCTTCTGATCCAACATCATTAGCATAAATTAGAGGCAACATGATTAGAGAAAAAACATTAAACCAGGGTCACTAGCATGGTGACCTTGTACAAGTGATTTGAACTATTGGAACTTCATTTTCCTCCCTCTCAAAATTAATTTATATTTATTGATTACTTACCATGTGCCAGGTGCTTTTATGCATCATCTTATCTAATTATCATGTGACCCAATGTAACTCACAGCCTCCTTGGAGGCTCCCTGTTGTTTTTGTGAAACCAATCTCAGTATGTTGTTGAATCCCTCCCCATCTCACCTCCCCACCAAAAAAAGAACCCAGAATTCCATCTTTAAAATGTTGAAAAAAGTATATATTTTTATGCATATTTTGGAAGAAGACAGAGGGGAGAATTACTTAATAAAACTTCTTAAGCATGTCCTTTTTTTTTTTTAACCATCTCTTCTCTTTCCTCAAAATTCTTCTCCTTTGGCGGTACTCCCCTTTCCCCCGTCTTCCCAAAATCTCAAAGCCTCCCCTGCCAGGCATGGCTCACAACTGTAATCCCAGCACTTTGGGAGGCTGAGGCAGGTGGATCACCTGAGGTCAGGAGTTCGACACCAGCCTGGCCAACATGGCGAAACTGCATCTTTACTAAAAATACAAAAATTAGCCTGGTGCGGTGGCGGGTTCCTGTAATCCAGCTACTTGGGAGGCTAAGGCAGGGAGAATTGCTTGAACCCAGGAGGCAGAGGTTGCAGTGAGCCAAGATCCTGCCACTGCACTCTAGCCTGGGTGACAGAGCAAGGCTCCATCTCAAAAAAAAGCCTCCTCATTCTTGGGCAAGTTCAATCTTTCTCTCCTCAATGGACCACTTCTCGAAAATGCCATTTGTAACCTCACTCCTTAGCAAGTGAAAAGTACCAGGAGTACTTATTGTCCCTCAAGCTTGCCCTTGCTCATGCCCCTCAAGATCCACACTTCAATCAGTATTTAAGGTAGGCATGATGATTATTCCTAATTTATAAAGGTGGAAACAGAGGCTCAGAATACTTAGTGCTTGCCCAATCCCAGAATTTAAGAATGTGGGAGACAGGATTTGAACCCAGGTATCTTTGACATCAAAGTTAATGCTACTTGAACCTCACTGTACCATCCTCCCCATCCTATACCATAACTCTATATGTTTCATGACTCCAGCATCCTAATTTGACATTGCCAGGTCAGGCTGTTTTGGGTCTTACCCTCAACAAGGTAATATGCCATATCCTGTTCAACCAGAGGGGGAGAAATGAAATATTCTCATCCCCTCTTTATTACTAATATCCACCTCCATCTCTTCCCCCTCCTCGCCATACTCCCCAGTTCCCTGACAAAAGGAAGAGAGAAGAAGAGAAGAAAATATAAAAGTAGAGGAAATAAGACGATAGGCTCAAGGAGGGTTGTGGGTGGTTTTCTGAAGCTGTTTTTGCTTGGTCAGAAATAGAAGAAAATTAAAGCCCTCTAAAAGAATGTGGAATGCTATTACACCTTCTTGTACTTCACCTCAAGACTTGGTTATAACTGCTGTAATAGTCAGGAAGTTCAAAGAAACTTAAAGAAAAGTTTCCTGGTCTACTTTTCACTGACAGAGTGACTGTTTTAGCTGAATTGTTTAGTTAAATAATAGTTATCCTATGTATTATTTTAGTTTAGTTTAGTTTAGTTTAATTTTTGAGACAGCGTCTCTGTTGCCCAGGCTGGAGTGCAGTGGCATGATCTTAGCTCACTGCAGCCTTGGACTCCCAGGCTCAAGCGATCCTCCCACCTCAGCCTCCAAGACAGCACAGAACCAGGCACATGCCACCACACCGAGCTCATTTTTTGTATTTTTTGTACAGACAGGGTTTCACCCTGTTGCCAGCCTAGTCTCAAACTCGTGGGCCTCCAAGGGATCAAACAAGCGATCTGCCCACCTTGGCCTCCCAACATGCTGGGATTACAAGTGTGAGCCACTATGCCCAGCCAATAATTATCCTTTATCGAGGATCTCTTATGTGCCAAGATTGCCGTAAGGATAGAACAAACGTATGTAAGTGAACAGGTATAGTTCCTGGCACATAGGAGGCTTTTATGTATGCTATTCGAGATTCAGGCCGGGTGCAGTGGCTCACACCTGTAATCCCAGCACTTTGGGAGGCTAAGGCAGGCGGATCATTTAAGGTCAGGAGTTTGAGACCATCCTGGCCAACATGGTGAAACTCCACATCCTAAAAATACAAAAAAATTAGCTCAGTGTGGTGGCACACACCTGCAATCCCAGCTACTCAGGAGGCTGAGGCAGGAGAATCACTTCAGCCTGGGTAGTGGAGTTTGCAATGAGCCAAGATCATGACACTGCACTCTAGCCTGGGTGACAGAGTGGACTCTGTCTCAAAAAAAAAAAAAAGATTCAATATATCTTGAATCCTCACAATGCCCTAAGAGGTAAAGTCTTTTTACTCTCATTTTATAGTGAAAGAAACTGAGGTTCATAAAGGTAGCCCAAGGTAATATAGGTAATAAATGTTTAAGTCAGGATTAGGAAAGCAGGTAAATAATTGTAGTCACTGAACTTATGCCTTACCCGAATTATTTCATTTTATTTTACAACTATTACAGTTATTATCCCCCATTAAAAATGAAGAAATAAGGCCAGGCATGGTGACTCACACCTGTAATCCCAGCACTTTGGGAGGCTGAGGCAGGCAGATCACCTGAGGTCAGGAGTTCAAGACCAGCCTGACTAACATGGCAAAATCCCAGCTACTTGGGAGGCTGAGGCAGGGATAATTGCCTGAACCTGGGAGGCAGAGTTTTCAGTGAACTGAGATTGTGCCACTGCACTCCAGCCTGGGTGACACAGCAAGACTCCGTCTCAAAAAAAAAAAAAAGGAGAAGGAGGTCCAGTGCAGTGGCTCACACCTCTAATCCCAACACTTTGGGAGGCCGAGGTGGGTGGATCACTTGAGGTCAGGAGTTCAAGACCAGCCTGGCCAACATTGTGAATCTCTGTCTCTACTGAAAACACATAAATTAGCCGGGCATGATGGCAGGTGCCTGTAGTCCCAGCTACTCCAGAGGCTGAGGCAGGAGAATCGCTTGAACTCGGGAGGCTGAGGCTGCAGTGAGCTGAGATCCTGGCACTGAACTCTAGCCTGGGCAGCAGAGAAAGATGCCGTCTAAAAAAAAAATAACAAAAGAAGAAACAGAGATTTAGAATGGTTAAACAATTTTCTTCAAGTCATATGGCTAAAAAGCCAGAATTTGAACCCAGGTCTAACTCCAGTGCTCATATCAGGGCTGCTTCTGCCTGGGGAATGGCTGGTATGCTGTCACCTGAGAGGTTTTGCAGGGATGTATCCATTTTTCCAGTGAATTGACCATAGTCCAGAGCCCTCAGCCTTGCAGGCAGAGGTTTGATTTGGTCAGCCTACTAAGAACCAATCTGTTTCTTGGGAGCAGACACACATTAATCAAGCTCATGAGACTGAATGAAGAACCAGGGGGCCAGTTTATTGATAATGAAAATGTAACTACATTCGAGATTCATGTGACCAGCACATTCTCTCCCTGTAAGCAGACCTCAATAGGAATCCAAATTTTGATCTGAAATTATTTACTAGATATGGAATTCAAGCAAAGGGAAAAATGTGATGACTTAGAAGAATGTCTGCCACGTAGCAAGGACTCAGTAAATCTTAGTTATTATTATTATTATTATTATTAATTCCCATGTACACCAGAGAAGGGGTTATGAATTTCCTAGACTTACACAAAAATTTTTGTATGTGTGTATATGTGCCTTTTTTGGGGGGGAGGGGAATGTTTTTATTAAATTATCAAAGTGTTAGTGACCTACAAGAAAGGTTAAGAGCCATAAATTTGGCCAGGCGTGGTCGTGGCTCATGCCTGTAATCCCAGCACTTTGGGAGGCTGAGGCGGGCAGATCATGAGGTCAGGTAGTTCAAGACCAGCCTGACTAACATGGTGAAACCCCATCTCTACTAAAAATACAAAAATTAGCCGGGCGTGGTGGCATGCGCCTGTAATCTACTACTAGCTACTCAGGAGGCTAAGCCAGGAGAATCACTTGAACCTGGGAGGTGGCGATTGCAGTGAGCTGCGATCACGGCACTGCACTCCAGCCTGGGCAACAGAGTAAGACTCCGTCTCAAAAAAAAAAAAAAATCCATAAATTTGACACAAAATCCCGAACATCTTAGTGGAACAAACAAAATTTGTTTGTTTTCCTTTCTTTTTAACCTATGGATTATATCAAACAAACAAAATTTGAATTGGCTTGATATTCTCCTGGAGCTAAGGCTGCTATGTCACAGCCTATTTTGATTAAGTATAACTTCTTAGTTTATGAATCATTTGTTAAGACTTTTTTATCCCCATAATATCTTTCTTTTTCTTTTTTTTTTTTTATTTTGTATATTTTATTTTACTTTTGGGACAGGGTCTTGCTCTGTCACCCAGGCTGGAGTGACTGGAGTGCAGTGGCACAATCACGACTCACCGCAGCCTCAACTTCCTGGACTCGAGAGATCTTCCTGCGTCAGCCTCCTGAGTAGTCAGGACTACAGGCACGCACCACCCTGCCCAGCTAATTTTTGTATTTTTTTGTAGAGATGGGGTTTTACCATGTTGTCCAGATTGGTCTTGAACTCCTGGGCTCAAGGGATCCACCTGCCGCAGCCTCCCAAAGGGCTGGGATTACAGGCGTGAGCCACTGTGCCCAGCCTCATTCCTATATGTTTTCTTTGCCCTTTTGCAAATGCTATAATTTATTTCCCCATTCGGGTGATTCAAAATCATCTCCTTTTGGAAATAGTGTTCTTAACATTCAGGCTCTTCACCTACAGTAATGACAAGCAATTGTCTCTATTCTTTTTTGCACATCGGGTACCACACTAGTAACAGCGAACAATAGTTTGCTAAGAAGAAAAATCATGACTACACATCTAGAAGCTCTAGCTTCCCAGTCTTGTTTAGGTTATCTATAATGGCATGGGAGGCATGGTGCTTCAACTGGGGGAATCTATCTTCTTTTATATTTGCCTCTGTCAGAACACTCTTCAAAAGTTCCCTGAATTGCAGTTTTGAAGATATGACACAAATCTGTGTCCAAGAAGGACCTAGACTAGGGAGTCCCAAATTGTCATCTCTGTATTTATTCCACAATATTTATGGAGTGCCCTGTATAGTATAGGCACTTTTCCAGGCACTGGAGTTTCAAAGATGAACAGAGATTTAGAGTATAGTTGGGGAATAAGACCCATACATTTAAAATTACCATGTAGTGTGCTTTATTATTTATTTATTTATTTATTTATTTTTTGAGACGGAGTCTCGCTTTTGTTACCCAGGCTGGAATGCAATGGCGCCATCTCGGCTCACCACAACCTCCACCTCCCAGGTTCAAGCGATTCTCCTGCCTCAGCCTCCTGAGTAGCTGGGATTACAGGCATGTGCCACCACACCCAGCTAATTTTGTATTTTTGGTAGAGACAGGGTTTCTCCATGTTGGTCAAGCTGATCTTGAACTCCCAACCTCAGGTGATCCGCCCGCCTCGGCCTCCCAAAGTGGTGGGGTTACAGGCGTGAGCCACCTCACCCGGCCAGTAATCTCATTTTTAAAAGTCAGGCTGGGCGTGGTGGCTTGCGCTTGTAACCCCAGCACTTTGGGAGGCCGAGGCAGGCAGATCATGAGGTCAGGAGTTCAAGACCAGCCTGGCCAACACAGTGAAACCTTGGCTCTACTAAAAATGCAAAAAATTAGCTGGGCATGGTGGTGGGCGCCTGTAATCCCAGCTACCTGGGAGGCTGAGGCAGGAGAATTTCTTGAACCCAGGAGGCAGAGGTTGCAGTGAGCGAGAGCACACCACTGCACTCCAGCCTGGGCGACAGAGCTAGACTCCATCTCAAAAAAAAAGGAAAAAGTCAAACAAAATATAAACTATCATAGGAATCTCAGAAGCCTAGACTAGATGAGGTATATAGCAGCTCCAAAACTCACCCCACTCCTTAGTTTATGAACAAGCCTCTGCTTGTTTAGAATATACACTTACTCCAACTCCTGACATCCACCACAGAAAGGTTGCCTTGTAATGGCAGATATTGCCATATATAGTCCATATGATGAAACCTGAAAAGGTATTTTATTAATTCAGCTTTCAGGCAGATCCCAAAAAACCCATTGGGGGACACATTCTGGCTCATGCTTCAACAACAAGAATAAGCTTGCGAAAGGGAAGAGGAGAGCTCAGAATTGCCAAGATTTATGATAGGTAATTTTTTTTTTATTCTTTGTGTGTGTGTGTGTGTGTGTGTGTGTGTGTGTGTAGAGACGGGGTTTTGCCATGTTGCCCAAGCTGGTCTCAAACTCCTAGGCTCAAGCAATTCTCCCACCTTGGCCACCCAAAGTGTTGTGACTATAGGTGTGAGCCACCGCAAGGCTATAATTATTACTGGCAGATGCTGTGTATTTGAATTTCCTTATAAAAAAAGTATTCAATTTATTGGGAAGTCCCTACTGTGTGCTAGGTACTAGGGATTGAGGAATTCTGTTGACACGTTGACTTGCTCCCTGACCTTTCAAAGCATACACCTAGATAATGAAATCATCAATTCCAATTAAAGTGTAGTAAGTGCAAGGTAAGTATCAAGTATTTTTGCCAAGTTAACTCCATTTGTTTTTCAGGTTTCAGTTTAAACATCACTTTCTCGGGGAACCTTTCCCTAACCCTTACAGTCTAGGTTACTCAGTATATTATATGCTATATTCTTTCTCAGCACTTTATGTGTTTAATTAAGAATTACAGATTTTGGCCCGGCACAGTGGCTCACACCTGTAATCCTAGTACTTTGGGAGGCCAAGGTGGGCGGATCACCTGAGGCCAGGAGTTTGAGACCAGCCTGGCCAACATGGTGGAACACCATCTCTACTAAAACTACAAAAATTAGCCGGACGTGGTGGCAGGCGCCTGTAATCCCAACTACTCAGTAGGCTGAGGCAGGAGAATTGCTTGAACCCGGGAGGCGGAGGTTGCAGTGAGCCAAGATCGTGGCACTGCACTCCAGCCTGGGCAACAGAGCAAAACTCTGTCTTAAAAAAATAAAAAATACAAAATTTAAAAAAATAAAGAATTACAGATTTAATAAATTTTTACAGAGAAAAACTACTACATGTTAACTGTTCTAGGTTCTTGGGATAAAGCAGTGAACAAAACAAAAAGACTAGTTCATGCCCTCAAGGAACGTACTTTCATTTTATTGGTAATGATTTGTATAACATATGTCATCCCCTCTAGATAGTAATCCTAAGGGTTTGCTTCCTCACCGGTGTATTCCCAGTTCCTGGGACATGGTAGATGTGTCATATTTGTGACTGACTGATCAACCCCAAGCCACAAAGCAAAGATTTGCAGTAACTCTAGGGTAGCCTAGAGAGGGAAAAGCTGCTCCCTAAAGATCAGATGAGCTCTTAATCTGGTGTTTGCTATGAATCACAGTAGTACTTATTATGTATTATTATTGAATAAATATTAAATAATCAGTTCCCCCATCTATCTAAGATAGTTTTTGTTCCAACCATTTTGTTTTTCACCATCTGTCTCTGTTAAAGATTATAATACATAAATGCTACATTTTTGTTGTTGTTGCTGTTGTTGTTGTTTTGTTTGTTTGTTTGGAGATGGAGTCTCGCTCTGTCGCCCAGGCTGGAGTGCAGTGGTGCGATCTCGGCTCACTGCAAGCTCTGCCTCCCAGTTCATGCCATTCTCCTGCCTCAGCCTCCCAAGTAGCTGGGACTACAGGCACCCACCACCACGCCCAGCTAATTTTTTTGTATTTTTAGTAGAGAAGGGGTTTCACTGTGTTAGCCAGGATAGTCTTGATCGCTTGACCTCGTGATCTGCCCGCCTCAGCCTCCCAAAGTGCTGGGATTACAGGTATGAGCCACCGCGCCTGGCCTGTTGTTGATTTTGTTTTTGAGAAGGAGTTTCGCTCTTGTTGTCCAGACTGGAGTGCAATGGAGTGATCTTGGCTCACTGCAATAGATTCTCCTGCCTCAGCCTCCCGAGTAGCTGGAATTGCTGGCATGCACTACCACATCTGCTAATTTTGTATTTTTAATAGAGACAGGGTTTCTCCATGTTGGTCAGGCTGGTCTTGAACTCCCGACCTCAGGTGATTCTCCCACCTTGGCCTCCCAAAGTGCTGGGATTACAGGCGTGAGCCACCGCACCCGGCCCATAAATGCTATGTTTTTTGTTTTTTGAGACGGAGTCTCGCTCTGTAGCCCAGGCTGGAGTGCATTGGCGCAATCTCTGCTCACTGCAAGCTCTGCCTCCCGTGTTCACACCATTCTCCTGCCTCAGTCTCCCGGGTAGCTGGGATTACAGGCGCCCACCACCAAAATGCTGTTTTATGGAGCTTTGGCAAGCTCTAGAAATTTGTGACAAATGTACTTCATTGGGCCAGGCGCAATGGCTCATGCCTGTAATCTCAGCACTTTGGGAGGCCGATGCAGGTAGATCACCTGAGGTCAGGAGCTCAAGACCAGCCTGGCCAACATGGTGAAACTCCGTCTCTATTAAAAATACAAAAATTAGCCGGGCGTGGTGGTGGGTGCCTGTAATCCCAGCTACTCAGGAGGCTGAGGCAGGAGAATCGCTTGAACCCAATAGGGGGAAGTTACAGTGAGCCGAGATTCTGCCACTGCACTCCAGCCTGGGCAACAGAGACTTTGTCTCAAAAAAACACCCCAAAAAACAAATGTACTTCGTCGAACTAAATGGTTTCATCTAGTCATATGTCTTAGCTCACCTGTTAGACACCTTAAAAGTAAAGATTCTGTCTCTTTTGTACAATCTATAGGGTCCAGTAACTGCTAAAATATGATTTTTAAAAAAATTAAAAACTTGACTTTCTTGCAAATAAATATAAAATGAACATGTATCAAAGATTTTATTCAACCCTTGAATTAAGGAGGAAACCAGTGATTCAAATGAACATTGTAGTCAATCAAAGGAATACTGAAATAATCTTTTTTTTTTTTTTTTTTGAGATGGAGCCTCCCTCTTTTGCCCAGGCTAGAGTGCAGTGGCACGATCTCAGCTCACTGCAACCTCCCCCTCCTGGGTTCAAGCAATTCTTCTGCCTCAGCCTCCTGAATAACTGGGATCACAGGCACCCACCACCATGCCCAGCTAATTTTTGTATTTTTAATAGAGAGGGGGTTTCACCATGTTGGCCAGGCTGGTCTCGAACTCCTGATGTCAAGTGATCCGCCCACCTCAGCCTCCCAAAGTGCTGGGATTACAGGTATGAGCCACCGCGCCTGGCCTGTTGTTGATTTTGTTTTTGAGAAGGAGTTTCGCTCTTGTTGTCCAGACTGGAGTGCAATGGAGTGATCTTGGCTCACTGCAATAGATTCTCCTGCCTCAGCCTCCCGAGTAGCTGGAATTGCTGGCATGCACTACCACATCTGCTAATTTTGTATTTTTAATAGAGACAGGGTTTCTCCATGTTGGTCAGGCTGGTCTTGAACTCCCGACCTCAGGTGATTCTCCCACCTTGGCCTCCCAAAGTGCTGGGATTACAGGCGTGAGCCACCGCACCCGGCCCATAAATGCTATGTTTTTTGTTTTTTGAGACGGAGTCTCGCTCTGTAGCCCAGGCTGGAGTGCATTGGCGCAATCTCTGCTCACTGCAAGCTCTGCCTCCCGTGTTCACACCATTCTCCTGCCTCAGTCTCCCGGGTAGCTGGGATTACAGGCGCCCACCACCAAAATGCTGTTTTATGGAGCTTTGGCAAGCTCTAGAAATTTGTGACAAATGTACTTCATTGGGCCAGGCGCAATGGCTCATGCCTGTAATCTCAGCACTTTGGGAGGCCGATGCAGGTAGATCACCTGAGGTCAGGAGCTCAAGACCAGCCTGGCCAACATGGTGAAACTCCGTCTCTATTAAAAATACAAAAATTAGCCGGGCGTGGTGGTGGGTGCCTGTAATCCCAGCTACTCAGGAGGCTGAGGCAGGAGAATCGCTTGAACCCAATAGGGGGAAGTTACAGTGAGCCGAGATTCTGCCACTGCACTCCAGCCTGGGCAACAGAGACTTTGTCTCAAAAAAACACCCCAAAAAACAAATGTACTTCGTCGAACTAAATGGTTTCATCTAGTCATATGTCTTAGCTCACCTGTTAGACACCTTAAAAGTAAAGATTCTGTCTCTTTTGTACAATCTATAGGGTCCAGTAACTGCTAAAATATGATTTTTAAAAAAATTAAAAACTTGACTTTCTTGCAAATAAATATAAAATGAACATGTATCAAAGATTTTATTCAACCCTTGAATTAAGGAGGAAACCAGTGATTCAAATGAACATTGTAGTCAATCAAAGGAATACTGAAATAATCTTTTTTTTTTTTTTTTTTGAGATGGAGCCTCCCTCTTTTGCCCAGGCTAGAGTGCAGTGGCACGATCTCAGCTCACTGCAACCTCCCCCTCCTGGGTTCAAGCAATTCTTCTGCCTCAGCCTCCTGAATAACTGGGATCACAGGCACCCACCACCATGCCCAGCTAATTTTTGTATTTTTAATAGAGAGGGGGTTTCACCATGTTGGCCAGGCTGGTCTCGAACTCCTGATGTCAAGTGATCCGCCCACCTCAGCCTCCCAAAGTGCTGGGATTACAGGCGTGAGCCACCACACCCAGCCTATTATTTTAAAGAGACAGTTTAACAACCACCTGACCATCACCTGATGGTTGCATTACATTCCTGGTGGGGTAGGGGGGCTCTCCTTCCCTGCTCATGTCTGCCTAACTACCTACTCTAACAAAATGAAATATAAATTGATGAAAAATGAGTCAATATCTATAGGAAAATAATCAATTGCATTTCACTTTACACGATTTACATCTCTCTGGACAAAACAATTTGCACTGCTCATAGTTCTCTACAACTTACGGAGTTATAAAATAGATCAAAGACAATGGAAGGCATACAGCCCTCACAGAATTGGATAACATGGGGGCCGAGCGCGGTGGCTCATACCTGTAATCCCCCAGCACTTTGGGAGGCCGAGGCAGGAAGGTCAGGAGTTCGAAACCAGGCTGACCAACATGGTGAAACCCCGTCTCTACTAAAAATACAAAAATTTGCCAGGTGTGGTGGTGGGCTCCTGTAGTCCCAGCTACTCAGGAGGCTGAGGCAGGAGAATCGCTTGAACCCGTGAGGCGGAGGTTGCAGTGAGCCAAGATCGCGCCACTGCACTCCAGCCTGGGCGACAGAGCAAGACTCTGTCTCAAAAAAAAAAAAAAAAAGAGAATTGGATAACCTGGGAGGATATGCTAGACAACCTATGTTTCCACGGAAGGTACTCAGTAATCTTTTAATTTATTTCAAAGTCTTTTACAGCCGGGCGCGGTGGCTCACGCCTGTAATCCCTGCACTTTGGGAGGCCGAGGCGGGCGGATCACGAGGTCAGGAGATCGAGACCATCCTGGCTAACACGGTGAAACCCCGTCTCTACTAAAATACAAAAAATTAGCCGGGCGCGGTGGCGGGCGCCTGTAGTCCCAGCTACTCCGGAGGCTGAGGCAGGAGAATGGCGCGAACCCGGGAGGCAGAGCTTGCAGTGAGCCGAGATGGTGCCACTGCACTCCAGCCTGGGCGACAGAGTGAAGACTCCGCCTCAAAAAAAAAAAACAAAAAAAAAAAACAAAGTCTTTTACAGTTTGCTCCTACATTAGTCCAGTCATGAGAAAGGTGCATACCCCTATAGAATCAGATAAACCCCGAAGGGGCTGCTATACAATACCTGACACTATACTAAAAGAATACCCAGTTGGCCAGATGCAGTGGTTTACACCTGTAATCCCAGCACTTTGGGAGGCCGAGGCAGGCAGATCACCTAAGGTCAGGAGTTCGAGACCAGCCTGGTCAACATGGTGAAACCCCGTCTCTACTAAAAATATGAAAATTAGGCGGGCGTGATGGCAGATGCCTGTAATCCCAGCTACTCGGGAGGCTGAGGCAGGAGAATTGTTTGAACCCAGGAGGCAGAGGTTGCAGTGAGCCGAGATCTCGCCATTGCACTCCAGCCTGGGGGACAAGAGCAAGACTTCATCTCAAAAAAAAAAAAAAAATTAAAATAAATAAATAAACACCCAGTTATCCTTTCATCTGTTTCCAAGTTTGGGGTAATTTTTCTTGACATTCAGAACTTTATATATAGAAGTTGCTCAATAAATGTTTGTGAGGGTTAATAATACTTGTGGGTAGGTTCTGTAGGCCACATTTGGTTGTACCAACTCTCAGATGTCTCTGGAGACTCAGACTGATGGGAGCATAATGCCTGTGACTTGAATACAGTATTTATAGAAATAGAGCTTTTTATAAACTTCTGTTCCCTTGTATTCTGTTAGTCCTGAGATGCCTGAAAATGAAGCCACCTTCGCAATAACTGCTGGAGGAATTGGGGATGCCAAGGAGTAGGTGGTGAATTGATGCAAATCGCTTCTTAGTGCTTATTAGGAGCTGAAGAAATGGAAAAGCAGTCTCCAATTTCACATCTTGAAATAGAGGTTTTTTTCCCACATGTTACTAAAGGAAAGTCAGCAAAAGATATTTAAATCTTATATTTATCTTAAAAGTCCTTGATTTGTGATAACTATACATTGTATGTAAATTCAGGGATATGTATATATGTGTGTGTGCATGCGTGTGTGTGTATACCTGACATATATAGTAGATATATGTACCTATTGAAATTCTCTCATTCTGTGTATGTATATATACCTATGTAAAACTAGTTGTTGGGAAAGGCGTACGTGATTCCCTCCCTTTCACTTTTCAAAGTGAGCCACTAAGCAAATGGAAAGTCTAAGAGTTCAGAAATGCCCCATTCTCCTAAGGACTTTGCCTTCACCATTTTTCTAGGGTATAGTGCCACTGACTTACAGAGCTGGATGTTTTTCCACAAGAAAAAAGCTCTTTCTATTTATAATACCAAACTGCATATTCACCTTTATAGCAACAGAAAACAAACATTAAAGTAAGCCAAATTTTAAATCATTTGACTTTGACAAGCAGAAATTACTTTTTAAAAATGTATTTATGGCTGGGCGTGGTGGCTCACACCTGTAATCCCATCACTTTGGGAGGCCGAGGCAGGTGGATCACTTGAGGTCAGGAGTTCAAGACCAGCCTGGCCAATATGGAGAAACCCTGTCTCTACTAAAAATACAAAAATTAGCCAAGCGCAGTGGCATGTGCCTGTAATCCCAGCTACTCTGCAGGCTGAGGTAAGAGTATCGCTTGAACTTGGGAGGCAGAGATTGCGCGAGCCAAGATGGTGCCACTGCACTCTAGCCTAGGTGACGGAGTGAGACTCCGTCTCAAAAATACATATCTTTTTTAATGTTAAAATTAATTTAAATGTAAAATTTCCAAATACTAGTCTTAGAAATGTGTAAAAGATTTTTTTTTGATTGTTAAACAAAAATAAAATCTTGTTTTCAAAATGCATGCATGGTGAAAATATGTAAAAATTAAAATACTAATGACAATATACAATGAAAAGTTTTATAGACTTCAATCTTTATAGACTTTAATGTTGCATTAACTTACATGAAAATTCCAGGGCTGAGCGTGGTGGCTCACACCTATAATCCCAGCACTTTGGGAGGCCAAGGAGAATGAATTGCTTGAGCCCAGGAGTTTGAAGACCAGCCTGGGCAATATGGCAAAACCCCATCTCTACAAAAAGTACAAAAAATTAGCCAGGCATGGTGGTGTGTGCCTGTGGTCCCAGCTACTCAGGAAGCTGAAGTGGGAGGATCGCTGGAGCCCGGGAGGCGGAGGTTGCATTGAGCCAAGACAGAGCCACTGCACTCCAGCCTGGGTCACAGAGTGACACCCTGTCTCAAAAAAAAAAAAAAAAAAAGAAGGAAAAAGAAGAAAATTCAAGTATTCAAAGTACCATTTGTTACAAAAGGTATTTGATTATTCATGAAATTATTCAGTCACTAATTATTATTAATGTTAAGGGCTAAAGAATAAACAAGGAAAATGTGGTTCCTACTCATAAAGAATGTATACATTAGTTAAGAGAAAAGACTAATATTTAGGAAAACAAGAGAGCAAATGGTTATATCATTAATTCATAAGCAATGTAATCTTGGATTGACCCTTAAAGAAAGTAAAATTCTGCTGGGTGTGGTAGCTCACGCCTATAATCCCAGCACTTTAAGAGGCCGAGGTGGGTGGATCACTTGAGGTCAGAAATTCAAGACCAGGCTGGCCAACATAGTGAAACCCCATCTCCACTAAAAATATGAAATTAGCTGGGCGTGGTGACACACGTCTGTAATCCCAGCTACTCAGGAGGCTGAGGCAGGAAAATCGCATGAACCCGGGAGGCGGAGGTTGCAGTGAGCTGAGATTGTGCCACTGCACTCCAGCCTGGGCGACAGAGCGAGACTCCATCTCAAAAATAAATACATAAATAAGTAAAATTCCAAAAATGGGAGAGGAAAGGTTAAGCTGAGAGACTGCATATGCAAAGGTATAGGAGCTGGGATATGGAAAGAAAATGGAGACTAACTTGGCAAGCAGAAATTGTTCACAATGCAGGATACTGGGAAATAAGAGCTTTTTTTCTTCCTTTTACCTTTTGAAAACCACAGAAGCTACTTCTCTGAATAAGCAGAGATAAAGTCATCTAGGAGCAGATTTTCTGCATTCTGCAAAATCACTTAAATGGCGTATTTTCGTATGCAAATATAAAGGCATACTTTTGTCCTAGGGAAAGGAAGGCTTTGTTACTTGATTCATTGTGTATATTTTAAATTTTCTGTGTATTATGCTGTTTTAACTTTTTTTTTTTTTTTTTTTTTGAGACAGTTTCACTCTTGTTGCCCAGGCTGGAGTGCAATGGCGCAATCTCGGCTCACTGCAACCTCCTCCTCCCGGGTTCAAGCAATTCTCCTGCCTTAGCCTCCCGAGTAGCTGGGATTACAGTTGCCCACCACAATGCTCAGCTAATTTTTTGTATTTTCAGTAGAGATGGGGTTTCACCATGTTGGCCAGGCTGGTCTCGAACTCCTGACCTCAGGTGATCCACCTGCCTCAGCCTCCCAAAATGCTAGGATTACAGGCGTGAGCCACTGCACCCAGCCTGTTTTAACATCTTGAAAAATCTTTCCAGCTGGGGAGAGACTGCCCTTATCAGGGATAGCCAATATTAGAGATAGCAAAGGGACCAGCCAGGAGCATGCCTTTGATGCACAGACTAACTAATCTACAGCCATCCTAGCTCTATCTGGCCCTTATACTCCAGAAGAGAATATTCCTTTGCCTTAATCATCCCAGGCCCTGCTACCAGGCAACTAGGGGCCACCCATCTAACTTAGAGCCTATCAAAATTTCAGCCTGGGCAACATGGTGAAACCTGGTCTCAAAAAACAAACAAAAGTTAGCCAGGTGTGGTGGCACGTCTGTAGTCCCAGCTACTCAGAGGCTGAGATGGGAGAATCACTTAAACCCAGGAAATTGAGGCTACAATGAGCCGTGATGGCACCACTGTACTCCAGCGTGGGCAACAGTGAGACCCTGTCTCAAGAAAAAAAAAAAAAAGAAAGAGAAAAAAATTACTCAATTCGCCACTCCTCAACTGTTTAACCTGCCCTGTCTCAGAAACTTCAATAAAGGCCATGGCCCAAGCTCTCTCCCATCCAGTGTTCTGCCTCCAGACCACCCCCGCATATTCCCCAGTGACCTCCGCATGGTGTGTGGTGACCCCCTCTTTAGGACCTGTGAGTATAGTAAACTTTCTTCTACAAGCCTCTCCTATCTTTCCTCCTGTGGCCACACCTGACTATCCTATAAATGTACAATTTAAATAGCTTTGACAACATCCTTGATAAAAACTGAGCATCTCCTAGAGATTCCCTGGTATGAGGAGCCCTGGAGAGGGGGTGGACCAATTTGCATAGCAGCCCAGAGCATTTTAGTAGAGACAGAAATAAAACTCCCAAGACTTGAAATTCAGAGAATTTGTCTGGGTTAAGCAGAATACCCCTGACAAAGGACAATTTAACAAGAAGTGGGCATTAGGGTTGGAAAACAGGGCCCAAAACAAAGGCCTAGAGTTCAGTGGAGAAGCTGGTTTCAATATGGCATCTGGCTAAGGCTGGAAATCTCTCTGGGTCCAGCCAGTCTTACATGTCCTGCTTTGGAGAACAGTGGCTGAGTGTGAGAATGTGAACTACTAAAAAGCTGTAACTTGGGGCCCAACTTTGGATAGCACTACGGATTGTGCAGGTATCTGGGCCAGCAGGAAAATCACCAGTGCCCACTGAGCTTTTCTAGGCCAGGGTTCAATTTTGTTACCTGTGAGCAAAGGACCATGGTTTTCCAGTACTCCACTCTCCATTTGCGTGCAGAAATAGGTCTGGTCTATTTCTGGCCTATATAGGGGAGATGAGCACTCAAAAAGGAGGGTTTATTGGTTAGGACTCTTGGTTGCAAGCCGTAGAAACATACGGTTACCAGAAAAGGGTCCTAATCCAGAGAGAGTTCTTGGACCTCACTCAAGAAAGAATTTGGGGTAAGTCCGCAGAGTAAAGCAAAAGCAAGTTTGTTTATTGATTGACTTATTTTGAGATGGCATCTTCCTCTGCTACCCAGGCTGGGGTGCAGTGGTACAATCTTGGCTCACTGCAACCTCCACTACCAGGTTCAAGCGATTCTCCTACCTCAGCCTCCCAAGTAGCTGGGATTACAGGTGCCCGCCACTATACCTGGCTCAAACCTATAATACCAACACTTTGGGAGAACATGGCAGGAAGATCACTTGAGGCCTGGAGTTTAAGACCAGCCTGGGCAACACAGGGAAATCTTGTCTCTACAAAAATTTAAAAATAAGCCGGCAGTGGTGGTGCATGCCTGTAGTCCCAGATACTCAGGAGGCTGAGGTGGGAGTTTTGCTTGAGCCCAGGGGTTTGTGGTTGCAGTGAGCTATGACTGTGCCATTGCACTCCAGCGTGCGTGACAGAGCAAGGTCCTGTATCAAACAAACAAACACCTCATGAAGTAAAACATTACCAACACAACTGAAGACTCCTGAATAGCCCTAGGAGTAAATCTCTTTCCTCCCCATCAAATTCTTCATTTTGCTGAATTTGTTGTCAAATGATCCCATACATTTCTTTATTCTTACATTACATATATATGTGGCCCTAAACAATAAAGCATACTGTCTTGCATTCAGCCAAAACTGAGACATCAGTGAGGTGCCAGCTGCAATGGATAGAGAAGTGACTAATCAAGAGAGTCCCTGGAGCCAGGTGCAGTGGCTCACGCCTGTAATCCCAGCACTTTGGGAGGCCGAGGCGGGCCGATCATGAGGTCAGGAGATCGAGACGATCCTGGCTAACACGGTGAAACCCCATCTCTACTAAAAATACAAAAAATTAGCCGGGCATGGTGGCAGGCGCCTGTAGTCCCAGCTACTCGGGAGGCTGAGGCAGGAGAATCTCTGCCAGGAGGCAGAGATTGCAGTGAGCCGAGATTGCACCACTGCACTCCAGCCTGGCTGACAGCGTGAGACTCCGTCTCAAAAAAAAAAAAAAATTCCCTGGGACATGGAGTTGCAGGAATAATCACCTGAATAACCAATTACAATTGGGGTTAAGTCTACAAAGCAAAAGCACCGGCAGTTCTGAGAGTCCCCACTGAGAGAGCTGCCTAATCTGGGGGTTAGCCTGACCCAGGTTTAGGGATGGTACAAAGGCACCAGGGACATTCACATTGTCTTGACAAGGCACCCTCTACCCTGGGTATCTCAGATGGCTGCATTGCCAACCTCCCCTCCACCATACTTCAATAAGTCCCTTCCTCCAAGGGATTTCACCCCTCTTTGGCAGAGAGCAAAAAGCCTGTCCTGAACACTACCATCCCAATTCAATTCACAAGTACTGCCAAGGGAGTCAACTTCTTCATTTTCCAATCTTAGAAATGGTCTTTGCAGTGATTCCAACGGTAAAGAAGGCAAAGACAAAGCCACATGGATCTGCTCACACTGACTTATTTACTCTGAGCAGTAGCCAGTTGGGGAGGGGGTAATGGCCTGCAGAACCCCCATAACTTCTCAAACATACATGCCTGTAATTACATATTTATACAAAAGCAAAAGTCCTTCCTTTTGACTCCACCCAGTACCAATCTGAACCACCCTCAGATTAGGTAGGGGTGTGTGTGTGTGTGTGGGTGTGTGTGTGTGGGTGTGTATGGGTGTAGGCTTGGTGGTGTATTTATTTGGCACAGTCCTTCCTGGAGATGACTCTAATGCTAGTTACTTTTCCTCCAAATATGTGCACACTATATTTTGCCTCTATTATCAAAATTATGTAAATACCAGCACTTTTTTCATTATATCTTAGAGACACCAGTTGATGTTTAACTGACCTATTGCTGTTTTCACTTTGTCCTTATGTTCTGATTTTTGATGCCAGCCTGTTGTTCTTCACATTATTAAGTCTATGAGTCTATGTACTTCTTTTTTTTTTTTGAGACAGAGTCTTGCTCTGTCGCCAGGCTGGAGTGCAGTGGCACGATCTCGGCTCACTGCAACCTCTGCTGCCTGGATTCAAGCAATTCTCCTGCCTCAGCCTCCCGAGTAGCTGGGACTACAAGGCACCTGCCACCATGAGCAGCTAATTTTTGTATTTTTAGTAGAGATGGGGTTTCACTATGTTGGCCAGGATGGTCTCCATCTCTTGACCTCGTGATCCGCCCGCCTTGGCCTCCCAAAGTGCTAGGATTACAGGACTGAGCCACCATGCCCAGCAAGTCTATGTACTTCTAAAGTACAATAGACTGTAACATCATTACATTAATTACATACATTGTGGTCAGTTCACTTACTACTTTATTTCTCAGCAGGATGCTGCCAGATTTGATCTCTGACTCTCTCAGCTCCATGTCTGATCAACAACCCTGTATCTGTCTGGGGAACACAAAGGAATCTATTTCTAAAAAGATGAAACTACTCTTAACTCCTGTTCAGAGGCTAGGCACAGTAGCTCATGGCTGTAATCTCAGCACTTTGGGAGGCTGAGGCAGGAGAATTGCTTGAGACCAAGAGTTCAAGGCCAATCTGGCCAACATAGAGAGACTCTGTCTCTAAAAAAAAAAAAAAAAAAGTGGGCCGGGTACGGTGGCTCATGCCTGTAATCCCAGCACTTTGGCAGGCAGATCGTCTGAGCTCAGGAGTTCGACACCAGCTTGGGCAACACGGTGAAACCTGATCTCTACTACAGCTACAAAAAAATTAGCTGGGCATAGCGGCGTGTGCCTGTAGTCCCAGGTACTCAGGAGGCTGAGGCAGCAGCATCATTTGAACCTGGGAGGCAGAGGTTGCAGTGAGCCGAGATCATGCCACTGCACTCCAGCCTGGGCGACAGAGCTGAAAGAAAAAAAAAAAAAGAAAAAAAATTTTTTTTGGCCAAGCAAGGTGGCTCATACCTGTAATCCCAGCAATTTGGGAGGCAGAGGCAGGAGGATCACTTGAGGTCAGGAGTTCGAGACCGGCCTGGCCAACATAGTGAAACCCTATCTCTCCTAAAAATAGAAAAATTAGCTGGGCATGGTGGCGCATGCCTGCAGCTACTCAGGAGGCTGAGGCAAGATAATTGCTTGAATTGGGGAGATTCAAGATTGCGCCACTGCATCCAGCCTAGGCGACAGAGTGAGATTTTGTCTCTAAAAATAAAAATAAAACTCTTGTTCAGCTACTATGAAATTTGGTCTGCAGTTTGGCATATACCTACTCCCTCCCCTCCAGCCTAAGAGGGCTGAATTTCCTGTTTGTGTTTGTCAAAAGCCAAACAAGAATCCCAATCATCTGTTCTTCTGAAAAGATGAAAGAACTGTTTGTGTCCACGTCAAAGACAAGGGCCTGCAGCAATTCAGGAGACTGTCAGGGCCTCCCGAGCACCAGCAGGCCTAGCCACACAGTCCTGGCAGGTCTGACCTTTAATGCTTGAGCCCCAACAAGAATGAGTGAATGCTCAGAGACGGGGCCCTGTAAGCGACAGAGCCGATGGTCTCTGGCCAAAGTGACCCAGTAGTTCTTTTGGGTCAGTGTTACGGCTTCTCCAGAACTGAAAAGCCGCCACTGAAGTGGCCTTGGTCCCTTAGTCTTTGGTCAGTCCAAGCCTGTGATACAGTCTTTAAATTCATTTATATCTAACAGGCCAAAGAGCTTTTATCTACTAGGATCCCCATGAGTTAGAAGGCTGCTAGAGTATTATAACAATTTTTTGTTACCAAAAAAATGTTTTCTTCGGCCGGATGCAGTGGCTCATGCCTGTAATCCCAGCACTTTAGGAGGCTGAGGTGGGTGGATCACGAGGTCAGGAGTTCAAAATCAGCCTGGCCAAGATAGTGAAACCCCATCTCTACTAAAAATACAAAAAAAATTAGCCAGGTGTGGTGGCAGGCACCTGTAATCCCAGCTACTCAGGAATCTGAGGCAGAGAATTGCTTGAACCTGGGAGGCAGAAGTTGCAGTGAGCTGAGATCATGCCACTACACTTTAGCCTGGGCGACAGAGCCAGACTCCACCTCAAATAACAAAATCATTTTTCTAATTAGAAAGGTCCATTTGCTGAAGCAAAGGGCAGGGTGGATGTATCATCCAGTGTATTCCAAAAGATAAATATGAAGCATTTGTGTGTGGGGTGTAGCATTTGTCACATATTGTCAATTATAAGCCCCCCTTCTGATGTACATCTTTTTTTTTTTTTTGGAAACAGAGTCTCCCTGTGTCGCCCAGGCTGGAGTGCGTGGTGTGATCTTGGCTCACTGCAAGCTCCACCTCCTGTGTTCACACCATCCTCCTGCCTCAGCCTCCCAAGTAGCTGGGACTACAGGCGCACACCATAATGCCCAGCTAATTTTTTGTATTTTTAGCAGAGACGGGGTTTCACTGTGTTAGCCAGGATGGTCTCAATCTCCTGACCTTGTGATCTGCCCGCCTCGGCCTCCCAAAGTGTTGGGATTACAGGCGTGAGCCACCACGCCCAGCACATCTTGTCAATTATAAGCCCCCCTTTCTGATTTCGATCTTTAAGATGCATTAACACAGGGCCAGGCGCGGTGGGTGACAGAGAGTCCGTCTCAAAAAAAATAAATAAAGAGATGCATTAACACTTAATCTCTAGATTTGTGAGTCATTCAATTTATTTATGTATTTATTTATTTTTGAGATGGAGTTTCGCCCAGGCTGGAGTGCAATGGCGTGGTCTCAGCTCACTGCAATCTCCACCTCCCGGGTTCAAGCAACTCTCCTACCTCAGCCTCCTGAGTAGCTGGGAATACAGGCGCATGTCACCACGCCCGGCTACTTTTCTTGTATTTTTAGTACAGATGGGGTTTCATCAGGTTAGCCAGACTATTTCTATTAGGCCCGGCCTATTTTTATTATTATTACAGCGTAATATATAGTGATGGCCAGGTGTGGTGGCCATGTAATCCCAGCACTTTGGGAGGCCAAGGTGGGTGGATCACTTGAGGTCAGCAGTTTGAAACCAGCCTGGTCAGTAATGGCAAAAGCCAGTCTTTACTAAAAATATAAAAATTAACTTTGTGTCGCGTGCTTGTAATCCCAGCTACTCAGAAGGCTGAGGCAGGAGAATTGCTTGAACCCAGGAGGTGGAAGTTGCAGTGAACCGAGATCGCACCATTGCAGCCTGGGCGACAGTGAGACTGTCTCTAAAAAAAAAAAGCTACATAGGCCTCTCACAATTTGCCCACAAAGAAATTCCTTGTGGGCCTCCAAGATCTTTACACCAAAACAGTTATGTGGAATTTCACCCTGACAATGTACATGGATGGTTTATCATCACAAGCACAGGACAAAGGACAAAACTAAAAAGTCATCCCTCTGCTCGCCTGAGACAAACACATATCTGACTGCTGCCCTCTGCTCTATGATTATTTTATCTTATGTGAAAATGCAGATTAACTGAGCATGAGCAGAAAGCATCCGTGAAGACTAATCAAAGACTCAGAAGAGGATACATGGACACATGGAGCAGGGAAACAACACACACGGGAACCTGTTGGGGGTTGGGGGAGGGAGAGCATCAGGAAGAATAGCTAATGGATGCTGGGCCTAATACCTAGGCAAGGGGTTGATCTGTGCAACAAACCACCATGACACACGTTTTCTCGTGTAACAAACCTGCATATCTTGCACATGTACCCCAGAACTTAAAATAAAGGTTGATGATAAAGGCCAGGTGTGGTGGCTCAAGCCTGTAATCCCAGCACTTTGAGAGGCCGAGGCGGGTGGATCACCTGAGGTTGGGAGTTTGAGACCAGCCTGGCCAACATGCTGAAATCTCATCTCTACTAAAAATACAAAAATTAACCGGGCGTGGTGGTGGGCGCCTGTAATCCCAGGTACTCAGGAGGCTGAGGCAGGAGAATCACTTGAACCTGGGAGGCAGAGGTGGCAAGGAGCCCAGATCATGCTACTGAACTCCAGTCTGGCCAACAGAGCAAGATTTTGTCTCAAAAAAACAAAACAAAACAAACAAAAAACCCATTTGATGAAAGAAATCAACAACATCAACAAAAAAGACCGGAAGAATGCAACTGCTTGCCTCTTTTATCTACCCTCCCTATACCTGCTTTTTTTCCTTTCTTCCCTTTAAAAATTGAGGTTCCCCAGACTCTTCTCAGAAAAGAAACATGGACCGCTGCTTTTTCTGTGGTTCTGTGTTCTTTTTCCCCAAGTGCGTTCTTAACCTTGGCAAATGAACCTCTTAAAGTGATTGAGACTCGCCTGGGTCATATTCTTTTTTTTTTCTTTTTCTTTTTTTTTGGCTGGAGTGCAGTGTCACCATCTCGGCTCACTGCAACCTCTGCCGCCCGGGGTTCAAGCAATTCTCCTGCCTCAGCCTCCCGTGTAGCTGTGATCACAGGTGCTTGCTCCCGCATTTGCCTAATTTTTGTAGTTTAGATGGGGTTTCACCATCTTGGCCAGGCTGGTCTTGAACTCCTGACCTCATGATCCACCCACCTCGACCTCCCAAAGTGCTGGGATTACAGGCGTGAGCCACCGCCCCCGCACTGGGTCATGTTCTTTTATTTACCCTATTAACCCTTCGCAATCCTCATCATCTCTTGCCTGGATGACTGCACTTGCCTCTTTTTAATCTGCCTGCTCCTGCCCTCCCTCACTCTGAATTTATTCACACTGCAGTCATAGGGGTCCTTTTATTATGTCACTTTGCTTAAAATTTTTCAGAGGTTTCCACCTTACTGGAAAGAAAAGACAAAGGCCTTACAGCCGCCTACAAGCCCTTCAGGATACAGTCCTCTTCAGTCTTTCCTCCTTGTCCTACTTCAGCCACACTTGGCCTCACGGCCTTCGCACTTGCTCTTTCCTCTGTCAGCAAGGCTAGATACCTCACTTTAGGTCTGTGCTTGGATGTCACTGGATCAGGGAGGCCTCCCGAGACCCCAATGCAACACTGTGTAACCTGCATACTCTGCTCCTTCACATGCACACATGCATTCTCTTTTCCCTTTTTCTTTGCTTTCATTTTAGTTAGCAACTGCTTGACATAAACACTTTTTGTCTCCCTCCTAGAGTGTAAAATCTGTGAGTGCAGGAACTTGTTCACCACCTTGACCCAGTGCCTACCTGGCACAGTGCCTGGCCTTTTACTCATTCCACCCTTGACCAGTGAGTCCGTGACTGTCTCTTTGTGTTTCCGGGGCAACTGACATCTCAACGGCTTTTGTTTTTTGAGACAGAGTCTCACTCTGTCGCCCAGGCTGGAGTGCAGTTGGCTCGCTGCAACCTCCGCCTCCCGGTTTCAAGCGATTCTCATGCCTCAGCCTCCTGAGTAGCTGGGATTACAGGCATACGCCACCACGCCTGGCTACTTTTTGCATTTTTAGTAGAAACGGCGTTTCACCATGTTGGCCAGACTGGTCTCGAACTCCTGACTTCAGGTGATCTGCCTGTCTCGGCCTCCCTAAGTGCTGGAATTACAGGCGTGAGCCACCTTGCCTGGCCTCAAGGGCCTTTTTGAAGCTCCTTTTTTAATGCTATGTTCCCAATAATCTGGGAAACACTCAGCACCCACACTGAGAGGCCACATCTCCCCGCTTCTAGCCATCTGTTGAATTGAGACGTTAGATGGGCTCGTCTCGAGGGCCCTAACAGCTCAACAGTTGTGTGACGCCATTTGGCCAAGATTGCGGGGCTTTAAAATGCAGTTTGAGAGGACAGGAAGCAGGTAAGGAGAGGGAAGCCAGTCTGGAAGGAATTGAGCGGAGAATGTGGGCTAGCCTGGTTAAACACTTGTCCTTAGCTTTCACTTTTTACGCATCTAAAAAGACCATTACTCTGAAACCTTGTTCTCCCGAGAGTGCTGGGGTCTTCTCCGGACCTTCTGAGGAGCGCCGTTTAACGGCAGCAAAGTGCCCACGGAGTCCACTGGGGCTCCAACCAATTTTTTTTTTTTTTTGAAACATGGTCTCGCCCCGTCTCCAGGCTGGAGTGCAGTGGCAGGATCTCGGCTCACTGCGACCTCCGACTCCCAGGTTCAAGCGATTCTCCTGCCTCAGCCTCCCAAGTATCTGGGACTACAGGCGCCCGCCACCATGCCCTGCTAATTTTTGTATTTTTCGTAGAGACAGGGTTGTGCCATTTTGGCCAGGCTGGTCTCGAACTCCGGACCTCAGGTGATCCTCCCGCCTCGGCCTCCCAAAGTGCTGGTATTACAAGCCTGAGCCACCGTGCCCGGCCTCCAAGCACATTTTGTTTCTGTATTAGCAACAGCTGTGCTCGGCCAGAGACGGTGAAAATACACGGTTCAGAAAATGCACCTCGGTGTGAACCAAGTGTAGCTGAGGACCCTTTAACCTGGAGCGGACATCGCCACCTCATAAACTCCCGAAAGAAAGGGACACGGCGCATCCATCATGGCTGCCGGAGACAGAACAGCGAGAGGCAACGGAAAGGAAATGGCGCCGGGGCCCGCCGCCATTCTCAGCGGGCCGAGGGCTGCGGGGCGAGAGGGCTGCCGGCCCCATGTAGGAAGGCCAGCCAGGGAACTTAAGACCCTCCCGACTTCTGGCACCAGGAGGCCCTGAAACTTGATAACAATATGGAGGACGGTTATTGTCTCTGCAAAGCAACTTCCACAAGCCGGCCGCGGGGTCTGTCCCGAGATCGGAATCAGGCAAAAATCCTCTATTCTCTAAACAGAATGCGTTACGCATACTGCGCATCTTCGCAACAGCGGGCCGGCTAACGACGCAAAGAATGTTACGTCGCACCAGAAGCGCTTCCTCCCACCGCACCCCACGTTCTAGTTCAGGTGGCGCGAGAACTCTACGCTCGCTCCGTACTTTGTTTTTCTTGTACAGACCGCAAAATACGCCGATCGTCGCAACTGACGTAAAGCGCTTCCAAGAATACCCGTAGTTCCCCGCGGAGCCCTCGGGCTATTCCGAGACGCTGTTTACGTATCGTCTCCGGCGTACGTA
This sequence comes from Macaca mulatta, assembly GCF_049350105.2. Classification (NCBI taxonomy): domain Eukaryota; kingdom Metazoa; phylum Chordata; class Mammalia; order Primates; family Cercopithecidae; genus Macaca; species Macaca mulatta. The sequence goes on from NC_133415.1 coordinate 13,029,029, forward strand.
GCGTTAAGTTGGAGCCGACTCAGCTGCGGCCGCCATTTTGTGCAGTCGCTGGGAAGGAAGGAGACGCCTAAACCGCGGCACTGCCCGGTTTGAGCGTAGCCAAACCTGCCCGCCGGCTTTGTAGCCCCGATTCTCTGTGTTTTGCTCCCGTCTCCGACGAGAGAGGCGGCGACGGTGGCGTCTGCGACGGGAGACAGCGCGTCGGAGCGAGAGAGCGCTGCGCCTGCCGCCGCCCCAACAGCGGAGGCGCCGCCGCCATCGGTCGTCACCAGACCGGAGCCGCAGGCCCTCCCGAGCCCGGCCATCCGTGCCCCGCTCCCAGATCTCTATCCTTTTGGGACCATGCGCGGAGGAGGCTTTGGGGACCGGGACCGGGATCGTGACCGTGGAGGGTAAGGGTGGGGGAGGAGAGGAGAGGCCTGGCGTGGGGGTGGGGGTGGGGGAGTTGCTTTCTGGGGAGGCCCAGCGGACTGCGGGCCTGGGAGTCCTGCTCCTGACCCCGGGAGGCGAGGCGACTCGAGGCCAGACAGCGGTTTCGTGCGCGGGCCTCGGCTCCAGGGTCACTCGGGACCCAAGGAGGGCGGCGGCTTGGCGACGCTGGGCCTCTCTTTGCGAAAGGCAGTCGTGGCGCGGCCCGGCCTCGTCTCAGCCCCGCGGGGGATCGGGAGGGGCGGCCTGGCCGCAGCAGCCCCGGCCCGGGCTTAGGCGCCTCGCCTGGCGTCCCGGCTCTCGGGCCTGGCCGCTTGGAGCGGGCCGTTTGATGTCTTCAGGCCTCGGCGTTCATCTGGAAAAACACGGATCTTCCTAAGAGAAGACTTCAGCGCAGGAAAGCTTTACATTAAATGGCAGCCTTGACGTTCTCTCCCCAGAGTTCACTGTTTAAGACACGAGACGAAAAGACCAGCTTCTCATTTTTAAAAATAGGTTTTAATCCTCTTCAGTCGTATTTTAAGTCGAAGGAAATGCATTGGGATGTAAAGCAATGGAGTTGCTTGCCATCTAAATGACCGTGTTTGGGGGAAGGATTTTTTTTGGGTCGTTAATTTAGTTTTAATATTTCGGCGTTTTTTTTCTAATTGGACTGCAGCATCAACTATTCTGCCTCGCTAGAAAGTTCTTGGTATTGTGGGCCGGGCACAGGCCTCAGGCCCGTAATCCCAACACCTTGGGAGGCCGAGGCGGGCGGATCACTAGAGGTCGGGAGTTCGAGACCAGCCTGGCCAACATGGAGAAACCCTGTCTCTACTGAAAATACAAAATTAACCTGGCTTGGTGGCGCATGTCTGTAATCCCAGCTGCTCGGGAGGCTGAGGCACGAGAATCGCTTGAACTCGGGAGGCAGAGGTTGCAGTGAGTGGAGATAGCGCCACTGCACTCCAGCCTGGGCAGCAGAGCGAAACTCCGATTGCCCGCTCCCTGCTTCCAAAAAGAGTAATGTGACGCCACTTTATATGTGTGTGTGACCTTGGTCAAGATCCGTAACTTTTGTGAGCTTGTTTCCTCTGAGGAAGGTGATAATAATTGCCTTTACTTTGGTGTGTTGTCAGGAATTAAGAGATAATGGATGTAATAGTCTCGCTGTAGTAGGCACTCTATTAACCGTACTTTCCCCAAACGTTTTTGTCTTTCGTGGTTCAGATGCACAACTACTGGATTTACTAGTCACAAGCACTTCAGTTACCAGTTTTTACAAAATTATTTTGATTTATACCTTATTAGGAAGGAAACTATTTGATCTCATTGTTTAAAGGACGAGAGATGGAATGTTTGCTTGTGTTTGACAGTATTGCTGAGTTTAGAAGTGAATTTCAGTACAACCACTTAGAAAAAGAATTTAAGATTATCTAGGAAAATTGAAAACAGCCCAGTAATTCCTCCCTAAGCTTTACACCCTAGACTGTAATGCCTAGAGAAATCCTTGCACACGTGCCTCAGGATCCTTGTACAGAAAAGTTTATATACCAGCATTCCTGCTAACAGGATATTGGAAATAACTCAAATGTCTCCATAAATTGTGGGTATTCGTGCAATTGAATACAATTTAATCAGCCGTGAAAAAGAGAAAAGAACTTGGATTAATATGGATAAGTCACAGACATGTTGAGTTAAAAAGCAAGTTGTGGTAGGGTGACACATTTAAGGATATGTGCAAATATGACAGGAAAGGGAATGGTTAACAAAATTCAAGGTAGTGGTTATTAGGGTGAAAGTTGTAAACTTGAAATAGGCACATAAAGGGGATACAAGGTACTAATAGTGTTCTGTTTCTTTACCATGGCTGTTTGGTTTAGTATTTCCTTTCACCATATATATGCTTTAATAAGTTATTTGAAAGGAAAAAAGTGAATTACTGATCCATACTTTAACTCTTTGTATCAGATGACATTTTTTAAAAATTTCAAACGAACTGGCCTTCTTTCATAAGATCTTTGTCACAACTCTCCCTTTCCCAAGAAATGTTCTTGATTATTTGAATTGCTGTTTTACTCTTAAATGAATGCTACACAGTTGAAGTGGTGGTTACTTTGAAAAAGGAATAGGTGAGGTCAGTTCATGTGTTTCACGTGTGTGATGCAAAAATGATATGCATTGTACATGTGATGGTTTTTAATGTTTAATATGTGAATGTTAATATGTGGTTTTTAATGTTAATATATGAATCTTCAAAGGTGAATTTTGTTTTGCAAAGCCAAATTAAACTTATTACTGACTGGATAAAAACATTTGAGCAGCATAGTGTACCAGAGAGTATGATGTGCGTATTTAAAGATGGTATGGATAAGCTCAAAAGTAAGAGATTTTCTTGAATTTTGAGGTCGTTAATTATGTCAGCATTAATTATAAACATGGAAGACGGCATATTTTCCAAGAACCCCATGTTTCAAATTAATATGTTTAGTGTAGAATAGTATGTCTTGAATAAATAGCCAGGAAAATAAGGAGAGAGGAAAAAAAAATACATAAATGATAATCATCAGTTTAAAGCCTTAACAGGAATCTTTCAAAAGTTTTAGTTTTTCCTAAATCAGTAGGGTTTGGGTAGCATTGCAGTGCAGCAGTAACAATGAAGTATTTTATAATTTGCAAGAGTGATAATCCAAAGACTTTCTACCTCTTGAAAAGTACCTTATTTATCTGCTTCATTTGCAAGTATGTTGGGAGTGGCAATTGAGGTGGCCTTTTGGTCTGTTCAGTAAGGAGCCTTAAGCTGAGGATCATATTAAAGATGTTCCTGACACGTGTATCCCTATGCTGTGTGCTCTTCCTGTTCTGATTCTTAATTTGTCTTACTCAGTAGTGGTATAAATGGAATTAGCCAAGTTCTGCCTGTTGAGTGTAGGTATCCAGTGATCCCAATAAAATCTCCTGCCATCAATTTTTGTTACGTGTGTTTTTAGAGGAATGTCTAGCTGGTTAAACCAGACTTCTAAAGGCTTTGAATTTCAGGAAATGATGCCCTGTAGAATAATACACCTACTTGCCTATCAATGATAAAGTGGAACTTTATATAAGATGAAGTTACAAGTGGGTTAGAGTGGGAAAAGGAAACTAAATTCAGTACAATATTTTACACGGAGTAAAGAAACTGAGTAAAGAAATGGCTATACAGTTTGTGTATGCTGAAGACCTGTACTTCACAATAAAGAAATAGGGAAAATGAAGGCCATCTTAGTGTTAAGATTCTTCTAGGAAAAGTAGCTTGTGATTTCTTAAATTTTAGCTTTGGCCAGTGGTCATATTTGTATTCCCCTTGGGCTTGTCTGTTGTGAAAGTTTTATAAAAAGCCAGAAGTTGATCTTAAGTAATTAGTTGAGTGTTAAAGCCTTAAGTAAGTCTTGTTAGTGTTTTTTTTTTTTTCTGCAAAAAAGTAAGTAAAGTAAGTAAAGCCTTAAGTAAGTCTTGTTAGTGTTTTTTTTTTTTTCTGCGTTTGGGAACAAGAAGGAGATAGAAGGTAAAAGTAGAGACCAAAGAAGGAAGGGTCATAAATCTATGTTCAGCTCTTTTTTTTTTTTCTTTTTTTTTTTTTTTCTTTTCTTTCTGTCTTTTTCTGTCTTCCTTTCTTTCCTGTCTTTCTGTCTGTCTGTCTTGACGGAGCCTCTCTCTGTCTACCAGGCTGGAGTGCTGTGGTGCCATCTCAGCTTACTGCAACCTCCACCTCCCCAGTTCCAGCAGTTCTCCCGCCTCAGCCTCCCAAGTAGCTAGGGATTACAGGCGTGCGCCGCGACGCCCAGCTACTTTTTTGTGTTTTTAGTAAGAGATGGGTTTTCACCATGTTGGCCAGGCTGATCTCAAGTTCCAGACCTCAAGTGATCCGCCGGCCTCCGCCTCCCAGAGTGCTGGGATTACAGGCGTGAGCCACTGACCCCGGCAGGCTCAGCTCTTTTATTAGCGTAAGCTAAATATGAAGACCAGTCTACCAAGTCCTTTCCAGGACCCAGTTTTGCTTTGCAGATTAGCAGACAAGTGGAGTGCTTATCACACGGAGGAGTGGGCCCAAGAAGCTATTCTAAGATTGAGGGACTTGCTTGGAGTATATTTTCCTGCTTGTCCACAATCTTGCCTTTAATTGAAACTTAAACTAATGTCATCCTTTGCCTGCATGTCTGTTACCCAAGAGCAGAGACTTGTTTCTGTTTTATTTAGTAACTCCAGCACAGTACCACTTAAAACAGTAACTGATACACACTTGGTTCCTAATAACTTGGTACCTAATAACTATTTATTTGTTGAATGAAATGATGCTAAATTGTACTGGGTGCTGGCTATGCCAGATAGTTTTATAGCACATTGCACATTATTAGGTCATTTTCTCAGCAGCCTCTGAAATAGGTGGTATTATTTCTGCTTTGCATAGGAAACTAAGGTGTGTAGAAGTTAAATAATTAGCTTCAAATTACACAGTAAGTGGCAGAATCAAAACTCAAAACCATGTCTGGATCCAGAATCTGTGATTGTAATCCCTAGGATGTATTTCTCTCAATAAAGGAGTTTTTAATTTTTCACCTATTGTAGACATACTCATAAAACAGTATTGTTGGGTAGTAAAGGAAGTTTTACACAGTTCTCCATACCTTTAAATAGGAGTAAATAAAATGGTCTTTTTGGAGGTAGGCTGGTAGTATCCTTAGAACTCCATCCTTTTTGAATGTTTTTATGGCATGTACGATACATTGCTTTGAAAATACTGATGAACTAACTAAAAATTCTGTTGTTCCTAGATTTGGAGCAAGAGGTGGTGGTGGCCTTCCCCCGAAGAAATTTGGTAATCCTGGGGAGCGTTTGCGTAAAAAAAAGTGGGATTTGAGTGAGCTCCCCAAGTTTGAGAAAAATTTTTATGTGGAACATCCGGAAGTAGCAAGACTGACACCAGTAAGCTTACATGTGTATTTTAATGTACAGATTATTGAACCAAGTAGATACATTGGTTAGAGTTTATTCATACGCTACTGTTGCTGTTTTACATTTTATTCCAGTGTGGTGGTATTTTTCTTACAAAAAACTTGGTTAATTTTTTTTTTCCTTTTTGTAGAGACTGGGTTTTGCCATGTTCCCCGGGCTGGTCTCGAACTCCCTATCTCAAGCAAACTACCCGCCTCAGCTTTTCAAAGTGCTGGGATTACAGGCATGAGCCACTGCACCCAGATGATTTTTGAGACAGTTTCACTCTTGTTGCCCAGGCTAGACTACAATGGCATGATCTTGGCTCACTGCAGCCTCCGCCTCGTGCGTTCAAGTGATCCTGCTGCCTCACGAGTAGCTGGGATTACAGGCACCCGCCACCATGCCTGGCTAACTTTTTGTAGTTTTAGTAGAGACGGAGTTTCACTATGTTGGGCAGGCTGGTCTCGAACTCCAGACCTTGGACCTCAGGCGATTAACCTGCCATGGCCTCTCAAAGTGCTGGGATTACACACGCCCAGCCTTTTTTTTTTTTTTTTTTTTTTTGGAGACAGAATCTTGCTCTGTCACCCAGGCTGGAGTGCGAGAGACAGGGTTTCACCATATTGGTCAGACTGGTCTCCATCTCACGATCACCTAGTGATCCACCCACCTCCGCCTCCCAAAGTGCTGGGATTACAGGTGTGAGCCACTGCACCCGGCCTTTCTTACATTCTTAACTAAGACCCCAATACTCATAAAAGGGGACCAGTTTCAATATGCATTGAATTTGTTCTCATTTGTTGATAATGCTTATTAATCTGTTTATTATATATGATTGAAACTACTGTAAGGTCATGTCTTTTCATCTGCTAGTGAAAAATATCATATATTGGCCTTGTCTATTTTTTTTTTTGAGATGAAGTCTCGCTGTGTTCCACAGGCTAGAGTGCTGTGGCATGATCTTGGCTTGCTGCAACCTCTGCCTCCCAGGTTCAAGCAATTCCCCTGCCTTAGCCTCCCGAGTAGCTGGGATTACAGACGCGTGCCCCCACGCCTGTCTAATTTTATTTTTATTTTTTTGTTTTTTTTCAGTAGAGGCGGGGTTTCACCATGTTGGCCAGGCTGGTCTCAAACTCCTGACCTCAAGTGATCCACCCACCTCAGCCTTCCAAAGTGCTGGGATTATAGGTGGGAGCCACCGTGCCCAGCCAACATTGTCTATTTTTGTACCTCATTATCATTGTTTTTTGGACTCTACACATGAAATGGTTACTCTTTCAGAAGAAAGTGTAATGGAAAGAGTACTTGGGTCCAAGTTCCACTTTTTTCCTCCTCGTTCTGACCTTGGGCAAGTTACTTACCTGTTTTCTCCTGTAGAAAGTGGAACTCTTGGCCGGGCGTGGTGGCTCACGCCTGTAATCCCAGCACTTTGAGAGGCCGAGGCGGGCGGATCACAAGGTCAGGAGATCGAGACCACGGTGAAACCCCGTCTCTACTAAAAATACAAAAAATTAGCCAGGCACGGTGGCGGGCGCCTGTAGTCCCAGCTACTCCGGAGGCTGAGGCAGGAGAATGGCGTGAACCCAGGAGGCGGAGCTTGCAATGAGCCGAGATTGCGCCACTGCACTCCAGCCTGGGGGGCAGTGCCAGACTCCGTCTCAAAAAAAAAAGAAAGTGGAACTCTTAATCACCTACGTCGTTAATTAACTTGCAAAATTAAAGTGATACACATAAAAGTACCATGTAAACTATTAAACATTTGCCATCGTAGCTGTGGACTGGATAATTGCTCAGCTAGCTTGGAACATAAATTCTGAATGTTTAGAGTAACTAGTTTACTAACTTGTGTTATTTAATTTTTTTTCCATAGTATGAGGTTGATGAGCTACGCCGAAAGAAAGAGATTACAGTGAGAGGGGGAGATGTTTGTCCTAAACCTGTGTTTGCCTTCCATCATGCTAACTTCCCACGTAAGTATTCTTCAGTCTAGAGCCTTAATTTGTTAAATTGGGTTGAATGGGAGACATGGGTATTAGGTTAAACTCTTTGAGCCAGGCTTGGGGTTTTGTTGAAAGGACAAGAGATTGTTTTATGGTTTTATGGTCATCAGTTCTTTTGTTCTTGTATTTAGACTGATAATTTTTTTTTTAAGGTTTTTATCTTTTTCTAGGGTTTTGCCCTCTGCCTTTTAGAAAACAGCAGAATGAAATTGCTTTCTAGCTGGACATGATGTGAATTTGGTAAACAATAAATGACTACCATGTTCCCATGTCCTGTTAGATGCTTTAGGGTAACGTTTTTTCAAATTTCTGAGAGAGGTAGACTATTATAGCAGCTTTTTTTTTTTTTTAAACGGAGTCACAACTTTGTCACCCAGTTTGAAGTGCAGTGGCGTGATCTCAGCTCACTGCCTCCTCCGCCTCCTGGGTTCATGCGATTCTGCTTCACCTTCCCGAGTAGCTGGGTTTACAAGCGCCCGCCACCACTCCTGGCTAATTTTTGTATTTTTAGGAGAGACAGGGTTTCACCATGTTGACCAGGCTGGTCAACTCCTGACCTCCACTGGCCTCAGCCTCCCAAAGTGCTAGGATTACAAGCGTGAGCCACCTAGCCTGGCCCAGAGCAGCTTTACGGTAAGCTAGTCGGAGATCCAGTAGATAAAGAAAACACTGGAGAGATGAAGCTGGGTAAATCTTACTTTAGTGAGCTTAAAAGTTTTTTTAAAAACTCTTTTGGTTTGTGCCCTTAAACACAATAAAATGTGTAAAATAAAATTCTCTTACAGAATATGTAATGGATGTGTTGATGGATCAGCACTTTACAGAACCAACTCCAATTCAGTGCCAGGGATTTCCGTTGGCTCTTAGTGGCCGGGATATGGTGGGCATTGCTCAGACTGGCTCTGGGAAGACGTTGGCGGTATGTATGAGCAAGAGAAGATCCTTGATATTGTGGTAACTTATTTTGCTATTCTGATTATCATGTGTTCTCAGTTCTTCATAGAAATGCTGTTCAGATAGTGTAGGTACTATTTTAGGTATTAAATATATGAAAGCATTTTATGTTCAAATTTGCATCGCCTGCTGTATGTGGCAATGGTGAGTTCTGTTTTTCACTTTCCTATTTATGCATTAATTCAGTAATTACTAAGATAGTATTAAGTATCTTAGTAAGATTGTACTTCTAAGTATAAGGTTGTCATTCTTTCCCTCCTCCACAGTATCTCCTGCCTGCGATTGTTCATATTAACCACCAGCCATACTTGGAAAGGGGAGATGGCCCAATCGTAAGTGTGTTTCAGTTTCTTTGTAATTCTAAGAAAAACTACAATTTAGCAACTATTTAGGCATGGTGGTTTACATTATCCATTTGTACTCTTCACCACACCCTCCATACATGGAAATGGTTTCATTCTCATCTTACTTGCAGTTAAATGACTTACCCAAGATCACTCAGCAGTTGAATAGCTGAGCTTACATTTGAACCAAAGTCTTACTCCTAAAGAAACTATGCATGCTATATGGGCACTTACTGTGCAGTAAAGTCAAGTGTTTTCTGGGTGGTTGTTTGTTTGTTTGTTTGTTTGTTTGTTTGGAGTTTCGCTCTTGTTGCCCAGTTGGAGTGCAATGGCGTGATCTTGGCTCACCGCAACCTCCACCTCCTGGGTTCAAGCGATTCTCCTGCCTCAGCCTCCTGAGTAGCTGGGATTACTGGCATGTGCCACCATGCCCAGCTAATTTTGTATTTTTACTAGAGATGGGTTTCTCCATGTTGGTCAGGCTGGTCTCAAACTCCTGACCTCAGGTGATCAGCCTGCCTCAGCCTCCCAAATTGCTGGAATTATGGGCATGAGCCACTGCATCCAGCTTTTTTTTTTTTTTTTTTTTTTTTGGGGGGCGACATAGTCTCACTCTGTAGTACAGTGGCAAGATCTCAGCTCACTGCAACCTCTGCCTCCCAGGTTTAAGCCATTCTCCTGCCTCAGCCTCCTGAGTAGCTGGGATTACAGTGTACACCACCACACCCGGCTAATGTTTGTATTTTTAGTAGAGATAGGGTTTCGCCATGTTGGCCAGGCTGGTCTGGAACTGTTGACTTCAGGTGATCTACCTGCCTCGGCCTCCCCAGGGTGCTGGGAGCCACCACGCCTGGCATTGAATGTGTACTTTTTTTTTTCTTTCTTTTGAGACGGAGTTTTGCTCTTGGTTGCCCACGCTGGAGTACATTGTTGGCACAATCTCAGCTCATTGCAACCTCTGCCTCCCAGGTTCAAGCGATTATCCTGTCTCAGCTTCCCAAGTAGCTGGGATTACAGGCACGTGCCACCACACGCGGCTAATTTTTGTTTTTTTAGTAGAGACGGGGTTTCACCGTGTTGGCCAGACTGGTCTCGAACTCCTGACTTCAGGTGATCCTGCCTCGGCCTCCCAAAGTAATGGGATTACAGGTGTGAGCCACCACGCCCAGCCTACTTTTTAACTTTAAGAATTAAGCTTGCATTTGTCGTATGTATTTATGAACATGTACAGTATGTCTCAAGATATTCACAAAAAGAAATAATGCAGTACTTTATATAATACATAGTATATGTCTGACAGCATTATTAATTAATATCTAATGGATCAGTATACAAAGCAAGTTTCATAATTTGGTATATGATACCTTGATTTTTGTATTATTTGGCCAGATTGTACACAGTTTTGTCAGATTACATGTAAATTTTCATTGTTTTTGCCTTATCTACCTGGTGAAGTGCTTAAACTAGAGGTCAGGAATGTGTCCTTCTGCCAGTTTTGTGACTTCTAGTTTAAGTCAGGTTGACCATCCAAAATTTCAAATTTTAGGCCAGGCACAATGGCTCACACCTGTAATCCCAGCACTTTGGGAGGCCAAAGTGGGCAGATCACGTGAGGTCAGGAATTCGAGACTAGCCTGGCCAACATGGGGAAACCCCATCTCTAGAAAAATACAATAATTAGCTGGGCGTGGTGGCGCATGCCTTCAGTCCCAGCTACTCAGAAGACTGAGGCGCAGGAGAATCATTTGAACCCAGGAGGCAGAGGTTACAATGAGTTGACATTGCACCACTGCCCTCCAGCCTGGGCGATAGAGTGAGACAAAACAAAACAAATCCAAATTTTGAGGACCAATATGATTCTCAAAGTAATGCTGGAACATTTTGGTTTTTCGGGTTTAGGATGCTCAACCTGTAAATGAGAATTGTATACTTAAAATCAGGTAATACAATCTGTATACGTACTTAAAAGTACATATAAACTATAATGATTTGATAATGTGTCATAGTAAAAGTGACGAGGATACCAGTATCATTCCAAATGCTAAATATGAAGTTCTAATAATTTCTTCTACATTCCATTGTACTAATATTCCCTCCTTCTGATCTTCACCCCATCACTTTTAATGTACTAGATTAGACAACAAAGATTTTTGGTTTTTTTGTTTGTTTTTAAACCTTGGGTGGGGTCTCAAATGTCTTTTTGTTGATTTCAGTGTCTAGTTCTGGCTCCTACCAGAGAACTTGCCCAGCAAGTACAGCAGGTGGCCGATGACTATGGCAAATGTTCTAGATTGAAGAGTACTTGTATTTATGGAGGTGCTCCTAAAGGTCCCCAGATTCGAGACTTGGAAAGAGGTAATAAAATAATATCGTGTAAAAGAATTGTTAGTTTATCTTTACCAATTCCTGTGGATGAAATTGGAGAAAAAAGTGGGTTCTTGTGAAAAACTGAGAATTTCAACAGCTTAGAAATTCTCACATGTGACCAAAATAACTATTTTGTTAGAGAAAGTTCAACATGACTGGAAACTTTGTGAGGATTTGGTGATTGTACATAAATCCCGACATCATGCTTTTGCAGGTACTTTGTTAAAATTTAGCTTCTCTGCAGCATTGAGTACAGCCACCAGGGCTGGTGCTGCTGCGTTTTTGTAGAGTCGGGGTCTTGCTATGTTGACCAGGCTGGTTGTGAACTCCCGGCTTCAAGCTATCTTCGCGCCTCCACTTCCCGAAGTGCTGGAATACAGGTGTGAGCACTGCACCTAGCTGATTTGCTGGATCATTGGTTTTGTTTTACAGGTGTTGAGATCTGCATAGCCACTCCTGGACGTCTGATAGATTTCCTGGAGTCAGGAAAGACAAATCTTCGCCGATGTACTTACCTTGTGTTGGATGAAGCTGACAGAATGCTTGATATGGGATTTGAACCCCAGATCCGTAAAATTGTTGACCAAATCAGGGTGCGTAAAACTAATAATAAGCAGTCTTTATGCCATTTGTCCAAGCTCCTTAGCCTGAAAGAAAGCCTTTCCTTTTTTGATAGCCTGATAGGCAGACGTTGATGTGGAGCGCAACCTGGCCAAAAGAAGTAAGACAGCTTGCAGAGGATTTCCTTCGTGATTACACCCAGATCAACGTAGGCAATCTGGAGTTGAGTGCCAACCACAACATCCTCCAGATAGTGGATGTCTGCATGGAAAGTGAAAAAGACCACAAGTATGAAAGAGATTTTACTCTCTGATTTGATAATACCAATAAACCTTTTCTATTAATAACCCTCCAAAATCAGTATTACAGAAACCAGTATATTTTGAGGCCTGAAAGCATTAAAAGCATTGCTAACTTTCTGATAATCCATCTTTATGTCATTTGTCAGAGCATTATGGTTAAATGCAAGGATTCTGAATTCTTGAGTTTGAATCTCAGCTCTGCTGATTACCAGCTGTATAATTTTGCACAATTTTATGTCTTGGTGCCGCAGTTTCTTCATCTGGGACATGGGAATAATACCACTCACTTGAGACTTGCTGTGAGGATGGTATGAGTGGTATGAATTAGTATTTCTTGAGCACATAGCAGAACCTGACTCAGGACTCCATATTAATGTTGGTTTAAAATTTTAAAAACGTAATGTGCAAAGAAAGTACTATAGCTTTGGGAGTTGATATTGTAGACATAATCTTCCACATAATAGATACTTTCTGTGTGATGACTGCATTGTTGGTCTTGTTTTCAGATTGATCCAACTAATGGAAGAAATAATGGCTGAAAAGGAAAACAAAACAATAATATTTGTGGAGACAAAGAGACGCTGTGATGATCTGACTCGAAGGATGCGCAGAGATGGGTGAGTATAGCACCAAGGCAGTTAACCTCTGGTTTTATAGTTAACTGGAAATTTCTAAATTGGTATTCCAAATGCTGTGTAATATTTCAATAATGCCTATCCATGCAGTTTGCTCTTTTAATGAGCACAGTCATCTATTCATGAAGCCTGACAAACCTTAAAAAAATTGCATTATAGCATTTGGCTTTAAAGTTTGATTTTCCCCATTTTAAAATATTTTTTAAATATCGGTTATTTTTCTTTTGATAGTTGGCCAGCTATGTGTATCCATGGAGACAAGAGTCAACCAGAAAGAGATTGGGTACTTAATGGTAAGTTTAAGCATTTTTTGTTGATTTTTTTTTTTTGTCCCCACCATAAGTGAATGTCCATGCTCTATTTCAGGGATAGGCAAACTTTCTGTAAAGGGCCAGATAGTATGCTTGGCTTTGTAAACCAAATGGTGGTCTCTGTTATAGCCACTCAGCGCTGCTGTTTTAGGACAAAAGCTGTAGGCCATAGATAATATGTAAAGAAATGGCCTACACTGGGCACTGTTGGCGGCTCATGCCTATAATCCCAACACTTTGGGAGGCCGAGGTGCATGGATCACCTGATCCCAGGAGTTCAAGACCAGTCTGGGCAACATAGTGAAGTACTGTCTCTTTAAAAAAAAAAAAAAAAAAAAAAAAGGCAAAACAAAACTTAGCCAAGCTTGGTGGTGCACGCCTGTAACCCCAGCTACTCCGGAGATTGAGGTGGGAGGATTGCTTGAGTCTAGGAGACAGAGGTTGGAGTGAGCCAAAATCGTGCCACTGCACTCCAGCCTGGGTAACAGAGTGGGACCATGTCTCAGAGATAACATGGCTGTGTTCCAACAATATTTATTTGCAAAAGTGGGTGTTGTGCCACATGTGGCCCAAAGGCCTGTTTGTCTTGCCCCTGCTGTATAGTTAATTGAATTACTGAGGGCACTTTTAGTATGTGCTCATGGTCCATGATGCTGGCTCTTTCAACTTTGTCACAACTTTCACCACCCTCCCTTTATTAATAAAGTCTTCAATTTTTTCCTTCTGATTGTAAAAATATAACTATCATTTGGGGAGAATTAAACTGTTAGTGAAATATTTTTTTAAAATGCTTCTTAATTATTGAGTCATATTTTAGCATATTTCCTTTCAGTCCTTTTTTTCAGGACTACTCTTAAGGGAAGCCATTGAGAAATGGAAGAGGCCATATCTTATTTAAGAAATAATATGCAGCTGGGCGCGGTGGTTCACGCCTGTAATCCCAGCAGTTTGGGAGGCTGAGGTGGGCGAATCACCTGAGGTTGAGAGTTTGAGACCAGCCTGACCAACAGGGAGAAACCCCATCTCTACTAAAATACAAAATTACCCTGGTGTGGTGGCACATGCCTGTAATCCCAGCTGCTTGGGAGGCTGAGGCAGGAGAATCGCTTGAACCCGGGAGGCGGAGGTTGCTGTGAGCCGAGATTGCGCCACTGCACTCCAGCCTCGGCAATAAGAGCGAAACTCCATCTCAAAAAAAAAAAGAGAGAAAAAGAAATAATATGCATACCTCTTGGGGGGAAATTCAGTTCTTTTCATTTCGTATCTTTTAAACTTGTTTCCTACCAAACCCCAGCTTTTGATTGTGTTTCATTTGGGAAATAACTTCAAGGGGAAAAAATTCTAGCTCATATTAATTATGTAACAAATTGCCACACTATCTTAACAGTATTTCGTTATTAGTAGAGGTGACTATTGTACTGCTGAAGATGAGTGTGATAAAGGTTTTCAAAAGAATAACTGTCTGTCATTATAAGAGCCTGGGATTTTCTGACACCATTATTTGAAATTTTAACATGATGATGTAAACAGATCAGATAGCTAGGAATGCTTATTTGATGATGATTATTGTTTGTTTTTACAGAGTTCCGTTCTGGAAAGGCACCCATCCTTATTGCTACAGATGTAGCCTCCCGTGGGCTAGGTTTGTATAGATAGGCGTCTCTGTCAATGGTATATGTATCTTTTGGTTTAAAGATTTGTCATTTCAAATTCAAACTTCAAGTTTAGAAAGTTGTATATACATGTGGTTAGATAAATATTTGAAAGAAAAGAATACAAAGCGTGATTCTCCCCGTTCCCCGCCCCCCACAATTTTTTTAAAACCTTGGTTTCCCCCACCCCCCTTTTATTTTCAGATTCTCTTCCTGCTCCTAACAAACAGGCTTTGGTCTGCAGCAAGGCCTAGGCATGACTATACAAACAGGGAGAGGAGGCAGTCAGTTGAATGGCTCAACTTCTCTCTGGTGGTGGTTTCTGGCTGGATAGAATAAGCCTGACGAAACCTAGCTATTGTAAGCTAGTTTCTTCAGTTATTCTTTTCCCTATCCCTGTCTAAGTTAGATATATACAGAGGTCCAGTTTTACGAATGCTTACTAGATGGAATGTTATAAGTCTAATGCAGTATCAGAATAGCAATCAAATTTGTATTGCCCAGTTTAATTTACTGACGTCAAATTATCATGGGCACTTGGCTATCCCCTCCTCCTACCCATACGCTTATCTATAGGTGTGTTATCCAACCGATAGTTTTCTGGAGTTTTTGACCCATTACCATTTAAGATATACAGAGAATTTTATGGTAGTTTAGCCCACTATTCTGAGCTAAACAGGTCTAACTCAGAACTTTTATATTAAAAAAAGATTATCTGTATTACAAGGAAATCCTTAAATCATTGACAAGTATTTAATTTGCCCAGTAAGGTGAGAAGTACCGTATTATTCCCTTATACTATTTAATATAAAGAGAACAGGTATTCAGACTGGAATACAAACGTAATGAAGCCTTTTTATGCATTGCACTCATCATTCCCTCCTTCAGAGGTGGTGACCTGCAGCCATGATGGAAAGTTCTCTCTGCCCCTCTGCCCTCTGAGGTCATGTCTGGATCTGTGCCATTAGAACTTGGGCCTGTTGGGAGAGGAGGCGGAGGCCTGAAAGCAGTTTACATAAAGCTTTCAGTAATGGTTGGTTTTTAAACAGGCTTGCTATGTGCTGGTAGCTTCTTTGTGCATCTTGCCTAGACAATTAAAAATATTTGCTCTACGTCCCCTTGCATTTCTAAACCAAATTAATTGGCTACCATTAGAATAACTTAGACTCTTCATCCCACCCCCACTCATCCAAGTGAGGGGAGAGGGAAGGTACCCGAGTCTGTTTCTTGTTACTCAACATCAGTGCTTGTTTTGGGCCCCTTTGTTTGCTGCCTTGTAAAAAATCAAAAGAGGGAGAAAACCCACCAAAATGGCAGAATTCTGACCAATGTCCTACAAGATCCTGGAAAGTGAAGGCTTCTACCTCATAGACAGGGGTGCAATTTTCAGCTGAGTCACCAGGCCTTTTTTCACTTCCTGTCAAGCGATGGTCTCTTAAATGTTCCCTTCAGGTAAGTTCTTTGATTCCCATAATTTTATAATAGTCATCCTTAGGCTCCCACTTCCCTTTCCACTGGGATATTTTTTATTTTTCCTTTTTTGTGTTTAAACTACACACTGTTAAACTAAAAGTATTGAATTTATTTTGTTTTGTTTTTTAACAGAAGCTTTGATATCAGCTGCAGATCACTCAATACATGGCCGAGACAAATCTACATTGGCCGGAAGCAGCTCTAGATGAGCCTCTTGGCTAGACTTAGTCCCTCCTAATTAGTGATTGGAGATTCAGGCCATGTCATAGGGCCTTTCAAACAAAAAGTTCCTATCCCAGTCAGCTGACCAAAACATTAACTTTCGATTTCTTACTCTGCTACAGCATCATCTAGAAAGGCAGCAAGATAATATTGTGGCAGTGCACAGATAACATCAGGGTAGACTTGACTGGAGAAAACCAAATTCTACGCTTGCTCATATGTGCCCCCATCCAGCTGTGTGTGCACACACAGGACACCTTTCTAGTATGAAGAACTTTGCATCATGTCTGCCCTCTATTGAACACCCCCAGAAATACTTCCAAGTATTAGCATGTGAACTGTTGACTCCAGCCCCTGGTGGTTTCTGCTAGGAAAGCACACTTACGCATCCAGTGTAGTAATTGAACTTGTTCTGCTGCCATGGTCATATGCAGTGGGATTGCATAAGGAGCGTTATCTTAGCTCTGAAGATACCATGGAGTAGAATTTCCCCACCCCCCTGTCTTACATCCACCCTGGCCCTGTAAATTCTTTTTTCCTTTGTTGCGTCAACGACCCTAGCCGGAGACTCAAGCTGCCCCCTGTGATAAGTGCCTTCTCGTCTTTCTGGTGTGATTCAGGACTTTAGGGGTCAGTAAAGACCGAGGAGCCTTTATTGTAATAAGAAACAGACATAATGCCCCTTCTTCACAAGCCCTGTAACAACAGCTAATTTTTTTTTTTTAATCTCCCCTTTCTCCCTTGAAATTAATCCAGTCTGGGCAATAGATGCAGTCTGACCCTTTGGATGTAACTTACATTTTTTTTATTAATTATTTTTTTCTACAATCACCCCAATTATCCTTGGGGGAGGCGTTGGAGGACCTGAAATTTTTACCCGAACCCAGGTTCTCCGGCGCTTGGCAACCAAATGGGGCTACAGAGAAGCATCTAAGCCAGTTCACAGAGCGAGCGTGTGTGGGGACTTCTCACTGCCACGGACCCTTGATGCATGCTCCCCGCGCTCCAGTGGTCCCGTGTCAGAAGGCGGAGTTTTCGAAAGGAGGCCGCCAAAAATAAAAGGCAAAGAGACGGGATCGGCTGCAGCGGTTTCCCAAAGGAGGAGGGAGTGTGCATCGGTCTGGTAACAAACAGAGAATGTTTTTTAATTATTTATATCACAAAAATCTGTGTTTTATCTAGGATATTTTCTGAATATTCTTTGTAAAATGCAGATTTTTTTCCACAAAACAGTAGGATTCTTTGTTATATTCTTAAAATTGTTTGTTTAGGTAAAAATATACATTCAGCTGAAAGCATTACACTAACATTTACATTTTAAGCCTTAGGAGGTTATTCAGCCCAATTCCCAGCAGTGGAGAGAATACTAAACTTGTGTCTCAAGGTTTCATGGTTTTCCCACATTCTTTGGCTATTAATTTAATTTCCCAGGTCACGTAGACAATCATTGATAATTGAAACAAGTCCTGAGTTGAAATAACCTTGAGTTGAGCAAAAATATCCTCATTTTGGCAGAAGCTGGGCTTGGTAGTACAGTAAAATTTTAGTGTAATGTGCTCTTGTAATTGAAAGGGGATAGATAATCTGGATGTTTCTGCAAAGGAAAATAGGTGTGTACTTAACAGCTTTGACTCTACTCAGTTTCTTAAAAATATAAGAGCAAAAAAACAAGTTAAATGTTTTGATTAAGTTTCCTTTAAATTGTAGTAATAAAATATATGAAGCTCCTTTTTTTACTTTGCTCTGTGACTGGTTTAAAGGTAAGTTTGTTATGTTGTTGGTAGATTTTGCCAGGCTTCTCCCAACAGAGTAGAAGTGATTAGGCCTTGTAACTTAACAGTGGTTTACCACTTTGTTCTACATTCCACTTTTGTAAAGGATAGTATTGGAATTTGCGTCTGAAGACCAATCTTGATGTAACTCCTGTCAGTATATTGGTAAAATGTAGCAGAGGCAGGAGTTTGGATGTTTGGATGGGATTCCCTTAGGATTCTACAGCCAATAAAGATGCTACTTCCCATGCATGTCCTAGGAATCAGTAATCCTCTTTTACTCTGTTGGGATGAGTCTTTTTTTGTTTCTGTTCAGAGTGGTTACTAACTTCACCTTCTTTCCTCTTGCTGTCATCTGCATTCGTGCTTCCCACCTGTTGTTGGCATGTCCTTTACCTTCTCTTTCCCTGCCACATCAACCTACACACTGACTCATCATTGACGTGGAAGATGTGGAAGATGTCAAGTTTGTGATCAACTATGACTATCCAAACAGCTCAGAGGATTATGTGCACCGTATTGGCCGAACAGCCCGTAGCACCAACAAGGGTACCGCCTATACCTTCTTCACCCCAGGGAACCTAAAACAGGCCAGAGAGCTTATCAAAGTGCTGGAAGAGGCCAATCAGGCTATCAATCCAAAACTGATGCAGCTTGTGGACCACAGAGGCGGCGGCGGAGGCGGGGGTAAGGGTAAGTCCTGGAGTTTTCCAGGTACTGCCAAGGTATCCCTTTATGCTTACTGTGCCTTGCTTTAGTTGCTGTTTTTAACCATGCGAAGGCTTTAAGTGTGTTGCTTCATAACAAAGGACACTGCCTAATGCTTTTTATAACCTTTTTCAACTAAGAAAATGTGAAGTTTGTTGTGATAGTTCTATCAGTTAAGCTAAATTGTGAATTTTTTTTTCCTTAGAGACTGGTCTGTGTTTTTTGTTGTTGTGTTTTGTTTTTTTTTGTTGTTGTTTCTTTGAGACGGAGTCTTGCTCTGTCACCCAGGCTAAAGGGCAATGGTGCGATCTCGGCTCACTGCAGCCTCCGCCTCCCAGGTTCAAGTGATTCTCCTGCCTCAGCCTCCCAAGTAGCTGGGATTACAGGCGCCTGCCACCACACCCGGCTAATTTTTGTCTTTTTAGTAGAGATGGGGTTTCACCATGTTGGCCAGGCTGGCCTCAAACTCCTGACCTCAGATGATCCACCTGTCTCGGCCTCCCAAAGTGCTGAGATTGCAGGAGTGAGCCACCACACCCCGCCGAGACTAGTCTGAGTTTTAATGTGGTTGCTTTGGCAGGGTGGGGGCAGAGACAAGAGTCTCTGTGTCTCCCAGACTGGAGTGCAGTGGCACGATCTCGGGTCACTTCAACCTTTGCCTCCTGGGTTCAAGCGATTCTCCTGCCTCAGCCTCCTAAGTAGCTGGTATTGCAGGCGTGTGCCACCATGCCCAGCTAATTTTTGTATTTTTTGTAGAGTACTGACCTCCAGTGACCCTCCTGCCTCAGTCTCCCAAAGTGCTCGGATTACAAGAGTGAGCCAGTGTGCCCCCGGTCATGGTTGCTTTTTTTTTAATACTTTCAAAAATGCTTAGTAGTATATTAGGTTTACAGTTTTCCATACGGAGAGATCAGTCATTTTACACTGTTTAGTGGTGGGTAGAAACTGAGACAACATAGCAGTTGGATGTATAGTTGCAGAATATCCGAGGATCTGGGCTTCCTGACTCAAGGTTTCGTATTGTAACACCGTGTTTCTTGATCATCCTCAAGTAAAGGGACTAAAAGGGTGAAAAGGTCTAGTGTCCTTTGATATTTACTGTGCTTTTGAATGTGCCCCATTAAATAATCAAATTATGAGTATATTTTTACAGTACTAACTTAGAGGCTGGCCAGCATAACTAAGTATCAAGGAAACATGCTTAATACTTTTGTACCCAATAGAATTTTTATATTGTTATGTTTAGGTCATACATCTGGCATTAAAAATTCCCTTGTATCTTCCCATTAGGTGGTCGCTCTCGTTACCGGACCACTTCTTCAGCCAACAATCCCAATCTGATGTATCAGGATGAATGTGACCGAAGGCTTCGAGGAGTCAAGGATGGTGGCCGGAGAGACTCTGCAAGCTATCGGGATCGTAGTGAAACCGATAGAGCTGGTTATGCTAATGGCAGTGGCTATGGAAGTCCAAATTCTGCCTTTGGAGCACAAGCAGGCCAATACACCTATGGCCAAGGCACCTATGGGGCAGCTGCTTATGGCACCAGTAGCTATACGGCTCAAGAATATGGTGCTGGCACTTACGGAGCTAGTAGCACCACCTCAACTGGGAGAAGTTCGCAGAGCTCTAGCCAGCAGTTTAGTGGGATAGGCCGGTCTGGGCAGCAGCCACAGCCACTGATGTCACAACAGTTTGCACAGCCTCCGGGAGCTACCAATATGATAGGTTACATGGGGCAGACTGCCTACCAATACCCTCCTCCTCCTCCCCCTCCTCCTCCTTCACGTAAATGAAACCACTCAAGTGGTAGTGACTCCAGCAGACTTAAATTACATTTTAAGGAACACTCTTTCCTTTTTTTTCCTCTTCCCCTTTTCTTTTTTTCTTTTTTTTTTCCCCTTTTTCTTTTCTCTTTTTTTTTTTTATTAATTTTTCTCCCCAACCATCGTGATTTGTCTTTTCATGCAGATTAGCTAGAATTCACTGCCAGGTTTCTTCTGCCCGCCAAAATGATCCAGTCTGTAATAACATTTTGTAAAAAAAAAAAAAAAAAAAAATACATATATATATATATATAGCTGACTGGAAGAGATTAATTTCTTCCCCCAACTTCTTGCATGTTGAAGATATTCGAGCTATTTTTCATCTTAAAGAGTAAGGTATTAGGCCCTTTTGTGGGAGCCCATCTTTTGTTTTTTTCTGAGTTGGTGGGGAGGGAGGGAGGGAGGGGGAGGGCTGAATCGTTTTGCAGAGGAAGATGGCATCTGTGCTTTAAATTTCTCATTACTGGGTTAGAAAACAAACAGGGATTTCCCTGCACATTTTCTTTTGTGCTTTTAAATGTTTCTCAAGTTGGAACAGGTTTCCTCAGGCCTGTTTTGACTGATTGCTTGAGTGCATTTGACAGTTAAAAATCACTAATTGGTTTTATCTCCCTTTACACTCTGCCTTTCCCCCGCCCCCATTACTGAAAAATAACCATTTTAGTGTCAGGTTAGAAATTGAAATGCGGAGTCTTGTGTATCCTTTAAATTAAAAACCACAAGTGTTTATTGCAGTGGTTTAACTGTAGCATCTCAGCATCTGGGTGGAAGCTGCCTATATTTCCCGGTAAAACTGGGGACCATCTGTGAAATTAATTTTCCAGCCAGACAGCTGCTGTGAGCAAATGAACATAAAAATGCTCACTGGAAACTAACCAGTTTTTATATTGACCTGCAGTGTAAAAAGCACATTTAATTATAAACAATATATTCAAAATGGGCAGATTTTCTTTTGAAATGCAGTGTAGAGCTAGAATAAAAACAACTCTTTGCCAGCTACTCTGCCCTTTTGGCAAAGTTACCTTGAACAAAGAATCTTCAGGGTTTATTAAGAACTCTTATTTTCTTCATACCCTGTTCTCTGCAGTGCTTTCTAACAGCTTCTGGGTGCAGATTTTCTTCGGCATCCTTTTGCACTCAGCTTATTACAGGTAGGTAGTGCTTAAGAAAAGTCATGGAGGACTAAAGCCTAAGTCCTTTTCACTTTTCCTCCATCTGAAGGTAGGTGAGTTCATCCTCTTCATAGTAATGCTGTTTTACCAAGACTTTTTATATAGCAGATGAACCCAGAAAGAATTTTCTGCTATTGTGTTCACTACAACAGGGTAGAGACATCAGACAGCCCCAGAAACCCCTTTCAGATCTGATATGGGACTATTAATTTTTATGCTGTTAATTTGTATTCATTCACAATGCAGTTTAAGGCGGAAGGCTCCACTGCATTCTTTGGCTAAGGCTTGAATGCTTGCTGATTTGTAAGATCTATGTTCGAGGTTTTTGTTTTCCTTTTAAAATTCTTTAGGGAGAGAGGGATGGTTTCTGAGGGGTTCTGAAAGTATGAGTCAATGTGCAACATACAGGTAGGTCTTCAGCATAAGCTGAAATGTATGCATGTAAAAACTTTGACATCTTTTTTTTAATTTTCCACTTTCTTCTTTCTTAACTTTACTTCTCTTTTTGTCCCCCCCATCTTATAGAAGTTGAGGCCAAGGGAGGATGGTAGGCACAGACGAAACGTGGCAAACTGCTCTGTGCTTTCAAACCAAAGTGTTCCCCCCTACCCCAAATTTGTCTAAGCACTGGCCAGTCTGTTGTGGGCATTGTTTTCTACAACCAAATTCTGGGTTTTTTTCTTCTTTCTTTAAACATAGAGGTTCCACCACAAGGGATGCCCTACTCTCTCGCAGCTCTTGAAAGCATCTGTTTGAGGGAAAGGTCTCTGCAAGCAAGTGGTTATTTGGATTGCTTGCTTCCCTTTTTCCACCTGGGACATTGTAATCACAAAATAACAGTAAAACCTTAAAAGCTATTATGGCCTGAGCACAGCTGAAATCTAGCAGAGTTTAACTCTTCTGCCTCCATGTCTGTCACTCATAATTCAGGTTCTGCTGTTGGCTTCAGAACATGAGCAGAAGAATCATTTTATGCTAGTTATTGCATTCATGGTTGAAACTCAACTTAGGGAAAGGGTTTCAATGTATTAAGCAATGGGCTGCTTCTCCCCCAATCCTCCCTAACAATTCGTTGTGTGGACTTCTCATCTAAAAGGTTAGTGGCTTTTGCTTGGGATCAGTGCTCTCTATTCATGTTCTTGCTGGTCTCCAAACATTCCTGTTGCATTAAGACTTGAAAGATTTGTAGATGTGTGATGTTCAGGCACAGGATGCTGAAAGCTATGTTACTATTCTTAGTTTGTAAATTGTCCTTTTGATACCATCTTGTTTTCTTTTTGTAGGTATAAATAAAAACACTGTTGACAATAAGGTGTAAGGTTTTATTGCTTAAAAATTCTTTGAATAGTTCAATGTAGACATCTTAAAACAGTTTTTGTTTCAAGACAAAGGTGGGGAATATTGGATTGACTGATTAGCACCTAAAACTGAAAGGAAAGTAGAATTGATTAAACTTAATACAAGAGTTGGAATCGAAAACCCTAGCAGGATACCTAGTAGGTAAGGGTTTGGATGTATCTGTATCTGCTTATAAGTAAAACAGTGATTGCGCAAATGGTACTCACCTAAGTACCATTAGGTTATTGGTATTAAGGTACTAAGTGCAAGGCAGGTATCAGTCACTGGTTTGAAAAAATTCAAACCAGTAAAAGATGAGGCACAAAACTCTTCCAGCCAAACCTGGTAAATTTGGTTTGCTTCTGTCCTGAAGGCAGTATGAAAGTGAAATACGTTTCACACTTAAAACTGTCACCTTTATATCTTGACCACCTAAATTTGGTCACCTACCTGGAAAGTGGAAATTCACAAGAGCGTACTCTAATATTTTAACTGGTCTTTAGTTGGGACATTCTTAAGAGGAGGGACATTGTTCCAGATTGGAGTTGACTTCCTCATCATGAGTCTTGCCCTCGGGCCTTGGAGAGCAATCATTTATTTGATCTTTTTCGTCGGTAAGGCACCTTAAGGTTTCTTGTTGCAGTCATTTTGAGGCACCGTATTTGTGCAGTTGGCCCAGGTTTTTATGACCTTACAATGAGTCTTTAAGGGCAGTCTGTTGATGAGAAGGTCTTCTGGGTGGGGTGATGAAGTTTTGCTGAAATCCACACTAAGCATTTTTTCTGGTTTTAACATTTGATCCCAGATTATGGATAAGTTGCCAAAGAACATTCAAAATAGTTTCCTTCATGTGCTTGTTAAAGGTGTAGACTATCTCAGAGCGTCCTCAGATTGGCATTGGAAGACTTAACTTCTTTCCCTTAAGGACTGGAAGAAAATGGAGATGAAATGAGAATTTACCATCTGATGAAAGGACTGCTTTATAACTTGGTGCATAATCTTCTTATCATCTCTTAATGGCCAGCTCACTGTATATGTTCGATTGTTAAAGCAAAGGGGGAGTCTTCATCTCCAGTTGACTATGGACCTGCTGATCCCCGACTTGGTTACTGGCACCCTTCCCCACAGCTGTAAACTTAGTAGTTGGCCTCAAATTGTCTGTTGTACATCTCAAACAGTCCATCAGCAGTCCCTCTCAAGTCCCAGAACTTGTGTCCACATCTCTTTCTACCTAGAGCCTTTTCCCTGAACAACTGCAACTGCCCCATAGCTAGTCACTGTACTTGGACTGCTTTTTACCCTACATAGCAGCTAGTGGGTTGGGTTTTTTAATGACACAATAGCCGCCCTTGGCAATCAGAACATAGTGCAAACCTCTTACCCTGGCCTATGAGGTGCTAGGTCAAGCTTGTCCAACCCATGGCCCAGGATGGCTTTATGGCCCAACACAAATTTGTAAACTTTCTTAAAACATTGAGGGTTTTTTTTGTTCATAAGCTATCATTAGTGTATTTTATGTGTAGCCCTACACAATTAGCCAAAAGTTTGGACACCCCTGCCCTATGTGAACTGGTCTTGGTTGACCTGTTATCTCCAGGTTTATAGATTTTGACAGCGCTAGCCTTTTTGTCCATCACACCAAGCTGTTGCCTTGGGGCTTGTAATAAGTTCTGGAATGTTTTTCACTACTAACCAAGTATTCTGTCAAATGTCATCTCACAGCTGTCTTGCATAGTACACATAACCTATTGACCATGTTTTGATGGCATTTCTTGAAAATATTTGTCTTGCATTAGAACACAAGCACTGTGAATGGCAGAGACTTGACTGTTCATGTCTGTATCTGCTGGAATACTTATTGAATGGATGAGTAACTCCTTAGGCCAGTGCCAGCATCAGTGCTGTTATCCCAGGACCTACCTTTGGTCACATACAAGTAGAAGAAGTCACAGTAGAAGATGGTTTGTACTACTCCAGACACCACTGCGATTTGGTCATAGAAATTCTCAGTCTGGTACCGC
Organism: Macaca mulatta; assembly: GCF_049350105.2. Taxonomy (NCBI): domain Eukaryota; kingdom Metazoa; phylum Chordata; class Mammalia; order Primates; family Cercopithecidae; genus Macaca; species Macaca mulatta. Next base: position 13,054,069 of record NC_133415.1, read on the forward strand.
CTGATCCAGTTAGCCAGGTAGAGTGCCCGGTACAGACCCAGAAAGAACAGGTAGTGAGTAGTAATGGTCTCAGCCTCTCCAGTCTTGCTGATCATGAAGAGCTGGGGCAGAATAGCCACTGACTCCAGGTAGATAGAGAAAGTCCAGAGGATCTGAGCCAAAGAGAAAGCGGCCAGAGACTGAGCAAGACCAAGAAGAGGCCCATCTCCTTAAAAGAACATAATCACTAAAACAATAGCTTGCTGGGGAAGAGGTACAGTAAGGGGGAAAAAAGTTCTCAATAAAAATTATATTTTAATCAGTTTAATGTACCATCTCTAGGTAAATATAAGGGTTTTTTTTTTTTTTTTTTTTTTGAGACGGAGTCTTGCTCTTTTTTTTTTTTTTTTTTTTTTGAGACGGAGTCTCGCTCTGTCGCCCGGGCTGGAGTGCAGTGGCCGGATCTCAGCTCACTGCAAGCTCCGCCTCCCGGGTTCACGCCATTCTCCTGCCTCAGCCTCCCAAGTAGCTGGGACTACAGGCGCCCGCCACCTCGCCCGGCTAGTTTTTTGTATTTTTTAGTAGAGACGGGGTTTCACCGTGTTAGCCAGGATGGTCTCGATCTTCTGACCTCGTGATCCGCCCGTCTCGGCCTCCCAAAGTGCTGGGATTACAGGCTTGAGCCACCGCACCCGGCCAGGGGTTTTTTTTTTCTAATTTTTGAAAGATCATACAGTATACTGCTTTTTTTCCACAGTGTGGCATGAGCATTTATATAAAAAACTACTTTTAATTGTTTTTTAAAGATGGGGTCTTGCTGTGTCATCCAGGCTGGAGTGCAGTGGCATGATCATGGCGTCCTGCAGCCTCGACCTCCTAGGCTCAAGCAATCTTTCCATCTCACCTTCCCTAGTAGCTGGGACTACAGGCATGTGCCACCAAACCTGGCCAAAAATAAATTTTTTTTTTTTGAGATGGAGTCTCCCAGGCTGGAGTGCAGTGGTGCGATCTCAGCTCACTGCAAGCCCTGCCTCCTGGGTTCACGCCATTCTCCTGTCTCAGCCTCCCGAGTAGCTGGGACTACAGGCACCCGCCACCACACCCGGCTAATTATTTATTTATTTGTATTTTTTAGTAGAGACGGGGTTTCACCGTGTTAGCCAGGATGGTCTCGATCTCCTGACCTTGTGAGCCACCGTGTCCAGCCAAAAAGAACTTAAAATGATAGTTATATAGTATAAAATCATAAATGAAGCCACAATTTCTTAAAATCTAGTCATGTTGCCAGGCTCACACGTATAATCCCAGAACTTTGGGAGGCCGAGGTGGGTGGATCACTTGAGGTCAGGAGTTGGAGACCAGCCTGACCAATGTGGCGAAACCTTGTCTCAACTAAAAATACAAAAATTAGCTGGGTATGGTGGCTCGCACCTGTAATCCCAGTTACTCAGGAAGCTGAGACAGAAGAATCACCTGAACCCAGGAAGCGGAGGTTGCAGTGAGCTAAGATCGTGCCACTGCACTCCGGCCTGGGCAACAGAACAAGACTCCATCTCAAAAAATAAATAAAAAAGTCATGTCCATAAAAACCAGCATCAGAATCTCCCAAGATGCTTGTTGCCTGCAGATTCATGGGCCACAGTCCAAACTTACTGAGCTGAAATTTCTGAGCCTGGACTGTGCTACAGGGATTCAGGGATCTGCTAATCATCTGTTGAAGAGAAGGTCTCAACAGCCAGAAGTAGGGCTGTGATGCCTGCTTGGTTTATGGGCATCATGACTATTTAGATGTGCTCATTTCCAAATAAAGCATTGCAAATAGCCTGTCAATTTCTTCTCAACTTACAAGTGAAGGATACATGAGTAATGGTCACAGTTGTAAGCAGAAGGCAAGCCCAGGGTCTGGAGGGAAGGATACAGGGGAACATACTTCCCTTTGAGAATTGGTACTCAGTCCCTTCCCTTACCTCCAGTGGAGTGAAACTGTAGTTTTCAAGGAAGGAAAGGCCAATGACTGGGACCAGAAGAAACTCCAGGCGGAATGTGTCATTCTCACTGTCAAAAGTTTTACGAAATTTCCCATATATCATGTACACTGTAACATAGGCGCAGAGGAGAAAAACCACCTAAAAAGGGAGAGAGACATGGGAATCTATGAAGTCATTTCCCTGCGTATTTACTAGGCTCCTAGCCTACCAAACCTAAGGGTCAGTGTTCTGCCATAATGTAACATGAAGAGGTTAAATGTGTTTGCAATTTATCTTGAGTCCAGTTGCCTAGAATTTGAAGTCAATGACCCTTTCATTAAATAACTCCATGCTTCTATACTGGGACTGACAGTGCTACCATGAAGAGTCAAAGGTGCCCTTGTCGTCCCCTTCAGTTGTGGAACACTAGGCGAAACAGGATTGGTGTATTTCAGGGGATTTCCCAGAGGCATTCCAGGGCTGTTGAAACAATTTTAAAACAATTTTCTGGATATGCATCAGTGACTTCTGAGCATTATTCCCTAAGGACTAGCATCTTTATTATTTTTTTTTAAGGTTGCCCAGTCTGGCCTCTTAACTCCTGGGGTCGAGTGATCCTCCTGCTTCAGCCTCCCTAGAATCTGGGACTACTTATGTGCCTGCTAACATTCCTTGAATTAACTGACCATTGCTCCCTCAGAAAAGCTCTCCATCTAATCACAGTAGCTGTCCTCTAGCATATAATGATTTCATTTTGATATAGCCTCTAACCTTCCAGGCCAGCAGTTCTCAAACGAGTATGCATCAAAACAGATGCTGGCCGGGCATGGTGGCTCACACCTATAATCCCAGCACTTTGGGAGGCCGAGGCGGGCGGATCACCTGAGGTCAGGAGTTCGAGACCAGCCTGGCCAACATGGTGAAACCCCATTTCTACTAAAAATACAAAAATTAGCCAGGCGTGGTGGCAGGCACCTGTAATCCCAGCTACTCGGGAGGCTGAGGCAGGAGAATCGCTTGAACCCGGGAGGCGGAGGCTGCGGTGAGCCGGGGTCATGCCATTGCACTCCAGCCTGGGAGATAAGAGTAAGACTTTGTCTCAAAAAAAAGAAACAAAACCCACAGATGCTATCTCTTCCCTTGCCCCAAGAGCTTTTGATTTCATAGGTCTGGATGGACGTGAGAGTTTGTATTTCTTTTTCTTTTTTTTTTTTCTGAGATGGAGTCTTGCTCTGTTGCCCAGGCTGGAGTGCAGTGGTGCAATCTTGGCTCACTGCAACCTCCACCTCCTGGATTCAAGCGATTTTCCTGCCTCAGCCTCCCAAGTAGCTGGGATTACAGGTGCCCGCCACCATGCCTGGCTAATTTTTGTACGTTTAGTTTCACCATGTTGGTCACGCTGGTCTCGAACTCCTGACCTCGTGATCCGCCCGCCTCGGCCTCCCAAAGTGCTGGGATTACAGGCGTGAGCCACCGCGCCCGGCCTTAAAGTTTGTATTTCTAACAAGTTCCCAAGTGACGCTCATGCTGCCGGAGCAGGACCACACTGGCCTAGAACACTCCTATTTGTAGTCCTATTTGGAGTTATTTCCTCGAAACAATCCTTTTTTCTCTAGAATGAGGCACACATTCTGTCGCCAGAGCTCCATGTGAGCATGTTCATTTTCACCCGTGATCACATGCTTTGTAAATGTCTATGTACAAGTCCATCTTCCCTCTAAGAGAGGACTCCATGGCAGGGTCCACCTCTTAATCCCCAGCTCCTAAGTCAGTCCCTGGCACAAAACAAATGCTGGAATGAGTGAAAGAGGTGATCAATTTTTCATTTCAGAAATACAGAAACTAGCCTGTTTGAGCTTCCGAGAGCTCATTCAGCTATGCCAAGGGCTGAGTCTGCCGTCTCTGCCAGGAATGCCCAAGGCTGACTTAGGCTGAGAAATGAACTAGGCAGGTGATGTTTGATACATGTGTGAACTTAAGTAGATGGTGATTTCCAGTCCTCAGATTCACATTCACTAAATCTGAATGAGTTCAACACCTCACAAGTAACAGCAACCTCCACCCTACCAACTAGTAACAACATGCCTGAAATCCCAAAGGGATGTCTCTGATATGGAAGAGAAGGACAACCCGCTTTGGTTAAATATTTTCTAGGTGCTGTATGTTATCTCACGTGATCTTCTCAATAACCCTGCAAGATAGAATTCCCCCACGGAGCCCTTCTTTCTTAGAAATAAGACTCCTAGGCCGGGTGCGGTGGCTCAAGCCTGTAATCCCAGTACTTTGGGAGGCCGAGACGGGCGGATCACGAGGTCGGGAGATCGAGACCATCCTGGCTAACACGGTGAAACCCCGTCTCTACTAAAAAATACAAAAAACTAGCCGGGCGAGGTGGCGGGCGCCTGTAGTCCCAGCTACTTGGGAGGCTGAGGCAGGAGAATGGCGTAAACCCAGGAGGTGGAGCTTGCAGTGAGCTGAGATCCGGCCACCGCACTCCAGCCCAGGCGACAGAGCGAGACTCCGTCTCAGGAAAAAAAAAAAAGAAAAGAAATAAGACTCCTAGGCTGGGCACAGTGGCTCTCACCTGTAATCCCAGCACTTTGGGAGGGCAAGGAGGGCGGATCACAAGGTCAGGAGTTTGAGACCAGCCTGGCCAACATAGTGAAACCCCGCCTCTACTGAAAATACAAAAATTAGGCATGGTGGTGCGTGCCTGTAATCCCAGCTACTCAGGAGGCTGAGGCAGGAGAATCACTTCAACCCGGGAGGCGGAGGTTGCAATGAGCTGAGATCACGCCACTGGCACTCCAGCCTGGGCGACAGAGGGAGACTCTATCTCAAAAAAAAAAAAAAAAAAAAAAAGGCTGGGCGTGGTGGCTCATGCCTGTAATCTCAACACTTTGGGAGGCCAAGGTGAGCGGCTCACAAGGTCAGGAGACCATGCTGGCTAATACGGTGAAACCTCGTCTTTATTAAAAATACAAAAAAAAAAAAAAAAATTAGCCGGGCATGGTGGCATGCGTCTGTAATCCCAGCTACTCAGGAGCTGAGGCAGGAGAATCGCTTGAACTTGGGAGGCAGAGGTTGCAGTGAGCCAAGATCATGCCATTGCACTCCAGCCTGGGCGACAGAGCTAGATTCCATAAAAAAAATAAAAAATAAAAAATAAAAAAAAAAAGCCAGGCATGGTGGCAGGTACATGCCTGTAATCTACTCAGGTGGCTAAGACATGAGAATAACTTGAACCCGGGAGGTGGAGGCTGCAGTGGAGCGAAGATTTCGCCACACCGCACACCAACCTGGGTGACAGAGGGAGACTCTGTCTCAAAAAAAAAAAAAAAAAAGTGGGGGCAGTGGGGGCTGGGTGTGGTGGCTGCGGTGGGGTGGCTCACGCCTGTAATCCCAGCACTTTGGAAGGCCGAGGTGGGTGGATCACGAGGTCAGGAGTTTGAGACCAGCCTGGCCAACACAGTGAAACCCTGTCTCTATTAAAAAAATACAAAAAATTAGCCAGGTGTGGTGGCAGGCGCCTGTAATCCCAGCTACTTGGGAGGCTGAGTTAGAAGAATTGCTTGAACCCGGGAGGCAGAGGTTGCAGTGAGCTGAGATTGCGCCACTGCACTCCAGCCTAAGCGACGGTGCAAGACTCCATCTCAACAACAAAAAAGACTCCTAGCTGAGCATGATAATTCCAGAACTTGGGGAGGCTGACACAGGCAGATCGCTTGAGCCCAGGGGTTTGAGACCAGCCTGGGCAACATGGCGAAACCTTGTCTCTATTAAAAATACAAAACAATTAGCCAGGCATGGTGGTGTGTGACTGTAGTCCCAGCTATTCAGGAGTCTGAGGTGGGAGGATCCCTTGAGCCTGGGAAGTTGAGGCTGCAGTGAGCCATGACCACACCACTGCACAAGAAATAAGATTCCTATTAGACATTATCTAATAGGAATCAACTAAAATCTACATTTTGGCTGGACGCGGTAGCTCACACCTGTAACCCCAGCCCTTTGGGAGGTCGAGGTGGGCGCACCACTTGAGGTCAGGAGTATGAGACCAGCCTGGTCAACATGGAGAAACCCCATCTCTCCTAAAAACACAAAAATTAGCTGGGCGTGGTGGCAGGCGCCTGTAGTCCCAGCTACTTCGGAGGCTGAGGCACAAGGCAAGCTCCCGGCTTGAAACCAGGAAGTGGAGGTTGCAGTGAGCTGAGACTGCGCTGCTGCGCTCCAGCCTGGGCAACAGGCAACAGTGAGACTCTGTCTTAAAAAAAAAGAAAAAAGGGCCGGGCGCGGTGGCTCAAGCCTGTAATCCCAGCACTTTGGGAGGCCGAGGCGGGTGGATCACGAGGTCAGGAGATCGAGACCATCCTGGCTAACATGGTGAAACCCCGTCTGTACTAAAAATACAAAAAACTAGCCGGGCGTGGTGGCGGGCGCCTGTAGTCCCAGCTACTGGGAGGCTGAGGCAGGAGAATGGCGTGAACCTGGGAGGCGGAGCTTGCAGTGAGCCGAGATCGCGCCACTGCACTCCAGCCTGGGTGACACAGCGCGAGACTCCGTCTCAAAAAAAAAAAAAAAAGAAAAGAAAAAAGTGTGTCCTTTGATTTTTACACGGCTAGTTCCTTGTCACTAAGCTGTCAGCTTATATGTCATCTCTTTGAAGAAGCCCTGACCACACTCCCTAAAGTAGCTCTCTAATCCTTCTCTATCACCTAAACCATTTTTTTTTTTTGAGACAGGGTCTCGCTCTGTTGCCCAGACTGCACTGGCATGATCGTGGCTCACTGCAGCCTTGACCCATCAGGATCAGGTGATTGTCCCACCTCAGCCTCCTCAGTAGCTGGGACCACAGATGAGCACTACGCCCAGCTAAATTTCTTAAATTTTTTGTAGAGGCAGGGTCTCACTACATTGCCCAGGCTGGTCTCAGACTCCTGAGCTCAAGCGGTCCTCTCGCCTCAGCCTCCCAAAGTGCTGGGATTACAGGTGTGACCCTTTATTGAATGTTTAATATATGGCAGGGTTTTTTACATTTACATTTATTATCTCGTTTAATGTTCCCAACCAAACCCTCTGAGCTAATGGTATTGTCCTTTTATTTTATTTATTTTATTTTATTTTATTGTTTTGAGACAGAGTCTCACTCTGCCACCCAGGGTGGAATGCAGTGGTGTGATCTCAGCTCACTGCAACCTCTGCCTCCCGGGTTCAAGCAATTCTCCTGCCTCAGCCTCCCGAGTAGCTGGGACTACAGGCATGTGCCACCACACCCGGCTAATTTTTTGTATTTTCAGTAGAGACAGGGTTTCACCATGTTAGCCAGGATGGTCTCCATCCACCCGACTCGGCCTCCCAAAGTGCTGGGATTACAGGCGTGAGCCACCGTGCCCGGCTCTGTCCTCATTTTTGCATGAGGACACTGATATACAAAGAGGCCCGAGATGAGGTCATGTAGCCACTAAGCAGCAAAGTCAGGATTCAAACCCTGGTCGGCCTGGCTCCACACACTGAGTTTCCAAGCAGGCCACCTCACCGTTTGTGAGGGCTTGGTGGCCTCCCCCGACCATCATCACCCAGCCGCTCACCTTCATTACTGTGTTGTAGATGGAGATGAAGTTGGTGAACAGGTCCAGGTATCTGGTGGTGAAGACGAGAGCAAAAAGGATCTGGCTCTTCCCAGAGATGCCTGTGGCCAAGGGTAGACAGGAGACAATGAGGACACAGACTCCTAAGCCTTCCCACCCTCAAGAAGTGCACAGCCTGGAGCTGGGGAGGCCTTCAGAGTGTCCACTCCCACTCAAAGACCTCCTGTCCAGGGCACTGTCGCTCCCTAAGGGCCAGGAAACTCACCCTTCCCATCAGATCACTTGAGTCCTTGTTCCTCTCATTAAGCTGTAATCTGTCTCCCAGTCTCCAAATAAAGACACGAACACCGAGTTCCCAGTCCCCCTGCGTGTGCCTGCCTGGGCTCTTGCTCTGGGGAGGATGTCGGGGGTGGTGTGAGTCGGGCTTGGTGGGGGTTGTTGAGGCTTCTCTTCACTCCACCCCCAGAGTTCCACTGACAATCCCCAAAGCTCAGTCTCAGGGAGAACAACTCACTGACTTTACAAGGTGTTGATTCACCAGGAAGACCACAGCAAGCAGAGGAAGGTTCAGGGCCAGGGGAGTATTCTATTTTATTTTTCAAACTGTAAGATTTTAAAAGCCTTTTCTTTTTTCTTTCTTTTTTTTTTTTTTTTTTGAGATGGAGTCTCACTCCGTTGCCCAGGCTGGAGTGCAGTGACGTGATCTCGGCTCACCACAACCTCTGCCTCCCAGGTTCAAGTGATTCTCCTGCCTCAGCCTCCCAAGTAGCTGGGATTACATGCGCCCACCACCACGCCTGGCTAATTTTTGAATTTTTAGTAGAGATGGAGTTTCGCCAGGTTGGCCATGGCTGGTCTCGAACTTCTGACTTCAGGTGATCTGCCCACCTTGGCCTCCCAAAGTGCTGGGATTACAGGCATGACCCACTGCACCCGGCCAAAAAGCCTTTTTTCTAGTTACAGAAGTTATGCCTATATTTACTCTTTGCAAAACAAAAATCAGACAATATATAAAGATGCAAAGACAGAAATATCCCAAAGCCCTAGGTTCATCCTTCCAGATCTTTGTGAACATGTACACACATGACACCTATGTGTACACATATGATGCACATGGATGCACTGAGTTGACAAAAAAGGTTTCATAATCTCCATGCAGTTTCTTCCTTTTTTATTTTTTCTTTTTAGAGACAGGGTCTTACTCTGTCTCCCAGGCTGGGGTGCAGTGGTGCAATCATAGCTCACTGCAGCCTCGATCTCCTGGACTCAAACAATTCTACCTCAGCTGGGAACTATAGACACAAACCATCAGACTGGCTAATTTTGTTGTTGTTATTATTATTATTAGTGAGACGGAGTTTCACTATGTTGCCCAGCCTGGTCTCAAACTCCTGGGCCCAAGTGATCCTCCTACCTCATTCTCCCAGTGTTGGAATTATAGGTGTGAGCCACCGCGCCCAGTCTAAATGCTGTTTCTTAACCTACTTTGGTCTCTTTTCTTTTTTAACTTTTTATTTTGAAAGAATGTTAGATTTACAACAGAGTTGTAAGGACAATACAGAGAGTCCCATATATCCAGCTTCCTCTAATGTTAACATTGTATTTGGGCTAGGGGTAGTGGCTCATGCCTGTAATACCAACACTTTGGAAGGCCTAGAAGGGAGGATCACCTGAGGTTGGGAGTTTGAGACCAGGCTGACCAACATGGAGAAACCCTGTCTCTACTAAAAATACAAAATTAGCTGGGCATGGTGACGCATGCCTGTAATCCCACCTACTTGGGAGGCTGAAGCAGGAGAATCGCTTGAACCCAGGAGGTGGAGGTTGCAGTGAGCCGAGATTGCACCATTGCACTCCAGCCTGGGCAACGAGAGTGAAACTCTGTCTCAAAAAAAAAAACATCGTATTTAATGACAGTACTTTATCAAAACAAATAAATCAACATCAGTAGAGCACTGTTGACTGAACTCCAGGCTTTATTCTGATTTCACCAGTTTTCCCACTGCTGCCCTTTTTCCATTCCTAGGTTCTGTCCAGGAATCCATGCTGCATTCTGTTGTCATTCATGCTCTTTAGTGTCCTTTGGCCACTTTTTTTTTTTTTTTTTTTTTTGAGACAGAGTCTCACTCTGTCACCCAGGCTGGAGTGCAGTGGTGTGATCTCAGCTCACTGCAACGTCTGCCTCCCGGGTTCACGCCATTCTCCTGCCTTAGCCTCCCGAGTAGCTGGGACTACAGGCACCCGCCACCTCGCCCGGCTAATTTTTGTGTTTTTAGTACAGATGGGTTTTCACCACGTTGCCTAGGCTGGTCTCGAACTCCTGACCTCAAGTGATCTGCCCACCTCAGCCTCCCAAAGTGCTGGGATTACAGGTGTGAGCCACTGCGCCCAACCAGCAGTCTTGGTTATCAGATGGAAGAAACAGTATATATATAGGGTTTGGTTTAACCCGTGGTTTCAGGCATCCACTGGCAGTCTTGGAACATATCCTCTGTGGATAAGAGGCAACTACTATGGTGTCTGATTCAGGTCTGGTTCCCCTGTACCCCTGAACTGTGCCTTCTCTAACCACTCCTCTGGTTCCAGACATTTGGGGTGGGAGAACTTTTTTTTTTCTTTTTTTGTGAGACAGGGTCTCACTTTGTCACCCAGGCTGGAGTACAGTGACACAATCACAGATCACTGCAGCCTCAACCTCCCCAGGCTTGGATGACTGTCCTACCTTAGCCTCCTGAGTAGCTGGGATTACAGGCAAATGCTACCATGCCTGGTTAATTTTTATATTTTTTCTAGAGACAAGATTTTTGCCATGTTGCCCAGGCTCGTCTCAAATTCCTGTGCTCAGGTGATCCTCCTCCTTCCCAAAGTGCTGGGATTACATGCGTGAGCCACTGCACCCAGCCTGGGGGAACATTTTTAATGAGCAAGAAGGAACACCCCTGAAGTCCCTAACATTCTGGAGAATGTGCTGGCTTGAGGGCGAGCCTGGGTCTCACATTCCTCACCTGCCAAACAGCCCCTCATGCAGAGTGGCAGGACTGAGGTGAGGAATACACAACGCTCAGTGAGAATCTGAGTCCCTTTGGGGGGTCTGGCTCGCGTGCACGTGCACTTGCCAGGGTGAGGGGGACAGTGGGGCTGGCAGTGGGTAATGAACCCCACTGGGGGAGGCCATACTGACCCGAGGCCAGCTCTGGGATGGCCTGATGTTCATCTCACTGAGCCCTCACACAGACTTTGCCAGAGAAGCCCTTGGCCCCACGTAGGACAGTCTGGGATGTAGCCCTAGTAGGGGATGCTTGGCCACCTGCATGGGCCTTCCCCTACCCCTCTTTTCTCTTCATCCTCAGCCTGCCAGCCTCTTGGGTTTCACTCACATTTTCCTTAGCACTTTGGGAACCCTGGTGATCTTTTGTTTTGTTTTGTTTTGTTTGTTTGTTTGAGACAGAGTTTCTCTCTTGTTACCCAGACTGGAGTGCAATGGCGTGATCTCGGCTCACTGCAGCCTCTGCCTCCCAGGTTCAAGCGATTCTCCTGCCTCAGCCTCACGAGTAGCTGGGATTACAGGCACCCACCACTATACCCAGCTAATTTTTTGTTTTTGTTTTTGTTTTTGTTTTTTTGAGACGGAGTCTCGCTCTGTCGCCCAGGCTGGAGTGCAGTGGCGCGATCTCGGCTCACTGCAAGCTCCGCCTCCTGGGTTTACGCCATTCTCCTGCCTCAGCCTCCTGAGTAGCTGGGACTACAGGCGCCCGCCACCGCGCCCGGCTAATTTTTTTTGTATTTTTAGTAGAGACGGGGTTTCACCGTGGTCTCGATCTCCTGACCTTGTGATCCGCCCGCCTCGGCCTCCCAAAGTGCTGGGATTACAGGCGTGAGCCACCGCGCCCGGCCCATACCCAGCTAATTTTTTGTATTTTTAGTAGAGACAGGGTTTTGCCATGTGCCAGGGTGGTCTTGAACTCCTGACCTCAGGTGATCCACCTGCCTTGGCCTCCCAAAGTGCTGGGATTACAGGTGTGAGTCACCGCGCCCAGCCCTCTGGTGATCTTGAGCACGATAGTTTTCATACTTTTGAAAACAATCATTTCCACCAGGAAGCTGCACATGGAGACCCGGGACACAGAGGACAACGTGAGCCTGGACTGGCCAGAGTCCCTCCGGGGTCCACTGAGCACAGGTGGACCCCACTGCCGGGGCAGCCCTCACTCCCATTTGACAAATGGGAAAACAGAGTCCCAGGGTCACAGAGCAAGTCAAGGAGAGGAGCAAGAGTGAAGCTCAAGTCTCTGGCCTTTGGGACTGGCTCTGTTGAGGTCACCCCAGGCCCTGCCTCCATCCAGGCACCTCACCTCTGATTTCTCTCTGCGCACGCACAGGCCCATCCCTGCCACCCAGCTGCCCCTTTTTTGTTCCCATAGTATTCACTATGGCCTCTAACAAACCATGTCATTTGCTCAGTTTCCTAGGACTATTGTTTATCGATGGCTTCCTACCACTAGAAAGTCAGCTCCACCATTTGGCCGGGCATGGTGGCTCACACCTGTAACTTGAGCCCAGGAGTTCGAGACCAGCCTGGCCAATTTTAGTAGAGAGGCGAAACCCCGTCTCTACTAAAAATACAAAAATTAGCTGAGTGAGGTGGCGGGCATCTGTAATCCCAGCTACTCGGGAGGCTGAGGCAGGAGAATAGCTTGAACCCGGGAGGCAGATGTTGCAGTGAGCCGAGATTGCGCCACTGCACTCCAGCCTAGGGGATAGAACAAAACTCGGTCTCAAAAAAAAAGGTGGGTGCAGTGGCTCACGCCTATAATCCCAGCAATCTGAGAGGCCAAGGTGGGTGAATCACCTAAGGTCAAGAGTTCAAGACCAGCCTGGCCAACATGGCGAAACCCCGTCTCTACTAAAAATACAAAAATTAGCCGGGTGTGGTGGTGGGTCCCTGTAATTCCAACTACTCAGGAGGCTGAGGCAGGAGAATCGCTTGAACCTGGGAGGTGGAGGTTGCAGTGAGCTGAGATCGTTCCACTGCACTTCAGCTTCAGGGACAAAGCAAAACTCTGTCTCAAAAAAAATAAAAATAAAAAATAAAAGAAAGTCAACTCCACCAGGGCTGGGCCTCTGCTGTCCGGGCTGTATTCCAGGTGCCCAGCAGTGTCTGGCAGACAGCGGCCAGGTACCAGTGTCCCTTCTTGGTTATGGTTGCTCACTCCGTTCGGCCCTCAGCGAAAGTGCAGGGATAGGTCAGAGCTGATTCTCCCCTCACCAGGGCCTGCTGCTCCGGGTCCCCCACTCAGCATTCCTGGCCACCTCCCCTGAGGAAGAACCTGAAGAGACACCATCTCTGTACCTGTCTCTCCAGAGACCCCAAACCCAAATGGCCTCCAGGCCTAGAACCACTTCCTCCGCACTCTACTATTGTTCATGTCTGCACCGACCCCCACCCTGCCAGGCCTCCCCCAGCTCTCTGTGCCTTCTCTCTCAAAGCTTCCAAAGCGACCTGCTTCAGGCCCCCTTCCAGGCCCCTTTCCTGCTCCCAAACCATGAAGGCTCCCCAGACCCAACTCCCTGGCCTGACAGAAAAGGCCCTTTCACATCTGGAGCAGCCTCCCTCCTTTACTCATCTCCCTCCAGACCACCTCAAATCTGGCTGCCCACCCTTCCGGGGGGATGCCCGGTGCTTGGTGACCTCCGTGCCTCTGCATCCCTAGAGCCCTCCACAGCACACATTTCCTGGATGGACACCTGCTCGTCCTCCAGGATCAGCACCGAGCTGCTTCTTCCACAGGGCCTTCTGGGCCCACTCTCGGCCTCCTCAGCCCCGTGAGGAGCCTGAGTTCATTCCTGCATCCGCACACCCAGTGCCAGGCACAGGGCAGGCACCACGAGGACGCCGGTGGACAAAGATGGCTGCAGGAGGCTCTGGCAGCCTTTGGTGGCTCTGAATCTGTTTGGCGACCGTGAGTCCAGCCTCAACGTTTCTCCAAAGTCCCAGCAGGGCAGCCAGAATGCAAACAGGGTACCCCTCCGGCCCTCCCCGGCTTCCGTTCAGGGGCCGCTCCACACCCACCTAAGCCAGGCTGGTGCCCTCCTGCCACATCACAGCCACCGATACCACACATGCAGGCAGGAGAGGGACGAGGGCTCAGTGTGGGGGTGGGGTGGGGGGGGTCTGGGAAGGGGCAGGAAAGAGAAGACCTTGAGAATCGTGGGCCGTTTCCTGAGTGCATACCAGCTTCTCCCCTCAATCGAGGGTGGAGGGAACAATGGGTGTAACTGGTGGGAGGGAGGGGTTGTGACCTCCCTCATACTCCTCTTCCAACCATCAGTGACACTGCCAACCTGAGGGGGCGTCTGTGCAGGAACAAACCCACCCTCCTCCCATCATCTCGAGGGGTCCTCCTTTGATTTTATACAACTTTACATTATTTTTGGAAGTGGAGCTCTGCAAAGTTTCAAGGATCCCCATGCCGGAGTCCCCACCCCGAGCAGACACCGTGGAGCGCCCTACCCTGCACGCAGGGGCATGAGGCTGGCCAGAGAGGGGGTCCCGCACCTCCCTGCCCGGCGTCCCTCACCCGTGCAGCACTTGGACCTCCAGATCTTCCCCAGCAGCAAGATCATGGCCAGGAGGTGGCTTAGGTCGCCGAGGATTCGGAACACGTTCATGGTCCGGCCCGTCGGTCGTGCGCCCGCGCTCAGCAAACTTCTAGGAAACTTTCTAGCGGGCAGGGCGGCTGCCACGTCCTCGGCCCTGGTCTCTAGGTGCCCTAGAGCCCTGCCTGCGCCTCACAGCTCCGCGTTCGCACCCGCCGTGCCGCCGCCCACACACTCTTGGCCGGGCGGTGACGTGGCCAGGGCGGCCGCCGGCGCAGGGTGGGGATCCAGGAAGCGGCGCGGCCTGGAGTTCCCGCCTCCCGCCCATCCCAGCGCCCGGCTCCCGGGCGGGGCGGGGCGGGGCGGGGCGGGGCGGGGCGGGGCGGCCCAGTGACGCGGGGGGCTTCTGACCTGCGCCCGGCTGCCGTGTGCGCCGGGTGCCCGCCACGACCCATGCCGCCCATGCCCCAAGTGTCCTCTGCCTTCCCTCCGCAGAAACCGGAGGCCTGCCACCAAGCCCCTGTCTCTGCCTCAGTTTCCTCATCTGTACACAGGCCCCATAACACTGGTGCCAGCGCTTGGCAGGAGCCAGCACGTGGAAGTGCCCTGTGGGGCGATCCCTGCTATTGTCCTCATTTTCCCAGAGCTGGAGCTCCCTCCTTGGGAGCGTGGGGTGGGGCGGGGCGAGCCGAAGGGGAGTCCCCACTTCTGTCTGTTAATTTGGATGTCCACACAGTCGGAACCCGACCTTGCTGCAGGTGGACAATGGTAATGGCACACCACTCAGCAGCGGAATCAGACTGACCTCAGCTGCAGCCTGGGTCGGTGGGCCTTCCCCTCTCTAGGTCTCAATTTTCTCACCTGTAAAATGGGGTTGTTGTGAGTAGGAAGGAGGTCAAGTTGGTCAGGGAGATCCAGGGCCCTCTCTTCTTGGTGTTACTAGGATATTAAACAGGGATGCACAGGCCAGGAGAGACCCGGGAGGGCTGAGCGGCAGGAAGGGTGGGGAGTGAAGGGCCCCCTGGTGGGAGGGAGTCCTCCCAGAGCTGCGTGGTCTGAGCAGGCCCACCACCTTCTCTGGACATAAGTCTCTGCATCTGAAAGAGTGGGCCAGGTGAGCTGAGGGCCCTTAGACTCCCCTCCTTGACCTGAGTAAGCCCTCCTCCCACTCAGGGCCCTCATCTCTCTCTAAATAACAGACCTCCTCCTTTCACTCCCACCTCCTGCCACAGATAACCAGAGAGGCTTTTCCATGACAAATGTAGTTAAACAGAGATGGGGTCTCACTATGTTGCCCAGGCTAGTCTCAAACTCTTGTGCTCAAGTCATCTGCCTGCCTCAGCCTTCCAAAGTGCTGGGATTACAGGCATAAGCTACTATGGCCAGCCCCTTTTCTGTGATAAAAATCTGTCACTCCAGTGGTCAAGACCCTTCTATGGCCCCCTATGTCCCCTACTTTCCCTACTTTGACTCCCAGGGAAAGGCAGTCCTTTTGTTTCCTTTTTCTTTTTTTTTTTTTTTTTTTTTTTTTTTTTGAGACAGAGTCTCACTCTGTGGCCCAGGCTGGAGTGCAGTGGCACAGTCTTGGCTCACTGCAATCTCTGCCTCCCGGGTTCAGGGGATTCTCATGCCTCAGCCTCCCAGGTAGCTGGGATTACAGGTGCCCGCCACCACGCCAGGCTAATTTTGTATTTTTAGTAGAGATAGGGTTTCACCATGTTGGCCAGGCTGGTCTCGAACTCCTGACCTCAGCTGATTCGCCTGCCTCAGCCTCCCAAAGTGCTGGGATTACAGGCGTGAGCCACCGCGCCCAGCCAAGGCAGTCCTTTGAGACCCCAAATGCAGTCCAAAGACCAGTAGCATTGCTACTGTTTGTTGGGAATGCAGAATCTCAGTTCCTCCCCAGGCATTCCAGGGTGAATCGGACTCTGATGTGCACACGAATGCCCTGGGGACCTTGTTTAACTATAAAGTTCCAAAGGCACTCATCTAAGCAACACTGTGAGGAAGCCCTGGCCTCATTCTCATTTTACACATGGGGAAAGCGAGGCAGGGAGGCGAAATAACTTGCTTGAGGTCACACAGACACTAAGTAGCCCAGATTCCAACACACGGTCTGCCATGAAATCACTACCTTACACTGTGGGTTGCCATGGCAGGTGATGAACACTCTGTCATGAGAGGTGGGTGAGCAGCGGGTGGGAGCTCATTTGTCGGAGATTCAGCAGCGGGCCCTCCTGCCCTGGCAGGGAGGTGGTGATCATAATAGCCATCAAGTATTGAGCATGGGTGCCAGGCATGGGTCAGGCCTGTTACTCAGGTTCTTTCCATCAATAGGCACGCGGTTCCGTGGCCTTCAGAGACTCGCTTTGCAGGGGATGGACCTTGAGGTCCAGGGAGGTGAGATGCCTGGACCAGGTCCCTCTGGGAGGAGGAGCCAGGCGCTCATCCCTGGGCTGTGGCAGGTTCCAAACGGCCCTTCTGTTCCCTGCTCCCCTCCAACCCTGCCCAGATGCCTCCCCCTCAGCCGGTGCCCAGAGAAGGCGGAGGCTATTTAAATCCCTCAGGTGTGGCTGCGGTTCTCTCTGCCCAACCAGCTGGCACTTCCTTCTCAGCGCCCACCTCCTCCCCAAGCCAGGGAAAAGCACGTGCAAGTGCCATTTGGTGAAAACATCTGTCCTCCTGGGAAGCAGCCCCCACTGTGTGTGTTGGGGGGGAGGTGCGGTTGGAATGAGGCTGGATCCTCCCTTTCCCTTTATTTCCTCAAGACCACAGGGAACCTGGCCAAGGCCAGGGACGATCTGAGGAGGGACAGTGGTGCTGGAGGGGAAGAAACCCAAGCTGGATGGCTCCAGGGGCTAGAACTTGTCCCAGGCCTGCCACTGTGGCCTTGAGCCTGCCACGTCCCCTCTCTGGGCCTCAGCTTTTTCATCTGCTAAATGGGAAAAATAAAGACAGAAGTAGGCCAGTCACTTTAGGAGGCAGAGGCAGGGGGATCACTTGAGGCCAGGAGTACAAGACCAGGCAAGGCAACACAGCAAGACTCGTCTCTACGAAAAATTTAAAAAACAGAAAATAAGGCCGGGCGCGGTGGCTCAAGCCTGTAATCCCAGCACTTTGGGAGGCCGAGACGGGCGGATCACGAGGTCAGGAGTTCAAGACCATCCGGGCTAACACGGTGAAACCCCGTCTCTACTAAAAATACAAAAAATTAGCCGGGCGTGGTGGCGGGCGCCTGTAGTCCCAGCTACTCGGGAGGCTGAGGCAGGAGAATGGCGTAAACCCGGGAGGCGGAGCTTGCAGTGAGCTGAGATCCGGCCACTGTACTCCAGCCTGGGTGACAGAGCGAGACTCCGTCTCAAAAAAAAAAAAAAAAAAAAAAAGAAAATAAAGAATAACCAGGCATGGTGACATAAACCTGTGGCTCCAGCTACTTGAGACGCTGAAGCAGGAGGATCGCTTGAGCCCAGGAGTCGAATGCTGTAGGGAGCTATGATCACATCACCGTATTCCAAACTAAGTGACAGGGCAAAACAAAAACAAAAAAACAAAAACAAAAAACTAAAAAACAAAAACAAAAAAATAAAAAGAGGGCAGGCGCAGTGGCTCATGCCTGTAATCTCAGCACTCTGGGAGACCAGGCGGGCAAATCTCTTGAACCCAGGAGTTTGAGACAAACCTGGGCGACCTGGTGAAACTCTATTGCTACAAAAAAAAAGACAAAAATTATGGCCAGGAACAGTGGCTCATGCCTGTAATCTTAGCACTTTGGGAGGCTGAGGTGAGCAGATCACCTGAGGTCAGGAGTTTGAGACCAGCCTGACCAACATGGTGAAACCCCATCTCTACTAAAAAGACAAAAATTAGCTGGACTTAGTGGCGTGCGCCTGTAATCCAAGCTACTTGGGAGGCTGAGGCAGGAGAATTGCTTGAACCCAGGAGGCAGAGGTTGCAGTGAGCCAACATCAGGCCCTGCACTCCAGCCTGGGTGACAGAGCGGGACTCCATCTCCAAAAAAAAAAAAAAGACAAAAATTAGCCAGGCGTGGTAGCACGTGCCTACAGTTCCAGCTTCTTAAGAGGCTGAGGTGGGAGGATCACCTGAGCCTGGGAGGTCAAGGCTGCAGTGAACTGAGATCACGCTACTCTACTTGAACCTGGGCGTGGGTGACACAGTGAGACCTTGTCTCAAAATGAAATGAAGTATTGCAGGTGCGTAGTCATTGCTTTTTGCATCCAGTTTTCCTGATGTCCCTACTAAATGGATACTATGTCCTCATTTTACAGATGAGGAAATTGGGGCTCAAATTTGTCTATTGCTCCCCAAAGTCACATGGCTCTCCTCTCCCCAAAGTCCTACCGCTCTGTCCTCAGTAATTAGCCCCGCCTCTTTCGTGTCCACTCGGCTCCCAGGTGGAGACTTTTCAAAGCTTCCCATGGAGAAAAGGGGAAACCTTTACTCACGGAAAACATTTGGCTCTAGCCCCTGCCAGCACTCTGGCCACCTGCGCGGTCATTCACTATCTGTGACTGCTGCTGGGTGGATCCCGGCAAGTCCCTCACGTCTCTGAGCTTCAATTTCCCAACATTCAAAAATGTGCCTGCGGCAGAGGAAAGCAAAGAGGGAAATTTCCTTTAGCTCAAAGAGCAAGGACTGTCTTCTTCTAACAAAGCAAATTCTACGTTCAAAGTCAGATGTATGGGAGAGAGAATGGGGGACTTGCTCAAATATTTTTAAAAATAGGTATATATAATCTCTCTCGCTCGCTTTCTTTTTCTGGTCCCAGCCCTTTCTTATATTTCACCAGTTTGGAATATCCTGCAAACTGCCTCCAATTCTGTGTGGAAGGAAATAGGGGTGTAAAGTGAAAATCACTCCACTTAATCGGCTGTCTCTCACCGGGCAGGGACCTGGAAGGAAAGCTATGTCCCGGGTTTCCGGGGCTCCCCTGGAGCTTCCTCTAGGCCGCTAAGTCTTCCTCTGGCCTAAGCGAGTGGACGCTCCCCGTAGAAGGAATGACCTCTTCCCAGGCAGCCCCTGAGGTCCCGCCCGCCCGGAGGCGCGGACGAGTCCATTTCCTAATCCAGCGCGGGGTGGGCCCAGCCTTCCTCTCCCTGCGGTTCCACCCCAGGTGTTCGGGAAGCTCTTTCCCCGGCTCAATATCTTTGGAGTGACAGGAGGCAGGGGCAGCGAGGGCTGCATTTTACTGAGACACCAAGGTTACAAACACCAAGGGTCAAAACCTCTCTTTTAGTTCCAAGCACATTTACCAGAGACCAGTTGGGCACCAGGCGCCTTGCGAGTTGAACTTAGGTGCAGCCTCCAGGAGCCTTTCTGGTGCTGTGGGAGGCGGGTGCCTGTGCACGGACTGGACCGCACAGAGGAAAAAGGGCAATCTCTCTGGGTTGGAGGGAGTCCCTGGGAGGATTGCTCTTAAGGCAGGCTTTGGGGGAAATGATGCTCTAGTGGGCTTTGGAGGGTGAATAGGAGCTTGCCTCGGAGACAAAACCTGGGGGAAGAGAGGAGAGTCCCCAGTAGAAACTACTAATTGCACAAAGGCGCGGAGATAAGACAAGGCCTGCCCCCGCCCCCAGTGCTTTTTACTTGTACCATTATTTATTTATCATGATTATTATCATTATTATTATTTTCAGACGGAGTCTCACTCTATCACCCAGGTGGAGTGCATTGGCGCCATCTCAGTTGACTGCAACCTCCACCTCCCGGGTTCAAGCGATTCTCCTGCCTCAGCCTCCGGAGTAGCTGGGATTACAGGCGCCTGCCACCACGCCCGGCTAATTTTTTGATTTTTAGTAGAGGCGGTGTTTTGCCATGTTGGTCAGGCAGGTCTCTAACTCCTGACATCAGGTGATCCACCTGCCTCGGCCTCCCAAAGTGCTGGGATTACAGGCATGGGCCACTGCGCCCGGTCTGTAGAAGCCAACGAAGGGAAGAAGGAAGAGATGACCGTCAAGGTCTAGACAGATGAGTTAGACCCTCAAACTCCACCATGTAAGAGCTGTCTGAATTTAGAATCTCTCTAAGTTACAGTGTTCAAATCGTTAACCTGGGTATAAACCAACTACTGACCTCATACAACAGTTATGTGGGTTAAAGTTAGCTAAAGATCTTTTTTTTTTTTTTTTTTGAGACGGAGTCTTGCTCTGTCGCCCAGGCTGGAGTGTAGTGGCGCCATGTCTGCTCACTGCAAGCTCCGCCTCCCGGGTACGCGCCATTCTCCTGCCTCAGCCTCCAGAGTAGCTGAGACTACAGGCGCCTGCCACCACGCCAGGCTAATTTTTTGTATTTTTAGTAGAGACGGGGTTTCACTGTGTTAGCCACGATGGTCTCGATCTCCGGATCTCGTGATCCACCCGCCTCAGCCTCCCAAAGTGCTGAGATTATGGGCGTGAGCTACCACGCCCGGCCAAAGTTAGCTAAATATGTAAAGCGATTTGCAAGATATAAACCACGCAATGCATGTCACCTCAGCTCCTTGTTTGCCTTCAGAGCCAACTGAGGCCCAAAGAGGGTCTGCCAGAGCAGAGGGGGGCAAAAACCAACAACTCCAGGGTTTCAGATGGTGACCTCTCCCTCACCGGTTTATTCCTGAAGATGTGAGACTTCTAGGGCCTGGAAGTCTTCTGTCTTGATCACGGTGGTGGTAACACGAGTTTTGAGTATGTCTGAAAAATTAATCGGGCTGTATCTTTTTTTTTTTTTTTTTTTTTTTTTGAGACGGAGTCTCGCTGTGTCTCCCAGGCTGGAGTGCAGTGGCGTGATCTCGGCTCACTGCAAGCTCCGCCTCCCGGGTTCCCGCCATTCTCCCACCTCAGCCTCCCAAGTAGCTGGGACTACAGGCGCCCGCCACCACGCCCGGCTAGTTTTTTGTATTTTTAGTAGAGACGGGGTTTCACCATGTTAGCCAGGATAGTCTCGATCTCCTGACCTCGTGATCCACCCGCCTCGGCCTCCCAAAGTGCTGGGATTACAGGCTTGAGCCACCGCGCCCGGCCTTTTTTTTCTTTTTAAGAGGCGGGGTCTGGCTTTGTTGCTCTGGCTGGAGTAGGAGTGCAGTGACAGGAATGATAGCTCACTGCAGCCTCGAACTCCTGGGCTCAAGCCATCCTCCCGGCTCGGCCTCCCGAGTTGCTGGGACTACAGGTGCTCGCCACTACACTGTTATTTTTTTCTAAAAAACAGGGTCTCGCTATGTTGCCCAGGCTGGTCTCGAACTCCTGGGCTCAAGGGAGCCTCCCGCCTCGGCCTCCCAAAGTGCTGGATTACAGGCGTGCGCCCCCGCGCCCCGCAGAGCTGTACTCTTAAGATATTCGCTGTACTGTTTGTAAGTTACACCTCAATTAAAAAGAAAAGCATAATAACCCGGGCCGCGACGCCCCTACCCCTCGCCGCTGGCGACAGGTGTCTCTCGGTGACCGAAACGCGGCTCTCAGCGCTTGGAGTCGTGCGCCGAGCGGAGGCCCTGGCGAGGTTCCTACGGCAACCGCAAGCGGCTCGCAGCGTCTCCAGAGTGACAAGGCGCGAACGAAGACCCGGAGCCCGGATTTAGGAGTCACAGAGCGAGGCTGGAGAGAGACCGCGGCTGGCCAAACGAGAAGGGAAGCGGCAGGGCCACCCTTCGTCCTTGCGCTGGCATTCCGAGGACTTCCAGCAAACACCACTCCCCAGCCCTGACGGTGGCCACAAGCCGCTGCTTGAAAACACCCCTGGGGATTCATTCTCAGCTTTCCAGGTGGGAAGATGGAGGGCCTGGCTGCCCCCCAGTAACTCGGGGCTCATCAGGGGCAGAGCTAGGCCCTGCACCCGGTGGCCTCGTTCCAAGCTCGTGCAGTGCAGCCAAGTGCAAGGCACTGGGGCTGGGTGCTGGCACCCCCTTGGGTTCCGGGTCCAGCTCTTCTAGTAACTTACTGTGTGGCCGTGGAGTTCTCTCTCCTCTCTGAGACTCAGACATGGGGACACCTCCACCAGTATCTCAGAGTAGCTGTTACCAAGTGTGTGAAATAATGCAGTGTAAAAGCGGCTCACCAACTGGAAAGTGCCTTGCGCATGCCACAGACCATCACAGTTGCCACCCAATTGCCATCTTGTCCTCTTTATCACCCCAGCCCCTGGGGCTCAGAAATCTCCATGCCCAGAGGTTTCCAGTCTGCAGGTGAGAGTCCACTTCACTTTCCCCTTGGAGAAGTGGGTCCAGGGCAGCTCTCTTGAGCACCAGGCATCATCTGGTCCCCAGACGTAAAGGGGTTCACAGAGACACAACCCTCCATCCACCTGCCTGCGACCTCCTTACCTTCTGCCCTGTGGTTGGATTGTAGAAGTTCCCCACTAAGTGAGGATTTCTGGAAACCCTAAGACACAGCACCCCGGACAGAGCCTACTGGGTAACACCACTAACTGCCCTTTAGGTGCCACAGGCTGGGCATGTGTTTGGACAGTTGAGTTTATCTGTGAATATGTGTGTCCATGTGCTGTGAGGGTATATGTACACTGGTGTGTGTGTGTGCCCGTGTGCCTGGCATGCATGTATTGGTGTACGTGTGTATTTGGGATGGGTGTGTGAATATGTGGATATAAAAGCATGTCTTTGCAGCTCCATGGTGTGTGTATGCAGGTGGATGTGGTGTAGTTGTGGCATATGTTTACCCGTGCATCTAAGGCATCTTTGCTGATGTGTGTGTACCCCTCGGTGGGCATGCACGGGACTGTATTCGTGGTGTGTACAGTGGATGTGGAGAACTGTGATAATCTGTAATTGTGTATGTGTGAGAGTGTGCTGGGGGGTCCTGGGTGCCGGGAATTCTGCTCCCCTATCTCCTATCACCTGAGTGACCTTCTTCCCCAGCTGAGGACTGTGACTGAAGTCACAGGCACGCATGGGACAGCTCCTGCCCTTCCACAGACCTGTGGCTGCCCAGGTCTTGGGCCAGGGTGGGCACCAGGGGCCAGGATGGGTGGGTGAGCCTGGGGCGAGGACTCATGTGCCACCTCCTCCCTCCCTGGTCTCCTCCCCTCCCCACAGCAGGAGCAGCAGCGGGAAAGGTTGGCGGAGGGGGGCTATTTTGGGAGCGTCTCCTTAGCAACAGCTGCCACGGCCGTCTGTGGCGGTTTTTCTATAGGTGCTAAAATATTCCACCCTGGTGACTACTGAGTGCTGGGGGGTGGGCGAGGGTGGAGGTGGAGGGCAGGAGAGACCCCTACAGTCCTCTGTCCCCAGGGCACAGCCTGCTGGGATGGGTTCTGGGCCTCTGGCCCCCCAGTGTCCCATTAATCACCTCTGGACCTCACCCCCTGGGAGCTGCTGGGACTTTAGAGTTCCGAGGCCGGCCAGCTGTGTCCTGATCTGATTTCTAATCTAAGTAGCTAGGCTACCTCAGTTTGCCTCATCCGCAGAATGGGCTGGCTGGACTTTTTTTTTTTTTTTTGAGATGGAGTCTTGCTCTGTAGCCCAGGCTGGAGTGCAGTGGTGCAATCTCAGCTCACTGCAACCTCCGCCTCCCAGGTTCAAGCCTCAGCCTCTGGAGTAGCTGGGATTACAGGTGCGAGCCACAATGCCTGGCTAACTTTTATATTTTTAGTAGGGATTTCACCATGTTAGCCAGGCTGGCCTCAAACTCATGACCTCAAGTGATCTGCCTGCCTCGGCCTCCCAAAGTGCTGGGATTACAGGCATGAGCCACCGCGCCCGGCCCTGGCTGAACTTTAAGACACTCTAGGCCAAAAACCTCTGGACTCTGTGACTTTAGCATTTTGAAGTAGTCTTTTCCCTCTCTTCCCCAGCTGTCCACCTGCCTGGCCCAAGTTGCCCTCCCTTCCACTCCTCTCAGCCCTCTACACAGGCTCTCAGGGTCCCTGTAGGACTCAGGAGGTGTGAGCAGGCCCCCAGAGTAAATCGGTTAGTGAGTGCTCTGCTAGCCTGGAATGACCTTTCCCCAGAAAGTGGAAGTTGAGCCTGGTTCAAATCCTGGCCCAGACAGTTGCTTATTGCCTGACTGACCCCAGACAAGCCACTTCCCCTCTCTGTGTGTCAGTTCAGAGTCCTCAGCTGTGACATAAAGACAGGCATAGCCTGTACCCCACAGAGATCTTGTGAGGATCAAAGGAGAGAATGGAGAATGGAGATGGCCAGGACATTTTGCCAAAGTGTATGGATGGACAGAGGTTTTACCAGCATTCTCCTCCAAACTTCAGAGCGAACCTCATTCCTCCAGACCATTGTTCCTGGTCACCCCAGCCATGCCACTCATGGCAGTACTGTCTGTGCCTCAGTTTCCCCATTGGTAATAGGTGCCTAGAGAGATCTTGCAAGAATCAAAGGAGACAATCCCTGCAAAGGTCTGGATAGTGCTGAGCTAGGGGTACAAGCACAGGGGAAGTGGGTTGTCCTCATTCCATCCGGGGGGCACGTCTGTGCTGAATCATGACAAAGCCACTTGCCCTTGGGAGACCTAGTCCACACTGTCCCATTACAGATGAGGCCTCTGAGGTCCAGAGAGGACACGCATCTTGCCCAGGGTCACACAGGTTCTGACACCAAAGCCTTTCCTCAACTCCCTCACACTGCCCCCAGGCCTCTGCATGCCCATTTCCATCTCCACCTCCCACCTCACACAGGGCTAGAAGCTACTCATGCATAAGGTGAACAATGTGAAGTGTTCCTTTAGTCTTCGATTATCCTCAAAACAGCTGCTCGACCACGTGCGGTGGCTCACGCCTGTAGTCCTAGCACGTTGGGAGGCCAAGGCAGGTGGATCGCTTGAGCTCAAGAGTTTGAGACCATCCTGGACAACATGACAAAACCCCATCTCTACAAAAAATACAACCTGGCATGGTGGCACACGCCTGTGGTCCTAGCTACTCAGGAGGCTGAGGTGGTAGGATGGCTTAAGCCTGGGAGGTGGAAGTTGCAGTGAGCCGAGATGGTGCCACTGCACTCCAGCCTGGGCCACAGAGCCAGACCCCATCTAAAAACCAAAACAAACAAACACACACACATACAGATGCTCAAAGTGGATATTAGATTTGTCACTTTACATATGAGGAAACAAAGGCCCAGAGGGGAGAGTTGAGCTGCCCAGGGTCACACAGGTCTGGAGAGGAAAGGACTCTTTCCTGGGGCTTCCGAACCTCTCCCTGCCTGGAGCTCCTCTGCTTGCCTCTCCCTACCTCCTTCCAGTCCAGTTTCCTTGCAGGATGAGCAGCTGCCCCAGGGTGCGGCCCAGGCCCGGCAAGGTGACCCTCCTTGCCCTAGAACCCCCATGCCATCTTCAAGTTTGTGCCCAGGGACTTGGCATCAGGAGACTGATTCTGTGACAGTAGATGCTTTGGATCATCTATCTCCATTTTCCCCTCCTGCCTGCCCCTTCCTCCTCTCCCTGCACCCCACACTCCCAGGACAGCCCCCAGGTCAGGCCTGTGGCCAGGCAGGTCATTTGTCTCCCCGAATCCTCCCACTTTCAATCCATGGAAAAGACTGAAAAAGATCAGGCACACATCTGTTGCCGACAGGGCACTCAGGCTGCTTGAGTCTCCTCTGCATCCACGCACTGAGCGTTCATGTGATGGAACATCAGTCCTGGCTGTCTGCCTGTGAAGACACAGCAGGGTAACCAGGGAGAGGCGTGGAACAGGACGTGCGTTCTGGAGGTCTGCACAGTCGGAGAGAGCCGTGAGAAACGATGGCCACATTTATTGAGCGCCTACCATGATCTGTGCATCCACCTCACTTAATCTACCCCTGGGGAATGGAGGACATTAGGGTCCTCAATTTACAAACAGATTAAATAAAAAGTTGTTCAAGGTCAAGTAGCTCCTAGGTGCTTTTGAGCCTAGGTTAGCCTGACTCCTCATCCCACTAAGCAAGAACCATACTTGTGCCCAGCCCAGGGACTGGTATGTGGTGGGTGCCTAGTGCTGGTTGAATGAATGAGTGGGTGATAAATGGCTTCTGCTAGGGTCATCAGGAGGCCTTCTCAAGGAAGTGGCACTGAGGCTGGACTTGGGGAACAGCAGGAATTCTCTGGGCAAAGAAGGTGGAAGGGCATTTTAGGCAGGAGGAACAGTGCGTGCAGGCAGAGAGGTGTGGAGACCCGTGGCATGTTCTGGCATGTTCTGGAATCTGTGGAATCAGGGTGTACCTGTGGATTTATGGGATGTGGGATGCCAGATAAGGTGGGGCCTGACTACACCACACTGAGGAGTTGGGACTGGATCCTTTTGAGTAGGGAGAGCCCACGAGGAAGGGAAACAGTTGTGGTGATTTGCATGTTGCTCTTCTTATGCTGACATCCTCAAGGCTCAGGAGAGCCAGAGGGGATTTCAGATTTCATCAGTTCTCCACCTGGCTTTGGGGGCCTCAGTCTCTCCCTCTCTGCACTGGGGCTAGTTGGTGATGGCCAGACTCCCAGGGAAGTTCTGCTGGCTGTCTAACTGCAGGTGTTCTCTCCTCCTACCACCCTGGAAGGAGGAGCACTTTACCTCCTGTCTCCTCGGAGGGCTAGAGTGACGTGGTAGGATGGTCAGGAAGTAGCTGGTTTGACAGGTGCTGCTGGGGGTTCCCTGACACCCCAGACTGTGGGGCCCAGGCCTGACAGCTTGGGGTAATGGAGAACGACAGAGAACAAGAGACTAGGGTTTGGCCTTGTTCTGTCATCTCTGGGTGACCTTGGCCGAGTTTCTGAGCCTCTCTGGTACCCAGTCTCGCCATCTGTAAAATGGGGCAACGGTGACTGACTGATCGTGAGGGTCCCTCCAACAGGGCCACCTCGGACTCCCGGAGTGGGGTGCTTCGGGTCCTTAACCGGCGGTACTTCGGGAGAGTACGAGGACCACCAAGGAGAGGGGCCGGACTCCGTGGGACCCCAGATGGACCAGCTCCCACCCATCCCCTTCCCGGCTCAGAGGAACCCTCTCCACCTGCCCCCTGGGGGGGGCCCACAAAACCCGGGAGCGGATCCAGGAACGGGTTCTGGGAGGAGCGCTCCTGGGGTAAGGAGGAAAACCCGGGCAGGATCCAGGGCAGGAGCGGGGCCAGCAGCCCCCAGCCCCAGCCCCTGCTCAGCGCCGCTGGCCCCGCAGGAAGGGGCCTGAGGCCGGGTTAGGCCGAGGGGCGGGCAGGGCGGGTCCCCGCGGGCCGCCGGGGCTCCCAGGATGGGGGACGCGCGGCCTCCGCAGTGGGGCGCGGGTCACGTGTGAGGAGGGGCGAAAGTCTCGCAAAGCGGGGCGGCGTGCCGCGAGTTGGGAGTTCTCGGCGCGCCGCGGGCGGCGGGAGCTCGGGCTCCCGGGCGAGCCGGGGACGCGGCCGAGGCGGGGGCCGGGGTCCGAGACAGAGGGGGCCGCACGGAGAGTGGGAGGGGGAGAGACAGAGAAGGACAGAGGCCGCGAGGGAGACGGACAGAGACTCGCAGGGGAGAGAGGCAGCGCGGGCAGAGGGAGGCGGGAGGAGGCCAGGGGGCGACCGCGACGGAGAGGGAGACCCCGCGGGCAGAGGGCGAGCGGGGCCGCAGGAGGCAGGGAGGCCGGGAGAGGGACGGGGACGCGAGGGCGGCGGAGACCCCGGCGGCGGGAGAGAGACGCAAGAGCGGTCGGGGAGGTGGCGGCAGAGCCCGGCCGGCGGGGGCGGGGAGGGCGACCCCAGGCCGGGAGGCCGAGGGGTCGCGGGGCCGGGGCCGAGCGCAGCGGGGCCGGGAGCGGAGCGCAGGGCCGGGGCCAGAGCGCGCGACCAGGAGCGGGTAACAGCGAGGGAGCGGCGCGCAGCGGGGGGCGGCGGCGGGGAGGGCGCCTGCGGCGGGGGTGGGGGGCGCGGGCGGTGGGGCGCCCCGGGCCCCCGGACCCCCGCGCTCTGAGCCCGGCCGAGCCCGACGATGCTGACGCCGAGGCGGCGCCTAGGGCGCGGCGCGGGGCAGCGCTGAAAGTTGGGCGGCCCGCGGGGAGCGGCGCGGGACGGCCGGGACGCGCGGAGACCCCAAGACCCACGCGCAGACCGAGCGGCAGCCGGGGAGGGGGGCGCGGGCCGGCCGGCCGAGTTCGGAGGCAGGAGGCACCGGGACTCCCCTCTCCGCGCCCGGGACGCCGCCCGCCGGATCCCGCCGTGGGATGTAGCGCCCGCTCGCCGCCTCCCGGACTCTCGTCGGACCCTCCGCCCAGCGGTAAGCCGCGCTCGCCCACCCCGGGCGCTGTCCGTCAGTCTGTCCGTCAGTCTGTCCCGCCGCGTGCGTGTCTGTGTGTCCCGGGCCCGCCGCTCCGGCCCCTCCCGCTCCGCACCTGATCTGGAGCTGGGTCCCGGCTGCCCGGCGCCGCGCGCGCGGTCCCGTGACTCCCCGGGAGCGGGCGGGCTCTGTCCGTCTGGGAGCGTCGCGGTCTGGGTTGTGTACTGGAAAGGGGGAGAGAGGTGGGTGGAAGGGGTCTTGACCTCCTGCCCCGGCCATGACCTTTCCCTGCCTCCACCCACCCCAGTTGTCATGCCGGGGAGCTTCAAGGCAGGTGACTTGTGGCAAGGTGGGGGATGGCGCCTTTCCGCCTCCCCAGCTGCAGCCTCGTTGCAAATGGCCCTGTGATCTGAAGAACGAAATCCCACTTCTCATGTTTTGAGCGCCTGCTTTGCGCCACACGACCCCAGGGCGCAGGGGCAGGGATCGGTAGAGGAGGCACTGCACATTCATAGTGATAGAAACTGCGGCTGCGGAGGGAGGCAGAGGCTGCTTTTTCCTCCGAGTGTAGGGAGCACCCCAAGGCAAGAGAGGTCTCAATGAGCCTCCCGCAGGGAGAACTTCCCCTGCAACCGACCAAATATACCCCCACCAGTGTCAGCCTCCCTGCCCCCTACCCACACTTCTGCCCCCAGTGTCCCCGCTTCAGGATGGAGAGGATGCAGGGAGTTGAGAGGTGGCAAGCTGGGTGGGGTGGAGCAGAGGGTATTAGAGGCAGGGCAGCCTTGCCAGCTGACAGAGCAGGGCCTCAAGAGCAGTAGAATGTTCAGCAGCAGGTTTGGGGGAAGTGGGGAACTCAGGGAGGGAGGCCCAGAGAAGGGTTGGAGCTGTGTGTGTGTGTGTGTGTGTGTGTGTTCGTTCTCCCCCACATCGAGTCCCATGACCTCCATGGCTTCAGGCCTTTTGGGGGCAGTTAGCAGGACTTTAGGGGCCCAAGAGCATTGCTGTCGCTCTGGCTTGGCCTGTGATGAGGGGAGCAAAAGGTGGAACAGGGCAGCTGGGGTAAGAGATGGGTGCAGCATGGTGGGAACAGAGACTGTTGGCCACTGAGCTGACCCATATCCCAGCTGGAGTTGGAAGGGCTGAGCCTAGAACATTCCACTCCATTCTCATTGGGAGGAGGGACTCTTTCTGGGGTTTTCCACACTGGGCAGTGGGTCTTATATGTCTTCCATTCAGGCTCCCAGAAATTGGCTCAGCTGGCTGGGAGAGCAGCCCTCTGGGCTGGTCACTCTCCTCCCAACTGTCAGCTTCCATGTCTGTGGCATGGGGACATCACTCCCTGCCCCAGTGACCTCCAAGGCGGGCCCTGGGCTCAATGAGCAGAGGGCTGTTCACAGACTGGGGAAAGCGCTGGGGAGATGGGAGTAAAGACTTACTTTACCTTAAAAGACAGATGAACAGCTAGTGGGTGGAGGTGGACATGGGGCAGTGGGAATATGGTGGAAATAGAGAGCTGACCAAGGAGGAGTGTCCAGGATTAGAGTGGGAATCTGGGGTACTATTCCTCATGGCCCTTTGGGTTATCCTTGAAAAGAAAGCTCTTCTCTCAGAAAATCCTCTGGAGTGGCTGTGACCAGGCAGAGCTGGTTGAGTTTCTGCTGGGTGACCTTGGGTGGGTGGCTTGACCTCTCTGAACCTCAGTTTCTTCAACTGGAGAACAGGGATGATGATACTGACTTCATCAGGGTGTTGAGCACTTTCCAGACTGTGTCAGGTCTGTGAAAGCCGCGTGCGCCAGCCTGGAGCATAGTAGGTTCGTAGACATTTGCGAAAGAGAGAATGAAGTAGCTCTGGGAGATGCTGTGAGAAGATGTCTTAGCTTAGGATAAGAAGGAAGGGGAGGAGGAACAGTGTAGGCTTACAGGGCGGGCTGCTTCTTAATGTGGATCTGGGGGAGGCGGGGGCGAGTGCTAAGGGGGGTGTGAGGAGGAGGGGGCCCCTCTGCGGGGACCACTGAGTCACGAGGACATGTAAGCGACATGACAACCAGCAACATGGTAACCAGGAAACTAGCGGCGGTGGGAAACAGAGCTGGAGCAGTGTGGGGTGGGGGTGGCGGGTAGGCCTGGTAGCGCTGGGCTCAAGGGGTCCCGGGAGCAGCCAGGCTGGTCCCTCAGAGTGAGGAGGGGAGGCCCCAGGGCCAGGCGAGCTGGGGAAGAGATGGGGGCCCTGAGAGGAGGGAGGGGAGGCACCTCGGGGCTGTAGGGCAGGGGGCTCCTCCTGCACCACCCCAGGCTCCTCTCTGCTCCTCCACATCTCCACTTTTCATGCCTCTCCCCCTAGGATGCCAAATTTGGCTCACGCAATCTGTCGTCTCTCTTCTGAGATTGGCACCGGGACGAAAGCCGAGTGCATTACATCACCACCGCCGCCGCTCCCCCTGCACGAGGAGAGCAGGAGGGGAGGGCCAGAGGGCCAGGGGCAAGTGGCCAGCCCTCAACTTTCTTTCCTGTCTTCCTGCTCCCTCTTCCCACGTCAGTCCTAGATGCTGGGGGGCTTCTGGGGGTAGCCAAGCAGGGGCTAGAGGCAGGACGTGGGCTCCAGTCTTAGGGAGATCCCAGGACCAGGGCAGAAAGTCAGGTCATATTGCCAGCCCCCTGTCTGGGTGGAGCCTGGGGGCAGGGGGGGTTGGTTCAGGACCCTGGTCTGTCAGTGCCTTGCTGTGTGACCTTGGGCAGCCCTTTGCCCCATGCAGAGTCCACATAAGTATAGAGAACGGCCGGTCATTTAATATCTTGGTGATTCTCCTGAAAGAAGTTGCCCTTAAGTTCTGCGGCTCTCCTGGGCCCAGAGTAGGGAGCCCTGGATTTCAGATCACCCTCTGTGACCTTGAGCAATTGGCTTCACCGCCTCATGCCTCCATCTCCCCACCTGTAAAATGGGGATGACAGAATCCTCAAAGGCAACAGCTATGAAAGCAGGAGACAGGGATAGAGATAGAGCCTCTGACCCTGAAACAGACACTCAGGGGCCCGTGGATCTAGCATGCTGGCCAGGGGGTGGACATGGTAGAGTGGGAGGGTGCCTGGATTCAGACAGAAGGTTTGGAGCTTAAATCGCTGGTCTGATGCCTTTGTTTTACAAAAGTAGAAACTGAGGCCTGAGGGGAAAGTGGACCCACCAGGGTCACAATGATGGTTTGAGGGTGGAGGAAGCAGAGCTAGGGCCATTGTTTTACAAAAGTGGAAACTGAGGCCTGAGGGGGAAGTGGACCCACCAGGGTCACAGTGATGGTTTGGGGGTGGAGGAAGCAGGGCCAGGGCCTGAATCCAGGGCTCCTGGCTCCCAGCCCCACCTGGAAGCAGACGGACAGATGTCCCTGCGTAACACTGTGGCAAGCCCAGACAGGACCCAGGAGCTTCGAGGGCCCAGCTCTGACTTCGGCCGCCTCCTTTCTCCCTTCCTTCTCTCCAGATCCCCTCACCCCCACTGTCCTTGGGCACTAATCCCCTCCCTCTATTGGTCTCTTTGAAGAACTCCTTTCAGTCTCATTTTAAAGCCAGTTTCAGGCAGTCCCAGGCAAGGACAGGTTGGATTTGGGGTTAAGCTGGAAGCTTATGCTCCATTCTAGAAAATTCCCAGAGCTGGAGGTGGAGAAAGATGGGAAGCAGCTGTGGATGTTTTGTCAGATAGTGAGCTCCTCAATCCCAGAGGTATTCAAGCAGAGCCAGATGAGCACCTGCCAGGTGATTCTCGCCTTACGGGTGAGGCCGAATAACATCCCCACTTCCAAAATCCTAGGAGCCTTTGGTATTTCCCAAAGAGGAGCTGGGAAGCAGTGCTCATCACTTCCCTGCTTCCCAGTGAGGAAACACATTTGCTCGCCAGGCACTGGGCTAGGAGCTTTTGCAAATTCCCATTTAATTGTCCATGGCAATGTTGATTTGATGTCCCCATGTTGCAGATAGGAGAACCACGGCTCAGAGAGTCTGTGTGATTTGTCCAAGGTCACACAGCAAGAAAGCAGAGGAGCCTGGGTGTGAGTTCAGACTAGTCTGATTCTCGGGGGCTGTCTCTGGGGCTTCCCTGGGGAAAGAGTGGAAAACGTTCCTCCCCTGGGCTGGGGCTTGGCAGGAGATGGTCTAGTCGCCCCCACAGCGTGACACCCCCTCAGGGATCCTCTGGCTCCTCTGGGGGCTCCATTCTGAAGACAGATACCACCATGCATCGTAGGGGAGAACTCATTTCATAGATGGGAAGACTGAGGCTCAGAGACAAGGAATGACCTGCCTCAAGGTGCCCAGAGAGTTAGATTAGGGCCAGGCTGCCTGTCTCCTGGCCCAGGGCTCTGTCCCCTGTGCCAGTGAGTGAGGAGGGGCCTTTGGGCTGACGGTGGTGGCATGAGGTGTGAGGTCGGGGATGCAGAGGGCTGAGAGAGGGCTGGCTGCAGGAGGAAAGTTATCAGCTCAGGGCGCAGGGAGAGGGGAGCAGAAGGGAAATGGCACACGTGTTACAGAGCCTGGTGAGGTCAGTGGGACCTGGCTGGCAGGGGAGGGTCTTGGAGACAGCTTCCTTGGGTGGCTCTCTGTGTGACCTTAGGTCAGTCCTTCACCCTCTCCGAGTAATGTCCCCCATCCATGTGAACCTGGGCTGAACGATCTATTTCCACAGAGTAGCTGTGCTTGGGCTGCTGTTGAAAAGCGCTTCTCCCAATGATGAGAGGACTCTGGGTCCTGGGCAAGGGCAGGCGGGAATCCTGGGGGCTGGCGTAACCTTTAAGCCTCCTCTGCGGACTCAGCCCTCCTTGGGGTGTGGGGGATCGCCAGGCACAGCCCTTCTCCTTTTCATCTTTATTTTTCTCCTGTTCCCTCTTCCCCTTGCTACGTGGGCTGATCGCTGCTCAAACTTTTAATTCAGATGGTAATTGAAATAATAATATGGGCTGAGGCCCCTCTGCTTGTGACGCTGCAGCTGGTGGAGCTCGGCTATGAATAGACCTTGAGTCACACATGCGCGCTCCTGCAGGCGCGCACACAGGCGCTCACGGGGTGGTGGGTGGGGTGCAGCATGGGGAGCAGGGGTGGGCTCACGCTCCGGCTTGCTCTGGTCTTGGCCCCCCACTCCCAAAGGTCTTGACCAGTCCTGGCCCCACAGCCCAACACGGGGTCTCTGTCATGAACCTGGAAGACTTTGGACATAGATGGTTCTTATTTACAGAAGGGGAAACTGAGGCTCAGCAAGGGGAAGTGGCTGGCTGGAAACAGGCTGGATTTGAATGGATGGGTTTTGCCTGATTCTAAGACCACACAAGCTGGGAAACTGGTGGGGAGGAGTGCTAGGGTGTGGCCCCTGCCCCTCCCTCTGCACCCCTTGCCCCACCTGCTCACAGCCCCCTCTCAGCCTGCGCGTGCATGCTCAGGCACAGACACAGACACAGGCACATGCGCATGCGCAGGCATGAGGGCTGCTCAGATGGCTGGTGCCGGTGCTTGGTGGCTGGGGTGAGAGCAGTGTTCTTGGGGTATTGCTGCAGGAGGGAGGCTGAGTGCCAGGCTCTGCACTGGGGTTCATATTCATGATTTCACTTAATTCTCCAGCACCCTGGGAGAACCATCACCCCCACTTCTCAGATGAGAATACTGAGGCTCAGAGAGAAGCAAGGATTGGTTCCAGGCCCCTGGGTAGAAACAACCACGTATGCTTTGTCCTACTGTGCACCCAGAGCCAGCCCCTCCAGGACCCTCATTGGCCACCTGAAGGGAGGCGGGTACATGTCTGCCAGCCTGGGCCTCCCCTTTCCCTCCCTGCAGCAGCTCACCCACTCCTCCCTGTGGCTGCTGGCCGGTCCCTGACCAGCCCTGCTGCCAACAGCTGGGACGTCTGGCTTCAGCAGGCAGGGGAGGGTGAGGTGCTCCAGAGAGACATTGGCAGGTCAAGAGGTCTTTAGGGGCTACCAGGGAAGGGGGTCCTTGGTGTTCCCGACCCCAGCAGGAGCTGTGAAGGGAGAAGGCAGCGTTGTCATGGTGACCTATCAGCTGGGAGCTTTGGTCTAGGCCTGTGCGGGCCCAGTGGGAGGCCCCCAGCAGGGCAGAAGGGAGATGGGGCATGGGAGGTGCAGTTGGGCAGAGGAGCTCCCTGGGACTGGGATGGAGGAGAAGCCCCCACCAAGCTCCACCCAGCAGTTCCTGTCTGCCCCTGCATTGGCCTTATCTCCATTACCTCTCCTGGGAGATGGAGAAACCGAGTCCAGAGACCACCGGGGTTTGCCCAGGGTCACACAGCAATGGTGGCAGAGCCTGTCAACCCGGAGCTGCTGCTGACTCTTCTGTGTCCTGATGGCCCCCAGGGCTGCCGGCCCCTCCTCTCTCTGACACTCCCCAGAACTATGGGGTTTGCGGGAGGGGAGCAGGGTCTGGGCCTGTTTCAGCGCCCTCTCCCAAGAAAATCCCCAGATGGGAGCGAGGGGAAGGGCAGCGGTCCCTGGTCACAGCAGTAGGAAGGGTGGCCTGAGTCAGGGGCCTGGGATCGAATCCCAGCTCAGCCCTCACTGGCTCCGCATGACCTCGGCTAGGCTACTGTTCATCTGGGGGCCTCTCTTTGCCCCTCTGTGTATCGGGGGCCACCCATGGGGATAGGGGGGCGTGTTCAGCCTTTTCCTGTTTTGCCTGTCCTGGGAGAAGCTCATGCGCCAGCGACCTAGGCTGCAGGGATGGGAGGGTTTTTTTTTGTTTTTTGTTTGTTTGTTTGTTTGTGATGGAGTCTCACTGTGTCTCTCAGGCTGGAGTGCAGTGGTGCAATCTCGGCTCACTGCAACCTCCGCCTCCCAGATTCAAGTGATTCTTCCGCCTCAGCCTCCTGAGTAACTGGGACTACAGGCGTCTGCCACCACGCCCGGCTAATTTTTGTATTTTTAGTAGAGACGAGGTTTCACCGTGTTGGTCAGGCTGGTCTTGAACTCCTGACCTTGTGATCTGCCTGCCTCAGCCTCCCAAAGTGCTGGGATTACAGGGGTGAGCCACTGCACCCGGCCAGGAGGGTTCTTTAGCTAGGCCATGGGGTCAGGGGTGCGTGTGCTGTGAGGAGCTGACCCCATTTTACTGATGGGGAGATTCAGGCCTAGGTGAAGGGCGTGCCCATCTTCAAGCTGGTGGCAGAGTTAGCCCCTGGGACACCTCAGTGAAGCTTTCCCCACCCCGCTGCAGCTCCTCTTCCAGCCCCCACCCTAGACTCCCCCAGGAGCCTCCCCTCTCCACATAGGCCTGAGAAGCCCAGGACCCTCTGCCCTGTGAGTGTGAAGGTACCATTCAGCCTGGGAGACAGATGGGATGGGGTCGGCAATTAGGGGCTCCTTGGGGCCATACAGGGGAGGTGGTGGGCACGGGCTGGAGGGGCCCTGGCTGGGGGTGAAATGGAGCAGGCAGAGGGGCTTTGGGCATCGTTCAAACCTCGTGCCCATGGATACCCTTCTGCAGTTATCCTGACAAATGGGCCTCAAGTCCCTCCTCACTGTTCCTCACGGGGAGCTCCCCATCTCCGGGGAAGCCCACTCCCGTCTAGAAGGCTCTGCTGATTGATCCCTGCCTCCCTCTGTCCTTCGCCCTGCCTCTGGGGCAGAGAGACCCAGCCTGCTCTCAGCAAGACAGGAGGAGTGGCCCGCCTCCCCCTCCCCTACCCCAAGGCTCCTCCAGCCTCAGTTGTCCCAGGTAAGGCCCATGACTGGGACACAGAAGATCTGGGTTCCTGTCCAGCTCCACCCCTGGGCAGCTGTGGAATCTGGGGCAGCTTTTTCACCTCTGAGCCTTCATCCCCTGCCCCGTAAGGGTGGACTTTTGCCTCTGTTTCTTTCCTTTGTTTTTTTTTGAGATGGAGTCTCGCTCTGTTGCCCAAGCTAGCGTGCAGTGGCGCAATCTCAGCTTACTGCAACCTCCGCCTCCTGGTTCAAGTGATTCTCTTGCCTCAGCCTCCCGAGTAGCTGGGACTACAAGTGCGCACCACCATGCCGGGCTAATTTTTGCATTTTTAGTAGAGACAGGGTTTTACCATGTGGGCCAGGCTGGTCTTGAACTCCTGACCTCGTGTGATCCATCCACCTCAGCCTCCCAAAGCGCTGGGATTGTAGGTATGAGCCACTGCGCCTGGCCCTTTGTGTCTGTTTCTTAGGGTGACTGGGAAGATCCTGTGAGCCTGTGAGTGAATGAATGTATCACAGCTTGTTGATATGAACTACTCTGTGGCCCAGCCACTCAAGGGCACTGATGGGCCTGATTTCCAGACCCCCATCACCAGCCACTGCTGTGGGGTATCACTTCTCTGAACAGCCAAGCCTCCCCCGGCCCTCCCTCCCCCAGGCCTCCAGAACTGCTTGGGTGGGGCAGGGCTGGCTGAGTGCCAGCCCCGTCATGAGGCTGCAGAGCCTGAGCCCACTTGACCTTGGAAAGGGCCTCTCTCTGGCTGGGCTCCAAGGCTGCCCCCAAGAGATACCGGGTAGTGGCTGGGCAGCAGAGAGAACTGGGTGGGGCAGAGAGAGAACCGCTTGCCAGAGCTATCCTGGGTCCCTGAGACAACAGGCTAGAGGACAGAGGAGAACGACCAGCCAGCCACGGGAGGGTCTCCGCTTGGCAGCTACATCAGCAGCCGGGCAGAGCCTACTCCTCACAGTCAAGTAGGCTGCCTGCGAACGGGGGTGAGCGCCCTGTCCTGGGAGATGTGTAAGCAACTGCTCAATGGCCTCTGTTAGGGGGGCAGGCGGGGCTCTAATACAAGACCAGGGGAATAAATTGGACCCAGAACCTAAAGAATCCCTGCTATTTGGGCTGCAGAGTGGCAGTCCTGTGAGCTGGGGGGTCTAACAGACTTTTCCCAGTATTTGCCCATTACATCCAACAATTGCCCCCATGGTTGTGCGTCACAAAGCCCGGGGTCCAAGCACCTCCAGTCACAGCTTCAAGACACACGCTGGATCCCGTTTCACAGCTCCTAACCCCCACTCAGGCCAGTGCTTTAAAAATTGCACACAGGTCCTGCCCCATTAGTGGGCTGGGAAATTGATTTAGTGAGTCGCACTACTTGTTTTCTGAAAATGAAATTAAAAAGAAAATTTCAAAATACTATGCATGTAGTGAGGGTAAATACTATTTTGTGACGCTCTTACTTCAGCTTTAAATATATAACCGGGTGCAGTGGCTCACGCCTGTAATCCCAGCACGTTGGGAGGCCGAGGCGGGAGGATGGCAAGAGCCCAGAAGGTTGCAACTGAGCTGTGATCGCATCACTGCACTCCAGCCTGGGCATTGGAGCAAGACTCTATATCTAAAAAATAAATATAAAGTACGTTAAAATAACAAACAGGATGTTTGCTTTTACTGCGGATTTTGGTCAAAAAGCTTGAAAGCTACTGTCCTGTATAGAAATCCAGGAGGTGCCCCATAGAGCTCTGACGCACAGGTTCCTATTTCCCTGGATGTTTGGTTCCTAAAGATGTAAGTGTCACGACTTCCAGGATGCTGCT
Organism: Macaca mulatta; assembly: GCF_049350105.2. NCBI lineage: Eukaryota > Metazoa > Chordata > Mammalia > Primates > Cercopithecidae > Macaca > Macaca mulatta. The sequence goes on from NC_133415.1 coordinate 13,091,873, forward strand.
GTCCTGCCCTCAGAAGTAGCCTGTCCCTTGCTCAGTGGACCACCCAGGTCCAGGGCCCCACGCTCCTCCAGAGTCACCACCTCTCCCCAGGGCCTAGATCCCAGGCCGGGCCAAATTCTCTGCTTTCCGCTCAGCCCAGGCCCAGCCCTGCTCTGTCCTTGTGCTCTCCTGCTTGCCCCCATCTTCCTGGGACCTTCTCTCTAGGCCTTTTTACGCACACACACCCATGCATGCACACATGGGTGCATGGAGCTCAGCAAAGCAGGTTTGTGACTTACCTGCTTCCCTTCAGCATACAGTAGGTGCTCAATAAATGTTCACTCAATTATTTACAGAGCGCCCTCCGAGGCAAGGCACTCTGCTGTGTTGAGACACATCTGGCACCTGGCAGGAAGGCAGATCCTATACCAGCTCAGGGGACGTTTAGGGTGATGAATGAATGGATGGATGGGGGTTGGCTGGAGCTGGAGATTCTCTGGCCTGAGGAGCCAGTGGGGAGGTGGTCAGAAGTAAAGAGGTGCACGCAGCCCATGGCCCCCCCATGGCAGGCATTCTGTTAGTGACAGTCCCTTGGGGCTGTGGCCCAGCATTGGGTCATGGGCAGGGGCTGACTCTTCCTCCTGCTGTCTCTGGTCCTTCTGAGGCCTCTGTCTGCCGTGCCTTCTCCCACTAGGTCCTGTACACATGTCCCTGCCACCCATCCTTGGGTGAAGCCAGGACATCCTCCCCCGAGCCCCTGACACCTGGGGGACACCTGGGAAGAGAAGCCCATGCTCCGTGGAGGGTGAGGCAGAGACTTGAGCCCTCTGACATCCTGTCCTCTCTCCCCTCTGTTCATGGCCACTGTGCTTGTGTACAGTGACACAGAGGGTCGTCTGGTCACTGCTCAGAGGCCACCTCCACTGGGAAGTTCTCCCTGACTACTGTGTCAAAAATAGCTTCTCCTTGGTCACGATCTGTCACATGGCCCAGTTAGACCCTTCCCAGGAATTGTGACGGGCTGAGTTATCTTGTCAGTCGTTAGATGTTTATGAAGCAGTACTCTGTGCCAGGCTCTGGGAGTTGGGGTGAAGTAGGGAGGCAAGGTTCCTGCCCTTAATGAGGTTGCAAATGAAACTGCTTTGGCTGCTGAGGGCTGCCAGGAAGATCTGAGAGCTGGATGGGGAGGGTGGGCCTCCGGGCCTCTTGGGACAGGCAGCCTTTGAGTCAAGATCTGAATGGCAGGAAGGCCCGAGTGGTGGAGTCTTGGAGAAGAGAATTTCAACCAGAAAGAACAGCCAGTGCAAAGGCCCATCGATATGAACAAACTTGGTGCGTTAAAGGGATGGGAAGGAAGGTCTCTTCCGGTGGATGGGGAGTGGAGGGGGTGAGGTCAGAGAGGGCAGGACCTCCCCCGAGGCCAGGCATTCATCCCGAGTGCCCTGGGGAGACCAAGAGCTCTGATCAGGGAGTGATGTGGAGATGGACTGCGGGAGGTGGGTGGAGGCTGTGGGAGGAGGCGGCAGGCAGAGGCTGCGGGCTGCAATAGTGATGTGGTTCTTTGGGATGGATGACTGGGTGAGGGGATGCATCCGGGGCCCCGAGGTTCACCTGCTTTGGGCAAGCTCCCGAGTCCGCTGTGGGATGATGATAATAGCACCTGCCTTGCAGGTGTGGACCAGTGAGTGCTTGGCCCTCAGTGAACACTAAGTGCGTGTTAGTTATTATCCCACTGTTATTGCGGTTGGGCTTAGGGAAGGCTGGAGAATGACGCCCAGATGTCAGGCCTGAGCAACCTCCTGGGAGGAGTCACAGACTGAGATGGGGAAGGCAGGAGAGGGGAGGACAGGGGCATGGCTTGGGCTTGGCAGTACCGGGTTCGCGATGCCTCTTTACTGTCCAGCAGACACAGGGAGCGGGAGCCAAGTGGGCTTGTGGCTGCCTGGGGGGGAGGCGCAGGCCGGGTGGTATTTTAAGCCACAGGACTGGATGAGATCACAGGGAGGACTGGGGAGAAGGGAAGGGAGGTGGGCTGGCTGAGCTGGGCACGGCACGGTGTAGGGGCATGGAGAGGCCAGAGGCAGGAGAGCAAGGGGCGACCTGGAGAGGGACCCTCAGGCCTGGAGGACTCAAGGAGAAAGACGAGGGTCAGTCCAGAGCCTCCATCAGAGCTGCTGAGAGGGAAGGGGGCGCAGAGGAGCCCTGGAGGGGGCTGAGGGGAGACTAAGAGGTGAGGAAGAGTGGAGAGTAAGTCATCCCCTTCAAGAAGGGCTGCAGGCCGGGCATGGTGGCTCACGCCTGTAATCCCAACACTGTGAGAGGCCGAGGCAGGAGGATCACTTGAGCCCAGGAGTTCAAGATCAGCCTGGGTAACAGGGAGGGCCTGTCTCTACAAAAAAATTTTAAAATTAGCCAGGCACGACGACACACACCTGAAGTCCCGGCTATTCGGGAGGATCGCTTCAACCTGGGAAGTCAAGGCTACAGTGAGCCGTGATAGTGCCACTGCACTCCAGCCTGGGTGACAAAGCGAGACCCTGCCTCAAAAAATAAAAAAAGAAAGTCTTCTGCACTTTACAGTTTACAAACCCCTGCCCACACTGTTCGCCTTGGCAGCATGCCTGTACGCTGGGTGTTATTCCTTCCCATTTTACGGATGTGACTCAGGGAGGTTAAGAAATTTTCCCAAAGCCACGCAGCCCATAGGTGAAGTGTTCTCAGACTTTCGGGGTCACAGTCCTTTTTGACAACCTTATCAATGCTATGACCATTCTCTGGAAAATATGCATGTGTACACATTAATTTTAAAACTCTTCATGTGCATTTCCCCACAGGTAATACGTTCATACGGTTCTAAAATTCAAAAAGACACAAACGGGAATACAGTGACAGTTCTTCCTCCCACCCTGTCCCCAGCCACCTGCTTTCCCTCCCTGGAGCCGCCAATGTCACCAGCTTCCTGGGTCACCATCCACAGACAAGCAGAGACAAGCAAATATGTGTATCTATAAATTTCTTCTCTCTCCTTTTTTACACAAATGGTAGCTACTATACTCACCGCTCATCACTGTTGCCTTTTTTTGCTTAAAAATACATCTTGAAGACCTACATTGCTCCTCACAGAGCTCCCTCCTGGCTTTTTCTGTCTGTGTGCTGTGCCATTCGTGGATGGGCATTTGGGCCGCTTCCAAGCGGCGCCGCTGAAGGCAGGGCTGCTCGTTCCCCGCGTGTGAGTCTCGGGCTGGAGTCCCAGGAGGGCCCAGCAGGCGATACCACCCAGTGGCCTCCGCTGGATAAGCGAGGGAGTGGGGCTCTAACTCAGCCCTGACTGTTCCTCACTCCTCCCTGCTCCCGCGCCACTTCTTTAGGGGGCACCTGCTGGGTCCAGCCGAGCATCCCAGGGAAATCCTGTGTGTGTGTGTGTGTGTGAGTGGGGGACATGAGCCCCCATCCCCCAAGGTGCTGGGAGACACCCCCCACCAGCCAGCAGCCCCAGCTCCTGGAGTCTTGTTTGCTGACAGCTGAGGATGACGCAATGGGATGGGGGAGCAGCAACCACCACCTCACCCCCAGCCCCAGCCCCACCCAGGCTGGAGTGCAGGAATGAGGGCCAGATGATGATCACACCTGGGCTGTGCCGAGGTCACCTCTGCCGCAACTTCCCTGACCCCCGCCCAGCACAGCTCCTGGCCCCTCCCCAGCACCTCCCCTTCTACCCGGCCCTGGAGGAGATTTCGCCCTTGCTGCCTGGGGAGGGAGGGAAGCCAAGTGGAGGAGCAACTCTGCTGAGAGCTCCCTGTCCTGGCTATGAGCCAGCCTCCCTCCCCTGCTGCTCCTGCTCTCTGGCCAGTCCCCCTCATCCGCTCCTCAGCTTCTCTCCCATCTGTAGGGCTGCTGGGGCCAGGGCTGAGACACTCTCTCCTTTTCCATGCCCTTGGCCCAGGCGGTCTTGCCCACCCTCACAACTCAACCTGTCACCAGCGTTCACCGTCTCATGCACCCAGCTCTGCCCGCCCTCTCTCTGGAGACTCAGGATCTGACGTGGGGTAGACATCTGCATTTGGACGTTCAAAGCCACTGCACACGGTAAACCGTCGCTCCCAAAACCTGGCCCCGTTTCAGTCTTCCACCACTACTGGCCACTCGACAACCCCCTTCCACCCCTAAACCCTGCGGACTCTTCACCCAGAATGCGTGTGTCCCAAATTCATCTCCTCTTGAGCTCCATGGCCGCCATCCTGGTAGCTCCAAGCTACCATCATGCTCTTCTCACCAGCCTAATACACTTCATCACAGCGACTGGTGCTGCGCTCTGGACAGTGCAGGCTTCAAAAGCTGGCTGAGACAAGGGCCAGGGTGCCACTGGGATTATATTGGGAATGTTTATCTTTTATTCTTATTCATTATTATTATTATTATTATTATTTGAGATAGAGTCTCATTCTGTTGCCCAGGCTGCAGTGCAGTGGCGAGATCTTGGCTCATTGCAACCTCTGCCTCCTGGGTTCAAGCGATTCTCCTGCCTTAGCTTCCTGAGTAGCTGGGATTACAGGCAGGCGCCACCATGCCTGGCTAATTTTTGCATTTTCAGTGGACACGGTGTTTTACCATGTTGGCCAGGCTGGTCTCAAATTCCTGACCTCAGGTGATTTACCTGCATCAGCCTCTCAAGGTGCTGGGATTACAGGTGTGAGCCACCATGCCCAGCCCATTTTTTACGTTTTAGGGAAAAAGTTTCACTATGTTGCCAAGGCTGATCTGAAACTCCTGGGCTCAGGCAATCCACCTGCCTCAGCCTCCCGAAGTGTTGGAATTATAGGCATGAGCCAATACACCTGGCTAGAAATGTATTTCCTTTTTTTTTTTTTTTTTTGAGATGGAGTCTCGCTCTGTTGCCCAGGCTGGAGTGCAGTGGCACGATCTCAGCTCACTGCAAGCTCCGCCTCCCGGGTTCACGCCATTCTTCTGCCTTAGCCTCCCAAGTAGCTGGGACTACAGGCACCCACCACCAGGCCCGACTAATTTTTTGTATTTTTTAGTAGAGACGGGGTTTCACCATGTTAGCCAGGATGGTCTCAATCTCTTGACCTTGTGATCTGCCCGTCTCGGCCTCCCAAAGTGCTGGGATTAAAGGCATGAGCCACTGTGCCCACCCAGAATGTTGTATTTCTTAAGCCTGGTGGTAGATACACAAGGCTTTATTTTATTTTATTTTATTTATTTGAGACGGAGTCTCACTCTGTCACCCAGGCTCGAGTGCAATGGCATGACCTTGGCTCACTGTAACCTCCGCCTCCTGGGTTTAAGTGATTCTCCTGCCTCAGCCTCCTGAGTAGTTGAGATTACAGATGCCCACCACCGTGCCTGGCTAGTTTTTGTATTTTTAGTAGAGATGGGGTTTCACCATGTTGGCCAGGCTGGTCTCGATCTCCTGACTTCATGATCTGCCCGCCTCGGCCTCCCAAAGTGCTGGGATTGCACCTCACAGGTCCAAGCAATCCTCTCACCTCAACCTCCTGAGTAGCTGGGACTATAGGCATGCACTACCACACTCAGCTAACATACATTTTTTGTAGAGATGGGGTTTTACCATGTTGCCCAGCATGGTCTTGGATTCATGGCCTCACGTGATCCTTCTGCCTCTGCCTCCCAAAGTGCTGGGACTATGGGTGTGAGCCACCATGCCTGGCCAAAAGGCTTTATTGTATTAGTCCTTATTCCTATTTGTCTTAAATATTTCACATGGAAATTTAAAACCAGACCAGGCAAAGCCTGACAGCCCGCCAGCCCTGAGGGTGACATCCGCAGCCCTTGCCACCTCCTGCCTCTGTGGCCTCATCCTGGTCCACTCACTCCCAGGCTCACTTCACGGCCACAACTTGGCCTTCCTGCAGCTTCTCAACACCAAACTCAGACTTTTGGAACTTCCTCTCCTCTCCTCTCCTCTCCTCTCCTCTCCTCTCCCCTCCCCTCCCCTCCCCTCCCCTCCTCTCCTCCCCTCCCCTCCCCTCCTCGCCTCTCCTCCCCCTTTCCTCCCCCTTTCCTCCCCCTTTCCTTCCCCTTTCCTTTCCTTTCCATCTTGCTCTGTCGCTAGGCTGGAGTGTAAAGGCGCGATCTCGGCTCATTGCAGCCTCTGCCTCCTGGGTTCCAGCGATTCTCCTGCCTCAGCCTCCCAAATAGCTGGGAGTACAGACGCCCACCAGCACGCCCAGCTAATTTTTTGTATTTTTAGTAGAGACAGTGTTTCACCATGTTAGCCAGGATGGTCTCGATCTCCTGACCTCATGATCTGCCCACCTCAGCCTTCCAAAGTGCTGGGATTACAGGCGTGAGCCACTGCACCTGGCCCCCCTTTCTTTCTTTCTCTCTTTCTTTCTCTCTCTCTCTCTCTCTCTTTCCTTCCTTCCTTCCTTCCTTCCTTCCTTCCTTTCCTTTCCTTTCCTTTCCTTTCCTTTCCTTTCCTTTCTTTCCTTTCTTTCTTACAGTCTTGCTCTGTCACGCAGGCTGGAGTGTAGTGGCACGATCTCGACCTCCGCCTCCCAGGTTCAAGCAATTCTCCTGCCTCAGCCTCCCAGGTAACTGGGATTACAGCCACCACACCTGGCTAATTTTTTTTTTTTTTTTTTTTTTTTTTTTTTGAGACGGAGTATGGCTCTGTCGCCCAGGCTGGAATGCAGTGGCGTGATCTCGGCTCACTGCAACCTCCCCATCCCAGGTTCAAGCAATTCTCCTGCCTCAGCCTCCCTAGTACCTGGGACTATAGGCTCCTGCCACCACGGCCAGCTAATTTTTGTATTTTCAGTAGAGACAGGGATTTCACCAAGTTGGCCAGGCTGGTCTCAAACTCCTGACCTCAGATGATCCACCCGCCTCGACCTCCCAAAGTGCTAGAAATACAGGCGTGAGCCACCATGCCCAGCCTAATTTTTGTATTTTTAGTAGAGACAGGGTTTCACCATGTTGGCCAAGCTGGTCTGGAACTCCTGACCTCAAGTGATCTGCCCACCTCAGCCTCCCAAAGTGCTAGGATTACAGGCGTGAGCCACTGCACCCGACCTCCTGGAGTATTCTATGCCCCACTTTCACAAAGATACACAGTTCTCCTGACCGACTCCCACTTACTACGCAAGTCTTGGCTCTGCCACTTTCTCACAGAGGCCTTTGGAGGTGCCCATCAAACCGGAGCCCCCTCCTCTGTCTCACTCCATCTTGCACTTTTCCTTCAAACTGCTTAACGCCACGCGCATCCGGCCACCTGGGATGGCCAATGCCTGCCATCCAGTGTCTCTCACCAGCTCATCCACAAGCCGGCAGAGTCCAAGGCCTGCGTCTGGCCCGCAGCTAGCATGCAGTCCATAGTAACTGAGTGAGAGCCCCAGCGAGGCAGTGGGGTGTTGAAGCCCCACCGGCCGCCACTGAGGGAGCTGGGGAGCTGAGGTTGTTCTGGAAAAGAGAAACTTCAGGGATCCACTGACCTTCACATCCTTGTGGGGAAGATGGGCACAGGTATTTGTGGAGGGTGGGAAGCCCCAGGAAGGGCAGAGGCCTGGCGTCAGCAATTCAGCAAAGGGCACACCCGTGGGTTGAGACAGGTGGCCTCTGGGTCCTCCAGCCCCCAGGGTCTGTGATTTGTCCCTGACAAAGGCCTGCTGGACATTGTGGGGAACTTGCTTGTCAGCCTGCTCCAAGTCGGGGGCATTGCTTGCTTGTTGCCGGCCAAGTGGTTGGGAGGGCCCAGCGGGGTGCAGAGGGGGAGGAATGAGCCGGTTCACCCCCCGCTGCTTCAAGCCCCTGTGGAGCCCAAAGCTTGGTCTCCAGGATTTGGCTGGACCTGAAATCAGGAACCTGGGTCCTGGCTCCAACTTGCCCTGTGATCCAGTTTCTCCTTCCCCATAGGACTGACTTCACAGAACCGGACACGTAGTAGGACTGGATGCTTACTGGATGGAAGCAAGCGTGTGACAGTATTTCTTCGAGACAGGACAGTAGCATGCCTTGTTAGTGTGCTTTGATGCCATTGCCCAGGCCCACATCCTGGCTTTACCACTCATAAGCTGTGTGACCTTGGGCAAGTTGCTGAATCTCTCTGTGCCTTGCTTTTCTTCTAAAACAGGGGTAACGGTAATTTCCTCTGAGATCATTGTGAGGATGATAGGAATCGATCAGTGTAAAGCACAGAGTAAATGCGTGCTCAGTGCTCAGATGCTCAGCCAGGATTTTTGCGATGTCAGAGGGTTGCCTGGTGAGGGAGGGGCTAGGTGTGCCACAGGCTTTCCAGGTCCGGAAGAAGGTGGGGAGGGAGACGACTTTCTTGAGTACCTACCATGTGGCATGCGTTTTTGGGACAATCCACATCAGGCCCTGCAGGTAGGCACTGCGATGTTCCTTTCACCAATGGAGATACCGAGGCTCAGAGAATCCAGTGACCTGCTAGAGCCAAGTGGGACTGAGCCTGATTCCAGCCCAGGTCTGTGTGATCCAGCGCTGCTGTTCTTGTCCACTTGCTCCCTAGTGCAGTAAATGAAGACAAACTGGGTAGGGCCCTGTGGATGAGGCCCAAGCGGGCTCTGGGATGCTGCATCTGAACTTCAGGGGAGGAAATCAAGAGGGAGCAATGTTCAGCCTTGAGTAAAATGCACCTTATCGATCACTTACTCTGGGCTGGGCACGTGGTATGCATGATCCCATTTATCCTCATTACAGTCTTAGGAAGTCTGCTCTATTATTAGCTTCTCCTAAACATGGGGCATGCAGGGACTAGAGAGGTTAAGTGCCTCGCATAAGGTCACCTGGGCACAAAGTTGTTTGGAGGCTCCAGAGCTGAAGCCGCTGCACCAGGAGGGGCGTTCCTGAGACTCATGAAGAGGAGGGAGTCAGGCCTCCCAGGGACAGGGGACTACAGGGCCTGCAGAGGGCAGTGGCAGGTGGGGACCCTGCCACAGTGTCTCCTGTGGCTCGGTCTGTCTTTGGCTCCCCTTACCCTTGGAGGGGTACAGCTCAAAGAGCCGTGGCCCTGGGCTCTTGAGTTCTCTTCCCCCCTGCAAAGCTCCACATGTTGGAGTGGAAAGCCAGTCAAATCAGACCTGAGGGCCTCAGCTGGAGTGGGGACAGACTGCTTGCTCCTCAGGGGCTGGGAAATGGAACAGTGGTGTCAATTCTGTCTATTTCTTTCTTCCTTTTTTTTTTTTTTTTTTCCTGAGACAGAGTCTTGCTCTGTTGCCCAGACTGGAGTGCAGTGGCACGATCTCGGCTCACTGCAGCCCCTGCCTCCTGGGTTCAAGTGATTTTCCTGCCTCAGCCTCCCAGGTAGCTGGGATTACAGGCACCCGCCACCATGCCTGGCTAATTTTTGTATTTTTAGTAGACACGGGGTTTCACCATGGTGGCCAGGCTGGTCTCAAACTCCTGACCTCAGGTGATCCGCCCGCCTTGGCTTCCCAAAGTGCTAGGATTACTGGTGTGAGCCACCGTGCCCAGCCAATTCTGTTTATTCCTTCTAGGGAAATCGTCCACCCTTCAGGACCTGTCCTTGGTGCGCTGAGTTATGTCCTGGGCTGTGTCCCCTGACCTCCACTGCCCTGTGCTGGCTTCCTCTGGTGGGATGTTTGCTGGAGAGCCGGCCTCCCCCTCTAGGCCCAGGAGGGCTCAGGGATGGCTGGGGCTAAGGAGACTCAGGAGCATCCCCCATCTGTCACCTGACTCCAAGCTCTGTCTGAGTGCCTTGTTTTGTACACCTTCCCATCTCTCCTGCCGGGGAGCCATGATGGCCCCCCCATCTCGCAGACAGAGGGAAGGAACTTCTGACCAGAGCATGTTAGTGGTGGAGTCAGGAGTGGAAGGGGTTCCCGGCTCCCGGTGCAGCATTCTCGGTCATCAGCAGCTGCATCTTTGTCATCACTGTTATCAACATTAGTTTTTGCACTTTAACTGCAATGTAATAATGCATGGTGGTTGTCATGTTCACAAGGCAGTGGCCTGATGAGGAAGGTACCAGTATCATCATCTCCAGTTTGCAGATGAGAAAACTGAGGTTCAAAGAGGATATGCTTGGAGGTGACAGAGCTGAGACTGAGAGCCAGGTCTTGCCACCCCAAACATATGGGTTTAACCAGTGCAATTTTTCATATCAAACGGAGGCCAAGTGCCGCAGATAGACAGTGAGGCCTGAGGGCTCAGAGCAGCAGGGTCAGAGAGCCTCAGGGGCTCAGGGTAGGTCTGGAGGGATGGGGAGAGCCTGGGGGTCCCAGGTTGAGCCGGGTGATATGGCAGGAGAAGGGTTCCCAAAGCCAGAGGCTGGGGACCAGGGTGAGCCAAGGACCTGGAACCAGTCAGACTCAAGTTAGAGTTCCAGCTTTGTCACTGCTGCTGTGTGGCCCCCAAGCTCAGCATCATCCCCCAACCCCCCGGCATCTCTGTAGCCTGCAATTCTTCAGCTGGGGAGGAGAAATAACAACCCTTCTTGTTACTGTGGTAGGTGATTAATAAATACTTGTTAAATACACAAAGGATACAGTGATGCTTCAGTGAGAGAGAGGAGGCAGCGCCTGGCATGGAGTTGGCAGAAATTCCCTGAGAGGGGCTGGAGAGAGAGGATGACTGGTTCCTCAGGTCCCCAAGGCTGAGCTCTGTGACCTCGGGCAAGTCACATCACCTCCCTGGTTGTCTCACCCAGTAACAGTCACCTCGAAGTCTGGTGATGGGATGACATGAGATGCATGACAGCCTGGCAGACTGGCACTGGCCACTGCTCCCCAGGCGTGAGCTCCCTGCTGCTGTCTAAAGGAGCAGAGTTTCAGGCAGGGCTGGAGCTGCTGCCTGGCTCCGGCAGGGCCTGGCGGAGGTGCCCCTGCAACAGCCATCATGTGTCTGGTCAGTGGCACGGGTCTCGGGAGGAGGTTTGCCCTCGAAGCCTTCCAGGTGCTGGGACCTGCCGAGGCTGCTGCAAGCTGATCAGCGTTTCTTTTTCAAAGAGGGTTGTGGGCAAGGACAGATAAGTTCGTGTCCTAAAATTGTCGGGAAAACCTAAAAGTTGACAGGGTTGGGGTGGTCTTCCTGCCTCCTCTGGACCCCCAGGAGGCAGAGTCTGCAGCCCCTCCCTAATTCCTCAGGATGGGGCAGAATGGCTGGTGTCAGTGGTGAGGCCTGAACTTCCGTCCACAGTTGTTGACTTACTGTGCCACCTTGGACACGGTGCCATGCCCTGTTCTTGGCCTCGGTTTCCCCAGCTGGCTAATGAAGTCTGGACTAGAGACCTGCAGATTTTGGATGTTTACAACACAGTAAAATTAAAAGAAAGCCAGACGCAGTGGCTCATGCCTGTGATCCCAGCATTTTGGGAGGCTGAGGCAGGAGGACAGCTTGAGGCCAGGAGTTTGAGACTAGCCTAGAAAACATAATAAGACCCCCTCTCTATAAAAAATAGTAATAATCGCCGGGCGCAGTGACTCACACCTGTAATCTCAGCACTTTGGGAGGCCAAGACGGGCGGATCACGAGGTCAGGAGATCGAGACCATCCTGGCTAACATGGTGAAAACCCATCTCTACTAAAAATAAAAAAAATCAGCCGGGTGTGGTGGCGGGCACCTGTAGTCCCAGCTACTCAGGAGAGCAAGACAGGAGAATGGCGCGAACCTGGGAGGTGGAGGTTGCAGTGAGCCAAGATCGCGCCACTGCACTCCAGCTTGGGCGACAGAGACAGAGCGAGACTCAAAAAAAAAAAAAAAAAAGTAATATTTTTTATTTTTATTTATTTATTTTTTGAGACAGAGTTTCACTCTTGTTGCCCAGGCTGGAGTGCAATGACACAATCTCAGCTCACTGTAACCTCCACCTCCCAGGTTCAAGTGGTCCTCCTGCCTCAGCCTCCCGAGTAGCTGGGATTACAGGCACCCACCACCACGCCTGGCTAGTTTTGTATTTTTAGTAGAAACGGGTTTCTCCATGTTGGTCAGGCTGGTCTCAAACTCCTGACCTCAGGTGATTCGCCTGCCTTGGCCTCCCAAAGTGCTGGGATTACAGGCGTGAGCCACCGCGCCTGGCCAATAATAAATTTTTAAAAATTAAAAGTCTGGTAACTGGTGTAGCACTGTCACTTCTTCATTTTGCCAAGAAAAGACATTAACATTTTAAAAGCAGTCAGCATCTCCTGTGACCATCACTTTCTAAAAAAATGTTTGCAACTGAAAGAGTCCCAGGATATAAAGGACAGCAGTACCATTGATGTTTTTTTTGAGATGGAGTCTTGCTCTGTTGCCCAGGCTGGAGTGCAGTGGTGTGATCTTGGCTGACTGCAACCTCTGCCTGCTGGGTTCAAGCAATTCTCATGCCTCAGCCTCCCGAGGAGCTGGGATTACAGGCGTGTGCCACCATGCCCAGCTAATTTTTTTGTATTTTTTGTAGAGATGGGGTTTTGCCATGTTGCTCAGGCTGGTCTTGAACTCCTGGCCTCAAGAGATCCGCCTGCCTCTGCCTCCCAAAGTGCTGGGGTTACAGGCGTGAACCACCGCGCCTGGCCCATTGATCCTTCTTAGGCTCATTTTGCCATGGGCTAGTGGCCCACACTGGGGGTTTCAGAAACCTCAGGCCCCACTTCACCAATCCCTCTGGTTCTATCATTTATATGTCAAGCTCTGTGACCTTCAAAAAAGCTGGGGAGGATGAGTAGTCCCTTAATTGGAGGAGGACCTGACCCCAGGGAGAGGAAGAACTTGTTCAAGGTCACATGCAGGGCCGTGGCAGGGGGCCTCCCACAAAAGTAGTTTAATCATAGGGATAAAGCAGACACCTAAACAACCAGGGCTCTTTTTTATTTTATTATTTATTTATTTATTTATTTTGAGACGGAGTCTCACTGTGTCACCCAGCCTAGAGTGCAGTGGCTTAATCTCGGCTCACTGCAACCTCCGCCTCCCAAGTTCAAGCAATTCTCCTGCCTCAGCCTCCCTAGTAGCTGGGATTACAGGCGCCCACCACCATGCCTGGCTAATTTTTTTGAATTTTTAGTAGAGACAGAGTTTCACCAAGTTGGCCAGGCTGGTCTTGAACTCCTGGCCTCGAGGGATCTGCCCGGCCTCCCAAAGTGCTGGGATTACAGGTGCGAGTCACCGCGCCCAGCAGGGCTCTTTTTAAAAAAAATATCACTAGTCAGAGGAGGATGGTACTGAATTGTCAAGGCCTTTTGACCATCTCCTGCCATCGTCAGCCTTCCCCAGGAAGCCCCATGTGACAAGGAAGAGAAAACCTGGCCATCTCCTCGTGGTTGTCACATGAGAACACAATGCCCAGCTCATACCCTTCACTTTTTGGCCAGGCCTTGCACAGGTCAGCCTCGAATTAGCAGCGGAACCTCTCTCTCTTGCTAAAATGGTCTGTGGTGGCAGCAGCATGCACTTATTTGATCGAGTCACTGCAGACCAAGGGTTTTCAGGGGGATGGGGTGTCCCAGGGGCTGCTGCATGGGGAAGGGTGCCAGGTCTGAGGAGTGCCAGGGAAGCAGCTTTCCTGCTAAGCTCCAGGATGTGCTGGGGGCACTGGGAACCCAAGACAGGACCCAGCACATAGCAAAAGCTCAGGATACCTGCTGTAAGCTGTCGGGGAGGTGTCAGGGTGAGGGGTAAACTATGTCCCCATCGGGCTGCACTGTGGAGCCCAGTGGGCTGGAGGGGCTGAGGAGTGAGTGTTGCCGTTGGGGCTGGGGATTGTGGAAGCTCAGGGTTGACCCTGGGCACTCGCTAATGGGGAGGGGTGGGCACTGCTGGCAAGGGGACGCCCAATCTCTGTAGCCATCAGGGGATCGGCTCCCTTAACCCCAAGGCCCCTCCCATGAAGACATCTCATCTGCAGCACCAGGTGAACTCACCAGGTCAGGAGCCAATCCCACCGGGCAAAGAACCAGGGATGCCCTGGAACTCTGGGCTTGTGTTTGGCCTTGGGCAGGGGCCCCCACCCTCTCTGGAACTCAGTGACCTCACCTGTTGAAGGCCTGGGCCGCCACACCCTGTCCCCTCTGCCTCTATCCTACACACCTGTGGATGGTGGTCCAGTTTGGACTGGCTGATTTCTTCCCTGCCTTTGCCCCAAAACCCACCCCAGCCCCCTCCAGGGAGGAAGTGGATGAGGAACCCAGGGGTGGGGGTGAGGCCTTGTTCAGGGCTGGCCCACCTGGCCCCACTCTGGGACTCTTAGCAAGTCCTTCCTATCTCTGGATTTCCTTGGCCTCAGACATAAAATGAGGGTCCTGAACTCGGTGACCCTATGCTCCTGTCCTGACAGTCCGCGGTGCTCCTGGAGCCATTTGAGGCAGTGGGACAGAACAGGGGGAATATGTTTAGCAAAGAAAGGCCTCCCTGAAAACTCTATTTATAGAGCAGAAGGTGTGCCTGGTCCCAGAACCCCAAGGTTTCCATCTGGAGCCCTGGCTGCTGGAATGCTGCGGGAGGGGGCAAAGAGGGTCTGAGCCTCCAGCTCTGAAAGGCCAGCCTTGCATTACAGGCCATGCCTGCATGACCTGTTAGGTCTCCAGCATGATATCTCATTGGCCCATTTTCTCTTTTTTTTTTTGAGGCGGAGCCTCACTTTGTTGCCCAGGCTGGAGTGCAGTGGCACGATCTTGGCTCACTGCAACCTACGCCTCCCAGGTTCAAGCGATCCTCCTGCCTCAGCCCCCCTAGTAGCTGGGATTACAGGCATATGCCACCATGCCTGGCCTAATTTGTGTGTTTTTGTTTTTTGGTTTTTTTTTTGAGATGGAGTCTCGCTCTGTCGCCTAGGCTGGAGTGTAGTGGCCGGATCTCAGCTCACTGCAAGCTCCGCCTGCCGGGTTTACGCTATTCTCCTGCCTCAGCCTCCTGAGTAGCTGGGACTACAGGCGCCCGCCACCACACCTGGCTAGTTTTTTTTGTTTTTGTTTTTGTTTTTGTTTTTTTTTTTGAGACGGGGTCTCGCTCTGTCACCCAGGCTGGAGTGCAGTGGCCGGATCTCAGCTCACTGCAAGCTCCGCCTCCCGGGTTCACGCCATTCTCCTGCCTCAGCCTCCCGAGTAGCTGGGACTACAGGCGCCCGCCACCTCGCCCGGCTAGTTTTTTTGTATTTTTTAGTAGAGACGGGGTTTCACCGTGTTAGCCAGGATGGTCTCGATCTCCTGACCTTGTGATCCACCCGTCTCGGCCTCCCAAAGTGCTGGGATTACAGGCTTGAGCCACCGCGCCCGGCCTAGTTTTTTGTATTTTTTAGTAGAGACGGGGTTTCTCCGTGTTAGCCAGGATGGTCTCCATCTCCTGACCTCGTGATCGGCCCGTCTCGGCCTCCCAAAGTGCTGAGATTATAGGCGTGAGCCACCGCGCCCAGCCCTAATTTGTGTATTTTTTTTTTTTTTTTTTTTGAGACGGAGTCTCGCTCTGTCGCCCAGGCTGGAGTGCAGTGGCTGGATCTCAGCTCACTGCAAGCTCTGCCTCCCAGGTTTACGCCATTCTCCTGCCTCAGCCTCCCGAGTAGCTGGGATTACAGGCGCCTGCCACCTCGCCCGGCTAATTTTTTGTATTTTTTAGTAGAGAAGGGCTTTCACTGTGTTAGCCAGGATGGTCTCGATCTCCCGACCTCGTGATCCGCCCGTCTCGGCCTCCCAAAGTGCTGGGATTACAGGCTTGAGCCACCGCGCCCGGCAATTTGTGTATTTTTATAGAGACGGGGTTTCTCCATGTTGGTCAGACTGGCCTCAAACTCCCAACCTCAGGTGATCCACCCACCTCAGCCTCCCAAAGTGCTGGGATGACAGGTGTGAGCCACCGCACCCGGCCAGCCCCATTTTCAAGATGAGGAAACTGAGTTTCAGAGTAGTCAGTAGCTCGCCCAAGTCACACAGTGGATCTAGGACTTCAACCCAGGACTGTAGGAGCCAGGGAGCTCTTTGGGAACAAAGGGAATAGGGAGAAGAACTCGGAGTCAGGGTGGGTGACCGCGGGGGAGGAGGTGGGGGCAGGGCTCACTCTCCCTGGGCCCGGAGAGGGAGTTTCTCTTGGGAAGAGGCAGGCTCTGAGGCTGTTGATCTCTAAATTATAGCGTTGGCGCGTACCGGTTGCTGCAGCAACCGAGTTGTCCTGAACCGGGGAAGTGTATAAACATTGCCACAGATGCACAATTAGATCAGGAAGAAGAATAGAACAGAAAATAGAAACTTCCAGCCTTATGTAATTCTGGGCCAAAATGTTATTGGGAACCCAGGCCCAGTCCTGGCCCTGCCAGCTGCTGGGGGCAGGGTAGCACCATGTCTTCCCTGGGGACCCAGTGGCAGGGAGGGGTGGAGAGAGGGTCTGTCCTCTACGGCCCGAGGCACATCCCGCCACCCAGTGCGGTGAGGGGCCTCTTCTGCTGCAACAGCTGGGGATGCTTGACAGGCAAATCCTGCCTATCACCAGCTCCTGGGAAGTGTGGGAAGGCAAGCAGGAGGGTGATGGCTTTACCCCAGCGCCTGCTGTCCCCGTAGGTCCCATGAGGTAGGGAGTTTTGGTGCCCATGTTACAGGTGAAGACGTGGAAGCTCCGAGAGGTGAACTGAGTGTGTCCTCCCCTCCCACTCCCTGTCTCCCCGCCATCAACTCATTCATGTTGGTGCCACGCAAGTTTGTATCCACTGCCAGCTTTGTGGCTGGCAGCTGGCTTTCCCTCTCTGAGCCACCCGGGACATGGGAATAGCGATGTCTACAGAGGAGTCAAAGCTGGGGACTCCCCCTTCCTCCACGGGGCACTGGGCAGGAATTTGGGCTCAAGGACTCAAAGCAGCACTGGGAGGGAAGAGTCTAAGAAAGTAGCTCAGACCCAGGTGGGGCTGCGGGTTCCAGTAGAACTTTCTTTTTCTTTTTTTTTTTTTTTTTTTTTGTTGAGACAGAGTCTCGCTTTGTCGCCCAGACTGGAGTGCAGTGGCCGGATCTCAGCTCACTGCAAGCTCCGCCTCCCGGGTTCACGCCATTCTCCTGCCTCAGCCTCCCTAGTAGCTGGGACTACAGACGCCCGCCACCTCGCCCGGCTAGGTTTTTTTGTATTTTTTAGTAGAGACGGGGTTTCACCGTGTTAGCCAGGATGGTCTCGATCTCCTGACCTTGTGATCCGCCCATCTCGGCCTCCCAAAGTGCTGGGATTACAGGCTTGAGCCACCGCGCCCAGCAGAACTTTCTTTTTCTTTTTCTTTTTTCTTTTTTTCTTTTTTTGACATGGGGTCTTGCTCTGTGGCCCAGGCTGGAGTTCAGTGGGATGATTACAGCTCACTGCAGCCTTGACCCCCTGGGCTCAATAGATCCTCCTGCCTTAGCCTCCCAAGTAGCTGATGCCACAGGCATGCACCACGATGCCTGGCTAATTTTCTTATTTTTTGTAGAGATGGGGTCTCACTCTGTTGCCCACGCTGGTCTCAAACTTCTGGCACAAACAATCCTTGCATCTCGGCCTCCCAAAATGCTGAGATCACAGGCATGAACCCCTGTGTCCGGCCAGAAATTTCTCAGTGCTAGAACTCTCCTATATGTCTTCTCTGTCCAGTGTGGTGTGGTGGCCATTGACCATATGTGACTCCTGATCACTTAAAATGTGGCTCATGCAAGGAAGGAGCTATACTTAATATTTTATTTAGTTTTAATTAAATGTAAAGAGCCACAGGTGGCCAGTGTCTATCTTACAGGAGGATGTCCAGCCCCCAAGAAGCCCAAAAGTCCATAGATGGAATCCAGGGAGGGGAGCGGGCCCAGAGCCTCCGTGGCTCCCTATGCTCAGGGCAAGCAGGACAGAGGGACAGGGAGGAACTGAGATGGGCCTCAGGAAGCTTCCAGAACAGTGAGCATAGGAGGGCCGGAGGGGCAGTGTTGAGGGGCAGGGACTAGGACCTGGATCCTTGTGGCTTTAGCTTCCTGGTCTGTGGACCCCTATCTCTAAGCTGGGTCGGACTCAGGGGCACTGGCTCAGACCCTGTCATCAGAACCCCCTCCGTTGCCACCCTCCGCCTGCTGCGGCAGAGGAAGTCTTAGGTCCTGGTCCAGGCTCACCTGCTTCTGAGAGTCTAGGGGCTGAGTCTGGGTGGCCCTGAGGAGGCCCCTTGCTCCCCAGCATTTCACCTGTCTGGCTTCTCCTCCGCAGGCCCTGCGTCTTCCCAGGTGACCACGCCGGCTTCAGGACATGCACGGACACAGCCGCAACGGCCAGGCCCACGTGCCCCGGCGGAAACGCCGCAACCGCTTTGTCAAGAAGAACGGCCAATGCAATGTGTACTTCGCCAACCTGAGCAACAAGTCGCAGCGCTACATGGCGGACATCTTCACCACCTGCGTGGACACGCGCTGGCGCTACATGCTCATGATCTTCTCCGCGGCCTTCCTTGTTTCCTGGCTCTTTTTTGGCCTCCTCTTCTGGTGTATCGCCTTCTTCCACGGTGACCTGGAGGCCAGCCCAGGGGTGCCCGGGGCGGGCGGGCCGGCGGCGGGCAGTGGCGGGGCAGCCCCGGCGGCCCCCAAGCCCTGCATCATGCACGTGAACGGCTTCCTGGGTGCCTTCCTGTTCTCGGTGGAGACGCAGACGACCATCGGCTACGGGTTCCGGTGCGTGACGGAGGAGTGCCCACTGGCAGTCATCGCTGTGGTGGTCCAGTCCATCGTGGGCTGCGTCATCGACTCCTTCATGATCGGCACCATCATGGCCAAGATGGCGCGGCCCAAGAAGCGGGCACAGACGCTGCTGTTCAGCCACCATGCGGTCATCTCGGTGCGCGACGGCAAGCTCTGCCTCATGTGGCGCGTGGGTAACCTACGCAAGAGCCACATTGTGGAGGCCCACGTGCGGGCCCAGCTCATCAAGCCCTACATGACCCAGGAGGGTGAGTACCTGCCCCTGGACCAGCGGGACCTCAACGTGGGCTATGACATCGGCCTGGACCGCATCTTCCTGGTGTCGCCCATCATCATTGTCCACGAGATCGATGAGGACAGCCCGCTCTATGGCATGGGCAAGGAGGAGCTGGAGTCAGAGGACTTCGAGATCGTGGTCATCCTGGAGGGCATGGTGGAGGCCACGGCCATGACCACCCAGGCCCGCAGCTCCTACCTGGCCAGCGAGATCCTGTGGGGCCACCGCTTTGAGCCCGTGGTCTTTGAGGAGAAGAGCCACTACAAGGTGGACTACTCGCGTTTTCACAAGACCTACGAGGTGGCCGGCACACCCTGCTGCTCGGCCCGGGAGCTGCAGGAGAGTAAGATCACCGTGCTGCCCGCCCCGCCGCCCCCTCCCAGTGCCTTCTGCTATGAGAACGAGCTGGCCCTCATGAGCCAGGAGGAAGAGGAGATGGAGGAGGAGGCGGCTGCGGCGGCCGCAGTGGCCGCAGGCCTGGGCCTGGAGGCCGGCTCCAAGGAGGAGGCGGGCATCATCCGGATGCTGGAGTTCGGCAGCCACCTGGACCTGGAGCGCATGCAGGCTTCCCTCCCGCTGGACAACATCTCCTACCGCAGGGAGTCTGCTATCTGACCTCCAGGCCCGGCCCTCACCACTGCCCACAAGAGCCTCTGCCGGGGGTAGGATGCCAGGACACCCCCTCCCACACTCAGGACAGAGCCAACCGTGGCTCCGTGGACCTTCTGGAGGAAGGTGGGGGTTTCAAAGACTGGGGGACCCCTTCCTCCTGACTCCAGCACCCTGGCCTGGGAAGAGCTCGGCCCAATCAGCCTGGGTTCCCCCAGCACCTACTCCTGGTGGCTCTGGGTCCCCGGATCCACCACCCTTCCCCCACTGACTCTTCAAGGACGTGCCCTCTTTGCTCTCAGAACCTTGGGGAAGGTGACTGGACTGCTGGGTGGGAGACATCTCGGGGTTTCAGGGTGGGCAGGGGGTTAGTTTGGGGAGGGGGGTGCGTTTCTTTTGCATGACTGTGGCCTGTTGCTCATGACTTTCTTTTGTAAATATCTATAAATGGAGACAGATGGAGACACCAAATTCACCTTCTGCCGTTTTTACCTGCCAGACAAGGAGATATGGTCCCTCTCTGTGCACCCTTCCCCACCCTGCCCATCAAGCCTAGCCCCTTCCCCTGCCCAGCTGGCTGGCCCCTTGAGGCCTGCAAAGCCAGCCACCTTGGCCCTTGGATGGTGTTGAGTTTGGGTGCAGAGGAGGGACTCTGAGGGGTGGGATGAGGGAGCATCCCTCCCTCCCTGCAGTCCCTCCGGCCCCGGGGCCCAGCCCAGATTGACAATAGAGTTTGTAACTATATATATATATACACATTTGAGACGGAGTTTGTAACCATATATATATATTTGAGACGGAGTTTCGCTCTTGTTGCCCAGGCTGGAGTGTAACGGAGCAATCTCGGCTCACTGCAACCTCCGCCTCCCGGCTTCAAGCGATTTTCCTGCCTCAGCCTCCTGAGTAGCTGAGATTACAGGCATGACCCACCACACTCAGCTAATTTTTGTATTTTTAGTAAAGATGGGTTTCACCATGTTGGCCAGGCTGGTCTCGAACTCCTGACCTCAGGTGATTCACCCACCTTGGCCTCCCAAAGTGTTAGGATTATAAGCGTGAGTCACCGCACCCGGCCATAACTATATATTTTTAATAAAGTATATGGTCCATTGGGGTTGGCTGGTTGAAGATGGAGGGGTGAGAAGGAGAGACAGTGAGCAAGCACACATGTAATTGTGCCTGTGTGTCATGTGTGTGCCTGTGTAGTATGTGTGCCTATGTGTTAGGTGTGTGCCTGTGTGTGTCATGTGTGTGCCTGTGTAGTATGTGTGCCTGTGTGTTATGTGTGTGCCTGTGTAGTATGTGTGCCTGTGTGTGCCTGTGTGTTATGTGTGTGCCTGTGTGTTATGTGTGTGCCTGTGTGTTAGGTGTGTGCCTGTGTGTTATGTGTGTGCCTGTGTTATGTGTGTGCCTGTGTGTTAGGTGTGTGCCTGTGTAGTATGTGTGCCTGTATGTGCCTGTGTGTGTCATGTGTGTGCCTGTGTAGTATGTGTGCCTGTGTGTGCCTGTGTGTTAGGTGTGTGCCTGTGTAGTATGTGTGCCTGTGTGTTATGTGTGTGCCTGTGTAGTATGTGTGCCTGTGTGTGCCTGTGTGTTATGTGTGTGCCTGTGTGTTATGTGTGTGCCTGTGTGTTAGGTGTGTGCCTGTGTGTTATGTGTGTGCCTGTGTTATGTGTGTGCCTGTGTGTTATGTGTGTGCCTGTGTTATGTGTGTGCCTGTGTGTTAGGTGTGTGCCTGTGTAGTATGTGTGCCTGTGTGTGCCTGTGTTATGTGTGTGCCTGTGTTATGTGTGTGCCTGTGTGTTAGGTGTGTGCCTGTGTTATGTGTGTGCCTGTGTGTTAGGTGTGTGCCTGTGTGTTATGTGTGTGCCTGTGTTATGTGTGTGCCTGTGTGTTATGTGTGTGCCTGTGTGTTAGGTGTGTGCCTGTGTAGTATGTGTGCCTGCGTGTGTCTGTGTTATGTGTGTGCCTGTGTAGTATGTGTGCCTGTATGTGCCTGTGTGTTAGGTGTGTGCCTGTATAATATGTGTGCCTGTGTAGTATGTGTGCCTGTGTGTGTTATGTGTGTGCCTGTGTAGTATGTGTGCCTGTGTAGTATGTGTGCCTGTGTGTGTTATGTGTGTGCCTGTGTAGTATGTGTGCCTGTGTAGTATGTGTGCCTGTGTGTGTTATGTGTGTGCCTGTGTAGTATGTGTGCCTGTGTAGTATGTGTGCCTGCATGTGTCTGTTAGGTGCGTGCCTGTGTAGTATGTGTACCTGTGTAGTATGTGTACCTGTGTAGTATATGTGCCTGTGTGTATGTGTGTGCCTGTATTATGCATGTGCCGGTGTAGTATGTGTGCCTGCAAGTGTCTGTGTGTTATGTGTGTGCCTGTGTGTTAGGTGTGTGCCTGTGTAGTATGTGTGCCTGTGTGTGCCTGTGTGTTACGTGTGTGCCTGTGTGTTAGGTGTGTGCCTGTGTAGTATGTGTGCCTGCATGTGTCTGTGTGTGTGGCCCTTTCTGAGTGACTGACCCTTGGAGGGAACTTTATCACCTGCCATTCTCCTTCCTGCGAGTCAATAGAAGGATCTGGAGTTGGCATCAAAGAACCAAAAGCTTTGATGTCAGAGCTTTGTTACCTAATAGCTGTGTGACTGTCAGTTCTTGGCCTCGGTTTCATCTTCTGCAGAATGGGATTAACCATCCCTCCCGCCCGCGATAATGGGCAGGATAGCCCTGTGTGGATGTCAGCCAACCCTTCCTAACTCAGGTGGAAGGGGGAAGGGCCCACCCGATCCACACCTCCCTACATATATGCAGATCCATACACCGCTGGTAGAGCTGGTGGCAGGACACTGATGGGAAGGGCCCAGGGGCCGGGAAACCTGGTCACAGACTTGACCAAGACAGGCTTGGTCTCTGCTCTCTGTGGGACCTTGGGTAAGTCCCTTCCCTTCTCTGGCTTCGGTTAGCCTATGCTATGTAACCAGTCAGCGCAAAACGGAGAGCAATGATGCATCCTCTGTTAGGGTCCTGTGGGTGGGCTGGGGTTCCTAGCTGATTTCTCCTGGGCTCACCCGGCAGCTGTGCTCAGCTGGACCGTCAGTGGGCCTGGAAGACCCCCGAAGAACATGTCGGCAGCTGGTCTGACTGCTTTCTGGGGGGCTTTGGTTCTCCTCCAATAGGCTACATCACATTCCTTCATGGTGACTCCGGGCAGCAACCTAAGAGGGCGAAGGTAGAAGCTGCAAGGTTTCTGGAGGCCTAGCCTTGAACTTGGATAACACCGCTTCCACTGCAGTCTATCGGGCAGAGTCCAGGTCACAAGGCCAGCCCAGGTTCAAAGGGTGGGAAATTAGACTCCACCTTTTGAGAAGGAGGCAAAGTCACATTGCCAAGGACATGCGGAGCAGGAGGGAGCTGTGGCCCTAGTTGGTCATCTATCCCAGAACCTTGGAGTTTGAGGGTTCCTCCCACCCGACCTCTATTCTACAGGCCGACTGTGTGCCTTGGGCTGTAAGGAAGCAGAAGGCACCCTTCTGGGTCCCAGGGATCTTCCATACAAAGGTGCCAGCTGCCTCGAGAAACAGGGAAGCAGCCGGCAAGCTTGCCTTGTGAATGACCACGTCTCACCAGCCCCAGCAGTATAGCTGCCGTTTGGGTGAATCACTGTGCACCCCGTATGCTGCGCTGCTGCAGAAGGAAACTGGAGACCTCTTTCCTGGAGACGGAGCCTCGTTCGGGATCCAAGCCTCCCAACAGATAACTCATAATGTCTCTGATTTGCATAACACCTTTCACGTCCTTGGGTTCATTGAACTCTTACGAAACTCCAAGAGGAAGCCAGGACAAGGATTATGGCCTCCTTTTACTGATGAGGAAATAAATGGTGGCCCAGAGAACCAGGGAACTGGCTGGAAACAAAGTGAGGACAGTCAGAGGCCCGGGACCCTGCTTTTCCTTCACTCCATCCTCTCCCAGGTGGGGGCTCAATGAGGGGGAGAGGCTGCTTCCTTTCCTCTTCTGCCCCTTCTCAGATTTCCCAGAGTGCACCTGTGGTCTTTGGGGGCCCCCCTGGAAGAGCCTGTGGGGGCCGCTCAGCAAGAAAGAAATTCACATTCTGGAAGGACCCCTGGTCCTCTTCTGTCAGCTGAGTACCCCAGGGTCTCACTCCTGACCCTGGAGGCTCATGAGAGATGTCCCGCTATCCAGCCCCGCAGGCCCTGGGTGGGTCTCGCCAGGTCTCCCCGGTCCTCCCTCCACATCCCCAGGATGCCACGGCTCCCGGGCTACGAGCAGTAACTGAAGAGGACTCAGGCTCAGGTGCTCCCAGACTCAGAAGCCTCCACCTGGAGCACGTCTTCGGGGATGTCCACCCTCCTCTAAGATATGCGAGAGGCCTGGATGCAGGGTGAGGAAGGGGTACATGTGGGGTTACCTCAAAGAGGGCCCGTCATCCACCATCCAGAGCAACATGGGGCGTTCCAAGGTCCCTCCAGGCCCTTCACCAGCTTGCGGCTTGCTCATATGCTTGTGGTAGTTGCTCTTTTTGGAGGGGCCTGGTCTCTCTGGTCACATGCAAGGTGACCTGTGGCAGGGTCACACAGAAGAGGCAAGTGAAAGCCCAAAGCCAGGACTTCTGGAGTGCCAAAGGTCAGCTCCAGTGTGGGCACTGGGGGAGAGGGCCATGAGGTGCCGAGAGCCCGCAGCTGCAGGGAGGCTCCCAGGCCTGGCTGCACTGCAAACTCCTGCTGGCTCAGCTCTGCTTGGGGCTGACTCACCTTCCCTCTCCCACCTGTTCCCCTTTCACAGCCCTCCCACCTGCCTCCCTCCTCGTGCAGCTCCTCTGATCTCTCACTCCACTCCGGCTCCTGCGGCACTGACATGGGGGGATTGCTGCGTCTGGGGGTGTAAGAACCTTAGATGTCACGGAGCCTAGAATTGCGCACACGGGCGGGCTGAAGGAGCCGTAAAGTGCTGCCAAGCCCTCCTCATGCCACACCAGCTTCCCTGCAGAGCCAGGGTAGGGAGACCCCCTCTGCCCTGCCCTCCCCTCTCTTCCCCACTTCGGTCACAGCCTCTGGGGGAGCAGGAGTGGTGGGCGGGATGGAGAGAATGACGAGGGTATCATGCATGCAGAAGAAAAGGAGGAAGACAGGGAGGGAGGAAGAGGAAGAGAAAGAAAAGGAGGAAGACAGGGAGGGAGGAAGAGGAGGAAAGGGAGGCAGACAGATAGGGAGGAAGAGGGCGGGTCTAATGGGAGCAGAAAATCCCACCCTCATCTGGCCACGCCTGCCGGCCTGCCTGGAATCCCACAGCTGAGACCTAATCCTTGTAGATTCACCATGGCTTCCTTCCCACCAGCTTCTGGAAGATTTATCTTCTTTATGAACTCAAATAGCTCATAGAAGAATAGAGAAGAACTTAGGAGGCATCCAACTCAGCTATTTCACCTCATCGCGTTCACCCCCATCTTTGTTAGACCCCACGACCGCAATCAGAGGACTGCTTCCTGCGTCTGGCTTTTCTCATTGCAGTTTTTTCCAGGTATTGACTTTTCTGGGTATTGATGGATTCTACATCTTTTCAATTTTTTTTTTTTTTTTTTTGAGATGGAGTCTCACTGTGTTGCCCAGGCTGGAGTGCAATGGTGTAATCTCGGCTCACCACAACCTCCACCTCCTGGGTTCAAGAGATTCTCCTGACCAGGCATAGTGTCTCATGCCTGTAATCCTAGGACTTTGGGAAGCCGAGGCGGGCAGATCACCTGAGGTTGGGAGTTCAAGACCAGCCTGACCAACATGGAGAAACCCTGTCTCTACTAAAAATACAAAATTAGCCGGGCATGGTGGCACATGCCTGTAATATCAGCTACTAGGGAGGCTGAGGCAGGAGAATCACTTGAACCCGGGGGGTCGGAGGTTGCAGTGAGCCGAGATCGCGCCATTGTACTCCAGCCTGGGCAACAAGAGTGAAACACCATCTCAAAAAGAAAAAAAAAAAAAAAGAGATTCTCCTGCCTCAGCCTCCCAAGTAGTTGGGATTACAGGTGCACACCACCATGCCTGGCTAATTTTTTTGTATTTTTAGTACAGATAGAGTTATGTCGACCAGGCAAGTCTCGAACTCCTGACCTTGTGATCTGCCCTCCTCAGCCTCGCAAAGTAGTGGGATTGGAGACGTGAGCCACTGCGCCCAGCCTTCAGTTTTTAATGACTATAGAATGTTCATCAAATTGTACAGGATCAAAAATTATAGACCATTATGGATCATCAAGGCAACCCCTCATTTACAGAAACAGAAACTGAGACCTGGAGCAACGCAGTGATGAACATCTTTGTTCACTGTTTTTTCTTCTTGTGCCTGTTTGCATAAGCTGAGTACAAGTTTCAAAAGCTAACAGTTCTGGGCTCTGTGTGGCAGACTGTAGAAATGCACCCTTCACTCAAGCCTGTAATCCCAGCACTTTGGGAGGCCGAGATGGGCAGATTTCGAGGTCAGGAGATCGAGACCATCCTGGCTAACATGGTGAAACCCCGTCTCTACTAAAAAAAATACAAAAAGCTAGCTGGGCGTGGTGGCAGGCACCTGTAGTCCCAGCTACTTGGGCAGCTGAGGCAGGAGAATGGCATAAACCCGGGAGGCGGAGCTTGCAGTGAGCTGAGATCCGGCCACTGCACTCCAGCCTGGGCAACAGAGCGAGACTCTGTCTCAAAAAAAAAAAAAAAAAGAAAAGAAAAGAAATGCACCCTTCAGTCTTCGAATCTTTCTACAAGGACAATGTAGACCTGGGTCCCAGGAATTGGAAAGTGAAGGAGCTTTAAATCCAATATCCTGGCCGGGCATGGTGACTCACACCTGTGATCCCAGCACTTCAGGAGGCCGAGGCGTGTGAATCACGAGGTCAGGAGTTCAAGACCAGCCTGGCCAACATGACGAAACCCTGTCTCTACTGAAAATACAAAAATTAGCCGGGCGTGGTGGCGTGGGCCTGTAATCCCAGCTACTCAGGAGGCTGAGACACGAGAATCACTTGAACCTAAGAGGCAGAGGTTGCAGTGAGCTGAGATCATGCCACTGCACTCCAGCCTGGGCAACAGAGTGAGACTCGGTCTCAAAAAAAAAAAAAAAAAAAAGAGGAGCTGGGACCTGATGACCTCCAGGGTCCTGATGTGCCTGACCACCTAGAATTTTGTTCCTGTGACCTTCAGAAGCTGGCAGGATGTCTGGGGAAGAAGTGAGGACAGACAGAATGGGCACTTGGCAAAATTGGCCAAGCCTAGTTCTGCCCCTCCCCCAATCACTGGCCACCCCTTACTCCACTTACTGCCTGGAACCTGGCAGGACATTCCTCACACAGCCCTGTGGGAATCCCACAGCCAGAAGCAAGTGCCTGGATCCTGGTCCTGAGCTCACACGCCGGCCCCACCCACTACAGATTCTAAAGGGCATCTCCAGGTCACACAGTGAATACCTGTTGAGCACCTTCTGTGAGTAAGGAAGGCCCTGTTTTAGCAGAAAGCATTCAGCACTGAACCAAACCGACAAAGATGGAGCTGGGACCTGGGCCCCCACCCTTCAGCCCTGGGCTGAGTCCTGAAGCTGGCCTCTGGCCTGGGCCCTGCCACCAACGCCAGGTGGGACCATGGGCAAACACCTGCCACTAGCTGCTCAGGCTTGGGACAGCAGCCAGGGCTCCTTGGTCATGGTTGCTGGAGCTGTCTGCTGCAGTTGCAAGGGCTTTGTAACGGGGCAGGTAAGCCAGAGCCCCTGCTGGGTGGAGGTTGCTGTCAGCTCTCACAGTACCCACAGCGAGAAGGAGGCCAAGGAGAGACCCTTGGTTGTCCCTAGTTCAGAGGAAGAGAGGGGACGGGAGGGGAATTAGAGACATCACACAGGGGCACAGCCACAGAGCCCTATCCAGAGCCAGGCTCCTGACCCCCTGCCTGTCACCAGGGTTACCTTCTGGGATGTGGCCCCTTGGGATGAGGGTCTGGAGGCCAGCACCTGCCCGTCTGGCCTCCTGGGGCTCCTGCTAAGCAGGGCAGAGGCTCAGCTCACTGTCCTCCCCTTGCCATCCCTGGAACCTCCCCCAGGCCTATCTGAGCCCCTCCTGCCTCACCTCCCCCTGGGGCCTCTGTCTACACCTGGTGCAGGGCCTAAGGGTGAGTGCACACAGGCAGGAAGGGTTCAGGGAGAGGCGACAGAGCTGTGAGGATGGAAGGGATATTACACACTGATGTGGGAGGAGGTGACAGGGACAGGCTGTGACAGAAATGAGGAGGGAGAGGAGAAACACAGAAGAGACACTGAGAGAGTCAGAGACAGAGAAAGACGGAGAGACAAGGGCTGGGAGAGGGAGGCCTACTGAGAACCAGGGGCCAAGAGTGAGTCCGAGGGAGGCAGAAGAGAACACGAAACAGATCAAGTGGAGTTCCAGCAGAGGAGGCACTGGCTTGTGGATCCGGAGACACCACACTGAGTCACAGGTGGACAGCAACAGTTGTCGGGGCACAGAGGGAGGGGAAATGATGGCCTCCCACCCCCTACAAGGCCTGGCATGTCTGTGGGGAAGCAGCTGGGCGCTCAAGGACCCCAGGATGGCAAAACCCTAGGTCCGCATGCAGCCAGGCAGAGAGGAAGGTGGGCGTTAGAGAAAAGGAGCTGGGGCTGAAGAAGGGATGGCCCCAGCAGAATGCCGGGGGGCGCTGAGTGGTGGGGGAGCTGCACGGGAAAGCCAGAGGAGGCTAAGGAGATGCAGAGACCAAGGCAGCCCAGCAACTACGGCAGTGGCTGGAGCTCCTGCTGAGGCCTTGGCCTCCAAAACCCAAATCGGAGAGAGGAAGGCCAGGCACGGCGGCTCATGCCTGTAATCCCAGCACTTTGGGAGGCTGAGGTGGGTGGATCACCTGAGGTTGGGAGTTTGAAACCATCCTGGCCAACATGGTGAAACCCCGTCTCTACTAAAAACACAAAAAATTAGCCAGGTGTGATGGCAGGCGCCTATAATTCCAGCTACTCGGGAGGCTGAGGCAGAATTGTTTGAACCTGGGAGGCAGTTTGCAGTGAGCCGAGACTGCACCATTGCACTCCAGCCTGGGCAACAGAGTGAGACTCTGTCTCAAAAAAAAAAAAAAAAAAAAAAATGGAGATGAAGAAAATCCAGAGGCTGCAGGGGACAACGAAGCCCCGCTATGTGTGTGTTGGGGGCAAAAGACAAGCCTGTCGCCAATGCCAGTTCCACTTGGCAGCTGTGTGCCCCGAGCTTCCTCTCTTCTTCTCTGCAGATGGGGACACTGATGTCTGCCCTGTGGGCTGGAGCAGGCGGCGACTCTGTCCCAGCTGTGAGATCTCCTCCACCGCCCCTGACTCCTACCCTGTCGGGCCCACCCCCAGGCTCTTATCACCACTGGAGGGGAATCTGAGCAATCCCCTACGATCAGGGTCACAGTGAATGCTGCACTTTCCAGGGGACGGAGCCCCTTACTCTCTGATTTCTCATTTGACACCCCCATCTGCCCTGTGAAGGGGGTTCTGTGATTCCCCCGTTGTACAGATGAGGAGGCTCTGAGGGGTGACACGTCTTGTCCAAGGCTTTCTGGCCTTAAGGTTGAAGACTCTTCAGACTCTGCACCGTGGCAGAGGCGGGCTGGGAGGAGAGTGAAGCTGAAAGGGGGTCCATGGCATGGGTGGGGCCGTACAGGGGGCTGGGCCAGGTGAGCAGGTGAGGACGACACACTAATGACCTGGGACCTTTTCCTGCAGGCAGTGGGGAACTCTGGGCAGTCTGGGACCAGAGGAGTGGGTGACGGATGTGGCATTCAGGAGCTGCACGTGGCAGCTGAGTGGCCTGGAGCAGGGACTGGGCAGGGACGGGAAGCCGGCAGGCCCGGGTGGGCAGAGTGGCAGCCTGGACGGGGCCAGCCTTCTCACAGCCTCTGCCAGTCCCCAGGTGTCTGAGGCTGCTGAGGGACACTGAATGGGGCAGCAGGAATAGGAGGGGCCACTTTCGGGGTTCTGAAGCCAGTCAGGGAGGACCTGGGAAGCTGCCAGAGGCACCTCAGTGGGGAGGAGGGCGCGAGACAGATGAATGACGGGCAAATGGCAGGTGAGAGGAGGGAGGATATGGACAATTGAGCATGGGGACAGCAAAGGTGGGGCCGTGGAGAGGACGGGCCAGGTTGGTCACAGCCCAGTCACTGCAGAGAAGGAGGGGGTGCGGAGGGGGCCACAAATGGCCTTGCCACCTCCTGGCAGCCAAAGACCAGCTTGGGGGTTGGGGGGATAATGAAATCAGGCTTTGGCTTTGTTGCGTCATGAAGGTGGCGGCAGAAGGGCAGGGCCTGGAGCCCGCAGCCTGGGTGAGGGGCCCAACCATGCCGTCCCTCTCGGGTGGTCCTGGGCCCAGCGACTTCCCAGCCCTGGGCTTCAACTGTAAAAACGGGGTGATAACAACAGTCCCTCTCTCACAGGGGCGACAACCTGCAACTACGTGGCATCGTGACGTGGATCCACCGCAGCATGGAGCGGGGTTTGCATCACGAAAGACGCTCCTCCTCTTAGCCTGGCCGCAGGCGGGCCTCACCGGGAGACCTGGAGAATGGGTTTGCCGGACCCCTGGCCGCAGGCGGGCCTCACCGGGAGACCTGGAGAATGGGTTTGCCGGACCCCTGGCCGCAGGCGGGCCTCACTGGGAGACTTGGAGAATGGGTTTGCCGGGCGCCTGGCCGCGGGCGGGCCTCACCGGGAGACCTGGAGAATGGGTTTGCCGGGCGCCTGGCTGCGGGCGGGCCTCACCGGGAGACCTGGAGAATGGGTTTGCCGGGGAAGGCAGGCTTCGAAAGCCCCGGGTCATTGCAGCGCCTCCCAGCCCAGCTCTCCGCCAGCCTCCCCACGGGACATGTCATAAACATCAGAGTTGGATGGGCCTTGGCCAGGCACGGTGGCTCACTCACGCCTGTAATCCCTGCACTTTGGGCTGCCGAGGCAGGTGACTCACCTGAGGTCAGGAGTTTGAGACCAGCCTGGCCAATATGGTGAAATCCTGTCTCTACTAAAACAAAAATTAGCTGGGCATGGTGGTGGGTGCCTGTAATCTCAGCTACTTGGGAGGCTGAGGCAAGAGAATCGCTTGAGCCTGGGAGGCAGAGGTTGCAGTGAGCCGAGATTGCGCCACTGCACTCCACCTGGGCGACAGAATGAGTGGCCCCATCTCAAAAAAAAAAAAAAAAGTTTGATGGGCCTTTTGGGACTGTGGTCCTATCTCACGGAAGTACGCATGGGGACACTGAGGCCCAGAGAGGAAATGGGCTTGCCTGCGTTTGGGCAGTAACTCAGACGCCCACCTGAGGCTGGAGCTTCCCAGGCCTGCCTTCTTGGCTTCAGGCCTATCTGTGAGAAGGGGCAAGACTGCGGCCTCCTGTGGGGTGGGATGCAGGGCCTCACTGAGCCGTCACGCGTGCAGAGGGCCAGGCACCCGGCAGGTGGTCAGGAAACAGCTGCTCCTTCTGCCTGTCGAGGTCCCGCTCATGCCCACTGCTGGGGTTAAGAGCATATCTCAGGCGTCATCTAGACCTGGCTGAATCCGGGCTCTGCCCCTTGCTACTGACTGACCTTGGAGAGGCGAGTTGGCCTCTCAGACACTCATCTGTAAGATGGGGAAGCCCCAGCTCCTACCTCACACGGCTGCCCTGAGGACGGAGGGAGGTGATGTTTTGGGGCCCCCAGCCCCTCAGCAGCCACGGTCCTCTCCCACTCCTTGGCCAGCGCCCTCTGCCCCAGGCCGCACTCACAGGGCCCACCCCCTGCCACTCCGGCGTAGGGGAGGGCCTGCCCTCGTACAGGCTGAAGCAACTTCTCACTTCTGGCAGGGAAGTGACTCCTGTTTGCCTCAGGCCCCCAAAATAGAGTCCTATTTTAGCTTCCAGCTCCTCCATGGGGAGGCCCAGAGTGCAGCGGGAGGGTGTTCGCTGCTGAAGCCTGCACCAGCCACCATCACCCGCCCTCCCGCGCCCTGCCCCGCTCCGCCAGGCACTGCCAAGTGATGTGCTTGGGCCTCTCCTGCCTCCTGGTAACGTCCCTGTCACCCAAAACCCTCCACCAAAGCCTGGGCTGCCTGTTCCTCCTGGCTGGGTTCCAATTCGAATTCCAGTCCAGGGTCTCCATTCCCCCCGACTCACAGGTCCCAAGACCATCGTGCATACCAGAATCTCAGCATTCTCCTTCGCAGGATTCAGATTAGGTCACCTGGGCCCACTGGCCAGTCCATCCTTCCACAGCCCCATTCCAGGGAAAGCAGAAGTTCTTCCAGGGGCAGAAGGAGGGAGACAGGACTGCTGAATTAGAACTTGAGCCATAAAATGTATTCGTCCAGCTCCACAGAACCTTCCCCCTGAGCTACCCATGCCTTCCCACTCCAGAGGCTTCCCACCTGCAGTTCCCCCAGCACAGAATGCCCTTCATCATCTCCAGCTGGGACTGGACTGCCGACTGCCCAGGTCCAGTCATGCTCTTACCCCCTCTAGGGACACTAAGGAAGGACGTCCAAGCAGAGACAGCATATACAAAGTCCCCTTATAAAAGAGGGGGCTGGACCGGGCCCAGTGGCTCATGCCTGTAATCCCAGCACTTTGGGAGGCCAAGGCAAGCGGATCACCTAAGGTCAGGTGTTCAAGACCAACCTGGCCAACACAGTGAAACACTGTCTCTACTAAAAATACAAAAATTAGCTGGACGTGGTGGCAGGTACCTGTAATCCCAGCTACTCAGGAGGCTGAGGCACAAGAATCGCTTGAACCCAGGAGGCGGAGGTTGCAGTGAGCTGAGATTACGTCATTGCACTCCAGCCTGGGCGACAGAATGAGACTCCATCTCAAAATAAATAAAATTAAATTAAAAAGGGGGCTGCCATCATCGAGCAGGGTGTTTCTGGCTTCCGGAGGAGGTAGGGGGCTTTCAGCCCTTTGCCACATTTTACAAATAAAAAACAAAGGCAGGCTGGGTGCAGTGGCTCACGCCTATAATCCCAGCACTTTGGGAGGCCAAGGCGGGCGAATCATGAGGTCAGGAGATTGAGACTATCCTGGCTAATACGGTGAAACCCCGTCTCTACTAAAAATACAAAAAATTAGCCAGGTGTGGTGGCGGGCGCCTGTAGTTCCAGCTACTCGGGAGGCTGAGGCAGGAGAATAGTGTGAATCCGGGAGGCGGAGCTTGCAGTGAGCCGAGATTGTGCCACTGTACTCCAGCCTGGTGACAGAACAAGACTCTGTCTCAAAACAAAAAACAAAACAAAACAAAACAAAAAGGCACAGACAAGTGAAGTAGCTTGCCCAAGATGATACGCTGGTCAGTGGGAAGGCTGGAATTTGAGCCCTGTCTGTCTCCAGAGCCTGGCCCCCGCATTGTCATACTTGCCTCTAGCAGGCGCTCAGAAGATGTGCATCGGTGCCATTCCAGGCTGCTAGGCTACTGCTCACCAACCGTGCCTCTCTTGGCGTATCGCCTCACTTAGCACAGCTGCTTACCTGTAAGAGTGGAGCCAAGCCCTCCTTTCTGGTGGAGGCAAGGGGTTGTGAGGAACTCCTCAATGATCAGATTCTAGATTTGGTGAGTCAATGTGAGGTGCAGATGGATGGGAGGGTGGGAGGCAGACTGTGGGCACAGAACTGGGGTTGCAGGCAGGTGGAAGGCTGGAGGTGCTTTGGCTGCATTCCATAGCACAAGACCACAGTCAACAGCTCCTCTGCTAAAGGGGAAGCCAAGTAGGGTGCGGAGGTGCACACCTGTAGTCCCAGCTACTCAGGAGGCTGACGTGGAAGGATGACTTGAGCCAGGAGTTCGAATCTGATTGTCCCGTGAATGTCACTACCTGCCAACTTGGACAACATAGTGAGACCCTGTCTCTCTAGAAAAATACAAAATAGAAGGTGAAGACAAGACTCAAGCAAATCTCCCAAGGCCTCTGGGCTCCAGGCTCCCAGCCCCTAGGCCTCCAGGCAGGTTTCCCAACTGCTCTAGGCACCAGAGTCCCACCATCCAGCCACCCTGGCTAGGCTTGAGTCCCATGCCTGTCTCGAAACCACCATTACGGCCGGAGGACCACTCTGACTGGCTAGGCCTGAGCTGGGGGCATGGAGAGGCTTCTGATCTTAATGGGGACACTGGGGGTCCGGGCTGTGGGCCCTGGCAACCTTTAGGGAGGGGAGGGGAGGCCAGAGGGTCTGAGAGCCCAGGAGGGGAGGGAGGAAAAAAGCCGTGGGTCGGGGGTGGGCGTTCAGGAGAAGGTTCATCCGAATCCGTCTAAGCCAAGGTCTGGTCAGAAGGCAGCGCAGAGCCCTGAAGTCAAGGTCCCACTCTGCTGGGCCGGGTAAGGCCACACCAGACCTTGGAGGCCAGGCTTCCCCATCTGTCAGATGGGGGCAACAGTCATACCAACCTCACGGGCTGTTAAGAGAGTGCAAAGAAGCGTAGGCATTTAGCTCAGCACCGGCAGCTGTTATTTTTGTCTTCATCTCTCAAAGTTCGCCTCTCAATCCCAGGCACGCACTGACTCTGGCTCGGCACCAGACAGTTGGCAACGCCCCTTTGCAGCCGGCATCTGCAGGGAGGCACAGGTGTCCCGTCTACAGGTGGGAGACCAGGCCCAGCAGCCCGAGGTCCCTCAGAGGTCAGAACCAGGACCTCACCCAGAACCCCCGACTCCAAACCCGGATCCTCCCATGGCCGCAGTGTTGGCCGACTTGGATTAGGTGGGTTGGGTGGGGGATGCGCTTCTTTGACTCTTTTCCCTCCTGTCACAGAGGGACCAGAGTGACCTCATTATCCCCTCCCCTGGGAAGTGCACCCCAGACAGGCGGTTACTAATTATTCTCGCCTCTCCGTGGGCCCCGGCGGGCCCCGGGGTCCCTGCTCCACAGCGCCGCCCGGTGGCCGCCTCCGGAGCTGCGGGCTGCTGCGGGCTGCTGCGGGCGGACTGGCGCGGCCCCCGCGGAACCCCAGCACCCGGAGCCCATCTGGTTCCTCCGGCTTCAGTCCTTGCCCCAACACCCGCCCGCAGGCTTCACACCTTCCTGCCGCGAGCACCCGGGGGCCCCTGACTCCCCCGCACGCGTCTCCCCATGCGCGCCACCGCTGCCGCCAGCAAGAGTCACCACGCCCGTTTCTCAGGTGTACAGGTCAAGGCTCTGGAGGCGAAGTTGACTCCCAAGGTCATGTGGCCAGGACGGGACTGAAGGGCCTTGGGGCAGACAGCGAGGAGTGGGAGGCGGAATTGGAGTCCAGGTATGACTTTGTCCTCTTATTTTCTTTGGCACACCGGAGTCTGCAAAGTGAGTTTCACAGACACCATCCAGCCCTGCACTGCTCCCAGCGTGACCCCCGGGCCACCCGGATCAGCCTCCCCGCTGCGCTGTCCAACACAAAAGCCCCGACTCACACTGCGCACTTGAAGTGTGGCTGGTGTAATTGAGGTGTGCTGTGAATGTAAGATACACACCAGATTTCAAAGACTTAGTAGTAAGAAAGATTGCAGCCGGGCGCGGTGGCTCAAGCCTGTAATCCCAGCACTTTGGGAGGCTGAGACGGGCGGATCACAAGGTCAGGAGATCGAGACCATCCTGGCTAACACGGTGAAACCCCGTCTCTACTAAAAAATACAAAAAGCTAGCCGGGCGAGGTGGCGGGCGCCTGTAGTCCCAGCTACTCGGGAGGCTGAGGCAGGAGAATGGCGTGAACCCGGGAGGCGGAGCTTGCAGTGAGCTGAGATCCGGCCACTGCACTCCAGCCTGGGCGACAGAGCGAGACTCCGTCTCAAAAAAAAAAAAAAAAAAAAAGACTGCAAACTATCTTTAAATTATTGGTTACTTTTTTTTTTTTTTTTTTTAAGAAATGAAGTCTCCCTCTGTCGCCCAGGCTGGAGTGCAGTGGCGCGATCTCTGCTCACTGCAACCTCGGCCTCCCAGGTTCAAGTCATTCTCCTCCCTCAGCCTCCCGAGTAGCTGGGATTACAGGCACGCACCACCATGCCCGGCTAATTTTTTGTATTTTTAGTAGAGAGGAGTTTCACCTTGTTGGCCAGTCTGGTCTCCAACTCCTGGCCTCAAGTGATCCTCCTGCCTTGGCCTCCGAAAGTGCTGGGATTACAGGCGTGAGCCACCACGCGCCTGGCAGGTTACATTGTTTAAATATAATATATCTGATATATTTGGTTAAATAAAATATATAATTAAAATTAATCTCGCCTTTCTGTTTACTTTTTAATGTAATTGCTAGAACATTTAAATTGATGTGATGTGGATCATTTTGTGGCTTACATATTGTAGGACAGGGCTAGACTCAATTGGCAAAAGGTGCCCACCCCTGACATCCTGAGATGGGTCCTGAGATCTGCATTTTAACAAGCTCTCTTCAAGGATTCTGCAAACTACCAAATCTCAGATTGAAGCTCCAGTTAATAACTGTAGGCCGGGCGTGGTGGCTCACACCTGTAATCCCAGCACTTTGGGAGGCCGAGGTGGGTGGATCATGAGGTCCAGAGATCGAGACCATCCTGGCTAACACGGTGAAACCCTGTCTCCACTAAAAATACAAAAGAATTAGCCGGGCGTGGTGGCAGGCGCCTGTAGTCCCAGCTACTCAGGAGGCTGAGGCAGGAGAATGGCGTGAACCCGGGAGGCGGAACTTGCAGTGAGCCGAGATGGCGCCACTGCACTCCAGCCTGGGCCACAGAGCAAGACTCCGTCTCAAAACAAATAATAATAATAATAATAATAACTGTAGGCCAGGTGCAGTGACTCAGGCCTGTAATTCCAGCACTTTAGGAGGTCGAGGTGGAGGACTGCTTGAGCTCCAGAGTTTGAAAGCTATATATATATACAAGGAAATATTATATATATTGTATAATAATAAAATATATTTTGTATACTTATTTTTAAAATTAAAATTTTTATTTTAAAAATTGACATAAAAATTATGGTTATTGTACACAACATGTTGTTTTGAATTATGTATGCATTGTGGAATGGCTAAATCGAGCTAACTAATGTAGGTGTCACCACATACTTATTGTTTTATGGTGAGAACACTTAAAATGTACTCTCAGCAGCCGGGCGTGGTGGCTCAAGCCTGTAATCCCAGCACTTTGGGAGGCCGAGACAGGTGGATCACGAGGTCGGGAGATCAAGACCATCCTGGCTAACATGGTGAAACCCCATGTCTACTAAAAAATACAAAAAACTAGCCGGGCGAGGTGGCGGGCGCCTGTAGTCCCAGCTACTCAGGAGGCTGAGGCAGGAGAATGGCGTAAACCCGGGAGGCGGAGCTTGCAGTGAGCTGAGATCCCGCCACTGCACTCCAGCCTGGGCAACAGAGCAAAACTCCGTCTCAAAAAAAAAAAAAAATGTACTCTCAGCAATTTTCAAGAATACAATACATTGTTATTAACTGTGGTCACCATATACAATAGATCTCTTGTACTTATTCCTCCCGTCTAACTGAAATTTTGTATCCTTTGGACCAACATCTCCCAACACTCCCACTCCCTCTGCCAGCCTCCGCACAACCACCATTCTCCTCTCTCCTCTCTCCTTCTGTGGAGTTCAACTTTTTTTTTTTTTTTGAGACAGAGTTTCGCTCTTGTTACCCAGGCTGGAGTGCAATGGCACGATCTCGGCTCACTGCACCCTCTGCCTCCCGGGTTCAAGCGATTCTCCTGCCTCAGCCTCCTGAGTATCTGGATTACAGGCGTGCACCACCATGCCCGGCTAATTTTTTATATTTTTAGTAGAGACGGGGTTTCTCCATGTTGGTCAGGCTGGTCTCAAACTCCCGACCTCAGGTGATCCGCCCGCCTCGGCCTCCCAAAGTGGTGGGATTATAGGCGTGAGCCACCGCGCCTGGCCAAGTTCAGCTTTTTTAGATTCCATAGTATAAGTGAAATCATGAGTACTTGTCTTTCTGTGCCTGGGTTATTGCAGTTAACATAATGTCCTCCAGGTTCATTCACGGTGCTGACAGTGACAGGACTGTCTCTTTTTTTAAGGCTGAATAGTATTCCATGGTGTATATATACCATATTTTCTTGATCCATTCATCCACCGATGGACATTTTTGGTTGTTTCCACAGCTTGGCTATTGTGAATAAAACTGCAATGAGCATGGGGTGCAGATGTCTTTTTGACATACTGATTTCATTTCCTTTGGATACACACCCAGTAGTGGGATTGCTGGATCATATGGTAGTTCTATTTTTATTTTGTTTTTGAGGAACCTCCATACTGTTTTCCATAATGGCTGTACTAATTTACATTCCCACCAACCATATGCAAGGATTCCCCTTTCTTCGCGTCCTCTCCAACACTTGTTACGTCCAAGATGTATTTCTAAAGATCATTACCTATATAATTTCATTAAACAAAATATTTTTATAGAAAGGACAAATGACCTAACAAATTGCAAGGAAATAAAAATAAAAGAGATGGAGTAGGAACCTATAGATTGAATGAAATTTAAGAGACATTGAGGCCGGGCACGGTGGCTCACGCCTGTAATCCCAGCACTTTGGGAGGCCGAGGCAGGCGGATCACCTGAGGTCAGGAGTTCAAGACCAACCTGGCCAACATGGTAAAACCACATCTCTACTAAAACTACAAAAGGTAGCTGGGCATGGTGGTGGGCACCTGTAATCCCAGTTACTTGGGAAGCTGAAGCACGGGAATCATTTGAACCTGGGAGGCAGAGGTTGCAGTCAGCCGAAATCATGCCACTGCACTCCAGCCTGGGCGACAGAGTGAGACTCTATCTCAAAAATAAATAAATAAATAAATAAATAATACTAATATAGAGAGAGTATAAAATATTATACTCAAATATTTACAAATTAACTTACGTAACATATGAGATTTGCTTCAAAATAATATGGAAAGAGCATAATCATGTTGATTTGGTGCATACCTAAGCTGGTTGATGGGTGTGTGGGCCGGGGGGCGGTTATTTTATACTATTTTGTAGTTTTGTATATGTTTAAAAGTTTCTGTAATAAAAATATTTTTTAAAAATAAGAAATTGAGTCATTTCTCACTGAGGCCAACTGGTAGATTAGAAGTTATTTGATTCAGATTAGAAGAGGGGGAGGTGCAGTGAAGAAGAAGGCCGGGTGCAGTGGCTCACGCCTGTAATCCCAGCACTTTGAGAGGCCGAGGCAGGCGGATCACTTGAGGTCAGGAGTTCGAGACCAGCCTGGACAACATGATGAAACCCTGTCTCTACTAAAATACAAAAAAAATTAGCTGGGAGTGGTGGTGTGTGCCCGTAATCCCAGCTACATACTCGGGAGGCTGAGGCAGGAGAGAATTGCTTGAACCCGGAAGGCGGAGGTTGGAGTGAGCCAGGATGGCAACACGGCATTCTGGCCTGGGCAACAGAGTGAGACTTCGTCTAAAAAAAAAAAAAAAAAAAAAAAAAAGAAGAAGAAAAAGAAGAAGGGGAGAAAATAAATTGTTTTTCTTTGTCTGGAAAAAAGATTAAAATCAGGCCAGGTGTGGTGGCTCACACCTGTAATCCCGGAACTTTGGGAGGCCAAGGCAGGCAGATCACCTGAGATCGGGAGTTTGAGACCAGCCTGACCAACATGGAGAAACTCCATCTCTACTAAAAAAAAAAATACAAAATTAGCTGGCCGTGGTGGCGCATGCCTATAATCCCAGCTACTCAGGAGACCGAGGCAGGAGAATCACTTGAACCTGGGAGGTGGAGGTTGCGGTGAGCTGAGATTGCGCCATTGCACTCCAACCCAGGCAACAAGAGTAAAACTACGTCTAAAAAACAAAAACAAAACAACAACAACAACAAAAAAGATTAAAATCAAAAGATTTTTCATTATATTAATAACAGACAAACTAGGCTTCAAGGCAAAAGTATTATTAGAAACAAAGAAGGAATATATAACTCCAGGAAGATAAAACAATTCTGAACTCTTATACACCTGATAACACAACCTCAAACTATATAAAGCAAATCAAGGAGAAGCTAACAAATCCATTATTCTAAACAGAGCTTTTTTCCTTTCCTTTGATAATGCTGGTGCCAATATAATTAGAGATTTTATGACAAACATTCAGTGACTGACACATCAAAAAGATGAGAGAATCACTAAGGCTATAGAAGATATAAACAGGGGCCAGGTGTGGTGGCTCACGCCTGTAATCCCAACACTTTGGGAGGCTGAGGTGGGCGGATCACCTGAGGTGGGGAGTTCAAGACCAGCCTGGCCAACATGGAGAAACTCTGTCTCTACTGAAAATACAAAATTAGCTGGCGTGGTGGCACATGCCTATAATCCCAGCTACTTGGGAGGCTGAGGCAGGAGAATCATTTGAACCCGGGAGGCGGAGGTTGCGGTGAGCTGAGATCACACCATTGCACCCCAGTCTGGTAAACAAGAGCCAAACTCTGTCTGAAAAGAAGAAGAAGAAGAAGAAGAATATATAAACAAGATGGATATTCAATATCATTAGTAATAAGGGACGTGTAAATTAAAGCTGCAGTGGGTTGGGATTTTACTCTCACTGGCTTGGCAGATATTATGAAATTGAACGGTTTCAGATTTGGCAAGGAAATG
This sequence comes from Macaca mulatta, assembly GCF_049350105.2. Classification (NCBI taxonomy): domain Eukaryota; kingdom Metazoa; phylum Chordata; class Mammalia; order Primates; family Cercopithecidae; genus Macaca; species Macaca mulatta. The sequence goes on from NC_133415.1 coordinate 13,131,941, forward strand.
AATCAGTGAGAACTCTCATCTGCTTTGGGCAGGAGTATGAACTGGTTCAAACTCCTTCGAAAATAGTTTAGCCTTGCCTAATAAAGTTGAACATGTTGCACACACAATAATTGAGCAATTCTCATCTTACACTTATTATTTAAGGAACCCATATGTGGCCAACAGTAAGAAAAAAGAGAAATACAGCCAGGCGTGGTGGCTCATACCTGTAATCCCAGCACTTTGGGAGGCTGAGGAGGGTGGATCACCTGAGATTAGGAGTTGGAGACCAGCCTGGCCAACATGTTGAAACCCTATCTCTACTAAAAATACAAAAAATTAGTCGGGCGTGGTGGCGGGCACCTGTAATCCCAGCTACTTGGGAGGCTGAGGCAGGAGAATCACCTGAACCCGGGAGGTGGAGGTTGCGGTGAGCCGAGATCACACCATTGCACTCCAGCGTGGGCAACAAGAGTGAAATTCTGTCTCAAAAATAAATCAATAAATAAATAAATAAGAGAGAAAGGAGGAGGTGCAGGCATAGAGATGTACAGGGGTATAATTCAGGTGTTAGCAGTTTTTATGGGTGGTGAGTACATGGTATCTCTATTTTTTTTAAATTGTAGCTCTTTTGCATGCATATTTTACAATAAAAATTCTGTCTATATATTTGCATATATCATGTCTGTAGTTCAATGCATAAGAGGTCTGGAAGGAGACCCCAGACTGTTCACAGTGGCTCTTCCTGGAAAGTGTTATTGGGGCACAGGTGCATTCAAGGAGGAGACTCATATTTTACCCAAATATTCCTGGATGGTTTTAATGTTTTTACAGTAAGTGCATATGACTTGCATAATTTCAAAGACCTAATTACAGCAAGTGAAGCAAAACAAAACCTAAATAACATTCACTTGAGATGAGCGAAAATGCCACAGGGACATTTTAAGAGGCAGGTTGATGGGATGGAAAGAGCTGCCACTTTCTGGCGAGTGATGGGACCTTCCTGAGGCTCAGTTTCTTCATCTGTAAAATGGGCCCAGTGGGGTCCTGTCTCACGGAGTCCCTGGAGGACTAGGGAGAATTAGATGGGCAAGGGGCCTGCCTCAGCCCTGGGTGCTCAGTGGATGTTTAGGAGGACACAGAAGCCCTGAAAAGAGGGGGACCTGGCCAGCTGCAGAGGCTCACACCTGTCATCTCAACACTTTGGGAGGCCAAGACAGGTGGATCACCTGAGGTCAGGAGCTCGAGACCAGCCTGGTCAACGTGGCGAAACCCCGTCTCTACTAAAAATACGAATTAACCAGGCGTGGTAGTGCACGCCTGTAATCCCAGCTACTCCGGAGGCTGAGGCAGGAGGATCCTTTGAACCTGGGAGGTGGAGGTTGCAGTGAGCCGAGATTGCACTATTGCACTCCAGCCTGGGCAACAAGAGTGAAACAGTGTTTTGGGAGTTCAGAGGAGGGGGGCTAAAGATTGTGAAACTGGGCTGGACATGGTGTCTCACTCCTGTAATCTCAGCACTTTGGGAGGCCGAGGCGGGAGGATCACTTGAGTCCAGGAGTTTGAGACCAGCCTCAGCCACATAGCGAAACCCTGCTTCTACAAAAAATACAAAAATTAGCTAGGCATGGTGGTGAGGGCCTGTGGTCCCACCTACTCGGGAGGCTGAGGTGGGAGGATCACTTGAGCCCTGGAGGCAGAGGTTACAGTGAACTGAGATCACACCACTACACTGCAGCCTGGGCAACAGAGTGAGACTCTGTCTCAAAAACAAAGCAAAACAAACAACAAAAAAAGCGTGGGACTGAGAACAAGCTTTCAGCTCTGGGGTGGAGGAGGTGAAGTGCGTGTGCCGGGCCTTGGGGGACTAGGAGAAAGTGGAGATGGGGTCAAAGGATGACACATTTGACTGGGGCTAGGAGGTGAGGAGGACAGGGTTAGTCCAGGCCAGCCAGGTCTGGGTGGGGGCAGTGCTAGGGGAGGGCGGGAGGGGAGAAGCTTTGCTCAGCACCCAGCAGAAGTGAGGAGAAGGACTAACAGGCTTTATTTGGAACCAGGGAAGTCATGCAAATATATGCAAAAGATCATGCAAATGAGCCTGGCTGGGTGGCCGGTGGGAAGAGGACCCAGCTGGCGATTTTGTTCCTAAGTGTGGTCCAAGGCCACCTGTGACAGAATCACCCAGGAGCTCATCCTGCCACCCGCAGCCCCACTGCTTCCTCCCTTTCGGGCCGCAGCCCAGGCGTCCACATGCCCAGGGAGCTCCCGGGTGATGACTGACTTCCGCATTCATTCATGGACCTGTGCATGGCGATGCATTATAATGATACCACATTATAATATATAACACAGACATTCAATCAGAAAAGTACGTCTCCCTCCCACCCCCATTCCCAGACTCAGCCCCCGGTGCCAATTCCTGTGTGTCCTTTTTTTTTTTTTTTTTTTTTTGAGACAGTCTCACTCTGTTGCCCAAGCTGGAGTGCAGTGGCGTGATCTTGGCTCACTGCAGCCTCCGCCTCCCAGGTTCAAACAATTCTCCTGCCTCAGCCTCCTGAGTTAGCTGGGATTACAGGTGCGCACCACCAAGCCCGGCTAATTTTTATATTTTTAGTAGAGACAGGTTTCACCATGTTGGCCAGGCTGGTCTCCAACTCCTGACCTCAGGTGATCTGCCTGCCTTGGCCTCCCAAAGTGCTGGGATTACAGGTATAAGCCACCGTGCCTGGCCCTTTATGTGTCCTTCTGGAAGCTACTCTATATACATTCCCAGGTGATTCAGCCTCCGACTGTTCAGATCCACCGCGTCTTTGCATCTTAGGGAGATGCCTCTGGGTCACTCTGAAACTGAACTGTCACCCATACATGTCTGTATTCACTCACTCAAAATCCCTGAGGGGACTGCTGAATGCAGGGCCCACGCCAGGCACAGGGGAGACTCTGCTTTGCCCTCAGGAGCTCACAGGAGACGAGAGCCATTCATTTACGAAAGGCAGTAGCGCAGTTGTTAGAGCCCCACCTCTGCAGTCAAGATGCTGGATTCAGCAAGACCTCTCCTTCCCTCAGGATAGTAATGGTACTTGCATCTCAGGGCAGCAATGTCATGGTCAAGAGGCTCACGCAAGCGTGAGAGCAGGGCAGTGTCTTCAATAAATGCTGGTTTCCTTCCAGAAAATAAGACTTTGTCTAGAGCAGACGCAATGGGGTCAGCTTTTTGAACATTCGCTGGCCAGGCTTGGGGCCAATCGGTATGAGCTGCTGGTGGCAATCAGGGCTTGTTTTCTTTTCTTTCTTTCTTTTTTTTTTTTTTTTTTTTCGTCGCCCAGGCTGGAGTGCAGTGGCGCGATCTCAGCTCACTGCAACCTCTGCCTCCCAGGTTCAAGCGATTCTCCTACCTCAGCCTCCCGAGTAGCTGGGACTACAGGCACGCCCCACCATGCCTGGTTAATTTTTGTGTTTTTAGTAGAGACAGGGTTTCACCATGTTGGCCAGGATGGTCTTGATCTCTTGATCTCATGATCCACCCGCCTTGGCCTCCCAAAGTGCTGGGATTATAGGCACGAGCCACTGTGCCCGGCCGGGCTTGTTTTCTTGTCCCGCTCTCAGACAGAGCTCTCTCAGGCTGTGGTTCCAGTGTGCTGGGGCCTGGGTGGGCAGCTGTGACAACAGCAGAAGGTCCACAGCCCTTGGCCTGTGTTCAGGGGCCCCAAGGGGTGGGGGAGCTCGGCAGTCTCTCCTGTGCTCACTCTGAGTCTCTCTAAATCAGCCCTTACCTTCAAGGTCTGCCTCCTCCAGGCAGCCTTCCTAACTGCTTCAACCAGAAGGGGAAGGAGAGGACATGCTCACCGCCCGCTGGGCTTACTAAGTACCTGCTGCTGGGTCCAGCGCTATGACATTAAAAAAAAAAAAATCTAATTCAATCCTTCCAACCCTTATGGAAGGAGGCATTTCACACCCACAGGTGTGGCAACTGAGCCTCAGAGAGGTGAACAGACTTGCCCAAGGCCGCCCAAAGAATCAGCCTCTATGCGGGCTCTGAGCCTGCCCTGTGCCTGTCTTTGGGACTCCCGCCCAGAGAGCCTGAGCCTCTCAGCAGCAAAGTCCCAGGGACTGTGGAGGGACCAGGATAGTTGGACTCCTGTCGGCAGGGATGCTCATCACTGGGTGACCTTGGTGACATGGCCTGCTCTCCTTCCTCCCTGGAACTCGATGATCTCATCTATCAAATAGTGCCTGACCTGCAACCCAGGGAAGCTGGGAGCATGTCTTGTCTATACCTCCAGTCCCTCTAGGCCCCTCCCCCGGCCTACACACACTTCTCCAGCTCATAGGGCGCCAAACAAGCTCAGCAGCCCCCGATTCTCCCCACCAGGCACCTTCCAGTCCCACAGCCCCCATCTCCTGGGCCAGAGTCCTGAGCATGCCCTTGTAGTCTTCCTTTTCTTGCCCCCACATCCAGTCACCAGGTCCTTTAGCTTCTCCCAACAAAAGGCCCCAGCTGGCATCTGTCCCCACCAAGCTTTGGGCTCCCCACAGTCGGGCTCGGGTTGGCTGAGCTCAGAGAAAGTCAGCTGCAGGACAGGTGCACGGCTCAGCAGCAGGTGCTGGCGGAAGGTGCTGACCCTCCTAGTCGGCTCCGCCTGAGACACGGTGGGAGTCTTAGATCACTTTCAAATCCACACCAAGTGGAGGCGATGTGCTGGATGCGCGGAGCGCAGGCTGGCTCCAGGCTTTCCTGTTCCTGGCTCTGCCGCCACCGGGCACGCTCAATTTCTTCCCCTCACATTCACCCAGAATGGGTCTATGTCCAGCCTGGTGGGGACCCTGCCTGGGCTGGGGGCTTGTCTCCCCACCAAAGAGGAGACACAGCAGGTACAGGCTCCAGCACATGGCGGGGCTCAGAATATCCCCGCTGGATTGAATGTGTGACTTAAGTGCATAGAATGAGAGGCTCCTGGAAGGGCGCAGTGGCTCACACCTGTAATCCCAGCACTTTGGGAGGCTGACGTGGGCAGATCACGAGATCAAGAGATCGAGACCATCCTGGCCAACACGGTGAAACCCTGTCTCTACTAAAAATACAAAAATTAGCTGGGCATGGTGGTACGCGCCTGTACTCCCAGCTACTCGGGGGACTGAGGCAGGAGAATCACTTGAACCCAGGAGGCAGAGGTTGCAGTGAGCCAAGATGGCGCCACTGCACTCCAGCCTGGGCGGCCTCACCTGTTGATTAGCGGGATGTAGAGGCTTTCTAGTGCTGGCTTCGGATCTTGTCACTCCACTGTCACCTTTGTGGTCTCCAGTGTGAGCCTCTAAACTATTTTATTAAAATTACAGAATAATAGGTTTTTAAATCAACTTGCTTTTTAAAATTTGAACAATTTGGCCGGGCGTGGTGGCTCAAGCCTGTAATCCCAGCACTTTGGGAGGCCGAGATGGGCGGATCACGAGGTCAGGAGATCGAGACCATCCTGGCTAATAACACAGTGAAACCCCGTCTCTACTAAAAATACAAAAAACTAGCCGGGCGAGTTGGCGGGCGCCTGTAGTCCCAGCTACTCGGGAGGCTGAGGCAGGAGAATGGCGAGAACCCGGGAGCCGGAGCTTGCAGTGAGCTGAGATCCGGCCACTGCACTCCAGCCTGGGCGACAGAGCAAGACTCCGTCTCAGAAAAAAAAAAAAAAGGCCAGGCGCGGTGGCTCAAGCCTGTAATCCCAGCACTTTGGGAGGCCGAGACGGGCGGATCACGAGGTCAGGAGATCGAGGCCATCCCGGCTAACCCGGTGAAACCCTGTCTCTACTAAAAAATGCAAAAAACTAGCCGGGCGAGGTGGCGGGCGCCTGTAGTCCCAGCTACTCGGGAGGCTGAGGCAGGAGAATGGCCTAAATCTGGGAGGCGGAGCTTGCAGTGAGCTGAGATCCGGCCACTGCACTCCAGGCTGGGCGACAGAGCGAGACTCCATCTCAAAAAAAAAAAAAATTTTGAACAATTTTATTATTTTATTTTTGAAACTGAGTCTCACTCTGTCACCCAGGCTGGAGTGCAGTGGCGCAATCTCAGCTCATTGCAACCTCTGCCTCCCAGGTTTAAGCGATTCTCATGCCTCAGCCTCCTAAGCAGCTGGGATTACAGGTGTGCGCCACTACGCCTAGCTAATTTTTGTATTTTTAGTAGAGATGGGGTTTCACTGTGTTGGCTAGGCTGGTCTCAAAATCTTGACCTCAAGTGATCCACCCGCTTCAGCCTCCCAAAGTGCTGGGATTACAGGCGTGAGCCAGTGTGCCTGGCCTGAAAAATTATATTTTAAAAGGAAACTTCCTATCCCTTCATAAGTGGAAACCAGTATTATTAACTTGCCACATATGGAAAGTAAAAGTGAAAAGAAACACAATGAAGTCAAACAAGGAGTTTCTATTCTAGTCAGGTACTCCTGCTGGTCAGTGCTGGGCCCAAGGCCCAGGACCTGCCTCTCTGGCTTTTGTTTTGTTTGTGTTTGTTTTTTAGGAAGACAGGGTCTCACTCTGTTGCCCAGGCTGGAGTACAGTGGTGCGATCTTGGCTCACTGAAACCTCAAACCCCCCAGCTCAAGCAATCCTCCCACTTCAGCATCCCAGGTAGCTGGGACCACAGGCATGCACCATCACGCCCGGCTAATTTTTGTATTTTTTGTAGAGGGTTTCATCATGTTGCCCAAGCTGGTCTGTAATTCCTGGGCTCTAGTGATCCGCCGCCTCAGCCTCCTGAAGTGCTGGGATTATAGGATCACAGCTGACCTCTGCCTCTCTGTTGACGAGGTTGATGAGAAGGTGCTGTAGATGGCTAGCACTCGATGGAGACCTCCTGACCCCATCAAAGAGAAGGGGAGAACACAGGAAGCTCTCCCACTGTGTGGTCAGGGCTAGTTCCAGCTCTGTTCCTGGGCCTTGGCAGGGCCTGGAGACACCTTTGGGAGGAGGAGTTCCAGCTCAAACTCCTGCAGTCGGGGGGATGGAGAGAGGGGAGGCTGAGCACATCCCACCTGCAACCCGAGGCTGGGCCCAATGCTTTGAATACCAACTAAATTAATCTTCACAACAGTCTGTGATGGGTGTGTGTGTGTGCGTGTGCACATGCGTGTATGCCTGTACGCCAATTTCTTGCTGAGAAAAAGGAGGCTCAGAGAGATTAAGGCACTCGCTGGAGTCCACAGCAACCAAGCCCCTGGAACTTCTCTGCCAGGTTCCCAGTGCCTCGCTGTTCTCAGGCCAGCGCAGAATTCAGCCCTGGGCTGCACTCCTCCAGGTGGGGCACCCGGAGCACTCCCAACCACCTGTTCCAAGGACACCGCCTCCCAGAAGGGTCCCTGGTTTCCCTTTGGAGGTGAACTCGTTCAGGGCACTTCTCGGGGTCGCAGGCTCAGGTGGCCAGGGCAAGCCTTCTCCCCATGGGTGCTCCCCACGTCCGCCCTGGGCTTGGCAACGAGAAGCAGCCCCGCCCCGCGCGACCAGGACCCGCCTGCAGCGCCCGCGGCGGCCACAAGGGGGCAGCAGGCAAGCGCCGCCCGAGTTCCCGAGTCCCCACCTGGGCTGGACCGCAGGGCGCTGGCGGGTGGCCTAGCCGCAAGAGCCTCAGTTTCTCTGTCTGTATAATGGACTAGGCTGTCTGCCAGTGTCTTTTTCGTCCTAGCAATCTGACCCCAAGCGAGCTTTATTAACAAATAGAAAAAAGAAGACCTGAAAACAAATAGCCGGGCGCGGTGGCTCACGCCTGTAATCCCAACACTTTGGGAGGCCAAGGCGGGCGGATCACCTGAGGTCGGGAGTTTGAGACCAGCCTGACCAACGTGGAGAAACCCCGTCTCCACTAAAAATACAAAATTAGCCGGGCGTGGTGGCACATGCCTGCAATCCCAGCTACCCGGGAGGCTGAGGCAGGAGAATCGTTTGAACTCAGGAGGTGGAGGTTGCAGTGAGCTAAGATCCTGCCATTGCACTCCAACCTGGGCAACAGGAGCAAAACTCTGTCTCAAAAATAAATAAATAAATAAATAAATAAATAAATAAATAAAACAAATTTAAAGGGGTGTTTGCTGGGTGTCCCTGATGGCAGAGTGGGGTCCCACCCACCTGGGTCCCAAAGAAGAGTCCAGGCCCAGATGGAGACCAAGAGCCAGGAGAGGACCATGAGTCCCCTGAGGTCACACCTGACTCCCAGCCCAACTCTGGGCCAGTGGAAATCCCCATGTATAGATGGGGAAACTGAGGCCCAAATGGTAAGGGGACTTGTCCAAGCCCTCACATGGAGAATAGGGCAGAGCCGAGCCTGGGACTCTGACCCACGTGGTCTCCGGGGACCTCCCTCTAGGTCTAAGGACTTAGCAACCCCTTCGCTCGTGTTTTTTTGGATTTTTTATTTATTTATTTTTATTTATTTATTTATTTATTTTGAGGCAGAGTCTCCTGTTGCCCAGGCTGGAGTGCAGTGGCACGATCTTGGCTCACTGCAATCTCTACCTCCCAGGTTCAAGCGATTCTTCTGCCTCAGCCTCCTGAGTAGCTGGGACTACAGGCGCCCACCACCATACCTGGCTAATTTTTGAATTTTAGTAGAGACGGGGTTTCACCATGTTGGCCAGGCTGGTCTCGAACTCCGACCTCGTGATCTGCCTGCCTTGGCCTCCCAAAGTGCTGGGATTACAGGCATGAACCACTGCCCTGGCCTGTTTTTTGGATGTTTGATGGAACCAGAACTGGCAGTCCATTCTGTTTATGGACCCATGCACACAGCAGGAGGGAGAGGCTCCAGTGGCCCTGGACTTGGGAACAACCCTCGCTTCATCACCCTGCCTGAGGGTCCACCGTAGCCAGCACTGGGCCTTCTGCCCCTTTCACTCCAAGATCTCTGGGCTGACCTTCACCAGCCCCATCCATCCTCCTCAGGAGGTAGGGACAAGGCTGGGAGTGGCCTTTGCAGCCCCTGAGAATGAATACTGTCCTGCATACACAGCCCAGTAGCCACGAGAGGCAGACAAAGATACTGAAGGTCAAAGAGGGCCAGAGGCGGGGCCAGGACTTAAGCCTCCCTCTCTCCAGGCCTGTCTATACCATTGGGCTGCCCCCTTCAGACCTCCGGGCAGGAAAAGAAGAGAGAGGGGATATTCGCTGAGCTCCTGCCTTGAGCCTGGTCCCGACCTGGGGTGTTTGCCTTACTGGCCGTTCCAGCCAGCATGAGAGGCTGCGCTATCATGTACCCCACTGACGGGTGAGGAAGGCGCTGTGGCCACCAGAGGAGTGAGCAGACTGGAATTTGAGCCAAGGTCTGCTCGGCTCCCACACCCGGCACTGAGCTTCAGGTCTGACCTGGCTCTTGGGCAGGGGCCCTGCAGGCCGCCTCTCTGTGTGGCCCCAGAGTCCAGAGAGCAGCAAGGAGAGTGTCCTTCTAGGGTGACCTGGGCAAATGAAGACACTACCTGTGCCTCAGTTTCCCCAGGCCTCCCCACTCACAGCACAAAAAGAAACACTGAAGGGGGCCCTTCAGCCCACCTGGGTCCCATGTTCCAGTGTCAATGTTGGGGACAGCCTGGGGCCCGGCCTCAGGCAGGCTGTGTGAACAGCTTTCCCAGCTGGGAAGTGAGAGCAAGACTGGGAAGGCCATTCAGCCACTGGATCTGGGCCCATGTTGGGGGGCCAGTGAAGGAGGCGCACCAGGCTAGTCTTCCAGGAGCTCCCTGGTTGGGGGGACAAGGAAGGACACAGGCAGGGACAACCAGGGCCACATTTAGGGCCATTGTGAGGGACAGGGATGGGGCTGTTGCCATCACAGTGACAGAGATGTGGTACGCTCCTGCCACCCTACATTCCAACCCAGGCCGGTCCCACCTTTGGCAGAGGGTGGGAAAAGACATGATCCTGGCTTCCAGAGACTGCCCTGGTCAGAGAAGGACATCAGCAGGAAAGCCAGAGATTCCTCCTTCTCTCCATCATCACCATTACCATCATCCTCATCATTATCATCGCCATTATCACCATCATCACCACTGTCACCATCATCATCATCACTATCATCATATCATCACCACCATCATCATCACCACCATCGTCACCACTGTCACCGTCATCATCATCATCACCATCATGGACTTCAAAGAAGTTCAAAGAATTTCCTCCTCTGGCCAGAGTGAATCCCATTCTGTGGAAGCAGGAGACTGGGTGGGAAGCCCGGTGGAGGCTCCGCCCATGTTTGGGTTCTGGGCAGGGATCTGGGGACAGGCGAGGCCTAAGGCTTATTGCAGAAATTCTCTGCCTGGGAAGACAGGACCACTCCTTGGAGGAGGCAGCCTGTCCCCTGAGCTCTCAGGAAGGAGCTGGTTGTGTGGTTCCCTGTAAGTTCTGGAGATGGGGCGGGCAGTTGGGGGAGCAGAACAGTAGTGTAGATGTATTAATACTTAGCGCCGGCCGGGTGCGGTGGCTCACTCCTCTAATTCCAGCACTTTAGGAGGCCGAGGCAGGCAGATCACCTGAGGTCAGGAGTTCGAGACCAGCTGAGGCAGGAGAATCACTTGAACGCAGGAAGCAGAAGTTGCAGTGAGCCAAGATCGCGACATTGCACTCCAACCCAGGCAGTAAGAGTGAAATTCTGTCCCCCTCCCCGACAAAAGAATACTTAGTGCCACAGAACCGACACTTAAAACCGGTTAAAATGACAAATCTTATATAATAGGTATTTTACCACAATTTAAAAAATTAATTATTTCCTGGCCAGGCACAGTGGCTCACATCTACAATCCCAGCACTTTGGGGGCCACGGCGGGAGGATCCCCTGAGGCTAGGAGTTTGAGACCAGACTGGGGAACATAGTGAGACCCCATCTCAACAAAAAATATTTTAAAAATTAGCCAGGTGTGGTAACGTGCGTCTGTAGTCCCAGCTACACAGGAGGAGGTTGAGGCTGTAGTGAGCCGTGATTGCACCACTGCACTCCAGTCTGGGTGACAGAACAAGACCCTGTCTTAAATATAACAACAACAACAAAAAATGAGGTCTTTCTGCCCAGGGGCCCGTTATCCTGCTATCTCCCAGTCTTCCCCACACAGAGTCATGCTGGACAAGATGGTACATGCTCACAAGGCCTCTTGGTCACTGTAACTCAGGGAGCCTTAGAGTCTTACCGTTCCCCCCAACCCCTACTCTGGCTGTCACGCACATCCCTGCCATCTGGGAAGACCCTGAGCTCTGTCCTCTGCTAAAAACCTCCTAGGACCCCTATGGTCTACAAGATACAATCCAGAGTCTTTGGTCTGGCATTTAAGGCTCCTGGCACTCGACCCGCTGACCTCTCCCATCATTCCTTGCGCAGGCCCTGCCCTAGCCCTGTGGGCACCTGTACCCAGCTCAAGGAGCAGCTTCAGAGCAGCCTCCCAGCAGCCTCTACTTCCATCTAGACCATGCCTTGCCCGTCCCTGCTACCCCTTGGCCTTCACCCTCCCTTCCTCTAGGAATGCCCTTTCCCAGCCTGGCAGGCTGACTCTGCTCTCTCCTCTGTCCCCTGGATGGCTCACAGGGGCATCCTCTGAAGGCCGTCTTGACAAATTCCAGGCCCTTCCTGGAGCCAACACAAAGTAGGGGCTCAGCTGGAATCGGTCGAGGGATTGGTTCATTGCAGCCTTTCTGTCCAACCTCTGAACTCCATGGAGGACGTGGAACTGGTAGGGACAACCCCACAGAGTTAGGAGTTCTGGGTTCCTGTCCTGCTCTAGCTTTGCTGTGTGACCTCAGGGACGTGTCTCCCCTCTCTGGGCTTTGGGTACAACTTTCTAGGGAATGTGGCCTTCTGGGCAGCCAATCCCACAGGATGTGCTCCATCAGAGAGCAAAGGTGGGGACAGGGAATTATCAAGGCCATGACCCAAGGGTGGGGCACGGTCAGGTGACAGAGGGACAGGTGCATTATCCCCATAGCAGAGTTAGCTGGGTGCTCACACTCACTCACCGCCTCCCGCCCCCCAGAGCTATGCTCAGCGCTTAGCCAAGCCTGTCCTGGCCTGCCTGAATGTCAGGGAGTGACCAGAACTTAGTCACCAGAATTACCCTCTTCGTCACCGCCTTCATACTCATCCCCATTCTCCTCATCACCACCATCACCCCCACGCCGTCAGCATCTGGAGGTTCAAAGAATTTCCTTCTCTGGAGGATGCCTCTGGCCAGTGACAAGCCTGCTCTCTGTATACAAGGTGGCCTGGACTAAGAGACCTTTCCGGACTCTGTCCCTGACCTCCCCAGGGGTGTGAGGGGGGACAGGAACCCACTTTCCTGAGCACCTGATTTGTACACCAGGCATTGGGTTTTGTCTTCATAAGCTTCAAGGCGGGAATCTTAGCCCCATCTTACAGACTGGAAGACTGAGGCTTGGAGAGGTGGAGTTGCACAGTCGGAAGCTCACATGGTGGGGATTCAACTGAGTCTGCTCACCTCCAGCTTGCTCCTCCCTCCGCTTCTAGGCAAAAAGCAAAAATGAGTGGAAAAACCTGTCCTCCGAAAGCCGCCCGTTCCCAGCCCCATGGGCTTGCTCTTGCTGTCCCCTGCCTGGGAGTCCTCTGTGCCCTGAGGCAGCTGGGGTCAAGAGCCGGGCCCTGGAGCCCCCCTGCCAGGGTTCAAGGCTAGCCTTGTGACCTTGAGCGAGTCACTGACCTCTGCCACCAGGGTTCTCCAGCCATTGTTAAGTGGGGATCCCAATAGCACCAGCCTCCCGGGGCAGAGTGTGAAAAGCATTTAGGACAGAGAGGGGCACGGGTTGGCCAGGAGAATGATCATTTCCCCACCAGGTCAACGCCACCTCCTCTGCGCAGCCTTCCTGGCCATCATCCCAGGTAGAGCTGCCCTCTTCCTTCTCTGCAGCCTTTCTCATCCTGCAAAGCACGGGCGAGTGGCCTCCCGGCCTCCTCCTCAATCCTGGCCCTGCGTCTCTTGAGGGCAGCAGTCTGGGGGGGCCGGCCGGGCTCCTGCTCACGCCCCCGGCAGGCCCTCAGATCTGCTGATGCTTGAGTGAGCAAGTCGCCTTCCATTTCCCCCTCCCACTCCTGTGGCCACCTCTCACCTCCTAGGAGTGCCAGGCATCCTCTCTGACCTTCTACCGGCCCCAGCTCAACTGAACCTCGTGCTCCAAGAGCTAAGACCCTCCAGCCCTCATCCCGCCTTGCTTCTAGCACAGGATGAGTCCCCCGTATGATCTCTGCACACCTCCTGGGCTCAGCCTGGAGTCCTGATATTCCCTGCCCGCTGGCCATGTGACCTTAGGCAAGGCCTTGCCCCTCTGGGAGCCCTGGGCCATTCAGCTGTAAGAGAGAAGCCACCCCCTTGCCCTCATGGGCTGCTCTGAGGATTACAGAGAGAAGGTGGGAGCTCTTTGTAAACTGTAAAGCCTGGTGCACTTTGGAGATCTGGCCTTGTGGGTGCTCAGTGCTGGCCGGAATAGGGTGGGGTGGTGGATGACTGGAGTCAACTGGGAAGCACCTGCCTTCTCTGAGAGAAGAACTAAGCTCGGTGTCCCATTGGGGCAGAAGCGTGAGTCCCTCAGCCTTGGAATCAGGAGGCCTGTGGTCAGTTCCACTGAATTCACTCCCACCCTGCCCAGCCCCTGCTCTGAGCTAAGACCTCTGCCCAGCGCCCGGACCCAGGTGAGCCCCACAGTCGCTGTCCCAAAAGAGCTGAGAGCCTGATAGGGAAGCAGTCCTAGAAACACCTTGCTAGCACCCAGTGTGGACCAGGAGGAAGGGGCTCCTAGAAGACGTGGCCCAGGGCCCAGCTCGGAAGGAAGCAGCCTTCGGAATCAGCCGCTGAAGCTGCGGGACTCACCCACGGCCCCCAGGACTCCCTGGTAAGGTCCACGGAAGCGTCAGGGAAGAGGCAAGTGAAGGCTTCCAAGAAACTGCCGTAATTGGATCAGAAAAAGAACTCTGTTAATTTAGTCAAAGAACCAGTTAATTGAATTTCTTTCCAAATCCAGGCCCATTCAGAAAGCCAGTGAATTCAATGCCTACTAAATTTAAAGTCAACTCTGCAAGTAAACTAATGAATGGCATGGCTAGCCGAGTCAAGTCCCCAATAAATCTGCCTTGAAATTGTCCAGTCCCGTGACCATTCATTCCATTGGCTTAGCCTTTTTTTTTTTTTTTTTTTTCAATAAAGTATAATTTGGGGAAACAATTGTCCACTTTGGTCAAACGACCAGAAAGTTCACACTGAAGAAGGCCAGCGCCAGTAAAATGAGAAATTGGTCATACCTCGCTGGGGGTGGCATTGTGTGGTGACGGGGCTCGGGGAGGGTGTTGGATCCCCACTGTACCCCAGCCAGTGAGCCTGGGGTGTCCTTCTCCCACTCTGTGCCTCCGTTTCCACATCTGCAAACTGGAGAGGCAGCTGAGCATTAAATCAGGAAACCAAGGGGAGCACCCTCCCGAGGATGCCTGGTGGCAGGTCCTCTTCCCTCACCATTCTGCCGTCACCCTGGGCCTTGTGGGAGAGAAACCCACAGTTTCCTTCTCTGTAAAATGGGAAAATTGGTCATTTAATTTAATTCAATTTATGGAATGGAAAATGTTTTCACATAGATCAAAATTCAAAAGTTGGCCGGGCACATTGGCTCACACCTGTAATCCCAGCACTTTGAGAAGCTGAGGCAGGCAGATCGCCTGAGGTTAGGAGTTTGAGACCAGCCTGGCCAACATGGTAAAACCCCGTCTGTACTAAAATACAAAAAGTTAGCCGGGCGTGGTGGTGCACACCTGTAATCCCAGCTACTTTGGAGGCTGAGGCAGGAGAATCGCTTGAACCTGGGAGGCGGAGGTTGTAGTGAGCCAAGATCGCACTACTGCACTCCAGCCTGGGCAACAGAGCAAGACCCTGTCTCAAAAAAAAAAAAAAAAAAAGTTACCAAAGAGGGTACAGTACAGTTTCCTTCCCTCTCAGTTTCCCTTCCTCCCTGTCCCCAACCTTTGTATTTTCTTTCCTAGGAACAGTCTCTTACTATTCTTAGGCATTTTTATATTATATTGGTGGTATTTTTCTTATTGATTTGTAGCTGTTTTTTATATATTAAAGAAGGCATGACTTGCAAATATTTTTCTTCTGGGCCCATCCAGAGATACTGTATGTACGTAGAAGCAAATACACATATATTGCAAGGGGCACTTTGAATCCGGGTTTGCTGGGGCTCTTTTCGAGTCAATGATTCCGGTAACTGAGGTGAATCTCTCTGGTCCGAATCTTGAAGCTGGAGCTAGGACGAGAGCTGGGTGACCTCTCCCCCTTCTGGGCTAGGAACAACTCACCCCCAGTTCCATAGCCATCCGTTTATGTTAGGCCTTTGAGGGCAGGGACCGCATGTGAGTATAGCACCCAGGCGTCTTCTGCAGCCCACAGAAGCTTCATCTTCAGGGCTGGGCACAGTGGCTCACACCTGTAATTCCAGCACTTTGAGAGGCCAAGGCGGGCAGATCATCTGAGGTTGGGAGTTCAAGACCAGCCTGACCAACATGGAGAAACTCCATCTCTACTAAAAACACACAAAAATTAGCCAGGCGTGGCGGCGCATGCCTGTAATCCCAGCTACTCGGGAGGCTGAGGCAGGAGAATCACTTGAACCCGGGAAGTGGAGGTTGAGGTGAGTCAAGATCGCACCATTGCACTCCAATCTGGGCAACAAGAGTGAAACTCTGTCTCAAAAATAAATAAATACATAAATAAATAAAAGAAGAAGAAGAACGTTCATCTTCAGACTCTTAGTCCAGTGCTCTCAGCAATCCTCATCTTGTAATGCTGTCTACAGACTCCAAGTATGCAATGGGCCAAGTCACACCCTCTCCCTCTTCCTCCTGCCCAAGGGCAGACATTCTCGGGAGGTTGTCTCTGATGAGGAATGGAGTCGTTGCCCCGTTGCCCCGACTCGAATCACACCTCAGGCCTGACTCAGATGGTGGGCCTCTGCCTTTACTGCCATGGCAAATTCCTACACATACTTGAAGGCCCAGCTGCAGTGAAGCTCCTCTCGGAAAACTTCCGTGACTCCCATCTCTTCTCTCTATGGCTCTGATCACCTTGTCCATGTCTACACTTAACAGAGCAAGAACTGTGTTTTCTGGTTTCTCGGTCCTCCAGGATCTCTCGACGTGAATTAGCAGACGATGCATCAAAGGTGGCACCTCCACCATTTTGGGGTCTCCTCAGTCTCCTCATTTGAAAAGGAGGAACATAACATAAGGCCAACCGCAGGGGGTTGTTGAGAGGATTAAATGAGTCAGCCCATGATAAGCCCTTAGAACAGTCCCAGGCGCAGAGCAAGGGCCCAATGTGTAGTTGCTATCAATTATGACTAGTCTTGGGACCTTGAGCAAATCCCTTCTCTTCTTCTTGACCTATGTTTTTTGGTTTTTGTTTTTTGTTTGAGATGGAGTCTTGATCTGTCGCCCAGGCTGGAGTGCAGTGGCACCATCTTGGCTCACTGCAACCTCCGCCTCCTGGGTTCAAGCTATTCTACTGTCTCAGCCTCCCAAGTGGCTAGGACTACAGGTGCCCACCGCCACGCCCGGCTAATTTTTGTATTTTTTAGTAGCGACGGGGTTTCACCATGTTGGCCAGGCTGGTCTTGAACTCCTGACCTCGAGTGATCTGCCTGCTTCGGCCTCCCAAAGTGCTGGGATTACAGGTGTGAGCCACCACTCCTGGCTAGTTTTTGAGGGGTTTTTTTGTTGTCTTATTTTTTTTTTGTTTGAGATGGAGTCTTGCTCTGTCGCCCAGGCTGGAGTGCAATGGCAAGATCTTGGCTCACTGCAACCTCTGCCTCCTGGGTTTCAGTGATTCTCCAGCCTCAGCCTCCCGAGTAACTGGGATTACAGGTGTCCACCACAACTCCCAGCTAATTTTTGTATTATTTAGTAGAGACGGGGTTTCACCATGTTGGACAGGCTGATCTCGAACTCCTGACCTCTGGTGATCCACCTGCCTTGGCCTCCCAAAGTGCTGGGCCTACAGGCGTGAGCCACCATGCCCATCTTGGCCAGTTTTTTAATCTACAACTGAAGGGTAAAATTGCTGGCCTGGTCAATGATCACCAACAGATGCTACATCCACCGGGTAAAAGATTGATGAGAAACTTTGCAGCAGAAGGATGAGGCTAACAACACCTAAAGCCATTGATTAACCTTAAGGTCACTAAAAGGTAGGGCAGCCCGCACCTATGGGTCTCCTGCTCTGGTGCACCAGGAAGGACGCAATATCATCTATGAAATATTCTTTTTTTTTTTTTTTTTGAGAAAGAGTCTCGCTCTGTTGACCAGGCTGGGGTGCAGTGGTGCAATCTCTGCTCACTGCAACCTCCCTCTCCCGTGATCAAGTGATTCTCCTATCTCAGCCTCCCAAGCAGCTGGGATAACAGGCACCCACCACCATGCCCTGCTGGTTTTTGTATTTTTAGTAGAGACAGAGTTTCACCATGTTGGCCAGGCTGGTCTGGATCTCCTGACCTCAGGTGATCCACCCTTCTTGGCCTCCCAAAGTGCTGGGATTACAGGCGTGAGCCACTGTGCCTGGCCAAAATATTCTTGATAAACTCATTGAATTCAAATCAAATCAAGCTACCAGCCTCTAGGGTCTACACTTGATTACCAGCTTAAGGGAAATATGGAGGTAGTGGAGCATGTTTTTAAAAAAACCTGAGGGCTGGGCGCGGTGGTTCATGCCTGTAATCCTAGCATTTTGGGAAGCTGAGGGGAGCAGATCACCTGAGGTCAGGAGTTCAAGACCAGCCTGGCCAGTATGGTGAAACCCTGTCCCTACTAAAAATGCAAAAATTAGCTAGGCGTGGTGGTGAATGCCTGTTACACTAGTTACTTGGGAGCGTGAGGCAGGAGAATCTCTCGAACCCAAGAGGGAGAGGTTGCAGTGAGCTGAGATTGCACCACTGTACTTCAGCCTAGGCAACAGAGCAAGACTCCTTTAAAAAAAAAAAAAACACACAAAAAAACATGAGGGCTGGGCGTGGTGGCCTGTAATCCTAGCACTTTGGGAGGCCGAGGTGGGCAGACCACTTGAGGTCAGGCGTTCAAGGCCAGCCTGGCCAACATGGTGAAACTCTGTCTCTACTAAAGCTACAAAAATTAGCCAGGCATGGTGGCAGGTGCCTGTCCCAGCTACTTGGGAGGCTGAGGCAGAAGAGTCGCTTCAACCCAGAAGGCAGAGGTTGCAGTGAGCTGAGATCACACCACTGCACTCCAGCCTGGATGATAGAGTGAGACTCCATCTCAAAAACAAACAAAACAAAACAAAACAAACCCCACAAGGATGCAGTCGACTAAACCAGACTGTGGGGCTCAGTCTAGAATCTTACTCAGTCACAAAAAGGAAGAAGGACCTGACACACATTACAACATGGATGAACCTTGAAAACACGATGCTGAGTGAAAGAAGTCAGACATGAGAGGCCACGTGCTGATTCCATTGACACGAGATGTCCAGAAGAGGCAAATCCAGAGACAAAAGTCCATTAGTGGTCCCCAGAGGCTGGGGGGAGGGCTGAAGTGGGGAGTGACTGCGAGTGGGGATGGGGTTTCTTTTTGTTTTTTCTTTTTTTGAGACGGAGTCTCACTGTGTCGCCCAGGCTGGAATGCAATGGTGTGATCTCGGCTCACTGCAAGCTCCGCCTCCTGGGTTCACTCCATTCTCCTGCCTCAGCCTCCTGAGTAGCTGGGACTACAGGCGCCCGCCACCACGCCTGGCTAATTTTTTGCATTTTTAGTAGAGACAGGGTTTCACCGTGTTAGCCAGGATGGTCTCAATCTCCTGACCTCATGATCTACCCGCCTTGGCCTCCCAAAGTGCTGGGATTACAGGAGTGATCCACCGTGCCCAGCTGGGGTTTCTTTTTAGGTCAATAAAAATATTGGGGAATTAGGCTGGGCATGGTGCCTTACGCCTATAGTCCCACTGCTTTGGGAGGCCGAAGTGGGCATATTGCTTGAGGTCAAGAGTTCAAGACCAGCCTGGCCTACGTGGTAAAGCCCTGTCCCTACTGAAACTACAAAAATTAGCCAGGCGTGGTGGCACGTGCCTGTCCCAGCTACCCGGGAGGCTGAGGCAGGAGAATTGCTTGAACCTGGGAGGTGGAGGTTGCAGTGAGCCAAGATGGCGCCACTGCACTCCAGCCTGGGTGACAGAGTGAGACTCTATCTCAAAAAGAAAAGAAAAAAATTGGGGCATTAGAAAGTATTAATGGTTGCAAAACCTTGTGAATATACTAAAAACTATTGACATTTTTCTTTTCTTTTTTTTTTTTTTTTGAGACAGAGTTTTGCTCTTGTTGCCCAGGCTGGAGTGCAGCAGCATGATCTCGGCTCGCTGCAACCTCTGCCTCCCTGTTTCAAGCGATTCACCTGCCTCAGCCTCCTGAGTAGCTGGGATTACAGGTTCCTGCCACCGTGTCCATCTAATTTTTGTATTTTTAGTAGAGACGGGTTTCACCATGTTGGCCAGGCTGGTCTCAAACTCCAGAACCTCAGGTGATCCGCCTGTCTCGGCCTTCCAAAGTGCTGGGATTACAGGCTTAAGCCACTGCTCTCGGCTATATATATGTATACATAAAATAATATTGGTGAATATATATTATATACATATTATATATTTTATATAATATATATTATATCATATGATATATTTTATATAATATATATTATATACATATATATTGTAATATTGGTGGATGGGGCTGAACTTTTTAAGGAATGAAGAAACTTGGCTGGGCGCAATGGCTCACGTCTGTAATCCCTGCACTTTGAGAGGCCAAGGCAGGTGGATCATCTGAGTTCAGGAGTTCGAGACCAGCCTGACCAATGTGGTGAAACCCCGCCTCTACTAAAAATACAAAAATTAGCTGGCATGGTGGCATGTGCCTGTAATCCCAGCCACTCGGAAGGCTGAGGCAGGAGAATCCCTTGAACTCAAGAGGCAGAGGTTGCAGTGAGCCAAGATTGTGCCATTACACTCCAGCCTGGGCGACAGAGCAAGACTCCGTATCAAAAAAAAAAAAAAAAAAAAAAAAAAAAAATTAAAAAAAAATGAAGAAACTTTATAAAAGCGATATAAGCTTATAAGATGTTGAAAAAGCAGGAAAACAGAAGGATAATAAAGAAGCCTCATAGTGCCACCTCCCAGAAATAGTTCCAGTGAACATTTTCCTTCCAGACTCTTCCTTGTGCATAAATTGTTTTGCTTTTAAGTACAGCTGTGACCCTGCTATCACCACACATTGACGTCCTGCTTTTATTCTCTTAATATTATAACATATTTCCTCATATCATTATAAGCTGTTTGTAAACATAACTTAATGCTTGCATAATATTTCATTGTGTGTTTGCTCTGTTAAAGAATCCCCTTCTCTGGACACTTGGACCAGCCCCAACCCTCCCCATTAAAAAGAACTCCACAACGCCTGGGTGCAGGGGCTCATGCCTCTAACCCTAGCACTTTGGGAGGCCAAGGTAGGTGTATCACTTGAGCCCAGGAGTTCAAGACCAGCCTGGGAAACATGGTGAGATCCCATCTCTTTTTTTTTTTTTTTTTGAAACAGGATCTCACTCTGTTGCCAGGCTGGAGTGCAGTGGTGTGATCTCTGCTCACTGCAACCTCCGCCTCCCAGGTTCAAGCTATCCTCCTGTCTCAGCCTCCCAAGTAGCTGGGACTACGGGCATGCACCACCACACACAGCTAATTTTTGTATTTTTAGAACAGACGAGGCCGGGCGCGGTGGCTCAAGCCTGTAATCCCAGCACTTTGGGAGGCTGAGATGGGCGGATCATGAGGTCAGGAGATCGAGACCATCCTGGCTAACACAGTGAAACCCCGTCTCTACTAAAATACAAAAAAAATTAGCCGGGCGAGGTGGCGGGCGCCTGTACTCCCAGCTACTCGGGAGGCTGAGGCAGGAGAATGGCGTGAACCCGGGAGGCGGGGCTTGCAGTGAGCTGAGATCCGGCCACTGCACTCCAGCCTGGGCAACAGAGCCAGACTCCGTCTCAAAAAAAAAAAAAAAAAAAAACAAGAACAGACGAGGTTTCACCATGTTGGCCAGGCTGGTCTTGAACATCTGGCCTCACGTGATCCACCCACTTCTGCCTCCCAAAGTACTGGAATTACAGGCATGAGCCACCACGCCTGGCCAGAGAGCCCATCTCTACAAAAGATGGAAAAATTAGAAGGGTGTGGTGCTCACCTGTAGTCTCAGCTACTCAGGAGACTGAGGTGGAGAGATGGCTTGAGCCCAGGAGTTCGAGGCTGCAGTGAGCTGTGATCACACCACTGCACTCCAGCCTGGGCAACAGAGCAACACCCTGTCTCAAAAAAAAAAAAAAAAAAAAGGAAATAAAGGAAATAAAAAGATTTCCATAATGAACAGGTATTCTGCATGACTTCCTTGGAAGAGATTTCCAGAAATGGAATTGCTGCTCTAAGGCAAACGCTAATTTAAGACTCTTGGGCAGCTGGAACCTGTCCGACAGCGCAGAGACCCTTATCTCTGCCACCACCAGCAGGCTGATATTTTCTTATTTATTTATTTATTTATTTTGAGACGGAGTCTGGCTCTGTCGCCCAGGCTGGAGTGCAGTGGCGCAATCTCGGCTCACTGCAAGCTCCGCCTCCCGGGTTCACGCCATTCTCCTGCCTCAGCCTCCCGAGTAGCTGGGACTACAGGCGCCCGCCACTGCGCCCGGCTAATTTTTTCTATTTTTAGTAGAGACGGAGTTTCACCATGGTCTCGATCTCCTGACCTTGTGATCCGCCCGCCTCGGACTCCCAAAGTGCTGGGATTACTGGCGTGAGCCACCGCGCCCGGCCTGCAGGCTGATATTTTCAAGAAAAAAAATTGCCAAATACGAACAGTCTCAGATAATGCAAAGAAGATAGATACAGTTTCCCAAGCACAGGTGTCAGAGCCAAAGATAACTTGACCCAAACGCTCTGATCTTCATGTGCCCATCTCTCCCTTAGGGGTTGGAGCGGGCCAAGAGAAGTACAGAGCGTGGGCTGCGAGGAGAAGGAAACAGGGATTTGAGAGGTTCCTCATCCCTCCGAGGTCATCCCTTACTCCAGGTGATCTGAACCTGAAGTCCGAGGCCCCAGTGAGTTCTAAGTAACCCAGGGGTGGAGGTGGGGTGGGGGATCCCAGCTCTTTCTGATCTGGGAGATCAGAAAGATGCTCATCTGGGAGAGTGGGACTTCCCCTTTCAGTCCGCCCACCCCCGAGGGCCGCACTAGGAGGCTCCCTCCAAGGCAGGCGCGGCTGATGCCCGGGGCCCAAGCCATGTGGGGCATGCTTGCCGGGAGAAGTGTCCCAGCACCTCACCCCACAAGCACGAGAACCACGAAACCCTCGGGGCCGGAAAGCCAGGGCGGGGCGGGGCCGGGAAGCGGCGCGGGGCGGGGCCGGTGACGTCACGGCCCCGCCCCCGGCCGGCTCCCTCCTCTCCGCGCACTCCCCAGCGGAGTCCTCACCTGCAGGCACAGGTGTGCGCACCTCGCATCTAGGAGGCCGGCCAGCAAGCTTCAGGTGAGCGCCAGCAGGAGCTGGGGGTAGGTGCTGGGAGGAGGGCCCGGGGTGGGGGTCCTCACTCGAGGGAGAAGAGAGCCGGGTCAAAGGAGAGGAGGAGGGGGTGGGCATAGGTCTGTGGAGATGTTGCCTGCTCTCCCAAATCCTCCCTTGTCTCTGGGTTATAGTCACATTGTCCTGAAAAGGTAGACTTTGGAGGGAATTGAAGGAGAGGAAGTTGAAGAGGAAGCAGCAGGTTTCCAAATATTTCAACCACGAATGTATTATTATCATTCTTCTTATTATTTATTTCTTTGTTTTGTTTTTTTGAGACGGAGTCTCACTCTGTTGCTGGCATTATCTCGGCTCACTGCAACCTCTGCCTCCTGGGTTCAAGCAATTCTCCTGCCTCAGCCTCCCGAGTAGCTGGGATTACAGGCATGCGCCACCACGCCCAGCTAATTTTTGTGTGTTTTTAGTACAGACAGGGTTTCGCCATGTTGGCCAGGCTGGTCTCGAAACTCTGACCTCAGGTGATCCGCCCTCCTCGGCCTCTCAAAGTGCTGGGATTACAGGCATGAGCCACCGCACCCGGCCCTATCATTCTTTTCATTATTATCATTATTATCATTGGTGCTTTTCTTTGTTGTAAAACTGTATGCCGATTGACTATTTGGCAAATGTAGAAAAGTAGGAAAGAAATTGTCCATAGTACCAGGACACAAACAACCACTCTGGATATTTTGGTGTGTTTCCCTTCAGTCTTTTTTCCATGCACAACCATTTTCATATCATTTTGTCATACTGTATCTGCAACTTTTATGTCATGCTTTTCTCCTGAATATTGTGTCATAAGCATTTTCTCGTTGTTGTGAGTCATTTATGTATGTGTAATCATTGTTTTAATGGCTGCATAATGTAACATTTGAGAGACTGGCCATGGCTGGGTACCATTCTGAACACTCCGTGGAAGATTATGAAGGGAGACAGGGACGTGTAACAGAAAAAAACAGGCCAAGGCCTCCACCCCCAACACGGATCTGGAGAAAGACCTTTGCTCCCTGTAACCATGAGTTTCCACATCTGGAAAGGGGGTACATAGAGCTACCTCCCCAGGGTGTTGTGAAGATTAAATGAGCTAAATTGTGTAGGTCCTGTCCCCACAAACACCTGAAGGACCAGAGAACAGGAAGCGCTGGGGAGAGAAGGACGGGGATGAGCTCTTGGGAACACCCCCAGAATGGAGACATCTCTGAGTCTGGGCCAGGTGGACATGAACCACTAGGTCGGTCCATATCCACTCAGTGTGGGCCGGACACAGACAGGATCCCTGAGGCAGGACCAGTGACCTCCAGGCCTTCAGATGGGTTCATCCCCTTGGAATGAGCTTCTGGGCGAGCTTCAGAGTGAGGGGACTGGAAGATAAATAGGAGGAGGTGGAGGTGGGGCATAGTAACCAACCCCTTGTACAGATGAGGAAACTGAGGCTCAGAAGACAGGTGATTTGTTCAAGTTCCACATGGGAAACAGTAACCGAGTTGGTTTGGCCCCCGGGGCTCCTAACTCCCCCAGGGGTGTCTACACCAAATGCCAGGATGGGGGAGTTGGGGAGAGGAGGATGTCAGGGCTGGGTCATCAGCTGTACTTGTACCAGGCCCTCCTCCCACTTTGAGAGGCTTTCTCAATCTCTGACTGTACACCCCCACTCTGGCCCCTCATCTTCTTCTTCTTTTTTTTTTTTTTTTTTTTTAAGACAGAGTCTTGCTTTGTCACCCAGGCTGGAGTGCAGTGGCGCGTTCTCGGCTCACTGCAAGCTCCGCCTTCCCGGGTTCATGCTATTCTCCTGCCTCAGCCTCCCGAGTAGCTGGGACTACAGGTGCCCGCCACCAGGCCCGGCTAATTTTTTGTATTTTTAGTAGAGACGGCATTTCACCGTGTTAGCCAGGATGGTCTCAATCTCCTGACCTCGTGATCCACCCGCCTCAGACTCCCAAGGTGCTGGGATTACAGGTGTGAGCCACTGCGCCTGGCCCTGGCCCCTCATCTTCTTAACTCCCTGGCCATCTTCAGAGGGGGTCTGGGTACTGGGAACCTGTGGCCACACCTCAGTGGGATGGGAAATCTCCATTTCCCAGAGCCATCCATTTCTAGACCCTGGGGGGCTTGCTGTGTTTCTCTAACTGGGCTTTTTTGTAATGTGCACCCACAGCATGCTCTCACCGGATGAGAGAAAAAGGGCTCTGAGCCCTGTTGGGAGTGTCTGAGCATTAGGATAATCTTATAGAAAGGGTCTGTGTGGCCGGGCGCGGTGGCTCAAGCCTGTAATCCCAGCACTTTGGGAGGCCGAGATGGGCGGATCACGAGGTCAGGAGATCGAGACCATCCTGGCTAACCCAGTGAAACCCCGTCTCTACTAAAAAAAATACAAAAAATAGGCCGGGCGCGGTGGCTCAAGCCTGTAATCCCAGCACTTTGGGAGGCCGAGACGGGCGGATCACGAGGTCAGGAGATCGAGACCATCCTGGCTAACATGGTGAAACGCCGTCTCTACTAAAACATACAAAAAACTAGCCGGGCGAGGTGGCAGGCGCCTGTAGTCCCAGCTACGCGGGAGGCTGAGCCAGGAGAATGGCGTGAACCTGGGAGGCGGAGCTTGCAGTGAGCTGAGATCCGGCCACTGCACTCTAGCCTGGGTGACAAAGCAAGACTCCGTCTCAAAAAAAAAAAAAAAAATACAAAAAACTAGCCGGGCGAGATGACGGACGACTGTAGTCCCAGCTACTCGGGAGGCTGAGGCAGGAGAATGGCGTAAACCCAGAGGCGGAGCTTGCAGTGAGCTGAGATCTGGCCACTGCACTCCAACCTGGGTGACAGAGCGAGACTCCGTCTCAAAAAAAAAAAAAAAAAAGAAAAAAAAGAAAGGGTCTGTGATCCCCCTCAAGGTCATCCCTTTCTGCCTGGCTTGCCACTCCAGGACGGGAATCTGGTTAGCAGGTTCCCCTAACAATTGGGTATCCAAGGGTCTCTGATGTTCTAAAACAGAATTAGGACAGTCACCTTCCAGTTCACAGAAAATTGGAAGTGGTTCATTACATAGTCACAATGTTAGTCATTTGGAATGATAGCACTGGGGCTCAGAAGCAAGTCACTGCCTTGGGCCTGGGAAATGACACTTTTTGAAACTGTCGCAGCTCCACAACGTGTCTGTTCAAAAATCTGATAGCTAATACTTCTTGAGGACCTGGTGTGGCTGTCTCTTGTTCTAGGCACTTTAGAGTCATTCTACGAAATAGATACATATTATTTAATTAAATTAAATTAATTTATTTGTTTTTGAGATGGAGTCTCCCTCTGTTGCCAGGCTGGAGTGCAGTGGCGCGATCTCGGCTCACTGCAACCTCCACCTCCCGGGTTCAAGCGATTCTCCTGCCTCAGCCTCCCGAGTACCTGGGATTACAGGCACGCGACACCACGCCCGGCTAATTTTTGTAATTGTAGTAGAGATGGGGTTTCGCCACGTTGGCCAGCCTGGTCTCCAACTCCTGACCTTAGGTGATCCACCCGCCTTGACCTCCCAAAGTGCTGGGATTACAGGCATGGGCGACAGAGGGAGATTCAGTCTCAAAAAAAAAAAAAAAAAAGATACCGAAACTGAGGCACAGAAAGGTTCAGTAAGTTGCCCAAGGGAAGCCAGAATTCAATCCCAGGCTGTCTAACTCCAGGCCCCTCATCACTAGGCTACACTGCCTCTCTAACCTAAGAGGGTGTCTGACACTGTGTTCTCAAAGACATCTCTCTATTGTCTTCTGCACAAGGCATCAGGGCTTTCCCGGAGCGTCCCTGTACTCTGTCAGTGTCTGTTGACATCCTTGTCTCTGTCTTAGCCCTGCTCACACTAATCTATAATGACCGGTTCCTAGGTTTGGGTTTCCTTGAGTAGATCAGCTCCACCGTGCCAGACCCATGTACATTTCACCTCTGGACCCACCAAAAGGCCCAGCCAGGCCCAGCTCTGTAGCTGAATTAATAACTGTAGCTAGGTCAAGTTCCTATAGCTGAATTAATAACCGCAGCTACTATTCACGTGCCAGGCTCTGAGCTACAGGCTTTATGCATAGCAGCTCTTTGATTTCTTATTAGTATTACTATTGTTATTTTTGAGACAGAGTCTCACTTTGTCGCCCAGGCTGGAGTGCAGTGGCACCATCCCGGCTCACTGGAACCTCCACCTCCTGGGTTCAAGCGATTCTCCTGCCTCAGCCTCCCAAGTAGCTGCGATTACAGGCACCTGCCATCATGCCCAGCTAATGTTTGTATTTTTGTAGAGATGGGGTTTCACCATGTTGGCCAGGCTGGTCTTGAAATCCTGACCTCAGGTGATCCAGCCGTCCCAGCCTCCCAAAGTGCTGGGATTATAGGCATGAGCCACCGCGCCCGGCCATAGCAACTCTTTTAATCCCCACTGAGGTGGGTGCTATTGCCACCCCCATTTCTGAGATAAGGAAACTGAGGCTTAGGAAGGTTCTATAAACTCATCCAACCACATAGCCTGGAGCTTAAAGTAGCCAATTAAGGATTTGAATCCAGCCTCTTGAAGCAGAGTCTTTTTTTTTTTTTTTTCTTTTTTTGAGACAGGGTCTCGCTCTGTTGCCCAGGCAGGAGTATGGTGGCGCAATCATGGTTCACTGCAGCGGGGTCATGGCTCACTGCAACCTTGACCTCCTGGGCCCAGGCAAGTCTTCCACCTCAGCCTCCCAAGTAGCTGAGGCCATAGGCATGCACCACCATGCCTGACTAATTTTTTTATTTTTGGAGAGACAGAGTCCCCCTATGTTGCCCAAGGCTGATCTCGAACTCCTGGGCTCAAGTGATCCTCCTGCCTCGGCCTCCCAAAGTGTTGGGATTACAGGCGTGAGCCACTGCACCAGCCTGAAGCAGTCTTTACCGCTGCTGCCCCTCAAGTGAGAACTGGTTCCAGGGGTCTCCAACACTAATGCAAACTGGTTGCACACCCTATCCGGGAAAATATTTTTGATCAGCAGGACTACATATGAAAGGAAACAACATAGAGACCAAAAAAACCCCACAAAAATATTTTTGAGCATTCATTTTGTATTTAATTGTATATTTACTATTTATAACCTAGGTATATATGTTCTGCTATGTTCATAGTGCATTATAAAACACATCAGGGGCCGGGCGCAGTGGCTCGTGCCTGTAATCCCTGCACTTTGGGAGGCTGAGGCAGGCCGCTCACTAGAGGCCGGAAGTTTGAGACCAGCCTGGCCTACACGGCAAAAACCCATCTCTACCAAAAATACAAAAATTGGTCGGGCGCGGTGGCTCATGCCTGTAATCCCAGCACTTTGGGAGGCTGAGGTGGGTGGATCAACTGAGGTCAGGACTTTGAGACCAGTCTGGCCAACATGGCAAAACCCCATCTCTGCTAAAAATACAAAAATTAGCCGGGCGTGGTGGCGAGCGCCTGTAGTCCCAGCTGCTCCGGAGGCTGAGGCAGGAGAATTGCTTGAACCCGGGAGGCACAGGTTGCAGTGAGCTGAGATGGCACCATTGCACTCCAGCCTGTGAGACAGAGGCAGACTCCGTCTCAAAAAAAAAAAAAAAAAATTACCCAGGCGTGGTGGTACAGACCTATAGTCCCAGCTACTGGGGAGGCTGAGGCATGAGAATCACTTGAACCTAGGAGGCAGAGGTTGCAGTGAGCAGAGATAGAGCCACTGCACTCTAGCCTGGTCAACAGAGCAAGATGCTTCTCAAAAAATAAATAAATTTTAAAAAACATACATTGAAGCAGAATATTTAGCAGGCTCAGATTAAAAATTAAAGAATACAAATTCTGATTTTGTTTCTTCTCACACCCCGCTGGGTTAGTTAGTGAACTTACTGGGGTGCAGACGTCTGCTTTGGAGTCAGCTACCTTCACGGTCACCAGAATCCCTGTGCTTCTGGTGTGGTGATCGAACTTGTGGTGTCCTGAGAGGAGGGCCCAGTTACCATGCATTGAGGGAGACAAAGGCAGAAGGTGCCCAGTCCCCAAGGCAGGGTGAGGCTCCAAGCTAGGTCTGGAGAGGTAAACAGAAGTCCTTCCTAAGCGATTTTTTTTTTTTTTTTTGAGACGGAGTCTCACTCTGTCACCCAAGCAGTTAGAGTGCAGTGATGCGATCTTGGCTCACTGCAACCTCTGCCTCCCGGGTTCAAGTGATTCTCCTGGCTCAGCCTCTCCAGTAGCTGGGGCTACAGGCACACGCCACCATGCCTGGCTAATTTTTTGTATTTTTTTAGTAGAGACAGGGTTTTACTGTGTTGTCCAGGCTAGTCTCGAACTTCTGAGCTCAGGCAATCTGCCCGCCTTGGCCTCCCAAAGTGCTGGGATTACAGGCGTGAGCCACTGTGCCTGGACAATTATTATTATTATTATTTTTTTTAGATGGAGTCTCACTCTGTCACCCAGGCTGGAGTGCAGTGGCACAATTTTGGCTCACTGCAGCCTCCGCCTCCGGGGTTCAACTGATTCTCCTGTCTCAGCCTCCTGAGTAGCTGGGACTACAGGTGCATGCCACCACACCCAGCTAATTTTTTGTATTTTTAGTATAGACAGGGTTTCACCATGTTAGCTAGATGGTCTTGATCTCCTGACCTTGTGATCCACCCAACCCAGCCTCCCAAAGTGCTGGGATTACAGTCGTGAGCCACTGCACCCAGCCCTTCCTTAACTTTTATGCATTATTTGGTCAGATTCTCTTAAACTCTCTGAGCCTCAGGTTTCCTCCTTTTTTTTTTGTTTTTTTGAGACAGAATCTTATTCTGTTGCCCAGGCTGTAGTGCAGTGGCATGATCTTGGCTCACTGCAGCCTTGATCTCCTGGCCTCCTGAGTAGCTGGGACCATAGGCATGTGCCACCATGCCCAGCTAATTTTTTTATGTTTTGAATAGAGACAGGGTCTCCCTTGTTGCCTGGACTGATCTTGAACTCCTGGTGAACCTCAGGTTTCTACCTGCAAAATAGGTGGGGTGATCTCAAGCTCACAAGATTCCCGTGGCATGAAACCAGATTCCGTGCTGAGTACCCAGTGTGGAGCCTGCATGCTGTCCATCCAATAAATCCTAGTTTTTTTCTCTCTTCCCGTCCATGGGCAAAACTCTAAGCTGTTCTGAGCAAAGCCATTGGATAAATCTCCTAGGTAGCTCCTAGGATTAGAGATCCTCTTACCTCTCCCTTCCTCTTCAGCCTTCTCCCCTGAGGGAGGCCTGGGTGCCATTTGACTGGTCTCCCCACAGTGGGCCCCTCCCACCCCCGAACATCTGAGGTTCCTACCATTCAGCTATTGCTCAGGGCTGTTCCTTCCCCAGCATCCAAATCCCACCTACTTTTATTTATTTATTTATTTATTTATTTATTTATTTATTTATTTATTATTGAGACTGAGTCTTGCTCTGTCGCCCAGGCTGGAGTGCAGTGGCACAATCTTGGCTCACTGCAACCTCTGCCTCCCTGGTTCAAGTGATTCTCCTGCCTCAGCCTCCCAAGTAGCTGGGACTACAGGCAAGTGCCACCACGCCTGGCTAATTTTTTTGTATTTTTAGTACAGACGGGGTTTCACCACTTTAGCCAGGATGGTCTCCATCACCTGACCTCATGATCTGGCCACCTTGGCCTCCCAAAGTGCTGAGATTGCAGGCGTGAGCCACCACACCTGGCCTGTTTTCTTTTTTTCTTTTCCTTTTTGAGCCAGAGTCTCACTTTGTTGTTTTTTTGTTTTTGTTTTTGAGACGGAGTCTTGCTCTGCCACCCAGGCTGGAGTGCAGTGGCCGGATCTCAGCTCACTGCAAGCTCCGCCTCCCGGGTTCACGCCATTCTCCTGCCTCAGCCTCCTGAGTAGCTGGGACTACAAGCGCCCGCCACCGCGCCCGGCTAGTTTTTTGTATTTTTTAGTAGAGACGGGGTTTCACCATGTTAGCCAGGATGGTCTCGATCTCCTGACCTCGTGATCCGCCCGTCTCGGCCTCCCAAAGTGCTGGGATTACAGGCTTGAGCCACCGCGCCCGGCTCACTTTGTCACCCAGGCTGGAGTGCAGTGGCATGATCATGGCTCACTGCAACCTCAGGCTTCCAGATTCAAGTGATTCTTGTGCCTCAGCCTCCTAAGTAGCTGAGATTACAGGCATGCACCACCACGCCTGGTTAATTTTTTTGTATTTTTAGTAGAGGTGGGATTTCACCATGTTAGCCAGGCTGGACTTGAACTCCTGGCCTCAAGCAGTCTGCCTGCCTTGGCCTCCCAAAGTGTTGGGATTACAGGCGTGAGCCATCACGCCTGGCACCCATCTACCTTTTTTTTTTTTTTTTTTTTTTTTCTGAGATGGAGTTTCTCTCTTGTTGCCCATGCTGGAGTAGGATGGTGTGATCTCAGCTTACTGCAACCTCAGGCTGGAGTGCAATGGCATGATCTCGACTCACTGCAACTTCCACCTCCCGGGTTCAAGCGATTCTCCAGCCTCAGTCTCCCAAGTAACTGGGATTACAGGCACCTGCCACCATGCCCGGCTAATTTTTTGTATTTTTATTAGAGATGGGGTTTCTCCATGTTGATCAGGCTGGTCTCGAACTCCCAACCTCAGGTGATCTGCCTGCCTCAGCCTCCCAAAGTGCTGGGATTACAGGCATAAGCCACCATGCCTGACATCCCACCTACTTTCTTTTTTTTTAATTTTTTTTTTGAGACGGAGTCTCGCTCTGTGGCCCAGGCTGGAGTGCAGTGGCCGGATCTCAGCTCACTGCAAGCTCCGCCTCCTGGGTTTACGCCATTCTCCTGCCTCAGCCTCCCAAGTAGCTGGGACTACAGGCGCCCGCCATCTCGCCCGGCTAGTTTTTTATATTTTTTTAGTAGAGACGGGGTTTCACCGGGTTAGCCAGTATGGTCTCGATCTCCTGACCTCGTGATCTGCCCGTCTCGGCCTCCCAAAGTGCTGGGATTACAGGCTTGAGCCACCGCGCCCGGCCAACATCCCACCTACTTTCAAATCCTGCCTCCTGCCTTCCACCCTAGTGTCAACTCCAGAATTTCTCTATAGACAGGGCTTAGGGGGACAGTCTGATGGCAGGGGATGAAGGGGTCGGAGATTTGTCTCAATGCTGTATTTGTGTAGCACTTCAGATAAAATTACAAGAATAACAACTGCCCACATCACAAAGGGGAGAGGGCTGCTCGCCAGCCATTGGTACCACCACTGCCCCCAGACACTGACTTTCCCGTGGCAGTCACTGTCTAGCGTATTCTCTCCATACTGTAGGTCCCTCTTTTTTCTTTTTCTTTTTCTTTTTTTTTTTTTGAGACGGAGTCTCGCTCTGCCGCCCAGGCTGGAGTGCAGTGGCCGGATCTCAGCTCACTGCAAGCTCCGCCTCCCGGGTTCACGCCATTCTCCTGCCTCAGCCTCCTGAGTAGCTGGGACTACAGGCGCCCGCCACCGCGCCCGGCTAGTTTTTTGTATTTTTTAGTAGAGACGGGGTTTCACTGTGTTAGCCAGGATAGTCTCGATCTCCTGACCTCGTGATCCGCCCATCTCGGCCTCCCAAAGTGCTGGGATTACAGGCTTGAGCCACCGCGCCCGGCCGGTCCCTCTTTTTTCTTGTGTCTATTCAGCCTCTCCTGTCAGATCGTCAGCTCCTGGCAAGCTGGGGCCAGCGTAGACCTCTGGGGCCCTGCAAGGAGTTGGCATCGGGAAATGCTTGTGGGTGAACGTGTGATGTGGCAGGATGATGAGTCGCACCAACTATGCCGAGCGAGGAGCGCTGCTGTGGGCATCGGGATTATTAGTTGCAGCAATCATCCTCATTCCCGGAGCCCAGCTAATGAGTGGTTGTGTGACCTGGGAACGGGAAGCCCTGGCTTCTCAGAGGACAGAAGGAGCAGGTTTGGGCGCTGGTTGACTGCAGCACAAACAAGGGATGTTGTGCTGAGCAGAGGGGTCAGAGGAGCCCATAGGGCCAGGGGTGACAGGCCAAGCTGGGGGAGGGAAGCAGGCAGGGGTGAGCTGGAGGCCGGGCACGGGTGGCCCTTTGGGGGTGCCGAGGATTTGTGTAGTGCTCCCTGCTCCTGGGGACACGTGACAGGTGCTCCTGGCTCCTCTGGGAGTTACAGCAGCACAGGGAATGCTGAGCGGAGCAGGAGGACAGACGGCCCAAGCAGAGCAGGAGG
Source organism: Macaca mulatta (assembly GCF_049350105.2). Lineage (NCBI taxonomy): Eukaryota > Metazoa > Chordata > Mammalia > Primates > Cercopithecidae > Macaca > Macaca mulatta. Next base: position 13,164,685 of record NC_133415.1, read on the forward strand.
ACAGGCAGCCACCATGAGAAGGGGGAGGTGGGGCGAGGTGGCCCTGAGGGAGGGCTGTTAGGGACCATTTGGCTCAGGATGGAAAGTGTTAGGCCCTGCCTTCACCTCCAAGATCACACACAACATCACCATTGCACAAGTATTTACGGGGCACTCATGACCAGTTGGGTACCCACAGGAGCACCTATGGGAGATTTCTTTGTCTTAGAGAGACTCTAAGAGCATTAAAAATAAACAAGTTAATAAGCCAGTCATAAGTACCATGAAGAAGATAAAGCAGCTGGCCAGGCACGGTGGCTCACACCTGTAATCCCAGCACTTTGGGAGGCTGAGGTGGGCGGATCACGAGGTCAGGAGATCGAGACCAGTCTGACCAATATGGTGAAACCCCGTCTCCACTAAAAATACAAACATTAGCTGAGCGTGGTGGTGGCAGGTGCCTATAATCCCAGCTACTCAGGAGGCTGAGGCAGGAGAATCACTTGAACCCAGGAGGCGGAGGTTGCAGTGAGCCAAGATTGCGCCACTGCGCTCTGGCCTGGCGACAGACTGAGACACCATATTTAAAAAAAAAAAAAAAAAAGCAGGGTATCCCCAGTACAGGAAAGACAGAGGGGAAGGAAGCTCACTGAAGACAGATCAAGGAGGGCTTCTGTGCACAGGTGACTTTCGAGCTGTGATCTGAGCCTTGAGTAGGAGGCAGTCATGGAGGATTGGGGGAGATCATTGTAGGCAGAGGAACAGCCAGGCAAAGGCCCTGAGGCATGGTGAGATGACAGACAGTGAGGCAGGGAGAGTGAGGTTTGAAATGGGTCTGAGGCAGGCAGGGACTAGATCATAGCAGGCCCTGGGAAAGAATGTGAATTTCATGCTAAGGGAAGAAGGAGCCACTGGTATATTTTCAGTAGCCAAGGTCAGATCTCAGTGGTTAACAGGCCATGTAGTATCCAAGTGGAAGACACACGTGGTGAGAGTGGCTGGGTTAAGAATCCAGTTGGGAGGTAGGGCTCATGGGAGCTGCTCAGGTTTTGAATATGGGGATAAGGGGTGCAGGGAGAGCCGTTTCCCACTAAGCCCAGATTTGTCACCTCAGGGTCTGTCTCAACTTTGTGCCCGGGATGTGGAGCGTAGGGGCCGTGCCCATCCAGCCCTGCCCTTAGCTTCAGCTGGGGAGACTGAGAGCTTTAGAGCTCACTTTGTCCAGCCCCTCAGAGACGGGCTGTGGATTCTCCAAGGTCGCACTAAAATTCCGACTGACCGGGGACCAAACCCAGGCCTTGCTACCCTGCCCTGCTGCCTCTCCGCTGAAGTTGGAAGAGGAGGGAGGAAGCCCTAGCAGGAGTGACCTGACCGGGCACGGCCCAGTGCTGAAGTTCCCTGGGAGAAATGCCTGAAAAGAGAGCCTGGGGCCAAAGCTGTGTCCTGGGAACAGTCAGGGGTGGGTGGGACATCATGGAAGGGTCTGGGGACAAAGAGCCAAGGCCTAGCTGGGTGAGGAGAGGAGAGTGCCCCAGGTCAGCATCTTCAGGCTGGCAGGGCTGGGGGTGGGGGGACCTCTGAAGCCTGTGGGCCATGGGCCCTCCATGAGCAGGGCCTGAGAAGGGGAGGACCCCGAGAAGCTTCCCACAGAGGGCCTTCGAGAGCCAAGACCAAGATGGGCAAGGCTAGCAGCTCCCCTGGACCCAACTAGGTTTCCATATCTCCAACTCACTCCCACCTTAGAAGGGGCTGGCACTGGCACCTCCAGAGGAAGGGTGACAAAAGAAAAGGAGAGGCGGGGGATACAGCCTGCAGGGCTCAGGTGTTCAGAGGAGCCCAAGTCAGGAGCCCTGCATTGGACTCTGCTCCACTTCTAAGAATGGCAACATTGTAATATAAGCGTCTTCTTCTTATTCAGGGCTGTTTCTGGGCTACATTGTTTTTGTGATTTATTTTACATATGAGACTCAGAGTTTCAGGAACTTGCCTAATGACACAATATTACAAAGTGGCAGAATACTATCTTTTTTTGTTTTGGAGACAGAAGAGCCTCGGTCTATCGCCCAGGCTGGAGTGCAGTGGTGGGATCGCAGCTCACTGCAACCTCCACATCCTGGGTTTAAGAAATTCTCCTGCCTCCCAAGTAGCTGGGACTACAGTCACCTGCCACCATGCCAGGCTAGTTTTTTTGTTTTGTTTTATTTTGTTTTGTTTTGTATTTTTAGTAGAGATGGGGTTTCACCATGTTGGCCAGGCTGGTCTTGAATTCCTGAGCTCAGGCAATCTGCCCACCTTGGCCTCACAAAGTGCTGGGGTTGCAGGCATGAGTCACCCACCATGCCTGGCCGCAGAATACTATTTGAAGTTAGCGTCTTTTTTTTCCTTTTTTTTTTTTTTGAGACAGAGTCTTGCTCTGTCGCCCAGGTTGCAGTGCAATGGCGGGATCTTGGCTCACTATAACCTCCATCTCCCAGGTTCAAGCGATTCTCCTGCCTCAGCCTCCCGAGTAGCTGGGATGACAGGCGCATGCCACCATGCCCGGCTAATTTTTGTATTTGTAGTAGAAACAGAGTTTCTCCATGTTGGCCAGGCTGGTCGCGAACTCCTGACCTCAGGTGATCCGTCTGCCTCAGCCTCCCAAAGTGCTGGGATTACAGGTGTGAGCCACCGTACCTGGTTGTAGAATACTGTTTGAAGCTAGCTTCTTAACTATGGGGGGCTGCCATCACATGCTGCCTGGGACCTTGGACAAGGCTCATTCCCTCATTGGGCCTTGGTCTCTCTATCTGTAAAACAGTGGAGGGGGGCTAGGTGTGGTGGCTCACCCCTTCAATTTCTAGCACTTTGGGAGGCTGATCGGGGAGGATCACTTGAGGGCAGGAGTTTGAGACCAGCCCAGACAACATAGTGACCCCATTTAGGCAACATAGAAACCCTGTCTCTATAAAACAACGAACAAAATTAGCCTGTGATGGTGGTGTACGCCCATAGTCCCAGCTACTCAGGAGGCTAAGGTGGGAGGATTGCCTGAGTCCAGGATTTCGAGGCTGCAGTGAGCTATGATCATGCCACTAAATTCCAGCCTTGGTGACAGAGCAAGACCCTGTCTCTAAAAAACAAAGAAAGAAACAAAAAATGAAAAAAGCAGTAGAGTGGAATACATGAAGCTTGTAGCTCTCCCAACTGGAATCTACAGTTCCTTCTGTAGTGGATGGGTTCAGGGGCAGGAGCCTGATGGGGGATGGGGGACACCCAGGACTTTTCTTTTTTTTTTTTTTTTTGAGACGGAGTCTCGCTGTCGCCCAGGTTGGAGTACAGTGGCACAATCTCTGCTCACTGCAAGCTCCGCCTCCCAGGTTCACGACATTCTCCTGCCTCAGCCTCCCGAGTAGCTGGGACTACAGGCGCCCACCACCACACCCAGCTAATTTTTTGTATTTTTAGTAGAGATGGGGTTTCACTGTGTTAGCCAGGATGGTCTCGATCTCCTGACCTCGTGATCCGCCTGCCTCGGCCTCCCAGAGTCTGGGGATTACAGGCGTGAGCCACCGCACCTGGCCAACTTTTCTTGAAATTATGTCCTCAGCAGGGCATGGTGGCTCACGTCTGTAATCCCAGCACTTTGGGAGGCCGAGGCAGGTGGATCACCTGAGGTCAGGAGTTCGAGACCAGCCTGACAAACATGGTGAAACCCAGTCTCTACTAAAAATACAAAATTAGCTGGACGTGATGGCACATGCCTGTAATTCCAGCTACTCGGGAGGCTGAGGCAGGAGAATCACTTGAACCCGGGAAGCGGAGGTTGTAGTGAGTTGAGATGGCACCATTGCACTCCAGCCCTAGCAACAAGAGCGAAACTCCATCTCAAAAGAAATAAAGAAATTATTTCTTCCACTAGCCTGGGAGAGTAGTTAAGGGCACAGACACTGGCAGGCCACCCCCAGCCCCAGCCCCCAAGGGTGGAGTGAGTGCTGACTGCGTCAGTATAGGCCACATGTCTCTGAAGAGTCTGGCGCACGGTGGGCGACAGCATTTGGAGTTGGTCAGAGATCAGGAGGCTGTCTCTTCACGGTCCATTCATTCATTCATCCAGCAAATCTTTGTTAAATACCTCCTATGTGCCAGAATAGATCCTAGATATTGGTGACACAGTGGTGCCCAAAATAGCATTAACTCCTTCCCTTTATGCAGCTTAGACCCCAAAGTAAGGAATGCAGACAAAAAAATAAAAATTCCCTACAGAGCATGTTAGATAGTGATACAGGCCAGGAGAAAAAGAAACAGGCCACAGAGGCTAGGCACGGTGGCTCACGCCTGTAATCCCAGCACTTTGGGAGGCTAAGGTGGGTGGATCACCTGAGGTCGGAAGTTCAAGATCAGTGGGACCAACATGGAGAAACCTTGTCTCTACTAAAAATACAAAATTAGCTGGGCGTGGTGCCGCACGCCTGTAATCCCAGCTACTCGGGAGGCTGAGGGAGGAGAATCACTTGAACCTGAGAGGCGGAGGTTTCAGTGAGCCAAGATCGCAGTGAGCCGAGATCACGCCATTGCACTCCAGCCTGGGCAACAAGAGCAAAACTCCATCTCAAAAAAGAAAAAAGAAAAAAAAAAAAAAGAAACAGCAGAGAAGGGGAAGGCAGTTACCCATGGGGGTGGGGTTTTATTATTTATTTTATTTTATTTTTAGTAGAGACAGGGTTTTCCATGTTGTCCAGGTTGGTCTCGAACTCCTAACCTCGTGATCTGTCTGCCTTGGCCTCCCAAAGTGGTGGGATTACAGACATGAGCCACCAAGCTTGGCCAATTTTTTTTTTTTTTTTTTTTTTTTTTAAGATAGAATCTTGCGGCTGGGCGCGGTGGCTCAGGCCTGTAATCCCAGCACTTTGGGAGGCCGAGACGGGTGGATCACAAGGTCAGGAGATCGAGACCATCCTGGCTAACACGGTGAAACCCCGTCTCTACTAAAAAATACAAAAAACTAGCCGGGCGAGGTAGCGGGCGCCTGTAATCCCAGCTACTCGGGAGGCTGAGGCAGGAGAATGGCGTAAACCTGGGAGGCAGAGCTTGCAGTGAGCTGAGATCCGGCCACTGCACTCCAGCCTGGGCGACAGAGTGAGACTCCGTCTCAAGAAAAAAAAAAAAAAAAAAGATGGAATCTTGCTCTGTCATCCAGGTGGGAGTGCAGTGGCACGATCTCAGCTCACTGCAACCTCTTCCTCTCAGGCTGAAGCAATTCTCCTGCCTCAACCTCCCAAGTAGCTGGGATTACAGGTGCACACCACCATGCCCAGATAATTTTTGTATTTTAGTAGAGACGGGGTTTCACCATGGTCTCGATCTCCTGACCTCGTGATCTGCCCATCTTGACCTCCCAAAGTGCTGGGATTACAGGCATCAGCCACCACGCCCGGCCAATTATTATTTTTTAATTATTTATTTATTTTTATTTTTTGAGACATGGTCTCACTGTTTTTTTTTGGTGTTGTTTTGTTTTTTCGAGTCAGGGTCTCACTCTGTTGTCCAGGCTGGAGTGCAGTGTTGTGATCAAGGCTCAGTGCAGCCTCAACCTCCTTGGGATCCGGTGATTCTCCCACCTCAACCTCCCAAGTAGTTAAGACTACAGGCATGCACCACCCACCCAGCCACCACGCTCAGCTAATTTTTGTATTTTTTGTAGAGATAGCATTTCGCCATGTTGTCCAGGCTGGTCTCGAATTCCTGAGCTCAAGCAACACCTGCCTTTACCTCCCAAAGTTCTGGGATTACAGGCGTGAGATACCACCTGTGGCCCAACGCCAGGATTTTAAATTGGGAGACTGGGCCCAGACGTGGTGGCTCACACCTGTAACCCCAGCTTTTTGGGAGGCTGAGGCGGATGGATTACCTGAGGTCAGGAGTTCAAGACCAGCCTGGCTAACATGGTGACACCTCCATCTCTACTAAAAATATGAAAATTAGCCAAGTATGGTGGTGGGTGCCTGTAATCCCAGCTACTCTGGAGGCTGAAGCAGGAGAATTGCTTGAACCTGGGAGGCGGAGGTTGCAGTGAGCCGAGACCGGGCCACTGCACTCCAGCCTGGGAGACAGAGCAAGACTCTGTCTCTAAATAAATAAATAAATAAATAAACAAACAAACTGGGAGACCAGGAAGGCCTACCTGTGAAGGGGACTTGAGGAAGGTGAGAGGTGAGGGGGTGGCGCTCTATGGGAAGAGCGCACCAGGCAGTGGAAACAGCCCCCGCTAAGGCCGTGAGGCCAGAGGCTTATTCCGCGGGAGGCCAGTGAGGTTACATGGCTGTGAGCAAGAAGAAAACGTACAGGAGCTGAGGTCAGGAGAGCCAGGTGCAGGGAGTGGAGGACAGATCCTGGAGGGCCATTTTCAGGCCAGCCCTCGATGTTTAGCAAATCTACATGTCCTTAGTCAAGACTGAGATTCCTGCAGGAGGTACTGAAATCTTTCTGGGTTTATCTGCAGCCGTATCTTCATTATCTGGGAATTCCAGGGCTGTCCTTGGGATGCCAGCCCAGTGTTCCTGCAGGTCAAGTGATCCTGAAGGGTCTGAAATAGGGAGCAGGTACGAAATGTCAGTTTGGGAACACAGTGGCCCACACTTGTAATCACGGCACTTTGGGAGGATGAGGCAGAAGGATCACTTGAGCCCAGGAGTTTGAGACCAGTCTGGGCAACACAGTAAGAACCCATCTGTATAAAAAATTTAAGGGCCGGGTGCGGTGGCTCAAGCCTGTAATCCCAGCACTTGGGGAGGCTGAGACGGGTGGATCACGAGGTCAGGAGATCGAGACCATCCTGGCTAACACAGTGAAACCCCGTCTCTACTAAAAAAATACAAAAAATTAGCCGGGCGTGGTGGCGGGCGCCTGTAGTCCCAGCTACCCAGAGGCTGAGGCAGGAGAATGGCGTAAACCCGGGAGGTGGAGCTTGCAGTGAGCTGAGATCCGGCCACTGCACTCCAACCTGGGCAACAGAGCGAGACTCTGTCTCAAAAAAAAAAAAAAAAAAAAATTCTAAGAATTAGCTGGGTATGGTGATGCATGCCTGTAGTCCCAGATGCTTGGAAGGCTGAGGCAGGAGGATCACTTGAGCCCAGGAATTTGAGGCTACAGTGAGGTATGATCTGCCACTGCACTCCAGCCTGGGTGACAGAGTGAGCCTCTAAAAAACAACGACAAAAATCAGTTTGGAAAGGTGTGAGAGCCTCTATTCCTGAACCAATGCAGAGCAGCTGAAACCCAGGGTGGGCCCATTGGGAGCTGGGAATTCACCCCACACCTATTCTAGCCTGATTTCATCTTCTTGTTGGCTTGCAGAGAAGGTGGCTAGGGGACTTTGCCACACCCTTGGGTTTTTTGTTTGTTTTGTTTTGTTTTGTTTTTTATTTTTTTTTTTGAGACGGAGTCTCACTCTGTCACCCAAGCTGGAGTGCAATGGTACGATCTCGGCTCACTGCAACCCCGGCCTATTGGGTTCAAGCAATTCTCCTGCCTCAGCCTTCCGAGTAGCTGGGATTATAGGTGCCTGCCACCACGCCCAGCTAATTTTTTTGTATTTTTAGTAGAAACGGGGTTTCACCATGTTGGCCAGGCTGATCTTGAACTCCTGGCCTCAGGTGACCGCCCGCCTTGGCCTCTGAAAGTGCTGGGATTACAGGGGCGTGCCAAGCCCCACCCTTGGGTTTTAAAGTTAGGAGTTAAATCTGAGAGGAATCACTGAGAACCAAGTCGGAGAGAGAAGTCAGGCTGTAGGGCTGCTGGAACAGGTAATATTTTTTTTTACTTTAGACCAGTCTCCCCTCCTTAGCTGGGTTGTGTGTCATGGTTTGCCTTCCCTTATGGCTTCACTGCAAAGCTCTTTGGGAGGGCCCACAGATAGGTCTTCCAGGGATACGAAGGACAAGGACTTGGGCCCACAACTCAGGCAGTGGACAATAGCAGGCCCTTCGAATGGTAAGGCAGGGAGGCTCTCTAGCAGGCCTGGGGATGAGCCGGGCTCCTCAGCCTGGCTGGCCCAGGAAACTGAGCAGGATCTTAATTGGGGCAGGGGGTGGGGGTGGGGGTGCTGGAGTGGGAGGTGTGGTTACAAGTCCTGAATGCAGAGGGGAGAACATGAGCAGGTGGAGGGAAGCTGGGACATTGTGCTGCAGTCAGACCTGGGGGTCTGGCTGGGTTAGGAAGGGGCACGGGGTCTGTTCCAGCCAGGCCCAGTTTAAAGGAGAGGTTGATCTGTCCCCTTAGGCAAGCATTGGGAGGAGCCTGATTCCTTCTCTGAAAGAATACAGTGTAATCTGTTGTTTGAGAGGATTAAATGAGATAACCAATAACCTCCTCTCCCAGGGCTGGGTGCTTAGAAAGTGCTGAAGAAGAGGAGGGCTTTGGGAAGCAGGGCCCAGGTTGGAAGGTTAGGGGTGGTGAGGACTGGAGGACACTGGGGCAGACTTCACCCCTGCTCAGTTGTGCCCAGGCCCCTCTGCCTGGGCTCATGTGAGGAAAGAAACAAAATGGGCAGCGGGGGTGGGGGGGAAGGGGGTGGGCCTGGGACTCCCACCAAGGCAGGTGGCTGGTGCTTAGGTCCGCTGAGAACTTGGGACCAGAGTTACCAGATCTCCTAATGCCTCAAGAAAAACAGGGAATCTGGATCTGAAATATGAAATCTTCCAGTTTTAAAACTTTGGGGCCGGGCGCGGTGGCTCACGCCTGTAATCCCAGCACTTTGGGAGGCCGAGGCGGGCGGATCACAAGGTCAGGAGATCGAGACCACGGTGAAACCCCGTCTCTACTAAAAATACAAAAAATTAGCCGGGCGCGGTTGTGGGCGCCTGTAGTCCCAGCTACTCGGGAGGCTGAGGCAGGAGAATGGCGTCAACCCGGGAGGCGGAGCTTGCAGTGAGCCGAGATCGCGCCACTGCACTCCAGCCTGGGCGACAGAGCGAGACTCCGTCTCAAAAAAAAAAAAAAAAAATTAAAAAAAAAATAAAAATTTGGGGATTGGCCAGGCGTGGTGGCTCACGCCTGTAATCCCAGCACTTTGGGAGGCCGAGGCGGGCGGATCACTTGAGGTCAGGAGTTCCAGACCAACCTGGCCAACATGGTGAAACCCCATCTCTACTAAAAATACTGTGTGGTCCTGGGCAAAAATTATCCAGGTGTGGTGGTGCACATCTGTGATTCCAGCTACTCAGGAGGGAGGCTGAGGCTGGAGAATCACTTGAACCCAGGAGGCAGAGGTTGCAGTGAGCCGAGATTGGGCCACTGCAGTCCAGCCTGGGCAACAGAGTGAGACTCTATCTCAAAACAAACAAAAAAAGCAAAAAACAACAACAACAAAAAACTTTGGGGATTAACAATACAACAACAGAAAGCACCACACAGGCCAAGTAAAGCCCACTGCCTGGCTGGTGACCCCCTGTCTAGCAAAGGTGTCACTGAAGGCAGGCCCTCCTGGGAGGAGGCTTCTCACTCTTGGAAATGGGCTCTTGATAGACCCAGTTTCCTGGTGATTGCTGGGAGAACAGAGCTGTCCTTTTGGGTTTGTGGTCCTGGGCACACCCCTTCCCCTCTCTGGGCCAGTTTCCTGGTCGGTGAAAGGACCTAGTCTGCGGGGCTCCTGCCCGTTTGGACAAGTGTGTGACTCAGTCCCTCAGCCTCGGGGAGGGAAGATACGGCCATTATAGTGACTCCTCCCAGGAACTGTGCTTCCGGGATTGGACGCAGGGCCTCAGGCATTTTGCGTGTCCACAGTCACAACTGTGTGAATATAGGTGTGTCATAATTGGAAGCTTTGCATGGCACAGTGTAAATATCATCGCTTTAATGACTTTGTTCTGCAACCTTTCATCGGCGGCTCTGGATGCCAGTAGAAGCTTTTATTAATTCTCCCTGTGACCTGGGGAGGACAGGGTCCTTCCTCCCATTTGCTGTTTAAGGAAACCCAAGCTCAGAGCTGGGAGGTGACTTGGCTAAACGTGCACCACCACTCGTGCACCACTCGGAGCCCTGACTCAGGTGTCGGTGCTTTGGTACTGTGGCACCCCTCCTTCAACAGGGGAGAATGAGAGTGGGATCTGAGGGTCCTCTCTGTGCCCATCACAGTTTGAGCTGCAGGGAGGAGAAGAAGAAGAAGGAAAAAAGGTCTTTACCCTTGATTTTTCCACGGGAGGAGAATGTATGAACCCAGGCTACCTTTCTGGGCCTTGTGTCGAAATCCCTACCTGTCTCCTCAAATCTCTTGCCCGGAATCAACCTGGCCTGTGTTCTCTGCGGCACTCTGAACCTGGAGGCGGACTGAGCCCCCAGCAGTCTAACATCTTTTGCAGTGTCGTGAATAGCGCCTGTTTTCGCAGGGGCCCAGTGCTCCGCCTGGAGAGGAGAGAGAACCCGGCAGGCGGGGAGAGAAGACTTTGGGTCTAGACCCTCCCCTCCCATCACCCCCGCTTTTTGTGCGCCCTCCTCTTCCCCTCTTCCCTGTGTCCCCTCAGCCCGTCTTTTCCACCTGTGCCCTGGACTGCATTAGGGTGTCAGTATCTGTGCGCTCCCCTACCCCCACGCGTAAGCCCGCGCTCCTGCACTGGGGCTGGGGGACTGCGTCTCGCGGCTGCGGCCCCCAGCGCGGAGGGCGCGGGCCCTTTAAATCCTCCGGGGCGGCGGCGGCGGGCCGGGGATGACATCAGCGGGCGGGCCCGGGGCTCAATGGGAGCCGGCGGGCGCGCGCGGTGCGGGAGCGCGCGAGCCGGCGGCGGGGGCGGGCGGGCAGGAGGCCGGGAGGAGGGAGGCGGCGGCGGCGGCGGCGAGAGCCCAGAGCCAGAGCCCGGCCGGGGCCGAGCGGAGCGCGGCGGCGGCGGCGGCGGCGGCTGGGCCAGGAGAGGCTGGCGCGCCGGGCGGCTCCGCGAATCCTCCGGCATCCGCCCCGGCGGGCCGCCCCCGCCCGTGGCAGCCCCCCGAGCAGCGGCCCGGCACCGGCGCCTTCCCGGAGGGGTAAATATTGGGGGGTCGTGGGCCCGCCGAGGGGCGCGAACCTGGGGGGAATCGGGGCTCCCTCACCCTCTTTGTTTTTGCTGGAGAGGGAGGGAGGGGAGGGCGGACACGCGCGTTCGCGCTGGGGTGTGGGGGGGGCAGCCCGGGCGCCGCCCGCTCGGCCCGGCGAGGACAAAGGCGCGGCTGGGGACGAGGAGGAGGGGGCCTGTTATTTTGCAGGCTCGCGGGGGAGGCCCCCTCCGGCCGGCCTGCCTCCGCCTCCCCCCGCTGGACCCTCCGAGGCCCCGGCCGGCCAGGCGGCCACCCCGGCTGTGATTTGGGGACGCTGAGGGAGGGGGCCTGGGGTGCTGGGCGCCGGATACTGTTGATTCGGGCCCGCGTAGGTTTCATCGGACAATCGACGGCGCCCCCTGCTCTCCCGGCCCCGGCGCCCGGACCTGGGGGTCCGCAAGGCTGCTCCCGCTCGTTGGATGGCGGGCGTTTGGGGGTCCTAAGGTGAAGATGTGTGTGGTCACCAGGCCACCGATTTGTTTTTCTTTGTGGAGAGAAAGAAAGGGGTGGGGGTTATTTATCGGATCGGATTCTCCCATTTTTGTGTGTGAGAGATTCGTGTCTTGCAAGTGTCTCAGGAACGTAAAACTGTGTCTGGGTATCGTTAGAGAGAGGATTCCCAAGCCCTTCTTAATATCCAAACTCGAAGTGGGGTGAACCCCCTCCCCAACTTTCCCCTTAGTTTTCTTGCATATTTTCTTCTTGGCATAGTCTCCTTCCTGGAGAAGGATTTGGGGAGAGGAGAAGGGGACACAGTGTCTCAAGTTGCTTCCAAGCAATGCCTGTTTTGGATCTCCTTTGCTTTCCTTTCTATGATGTCCCTTCAATTTTTATTTTAATCGTCCAAGGGACAAGGGCCCTGGCTCAGGGGTGGGCGATGGTGGTCAGGGAGTAAGAAGCACTGCCCGTGTGCCATGCTGGTTGGTAGTTTGTCTAATTTTTTTAACCTGCTGAAACTCTTGAACCTTCCTATACACTTTTCCCCCCACTTTGTTTATCTCCCCCCTCCCCCATGGGAGAAGCAGCAAAACGGAAAAGCCTCTCCATTTCTGAATGAAGCCTTTCTGCTCTCCTCTGGGAGGCTTTTTGGGGATTGATGCCGGGACAGTCTAGGCTCCCCCAGACTGGCTTGAACCCCAGGGGTGTTGGGGAGGGCACTGGGGGTCTGGATGGCTGGCACAGAGCAGTCGGGGTCCTGAAGGCCTTGCCCCTCCCCGCTCCCGTTTTCTGCAGACAGCCGGTGAGTGGGGAGAGACTGGGGGTCATGTGCAGTATATTTATGTAAGACACCCAGACAGAGGGCATGGGTATTTATATAACCCGGCGTGGGTATTTATGTAATATAGGATGCGGGTATATTTATGTTCCTTTCCTAACCTGCGGGTTTCCTGGCTGCCGTGTGTGGTCTCTGAATTGGTGTTGGCGGAAAATGGACTGGGGTGTGGGGGGTGTTGCGTGCACACCTCCCCCCCGCCGCCCCCCGCAACAGGGCTCACTGTGCGTGCCTGCTTTTCTTTCTTCCCTTGGAGTGTACACACTCGGGAAGCTGGACGTGTGTGTACGTGGGGTGTGTGGCGTGTGGGTTTCCTGCAAACGTGGACTGCGTTCCCCTGGCAGCGTGGCACCTCAGCTGAGACAGGCCAAGCATGTGGGCAGTGGCCCTTGATTGAGAGCCCAGAGTTTGGCCAGCTCGGGTGGAGGTCCCTGCCTCATGGTTATTGGTGGAGGGCTGGTGAGCTCCTGGGGAGCCAGGTTGCTGGGGTTGGCCTTTCTCTCCTGGGCTCTGCCCACTGTCCCTGCAATCCATCTCCCTCCCAGGCTGGCCTGGTCGTTGGGGGCAGCACTTGGCACGGGCAAGGGGCTGATCTTCTGTGCCAGCACAGCTGCTCTGCAGTCTTCCTGTTTTGCCTGGTTTGTGAGTGTGGGAGACCACCAGGTGGGATGGCCGGAGCCGTGTCCTAGGCGAGGCTGCTACCGTCTACAGGGTGGTGTGGGGCAGGTGGCGTGGCCTCTGTGGGCCTGAGTACCCTGTCTGCGAAAGGAGTTCCCTCTTGCTAGTCCTTGATGCTGGTTCTCTTGTAATCACCCTTCCCCCTGCTTACTGCAGTCCCTGGTCCCTGTGCCCACGGCAGCACTGCCTCCAGGCCTCCAGTTTCCTCCTCTGCTGACCAGGAACAGGGTGTCCAGACTTTTGCCCCAGGCCAGAGCAGAGGGGTCCCTCCTAGGGTGGCCCTGGCCCTGAGGAAGGAGAGAAGCTGCTCACATCAGAACTCCTCCTCCCACCCCTCAGGGGCTGGCGGCTAAAACCCTGGCTCATTGCCCTCTGTTCTATGAGGGCCCTCTTAGGAGACCCTCCTAGTCTTGAAGGACGCCAGCTCCAAACAGTTTATCCAAGAGGCTACGGGCCTCCACGTGAGGTTCTTGGTGTCATGATGTAGAGATGGGGAGGCGACTGGAAGGTGGGTGGTCTAGGGTGTTTCTTTCCTGCCTTCCCCCCATTAGGGGATATGACCTTCTCCTGCAAGGCACGCTGGGCACCGGTGAGGTCTGGCCTCTGGGCAGGGGCAGTACTTGGGAAGACCAGGCCAGGCTGTGGGAGCCTGGGGATAGGAGTGGAGAGGCCCTGTCGTTTCAGAGGTGTAAGAGGGCTGATGCCCGTTGTGATCCTTTGAGAAGCTTCTGTTGAGGGGCCCCTGAATGAGTGTCCCCCAAAGACATGCTTGCTTGGCCGCTTCCCCTCTGGCCACACTGAAACCTGACCTCAGCCTCCCTTAGCTGTTCCCCAGGTTTGTGGAGTGCAGGCTGTGGGCCGCCTGACACCGGCAGAATGTGGGTCTTCGAGTTCCTGGTGGCTTTGCCTGGCCTTGGGCTGGACCCCTTTCCCGGCTCCCCACTTCACTGACCCTCATGTTCCTGCTTCCTCTGCAGCAAGAGTGAGCCATGGAGCTACGCGTGGGGAACAAGTACCGCCTGGGACGGAAGATTGGGAGCGGGTCCTTCGGAGATATCTACCTGGGTGAGTGTTCCTGACTCCAGCTGGAGCCCCTGGGGCCAGCCTGTGGTACCAAGAGGAAGAAAGACCCCAGGATTTGGGGCTCTGAAGTTGGAATGTGGCTCCAGGGGCATAATTTGCCCCAGGGCCATTCCAGGTCGGGAAGGAAGCAGCAGGTAGTCAGTCGGGAGGCAGGCCGGGGGCTCCTCCTGTCACAGGCCAGGCTGGGCACTGGAGGGTATTTTTAGCTCCAGTTTCTGCAGGAGTCTTGCGGTTCCTCTGTGCCTCAGTGTCCCGGGTCAGCTGGGTCCCCAGCTGGGTGTGGGAAAACCCAGGCGGGGTTCACATCCTTTGCCTTGCTTCCTGGGAGAAGGATACTGGTAGATAAAAGAGATCTGGGTTGCTGCTGGACCCCTAGCCAGGCCCCCTCTCTATGTCCTGGTCTCCTGGAACCCAGCCCTGGCAGGCTTTAGGATGATGCAGGCTCCCCTGTAACCTCGGGGGCGGGGTGGGGGGGTCTCCTCATTAGGGAGTTCTCTCTTTTTCTCTCCAGATGTGCTTCCTGTTGAAAGTATGAGTTTGCTGTGATGTTGCATTTTAAACAAGTCACTGACCTCTCAGTCCTCCCCTTGGCCTGGGAGAAATGAAGCTTGTACCTTTCAGTGCCACTTTTGGGGGGCACAGTCATGAGTCCTGGCCCTTCCTTTGTGATTATTGGTCCAAAGGGAAGGTATTTAGTGTTGGTGATTGTGGATTGGGAGCGGAGGCTTGGAGTTGCTGGAGTGAGGTAGCCAGCCCCTCTAGGATTTATCCTCATTCCTGTCCCTGCGCCCTCAGAAGCAGGTTACCCTCCTTGGCAAATGAAAATCAGCTCTGTCCAGTGCAGAGATCACCAAGTCTGTGGGCCTTGTCCATCAGTTCAGAACTTCGGGGTTTCTGTTGCCCCGTGGTTAGGGTCCCTTGGAGTGTGAAATGTGTTAAGGAAGCCTCAATGGAGACTGGGTCGGAGACTGGGAGTTCCCTGAGCACTTCCTTGCAGGGTACTTTCTGCAGCCCCTAGAGATAGTACCAGATTCTTTGGCATATCAGGAAACTGAGGCACAGATGGTCAAGTTGGTCTCTCAAGACCACTCTAGAAAACTGGCAGAAGCAGCCTGTATGCCCACATCCCACCACATGAGTGAGAGCGCGGAAGACAGAACATGCTGAGGGAGATGTTAGACGTCTAGTTCAGCGTTCTAGACATGGCTTTGTGTGGCTGTGGGAAGGTCATGCGGCTCCTCTGTGCCTCAGTGTCCCCATCTGTAGAGTTTGTGATAATTCTGCCTGACTGATGAAGAAAGGTTCTAAGGCACAGATGAAATGACAGATGGAAAAGTATTTTGTAAACTCTAAAGTGCCAGCCAGATGTGCAGTTCATTGCTGAGTGTTTAGTGGATGACTCTCCCCTATGGACACCTGGGAGCTCAGAGGGAGGGAGAGTGTGCGGCGCAGCTGGTTCATAGGTTTTCTCTGCGACGCCAAGCTACTCCCGGGGAGGCAGGCGTTAGGTAGTATCTGCTAGTGGTCAGCACAGTGGGTGTTCACTGAAGGCTAGTCAAGCAAACCAGTGAGAAAATGGGGACTGTGACATGCACAGGCATGCACAGCAGCCTCACAGCAGAATAGAAAAAGGCTGGGATGGCCAGGTGCGCTGGCTCACACTTGTAATACCAGCACTTTGGGAAACCAAGGCAGACGGATTGCTCGAGTCCAGGAGTTCGAGACCAACCTGGGCAACATGATGAGACCCCATCTCTACAAGAAAAATACTAAAATTAGCTGGGTGTGGTGGCACGTGCATGTAATCCTGGCTACTTGGGAAGCTGAGGTGGGAGAATCACCTGAACCGTGGAGGCTGAGGCTACGGTGAGCTGAGATTGCACCACCGCACTCCAGCCTGGGTGTCAGAGTGAGACCATGTCTCAAAAAAAAGGAGGCCAGGAGCTGTGACTCACGCCTGTAATCCCAGCACTTTGGAAGGCCAAGACGGGCAGATCATTTGAGGTCAGGAGTTCGAGACCAGCCTGGCCAACATGGTGAAACCCTGTCTCTACTAAAGATACAAAAATTAGCTTGGTGTGGTGGCACATGCCTGTAGTCCCAGTCTCTGCACTGGACAGAGCTGATTTTCATTTACCAAGGAGGGTAACCAAGGCACAGAGGTGTGTCTAGCCTGCTTCTGAGGGCGCAGGGACAGGAATGAGGATAAATCTTAGAGGGCCTGGCTCTGGGACTACAGGAGGCTGAGGCAGAAGAATGGCTTGAACCTGGGAGGCGGAGGATGCAGTGATCTGAGATTGCGTCATTGCACTCCATCCTGAAAAAGAAGGAAAGAAAAAGGCTGAGATTTGGGGGTCAGTCCAGGTTCAGATCGCCAGTCTGTTCCTCATTTGTTGTGTGACCTGGAGTAAGTCACTGTATCATGCTGAGCCTCAGTCTTCACATCTGAAATGAGTGTACCCAGCTCCTTACTGTGTGAAATTGGAGTGGGTGTAAAGGACCCTCGTATGATTGAAGCTGTTGGGTTCAGCACTGAAGCCTGGAGCCACTGGCTGGAGGTCAAAGGGCATGGAGACAGCTCTTGGCACAGCCTTGTTCCTAGACAGTGCCCATCCCAGGTCCCGTCTTGTCTTTTTGCGGACAGGAGACTGAGGCCCGTGGCTGGAGGAGGGTAGCCCAAGATCACTCAGAAAATCCAGAATCTCGTGTGGTGGGACCTCCCTGGGGACAGGACTTCCTGTTTATCTGCATAGTCATCTCATTCATTTAAAAAACTAAGTCCAGATTTACTCCTCTTTGTACTGGCTCTGGAGTAAATTCAGCCTAGGTTTGGGTGCTGGTGCTCCCTTTTATGAGCTGTATGCACTTGGGCAGGTGATGACCTTGTCCATCCTCGGCTTCCCCATCTGCAAAATGGGGTCATGAGAAGTAATGAGGTTATGGTGTGTAAAGTACCCGCGTGTGCTGGGCCCAGCAGTAGGTGCTGTACGCTGTGCCCCCCCCCCATTGCCCCCACCATTGGAACTGTT
Organism: Macaca mulatta; assembly: GCF_049350105.2. Taxonomy (NCBI): domain Eukaryota; kingdom Metazoa; phylum Chordata; class Mammalia; order Primates; family Cercopithecidae; genus Macaca; species Macaca mulatta. The sequence goes on from NC_133415.1 coordinate 13,181,770, forward strand.
TTCGAAGGGTCTGGGTCCTCTGGGTCTGAGTCTAGGGAAGCGAGTCAGACTCCTGACTCTCTGTGTTCCCTGGTGCAAGGACCTCGGGGGACCCTGCCCCGACTCACCATCCTGCCAGCACCCTCCTGGGCCCCTGTCGTGTTGGTTTGGGGACAGTGGTGATTGTAGGGCATCCCTGGCCAGCCTCGCCGGCTCCATTTATTCAATGCTCTGGCCACATTCTTATCCCCAGTGCCGTGCCAGGGCCTGACTCCAGATGGCCTCTGCAGGTGGGGCTGGATGTGTCCTCCAAGCCCTGCTTTCCAGGATCACCTGAGGGCCAGCACACTATACATGTGACTTCTGCCCTTCCTCCCTTTGCATCATAAGGGGTCAGCCAAGAGAGTGGGGCCTGCTTTGTTAAGGCCCTGCTGTTGCCCATCCAGGGTCCAGAGGTGGCCAAACTGGGCCCATTCTCTAGACTTGCATCCTGGGGAACTCTCTAGACCTCTTAGAGTCTCTGGTCCTCAGCTCTGAAGGGAGAACAGTGTTCTCCACTGATGGGGGGTTCCAGGGGTGAGAGTTAATGCAGGGAATACTCCAGGCCTCTGATGGGTGGGAACTGAGGTTGTCCTCGCTGCTGCTGCTGCTGCTGCTGCCGCCGCCGGGACGGGTGGGCTTCATCCCTTGTCCTCCAGTCTAACCGGGTCCCCGATTGTGTCCATGTGTCTGTGTAGGTGTCAAGTAGGCCCCCATGTGAGGCTGGCCATGCCTGTGGCCACTTGGAACTTGCCAAGTTCCCAGCCCCTCTAGGGCCAGCCAAGTCCAAGCCCTTTTCTGTGTCCAAGTTTGTTTTGGGAACTGGCAGTCCCCCCACTGTGTCTAACTCATGGGACATCTTCTGTTCCTGAAATTGGGCAGTTCTTCCAGCTTCTAGGCCTTCGCATGGGGGGCACCCCTGCATCTATGCTCAGCTGGCTGCCAGACACAGCCTTTGCCGGGAGGCCTCACCTGGAGTTGGAGTGGAGAAAAAACACAGGGACTTTGGGGACTAAGACTGAAATTCTGGCTGTGCCCCAACCAGTTCTGTCAGACCTCAGGCCAGTTACCTAACCTCTCTGAACCTCAGCTTAGTGGTTGTAAGAATTAAGGGAGCTCAGAGAAAAGCCTGGCAGCTTCCTGACAGAATTTAGAGGCCACCAAGGAACTCATTGGTGGCAGGACCTGCTGCAGGGGGAGGCAGCTCTGGCAGGTTTCCAGCACTTGCGGGAGTCAGAGGCTTTGCCTAGCAGCTTGGATCCCTGTCCCTGGGACATGTGTGGCATGTGATCATTTGACCTTTGGTGTCTGTTTTTCCACATGTCAAACAGAAATGCAAACAGTAGGCCGGGTGCAGTGGCTCATGCCTGTAGTCTCAGCATTTTGGGAGACCAAGGTGGGCGGATCATTTGAGGTCAGGAGTTTGAGACCAGCCTGGCCAACATGCAGAACCCCATCTCTACTAATGATACGAAAATTAGCCAGGCATGGTGGTGTCTGCCTGTAGTCCCAGCTACTCGGGAGGCTGAGGCATGAGAATTGCTTGAACCCAGGAGGCAGAAGTTGCAGTGGGCTGAGATCATGCCACTGCACTGCAGCCCGGGTGACAAAGTGAAGCTATGTCTCAAAAAAAAAAAAAAGAAAGAAAGAAATACAAACAGTAGTACTCGACGGGTGGGATAAGGGCTCGATGGGAGGAGGGCCCCGTCTACCCACTACCTCCTCGGCACCCCCCCAGCACCCCCCCAGCACCTCCCCAGCACCTCTCCTCCCTGCACACATCTGCCGAATCACCAAGTACTGCAGGCCCTGCCTCCAAAGTGTCACTCATTCTCTGCACCCTGCCCGGGCAGGGCCACTGTCAGCTCATGCCTGGTCTCTGTAGTGGCCTTCCCAGGCCTTCCACTACCCCTTTAGCCTCCTCCAGCCCTTTCTTATCCACCAGGTAGCCTCAACAGGGTGATTTTTGTCCCCCAGGAGACATACGTCAAGATCTGGAGAACTTTTGGTTGTTACAATTCAGGGGGAAGGAGGTGACCTGGCATCTAGTGGGTAGGAGTCATGGGTGCTGTTAGATGCCCTGTGGTGCCCAGGGCAGCCCCACAGCCAGGAGTTCTCCAGCTCCAGCGTCAGGAGTGTCAAGGCTGAGAGATCCTGTGATCACACACCTGAACATGGCCCTTGGTGCCTCGGGCTGAAGGCCAGGATCTTAGCTGGCCATTCAAGACCAGATCTCTCCCCTGCCCACCTCTTGCACTGTGTTTTTCTGCCACTCCAGGGTTCCCGCTGCACCCGCTCCTATTGGGCCTCTGCCTGTGCCGTGACCTCTCTTGTCTGTCCAGTACAGTCCTGTTTGGGAGCCAGGAGCCCTTGCAGCCTGCCTTCCCGGAGGCTCTCCTTTCCTCCATAGCGTGACTCACTCCCTCTTCCCCTCCTCCCACTGGCTGGACACCGGCTCATCTCTAGCCTAGGGGCTGCACTTCCCATCAAGCCGGACATCGTAGAGCATTGACTGTGTGTCAGGCACTCTCCTAAGCATGTTCGTCCCTCAGAACATCCTAATGAGCCAGGTAGTGTCATTGGTTTACACCTGAGGTGCCTGGGGCTCTGAGGGGTCAAGTGCCTTGTCTGAGGACCCCGGCCAGGGGATATCCAAGTCAGGATTTGGGCTCTAGCAGGTTGGCTCTGAAACTCACACTTTAACTGCTGCACTCTCCTGCCTCTCTGCTCGTGGGGAAATGGAGCACAACCAGGGGACTCTAAGGAGCCGAGCGCCCCTCCCGTGCCATATTCTCACTGCCCCCTGGAAACCTGTGTGGCTTATCCCAGTGATGAGCATTGATGTATCAAAAGCTCTTTACAGTTTGCAAAGTACTTTCTTTCCTATTGCTGGCTAGATTGAGTTATTCATTCTATTTTTCTTTTTCTTTTATTAAAAATCCAAATACACACACAAAACTAAAAATCAAAACACAAAAATGTGTTAAGTGAAAGAAGCCAGTCACAAAAAATCACATGTATGATTCTATTTGATTCTATTTTTGTGAAATGTCCAGAAAAGACAAATCCATAGAGACAGAATGTAGATTAGTTGGGGGGCAGGGGATGGAGCGAGGAGATAGGGCCTGACCCCACTAAAGGCTACAGGTGTTTTCAGGGTGATGAAAATACAGCCCTCCTGGGCCAGGCACGATGGCTCACGCCTGTAATTCTGGCACATTGGGAGGCTGAGGCAGGTGAATCACTTGAGCCCAGGAGTTGGAGACCAGCCTAGGCAAGATGGCAAACCCTGTCTCTACAAAAAATATAAAAATTAGCCGGGTGTGGTGGCTGGCACCTGTAGTGCCAGCTACTTGGGAGGCTGAAGTGGGAGGCTCACTTGCGCCCCAGAGGTTGAGGCTGCAGTGAGCTGTGTTAGTGCCACTGCAGTCCAGCCTGGGTGACAGATTGAGACCCTGTCTCAAAAAGAAAATACAGCCCCCCACCCTCGGTACCTGTGGGGAATAGGTTCCAGGATCCCCCTCAGATACCAAAATCCTCTGATTCTCAAGTTCCTAATATAAAAAACTAGAGTATTTGTGTATAACCTATCCGCATCCTCTATATACTTTGTTTTTTTGAGACGGAGTCTCGCTCTGTCGCCAGGCTGGAGTGCAGTTGTGTGATCTCGGCTTACTGCAACCTCCTCCTCCCAGTTTCAAGAGATTCTCCTGCCTCAGCCTCCTAAATAGCTGGGATTACAGGCACTTGCCACCACGACTGGCTAATTTTTGTGTTTTTAGTAGAGATGGGGTTTCATCATGTTGGTCAGGCTGGTCTGGAACTCCTTACCTCGTGATCCACCTGCCTGGTCTCCCGTAGTGCTGGGATTACAGGCGTGAGCCACTGCACCCGGCCTTTTCCATATACTTTAAATCATCTCTAGATTATTTATAATACCTGATACAATGTAAATGCTATGTAAATAGTTATTGTACTGTATTTTTAATTTTTATATTATTTACCTATTTACTTTTGAGACATGGTCTTGCTCTGTCACCCAGGCTGGAGTGTGGTGGCGTGATCATAGCTCACCGCAGCCTTGACTTCCTAGGCTCAAACAATCCTCCCGCCTCAGCCTCCCAGGTAGCTGGGACCACAGGCACGTGCTACCATGCCTGGCTAACTTTTGTATTGTTTGTAGAGATAGGGTCTCACTATGTTGCTTAGGCTGGTCTCGAACTGCGGAACTCAAGTAATCCTCCTCAGCCTCCCAAAGTGCTAGGACTACAGATGTGGATCACTGCACCCAACCTATTTCTTTTTTTTTTTTGAGACGGAGCCTTGCACTGTTGCCCAGGCTGGAGTGCAGTGGTGCGATCTCGGCTCACTGCAAGCTCTGCCTCCTGAATTCATGCCATTCTCCTGCCTCAGCCTCCCGAGTGGCTGGGACTACAGGTGCCTGCCACCACGCCCGGCTAGTTTTTTGTACTTTTAGTAGAGACGGGGTTTCACCATGTTAGTCAGGATGGTCTAGATCTCCTGACCTCGTGATCCACCCACCTCGGCCTCCCAAAGTGCTGGGATTATAGGCGTGAGCCACCGCACCCAGCCCAACCTATTTCTTATTGTTGTATTGTTATTTTTTTCCCCATGTATTTTTGATCTATGGTTGAATCGGCAGATGCAGAACCCACGGCAGATGCTGATACTAAGGGCTGGTTGTGTTCTAAAATTGATTGTGGTAATGGCTGCGCAAGCTTGTGAATATACTAAAAACAGTGAGTCGCACACTTTGAGTGAGTCAATTGAAGAGTTATCTGAATTACATTTCAATAAAGGTGTTGAAAGAAATTGCAACTTATAACACAGTATCCAGTGAAGCGTCCCCCCTTCTTCCTCCCTGACCCACTTAGCCCTGTACAGTCATGTTTCTGTTCAGTGTTTCTTTATGTAGCTAGAGCCAAACACAGATACTTAGTTCCCCACCTTTTTAAAGACAACTGAAATGAGAGCGTGGAATATACACTGTTCTGTGCTTTGCTTTTTCACTTCCTGTATCTTGGAGATCTTTCCACTTCTGTGCAGAGAGAGCTTCCTCATTCTTTTTCCATTGTATTCTGTTTTATGGATGGGTTATTCTTTATTTAATCAGTACCCGCCCCCCCCGCCCCCCATGAGGCACATTTGGGTTGTTTCCAAGCTTCTGCTGTTGCAAACAGCCTGCAGCCGACAGCCTTGTCCCTGCCTTGTTTTGCACCATGCTAGGATGTCGGGTAAACTCCCAGAAGCGGGGTTGCTGGTCAGGGCTGAGTGGTGTCAAATCCCCCTCCAGTGGCGACTCAGCAGTTCACGCCTGGAACACCTGAGAGGGGTGCTCAACCACCCCACAGTCTTGCTCACAGAGGGGTGTGTTACCTCGTGAGACTTTTGACAATCCTAGGTGAAACATGGTCTTTCACGATCATATTAATTTGCATTTCTCTTACAAGGAGGTTGGGCATCTTTCCCTATGAGTAAGGCTTTTCTATTAATGATTTCTTTCTCTGTAGAGTGTGTGTTCAAATTCTTTGGCCTATTTTCTGTTGAGTCTCTTTCCGACTGATTTGTAGGAGCTCATTACATATTAGCTCTTCGCCTGTGATAAGAATTGCAAGTGAGTATGTTTCTTACGACTTTATTTCTGGTGTTTTTGCCATGCAGAAGGGATTCTTTTTTCTTTCTTTGGAGAGGAAGGAGCTTTTTTTTTCTTTTTCTTTTCTTTTTTTTTTTTTAATGGCTTCAGGATTTTGAATCAGGGATAAAAATAAGAGCCTTGCCTAACCCCAAGGCTATAAGGCAATTCTCCCTTCTTCTAACATTTCATTGTTATTTCCTATTAAACGTTGAGTGGATACAAAGAATACATGTAGAATACCTGCATGGCATAAGGTATCCCTCCCTGGGAGCCACCGTCTGACATTTCATCTTTTCCTTTCTTTCATGTTTAAGTCTGTATTGTCTTGTTGCCTGCTTTGATATGGAAACAAGTAGAGCTGTGCTCACACTCTTCTTTCTTTTTTTTTTTTTTTTTTTTTTTTTTTTTTTTTGTTGAGACGGAGTCTCGCTCTGTCGCCCCAGTCTGGAGTGCAGTGGCACCATCCCAGCTCACTGCAAGCTCCGCCTCCCGGATTCGTGCCATTCTCCTGCCTCAGCCTCCCGAGTAACTGGGGCTACAGGTGCCCACCACCATGCCCGGCTAATTTTTTGTGTTTTTAGTAGAGACGGGGTTTCACTGTGTTAGCCAGGATGGTCTCAATCTCCTGACCTTGTGATCCATCCGCCTCGGCCTCCTGAAGTGCTGGGATTACAGGCGTGAGCCACCGTGCCTGGCCTCGGGTAGAATGTTTTCAAGGTGCACTTGTGTCATAGTGTGTATCGGTGCTTTATTCTTCTTTATTGCTGAATAACATTCCACCGCGTGGAGTCACCGCATTCCGTTCATCCCTTTGTCTGTGACAGATGTTCGTTGTTTCCACCCTCTGGCTGCTGTGAGGAGTGCACCCCTGGGACTGGGGTCCTTGTGTGAAGCAGGCATCCTTTCCTCTTCACTGCTGCCTGGGATTCCCGGGTGCCTGCACCACTGTTCCCATTCTTCTGCTGCCAGGCACTTGGGCTGTTTGTTCCTGTGTCCATCCTTGTCCTGTCCCCCTGGTGCACACATGTTTCTGAAGGACGTACAGTCAGGACTGGGGTTGCTTGGGCGAGCGTTTGTTTATGTTCAGCTTCACTCAAGAGGTGCACAGGGGCTGTGCCAACTCACACCCCCACCTTTATTTCTTACATGCAAACATTTCCTCTACTTGAGATTTCCCCTGGTTGTGGTGTGAGCCATGGTGTCTTTTGTCAGATTGCCAGCTGGTTGTTCCAGGGGCATTATTACTGAATAGTCTCATCTTTTCCTCTGATGTGAGGTCCTGCTTTTCTCCTGTCTTGAACTCTTCCTGGAGCTGTGTCCCTAGGGGTTGTTCTGGCCTGTTTGTGTGCAACAGTGTCCTACTCCTGCTACTGGGCTCCCTGCTGGCCCCAAGAAGGAGACACCCTGTCACCCAGCCTAGTCCCAGCCCTACATCTCATCCACCCCATACAGCTAGGGAAACTGAGGCAAGGTACACTTTGGGTTTGGTCTTTCTTGTGACTTCTTGAGTTGGGCTGTGCGCCCAGGCAGAGAGCGGGACCTTAGTGTGTGTGAGGGTATTTTCGTAGGGCCCCTTAAGAAGCCAGGAGTGCACTGGGGGAGAGGCGGAGGTGCAGGCAGGACCTCTGACCTAGGCTGGAGGCCAGCAGAGCCGGGGTTGACGCTCAAGGCCGCCATTTACAGGTCATGTGACCCTGAGCTGGGTCTCAGTTTTCTCATCTCTACAACTAGGGAGTGAGAATTGAATGAGGCACTGGATTAGAATGTGCAGGGCTGCCTCTGAAGGCACCAGCGTTGATTGAGGGGTTGCTGTGGCTGTCCCGTCTTCATTCTGCAGGCCAGGGTGGTCCTGGGTTGTTCTGGTGTGTTCGGCAGCCCAGCCCCATTGGGCCCCTTCTCTGCACGTGCCACCACCTCAAACCTACAGACACCGCTGCCCGAATTAGCTCCAGGACTCAGTCCCCTCCCTTAGGTGGTCTGTGAGCCTTTTGCATCCCTGCCCCTTGCCCCACTCACATCGGGCCTCCTTGTTGCCCCAACCTGTGGCCCTTGGTAGCTTTTGTGTGTCACCTCTGTCCCTCGCAGCGCTGACCTTCTTTCCCCGCAGGAAACCTTTGCCTGGGCTCCTTTGCCCACTTCCCAGCCTCCCCCAAGAGCTCCTCAAGGGCAGATGACCCCGGGCCCAGCGCACAGCAGATCTCAGAAATGCTTAGTGGGGTGCCTGGGACTGCCTGGCCTTTGAGGGTGACCCTGGTCCCTTGCCTCCCCACCCCGGGCAGGTGCCAACATCGCCTCTGGTGAGGAAGTCGCCATCAAGCTGGAGTGTGTGAAGACGAAGCACCCCCAGCTGCACATTGAGAGCAAGTTCTACAAGATGATGCAGGGCGGTGGTGAGCGCAGGGTGGGCGGCAGCGGGCGCTGGGTGGGGGTGGGTGGCCATGAGTGCAGGGCGGGCTGGGCGTGGCTGGCTGCCTCTGACCCCTGACAGAGGCCCTCCGCTTGACCCCCAGTGGGGATCCCTTCCATCAAGTGGTGCGGAGCCGAGGGCGACTACAACGTGATGGTCATGGAGCTGCTGGGGCCCAGCCTCGAGGACCTGTTCAACTTCTGTTCCCGCAAGTTCAGCCTCAAGACGGTGCTGCTCCTGGCCGACCAGATGGTGAGTCCCCGTCCCCTCCATCCCCAGCCAGATGCCTGTGGGCCCAGGATACCAGCCCTGCCTCCTGCCCCCAGAGGATGCCAGAGGACTGGCCTGCGCCAGGAGACCTTGGCCACTGGCTATAGAATTCTAGGTGTTTATTTATTTTATTTATTTTTTGAGGCAGAGTCTCACTGTGTCGCCCAGGCTGGAACGCAGTGGTGCGATCTTGGCTCATTGCAACATCCGCTTCCCAGGTTCAAGCAATTCTCCTGCTTCAGTCTCATGAGTAGCTGGGATGATAGGCCTTGCCACCACGCTGGGCTAATTTTTATATTTTTAGTAGAGACAGAGTTTTACCAAGTGATCCACCCATCTTGGCCTCCCCAAGTGCTGGGATTACAGGCGTGAGCCACCACGCCCAGCCAAGGTGTTTATTTAAAATGTGGATTTCAGGCCCAACTCCAGACATTCCAAGTCAGGTTCCTGGGGTAGGGCCTGGAACTCTGCCTGGGGTAGTTTTATTTATTTATTTCAAAAATATTGTTTAATTATAAGAAATAGAGATGGGAGTCTCACTGTGTTGACCAGGTTGGTCTCAAACTCCTGGCCTCGAGCAGTCTTCCCATCTTGTCCTCCCAAGATGGGAATTACACGGGATTACAGGCATGATCACCGCGTCTGGTCTGCCCTGGGTAATTTATAAAGCCTGCGGTCGGTCACACAGACCTGGGTCCTGTTCCAGACCAGTGACTGTAGGTGAACGCCGAACCCCTCTGAGCCTCGGTGGCCTCATGTGAGAGTCTCTCGTTTGTCGGTTGTTGAAGGGATCGAGTGGATTAGGTGAGATGCCATTCAGCACTTTGCCAAACCAGACCCCTCTAACAGGCCGTTAAGTACCAAGCCCTTCATCAGCATAGGGAGGAAAGCCTCTTGAACACACGAAACTGTAGAATTTCGAACTTGGAATGGAACATGAAGATCTTGTACAGGGGTTTTAGTCTTGGTCTGCATTAAGTCCTGCAACGTAGGCTGAAGGTGTGTGAGCAGAGGGTTGCCAGAGCCCCTTGTGGTGTGAAACCCAAGAAAGGTGCAGGAGATGTTGAGCTGTGCTGAACCTGGGACCAGAGCCAGAAGCCATGGCATGTGCATGGATATTACTTTGAGTTTTAAACACTCGCCTGAGAAGGTGGCTCAAGTCTGTAATCTCAGCACTTCGGGAGGCCAAAGCGGGCGGCTCACCTGAGGTCAGGAGTTTGAGACCAGTCTGACCATCATGGTGAAACCCCGTTTTTGCTAAAAATACAAAAAATTAGCTGGGCGTGGTGGTACACGCCTATAGTCCCAGCTACTTGGGAGGCTGAGGCAGGAGAATCACTTGAATCCTGGAGGCAGAGGTTGCAGTGAGCCGAGATTTTGCCACTGCATTCCAGCCTGTGCAACAGACCAAGACTCCATCTTAAAAAATAAAAATAAAAAATCAAAGAAAAGAGGGCCATGTGCCTGTCTGAGTTTGGCATCCTTCGGAAGCCCTGTCTTTTGTGCTCTGCCTCTGTCACCTCTGCCTGGTTTAGGCTGCCCCGTGCTCCCTCCCTGCCCCTCCCCCACATCTGTTGCCTCTCTGGCTCCCTGAGTCCTGTGAGTGTGGGGCCGGGCAGGCAAGCCTTCCATGGGGAACCAGTTGCCTTTCTAGCAGACTCTTCATTTCTGGATCAGCTTTCCTGCAGTACTCTCTTTGTCTCACAACCAACTTGGTGAACTCCCCCTTCAGAGTTCATCCTGATATCACATTTTCCAGGAGGCCTTCTCTGGCCTGCCTCTTAATCATCCTTCATGGTCGAAGGCAGACCTTTCTCCCTTCCCAGGGCAGGGACCATGTGTGCGTTTTCTACCTCTGTGGCCCCAGCCCCTGCCTGGCCCAGAGCACTGGGCGAGGGCCCCTCTGTTGAACAAATGGCCCCCTCCTCCCCAGATCAGCCGCATCGAGTATATCCACTCCAAGAACTTCATCCACCGGGACGTCAAGCCCGACAACTTCCTCATGGGGCTGGGGAAGAAGGGCAACCTGGTCTACATCATCGACTTCGGCCTGGCCAAGAAGTACCGGGACGCCCGCACCCACCAGCACATTCCCTACCGGGAAAACAAGAACCTGACCGGCACAGCTCGCTACGCTTCCATCAACACGCACCTGGGCATTGGTGAGGGAGCCAGGCCTGGAGCAGTGTGCACCTGGGGCCGCTGGCTAGGGCCTGGCTCTCTGGAGCCCTCTCACCCTCTGCCTTGATGGAGGCCCCCAGGCTCTTTTCTAGTGAGAAAGTCCCCACCCCATCTGCCCCCAAGCTCGGACTTAATCCCTGTCCTTGCACAGTTGGGTCTTCCCCTTTGTAAGCCAAGCTGGCCCTGCTTCCTCCTCTGCCCTGTTGGTGCAGGCTGGGAAATACAGGCTCAGAGGTTTAACACGGGTTGCTTAAGGTCATGCAGCTTAGCGAATGCCAAAGCTGGATTTGACCCCGGCCCTGTCTGATGCTGAAGCTTGTGACCTCTCCACGGAGTGGGCCAGGCAAGGGGGCAGTAGGTGCCCTGTCATGGTCATTGAATGATTAAGTGCCTGAGCTGGAAAAACTAGGCCCAAATTAAGTTGAGACGGCCCTGCCTTAGGCTTCTTCTCTGTAGGAGGAAGATAATAGCAGTGCCTGTTTAAAATGTGTGCAGTGAGCAACATCTGATGGGGGGAGCAGGAGGGTCCTGGTTTGCATGGTGAGGAGCATGACCCAGAGGATGACTTAGGGGCCTGAGTGAACCCCTGTCCCTCACCTAGTGTTCGACTCTCTGTGCAGAGCAAAGCCGTCGAGATGACCTGGAGAGCCTGGGCTACGTGCTCATGTACTTCAACCTGGGCTCCCTGCCCTGGCAGGGACTCAAAGCAGCCACCAAGCGCCAGAAGTATGAGCGGATCAGCGAGAAGAAGATGTCAACACCCATTGAGGTCCTCTGCAAAGGCTATCCCTGTGAGTAGCCCAGTGGGAGGGGACATGCCTGGGGGTCCCTGAGGCACCGTCTAAGGGAAAGGTGAGGCCATACAAAGCGCACACTAGGGCCAGGCGCAGTGGCTTATGCCTGCAATCCCAGCACTTTGGGAGGCTGAGGCAGGCAGATCACGAGGTCAGGAGTTCGAGACCAGCCTGACCAACATGGTGAAATCCCATCTCTACTAAAAATACAAAAATTAGCCCCACTTGTTTTTTTGTTTGTTTGTTTGTTTGTTTGTTTTTTGAGACGGAGTCTGGCTCTGTCACCCAGGCTGGAGTGCAGTAGAGCGATCTTGGCTCACTGCAAGCTCCGCCTCCCGGGTTTATGCCATTCTCCTGCCTCAGCCTCCCGAGTAGCTGGGACTACAGGCGCCCGCCACCTCGCCCGGCTAGTTTTTTGTATTTTTTAGTAGAGACGGGGTTTCACCGTGTTAGCCAGGATGGTCTCGATCTCCTGACCTCGTGATCCGCCCGTCTCGGCCTCCCAAAGTGCTGGGATTACAGGCTTGAGCCACCGCGCCCGGCCGATTAGCCCCACTTGTAATCCCAGCTACTCAGGAGGCTGAGGAAGGAGAATTGCCTGAACCTGGGAGGTGGAGGTTGCTGTGAGCCGAGATTGCTGCATTGCACTCCAGCCTGGATGATAGTGAGATGTCTCAAAAACAACAACAACAACAAAGCCCATACTGGGCTGCCCCACAGCACTTGGCACCTGAGCAGTAACCCCTGGCTCTTTGCCACCCCTTGGCACAGCCAGAAGGCCCAGTTTCCCTGGCCTGGCTGTTACACCTGTTGCTCCCCAGCCCACATTCCTGCCTCATCTCCCAAGGGCCCTGTCCCCAGTTTTTTGAGGAGGAAATGGAAGTTTTTCTCCTCTTGTTTAGGTTGTGTTGGAAGGTCCGTCAGGCTCTTGAGTCCTTTGAGTTTATGGCAGCAATTGATCTGCAGGCCCCCGGGTGCTTGGTGAGGGCAGCGGAAGAGCTGTGGGCATGGCTCCTGGAACCAGCTACCTGGCAGAAGCTCCTGGCCACAGTTCACAGGTCTTCCCTTGCTCTGAAAGTGGCAGAGGCTCTGCTCACAGGCAGGCCAGGGAAGGCCGTGGTTCTGTTGCCTCCTTTTCTTGCCTCTCTTAGATTGGAAGTTATCTGTGGGGCAGTGGGTGGCTAGGACAGTGCTGGCTGCAGGGGATCTGGGAGCGTGGGCCTCACGGTTGCCTTCTCTGTCACCTGCAACCCCTCCTCAGCCGAATTCTCAACATACCTCAACTTCTGCCGCTCCCTGCGGTTTGACGACAAGCCCGACTACTCTTACCTACGTCAGCTCTTCCGCAACCTCTTCCACCGGCAGGGCTTCTCCTATGACTACGTCTTCGACTGGAACATGCTGAAATTCGTGAGTCACCTGGAGGCCAAGGCGGGCTTAGGGGACTGGATGGGGAAGGCCCTGACTCAGAGGGCCAGAGTGAGCCAGTGGCGGGTGGGGCTCCCGACAGACGGGAGGTATGAGCTGGACAGTGTGGTTGACCTCACTGGGGTCCTGGAGCCCTCCTGCCTCATCCGTGCTGACAGCTTGTGCCGCCGTGGGCAGCAGGGCCCAGGCAGGGCGCTGCCTCCTGCTGAAACAAGAAGGACCTGGCTTCACCTGGGGTCCCTCTTGGGTGCCCGCGGCAGGGCGTGGGTGGTGCTGGCGGTGTCCCCCGCCGCCCTGATCGCTGCCTACACCGTCCTGCTCCTATTCTGCACATCCCAGGCGGCTACCTGCACTGTGGCCACTCTGGCCAGCCTGGACCCAGTCATGGTGCTTTCTTTCTTCTTGGTCATGGGACCCTGGGTCTGGCTAGGCAGTTCTGTTTCTCTCTTTTAAGAGGCCCGGGGGTGGGGTTGAGTGGGGAGCAGCATTGGTCGGCCGTGCCCAGGGCTCTGGAATCTGTGAAATTATATGTCTTGTTTCACATCTCTTCTGGAAAAGGGGGCTTCCTCTAGCCAGGCTCAGCCCCATGACAGCCCTGTGACAGCGAAGGGACCGTTCTGTCCCCGCCCCTGTCCCTGTGCCGGGCCCACGTGCTCACCCACCTACTGGTAAGGATCCTCTGAGGCCTGGCTTTTCCAAAATTTGCCACTTGATCAGCGAGCGCAAGAGGCTGAGCCTCGGCTGTGCTCTTTTTGTCCCTTCCAGGTGCCCGGCGCCCCTGGGCACCCAGAGCCCCCCAGATAGGCCCATGGAGGAGGTGGAGGAGGTGGAGGAGCTGCCCCAAAACTACTGGCCTGTGGTCTGGACTCCAGGGCCCCATTTCTGATGTCGCCAGGTGTGCCTGAGCCCATCGGGGCCAGGCCTGAGGAAGTGTTTCTTGGGAGGATGGGATGACCCCCTGTTCCCAAGAGATAGCAGCACAGTGGAGGGCATGGTGGAAAAGGCCCTGCCATGGGATCCTAGGGAAGTAGCCAGCCACCTGAGGGCCAGGACAGCCTGAAGGAGGGATGGCGGTCACTGCCCACAAGGGGCCTGGTGGGAACGGGTCCCAGGACAGACTCACGGCCAGACCCCGTCAGCGGCCTCTGTTGAACTTGAACTCATTAAACACCTCCTCTTGCTTCATCCTGGTGTGCCTCTTTCATGGCAGGGTCCTCAGCCGCCCTGCTAGATGATTAGGACCAAGGCTCTGTTCTGGAAGGCAAGGTCAGCACGTTGGTCGGCTTTTCTTCTCTCTGGGTTTCTTGTTCAGTAAGGAGTGAGACAGAGGTCAGGCAGAGAGGGAGAGGCCTTGGTTGCCCTTTTCAGCAGGGCTGGAAATGGGATATGGGCAGGGGGCGTCTTCTCTGATTTCACCCTAGACCTTCTGGCTCCAAATGGGGCCCATGGCCTTGAGCACCTGGGACCAGCTCTTTCCACCACAGGGCATTGGGCACGGGGCACTTTCTCATCAAGATAGTCACTCCCAAGTCTGGTTCGTGATGGGCTTGGCCCTCCAGCTCAGCACAACTCCAAAAATGGATTTTGTATTCTCTAGACTGACACTGTCCAGGATGGTAGCCACTGGCTATATGCGACACGTTTTTAATGAATTAAAGTTAATCAAGACTGGAAATGTCAGCCAGGCATGATGGCTCATGCCTGTAATCCCAGCACTTTGGGAGGCCAAAGAGGGCGGATCACTTGAGGTCAGGAGTTTAAGACCAGCCTGGCCAACGTGGTGAAACCCATTTCTACTAAAAACAAAAAATTAGCTGGGCATGGTGGTGTGTTCCTGTAATCCCAGCTACTGGAGAGGCTGAGGCAGGAGAATCGCTTGAACCCAGGAGGCAGAGGTTGGAGTGAGCCGAGATCACGCCCCTGCACTCCAGTGGCCACCACATCCAGCAAGGCAGACGGGACCATTTCCTTCATCCAGAACGTTCTGTGGACGTCACTGCTCTAGGTGCCTCCCTTACGGAGTCTCGCACGACTGTCTAGCCAGCAAGATCTCTTCTCCAAGCAGGCCAGGAGCACCTCTCCATCCACTGCTGCTGCTCTGACCGCCTTCCTGGAGTCCCTCTTGAGTCAGGCCCTGAAGTTAGAAGCTGGGCAGAGGTGCCCACAGCCTTATCCTTTGCCAATCACTGACTCATTGCCACAGCCACCGTAGTGAGCTGAACCACTTCCAGCAGTCCTCTGGCAGAAGCACCTGGAAAACATGCGATGGGAACTTTCACCCTGAGGCCGGGCCCTTCCCATGCCAGCCCGACAGTAGACAGGACACCCTGTGGTGCTCTGCACCGGGGTGCTGGGATCTGTGGATCCCTGGAGCCTGGAAGCCACTCGCAGCACAGTCACTGTGTTCCGAGGTCCAGTCAGCCGGCCGGGAAGGAATTCAACACAGCCAAGGACAGAAGTCCATATGATGACAGGTGGATGCTCGTGTGACTTTGCTGATCTTTTGCATTTTCTGTGGGCAATAAAGGCCAAGAGAGCTCCCTGCTGTGTGTTTCTTGCGTCCTGCGGGATGGATGGGACCATGGAGAGTCGCCCACTTCCTGCCTCCGGGCTGGCAATGGCCTGAGCCTTTTGGGCTCACAAAGGGCAGGGGCTCCAGCGCTCCTCTTGGCTGCTGGCTGCAGGGCTCCACACCGTGGAGTGAGTCACTCAGCCTCTACATCCCAACCGTGGAAATGAGATTGACCTGCCTTGCAGGGTTGATGTGGCCCTGCCCGCAGAAGGTTCAGCACAGAGATGCCACAGCTCGTGGTCCTCCCCAGGCTTTGCTGGGGCTCTGGCTGAGTCACTGTTTCCCAGCCTGCAACTGAATGGGAGCCCAGGGTGAGAACCAGAGGTCAGGAGTTAGAGCCTTGGTGGTCCCAGGCCTGCCTGAGAGGCTTCTGGGTGGGAGGATGGGAAGATGCATCTTCTAGAGTGTTCTAAGGCAAGGCTCTGAACAGTGACCTCTTGGGGTACAGAGAGCAGAGTGGGACTAGGTGGCAAAGGCCTGGGTTCAGACCCTAGCTCTGCCCTGAGCTGTGCGACCCCAGGCAGGTCACAAGGCCTCTCTGGGCCTTGGTGCCTCACTAAGATTCAGGGATCATTCTGGTCTTAGCCGCTACTTCCTGGAGTTGCTTAAAGACAGGGGCCACCACCACCTCTTGGCTAGTCTCCTGGGAGAGACATGGGTTGCAGGAACCACACCCTGTGGCCCATGAGCAGGCCCCCCACTCAGCCCGCAGCTCTCTCCTCCACAGATGCGGCCCCCTTCCTGCCAGCCCCCTGCCCTTCCCTGCGGACGGCCCCGGGATGAACTAGGTAACACAGTTGGGTGCTGCCCCCACACACGCTCTTCTCTGGCCCCTTCTCACTTCCTCCTGCACAGGGGCAGCAGTGGCTATAGAGCCGGCACCTGGGGGCTTAGGGCACCCCTTCTGCTCCAGCCGTGCCTGCTGGGCCTCTTCTTCCTCCATGGGGCACATGGCCCCATTTTCTTCTCCAGCTCCCCTTGAGCGCCCATCCCAAGGCAGGCGGTGTGTGTATGGGTTCCCTGGGCCTCCTGGCTGTGGCCTCCACGGCACCTGCCAGAAGCCATTGCCAGGTCCCAGCAGGGGCAGGACAGCTCCCTGGTGAAAAGAGCCCCTGGCTGCGTACCAGGAGACCTGGTCTGAGTCCTGGCCCACTTCCACTAGTTTTGTGACTCTGGGCCTGTCCTTTTCCCACTCTGGACACCCCTAGCCAGTCTGCTAGAGGCCTCTAAACAGCTTCCCTGCCCGATTTGGCAACCTTGAGTAGTTAAGGGCTCTTGGTACACCGAGGGGGGCCAGGGCAGGCCCAGCCCCAGGCCAGGAGGGCCAAGAGGTGCTCTTGATCATCCTGGGGGCGTTAGTTGTCCTGGCTCTGGCTCCATCCCAGGAGAGCAGGGCAGACTGGCCTCCCTCTGCCCCCAGACTCCTGCTTTCTCCTTCCTTCGGTGGTTGTGTGGCTTCGTGTCTCTGTGCTGTGTGATTGGGGGTCATGGCTTCCCGCGCTTGTAGGGGAGGCTGGAGCGGAGGGTTTCTGAGATACCTACCCGGCCTCCCTCCCCTGCTGTGCCCCGCAGGGCTGCTGGGCCCAGAACACCCTGGCCTCTGGGGCTGACCGGTGTCTTTTCTTGCATCCCTGCAGGGTGCAGCCCGGAACCCCGAGGACGTGGACCGGGAGCGGCGAGAACACGAGCGCGAGGAGAGGATGGGGCAGCTACGGGGGTCCGCGACCCGAGCCCTGCCCCCTGGCCCACCCACGGGGGCCACTGCCAACCGGCTCCGCAGTGCCGCCGAGCCCGTGGCTTCCACGCCGGCCTCCCGCATCCAGCCAGCTGGTGAGCAGGGACTCAGGCAGTGGGCTGGGCTCAGGGTGGGTGGGGGACTCTGTGCCCACTCTGAGGGTGGCTCTCCATGCCTCTTTCTCCAGGCAATACTTCTCCCAGAGCGATCTCACGGGTCGACCGGGAGAGGAAGGTGAGTATGAGGCTGCACAGGGGCGCGCCCGCCAACGTCTCCTCCTCAGACCTCACTGGGCGGCAAGAGGTGTCCCGGATCCCAGCCTCACAGGTGAGCTGCCCCCCTGCCAGTCCCTCTGGGCCTCACAACTGAGCTAGAGACCCCCCAGTGTGAGGTCAGGCCTTGGCTCTGTTCTTCCCTCCCCGTCGACGCTGCTTGCCTCAGAGTGAACCCCTTCTGTTGAGCCGGGACTTGGCCTCATTTAATCCTCTGAGGTCTAATGAGCCCTCTTGAGTAAAGTCATTCACCAAGGCTCAGGGCAGTAACATTCCCTGACAAGTGTCACGGCTGGGCTCTAGCCTTCACTGCCAGCGGCCCAGCTGGGGTGGGCAGCAGGGGCTCAGAGATGAGGTGTTCCTGCTCCCTGACATCAGGGGGCGCCCAGGAACCCCCGTGAGCATTGGCAAGAGCATGGGGTGTAGGGGCGGTGAGGTCCCGTCCACTTTGGGGCCATGTTTGGATGGGGACACTTGGGAAGGGGGAATCTGTAGTTGCCCAGGGAAGGTGTCCTGGCAGAGGTGGATGGGAGCCCTGCCCTCGTCCTCCTGCCTGTGGGCGAGGAGGGAGTCCTGCGAGAGAACCCTCCTTGGCCATTTACTTAGGTAGCAGGTTTGCCTCCCGGGGCAATGTTCTTACCTACAGACAGGGACATCTTAGAGTCACTGGAATCACACAGGCTTTCCCTCGGCTTGAGGGGCTGCATGGAGGTGGGGGTGGGGGTAGAACTCCTCAGCGGGGAGAGACTTGCCAAATCTCCATCGCCAGCAGCTGAGGGACTTGACTTGAAGCTTGTCCCTCCGTCTCTCTCCCTTTCCTCCCTCAAAAGACAAGTGTGCCATTTGACCATCTCGGGAAGTGAGGAGAGCCCCCATTGGACCAGTGTTTGCTTAGGTGAGTCCATGACTGCTGCAGATGCAACCAGCCCAGCCGGCCTAGAAGCTCCCAGGCTCCAGAAAGAGACTAATGTGTTGTAAGGGGTGGGTCGCAGTGGCAGTGGCAGATGGTACCAGGTGCCCCAGAACTCTAAGGGGCGTCAAGGAATTTAAAACCTTGGAGCCTGCCTGGCTCAGGGCCAGCGGTTTCTCTGCTCAGGCCTGACCCCGCATGAATTAATTTCTGCTGGAAAAACTTTTTCTGCCCTCGGCCAGCCCTCTGTCTCCTTCTGCCTTAACATATTCTGGAGGCCGGGCACGGTGGCTCATGCCTGTAATCCCAGCACTTTGGAAGGCCGAGGCGGGCGGATCACAAGGTCAGGAGATCGAGACCATCCTGGCCAACACCCCGTCTCTACTAAAAAAAAACAAAAAACAAAAAACAAAAAAATTAGCCAGGTGTGGTGGCGGGCGTGTGTAGTCCCAGCTACTCAGGAGGCTGAGGCAGGAGAATGGCATGAACCCGGGAGGCGGAGCTTGCAGCGAGCTGAGATTGCACCACTGCACACTAGCCTGGGCGACAGAGCGAGACTCTGTCTCAACAAAAAAAAAAAAGAAAAAGGAAAAAGAAAAAAACGTTCTGGAAGGTTGGTTCCCAGCAGAGATGGGGCCACGGGCTCACACTCTGACCTCTCCCACGGCATTAGCCCTGTCTCAGCCTCTGGGCTGTTACGCAAGTTAATTCCTGCACAAGACTCACAACAGGACTGTGGAGGAAGCAAGGGAGCCCTTTTTCGGCCTCTGTAGTAGGCCAGCGTGAGCCTCCCGGTTCTTCCCTGACTGCACGAAGCCTTGAAGCGGGGCATGGAAACGCTCCACTCTGGGACCTGGCTTGGGAAAGGGGAGGTGGCAGGGGCTCTTTGGGCTTGTCGAGGGTGTAATCTTAGCTGTCTGGGGAACGTGTGTCCATTTGTAGGCAGTAGCAGTAGTCCGACACGTCAGGGGACTCGACTTCACACTGGGACAATCTGTGTGTCGTCTGTGTTGTAGGAGTTCATCCACACAGAGAGGAGGCATGAACAGGACAGGCCTTCCTCAGATCTCAGGCCCAGGAACCAGGCTGTCCATGGCTGGCTGGACAGATATTTGGGGGTGGGGTGGGGTGGGGAGATGCTCACCAGGAGGGCAGAGGAGGGAGATAATCCGTTTCTGTCACATGAAGGTGGATCTCCTAGCGTGCTGGGCCTTGAGCCAGGCTCTGGGGTTCAGAGGGAGATAGACCAAAGGACGAGAAGACAGGAGTTCGGGGGGCCGGGTGCAGTGGCTCGCACCTGTAATCCCAGCACTTTGGGAGGCCCAGATGGGCAGGTCACTTGAGGTCAGGAGTTCAAGACCAGCCTGGCCAACATGGTGAAAACCCATCCCTACTAAAAGCACAAAAATTAGCCAGGTGTGGTGGTGGGCGCCTGTAATCCCAGCTACTTGGGAGGCTGAGACAGGAGAATCGCTTGAACCCAGGAGGTGGAGATTGCAGTGAGTCGAGATTGTGCCACTCACTGCCCTCCAGCCTGGGGGACAGAGCAAGACTCCATCTCAAAAAAAAAAAAAAAAAAAGAGTAGCCAGAGACAGCTGTGCACCTCACCTGTCTTCTCCCTTCTCCCTTCTAGTGTCTTCACTGTATTTTCTTTTAAAAAAACAAAAAAAGATGGCAAAAATAAACCACTCAAAAGAACAACAAAAAATCCCAGCACAAAACCGACGATGGAGTTTGTTTCTTTGATTTATTTGCCAATGGCAAGAAGATGAGATGCCCTCAGCACTGAGGATTCTTGCCCCTTTGTGGTGCCCGCTATCCCCAACCTTCAGGCTGCCAGATGCTCCCCTGACAACACCAGGCTACAGGAGCCAGACGCCACGGCCCTGCCCGGCCGCCTGTTCCTGCCCCCACCCGTCACCTGCCCGGAGAGGAACGGGTCGGGTCCAGGTCGGAGAAGTGACAGGTCCCAGAGCCAAAGCCGGCCCTCGAGCATCACCAGGCAGTGGTGTGGTCAGTCGAAGGCAGTTCCCACCGAGTTTCCCGAGCCTCACAATCCAGGAGATACGCACAGCCCCACCCACTCTGAGATGACAGTGGCCGACTTCCTGTGCTGGGCTTTTCCAGTGTCCCCCTGGCCTCCAGGCTCCCCCTCTGCCTCTCCATGGAGTGGATGGGGAGGTTGTGGGGGTCGGCGTCCCTTGTGTGCGTGTGTGGATGTATTGACCTGTGTTTCCCAGGACAGCAGGTGCCACGGCCTGCCCCGCCTGCCAGCCCAAATTCCCGTTCTCCTGTGTCTACTAACAAGGACATGGGGGTGGGCGGTGACCTCCGCATCCCTCAGAGTTCAGAGGGTCCTCACTGCCACCAATCCCCCTCAACCCGTCATCAGCCGGTGGCAGCTCCATCTTCCGTTCCTGGTTTTAGGGCAGAATCCATGGAGACTACTTCCAGAAGGCATCTGGCTCTGAGTTATAAATTACTTCCCTGGTCCTGACAGTCACCTGGGGTCCCCCCCTCTCCCTGGGTTCCACCTTTCTGAGGAGGAGCCTGGGGTCAGGGCTGGGTTTTGGATTAACTCATCCTTCCTAGTTAACACCTCTTTTTGTTTTTATTTTATTTTATTTTTGTTTGTTTTCTCCGTGTGTGTGTTTTCCTAATTTATTTACCTCTGTTTCCCCTTTTTCCTTTTTTTTTTTTTTTTTTTTAATTAAAGAGCAAAGCTTTTTATTACTTTGTAATTTAAAAAACTGAAAAAAAATACTGAAGAACTTTGGGGGGAATTTTGTACTTTTTTCCTGTGTAAATATTGGACTTTTTTGAGCTTTATTGTGGTTGTTAATTTGAAGTAATAAAGTAGAAAAGATAAAGTGATGGAGGCAGCCCTTTGTCCACCTCTGTGCCCTTGGGACTCTCCCCGCAGAACCAGAAGTGGGTCTTGCTGGGATCAGCACAGTCAGTGAGGAACAAGCCCTCGCCCTGGAGGCAGGTGTGACTGGGGCCACGTTCACCACACTTGGGCTGTGGTTGGGGTGTCCAGGGGGCTTTGAAAACATGAGTGCACACAGACGCCACGCGGGGGTCTTGTAAAGAGGGTGGGGTGGGGCTGAGAGCTTCTCCCTGCACACTCCAGCTGTGCTGATGGCCTGGGACCCATCTTTGAGAAGCAAGGCCCTAAAAGCTCTTCACACATGGTTTATCCACACAAAAATTCTGAGTTAGGTCCTGTTAATAGCTCTACCTTCGGACAAGAAACTGGTCCTGCTGTAAAATATCTTGCCCACAGTCACAGCTCTGGTGGCAGAGGCAAGACTTGAGCCCAGGCCATCTCACTGTGTGAGTTGTGGAGGTGCTGTGACCCTCTCCACCGCTGGCCCTGGGGCTCCATGAGGGAGGGTGCTGGAGCGAGCTCCAATAGTGACCCTGGGCAAGGTCCTTCAGCCAAGCCTTGATAAAAGGGCAGCGCTCAGCCTCGCCTGCCTTGGTCTCACCAGCTTGGAAAAGAATCTGTCAGTCTGCATTTACCCAACACAGTTTACTTGCTTTCGTTAAGCCAAGAGCCATTACTGCCACCGTCTCAATCCAGAGGCAAGAGCAAAGCTAATAGGCTAATAGGTCTACCAGGGAAGCGGGTGGAAGGCCCTGGAAGGTTCCCCTGGGGTGTTTTGAAATCCTGGACGTAGCTCAAGGCCCCTTCCAGTGCTGGCCGTCAAGACCCAGTGACCCACAGGCTCATGGCCTGGTGGAGGGTTTCCTGCTGTGTGAGGCCCATGTAAAGGTGGGGTCCCCTTTACAAGCATCAGGTTTCAGGTGTGTTACCCAAAGCCAGGAAACGCCAGTAGGCCCTGGAATGGCAGGTGGTAAGCAGAGCCCGGGCCTTGGGGCTAGGTGGCAGCCGGGAGTCAGTGGTCACTTGGTCAGCCTGCAAAGTGCCATTTTGTTCACCCACACTTGGTTGAATGAGGTGCTGGGGGAATGCAGCAGAGGCCGCTCCAACCCGCCCCCGGCCTCCCTGGAGCTTAGGACCTTTTGGGATGGACAACCTGACATGAGACAGCGAGTGGAAGTTATCAGCTAGAGGCCCTGAGAGAAAGTAATAAGGAGCTGGTCTTTATATGTCTTTTACAGTGAAAAGTATAGTTCCTTTTTTTCTTTTTTGGAGACAGGATCTTGCTTTGTCACCCCGGCTGGACTGTGGTGGTGCAATCATGGCTCACTGCAGCTTCAACTTCCCAGGCTCAAGGGATCCTCCTGCCTCAGCCTCTCTAGTAGCTGGGACCACAGGTGTGCGCCACCATGCCTGGCTAATTTTTGTATTTTTTTGTAGAGATGAGGTCTCACTATGTTGCCCAGGCTGGTCTTGAACTCCTGGGCTCAAGCAATCCTCCCACCTCAGTCTCTGAAAGTGCTGGGTTTACAGGCATAAGCCATTGTGCCTAGCCTATTTCATCAATTGTAATAATAAGCTAATGCTTCTCCCCCTCCTCTTTTTTGGTTTACTTTTTGGATATGAAGGTGTTTACATACATGAAAGTCAAGCTGTCTAAAAAGCTATAATTGGGCTGGGCGCGGTGGCTCAAGCCTGTAATCCCAGCACTTTGGGAGGCCGAGGTGGGCGGATCACGAGGTCAGGAGATCGAGACCATCCTGGCTAATACGGTGAAACCCCGTCTCTACTAAAAAATACAAAAAACTAGCCGGGCGAGGTGGCGGGCTCCTGTAGTCCCAGCTACTCGGGAGGCTGAGGCAGGAGAATGGTATAAACCCGGGAGGCGGAGCTTGCAATGAGCTGAGATCTGGCCACTGCACTCCAGCCTGGGCGGCAGAGCGAGACTCCGTCTCAAAAAAAAAGAAAAAAAAAAAGCTATAATCTGAGAATCCCTCCCGCCCTGCTGCTCTGCCCCATTTCTACCCATCATGCTTCTTCCTGCACTTCTTACTCAGAGGGCTAATGTTTGGGAGTGGGCAGTGGCTGACAGCCTCTAAGGAAGTGACATTAATGTATCAACCATACAGTTTATTAAGTATGCCAAATAATCACAAGGAAATTTTGCCCCTACCAGAGGGGCAAACAGGCACCTGCTGAGTTCTTTTCATTCGTGCCACAAAAAAATTTGCTAACTGGGCTTGTGTGGGCACCAGGGTGCCAGGTACTAGGCTGGAGGTGGTGCAGGCGTGGAGGGTTGGGAGCACAGGATTGACATCCTGGGGGCTTTGGGCAGATCTCAGTTTCCTCCTCTGTAATGTTGGGGTGATGATTCCTGTTTCTGAGGGTTACCAGAATTCAGCGAGACCTCAGATGAACACAAGGGCTGAGTTCATTGAGGGCTCACCTGTGCCAGGCCATTTCCAACCCTTTGCTCCCAACAAGTCTGTGAGGTTAGTGTATTATGTTCTTTATTTTATTTTATTTTATTTTTTGAGATGGAGTTTCGCTCTTGTTGCCCAGACTGGAGTGCAATGGCACAATCTCGGCTCACTGCAACCTCCACCTCCCGGATTCAAGCGATTCTCCTGTCTCAGCCTCCCGAGTAGCTGGGATTACAGGTATGCGCCACCATGCCCAGCTAATTTTGTACTTTTAGTAGAGACGGGGTTTCTCCATGTTGGTCAGGCTGGTCTCGAACCCCTGACCTCAGGTGATCCACCCACCTCAGCCTCCCAAAGTGCTGGGATTATAGGTGTGAGCCACCGCACCTGGCCACGTGATCCCTATTTTATAGATGAGGACCTTGAGGCACAGAAAAGATGTCCGGCTCCGCAGCCCACGCTGCTAACATTGACTCCATAGTCCCAGGTACCTTGTAAGCGCTCTGTTACGATAACTCCTTGTTTCAAACATGAAGTGTGAATCTTAGCTTCCAGGGACTCATGGCCTAGTCAGGGGAAGGACTCAGAGTAGCAAGTGGTTCATCCCAATCTAGAATCCAGTGTGAGAGGCCTAGTGTGAACTAAGGGCAAAGGAGGGCGGGAATGTGTCTGATATCATAAAGGAAGGTGTTTCAAAGGTACTCAGCCTGAGCCTTGAGATATAAGTGGGATTTTGCTGGGGAAAGTCATTCCCAGCAGAGGCAACAGCATGTGCAAAGGCCAAAAGAGGTAGGAACTAGCACGAGATACTCAGGGAGGTTCAAACAGGGAGTGGGAGGGAGACAAGTCACAGTGGCTGAGGCTGGAGAAGTCCAATCCTGCAGAAGCAGACTTGCATCCAGAAAACTCTCCCACTCCCTAGCTGTAAGCTCTGGGCCTTCTTGAGCCCTGATTTCCTAATCTGTAAAATGGGGAGAATTGTCTGCACAGAAGCCATTATGCCCCCTTAGCCTGACCCCTTCTGGGCCCACTGGCCTGACTTCCATCGGGCAGCACCTGGACCTTGAGGAGCCTCTGCTGGGGGAGAGGCACGATGGAAGTTAACTTGGGGAATGTGAATCTGGCGACAGTGGGCAGGGAGATTGGAGAACAGAGAAAGGAGGCAGGAAGAAGGCTTAGGAAGCTGAGGTCACAACCCAGGCATGAGGTGTCCGGGAGGCCAGGATGACTGAACTGCTTCAGAATAAGATCTGTTCTTTTTTTTTTTTTTTAGACGGAGTCTCACTCTGTCGCCCAGGCTGGAGTGCAGTGGCTCGATCTCGGCTCACTGCAAGCTCCGCCTCCCGGGTTCACGCCATTCTCCTGCCTCAGCCTCCCGAGTAGCTGGGACTACAGGCTCCCGCCACCGTGCCCTGCTAATTTTTTTTTTTTTTTTTTTTGTATTTTTAGTAGAGACTGGGTTTTACTGTGGTCTCGATCTCCTGACCTCGTGATCTGTCTGCCTTGGCCTCCCAAAGTGCTGGGATTACAGGCGTGAGCCACCACAGCCGGCGTTGAGTGTACGTTTTTCTATTGTGTAGTCCTGCCTGGATGAAGATGTAGGTGCTTGTCAATATTCCAGCACATCCCCTTATGCCCCTTCCCTTCCACACTCCGCTCCCCCATACACACACAGGTATCCACTCCTCTAAGTTCTATCACAGGTTATGGAGGGAGTGAGAAGGGAAGCTTGTAGCTCAAGAGATAGGAAGAGGAAGGCCTGAACTGGGACGCTCTCACGGGCTTGGCTGGTGGGAGGAGGTTATTGTGAGGTCAAAGAGGTCTGCAAGTGTTTTGGAGGCCACAGAACCCTTGAGCAGGGGGTGTCCACGACTAGACAGCAAAAGATTCTGAAAAGGAAGGAGGGGAGGGACCAGGGAGACTTTGACCTGGGACAAAAGAAGGGGCTGGGTTTCCTCTGCGCTTGGTCTCGTCACCTCCCCTCTGTTTCTTATCCCCTTCAAAAGGGCGTGGTGGCTTCCGCCTGTAATCCCAGCACTTTGGGAGGCCAAGGCGGGCGGATCACAAGGTCAGGAGATTGAGACCATGGTGAAACCCCGTCTCTACTAAAAATACAGAAATTAGCTAGGCATGGTGGCGCGTGCCTGTAATCCCAGCTACTCAGGAGGCTGAGGCAGGAGAATCGCTTGAACCAGGGTGTTGGAGATTGCAGTGAACTGAGATCACTGCACTCCAGCCTGGCAACAGAGCAATACTCCGTCTCAAAAATAAAAAGAAGAAAATACAAGCTCCTGAAGTCACTGACCTGCCCCCTTCTAGGGGGTAGCATCCCTTTCCATTTACTGCCTTCCCCCTTCCTACCTTTGGTGCCCTCACCCCAGGGTTTCCTAAGGGAGAATGGATCAGGCAGACCCCTGAAGCAGCTCCAACGGAAGCCTCTTTAGTGCAGTATTATTTGTATTTATTTATTTGAGACAGGGTCTTGCTCTGCTGCCCAGGCTGGAGTGCAATGACAGGATCACAGCTCACTATAACCTCCACCTCCCAGGCTCCAATGATCTAGCTAGGGCCACAGGCAAGCACCACCATGCCTGGATAATCTTTTTTTTTTTTTTTTTTTGGTAGAGACAGGGTTCTCTCTATGTTGCCCAGGCTGGTCTCAAACTCCTGGGCTCAACCCATCCTCCAGCCTCAGCCTCCTAAAGTGTCTGGATTACGGGCGTGAGCCACTGCACTCGGTCAGCAGTGCAAAGTGTTATAGCAAAGTGAAATATTCTCTCTCCCCTCCTCTCCTCCCTCCTCTCATCTCTGCTTTATTTCAGAAACAGCTGTGGAAACAGTTATGGCTGAGAATGCTCAGTCCCCATGGCCTCTTTCCCAGAGCCTACAGCACAAGCGCCCACAGGAACACAACTGGTCATTGGAGAAGTCCACACATTCCAAGCTCTGACCTCACTCTGCCCAATTACCAGACATCCATAATTTGTTCTCAAAGCAGCCTTCTCCAGGGTCTGCCTGTTTCCGGCCTGCATGTGGCCCAGGGAGGGAGAAATGCCAAGGTGCAGGATAAAGGTTGCCATGAAGCCACCTTTTTCTCCTTCTCCTCCCTCTGGCCTCCTCTTCTTTCACCCTAGCCTTGGGCACCAACGGCAGCTCTCTATCCTTTCAAGTGGCCCATGTGAAGCGGTGTCCCATAGCCTACTGAGGTTCAGGGAAGGTGCACATCTAGGGCTTGACTTCACCAAGGTTGCCCGTGCAGGAGAGGCTGATGGGATAAGCAGAGGGCTCAGCCCTGAAGCTGTGGGAGGAGCACTGCCCCTTTAAGAAGGCCAACCTCACACCTGTAATCCCAGCACTTTGGGAGGCCGAGGTGGGCAGATTACCTGAGGTCAGGAGTTAGACACCAGCCTGGCCAACATGGTGAAACCCTGTCTCTACTAAAAATACAAAAATTAGGTGGACGTGGTGGCACATACCTGTAGTTCCAGCTACTTGGAAGGCTGAGACAGGAGAATTGCTTGAACCCAGGAGGCAGAGGTTGCAGTGAGCTGAGATTGCGCCACTGCACTCCAGCCTGGGTGACAGAGCAAGGTTGCATCTCAAAAAAAAAAAAAAAAAAAAGGCCCACCTGGGGCAAAGGATGCCTACAGATAGTAACTTGGGCTCCTCCAGGGCCTTTGAAGAATGTCTTCTCAAGTAATTATGCCTCCCAAGGCCTTTCATCCCAGCATCTTGAAAGCACGTAGTGTAATTAACTTTGAAGTCACCCTATGCAGGTTTACCAAGGGCAGGCCTGAGACCTGATGAGTCACTGCAGCTCTGCCACTCAGGCAGAGCCTGTTGCAGCTTCCCTGAGAAAATCCAGGACCTTGCCGGGGGCGGTGGCTCACGCCTGTAATCCCAGCACTTTGGGAGACTGAGGTGGGCAGATCATGAGGTCATGAGTTTGAGACCAGCCTGGTCAACACAGTGAAATCCCGTCTCTACTAAAAATATAAAAATCAGCTGGGCATCGTGGTGCGTGCCTGTAGTCCCAGCTACTTGGGAGGCTGAGGCAAGAGAATCACTTGAACCTGGGAGGCAGAAGTTGCAGTGAGCTGGGATTGTGTCATTGCACTCCAGCCTGGGCCAGCCTCCCCAGCTCCCTGTATGCCCCTGACCCAAAGGTGGACCTCCCTTTCCTGATGGCATGTCCTGGACAGGTGACTACATCCTGGGATTTTGTAAAGAATCTGAAACATCTTCCTGGTGATTCCAGGAAAACTGATAGGAAATCCTTCTCTTTGGCCTGTTTTTGTTTGCTTGTTTGTTGGCTACGTAAGTTTGAAGTGGGACTCATCTCACCAGTGATGGAGTCCCAGGTCATGTGTGCAACTGAGAGAGACAGAGAAAGGAAGCTTCCTCTCTCTTGTGTCTCCTACTCAGGCTCCTTACACAGCAATCTGTGAATCACCACCAGCTGCATCCCTGATTCACTCACACACACACATCCCAGGTAGCGCACCCACTAGGAATGGCCTTGTTCTGCTTGCTGATGGCCATTGATATCCTGAATGTCACCACCCCAACAAGAAGGGCTGCATTGAAGTTGGAAGCATTTTCTGTTGCTGGCTGATTTCCACCAAGGGGGTGCTGGCATGGGTTCCCGTGTTCATTTAACAAACAGGCTGCACAGGTGTGACCTTGGTCAAGTAACATTGCCTCTCTGTGCCTCAGTTTCCTCATGTGCCAGGTGGCACTCACAAGATCTTGGTTTACATTGCCTGCCACATAATGAATGCTCAATGAATAGCAGCAGTGATGAAGATGATGAAGGACACTCGTCATCTTCCTGCGTGTCAGGGAGAACACTCATCCCCTGTGTGTAAGGTTCTGGGAACAAAAGGATGGTTAAGATCCAGTCCCTTTTGCCCTCTGTTTGTGTGAGCACCCGTTCTCCTGACTTCCAGAAATTTCTTGTATGTTGAAAATCACACACAAGTCTGGGCCTGGTGGCTCACACCTGTAATCCCAGCACTTTGGGAGGCCAAGGTGGGTGGATCAGAAGGTCAGGAGTTCAAGACCAGCCTGACCAATACAGTGAAACCCCGTCTCTACTAAAAATGCAAAAATTAGACAGGCGTGGCAGGCACCTGTAGTCCCAGCTACTCGGGAAGCTGAGACAGGAGAATACCCTGAACCCAGGAGGCAGAGGTTGCGGTGAGCTGAGATCATGCCACTGCACTCCAGCCTGGGTGACAGAGCAAGACTCCGTCTCAAAAAAATAAAAATGGGCCGGGAACGGTGGCTCATGCCCATAATCCCAGCACTTTGGGAGGCCGAGATGGGCGGACCACGAGGTCAGGAGATCGAGACTATCCTGGCTAACACAGTGAAACCCGTTCTCTACTAAAAATACAAAAATTAGCCGGGCGTTGTGGCAGGCGCCTGTAGTCCCAGCTACATAGGAGGCTGAGGCAGGAGAATGGCATGAACCCAGGAGGCGGGGCTTGCAGTGAGTGGAGATCGTGCCACTGCACTCTGGCCTGGGCGACAGAGCCTAAGACTCTGTCTCAAAAAAAAAAAAAAACAAACAAAATAAAAAAATTAAAAAATAAAAATGAAAACAAACAAATACATAAATAAATAAAATCACATATAAATATTTGCATTAATGGCTGGGAGCGGTGGCTCATGCCTGTAATCCCAGCACTTTGGGAGGCTGGGGCAGGTAGATCACTTGAAGTCAGGAGTTCGAGACCAGCTTGGCCAACATGGTGAAACCCGTCTTTACTAAAAAAAAAAAATTAGCTGGCTGAGTGCAGTGGCTCACGCCTGTAATCCCAGCACTTTGGAAAGTCAAGTCGGGCGGATCGTAAGGTCAAGAGTTCGAGACCAGCCTCACCAACACCTAGAAACCCTGTCTCTACTAAAAATACAAACATTAGCTGGGTGTGGTGGCACGTGTCTGTAATCCCAGCTACTCAGGAGGCTGAGGCAGGAGAATTGCTTAAATCCGGGAGGCAGAGGTTGAAGTTAGCTGAGATCCCACCACTGCACTCCAGCCTGGGCGACAGAGTGAGACTTCATCTCAAAACAAACAAACAAAAACTTAGCCAGGCATGGTGGCGCG
Organism: Macaca mulatta; assembly: GCF_049350105.2. Taxonomy (NCBI): domain Eukaryota; kingdom Metazoa; phylum Chordata; class Mammalia; order Primates; family Cercopithecidae; genus Macaca; species Macaca mulatta. The sequence continues at coordinate 13,211,436 of NC_133415.1, forward strand.
TGCCTATAGTCCCAGCTACTTGGGAGGCTGAGGTGGGAGAATTGCTTGAACCTGGGAGGCGGAGGTTGCAGTGAGCCGAGATCACACCACTGCACTCCAGCCTGGGCCACAGAGTGAGACTCTGTCCTCCCCCGCCAAAAAAAAAAAAAAAGATGGAGTCTCACTCTGTGGTCCAGGCTGGAGTGCAGTGGTGTGATCTCGGTTCACTGCAACCTCCGCCTCCCGGGTTCAAGAAATTCTCCCGCCTCAGCCTCCTGGGTAGCTGGGATTACAGGTGCCCGCCACCACGCCTGGCTAATTTTTGTATTTTTAGTAAAGACGGGTTTTACCATGTTGGTCAGGATGGTCTCGATTTCTTGACCTCGTGATCTGCCTGCCTCGGCTCCCAAAGTGCTACGATTACAGGTTGTGAGCCACTGTGCCCGGCCAAGACTCTGTCTTAAAAAAAAAAAAAAAAGAATTGCATTAGTGAGGCATCCAGTATGCATTATTCTGCATGATATATTTTTTTTCCCAGTTGGTGACAGGGAGAATGAAAGTTTTATCAGGGACCTGAAGAAAGGGTAGGAATTAACTAGGAGAAAGAAAGGGATGGAGACAGCAGTGAGAAAGAGTGTGTTTTAGGTGATGGGAACAGCAGCATCAAGGCTGTGATACTAGACACCACATGGCTGTTGGAAATACAATCATTGGTGACAGTGTGAGGGGCAGATTTGCTTAAAAACTGACACACTGGCCAGGCACAGTGGCTCATGCCTCTAATCTTAGCACTTTGAGAGGTCAAAGCAGGAGGATCACTTGAGGCCAGGAGTTTGAAAACAGTCTAGTCAACATAGCGAGACCCTGTCTCTAAATAAATAAATAAATAAATAAGGAAAGAAAAGAAAAAAACTAGTTGGGCCTGGTGGTATGTACCTGTAGTCTCAGCTACTCAGGAGGCCAAGGCAGGAGGATTGTGTGCGCCCAAGAGTTCAAGGTTTCAGTGAGCCATGATCATGCCACTGAACTCCAGCCTGGGCGACAGAGAGAAAGAGAGAGACCCCGTTTCAAAAAAAAACAAAAAATCAACAACAACAACAGAACTGGCCTTTTGGGCCTGTTTCTATTTTCACTTCTACACAGCAATTTCGGATTTTTGGCTGGGTGCAGTGACTCAAACCTGTAATCCCAGCACTTTGAGAGGCCGAGGCGGGCAGATCACGAGGTCAGGAGTTTGAGACCAGCCTGGCCAACATGGTGAAATCCCATCTCTATTAAAAATACAAAAATTAGCCGGGAGTGGTGGTGGGCGCCTGTAATCCCAGCTACTCAGGAGGCTGAGGCAGGAGAATCGCTTGAAACCAAAAGGCGGAGGTTGCAGTGAGCCAAGATCGTACCACTGCACTCCAGCCTGGGCAAAAAGAGCGAAACTCTGTCTCAAAAAAAAAAAAAAAAAAAAAAAGGAAAGAAAGAAATTGCGGCTTATTGAGGCTTACAAGATTTGCCCAGAATCTCACAGCCTGTCAGTGGTGGAGCTGGGATTTGACCAGGCCATTGACGATTGCACAGGCTAAAGGCCTCCAAAGAGCCATCCTATGCTGATGGCTCTGTCCTAGGTCCTTCCATCTCTGCTCTGGGTGAGGTCACATCTCAGCCCTGTCCCTGATCTTCCTTCTGGATGACCCTTGGAGAGCCACTTAAAATCCCAGAGAGGCAGAACATCTGAGTTTTTGTTGTTGTTTTTTTTTCCTCCAGCACTCTTTCCCAGTTTTTCTGGTCATGGAACCTCATTTTTCTTTAGGTACTCATGCCTCCTTTCCAGTACATTTGGTTCTGAAGGGGCTGACTCCACCCACTGGCTCCAGGGTGGGGCTGTGATCCAGGCCTGGCCAATTGATGCCCTGCATTTCCTGGCTACAATGATTGGCTCAGAGATGGGACTCAAGCTGGGCCAATCAGAGGTGACTGTGGGACATATCTTGGAATTCTTGGGAAAAAGATGCTCTCTCTGCCACTGGGGAGAAAAGGCCACATGGGAATGGGGCCAACACACACACAAACACACATACACACAGCAAGAGACGGAGGGAAATAGCATCCCAGTGACACTGTGTGAGGTCTCAAATCCAGCTCTGCTTTGAATTTCTTAATTAAGTAAACCCATAAATTCCCCTTTTTTAGTTCGTTATTTTATTTTTGAGACAGCGTTTTGCTCTTGTTGCCCCGGCTGCATTGCAATGGCGCGATCTTGGCTCACTGCAACCTCTGCCTCCCGGGTTCAAGTGATTCTCCTGCCTCAGCCTCCTAAATAGCTGGGATTACAGGCATACATCATTACACCCAGCTAATTTTGTATTTTTAGTACAGATGGGGTTTCACTGTGTTGGCCAGGCTGGTCTCAAACTCCTGACCTCAAGTGATCTGCCCACCTTGTCCTCCCAAAGTGCTGGGATTACAAGTGTGAGCCTTAAACAACATTTTTTTTTTCTTTCTGAAAACATAATATGCTTTTTGAAACACTTTTTGGAAAATACAGAGAAGCAAAAATGAAAATAAAATTAAAAGAAGAAGATAGCCCAATGTTCATAATCTTACCACTTAGAACAATCTACTATTGGCATTTTGTTATATTTCCTTCCAATCTTTTCTTTTTTTTTTTTTTTTTTTTTTTGAGACGGAGTCTCGCTCTGTAGCCCAGGCTGGAGTGCAGTGGCCGGATCTCAGCTCACTGCAAGCTCCGCCTCCCGGGTTCACGCCATTCTCCGGCCTCAGCCTCCCGAGTAGCTGGGACTACAGGCGCCCGCCACCTCGCCCGGCTAGTTTTTTGTATTTTTTTTAGTAGAGACGGGGTTTCACCGTGTTATCCAGGATGGTCTCGATCTCCTGACCTCGTGATCCACCCGTCTCGGCCTCCCAAAGTGCTGGGATTACAGGCTTGAGCCACCGCGCCCGGCCTCCTTCCAATCTTTTCTATTATTATTTTTTAAGACCAGTCAAGTGAAACAGTGGGAGTGGAGAAAGAACAAAGCCAATCTTTCTTTCTTTTTTTTTTTTTTTTTGAGACGGAGTCTTGCTCTGTAGCCCGGGCTGGAGTGCAGTGGCCGGATCTCAGCTCACTGCAAGCTCCGCCTCCCGGGTTTAGGCCATTCTCCTGCCTCAGCCTCCGGAGTAGCTGGGACTACAGGCGCCCGCCACCTCGCCCGGCTAGTTTTTTGTATTTTTAGTAGAGACGGGGTTTCACGGTGTTAGCCAGGATGGTCTCGATCTCCCGACCTCGTGATCCGCCCGTCTGGGCCTCCCAAAGTGCTGGGATTACAGGCTTGAGCCACCGTGCCCGGCCTTCTTTTTTTTTTTTTTTTTTTGAGACAGAGTCTTGCTGTGTCGCCCAGGCTGGAGTGCAGTGGCCGGATCTCAGCTCACTGCAAGCTCCACCTCCCGGGTTCATGCCATTCTCCTGCCTCAGCCTCCCGAGTAGCTGGGACTACAGGCGCCCACCACCGCGCCCGGCTAGGTTTTTGTATTTTTTTAGTAGAGACGGGGTTTCACCGTGTTAGCCAGGTTGGACTCGATCTCCTGACCTCGTGATCCACCCATCTCGGCCTCCCAAAGTGCTGGGATTACAGGCTTGAGCCACCGCGCCCGGCCCTCTTTTCTTTTTTTTATTGAGACAGAGTTTCGCTCTTATTGCCCAGGCCGGAATGAAGTGGTGTGATCTCAGCTCACTGCAACCTCTGCCTCCCAGGTTCAAGTGATTCTCCTGCTTCAGCCTCCCAAGTAGCTGGGATTACAGGCATGTGCCACCATGCCCAGCTAATTTTGTATTTTTAGTAGAGATGGGGGTTTAACCATGTTGGTCAGGCTGGTCTCGAATTCCTGACCTCAAGTGATCCACCCACCTCGGCCTCCCAAAGTGTTGGGATTACAGGCGTGAGCCACCCAGCCCAGCCAAAGCCAATCTTTCTCCTAAGCATTTTTTTTTTTTTTACAGCATTCAGAAAGGCTATCATATAAGTTTGTAACTGCGTTTTTCACTCAATAAGGAAATGATTAGTAATGTGTCGAGAGACTACATTAATATCTATACAATATACCATTCGTGGCATGGATCTACACAATTTACTTAACCATTCTTCAATGACTTTCAGGTTATTTCCAATTTTTTGTTAGGGAGAAACTAATTAAAACAGAAATTGGAGGATAGAGAGGGAGGTGGGATCAAGAAGGAACCATGCCAGGCACGGTGGCTCACGCCTGTAATCTCAGCACTTTGGGAGGCCAAGGCAGGCGGATCATGAGTTCAAGAGATAGAGACCTTCCTGGCCAACATGGTGAAACCCCATCTCTACTAAAAATACAAAAATTAGCTGGGCCTGGTGGTGCACGCCTGTAGTCCCAGCTATTCAGGAAGCTGGGGCAGGCAAATTGCTTGAATCTGGGAGGTGGAGGTTGCAGTGAGCCAAGATCGTGCCACTGCACTCCAGCCTGGTGACAGAGCGAGACTACATCTCAAAAAAAAAAAAAAAAAAAGGTGATATCTGATTTGGTCCTTGAAGGGAGAGTAGGAGTAGCTGTTTGCTGAGTTGCGTTGAAAAGGGTGGAGCTGGGCATTGAGAAAAGTATTCTTTCTTCATTAACCTGTGGGCAGGGGGAAAGGTGATTCTAGGGGGCTGGGAAACCATTATAATTGTCCAGAAGTTAAGGCAGACTGAACCAGGGCAGTGGAGGGGAAAGGGGACAAATTTAAGTGGAATCTTTGAGCCTGATTAGAAAGAATAGTCCAGGCATGCTGAGCACATCTGCAATCCCAACACTTTGGAAGGCAGAGGCATAAGGATTGCTTGAGGCCAGGAATTCAAGACCCTGTCGTTATAAAAACATTAAAAACAAAAAATTAGGCCAGGCGCGGTGGCTCACACCTGTAATCCTAGCACTTGGGGAGACTGAGGCGGGCAGATTGCCTGAGCTCAGGAGTTCGAGAGTACCCTGGGCAACATGGTGAAACTCCGACTCTGCTAAAAAACAAACAAACAAACAAAAAAACCCCCCAAAAAATTAACTGGTCGTAGTGGCGCGTGCCTGTAATCCCAGCTACTCCGGAGGCTGAGGCAGGAGAATTGCTTGAACCTGGGAGGTTGCAGTGAGTCGAGATTGCACCACTGCACTCCAGCCTGGGCAACAGAGCAAGACTCTGTCAATAAATAAATAAATAAATAAATAGAAAATTAGCCGAGTGTGATGGTATGCCCAGGTAGCCCTAGCTACTTGGGAGGCCGAGGTGGAGGATCACTTGAGCCCAGGAGTTTGAGGCTGCAGTGAACTATGATCAAAGCACTGCACCCCAGCCTGGGTGAGAGAGCAAAACCCTGTCTCTTAAAAGAAAGGATGGGTAGTTGCCTGGAGGAGGGGTGGGAAGGAAGATAGCAAGGGAGGTGTTTATCTTCATTTTGGAAAGCCTGAATAAAGGTCTTGAGAGGGCTTTTTTCCTCCCACAGGGAGCACCCACTAGGGCCCCCAATACCACCTGCTGGCCTGCCATATCACTCAGACCAGGTGACTTTCTGTCTTTGAGCCCCTTCCTGGCAACCAAGCCTAAAAATACCCACCACCTGCCTCTGCCCCCCCACCCGCCAGCCTGGGGCCTCTGTAAGTGGAGACCCAAGAGTGCCCCTAAGCAGAAACCAAGACCCTGAAGTGAAAGCCCTGGAGGGGAAGTGTAAGGTAGATAGTGTCTGGTCTCTAAGTGTTCTGTACTAGCATTGCAGATGTGGTGGGTAATTGGCACAAGGACTTCCTCCCTAAGGGGTTAGTGTGTAGGGAGGGAGAGCTGGGAAGTCATAAATGAGTCATTACAACGCAATTGATAAGCCTTGCTCTTGTTAGGACAGCCCCAGGCATGTCCTACCTGGGGCTGGGGAGGAATTGTTCTATAGGATTTTGCTATTACGGGATCTCTGGTCATGTTATACCTACTTTTTGGGGCATGTTCTCTATGCCAGACCCTATACTAAGTATTGGGATTACATCAGAAAAGAAAACGGAGGCCGGGCGCGGTGGCTCAAGCCTGTAATCCCAGCACTTTGGGAGGCCAAGGCCAGCGGATCACGAGGTCAGGAGATCGAGACCATCCTGGCTAACATGGTGAAACCCCGTCTCTACTAAAAATACAAAAAAAAAAAACTAGCCGGGCGTGGTGGCGGGTGCCTGTAGTCTCAGCTACTTGGGAGGCTGAGGCGGGAGAATGGCGTGAACCCGGGAGGCGGAGCTTGCAGTGAGCCGAGATCACGCCACTGCACTCCAGCCTGGGAGACACAGAGAGACTCCGTCTCAAAAAAAAAAAAAAAAAAAAAAAAAAGAAAACGGATACTTGGGAGGCACAGGCGAGAGAATCGCTTGAACCCAGGAGGTTGAGGCTGCAGTGAGCCGAAACTGAGCCACTGCATTCCAGCCTAGGTGACAGAGTGAGACTCCATCTCAAACAACAACAATAAAAAGCCAAAAAGTATGAAAATCTTTGTCCTCAGAATTTATTGGCCAGGCAAGCGGTGGCTCACACCCATAATCTCAGCACTTTGAGTGGTCGAGACGGGTGATCGCTTTGAGCCCAGGAGTTCAAGATCAGCCCTGGCAACATAGCGAAAACCCATCTCTACAAAAAAATACAAAAATTAGCCGGGTATGGTGGCACATGCCTATTATCCCAGCTAATCAGGAGGCTGAGGTGGGAGGATCACTTGAGCCTGAGTGGCGGAGATTACAGTAACCTGAGATTGTGCTACTGCACTCCAGCCTGGGTGACAGAGTGAGACTGTCTCAAAAACAAAAACAAAAACAAAAACACAAAAACCAAAAATCGTATGTTCTACTAGAAGAAGACACACAGGGAAATAGGCAAACTATATAATATGATAGAAATGAAGTGACAGGGAAAGTAGGGCATGGTAACGGGAAATACAGAGTGCATGCGAGGGGTCTGGTAGTTTTACTAGGGTGCTCAGGGCAGGCCTCACTGAATGGAGGACATTTGAGCAAGCCCTTGAAGAAGGTGATGGAGCAATCATTCTGGTGTCTGGGGAAACAGCGATCACAGCAGAGGGAACAGCTAGTGCAGGGGGCTCGGGGCTGAGTGAGCTCAGCTTGTTCTAGGAACAGCACGGGGTCAGTGTGGAAGAAAAGGGTAAGAGATGAATGAGGTCAGGAATACCCAGGAGAGTAGAATGTCAGATTAAGCATTTGTAAGGACTTGTAAGGCTTTTACTTAAAGCGAAATAGAGAGCCAACGGACGGTTTTGAGCAAAAAAGTGCCATGTTTTGACTTAGATTTTATTTCTTTTTTTTTTTTTTTTTTGAGACGGAGTCTCGCTCTGTCGCCCAGGCTGGAGTGCAGTGGCCAGATCTCAACTCACTACAAGCTCCGCCTCCCGGGTTTACGCCATTCTCCTGCCTCAGCCTCCCGAGTAGCTGGGACTACAGGCGCCCGCCACCTCGCCCGGCTGGTTTTTTGTACTTTTTAGTAGAGACGGGGTTTCACCGGGTTAGCCAGGATGGTCTCGATCTCCTGACCTCGTGATCCGCCCGTCTCGGCCTCCCAAAGTGCTGGGATTACAGGCTTGAGCCACCGTGCCCGGCCAGATTTTATTTCATTTTTTGAGACAGATTCTCATTTTGTCACCCAGGTTGGAGTGCAGTGGCATGATCTTGGCTCACCACAACCCAGCCTCCACCTCCCAGGTTCAAGCAGTTGTCATGCCTCAACCTCCCGAGTAGCTGGGACTACAGGCATGCACCACTACACCCAGCTAATTTTTGTATTTTTAGCAGAGATGAGGTTTCACCATGTTGGCCAGGCTGGTCTCTAACTCCTGGACTTAAATGATCCACCCGACCTCACAAAGTGCTGGGATTACAGGCGTGAGCCACCGTGCCTGGCAGATTTTAAAAGAATCTCCCTCAGCCCTGAATTGATAGGGTGGATCAGAGGGCCGGGTTGGAACAAGGGAGATGGGTTAGCAGAACTTTGCAATAATCCTGTGCAGATACTGGACCAGGGTGGTAGCACTGGAGGTGGAGTGGCAGACGTCAGAGTCTAGATCTATTTTGCAGGTAGAGTCAGCAAAAGCGGGGCATTCACAGCTGACTCTGAGTTCTGGCCTGGGGACTGGAAGGATGGAATTGTCAACAGCTGATGAAGGCAAGGCTGAGAGGGAGCAGGGTTGTGTGTGTGGAAGTGCAGTTGGCTCAGCTGCAGACACGTTGACTTTGAGATGCCTGCTGGACCTCCAAGAAAGAAGTGTTGAGCAGACAGTTCAGGGGAGGAGTCTGGAGACACAAATACATTTGGGGATCTTGAGCACATCAATGCCAGAACATAATTGCATTTTATCTGGTTCAATTAACCTAGGTGATGTCTGGACCTAGCAAACGGAAATGGGCTAGGCGGCTTGAACCCTGTCTGAAGACTTTTGCTAGTTCGGCAGCCTAGAGCCAGATGGGGCAAGAAAGAATCGCTGCTAAGTAGGGTGGGAAGAAAAAGCCTCTTTCAGTGCTTTGCAATTTCATCTGGCCTAATTGCACACAACACTCGGTCCACGTTCATTCCACAATTCCACACGCATCCTTCACTCAACAAATAGCCATTGTATTTCGTTTCATCTTCAAAACAGGCTCAAATGGAGGAAATTAGGGTTAAGAGAAGTGAAGCACCAGCGAGGGTAAGGGACAGAGATCGCAGCCCAGAAAGTTCTCGAGGTTGGGGGCCAGTCGTAGTTGGTTTTGTGAGTGGCAGGAGGATGCGGGTCGCGCCCCAACCCGCGGGGCGGCCGGCTGGGGTTCGCGGCGCGGCCCCTTTAAGGCCCAGGCAGTGATCTCAGCCGCGTTCGCCGCCCCGCCCTCCCCGGCGGCGAGCCCAGTGCGCATGCGCGCCGCGGCAGCACACCACTGGGCCCGGGACGCGCCGGCGGTGGCGGAGAGTCCAGGGCTGGGGCGCCTACCGCCCGCCCCGCTCGCAGAGCCCGGCCGCCGCGCGTCGTCCGCACACGCCGCCACCGCCATGGGCTCCTGAGGTATCCTGTCTGGCTGGTCTCGCCCGGGAGCCCCAAGGGGGAACTGCGACTCCCAAGCGCGGGGGGCTGCTTGTTTCGGAGAGGCCCGCGCGAGGGACGCCCGGCTTCGGCCGCCGGCGCCCGGGCGGGGAGGGCACTAAGGAGGCCGGCGCGGCCGCGGAGGGAGGGGGCATCTGTCTCCCAACCCGTGCCTCCCCTCCTCCCCGCAAGGTCGCCCGTGGGTGTGCCCGCTCCCTTTCCACGCCAACGTGGCGGGGGCAGCGCCTGGAGTGTAATCGGACCTGCCCGGGGGGTGGCCCCGGGAGAGGGAGGCGGATGGACAGGCGCTTTGCAAGAGGGATTGTGTGCTCCTGGGTGGGTGTGCTGGCGCCTGGCACGGCCGAGTGAGTGGGGGAGGCGTCCGTGACCTGTGCGGGTGGCAGTGACCTGGGAGGGTGGTCGGCGGGGGGCCTTCGGGGCTGCGTCGTGAGTGGAGGGTGTACACGCCCGGCACACAGATCCTCAGGTTTGGAAGGCGATCTCCTGGAACCTGGGGCTCGAAAGATGTTTGCCTCCAACTGGGACCAACCAAAGACTGGTTTTGGGTGTCTGTATCCTTCCCGTGGATTGTACATTTCCTTCCCGGGCACACCCTTGGTACCTCGCTTGGATCCACTTACCTCCAGTGCTGGGTGGCTCCAGGCCAAAGCAAGGCAGTTAGGCTGGGGGTTGGGCATGGATTCCCAATACATATCCCCTCTGGGGGTGTTGTATAAGGCCAGATATTTTACTCCTCCCTCTCTTCCAGGGCATTTTGGGGCAAAGCAGGTGTTTGCATGCCTGATACCTGTGGTGAGGTGAAGGCCATGTATTATTTATCTGACTGCTGGTGCTTTTGTAAGGAAAGAAGCAGCAATCTGTGCCCTGGAGGCCCTGCGCTGCAGAGTCAGCCAGGCAAACAAGCTCACCTGCACCTGCAGAGGCAGCGCAGGTCTCAGAGGTGTGACTTCGTTGACACGTTATGCCTACAGTGTCCTTTGCATCTCCCTATTCAGCTTCCTTGGTAGGGTCCCTAGGCTCTGCACCTCGGTACCTTGTCTAGGGTGCTGTGCGTATCAGAGTTGGGACCTGGGACGCTGGGGTGAGAGGACCCCAGCAGCCAGGTATGTGTGCGCACCTGGAATTGATGCCCAAGCTATCAAGGAGCTCTCAAGCGTGGGGGAATCAGACTTGGAAACAGGTGATCACAGTGATGTGAAAAATACCAAACAAAGGAGTAGAAGGAGTACAGGGACAGGTTTAGTGCCCAGGAAGGAGGATCGTGGCCACAGGAGACTCTCTCATAAGGAGACAGACGGTTGTGCTGAAGCCTGAAGGATGACTGGCGTTCATCTGAGGCTTTTGTGCTTTCCACGTATATTTTCCTGTGTTAATTTGCACAGCAGCTGTGTAAGGAACGGTTGTTGTCCCTATTTGTGGATGTGGTAAACTGAGGCCCAGAGGGAATTCATGACGCTCTTCTCCATGATCCGTGGCAAGCTTGGATGGAATCATCCTTGAACCAGGAACTCTGTCTTGCTGCCAGATCTTATCTTGCAACTTACTGAGCATCTATGTGCCAGGCACTGTGCTGGGGCATAGCGGTGTGATGGTCAGTGGGACCTGGTGCCTGCCTTCTAGGGGCTCCCAGTCTGCTGGGAAGATGGACACTGATTTAGTGACCCCAGTCCAGATACGAGGCTCCAGTAGCTAGTGTGGGTGGAGAAGGCGCTGTGAATTACCCCAAAAGCCTTCGTGCAGTGGATTCTGGATGTCTTATTTGTTGCACCCACGGTGGTGGTGGGTTATGCAAGGAGCCCCTTCTGAATTTCTCCAACCAAGTGGAAAGAAGAGCTTCGAGGCAGAAGGGTGAGTGAGCCACTTGTCCTAGTTCATTCCTGTTGGCCGAGTTCTGTGAGCTGGGGCTTCTGTCCGGAGGTCGTTTTCTCCCTCTCTGTCTTAGAGGTTTTGCTCCTGGTCTCTGGCTGGCCTGCCCAGTCTCTCACCCCGAGAAGGGCTCAGTGCTATTTCCAGTCCCTGCTGTGCTCATTTCTCTCTGTAAATTCCCTGGAGTGGAAACAGCCCCGGCAAGGCAGGGTACAGCCTTTTATTGTTTTGAAACCGAGTCACAGCTCTGGGCCTGTAGACTGCGGATTTGGTGTGGGAGTTCTGGGAGGCCAATAGCTGGGCCCCTGGGAGAGCTCTGTGTGGGGTCTGCCCCAGGCGCTGCAGCCCCAGGGAGTAAGCACTCACGGAGGACCATGCTGCCCTGCACTGTGCTGGGAGCAGCCCTCTAAAAGGTGGTTGGCAGAGGGAGCCCGATGTGTAACAAATATGTGCAAGACAGTGCCCTACTTGTGGTGGAAACAGAGGGCCCTAAAGGGGCCCAGAGGACAATAGGAACAACAGTCCGTTTATTGAGCACTTACTGTGTGCCAGGCACAGTTCAAAGCGCTTTCATGAATTACTGTATTTAATTTTCCTACCACCCAATGAGATGGGGGCCGTCACCGTCTGCATTTTGCAGGGGAGGCAGCAGAGGGTGGAACAGCTGAGTTTTGAACGAGTAGGTCTGACCTCAGAGCCCATGCTCCTCCCCTGTAACCCTGGGGTGCTGGAAGTCGTCTTGGTCCTGAAGGATGAGGGGTGCTCCACCTGTGAAGGAGAAGGAGGACATTCCAGTTAGAGGGAACTCCGGGCAGATGTGGAGGTCTGAGCTGCCTCACCTCTCAGACGCGGAGGATTGAACTACTTGTGGCTGTGTTGGGTCTGTGTCCTGAAGACACAGACTCTTTGGAGGCCCCGCCAAGGAGTTTGAACTCGATCCTGATGTAGTCAACAGGGAGGCCTTGAAAGTTTCTGGAAGGTTGTGACATGCTCAGCCACGTGTTACGGGGCGGTATTACCATCTCTTCTCATCCCTCCTTCATTCCTGCAGAGAACTTCTGGAAGACCAGGCGTCTGTCCCGTTGGCTTTCCTACAGCCCCTGGCATCACTGTTAGACCCCGATGCCTTTCTCTTGTCTTCTAGCAGCTTCTGGTCTTGAAGACCCTGTGTGACCCAGGGCAGGCTCTGGAGCCCACTGTTGTAATGGTGTCTGCCCTACTGCTGACCTCTTGCCTGCTGGGATCTGGCTCCTTTGAGCTGGAACTTTTTTTGTTTGAGATGGAGCCTCTCTGTGTTGCCCAGGTTGGAGTGCAGTGGTGCTATCATAGCTTGCTGCAGCTTCTACCTCCTGGGCCCAGGAGATCCTCCCACCTTGGCCTTCTAAAGTGCTGAGATTATAGGTGTGAACCACCATGCTTGGTCAGCTGGAACTTTTTTTTTTTTTTTTTTTTAAGACAGAGTCTTAGGCTGGGTGTGGTGGCTCACACCTGTAATCCCAGCACTTTGGGAGGCCAAGGTGGGCGGATTGCCTGAGGTCAGGATTTTGAGAACCAGCCTGGCCAACACAGTGAAACCCTGTCTTTACTAAAACAATTAGTCAGGCATGGTGGCACACGCCTATAGTCCCAGCTATTTGGGAGGTTAAGGCAGGAGAATCACTTGAACCTGGGAGGCGGAGGTTGCAGTGAGCTAAGATGACACCACTACACTCCAGCCTGGTGGGTGACAGAGCGAGACTCTGTCTTTTAAAAAAAAGAAAAGAAATGGTCCCTAGGAGCATGAGAGGAGGAGGGAGAGAGGGAGGTAATGCGCTGAGCAGTCCTGGTGACCTGGAGAGAGAATTGGGAGATGCAGTTTAAATCTGTGGTTGTTAGCCTTATGGCCTTGGGCAAGATGCTTACCAGGTTTCAAAATAGGGGACAAATGGTACACTTTCCTTCATCTGTAAGATGGGAGTAATAACAGTGTGGCCGTCATGTGGCTGGCATGACCAGTGTCTGCATGGAGCTCATGTGTACCTGGCACGCAGGACATGCTTTTATTATGACCTTATAGGCCCATTCATTTATTTGAGAAGGAGGCATCGCAGGTCTGTGTGCCAGGCTGTGGGGAGCCTTCCTTAGGAGCCAAGTGCAGCTGGGTAGAGAGAAATCAGACACACAAGCCATTATGATTGTCCTGGGGGCTCTGAGGGAACATTAGGCCATTGTCACCTGGGCGGGCACTTGTCTGGTGAGGTGATGTGATGTGTGTTAAGGTGGAGGAAGAAGTGGGTTCCAGGCAGAAAGAAGAGTGCATGCAAAGCAGAGATCTGAGTTCACGTCTATGAAGTTGTTTGACACTGAGACTCAGCACCTAGTAGACCTGAAATAAATGTTTGCTGAATGTGATCTTCTCAGCCTCAGAGAGGAGAGAAACAGGAAGAAGTAGAGTGGGAGGGGGCCACGGAGAGATGAATTAAAGGGTCACCCAATTTGTAGATTTCTCATTCCCTCCCCATCGCCTCCACCTCTGTGGAAAAGCACGTGGTGCAGGTACTAACAATGCGTCTAAGTCCACCAGAATTCTTTTTTTTTTTTTTCAGGCAGGGTCTCCCTCTGTCTCCCAGGCTGGAGTGCAATGGCGAGATCTTGGCTCACTGCAACCTCCGCCTTCTGGGCAATTCTCGTGCCTCAGCCTCCCAAGTAGCGGGGATTGCAGGCACCCACCATCACGCCTGGCTAATTTTTGTATTTTTAGTGGAGATGGGGTTTCACCATGTTAGCCAAGCTGGTCTCGAACTCCTGACCTTGTGATCCACCTACCTTGGCCTCCCAAAGTAACGGGATTACAGGCGTGAACCACCGTGCCCGGCCTTCGCCAGCATTCTTACCAGGCACTCATTCCCAAACTGCTTGTCCTCAGGACTGGAGAGGATAAATCTAAATGCAGAGGCAGCTGAGAACTGGAATTAGGCCGGACACTCAGATAGCATTTGTTCACGTGTCTGTTTGCTGCTGTTTTAGCGTGGCTGAAGCCCTATGCCCGGGTACGGCGTAGAAGGATGGTGCGTGGCTTCTGGTTGGTAACTTTTCCAGTCTTAGGTTAATCATGGCTCAGTGTCTGGCGAAATGCGTAGAGTAGGTATGAAGTAGTTTTTGATTAAACAAATGAATGGTTGGATGGGTTCGTGGCACTGCCACTCAGGATAAAGCTATAATTATTCTTGAAAAATGATGGATATGGCTGGGTGTGGTGGCTCACGCCTGTAATCCCAGCACTTTGGGAGGCTGAGGTGGGCGGATCACTTGAGCTCAGGAATTGGAGACCAGCCTGGCCAATATGGTGAAACCCCATCTCTGCTAAAAATACAAAATCAGTCAGGTGTGGTGGCACATGCCTACAGTCCCAGCTACTTGGGAGGCTGAGACAGAAGAATTGCTTGAATCTGGGAGGCGGAGGTTGCAGTGAGCTGAGACTATGCCATTGCACTTCAGCCTGGGTGACAGAGCGAGATTCCATCTAAGAAGAAAAAAGAAAAAAAAGACAGATATTAGGGGTGATTAGAACAGAATTGTTTATTCCAGGTGCCAGCGGTGCTCACTAAACAGCCTTGAGTCTGGCTGGCTGGTGTGGGAGATCTTAGGCCTGTGATGGGAGACAGGAAGCTTGGTGGACACCTCCTTTTCCTTCTCTGGGGTGGAAACCACAGGGGGATGATCCACCCAGAAAGTCTTTGTGCTGAATGTGCGTCACTTCCAGCTCAACCATGTTTTACAAAGTCACATCCCACTAAGTGAATATTTGGTGAAAAGTTTGCCACATTATTCTGTGTTGTACCTTTGAAAAACAATAGGCTTCTCTGAGATTAGAAGTAGTACTTGTTGATTATAGTAAACTTGAAACACAGAAAAGATTGGGGATAAGAATAAAAATTACCCCAAATTTCCAAATCAAGAAGTAATCATGGTTCAAGTTTGGGTAGATGTTCTTTTTTTTTTTTTTTTTTTTGAGACGGAGTCTCGCTCTGTCGCCCAGGCTGGAGTGCAGTGGCTGGATCTCGCCTCACTGCAAGCTCCGCTTCCCAGGTTCACACCATTCTCCTGCCTCAGCCTCCCGAGTAGCTGGGACTACAGGCGCCCGCCACCACGCCTGGCTAGTTTTTTTTGTATTTTTTAGTAGAGACGGGGTTTCACCGTGTTAGCCAGGATGGTCTCCATCTCCTGACCTCGTGATCCGCTCATCTCGGCCTCCCAAAGTGCTGGGATTACAGGCGTGAGCCACCGAACCCGGCTGGGCAGATGTTCTTTCTAGGCATAAACATGCGTTATCTCATTGTTTGCTTAACACTGAGTTATAAATATTTACCCATAGCATTTGAAAGGTAGCTATAGATAGAAAAGAATCAGAGAAGTTCTAAAACAGCCCTCGTGCTTTGTTTCAGATTTTCTGCAGGAAAGATGAGGTCGTCAGCCTTTTTTAGCTGGATGGCACCATTGCAGGAGTGGTGAACAGGGCACTGAATCGAGTCAGGAAACCTAGCTGTGACCTTGGGCAAGCCACTTGCCCTCTTTGAGCTTCACTCCTCCTAAGGCAAGGGGCACTATTCGTACCCTGTCTCCTCACCTCACAGGCTCTGATGAAGTCCTCAGTTAGAATGCCTTTAGCTCCCAAGGTTGTGGTTTGGAGGTAGGGCAGGTCACAAGATCGTGAAGATGGAAGGAGAAACGGAAGCATGTGTGCCTGTTGCTTCTTTCCCAACCTAAAATGTTTGGTGATCTCCTGAAGACTCCAGCCTCCACGCTGGGAAGCCAGGATCCGGAGGCCCTTTACTTGTGGTCACGGGCAGTCCCAGATGGTCCCCCTCCCCAACAGAGGGGGCGCAGTGAGACCTCCGGAAGTTACTGCCTCTGTTACCTTCAAAGGGATTTTCAGATCAGTTAGCCCCCCTACTCCAAGGGACGTGTGTGGAGCTTGGTACCTTTATTTATCTCCTACTCTAACCCCTGTGGACTGCCTGCACCCAGGGGGGCCCAGTCCTGCTGGCAAGTGACTGAGAACCTCCACTCCACTCAGCAGGGCTGTTCCCCAAAGCCCTTTGGGTCATCATTTACCGAAAAGCTCTGAGAGAAAATAACTAACCCCATGGCCCCGCTGTAGCTACTGGCAGAGCCTCCTGGTCTCCATCTCTAGTACCTGTGGTTTTTGTTTCATCCAGAATGAGCAGTGAATCTGGGATCCCATCAGCAATCAGTTTGGGTGCCTACGAGGCACAATGATAGATATTGGTGAAGGGTATGTGTGAGGACATTAGTTAATATTAACGTGCTAATCATATTATTCTCATTGGAATTTGTGGGGCTTTGCAAATTATATTTCAAATATATGGTTTTATGTAATCCTTTTAACTGCCCTGAAACCTTGAAATTATTGCACCTATTTTATAGATGGAGAGACTGAGGCTCAGAGGGGTGAATTGTCTAAGATCCTGGGGGAGGAAGCACCCCCCCAGGTGCTTTCTGGTTTTGAGTCCTGGGCCCTTCCTGCTGGGTAGCTGCCCCCAACACAGACCCGCCCTTGGGGGGCTTGCAGCCCCACTGGGAAGCCCAGTGTATTGGATTGCTGCTTAGACCCGGAAAGCACATGAATAAAACTTCAGGTTAAAACCATGGGGTTTCCCGGAGGCAGCAGTTGGCTCTGCGTGGGGGTGAGCTGAGGAGCCAGTGCTCTCTGGAGCAAGGGCAGTTGGACTGAGGCTCATTGGACAGTGGAGGTTGGCAGGTGAAGTGCAGGAGGGCTTTGCAGGGAGTGGGACCACCTTGAGCACACACAGAGGAATGAGACAGGCAGGTAACTCAAGGAGCAGAGGTCTCGTGACCCCTTCCCAGAACATGTAGGGTCCTAGCCTCACCTCCAGGAGGAGGAAGTGCATGTATACACAAATTTATCAATGGAGTTTAAATAAATAGGATGTGGGAAAATGTAGATTTTCCAAAACAATACGTATTTGCTTTGAGAAGAAAGGTGGATGTGGGATGCGTTGGTTAGAAGAATTTTAATGACAGTAACCTCAGAGCATGTAAGCATGATTTGATTTACTAGAGTGCCTGGCCGTCTCAGTCAGTGGGAGCAGGGCTTGGGCTGGGAGATGAGTTGACAAGGTTCTTTCAGACACTGCCTTTGGTTTGCTAAGAGGTATCCCCTGCTTGGCTGGAGGCAGAAGACCTTTCCTTCTATTCCCAGTTTGCAGTAGTTGGGCCAGATTTTTGGAAGTGGGAGAAAGGCCTGCCTTGCTTCTGTATAGACTCGGCTGTCCTCACTTGACACTCAGTGTGCCTTCCAGAGACCCGCCTCCATCTCCTCGACTGCCTGGCTTGATGCTTAGGTGGCGATGGCTGTTGGGCATAAGAGTTATGTAACAGATCTGTGATGGACCCAGGAGCAGAGCCAGTCAAGTGAATGTCATGGAATGGGAGTGGGGTCTTGCATGGCTGTGGTGTCCCCAGCAGCTTGTGCAGGGGATGTGGCAGGAAGTGCTCACCACTCATTTGGAATGGTTAGACTGGAAGCACTTGGCCCTCTTGGGCTCTGCACCCCCACCCCCTTCCGCCTGGCCTGCCTGTTCCTCCTCTGGTAGGGCACCTGGGGAAGTCAATTATGGCTGCTTGTCATAGTGGCTCAGGTCACCGTTCACACTTCCACCTGCCCTGGGACCAGGACATCAGAGCCCTGAGAAGGATCAAGGGACCAAGTGGGCCTAGCCTTTTACTAACAGCTGGGAAGTGCAAGCATGTGGACCAGAGCACCAAGTGAGTTGGGGCTGGTGTGGGTTCAGCACCGTCTCCCTACCCAGAGCTCCATTTGTTGAAAACAGCCTTTCTCTACCGTTTCTTCACATGGACAACTTTAAACTATGTATTGGCTGGTCATGGTGGCTCACGCCTGTAATCCCAGCACTTTGGGAGGCCGAGGTGGGCAGGTAACTTGAGGTCAGGAGTTCGAGACTAGCCTGGCCAACATGGCGAAACCTCGTCTCTACTAAAAATACAAAAATTAGCCCAGTGTGGGGACATGCGCCTGTAATCCCAGCTACTTGGGAGGCTGAGGCAGAAGAATCGCTTGAACTTGGGAGGCAAAGGTTGCGGTGAGCTGAGATTGCATCACTGCACTTCAGCCTGGGAGACAGAGCCAGACTCCATCTCAAAAAACAAACAGAAACCTACATATTGTCTATATTTCCCCCAACATTGAGGCTCATTTCTTGGATGAACAATTTAAATGTACTGTGCCTCTCTGGCAATGTTTTCCAAAATTACAGATGTTTCGACACTTTCACCAGCAGCTCTACCTCTCAGAATTTATCTTACAGATGCATTAACACATGTGCAAAATGATTTATTTGCAAGATTAGTCATTGTTGCCTTATTTGTAATAGCAAAAGATTGGCGGCAGCTTAAATGTTCATTTGCGGGGAGCCATGAACAAACTGTGGCCCATCCAAACTTGGGATACCGTGTGGCATGATGAATAAGATGGAGGCTCCACGCACTGTGCCAGATGGATCACCAAGGTGGATTGCCGAGGGAAGAAGCAGGTCTGGGCGGTGTGTCTTGGAGCTGCCATCAGTGTAAAAGGGAAGGGAATCAAAAGTGTCTTTACTTGTCTATGCCCAGGGGGTCTCTGGGCAGACACAGGAAGTCAGTGATTGTGATGCCTCTGGAGGGGCGGCTGGTGCCAGGAGGTTGCTTATTTGCTGGAGATCCCATGTACCTTTTGATTGCTGAAGCAGGTGAATGTAGGCCTTTCCAAGAAATTAAAATAGGCCAGGTGCGGTGGCTCACACCTGTAATCCCAGCACTTTGGGAGGCCGATGTTGGAGGATCCCTTGAGGTCAGGGGTTCAAGATGAGCCTGGCCAACATGATGAAGCCCCATCTCCACTAAAAATACACAAATTAGCCAGACATGGTGGTACACACCTGTAATCCCAGCTGCTCCAGAGGCTGAGGCAGGAGAATCAGGTGAACTCCAGAGGCCGAGTTTACAGTGAGCCAAGATTATGCCATTGTACTCCAGCCTGGGCTACAGAGCGAGACTCTGTCTCAAAATAAAATAAATAAAAACATAAGGACTGTAACCTTGCCTCCTGCCCAGCGTAGAAAGGTCAAGGCTCTGACTACTTCTCAAGGACAGGAGCCTCACTCAGGCCCCAGACCACAAATCAAAAAATATATGCTTGCTTCTCACAAAGGGGCTGAGTGTTAGGGCTTAGGTGTTGCTTGGTGAATACGACCCCCAGTCCCAGCCTTGGAGAGACGGAGCCACTCTCTGGGCCCCTTGGACACACTGCCGTTGGCTGACTTTGTCATTTTCTTTTTTTTTTTTTTTTTTTTTTTTTTGAGACGGAGTCTCGCGCTGTCACCCAGGCTGGAGTGCAGTGGCCGGATCTCAGCTCACTGCAAGCTCCGCCTCCCGGGTTCACGCCATTCTCCTGCCTCAGCCTCCCGAGTAGCTGGGACTACAGGCGTCCGCCACCTCGCCCGGCTAGTTTTTTGTATTTTTTTTTTTTAGTAGAGACGGGGTTTCACCATGTTAACCAGGATGGTCTCGATCTCCTGACCTCGTGATCCGCCCGTCTCGGCCTCCCAAAGTGCTGGGATTACAGGCTTGAGCCACCGCGCCCGGCCCTTTTTTTTTTTTTTTTAATGGAGTCTTGCTCTGTTGCCCAGGCTGGAGTGCAGTGGTGTGATCTCGGCTCACTGCAAGCTCCACCTCCCGGGTTCACGCCGTTCTCCTGCCTCAGCCTCCCTAGCAGCTGGGACTACTGGCGCACGCTGCCACGCCTGGCTAATTTTTTATATTGTTAGTAGAGAAGAGATTTCACCTTGTTAGCCATGATGGTCTTGATCTGATCTTGTGATCTACCCACCTCGGCCTCCCGAAGTGCTGGGATTACAGGCGTGAGCTACCGCGCCCGGCCTCGTTTTCAACCCTTGCTCTGATCGGCTCACATGATGATTTCTGAAACCTTTGGGGACTTCCCCACTGACAGCAAAATACAGTTTAACTCAGTCTTAGATGTCCCGGCCCCCCTTTACTGGGCCTCTTCTTGAGCTGTACTTGGCCTGTCACCCTTTCCTCTGTCTGCCCCCTTATCTCCCTGCCGCTGTGCCTTTCCTCACGCAGTTTCCTCTGGCTGCCTTTCCCTCCAAAGCAGTTTCCACGTGCGCAGTTCCTGTATGACTTTCAAGAGCCAGCTTAGTTTCCACCTCTGTACTGCCCTCTGACCTCCCTGGCTTCTGTGTGTTTCTCTCTGCTGGCACTTGGGCATTTTTACATTGTGTCTTAGGTATCTGATTCCTCACTGGGCTCTGGGTTCCTTTTGGGCAAAGTCTTGTAATGCTCATAGGCCCTGATTTGCTAGATGTATGCTGAGTGAGTGAATGTGTAGCCACCCTCTTCGTGGTGGGATTGGAAGTTTGGGGGTCAGGGCCTGTTTGACATCTGTGAATGTACCCCAGTGCCTGGCGCCAGGCAGGCCCAGTCTCGAAGCAGGAATCCAATAGTCACGTGTCTTGAGGCCAAGGCCCTGGGCTGTGTGCTGTGTGCAATTCCTTCCTTGCATCCTGACAAGGAAGAACCCTTGACAAGGAGAACCCTTGACACATGGCAACTCTGATTCCGTCTTACAGATCAGGAAGCAGAGCAAATACTTTGTCTAGGTCATACCTCCAGCAGTGGAATCTGGACACAGGTAAAGGTGTGCCTGTAACTCCTGTATTTAATCAATTTATTCTGCCACCTGCCCCAAATCACAAGTAATACCAATACCCTTAACCTATTCCTATTACCTGTCCCACTGGCCATGGACAACTTTGTGTTGTTATTTGCATGTATTTTTCTTCCCCTCTAGACTGTAAGCTCTTAAAGGATCAGAGTCTTTGAGATACCCTTTGGACTTAGCACATAAAAGGTGCTCAAAGGTATTTCTGTATGTTTTAAAACTTTTTAGCGGAGGTTTAACTGACTATAGTAAAGTATACAAATCTTGGATGTACAGCTTGATGGATTTTCACATCTGTAAATACCTGTGTAAACTGCCCAGATCAAGCCACACAATGGTTCCTGCACCCGAGGAAGCTCCCTGGGGCCCCCTCCTGGCCACCCGCCCTCCCTCGGTAGTCACCACTCACACCTCGGCACTTTTGCGTGGTGCCGCTGCCTGTTTGGGCCTCCCACACACGGAGTGTACAGAACGGACTCCTCGGTGTCTGGCTGCCTTCCCTCAGCACTGTCAGATCATCCAGGTTGCCTGTAGTGACCCTTTGGTTTTTTCTCTGCTGTGTAGGAGTTCACCAAATATACCACTATTTATTCGTTCTCCTGCGGACAGGCGTTGGGTTATGTCCAGCCTGTTCGGTGAAATTCATTCTTGTCTTTGGGGGCATGTGCACTCATTGCTGGGTATACACCCAGGGTGGGTTGAAGGCTTACCTGACTCTGTATGTATTTGCATGAATGAAATTCAGGTTGGGATGAGAAATCCAGGGTGTCCTGACTGGAGCCAGGCTTCTTGCTTACAAGGACAGAGCAGGTGCAGGGGTCCTGGCTTAGCCTGCTCCCATGGGGTGGTAGGACTGTTGGGGCTCAGGATGCTGAATCTGCAGGGGACCCATCTGCTCAGTGCCCAGTGGGATTTCAGCTGGCTGGGAAGGTGGTCACATGTAGAGGGGCTCAAAAGTCTAGCTAAAGAGGCTGAGCGTTGGTCTGTTGTTCTCAATTTGAGAGAAAACTGAGATCATCAAAATTAGGACTGGTATGTACTAAAGAAAAGGACCTAATTACAAGGCTGAATTGAGTAAGCCCTTGCCGAGGGACTTTGGATTTCTTTGTTGTTCCCCTTTATTTCTGCACCCCCACCCAAGTGACAGATGCGTACATGATTGGATGATTTTTCTTTCCTGGTTGAGAGATTCCTGGGAACTTGGCCCCAGGAGAAGGGGGAGAAATGTGGAACTGCTAGAGTGGCCTCAGCTTGTTTGTGTTGATTGAAGGGGAGACGGAAGGAGAGCTGTGGACCCCTGACCCCTTGTGAGGGCATGTGATCCTTTTCAAAAGGCTCACCAGGCAGAACTGCCAGGCCAGTGGCCGCTCTTTCCCTCTAATCCCCCCTGGAGAAGGGCCAGGCTGTGGGTTGCTGACCTGCTCTGATGTGGATCAGCCTTCCCCCGACAAGGCAGCCGCCCAGAAGCCCAGAGAGCCCAGGCAACCCCCAAAGGCAGGAGGGCCGGCTCTCAGTCCCGTTGTCATTCCCAGGCGGCTGGAGTAGGAGCAGAGTGGTCAGTTCAGATGAACAGCACTCAAGACCGACTCCAACCAGCGAGTTATGGTAAGATGGAAGTTTCTCCATCTATTTTAAATAAGAACAAAGGCCCTCCTAGGCTGCATGAATATTCCAGGGATGTATATGTGAACGCATTGCCAGTTTAGCTTGGTCCGTGGGTGGCAGCTGCCTGAGTGAGCACTTCGTAGCTGCAGCTCTAAAGGATTTGGATCTGAAACTAATGAATGAAAAATATGACCTCAGAAGATTTAAAGAGAGCAAATACCCAGTGACAGGACCTGGGTCCCAGAGACTGTTGGGAGCATAAAATCTCAGGCTGGCCGAAGGAGGAAGTGGGAGGACGATAGCAGCTGACGCCACATGGTGCCAGACCTTGTCAGTGCTGCCTGCATTCACTCATTATTCCGTCTCGTGCTCTCAGAGGCAGGTATGGCTGCATCCCCATTTTATAGATGAGGAAGCTGAGGCAAGGAGAGGTTGTGTAACTTGCCCATGGACACAAAGCTAGCCAGTGGCAGAGCTGAAGATCAGGTCTAGGTGGTCTGGCTCTAGAGTTCTGCGGATTTCATAGCATGGCAGCGCAGTCGGAAGAACCATTTGTCAGGTGATTGTGGGCAAATGACTTCAGCCTTTCAAACCTCTGTTTTGCATCTGCAAGCTGCTTGCTGCTGCAACAAATTACCAGAAACTTAGTGACTTAAAACACAAATTAGGCTGTGTGTGGTGGCTCACATCTGTAATCCCAGCATTTTGGGAGGCTGAGGTGGGTGGATCACTTGAGGTCAGGAGTTCGAGACCAGCCTGGCCAACATAATGAAACCCTGTCTCTACCAAAAATATAAAAAATTAGCCAGGTGTTTGGCCGGGTATGGTGGCTCACGCCTGTAATCCCAGCACTTTGGGAGGCTGAGGTGGGCGGATCACGAGGTCAAGAGTTCAAGATCAGCCTGACCAATATGGTGAAACCCTGTCTCTACTAAGAATACAAAAATTAGCGGGGCGTGGTGGCACACACCTGTAGTCCCAGTTACTCGGGAGGCTCAGGCAGGAGAATCGCTTGAACCTGGGAGGTGGAGGTTGCAGTGAGCCAGGATCGTGCCACTGCACTCCAGCCTGGGTGACAGAGTGAGACTCTGTCTAAAAAACAAAGAAAAAAAAATTAGGCGTAGTGGCAGGCACCTGTAACCCCAGCTACTCTGGAGGCTGAGGCGGGAGAAGCGCTTAAACCTGGGAGGCGGAGGTTGCAGTGAGCCGAGATTGCATCACTGCACTCCAGCCTGGGCCACAGAGTGAGACTCCCTCTCAAAAACGAAACAAAACAAACACAGATTATAGATTACTTACAATAAGAAAAACCAATAAAACGCACATACACACACATTAATTATCTTACAGTTTTAGAGGTCAGAGGTCCAGAATGTGTTTCACTGGGCTAAAATCGAGGTGTTGGTAGAGCTGTGCTCCTTCTGGAGGCTCTGGGGGAGAATTATTTCCCTGCCTTTTCCAGCTCCTAGAAGCCACCTGCATCTGTGGCTTGTGGTCCCTTCTGCCATCTGCAAGGGCAGCAGCGTAGCAGCCTCCACTCTCTTCTCTCTGCTTCCTGTGTCACACTGCCCTCTTCTCGCTCGCTGTCTCCTGTGTTCCTCCTACGAGGACCCTTGTGATGACATGGGCCCACCCAGATTATTCAGGATAATCTCTTATTTCAGGACCCTTAACTCAGTCACTTCTGCAAAGTCCCTTTTGCCATGTAAGGTAGCATGTTCACAGGCTCTGGGGGTTAGGATGTCAGCATCTTTGGGGGATTATTCTGCAGCCCACCACACAGCGCATAATAAAATCCATGGGCGGAGGGGATAGCAGCAGTAAGGTGTCCCTCAAACATGAGTTAAAGTGACTCTGACGATAGAATCTGGGTGAGATGGTGCGATGCTCCTGAAATAAACTCCAAGGCAGGTGGCCAAGTTCAGTGATGACATAGCTGCGTAGCTTATCGGAGAAAGGAGGATGTCTCTGATGGGGGGCCAGCGGAAGACGTCTTTCCTGGAAGAGGAGGGAGGTGGGGCAGTCTTGGGAGAAGTGAGACTTCGGGTCCCACGGCCAGCTCCTGCCACATTCTCAGTGGATTTCAGCTTGGGAGGAGGGATATCATTACAGTTGAAAATAAGCATAAAAATAAACCACACTCGATGTCTGCTTCCTCATCAGCCTCCCTACAGTTCTGGAGGACGGTCCAGGCCCACATCCCCTTCTCTGCTGTTCTAGAATCCAGAACGCTCAGAAGTCCCAAAGGTTCTTCCTAAGTCTGCAGCAGACTAATTTCTGCTGCAAAAATCTGACCTGAATTGATGTGATACTAATTATGGCCTTTAAAAATATCTTTTTTTTTTTTTTTTTTTTTTTTTTTTTGAGACGGAGTCTCGCTCTGTCGCCCAGGCTGGAGTGCAATGGCCGGATCTCAGCTCACTGCAAGCTTCGCCTCCCGGGTTCACGCCATTCTCCTGCCTCAGCCTCCCGAGTAGCTGGGACTACAGGCGCCCGCCACCTCGCCCGGCTAGTTTTTTGTATTTTTTTAAGTAGAGACAAGGTTTCACCGGGTTAGCCAGGATGGTCTCGATCTCCTGACCTCGTGATCCACCCGTCTCGGCCTCCCAAAGTGCTGGGATTACAGGCTTGAGCCACCGCGCCCGGCCTAAAAATATCTTACCTAGGGTGACTAACAGTATGTTTTCCTATGAAAGTACTGTATGTTTGCTTTTGGGATGCTGCAGCCACCCTTCCAGGAGTGTCACTGTGTCTAGCAGCATAATCCTTTCTAAAATCTGAAAAATTCGGCCGGACACGGTGGCTCATGCCTATAATCCCAGCACTTTGGGAGACTGAGGTGGGTGGATCACTTGAGGTCAGGAGTTCAAGACTAGCCCTGCCAACATGGTGAAACCCCCCATCTCTACTAAAAATACAAAAATTAGCCAGGCATGGTGGCTCATGCCTGTAATCCCAGCTACTAGGAAGGCTGAGGCAGGAGAATCGCTTGAATCTGGGAGGCGGAGGTTGCAGTGAGCCGAGATTGTTCCTCTGCACTCCAGCCTGGGTGACAGAGCGAGACTTATTCTAAAAAAAAAAAAAAAAAATTGGAAAAATTGTAAATTTTTAAATCCATTTAGTCCGAAAGCCTTAGCTACAGGACAGTGCATCTGGACTCTTCTCCCCAAGAAAGATAGTGAGAGATGTCCAGTCACCTGTCTGAGGCCCAGCTCAGGTGGCAGCACTGAGGTTCCAACTCAGTTCCCTATCTCAGAGCCTGGGACAAAGTGCAGACTACGTGGCTTGGCCTCTTTGCCACCTGCTGGGTGGCGTGTGAATGAGAGACAGGTGTGGAGACTGCATTCACTGGCAGGTAGGCTGTATGTGGGGGAGGAAGGGGTCCTTGACTTTATTTTCTGTCTGATCTGCAGCCTGGAACTGAGCCAGGGGGCCTTGTCTGGGGAAGGGCGGAGAGGCAGAGAGATTGCAGAGGAGAGGGGAATAGCAGCAGCCATTAGGAAGCCTTGGACCTTCGCCCATCACTACAGCACTGCTCTCCAAACTTCCTTGGGATCACACAGCCCTGTCAGTAAAAAAGAAACCGGAACAAAACCTCTTGAGCATGCATCCCAATATGTGGATATTGGTGTAATTATAAGTGTATGTTACAATAAGTATACATATGTATAACTTTACTGTTTCACTGTGTACGTGATAAAACCTACACCAAAAACAGAAACCAAAGGCCAAGCTAAAGATGTAATAAAGAAAATTTTTACTTTGTTGATGGTACAAAAACCTCCTGAGTTCATACACAGGGTCATTTTTTGGGGTGCGCACTTTTGTGCTCAGTGAGAGAGCGTTTGGAAGGTCTGGCTTCACGTTCAGCTTGTTTAGAGACTGGGTTTTAATGGCTGCTTTCCCTGCAAAAGATCCTGTCTGGGACAGGAAGCTGCACACGGAACAGACACATCCTTGGCTTTCTTTCTAAATCGGGTTACTCATTTTTCCATCCCGTCCACTGAGTATGCAAAGGATTTGTTGAAATTTGGCCAGTACATTTCCATCCTCCCTGATGCCAATCACATGTTTTTGTAAACGAAATGGAAGGTATTTTATTTTAAAATTCTTAACAAGCGAGTCCAAAACCCACCGAAATGCTTTGGATAATTTTTAATGGACTAGAAAATTGTTACGTAGTTTTTTAGGAGTTCAGCTATGAGAGAATTTTTTTTTCTTTTTAAAATCAGTGACAGACATGTTGTTTTGGTGCGTGCCAGTAATCCCAGCTACTCGGGAGGCTGAGGCAGAAGAATCGCTTGAATCTCAGAGGTGGAGGTCGCCGTGAGCCAAGATTGCGCCATTGCATTCCAGCCTGGGCAACAAGAGCGAAACTCCATCTCAAAAAAAAAAAAAAAAAAAAAAAAAAACTATTAATGTCCACTTCCGGGCTTTGATACTGTACTACAGCTAGACTAGACGTCACCCTTTGAGGAAGCTGGGTGAAGGGCATACAGGACCCTAGATTCTATTTTTGCAATTTCCTGTGAGCCTACGATTATTTCAAAATAGTTTAAAAAGTCTTTATCAAGTACAGATGCATACCGAAGTATTTAACATTACATCTGGGGGACAGGGAAAGATGCAACAAGATTGTGCAATGTTGCTAACCGTTAAAGCTCGGTGACAGAGAAGTGGAAAAATTCATTACACTATTTGTTCCAGCTTTGTATGTTTGAAATTTTCCATAATAAAAAACTTTAGACAATAGAAAACAGATTTTTCTGTGAAATCTGTAGTAAGATGGGGAGGGACTCAGTCTGTGTCAGAGATTTATTGGTTATCTTGTAGAAAAGCGATCAATAAGATTTGTTGGCTGGGCATGGTGGCTTACGCTTGTAATCCCAGCACTTTGGGAGGCTGAGGTGGGAGGATCATGAGGTCAGGAGTTTGAGACCACCCTGTCCAAGGGACCAGCCTGGCCAATAAGGTGAAACCCCATCTCTACTAAAAATACAAAAATTAGCCGGGCATGGTGGCGGGTGCCTGTAGTCCCAGCTACTTGGGAGGCTGAGGCAGGAGAATTGCTTGAACCCAGGAGGCGGAGGTTGCAGTGAGTTGAAAATCGTGCCACTGCACTCCAGTCTGGGTGACAGAGTGAGACCCCAAATCCAAAAAACAAAACAAAACAAAACAAAAAGGTCCCCTGGGCAAATTTTTGTATTTTTAGTAGAGACGGGGTTTCTCCATGTTGGTCAAGCTGGTCTCAAACTCCCCACCTCAGATGATCCACCCACCTTGGCCTCCCAAAATGCTGGGATTACAGGTGTGAGCCACCATACCCAGCCCAACAGTATTATTAACTGAAGTACAGACCTTATTCATTCAGTTTTCTGTGTTTTTCATGTAGGGTGTATGTGTAGTTCTATTCAGTTTTATCACATGCAGATTCGTGTAACCACCACCACTATCAAGATACAAACTATTTCATCACCTGGAAGGAACTCCCTTGTTACCCCTTTAAATTCGCACATCCCCCACCCATCATCGTCACTGTCCTCTGCCAACTACTACACCATGCTCCGTCTTTACAGCTTTGTCATTTTGAGAATGTTACGTAAATGGATCATGCAGTGTGCGACCTTTTGAGATTGGCTGGTTTCACAAAATGTAATGCCCTGAGATCCATCTAGATCACTTGCATGTGTCAGTCATTTGTTCTTTTTTTCTTGCTGGGTACTGTTCCATGCTCTGGATGTACCAGAGTTTGTTTAACCCTTTGCCTGTTGAAGGACATGGGTTCTTTCCAGGTTTTTTTTTTTTTTTTTTGAGACGGAGTCTCACGCTGTTGCCCAGGCTGGAGTGCAGTGGCGCGATCTCGGCTCACTGCAAGCTCCGCCTCCCGGGTTCCCGCCATTCTCCTGCCTCAGCCTCCTGAGTAGCTGGGACTACAGGCGCCCGCCACCGCGCCCGGCTAATTTTTTTGTATTTTTAGTAGAGACGGGGTTTCACTGTGGTCTCGATCTCCTGACCTTGTGA
This sequence comes from Macaca mulatta, assembly GCF_049350105.2. NCBI lineage: Eukaryota > Metazoa > Chordata > Mammalia > Primates > Cercopithecidae > Macaca > Macaca mulatta. The sequence goes on from NC_133415.1 coordinate 13,239,768, forward strand.
TCCGCCCGCCTCGGCCTCCCAAAGTGCTGGGATTACAGGCTTGAGCCACCGCGCCCGGCCTCTTTCCAGGTTTTGATGATTCCAAATATGGCTGCCGTGAACATTTGTGTACAGGTTTTTGTGTGAATATACGTTTTCATTCCTATAGAATAAATGTCCACAGTGATTACTGGGTTGTGTAGTAAATGCATGTTAGTTTTATAAGAAACTGCCGGGGTCGGGTGTGGTGGCTCACGCCTGTAATCCCAGCACTTTGGGAGGCTGAGGCGGATGGATCACAAGGTCAGGAGTTCAAGACCAGCCTGGCCAAGATGGTGAAACCCCATCACTACTAAAAATACAAAAAAAATAAGCTGGCCGTGGTGGCAGGCACCTGTAATCCCAGCTACTCAGGAGACTGAGGCAGAGAAGTGCTTGAACCTGGGAAGTAGAGGTTGCAGTGAGCCGAGATGGCGCCACTGCACTCTAGCCTGGGCGACAGAGCAAGGCTGTGTCTCAAAAAAAAAAAAAAAAAAAAAAAAGAAACTGCCAAACTACTTGTTTTCCATGGTGGCTGTACCATTTTATCTTCCCACCAGCAATGTTTGGGAGACCAGGTTTCTCTGCATCCTTGTCAGCATTTGATATTGTCAGTATTTTTTGTTTTATAGGTATATGATATATATTTTTTGGTACCCAGGTATGGGATGTGAGGTGTTTTCAGTTTTTCAGTTTGCATTTCCTTAATGGCTAATGATGTTTAACTCTCTTTTTTTGCGATGGGAGTCTCGCTCTGTCGCCCAGCCTGGAGTGCAGTGGCGCCATCTCCACTCACTGCAAGCTCTGCCTCCCGGGTTCACGCCATTCTCCTGCCTCAGCCTCCCAAGTAGCTGGAACTACAGGCGCCTGCCACCGCACCCGGCTAATTTCTTTTCGTATTTTTAGTAGAGATGGGGTTTCACTATGTTAGCCAGGATAGTCTCCATCTCCTGATCTCGTGATTCACCCGCCTCGGCCTCCCAAAGTGCTGGGATTACAGGTGTGAGCCACTGTGCCCGGCCTTTTTTTTTTTTTTGAGATGGAGTCTCGCTCTGTCGCCCAGGCTGGATTGCAGTGGCGCAATCTCAGCTCACTGCAACATCCACCTCCCAGGTTCAAGCAATTATTCTGCCTCAGCTTCCCGAGTAGCTGGGATTACAGACGTGTACCACCATACCCAGCTAATTCTTGTATTTTTAGTAGAGACAGGGTTTTGCCATGTTGGCCAGACTGGTCTTGAACTCCTGGCCTCAATTGATCCACTTGTCTCAGCCCCTCAAAGTTTTGGGATTACAGGTGTGAGCCACTGCACCCGGCCTCATGTGCTGATTTACTGTGTATCTCTTCTTTACTGAGATGTCTGTCTGTATCTTTTGACTGTTTTCAAGTGGGATTGTTTGGTTTTCTTTTTACCATGGTGCTTCTTTGTTTTGTTTTTTTTTTTTTGAGACAGAGTCTCGCTCTGTCCCCTAGGGGCTGGAGTGCAATGGCATGATCTCGGCTCACCGCAACCTCTGCCTCCCCAGTTCAAGCGATTCTGCTGCCTCAGCCTCCTGAGTAGCTGGGATTACAGACGCCCGCCACCATGCCTAGCTAATTTTTTTATTTTTAGTAGAGACAGGGTTTCACCATGTTGGCCAGGCTGTTCTCGATCTCCTGAGCTCCGGTGATCTGTCCACCTTGGCCTTCCAAAGTGCTGGGATTACAGGTGTGAACCACCGTGCCTGGCCCCTGGAGCTTTTTGAGCATTCTTTTTTTTTTTTTTTTTTTGAGACGGAGTCTCGCTCTGTCGCCCAGGCTGGAGCGCAGTGACCGGATCTCAGCTCACTGCAAGCTCCGCCTCCCGGGTTCAAGCCATTCTCCTGCCTCAGCCTCCGGAGTAGCTGGGACTACAGGCGCCCGCCACCTCGCCCGGCTAGTTTTTTTGTATTTTTTTTTTAGTAGAGACGGGGTTTCACCGTGTTAGCCAGGATGGTCTCGATCTGACCTCGTGATCCACCCGTCTCGGCCTCCCAAAGTGCTAGGATTACAGGCTTGAGCCACCGTGCCCGGCCTGTCTCCATTTATTAATGGGACTTCTGTAACCTAAAACTGTCCCTTGTCAATTATGTAGTTCCCCTGAAATGTTATAATGGAGAAACTGAGGCTCAGAGAGAAGTAACCACGCAGGTTGCACGTGGTGGAATCTAGTGGGAGTCCTGTTGGGTGACTCAAAGCATAAGCCTGGTTATGTCCCCACCAGGTGGAAGCCTTCCCTGACCCCCTCCCCAGCCTGGCCAAGCCCGATGCTTGCTCTAGGCTCCTGTAGTGCTGGACACTCACCTCTCAGCAGTGCAAGGGGAAGAGGCCTCCAGGTCACTCCTGCCTGTGGCGTAGAGCAGGCACGAAGAGCAGCATGGAGCATCTTAAAGGCTGGGGCTGGGTGTGTCGGTGCCTAGCATGGAGTCCAGAGGCCTCAGGACTTGTTAAAAAGATGATTTCAGCATCTTCCCTTAGGGCCCTCTGTCATGTTCCTGGCAGAAGTTTAACACTTGGTCAATTAGGGAAATAATGGGAGACAGTTGTGGTGGCTTATGCCTGTAATCCCAGCACTTTGGGAGGCCAAGATGGCAGGATCATTTGAGTCCAGGAGCTCGAGACCAGCATGAGTAATGTCGTAAAACCCCATCTCTACAAAAAAATAACAAAAATTAGCCGGGCATGGTGGCTCACACCTGTAGTCCCAGCTACTTGGGAGGCTGAGGTGGGAGGATGGCTTGACCCCAGGAGGCAGAGGTTGCAGTGAGCTAAGATCACACCACTGTACTCCAGCCTGGGCAACAGAGCAAAGCCCTGTCTCAAAAAAAAAAAAAAAAAAATTGTTGGGCATGGTGGCACATGCCTGTGGTCCCAGCTGCTTGGGAGACTGAGGTGGGAGGATCACTTGGGCCTAGGGAGGTCAAGGCTGCAGTTAGCTGTGATCATGCCATTGCACTCCAGCCTGAGCAACAGAGCAAGACTCTGTCTCAAAAAAAACAAAACAAAACAATAAAAACAAGATAATGGGGTCCTGTCAGAGCAGCTGAAATTCTGAGACTCATCTGTTTGTGTGGACTGCATTGGAAAAGGGGAGACATGGATGGAGTCATTCCCCACCCCTTTGCCCACGGGAGTAAAGAGGCTGCATCAGACGGCATTGTGCGTGCTTCCCCAAGGTCCACAGGCTATGCCAGGTGAACATCCTGCTTGCCTGTGGGATCTGGGCAGGCAGCTTCCCAGTCAGTGCCTATACAAAGTGTGAAAGGGTCAGATCCCAGTGCCCACCCTGCCCCAGCCCCAACACACTGAACAGTTTGCAGAGTCTGGCCTTGTGGTCACTGGCTTGGGAGTACATTTGACAGCCTCCGTCTGCTGCCTTGGGTCCAGGGAACAAGGTGAGCTCTGGGCCTTCAAGCAGCTGCCTGCACCTGCTGTCTTGAGTGTTGGGGACCATGCGTCTATAAGCCAGAATATTGCTTTAAGTATTTTGGGGAATTATGAAAACCCTTGAATCGTTGCCACCCTGGGTGGCTATAAAACCAAGTTCTGCATCGTTTTCTTCATCTCTAAGATGGAGATAATGTTACTTACTTCAAAGTTGCCTTGAGAAAATACATGAGATAATGTTTGGGGAAATGCTTTGTAAACCACTGGGGTTGCCCAAGAGTAAAATACGTTGTTGATGAATTGGCCCCGGTGCAGAAACGTGGCCAGCATGAGTTGGGCTGCAGAAACACTCCCAGCCATGGTGGCTTCTCCTCCGCCCTGGGGGACCTGCCTGCCTCCTGCTAGAAGAGTCTGGAGGCTGTGGGAGGATGGGCATGGCCATGTCTTGTTAGGAGGCTCTGGAGCAGGAGGGGTGGCTCAGCTAGGTCCCCCCACTTTGTAGGAGGTGGGGAGACAATGTGTTGATAGGACCTGGCTTTGAGTCCCGGCTCTGATTTGGGGGTAAGTCACCCACATCTCTGGGTGCATTTCCTCTTGTGAAATAAACAACCTACATGAAGAACGTGAAGGGGCCCTGAACGCCAGGTGGACATGTGCATGTGAGTGAGCAGAGCCGCAGGAGGAAGCTGGCCTGCAGCCTTCACCCAGATCCCAGCCCTGGCTCGGGTCTGCTCCCTGGGGTTGCCCCTCTGCCTGGGAGTCCAAGCTGGAGGCTTCTCAACACTGCCCTTAGTCATGAACAAAACAGCCTTCGACATCACCCCGCACCTTGCTTGGAAGGTGAAGATTTAGGCGTATTTGTACTTCCTCTGGTCCCCCCACAATTCCCCATGTCTATTCATTTAATTTGAGATGATAGACAAAGATGATGGTTTACAACCCAAGTCTTTTTCAAGAAATATTTCTGGCGCTGGTTTTCAGTTTTGCAACCATACTTACAGGAGCTATTCTTGGACTTGTCACTGTGTCTCTTTTTCAGAGCTTGCCACCAGTCTTTATATATAGACACCTTCTCCATTTTTGAATTTCTTTATATAGACGCCTTCTCCAGTTTTGAGTTTTAATCTGGATTCGTGTCTCGATTGGTGTGTTAAGAGATCATGTATGTGTGGGAAAATAGAAATGTAAAGGGCTCTCCTAGAGTGCACACTTACAGCTAAGAGCCAACATGGTGGTGGAGATGCTGCGGCCGTTGGCGAGGAGCCCGGGGTGCAGGCGGGCAGTGCAGACAGACAGCGGACGCAAGATCCTCTGCATCACGGGGCCGGGCTGCAGGCTGCTGCACCTGGGAAGGCCCAGGGAAACCTCCGTTGGTGTCAGGATATTCTGACTTGAATACCAGCCTGTGGATTTGAAAGGGACCATGAGATCATCTAGAGTGACCTCTGTTCAGACCGAGATGGTCGGGGTTGGGGTTGGCTCATTTTCTGAGCTAGTTTTTGGAGCAGGGAACCCACATGGCTGGTTGGCGGGGGAGCTGGTGTTCACGCTCCAGCCAGGCTCTTTCCGCAGTGCCCACACACGGCACTTTGCATCTTTTAAAATCGTCGGGTATTCCTCTGGTGGCATTGCAGGTTATTGCCATAGTTGGTGATTTGGGCAGAGGTGTTTGTTGGATGGCATTGACCAGCCTTTCAGCAGGTGGCTGTACTGAAAGGGACACCCCATCAGGGCTGTGGGTAGAGGATGCGGCCAGGCTCCTGCCTTAGTCTTCTTGAGCCGCTATGACAAAATCCCATAAATCGACTGCCTCCTTCCTCGCAGTTCTGGAGGCTGGGAAGTCCAAGATCGAGGTGCTGGCAGATTCAGTGTGTGGAGAGGGCTCACTTTTTGGTTCATAGATGGTGCCTTCTCCCTGTGTCCTCTTGTGGTAGAAGGGGCGTGGCAGCTCCCTGCGGTTCCTTTTATGAGGACACTAATCTCATTCATGAGGGCTCCACCCAGTATTCTTTGTTTCACTGTGAGGCACCTCACATTTTTGGAAACAAGCAGTGAAAATCCGTAGATAGGCCAGGCACGGTGGCTCACGCCTATAATCCCAGCGTTTTGGGAGGATGAGGCAGGAGGATTGCTTGAGGCCAGAAATTCAAGACCAACCTGGGCAACATAGGGAGACCCCATCTCCACAAAAAAATTAGAAAATTAACCAGGTGTGGTGGTGCACGCTTGTAATCCCAGCTACTCAGAAGGCTAAGGCAGGAGGATTACTTGAGCTCAGGAGGTGGAAGCTGCAGGGAGCCGAGATTGTACCATTGCACTCCAGCCTGGGCCACAGAGTGAGACCCTGTCTCAAAATAATAATAATAATAATAAAGTTAAGTATTATAAGTGGGCTGGGGGTGTGGGATCTTGCCTCAAAGAGTAGGCAGGAGGATGAACACGTGAGCGGTGACAGACCCGCATGTTCGAGGATGCAGAATGGCTGGAAGTCTCAGAACTGGAGAAGGTGTGCAGGCAGACTTTCAGGAGGGGTGGCACATGGGCTGGCTTAAAAGATGAGAGTTTAGAGTGCACAGATTGGGGAGGAGCCACAGAGTCTCCAAAACAGCACAGCCAGATGGTGGGGGAGTGGGTCAGCCGTTAAGGGGGAGAAATGGCGAAGAACGCACACAAGCCCTCGGAGGAGGCCTCAGCAGTAAGTGGTTTTACTGGCTCCGGGGTATAAAGATGTTCAGGCCCAGCAGGAAGTTCCCAAATGTCTGTTGTGTGCCCACGGTTCCCAGTGCTGCCTATATAGTCCCAAACAGAGCTGCTGTCCCCAAGGAGCCTGTGTTCTAGGTGGGGTAGGGGGAACAGTTAATAAATACATGAGTGAATCGAGTTAGTCGGGTGGTGTCGATGTAATGCGTGCTCTGGAGGAAAAGAAAGGAAAGCAGGGAGTCAGGCATGCCCGGCCTGGGAGAGGCTGACATGTTTTCATGGTGGCCAAGGTAGAGACCTAAAGGAACGGTGGGAGGGAGCTGTGTGGCTAAGCAGAGACAGCTAGTGCAAAGGCCCTGTGGCAGAAGCAGGCTTAGTATGTTCAAGGAACAGCAAAGAGGCCAGCGTGGCTGCAACTGAAGATGGAAGTGGGAACTGTAGGAGCTGAGATCATAGAAGCCAGGAGGTCTTATCGAGTCCTTGGGGCTGTTGCGAGGACTATAGTTTTTACTCCAGGGGAGCTGGGAGGTATTGGAGAGTTTTGAGCAGGGGCAGCCTGGTCTGGCTAATCCTTGGAAGACTCACAAGCCTGCTGAGTGGGGACTGGTCATTAGAGGCAAGGGCAGAAGCAGAGAAACTGGTCAGTGGCCTGTTGCATCAATCCAGGGGAGAGGCTGGCTGGGACAGGGTGATGGTTGGGGTCAATACAGACGTGGTCAGGAGGTGGGTGGAGAGACCTGGAAGATTCTTTGCAACGCTGCCACTTGCCCTAGGAGAAGACTCACATTGCAATTTCTTCTCTCTAGGCTAGCTTGTCACTTACTGCAAGGGTTTCCCTCAGGGAGCCTCCTGCTGCTGGGCACCATGACAGTGAGGGGGGCTGTGCTGGCCCCAGATCCAGCGTCGCCCACGACTGCAGCAGCCTCGCCCAGCGTCTCCGTGATCCCCGAGGGCAGCCCCACTGCCATGGAGCAGCCTGTGTTCCTGATGACAACTGCCGCTCAGGCCATCTCTGGCTTCTTCGTGTGGACGGCCCTGCTCATCACATGCCACCAGGTACCCAAGCCTGGCAGGGGGCCTCTAGAAGGGTCCAAAAGGTTCCTGGCCCAACAGAGTGTGAGTTAGGCTAGGCCAGGCTGTGCTGCAGTAGTAGGTAAGCCCTGTGTTATCAGAGGCTTCCCTTGATAGAAGTCTACTTGTTTTTTGTTTTTTGGTTTTTTTTGAGGCAGAGTCTCACTCTGTCACCCAGGCTGGAGTGCAGTGGTGCAATCTTTGCTCACTGCAACCTCTGCCTCCTGGGTTGGAACAATTCTCTTGCCTCAGCCTCCCGAGTAGCTGGGACTACAGGCATGCGCCAAGAAGTCGCCTTCTTGCCCACGTCCCAGGGCCCAGTATGCAGCACAGGTTCCGACGTGTGACTCTGGCATCAAGCGTCGCCCATCTGACAGCTGGCAGCAGGGAGTGTGTGAAGGCACTCTGGATATTTAACCACCTCCATCCAGAGGCGACACTCGTCACTGTTCACCTTCCATTGGCTGGAACTAGTCTCGTGTCGAACCTAAGTGACAGAGAGCCTAGAACCGCAGGAGCACAGGGACAGGGACCGCTTTGCAGATGAGAAAATGGAGAGCCAGAAGGGGAGGGGAAGAGGAACTAGCCCGGTCACTTGGAAGTTGGTGGCAGACTGGGATAGAAGTCAAGTCTCCTGTCTGCCTGTACTCGTGGCCCCAGAGGAGGCTGATGTGGGCGGGGACTGGCCTTGGCAGCCTGCAGAGGTTTGAGGGTGGTCCAGTGGAGAGGGGCAGGGCGAGTCCGCTCGTGTTCCCCAGTCAACCCCTTGCCAGATGCCCTGCGTCCCCATCCCTTTTAGAACCCATTTGCGTCCAAGGCTTTTGGCCCATAGCAGATGGAGAATATTTTGTTCTTTTCCTCCCCAGCCCAGGTCTCAGCTGGGCCAAGTGTGATGTCATGAGAGCTGGGACGAGACACCCAGGGGCTGCCGGGACTGAGGACCGTGGTAGAGCAGCTCTTGGCATTTGTGTGTAGCTTTTACTTTTTTCCTCTGCTTCCTAAAAGTAGCATTCATTCTTCTAACTTCCTGGTGAGGTAGGCAGTGCTGCCTCTGTTTACCAGATGGGAGGAGGAGGCACAGCCTGAGGACATCCCTGCAGCCACTCAGCCAGGAAGTGTGTCCACCTGCCATAGAGTGAGGGCCCGGTCTGTCTTGCCATAAGTTAAGGGATGGGGCAGGGCTGCAACCCAGATGGCAGTGATTTAGCTCAGTGCTGCCACAGTCACAGCTGGAGTGAGGCAGAGGGAAAGGGCACACACTGATGGCCCAGAGCTGCCTGTGCGTGAGGTCCCCTGGGGAGCTTGTGGAAACTGGATTTCCATCCTCGTCCCTGGCCCTCCTGTGGTCTGGGGTGTGGGCTCACCGCCACCTGCACCTGCAAGACCGTCCCGCGAGCACTGCTGCATGCACTCCACGAGCCTTGTGCACGCCCGCTGGTCTGAGTCTCACAATGGCCTTGGGAGGCAAGTCTTGTCATCCCCTTTTTGCAGAGCAGGGCTCTGAGGCTTGGGTAGGTCCCGTGCATCGGGTCACAGGGTGGCAGAGCTGGAAGCCCACCTGTCCTCCTGTTCCTGCGGACAGGAGGGTCACCTGCTGACCCCGCACCTCTGCCCCCAGATCTACATGCACCTGCGCTGCTACAGCTGCCCCAACGAGCAGCGCTACATCGTACGCATCCTCTTCATCGTGCCCATCTACGCCTTTGACTCCTGGCTCAGCCTCCTCTTCTTCACCAACGACCAATACTACGTGTACTTCGGCACCGTCCGAGACTGCTACGAGGGTGAGGATGGGGGTGGAGTGGGGAGGGCCGGCTGGGGGCCGGGAGGCTGGGAGCCCCTCTCCCCACATTCCTCCCCGAGGGGCCTCACGAGGACTGTCTTGACACATCCCTGGCTTCTTTACCTGCTACAGGGTTTCTGTCCCAAATTGACAGGTAACAGCACATGCAGCCACAGTCTCACCTCACAGGTGCCTGAAGCAGGGACCCTCCACCTGGGTCTCGTTTTTCAATGCCAGCATCTCAGGCAGGGTGGAGGCAGTAAGCAAGTGGTCTGTTTGTAGAGACCCCAGGTGGTCCCAGGTGCAGTTGGGTAGGGACCAATCCAGGGATCCCTGGCATGTCAGTGGCAGGGCTGGGCATCTGTCCCCATGGGTCTTAATTCTGAGGGCTTTGTCCCATGAGTGGGTGCCCTACTGCGCCACCCAGGAAGAAGACTCGATTCCTTTCGGGGACTTGGTTCTGGATGTGGAGTGGAGACATCACCTGCTCCTGTCCTGAGCTCTGACCACAGGCCAGGAGCTGGAAAGAGGAAAAGCCAGCCTCACCCCTGCTGCCCTGAGGGAGTCTGTGGCCCCTAAACAGTCACCACAAGGAGACCAGGATGCTGCTGTCACGGGAGCTGGCCTCTGACCTGTCTTGGGCAGGTCCCAGGCATTCCTCCTCCATCAGAGGCCAGCGATGCCCAGGTCTGCCCTGGACAGGCCAGCAGGAATGGAGAGGAGGGGTTCCTCAATTCAAGACCCCTACACTGGGCCGGGTGCAGTGGCTCACACCTGTAATCCATTACTTTGGGAGGCCGAGGCGGGCAGATCACCTGAGGTTGGGAGTTTGAGACCAGCCTGACTAACATGGAGAAACCCCGTCTCTACTAAAAATGCAAAATTATCTGGGCATGGTGGTGCACGCCTGTAATTCCAGCTACTCAGGAGACTGAGGCAGGAGAATTGCTTGAACCCAGGAGTCTGAAGTTGTGGTGAGCCGAGATTGTGCCATTTCACTCCAGCCTGGGCAACAAGAGCAAAACTCCGTCTCAAAAAAAAAAAAAAAAAAAAAAAAGGACCCCTACATTGATACTCATGCCATTCTCAGAGTGTGAGGTTTCCTGTCTCCTACCCACACCTGTGCTGCTGGTTTTAGATAAAGTGACTGGATGTGGTTTTTCTCATCTCAGGCTGAGCAGCTCTGGCCATGCCCGGTTGTCTGTTTCCCTGACCTGGAAGGTGCTGCCCCAGGCCTGTACTCTGTGGATATTGGGGTGAGGCATGCTCATCCCCCAAGCGCTGGAGTCTCTCTTCTTGTCTACGTTGAACCTTGTGTATCCCTGAGAACTCATAGGGCACAGGAGATGCCTTTAGGTTTGGCAAGAAAGTGAAGTTGCTGAACAGGAGGATATTGCACCCCAGGCTGTCATATTTCTGCCTGCCCACCCCCAACTGCGGCCACATCAGGCAGGTGCTTCCCAGCCTCAAGGGCTTGATGTGTGCCATGTCCCTGGCCTGGGAAGCTCTTCTGCTCTGCGTGGGGTCCCTCCTTTCCATCCGTCTGTTCCCTGCCACTCACTCCCAGCAACTCAGTAACTTCCCATGTTCCCTCCTCGCAGGCTGGCGTTCCGTCCTGTCCTTCCAGGTGAGAATGCTGAGGCCAGGTGGGGACCTGCTCAGGGCTTAACTGGGGCTCTCGTGTCTGATGTTCCTGGAAGCAGCCAAGTCTCCAGGGAAACCTCTGGGTCCCTGGGGCACCATAAAGGCTGGAATTGGCGAAGGGTGGGGCTGAGAATCCTCTTCCATTCAGCTGCCAGCCTCGCATGGGTACCCAGGGGCAGCCTCTGTCCACCTGTTCCTTCAGAAGCACAAAGCTGTTCCCTGCCAAGGCGGCCTCTCCTGTGTGGTCGGGGGACAAGTGTGGGCTCTCTTCTCGGCAGGACCCCGAAGACGGGCGCATGGCAGAAGGCGGGGCACACAGCCAGGGGAGCCTCCGCTTCACCCTCACTCTGTGCCCCAGAGGCGGCAGCAGATGGCTGGCGGGCACCCCTCGCTCCAGAAGCCTCTTTGTTCAGGCCCCGCCTGCCCTGACCTGCCTCCCAGCCCAGGGAGAGGTCCTCCAGGAAGTCGGCCGCCCTGTGAAGTACATCTCCTAGCAACGCGATTATCCCTTTGGCCTGGCCTCTCCCAGGGAGTTTACAAACAGCACAGCAGCTGCGGTGAAGTTCAGGCTGCCCCCGAGTTCACCAGCTTTTTTTTTTTTTTTTTTTTTTTTTTTTTTTTGAGACCATTGCCAGGCTGGAGTGCCGTGGTACGATCTCAGCTCACTGCAACCTCCACCTCCCAGGTTCAAGTGATTCTCCTGCCTCAGCCTCCCGAGTGGCTGGGACTACAGGCGTGCACTACCACACCCAGCTAATTTTTGTATTTTTAGTAGAGACGGCGTTTCACCATGTTGGCCAGGATGGTGTCACTCTCTTGACCTCGTGATCTGCCCACCTCAGCCTCCCAAAGTCGTGGGGATTATAGATGTGAGCCACCATGCCTGGCCGAGTTCACCAGCTTTCAGCATCAGAGGCAGTGGGGCCTGCTCCTCGCCTTGTCCCTGCACCACTGCTCTGCGTCCTAGCCCCTCTCTTGCAGCTGCCTCTGTAGAGTCAGTGATGGGGCAGTCCCTTAAAACTCAAAGAGGTCCCCCCATGTATTCCCCCTCCCACCCTTCCTTCTAAGTGCCCAAGAGGGGCCAGGAGGACCCTGGAGGAGCGGGATTCGCCTGGGCTGGAGAACTCTGCAGGTCCAGCCAGCCTCTCCTGAGGGCTCACTCAGAGCTGGGCACTGCAGTCATTTGCTTTCTTTCTTTCTTCTTTTTTTTTTTTTTTTTTTTTTTGAGATGGAGTCTTGCTCTGTCACCCAGGCTGGAGTGCAGTGATGCGATCTTGGCTCACTGCAACCTCCGCCTCCCGGGTTCAAGCTATTCTCCTGCCTCAGCATCCCAAGTAGTTGGGACTACAGGCGCACGCCGCCACACCCGGCTAATTTTATTTTTGTATTTTAATAGAGACAGGGTTTCACCGTGTTGCCCAGGCTGGTCTCAAACTCCTAGCTCAGGCAATCCGCCCACCACCTCGGCCTCCCAAACTGCTGGGATTACAGGTGTGACCCAGCAAGCCCGGCCTTGCTTTTTTTCTTTTTCTTTTTTTTTTTTTTTTGAGACGGAGTCTTACTCTGTCGCCCAGGCTAGAGTGCAGTGGCACGATCTCGGCTCACTGCAAGCTCCGCCTCCCGGGTTTACGCCATTCTCCTGCCTCAGCCTCCCGAGTAGCTGGGACTACAGGTGCCCGCCACCACGCCCGACTAAGTTTTTGTATTTTTTAATAGAGACAGGGTTTCCACCATGTTTGCCAGGATGGTCTCGATCTCCTGACCTCGTGATCCACCCGCCTCGGCCTCCCAAAGTGCTGGGATTACAGGCATGAGCCACTGCACCCAGCCACTTTTTTTATTTGTTAACAAAATTCTGCTTTTAAAAAACACTGAAAAAATTTACGTTTATTAAAGTAATATAGGCATATGGTTGAAACACAAAACTCCTCTAACTCCTCACTCCGAAGTTCACTGTACTTTCAACTCTTTCAGCTGTTTTCTTCCTAGAATGACCTAAAAATATGCTTATACTGGTTTTTGTTGTTATTTTTCAGTTTTATATACGTAGTGACTTCCTGTTGTGGAAGGGCTTTGTTTGAGAGACAGGTCTTGTTCTGACACACATAGGTGTGTGCTGCCACCATGCTCCAGTAATTTTTTTTTTTTTTGTAGAGATGAGGTCTCACTGTGTTGCCTAGGGTGGTCTCAAACTCCTAGGCTCAAATGATCCTTCTGCCTTGGCCTCCCAGAGTGCCGGGATTATAGGCATGAGCCACCGCATTCTATCCATTTCCTTTTCCTGTGTAACTTTTTGTTTTTTGCTTCAGTGACTACTTGCCTTCTTTTAGTTTGCTCAGTTTTCTACATACCTATCATTAGTTTATTCCTAAATACTTCAATTGAATTTAAAAACAAAACATAACAAAAACCAAACCAGCCCTGCTCTCAGTAAAGCCAGGCCAATCCAGGAATCCATGAGCTCTGCCATTTTCCCCATGGCGTTTCTCCTGGAACCTTCTCCCTGTGGTGCAGTCAGGAATGCCTGCTTTCCAGGCTCCCGCTGCTCAGCTGTTGCCCTGGCTCTTTCATTCACCATCAGCCTGGAAACTGCTTCTCCTGTGCTGAGTCACCTGTTCCGTGGAGGCTGTTTCCTCCTTGTTCGTGGTTTGCTGTCTCCGCCTGGTTGGAGCACATCTTCCAGCAGCTTCCTGAGAAAGAGAATGCATGGGAGGTCTATTTTGTGGAATCTGAAAATATCTTTAGTATATTGTTCTATTTGACTGGTATTCAAGGGAAATACAATCCTAAGTTGGAAATCCTTCTCCCTTTGAATTTTGAAGGCATGTCTTCACTGTCTTAGATTCTGATGTAATTTCTGGAAAGTCTCCTGCATTCGATCCCTAGTGCCTGTGTGTGTGTGTGACCTGCTTCACTCTTTTTTTTTTTTTTTTTTTTGCTTTTTTTTCCCCTCTCCTCTTTGTATTTAGGATCTTGTCTTAATCCCCAGAGTCCTGAAATCTCACAGGAGGTGGGATAGTCATTGTGCTCAGCAACCTGGCGGGCCCTTCCAGCGTGGATGCTCCTGCCTTAAGGTTCTGGGAAGTCTTTCTGTATGTTTCTTTGATCATTTCTTCCCCCCACTTTCTTCCAATCTCCCTTTCTGGAATTCCTGTTAGTAGCACCTCATGCTTCCGGATTGAGCCTCAAATTTTCTTTCTTTTTTTTTTTTTTTGAGATGGAGTCTTGCTGTGTCGCCCGGGCTGGAGTGCAGTGGCCGAATCTCAGCTCACTGCAAGCTCCGCCTCCCGGGTTTACGCCATTCTCCTGCCTCAGCCTCCCGAGTCGCTGGGACTACAGGCGCCCGCCACCTCGCCCAGCTAGTTTTTTGTATGTTTTAGTAGAGACGGGGTTTCACCGTGTTAGCCAGGATGGTCTCGATCTCCTGACCTCGTGATCCGCGCGCCTCAGCCTCCCAAAGTGCTGGGATTACAGGCGTGAGCCACCGCGCCCGGCCGAGCCTCAAATTTTCTTTATAATTTTCTGGCTCTTTTTTGGTACTGTTTTCCAGGAATTTTGTTTTGTTTTGTTTTCTGTTTTCTTTTTTTTTTAAATCTTACCTTTGAGCTTTTCTATTGAATGTTTTATTTCCTTTATCATGTTTTAAAATGTCAGTAGCTCTCTCCATTCTTGTTCTTTATGATGCCTTGTTCTTGATACAGGAGAGAGTATTGTTCTTTGGTCGCTGGGGATGTTCACAGTTTTCTTCTGTTCCCTACATTGTCTCTATCTCTTGAGTTCCTTTCATCTATTTGTTCGCTTTGGTCTTTGACCTTCTTGTTAGAAGCGCTCCTCAAATATCAGTGTCCTTGGCTATTTTTTATATTTAAGAACGGGGCTGAAAATACCAGCAACTCAGGAGGCTGAGGCAGGAGGATGGCTGGAGCCCAGGAGTTTGAGGCTGCACTGAGCCGTGATCATGCCACTGCACTCAAGCCTGGCAACAGAGCAAGACCTTTCTCTCCCTGTTCCAGAAAAAAAAGAAAATTGCTGGGCCTCCTGATTGGGTGATGGAGTGTGGGGTGTTTCCGTGGCTATTTGTATGCAGCATGGGGGCAGGTACCAAATGAAGGCTTTTTAAATTCTGGGACCTCTTTCTATAAAGAGTAATTTCTCATCTCCTGCCTCAAAACACTGAGCAGGCTGAGTGACCGGTGCAGAGTGGCAGAGACCTGAGAGGACCTCTTGCCCTTCATATTCAGGCTTAGTCTTTGGATTTTCTCCTAGTCGTCCCATTACGGCCCTCAGCTGGACCGTGTTCTGAGGATGGAGCTATGTCAGCCTTTGTTGAAACTTATAATCCAGTGGTTCCACGTGGAGACTTAACCAGCTTCTGCATCTGTATCCTCACCCACAGCCTCCAGAGCTGCCTGGCATGTGCAGTGCTGAGGTTTCCTAGGGCTCTGCCTCCCACCCCCACCCCGCTAACTGTCCGCCACTCGGTGACCGTGTAGCGGTGAGCATGTGGCGTTCAGAGCTTTGTTGATGTCAGTTGGCTGTTGCCATTCCCCTTGTCCTTGAAGGTTTGCTCCCCACCCCACCTTCATTCCTTCTCATTTCAGTGGCGTTAGGAGGGCGAGGAGGGGGATAATGGAGATAAGTGTATGTTTAGCCTGTGAACTTGTGACTGGTGCTTCCTGTTCTCAGAGAGAGGGCTGAGTCTTGGAAGAGAGCTTGGTGCCACGTACCGTCTGCGAGGGCTGGAATTCATAGCACTGGCATGCGTCACCAGAGGTTGTACAGTGGCAGGCAGATGGGGGCAGGGTGGGAACCACCCCCCATGTGCGTTTAGTGTTTGATTGTGGGGTTGGGGGTGGGCCGTAAAGACAACTCTGAGGCAGCGCTGGGGAGTTCTGTGATCAGAGGCACGGGGCCTTGGGGTTCAGAGGCAGGAGACAGTGTCCGTATGTCGCTTTATGCAGTTGCTGTTTGTTAAGAATGTTTGCGTGGCATTTCACAGTTTTCCCACGTGTTTTTCATCACTGTTAGCTCATTCTCACCTCCCAAGTACCTGGCAGAGTATATATATTATCATCCCCATTTTACAAATGTGAAAAAATTTTGAATAGTCTCTGAATCTTGTCCAGAGTGACCCAGATCGTAATGGCCAAAGGCCAGACTCACACCTGGGTCTCTGAATCCTGGGGCTCTTTGCCAGCGTGGTAAAGGAGAGGACGGGACAAGTTTCTCCCCTGGAAAAGTGTGAACTCCTGTTAGGGAAAGAGATTTGAATGCATGAAAGCAACAGAGAATGATGCTTCATTCACTGTCCAACTGGGGTGAGCACAGCCAAGGGCCACACGAGGGCCACAGGCCAGTTTGCTGCCAGAAGGACTCCCGGGCTGGCCGGGGCACTGGCTGGCCGGGGCTCTTACAGATAGAGCCAAGGATTATGAGACCCCAATAGTGGCCGGGCATGGTGACTCACGCCTGTAATCCCAGCACTTCGGGAGGCCGAGGCGGGTGGATCATGAGGTCAAGAGATTGAGACCATCCTGGCCAACATGGTAAAAGCCCATCTCTACTAAAAATACAAAAATTAGCTGAGCATGGTGGTGCACACCTGTAGTCCCAGCTACTCAGGAGGCTGAGGCAGGAGAATCACTTGAACCCAGAAGACAGAGGTTGCAGCGAGCCGAGATCGCACCACTGCTCTCCAGCCTGGCGACAGTGAGAGACTGTCTCAAAAAAACAAAGAAAAGAAAAGAAAAAAAAAAGAACTCGATAGATCCGAGTGCAGAAAGACATTCAGAAGAAGCCGGTAGAAGAGAAGTCAGAAACAGCATTTGGGGTGGCGAGAAGCAGGAATAAGCAGAATCAGCAGAGGACCAAAAAGCCACGAGGGGGCCAGGTGCGGTGGCTCACACCTGTAATCCCAGCACTTTGGGAGGCCAAGGCAGGTGGATCACCTGAGGTCGGGAGTTCGAGCCCAGCCTGGCCAACATGGAGAAACCCCGTCTCTACTAAAAATACAAAATCAGCCCGGCGTGGTGGCACATGCCTGTAATCCCAGCTACTTGGGAGGCTGAGGTAGGAGAATTGCTTGAACCCAGGAGGTGGAGGTTGTGGTGAGCTGAGATTGTGCCATTACACTCCAGCCTGGGCAACAAGAGCAAAACTCTGTCTCAAAAAAAAAAAAAAAACCAAAAAAAAAAACAAAACAAAAAAACCAATAGGGAGGAGAAGAGGAGCCATTTGGCACAACTTGAAGTCTGGGGTCACTTGTACCACGCAGACCCCTGCCCCCTTGGTTGCAACACATTGTGCCCATTCTTGTCCAGGATGATCACCCATCACTGAAAAGGGGCAGAAGAACATTCTAAGGCCCCTATTTTCTTTTTTTTGAGACGGAGTCTCGCTCTGTCGCCCAGGCTGTAGTGCCGTGGCGTGGTCTCAGCTCACTGCAAGCTCCGCCTCCCGGGTTCACGCCATTCTCCTGCCTCAGCCTCCCAAGTAGCTGGGACTACAGGCGCCTGCCACCATGCCCGGCTAATTTTTTGTATTTTTAGTAGAGACGGGGTTTCACCGAGTTAGCCAGGATGGTCTCGATCTCCAGTTATCTGAAATACAGAATGTCCCAGTCTTTCCAAGTAATCAGAGTGTTTCTCTGCAGCAGAGGGCTGGGCCATGAGGCCAGCTTTAGGCGCCGAAGGTGTGCACAGGAGATGAGCTTAGAATGGCCCAGTGTGCCCAGGGCCATTGAGGTTCTGCACACAGTGTGTGGCACACAGTAGGCGCACAGCGAGTGTGCATTGAAGTTATAGTGAGTTATATGAGTGTGTCTGCCTCCTGACCCTGGGAGCTGCATGCAGAAACGTGGGAGGGCAAGTACTGAGTCTTTTCTCAAAGCCCAGGGGCTCTTGGGGCAAGTGTCTTAGGTGCTCCGTGCCTGAATTTCCTTATCTGTAAGTGGGGATAACTCCATCCTTGTGGGGGAATGGGGTGGCGGTTGTTGGAGGGGTGTGTGAACATGTAAAGCCTTACAACTGCTGGATTCTGTAGCAGTTACTAGGTCATGGGCCAGCTGAGAGGCTGGGTCAGGAGCAGTCTCTTGTACTACAGCTTCCTACCCAGACTCAAGGAGCTGCCGATAGGAAAGAAGCCCATTCAAAAGAAGCCAGTAGAGGAGAGGTCAGAAGCAGCATTTGGGGTGGCGAGAAACAGGAATAAACAGGATCCGCAAGGGACAGGAAAGTCACGAGGGAGAAGCCTGGAGCCTCGGGTTTGGAAGGGACCCCTTTAGAAAGTCTGCTGAGGGGTGGCCCAGCCTGATTGCTTCTGTTGGCAGCAAGCTCACGACTTCCATCTCTGGACTCTACCCGTTAGAAATGGTTTCTTATAGGCCAGGCGCAGTGACTCATGCCCTTAATCCCAGCACTTTGGGAGGCTGAGACCAGCAGATCACTTGAGCCCAGGGGTTCAAGACCAGCCTGGACAACATGGTGAAACCCTGTCTCTACAAAAAAACCAAAAAGCAAAAATTAGCCAGGCATGGTGGCACATACCTGTAGTCCCAGCTACTCAGGAGGCTGAGGTGGGAGGATCGATTGAGCTTGGGAGGTCAAGGCTACAGCGAGCCATGATCGCATCTGTGCACTCCAGCCTGGGCAACAGACTGAGACCCTGCATCAAAGGAAAAAAAAAAAAAAAAAAAGGAAATGGTTTTTTATATTGAGTATATTGAGCTGCAGTCCTGGGATCTGCCCCTGGGAGTCCCATCTGACCCTGGGAACAAGGTGCTTGTCACGTCTATTAAGAGAGTGACCCCTGATGTCTTCTCATTCCTAGCACAGTCCTTGTTTTGTGTTCATCCTGGTCCTTCTCTCCTGATAGTGTGCATTTGTCTGTAGTTTAAGATTTGGTGTCTAGAGTGGGGCAGAAAGTTCTGGGGGGGGGCTTGGGAGTGGGGGATGGACAGCCTACTCTCTTTCCAATGCTGGAGGAGTTCCTCCCAGACGCTGGCCCCAAGGCCATCAACTCTTCAGTCTCCAAAGACAAAACCCTCCAGAGAAGCCACAGCCTGATTGTCCAGGCCAGGAGAGAGGCTGTCTGGTCCCTCATGCTGGTTGCTGCCCTCTGGACTTGGCCTGAGGGCTCCTTGATCATTTAGGAGTCCCCAGGGCTTAGCACAGAGCCTGGCACACCAGCTGTGGTGGATATTTAGGGAGGTGTAGAGTCATTGTGTGTCTCCGAGGCCTCTTCAGGGGTCTGGTACTGGAGCCATGGTGGGAAGGGCGGTGGGCAGTGAGCTTCCCGGCCAAGCACCCTCCCTCCAGCCCCGCCTCAGCTTCTCCGCTCTTCTTACATCCAGGGCACACATCTTTGTGTTTGTTTCCAGGGGATGTGTTGAGTTTTCCATTTAAACACTTTTGCTGGGATGCTGGAGGTGGTGGTTCACATGGCTCTGTACTTTCCAGGAGGGAAACTGATGCGTCTAGTTGGTCAGTGGGGCCGAGCTTGGGCCGGTTGCGTCACGTCTAAGGAGATTCTGTCTCATCTTCTCCAAGAATTAGGGAGTCAATTATCGACTCACTAATGATTCTTTAAAAGGAGCTGTCAGTAAATTGGTATTTTATAGACTAGCTGGCCCCAGAGCACCTCCAAAAGGTCAAGAATCTTGAACTGAGAGAGACGATGACATTTGACAATTCTGATCAGTTGTATGCAGAGCCGGTTACGGATGGACCCCGGCCACGTCATTCAAAAGTGTGCTGACTGCTAACGTGTGTTTTGATGCAGGAAAGGACATGAGCCCAGGTGCCAGGCCTTTCTCGGGAGAGGACTGCAGGGATGGGCTCGCCCGGGAGGGAGCTTCCAGATAGAGGGGGCTCATGGGCCTGGGACCCCTGTGGCTTCCCTGGAGGGTTTTGTCATTAGAGACTGGAAAGCTGATGATCTTGGAGCTAGCCTCTGAGAGGAGCTCCTCCAGTGTTGGAGTAAGAGTGGGGTGTCCCCTCCTGCCCTGCCTGAGCCTGTTGTCATGGCAGGCTCCCCTGGGGAGATGGCACATGTACGTCTGTCCGTTCCTTCCTTCAGTGTTGATTGCGTTTGTAGCTGCCAGGCCCTCGGTAGTCTTTGGAGGTAGGACTGCATTCTACCTGCAAGGAGTTTACGGTCTGGAAAAAGCAGTAGGCAACACCGTGGACTCTTGCCTGTGCGCTCAGCTCATCTAAGGCTCTGCACATTCACAGCCCCTCACCCCACCAAGGAAGGAGTTATCCCGCTTACAAATGAGGAAATTCAGGCATGGAGCGCTTAAGACACTTGCCTGAGGCCACACAGCTCCTAAGGGGTGGGACCACAGTCCACACCAAGACAGGCTGGCTCCAGGGCCCATGGCTCTTTACCTTACTTGATGCTGCTTTTGTGCCAGAAGGATCAGGCAGAGCCCAGAGAGGGGTGGTAGTGAAGTCAGCGGGCTGCAGGACAGAACAGGCGGCATCTCAGCAGGGTCTGCCTCTGGGGTGAGCAGAGGGACTAGAATGTACCGTTGCATGCAGGCGTGAGCGGTCACTGCACGACCCAGGAGCTTCAGTTGTGGTTTTATCTGTATTCCACTTACCATGGCTGTGCAGATACCTACTGCCAAAACACACAAGTGTAAAACAACCATCCAATTTCTTCACGGATATTATAGGGCAAGAATTTGGACTGGGCGTGGGGGAGGTAGTTCGTCCCTGCTCCGTGACCTCTGGGCTTTGGCAGGAGAGTGTGAAGGCCGGGGCAGACCACCTGAAGGCTTGCTCCCTTGTGTGCTTGGCAGTTGATGCTGGCTGTCAGCTGAAGGCCTCGGTTCCCTCACATGAGCCTCTCTCTGCAGTGTCTCCAAAGGCTAGCTCGTGCTTCCCCCCTGCATGGTGGTTGGGTGCAAGGATAGGCACTCAAGGAAGAGCCAGAGGAAAGAGGCCTTTTCTAACCCCTACATCAGATGTCATGAAACATCACTTTGGCTTTAGTCACTCAGGTCCACCAAATGCAAAGGGAGGGTACAGGACCCCCACCTCTCAGAGGTGGGGTGTCAGCATCACGGGCTGTGGCAATCTTTAGAAAATGCAACCGTTGGCCGGGCACGGTGGCTCACGCCTGTAATCCCAGCACTTTGGGAGGCTGAGGTGGGCAGATCACCTGAGGTCGGAAGTTCGAGACCACCCTGGCCAACATGGTGAAACCCTGTCTCTACTAAAAATACAAAATTAGCTGCGTGTGGTGGCGCATGCCTGTAATCCCAGTTACTTGGGAGGCTGAGGCAGGAGAATCGCTTGAACCCTGGAGGTGGAGGTTGCAGTGAGCCAAGGTCGCGCCACTGCACTCCAGCCTGGGCAACAGAGCGAGACTCTGTCTCAAAAAAATAAAAAACAAAACCCAGACAAACAAAAAAGAAAATACAACTGTCATGATATAGCTGGACCCGGCTTAGAATGGACACTGTCATTGTGCTTGGCCTTGTGAGGTTTTGAACAGAGGTTACTGACAGGTTGATACCACATTTGGCTTAATGCCCACCCCTTTCCCTTCGCTCCGTAGTTCTTGCTAGTGAAGAGTCATCTGGAGATTGGTGGAGACTCGTCTGTCCTGAGACATCCTGAGCTGCCTCCAGCACAGGCAGGCAGTACACACGGCCCTCAGCCCTGTCCAAGGGCTCCTGGCCCTGCAGGCAGCACATAGACAGTAATGGTCGTGACAGCCAACACCCAGCACAGTGCGCCCCGGACACACTTCTGAGCACTTTGATGCTCACGCTTCACAGCCACCTGCCAAGTTGGTGCTCCTGTGATCCCCTTTGATAGATGAGGAAACTGAACCCAAAGAGGCTCACACACATCGCATACCTCTGCTGTATGTATGTGAAGGGCAAAGGGACAGTCACAACAAGGCGTAGTCAGCGCTGGGGGACAGACATATAGGGAGGAGCTTCAGTCATGGTTTTATCTGTATTCTACTTACATGGCTGTGCAAATAATTACTACTAAAACACACTAGTGTAAAATAACCATCTGTTTCTTCATGGATATTATATGTGGATGTCACCTGGAGATGGGAGCGCTTAATGGGTTAGGGCAACCGTGAGTCGCGTAAAATGCCGCAAATATGTTCCTTTCCAAATTGCTGAAGGCCAACTTTGCCTAAAAAGCATCACCAGGGCTTTCCACGCCCCAGTTCAGTCAGTGAAACAGTTGTGGTGTGCCCCGTGTGTGCCACCAGTGGCGCCTGTGTCCTGAGGAAGGACAGGAGGAGACAGTCATTATGACACAGGGTGGGAAGCACTGGGAAGTGTCTGCAAATCAGGTTCCGTGGGTAGGAGGGCACTCAATTCCACGATGGTCACCGGGGACTTGTCACACTGGGTGCTGTCCAGCGGGGGTTAATGGATCCTGAGAGCACAGCGGGAAGGGCTCTGGAGCCTCTGGGATCTGGGAGTGCAGAAGCACCGAAGGGTAGAGAACCTGCTCTGGGGAGAAGCGCAGCATTAGTGCTGCTCGGGAGTGGCGGGAGCATGGGCAGGGACCAGGTCACCCATTGAAAGACCAAGTGCCAAGCTGGGCAGCACCAGGGAGCCTTAAAGGACTTTATGCTGCAGGGGCTGGCGGGATGGGATGAGAAGGAGCCCTCTGGCTGCAGGGCCACTGTGGCTCCCTCGACCTGTTCCCCTCACCCTGTTCTGCCCCTCCCCTTGGCTTTGTGCCTTTGCTGGATGCCCATCCTCATTCCCATGTCCTCGCTCTGGCTCTTCCTCTTGCGTTCGTTCCTTTTGGGTACCCTCTGCTGCACCCCTCTTCCTCTTCTCCATGCTCTCCTCCATGCTGGTATATCCATTTGCCTCTAGCACCCTGTAGGCAGCAGCCTTCATTTTGCTGACCCAGCAGAAACCCGCTGACCAGGAGACCTGTTACAGCGTGTTGCTGTATTTATAGCATCCACATTTACAGCAGACGTGCTGTGCCATCACTCCCTGTGGCAAATTTTGGGTCTTTGTGGAGATGTTGAGCCGAGTCCCAATTTAGAATGAGCAGCCTGCCGGGCGCGGTGGCTCACGCCTGTAATCCCAGCACTTTGGGAGGCCGAGGCGGGCGGATCACAAGGTCAGGAGATGGAGACCACGGTGAAACCCCGTCTCTACCAAAAATACAAAAAATTAGCCGGGCGCGGTTGTGGGCGCCTGTAGTCCCAGCTACTCGGGAGGCTGAGGCAGGAGAATGGCGTGAACCCGGGAGGCGGAGCTTGCAGTGAGCCGAGATCGCGCCACTGCACTCCAGCCTGGGCGACAGAGCGAGACTCCGTCTCAAAAAAAAAAAAAAAAAAAAAAATAGAATGAGCAGCCTAAGCTTGCCGAGGTTTCTGCACTGTGTTCTGTGCTGCTTGTGTGCTTTGTCGTAGCTCATAGTGCTGTGTGTATTCCGGATACCGCTACAGGTTGTTGACTGGATGAAGGTTCTGCGCTCTCATTCCTGCTTGCAATTTCTCCCAAGATTTTCATAAAGACTGTTTTGTGGTTATCTTATAAAATTGTGATCTATAACACACAAGTATGTAAGACAAATATTTACTTATAAATACATTAGAGATGAGGTCTCGCTATGTTGCCCAGGCTGGAGTGCAGTGGCCATTCAGAGGTGCGATCCCACTCTGGAGTTGCACTTGCTTTGTTTCCAGCCCGGGCTGGTTCACCCCTCCTTAGGCAACTTGGTGATCCCCCACTCCCAGGAGATCACCATACTACTACCAGTCTCGGTGCAGACACCAGATCGACATAGCACACTACAGCCCAGAACGCCCAGACTCAAGCCGTCCTCCTGCCTCAGCAGTAGCTGGGACCACAGGCACGTGCCACTGCGCCTGGAAAAACTAATAAAGCCAATACCGCTTCCCCCCAGGGTCGACACTGCCAGCCCTCCCAAACCTCCTGAGTGCCCACCCTTATCTCAGCCTTCTCCGGCCTCCCCACATAACCCTGAACTCACGGCAGTCCCTTCCTTGCTTCCCTTTGTAGTATTACGCCAGTGTAGGGGTGCATCCCTGGGTAAGATAATTTAGGTGTGCTGGGATTTGAACTTAGGAGCGGAAGGTCAGCTGTGTGCGTTCTTGACAGGCTCCTTTTGCACAACCTTATGTCCCCCAGGCTCCTCCCTGTTGCCACGCATGGCTGTGGCTCTTTCACCTCCATTGCCGTTTAGAATCCCAGCATCTGTGGACCCATTCTGCTGATTTGACTGGTTTCCCCTGGACACTGTTTTCGCAGCCTTGGTCATCTATAATTTCCTGAGCCTGTGCTATGAGTACCTAGGAGGAGAAAGTTCCATCATGTCGGAGATCAGAGGAAAACCCATTGAGTGAGTATGGAGTCTTCCTGGAGCCCTACACCACCCCGTTTCCTGGGCCTTGTGTACCTGGAGCTGTCCTGGCACCAGCTGGACACAGACCATCTCTGCCCGTGACCTTGACCTGCTGTGCCTCGCCACATTTCCTGAGCCATTCATTCTTCTTGGCGTTTAGGAGGGCCTCTGCGGCTCATTCTCTCTCTCTCTCTTCCTGTCTCAGTCTTAGTGCTTTCCTGTCTGTTTCTGCCTCCTGCAGTTTTTACATTCAGAGCTTTCCAAGTTGGTTTGTCACCCCAGGGCCAGTGCAGCCCTGTGTCCCTCCGCCTATGGCACATGCAGATGCCCTGCCATACCTCTCCCTGTGCTTGGCCTCGGGTTCAAAGTCTGCCCGGGATGTGTGCCCCAGCTCCTCTGGGTGGATGGGAGGGCGGCCTTCCCCACCCCACCGTTCCTAAGTCCTGGCTCTTCACTCACCGCTGCTGCCTCCCATGCTTGTCTCCTCCAGGTCCAGCTGTGTGTATGGCACCTGCTGCCTCTGGGGAAAGACTTACTCCATCGGGTTTCTGCGGTTCTGCAAACAGGTGTGTGCCCCCAGCAGCTGCCTAGGTCAGGAGGAGCAGGGTGGGGACTGGGAAACCCTGCCCTGGGCTGCCCTGGGCCCCACCTGAAGAGGTTCCCTTTCCTATGAGGCCCCCCAGACCCCCAGCACCCCAGCACCCAGCCCCCGAAGCTGTTAGGCGGGCACCACATTAGCAGGGTGTGCTTGGAGGGGCAGCGACCGGCATCCTGGGAGTGTCTGCTGCATTGTGGGCAAGAGCTGAGCCCAGACTCTTGCTCGTGTGACCAAGTCTTGGTGTGTGTGAGAATCAGAAGTGGTGCATGGGGATTCTAGAACCTCCATTTGAAAACTTCTCATCAGCTACAGCTAGGGGGCAGGAGGGTTTTGGCATTAAAGACACACGCTAGAACAGGCCTGTGCCATCTCTCCCTGCATTTCCTGGTTGGCAGTCCAGCCGCTCTAGCTTCCTGGGCTGACCTCCATGTGGTCTAGAGTAACCTGGGCGGAGGCAGTGTGGTGGGGTCACTCAGTGTGTGGGCCTGGGTGTCTGACCATCCGAGCCTGATTTCCAGCTTTTCTTCTGACTGTGTGACCTTGGATAATTGGCTCACCCTCTCTGAGCTTTAGTTTCCTCCACTGTAAAATGAGTGTAATGATACTCCTCTCGAGAGATGGTTGTGAGGATCAGATGAGGTCATGGATGTAGAGCTTTCAGCCCGGTGTGGCGGAGCCCACGGCCTCCTGTTCAGGGAGGCAGAGTCGGAGGGGATCACGCCCAGTCTTCATGACCTCGTCTCCTCTGGGGCTCTGTAGGGGCTCTGTCATGTCAGCCTCTCCAGCTTCACCAAGAGTAGTCACGAAAGGATACGAAACCCACAGCCAAGTCACTGTGGCTTGGGCAGGGAGGGCAGGGCCTGCTGCTCCCTTCTGTGCAGGGCCCAGGCCACAAGGCGGGCACACCCACAAAGCCTCTGCCTGGCCATGCCAAGTCTCCAGTTCTGCTTCCAGACCTTCCTTCCTTAGCATGTTCCTAAATTCAGAATCTCACCATCGGACCTGCAGGGAAAGAGTTAAAACTATCCTGGGTTCAGGGTGGGGCATTGAAAGCCATTGTTTACCAGTTGGTGCAGCCACCCAGGTTCCGGCCAGCTGTGACTCACCGCCTTGTTTGACGATTATATTGTCTACAAAGTTTTGATTTCATGATTGTTAGCTAGGGTGGCCTTGTTAGAAATGATTCCCCAGCCCTGTGGGCTCAGACGTTCTGCTCTTGTTCCTGACGGTGGCAGGGAGAGATGCAAGAAGTAAGAGAACAAAAGAGGCCTCTTCGTTTCTTTACCAAGGCGAGAGAGCACACCCCACAGCTTTGTCCTGGGCGCACAGAGACGGGCCTTTGACTCCTCAGGGCCAGCGCTCAATATCCAGATCTTCTGGAGAGATGCCCTACTTAAAGCAGAGATTCCCGATCACCACTCACTGCCCTAGCCCGCAGGAGAAGCTCTGGAATGGAGCCCTGGAACCTGGCACGTGTCTAAAACTCCCCGGGGGGTTCTGATGTCCAGCCCAGCCTGGGAACTGCTGACTGGTCCAGGGTATGGTGAGGTGATGATTCTGGGGCCTACTGGCCTGGGCTCTGCTTCTGCTGCTTCAGCTTCTCTGTGCCTCAGTTTCCTCATCTGTACCGTGAGGATAATGATAGCACCCACATCAGGGGGCTGTCATGAGTACTAGGTGAACTGACCCAGGGAAGCACCAGCCTGCTGCCAGGCTCATAACTAGAATTCACTCATACTGCCGCTCTTCCCTTTTCCCAGGCTCATAACTAGAACTCACGCAAACTGCCGCTCTTCCCTTTTCCCCAGAAGGTGCCAGTCCCACTTCTTCTAGGCGGGATGACAGGGCCAGGGACGTTCTTTGGGGCTTTCTGGGAGTGGGACTACACGTCTGCCCCATCACACACGCCCCTCCGTATGGCAGCCCCATGGTGCGGGCTGCCTGGGGCTCCCCTGCAAGCCTGGCTCAGATCCCTGGTTGGGGCAGAAGCTGCAGTTTCCACAGATCACTGTTCCCGCTCCAGGCTCCTCGTCCTTTTTTCAGCTACACTAGCTGAGCCTTTTGGATTGGATTTAACCACCCCCCAGCTCCTCAGGAGGGGCCTTAGGGCTTAGATTTATTTGCTTTCAAGATAATGGTGATACTAGTGATGTTATGGGCACCACGGGTCCTCCCGTAGGGAATCGGGAAAACCTGGCTGAGGAATTCTTTCCGTGGCTCAGCCAACTAGCAGGCGCCGTTAGTGCATGCACAGAGGCGGGACACTCCCGAGAAGACACTGCGCTTCCTGGCTGTGCCACCCCGCAGCAGTGGCCCTGTGGTGTGGGGAGTGACTACGTCCTTTTCACCAGGGAGTCTGTGCTCAGAGGCCAAGTGACTGCCCAAGCTGTCCCCAGAGTTCAAACTCAGATTTCGAGACTGTGGAGCCCACGTGCTCTGGGGCTACATTTCCTGAGTCACCTCCATCCCCAGAGTGACCTGTGCTCACCAGAAACCCTGGACCCAGATCCAGAGAGTGGGGCCAGGAACCGGACAGGGGGTGGACCTGGAGGATGGGAGGAGGCCCTCACCTGTGCCGGCTACGCGGTGGCTGGTTCCTTGAGCGGGGCCCCAGCCTTGCTCCAGGCACCAAGGTCTCTAGGACCTGGCCCTGTCCATTTCCTCGGCCATCTCTCCAGTGCGCAGCCCCTTGCACTTGTCCACCCTCTACCTCGGGGCCTTGGTGCAAGCTGCCCCCTCTGCCTGTCGAACCTTTCGTCTCCAGCACCCTCCTGATGGTCCTGGCTCGAGAAGCTTCCTTGTGTGCATCTCCTGTCCCCCGCCTCCATCATACCCTGCCACACTGTTCCTTCCTTCCTCCACATGCTCATCTCACACACGGCATTGCGTGGGCTGCATCTCCTACATGTTCTGCCCTCTGCCCCATGCAGACAGCAGTCCCCTGGGAGCAGGACACAGAGCCATCCCCCCATCCCCCCCATCTCCTCTATCCTTCCATCCTTCCATCCCCTCCATCCCTTCGTCCCTCCAACCCCTCCGTCCCTCCGTCCCCTCCGTCCCCTCCGTCCCCTTCATCCTCTCTGTCCCTCCATCCGGCACAGTTCTGGCTGCCAGAAGCAGAGCTTGCTTCATGCCTTCTGCGTTCCTCCTCCACACTCAACTCCTTTTCCCCCCGACAGGCCACCCTGCAGTTCTGTGTGGTGAAGCCACTTATGGCGGTCAGCACTGTGGTCCTCCAGGCCTTCGGCAAGTACCGGGATGGGGACTTTGAGTAAGCAGCGGGTGCTCCCCGGGCTGTGTGGGAGGAGTGTTGGCACAGGCTGGTGCCTTGGCTGAGGGAAGGGGGCGGCCAGAGTGGCTGCACAGCCGTGACCTTCCTGGGTGCCTGGTGCTCACGCCCCCCTGAAGTCCGAGCCCAGCAGTGGACACCCTGGCAGTTGGCCCCGCTGCCGGCCCAGGAGTGAACCATTGGCAGCAGTCACATTCACGTCCAGGTTGCAGAGTGGTACCGCGAAGGGATGGGCCACAAAGGGACAGTGACCACTGCTGAGGCAGGGAGCGAGAGGGTCAGAGCCCCAAGAGGTCGGCTCAAGTCCACAGGTACATAAGCCCCTGCTGTGTAAATTGACCACACGCATTTCATTCTGGGCTTAGTGAAAATGACCATGTGGCTGGGCACGGTGCCTCACGCCTGTAATCCCAGCACTTTGGGAGGCCAATGCTGGTGGATCACCTGAGGTCAGGAGTTCAAGACCAGCCTGGCCAACATGGTGAAACCCCGTCTCTACTAAAAATACAAAAAATTAACCGGGCATGGTGACGGGGTGCCTGTAATCCCAGCTACTCGGGAGGCTGAGGCAGGAGAATCGCTAGAACCCAAGAGACAGAGGTTGTGGTGAGCCGAGATCACGCCATTGCACTCCAGCTTGGGTGACAAGAACAAAACTCCATCTCTCAAAAAAAAAAAAAGTGACCATGTGTCTAGCCCTGTGCTTTGAAGCACTTGGCACACACTGTCTGTAAACTGCACAACAGCCCTACCAGGGCAGGTGAGCAAAGGGAGGTCAGGGGGATGCATCCGACCAAGTGAAAAGGCAGCAGAGCTAAGCAGCGTCACCCACTTTGACGCCTGTTATCTGCCTGTCAGGCTATGGCCTCCAGCTCAGCCCTGGCTTCCACACTGGTGTCCAGTGTTAGGAGTGTGGGCACCAGGGCGTAGACAAGTCCATGAGTCACGCAGAGGCAGCAGAGCTGGTCTGGCCTGCAGACGCACCCCGTACACTCCCACCCCTGTCTGTCGCTTTGATCACCCCCTCTGTCCCCTTCAGTGGCTCTTTGAGCTCTGCTGGACATGTGGGGCTAAGAGCCATGGGGACTGTGTGTGGTACAGTCGAGGAGAGCCCCTTCCCTCCAAGGGTCTGTCCCAGCCAGAAAATGCTCCCCGTCCTGCAGCGTCACAAGCGGCTACCTCTACGTGACCATCATCTACAACATCTCCGTCAGCCTGGCCCTCTACGCCCTCTTCCTCTTCTACTTTGCCACCCGGGAGCTGCTCAGTCCCTACAGCCCCGTCCTCAAGTTCTTCATGGTCAAGTCTGTCATCTTTCTCTCCTTCTGGCAAGGTGAGCCCCCTCCCAGCGCCTCGAGGCTGCCCATGCTGCCCTGTCCTCTGTGCTTCCTGCTGCCCCTTCTGCTTATGGTCCCTGGTGCCCGCGGGGCCTGTTCAGAGGGGCCTCAGCCCACTGGGCACTTGCTGGGGGTGAAATCTGAGCCCTCAGGGGCCTTTCCCAGGGGATGGGGGAGATTTGTCGGGGCCGCTACATGGATGGGAGGGCCTAGGAGACCCTGTGAAATCGCTGACATCTCAGTTTTGGTGGCTGGCAAAGAGCTGGGAGAGCAGGGTTTCCGGAGGCTGTGGCCTTGTGTCGCTACTCCTGCCCTACAGGAGCAGCTGTGGCCCTGCTTACATCCTTACTGGGGTGTGTGGGTAGCTGAGTGGGACATTGTGGAAGATGGGGGACCAGGAAGGGGACCAGTCTGGGTCCAGACACCCATGCCTCCTCATCCAGGCATGCTCCTGGCCATCCTGGAGAAGTGTGGGGCCATCCCCAAAATCCACTCGGCCCGCGTGTCGGTGGGTGAGGGCACTGTGGCTGCTGGCTACCAGGACTTCATCATCTGTGTGGAGATGTTCTTTGCAGCCCTGGCCCTGCGGCACGCCTTCACCTACAAGGTCTATGCTGACAAGAGACTGGACGCACAAGGTATGAGCCAGGGTCCTAGGTGACCCCCACTGGGAGAAACAGGGAGCCCCAAACATCCCAGGGCCCTCCCACCTCCCAGCATCCTACAGGTGCGGCTGGGTCAGGACATGGGATCCCGACTCTATGTGCAGAAATGGGGCCACAGAGGTCGGGGAAGAGCAGGTGCCACCAGCACTATGGATTCGGTCCTGGAAGCTCAGGCCACCTGTCTCTTGCAACAGATCCAAGTGTGGAGACCCAGGGATCATACAGACAGAGACTGTAATGAGTAGACAAATTCCCTCAGGCTTCTGACACCCAACACTGTGGTTACCATTTTGTCCTGTAATTCCCTCATCTCATATACTATGTTTTTAAAAAAGAATATTTCTGAGAAACAGACTCGGATGGTAATAGGTTTTAACAGCTTTCTTTTACACCTGCGAATCTTCCTTCTTGCTAGAACGGTGGTAAGTGGCCCCAGTTGTACTGGAAAATGCCCTGGAGAGCTTTTGAAAGGGCTCATACCAGCCCCACCCTCGGAGATGCCGCTGTAATGGGTCTGGGCTGGCAGGCTGTGTGCTCTGAGAGTTCTGTGCTTTAAGCACTCCCAGGGTGGTGTGAATGTGCTGCTGCCGAGACGCTCCAGTGGGCCGGAAGGGCTGCCTCTGGCCACTGGGCAAAGGGGCTTGTCCTTGGAGGATGGGGAAGAGGAGGCTGGGAAGGCCTGAGAATGACTGAGCCAGTGAAGGGGCAGGAGGAACTGGGGAGAGGGGAGCCTCCTTCTCTGACACATCTACCCAGGAGCCTGGCTGCTGCCAGCTGTCTGCCCAAGTGGCTGGAGGCAAGAAACCCACTTCCCCAGGGCCTACCTGCAGGCCCACACAGGCTCCGTGGTGGGTAGTGTGAGTGTAGAAATGTCTGCCTGCAGCGGGGCTCCCCTTCCTTCCCACCCCCCTTCCTCTGTGCCTTCCCTGGTCAGGGAAGACCTACTCTATGGCCCAAAGAGCAGGCGCACAAAGGCCAGGGCTTGCCAGCTGATGGCCCAGTTGGAAGGACCTAGCAAACACCCATCCAGCATTGAGGGCAATGTCCCTTAGACCTGGTCTGGCATACCCTGTGCCCGTAGGAACATCGTCCTGGGGCCTGGGGCCACCCCAAGGGGCAAGGGGGGGCACGGCAAAGAACCATTCCTGCCCCATTGGGTCTCTGCCGCCCAGCCTGAGCTGTCCCTCCACACACCGCTCCTAGACATACCCGCACCCGGCCGGGGAAGCCGCTTGCCCTTCTCTGCCTCCGCACTGGTCCTGAGCCCCTTGCTACCCTCTAACCCAGGCGCAGACCCTTAGCCCTCAGGATAGGCTTGGGTGCAGAGCTGGCTCAGCTGTGCGATCGTAACCCCTCCCTCCGAGCCTCCATGTCCTGGTCTGGGAAGTGTTGTGAGGTTTGTAAAATATGAGGTGCAGATGTGGCCCCAGGCTAGCCTGGGAAGAAGTGGGGATGGGACGTCCTGACCTAGACGTGGAGGCGGAACTCAGCCGCCAGGCGGATGTTTCCTGTTGGCGTGAACACCAGGGGAGGAGTCATCCCTAGGTGGATATCCCCCCTGCCAAGCCCCAGGAGGCACCTGGAGCTTCCTGGGTGCCCTGTGGGGGCCTAGAGGGGCGGGGGCAGGGTGTGTGGTATGTCATGCTGGTGGGCCTCGGTGGTGGGCACACATTGTTCACTCAGCTGTCTCTTGTCTTCTCTATTTCTTCGGCTTCTCTCCCCACCCCCCTTGCCCTGCTTTTGCCCGGGGTTTGGCCGTGGGCAGTGCCAACATACGGCCCTTACGGTAGGTCCCGCTCTTGGTCTGCATGTCTGTCCTGCACGTCAGTTCTGGTCACTGTCACTGGCATGCCTCTCTCTGTAGCTCCTCTGTGTTCTCATCTCCCCACTGGCACCCCTGGGTGGGAATGCCCAGAGCACCTGCCAAGGGCCACCCTCTGTAGAGCTTGCCTGCTTCCGTCCTGGTCTCTCGTTCTGGAATATGCCCCGCCCTCGTCTGGGGTCACCGTGCTCTTCATGGGATATCGGGGCATTTCACGATGTTTCCAAGAGTTCACAAGCTGAGTCAGGAATCCTGGGTTCTGGAGTTAGGCTTGCCCCTTACATCCAGGTTTTGTTTCCTGGGCTGCTTTTCCCCTCTGAGCCCGTGAGGACGGGACGATTGATTAGAGGAGATGAGGAGGAAGCCCTCTTAGAGGGAGCCAGTGAGTCGCATCTGCTGCCCTGGGGGTGCAGGCCAGCCTAGTCCTGATGGGGCCAGCCCCTGGCCCACTCTTCAGCGTGGAGGGAGCACAGCACTTCCCCAGGTGGTGGGGGATGCGTCTGGCGCCTGTGGAACAGGGCACCCCGGCTTCCAGGCCCTCTGGCCCCACATGCCCCGACTTCAGTCGGTTGAGCCTGCCCTGGCCTCTCTGGGGCATTCCAGGCTCACTGCCCATAGCTCGCCAGTCTCTAGCCTCGGTCCCTCCCCCAGCCGGCCTGGCTCCAGTGGGGGGTTACATCTGCTCCTCTTCACAGTTGAGCCTCCCCTTGGGGCTCCTCAGCCAAAGGAGTCCATTTTTTCCTGCCCCTTTTCATATCCTGGACCCGATTCTCTGTCCCAGAAGGGGTGGTGGAAGGGCACAGCTTTGGGCTAGGGGGGGTCTGTCCCAGGATCACAGGCAGGGGCTGAGCAGCCTCCTCACCCGCCCCTCCCGCCCCCTGCCCGGCAGGCCGCTGCGCCCCCATGAAGAGCATCTCCAGCAGCCTCAAGGAGACCATGAGCCCGCACGACATCGTGCAGGACGCCATCCACAACTTCTCACCCGCCTACCAGCAGTACACGCAGCACTCCACCCTGGAGCCTGGGCCCGCCTGGCGTGGTGGCGCCCATGGCCTCTCCCGCTCCCACAGCCTCAGTGGCGCCCGCGACAACGAGAAGACTCTCCTGCTCAGCTCTGATGATGAGTTCTAGGTGCGGGCTGTGGTGGCAGAAGTGCTGGTGCCGTAGCCATGGTCAGGCTGTGCCCCACCTCCAGCCACACCACCAGGCCAGGAGGCAGCTGGCACAGCACTCACGCCACCATTTATTTATTGGACCAGAAACACATGTCACTTCCAGAGGACACGGGGACAGCCAGGCTCGCCCATGGGCCTTCAGGAATATTTATACACGGCCCAGCCTGCACTGCCCGGGCGAGGGCAGAGGACACTGGGAGCAAGGCTCATGCCCCTGCTGCCCATCCTGTGCTGGGGGCATGCTGGGACCAGCCGCGCCCAGGCCCCAATGCTTGTGTGTGGACCAGCGGCTGCAGCCTTCTAGCCCCTTCTCCCCGCGAGACTCTCAGGCTGAGGTCGGCAAGCCGTGGCCCCCACATACACCGTGCAATACCCTGTCTGACCTGGGCTCTTCCCGCCTGCATCCCTCCCCTGTCCACCTTTGTCCAGTGCTAGATTCACCTCACCCTGGGCAGGAGAGGGGATGTGGGCACTCTGTGGTCCTCCCCTCCTGACCTCCCTGGCATGCTGCAAGGATCAGAGCCAGACACCAGGAGTCACAGGCCCCACCCAGAAAGGGCATTCAGGGGCCTCTGGGCACCACTTCTGTTGAAGCAGGGGCTTCTGGTCCCTGGGTGTCCCCGCCCGTCATGGCCACACCTCTGCCTGCCTCATGCCCCTTCCCCCTGGCCTACCAAGGACAGCCCACAGCCCGCACTGCCGGCTCACCTGGGTCCTTCCTCGATAGCTTTGGGCAGAGCCCTTGCTTCCTGGCTGCTCCAGGGTTCAGGGGCTCCCAGCCCTCCCTCCCAGGCTGATGCTGGGTCCTCTCTCTCTCTGGGGCTTCTCCCTCCCATTTCAGGGGAAAGGTCTGAGTCTCCATGTTTCAGACCAGCTTCCGGGGGAAGGCAGTCTGGCAGGGAGGCTGGGAGGGGTGGCCACACGGTGGGGAGCTGAGAGGTGGGGGAATGGTCCCAGACTCCTCTCGGGGCCCCCATCTACACAGGGCCTGGTGTTCTGCCCCATCCGGCCCCTGGCCCATCTCTTCTGTGCCTTAGTCACATATAAAAGCGCCCCTCTCTGGCTCCCTGTCTGTCCCACATGCTCCCTGGGGCTCTTCGTTCAGCTGCTGGCGCTCACAGGATCCTGCAGTGCTGGGCCCAGAGCCCTCAGACAGGCCTCAGGAGTGTTCAGGACCACCAAGCCCCTCCTCTCCCCCTCCACACCTCTAGACCTGGGGCCTCCGGAGCCGGAGCCCCCGGCAGGCTGGGCTTATACCAGCTCCTGACTTAGGAAGAGCCTGGTGTCACAACACATGTCCCTACAGGCAAAGTGTCCTGGCATCTAAAACCCAGATTATCCCTGGGTTTGGGCTGCAGTGGCCTCAAGAAGCTGGTAGGGTAAGGGAGAGGGACCCTGCCGGTGTTCACTGGGGATTCTTTCTTTTGGTCCTTCCTGGAATGAACAGGTTCCCTCCCTGCCACCTGTGAGGAGAGTCGGGGCCTGGCTGTCTTCCTGGCCTCCTTCCTTCCCTTGTGGCAGAGGCCTGCATGTGGGTGCCAGAGGCCAGCTCTCCCCCTCCGTCTTGGGGGGCCTGACCCGGGAAGGTGGGTGCAGACACAGGCTGAGGACCAGCCCTGGCCCTGCCCCTGCCGTCTGCTTTCACCAAGCTGTCTCCGACGTAGCTTCCCTTCTCCCTCCAGGCCAAAGTGTGCTGCTGACTCCCACCCCCTTGGTCATCACCTGCCCCAGCGTTGCTGTTTGCGTGGAGGGTGGGGGTTGGGGAGAGCTCAGTGGTAGGGAGTCAGCGGTCCCTGGGGTCATGGGAATGGGAACACGTGCCCAACCGCTCCATCCCCTCCTCCTCCTTAGGATGCATAACCTACCTTGTCTTTTTTTTTTTTTTTTTTTTAATTTTCTTTCCAGATAGAGTAGCTCTTTGTACATAAGGAATACTTGAAAAATTAATTGTATGATGTATGAGAAGACAGAGTCTCCTAGTTTTGTATCTTGTTGTATGACTGCCATGAGTTCCACCAGAAAGCCACTCTATTTTGGTCTCTGTGACATTTTAAATGCGTGACAGAAGTGAGCAAATAAAGTGAGGAAGAATATATATATGAGACAATATAGATTGTATTGAAATCTCTGCATGTGGGTGAGGTTTTTCCTTCCTCCTCCCTGCCCCCTGTGTTGGGTTTGGAGTGGGTGTAGTGGCTGTGGACAGGGGCGGCTTAGGAAACCCTCTCCTTCCTGTGTGTAACCTTTAAGTGATGGGGGTTCAGATTGACCGGGAAGGTCAAGGCCCAGGCCTCCCTCGGACAAAGGGTCTCCCCAGCCCCCAGGAAGCTCCCACCCCAGGACAGACAGCCGGGCTGCAGGTGGTCAATGCTCCTTCCCTGTTTGGTCAACCAGGTCGATGGGGCCCACATGCTGGCAGCCCCCCGCTCCTGCAGGCTTCTCCCAGGATTTCCTGGGATCCCCTTTCCAGACAAGCTTCCTGCATCTCTGGGCCCATCCTCCACCCTGGGACCCTCAGGGCCAGGGACCCTGGGGCAGGGGGCCTCTGGCCGTGGGCACAGTGCCTGGCCTCTCTGGTACTGCATGCCTTCTCAGGGCCTGGCTTGCTGCTGACGGGAGCACTCAGGAATGCAGCGTGGGTGGGGGAATTCCCGCCAGCCTCCCGAGGCGGGTCCTGCGTCCTCCCGCAGCTTCCTGCTGCCCTTCCCGCAGGACTGAACTCAGTATTTCAGGGTCATGGTCTTGGCAGGGAAAGCACCGAGCCCCAACCTGGAAAGGGGAGAAAGCCCCGTGGACGTGTCCGACCTATGCGATTTGGCCCTTTCCAGGACTCAAATCCTGCACCTTTGCACAGCTGGTGCCTTACCCCACCGGCCCCATACCCAGCCCCACAGTTGACCTCACCTCAATCTGTGCCACTGTAAATGTGTGTTCTGAGTGTTAAAACTTGCAGCCCGGCCGGGCGCGGTGGCTCAAGCCTGTGATCCCAGCACTTTGGGAGGCCGAGATGGGCGGATCACAAGGTCAGATTGAGACCATCCTGGCTAACACGGTGAAACTCTGTCTCTACTAAAAAATACGAAAAACTAGCCGGGCAAAGTGGTGGGCGCCTGTAGGCCCTGCTACTCGGGAGGCTGAGGCAGGAGAATGGCGTAAACCTGGGAGGTGGAGCTTGCAGTGAGCTGAGATCCGGCCACTGCACTCCAGCCTGGGCGACAGAGGGAGACTCCATCTCAAAAAAAAAAAAAAAAAAAAAAAAAACCTGTAGCACAGGGTCCCCAGGGTTTTTCATGCCTCATGCCCCATAGCATGTTCATTTTACAGATGGGTAAACTGAGGCTGTGAGAAATCAAATAAGTACCAAAGATCCCACAGCTAAGAACAGACACCTAGATTCAAACCCCAGTTGCCGTGACCCACAGACCACAGTACACTCCACTAGCTCCTTCAGGGTGCCTCAGAAGGGCTGGCAGATTGGGTTGAAATTAGTGAGTTTGAGGCCTAGGACAAGACACAGGGTTATGGTTTAGGTCTGCAGACGGGCTGGGAAAGCCACTCTGCCTCCGTGGGCCTTCTGAAACATAGGGAAGATTGTTTCTACTTGCCTGTAGAAAATCAGACCTCAGTGTGAAAGTGCTGGAAAAATGACTCCGAAATCTGGGTTTTTTCCTCTCTGGGTGGGAGTGTCTGTTCACTAAAGGGATGCCCGGGAATTTAACCCTAAATTTCTTTTGAGACAGGGTCTCTGTCACCTAGATTGTGCAGTGGTACAATCATAGCTCACTGCAGCCTTGAACTCCTGGGCTCAACCACACCACTATGGCTAATTTTTTTTTTTTTTGAGATGGAGTCTCGCTCTGTCACCCAGGCTGGAGTGCAGTGGCGCGATCTCAGCTCACTGCAACCTCCGCTTCCCGGGTTTAAGCAATTCTGCTGTCTCAACCTCCCGAGTAGTCGGGACTACAGACGTGCACCACCACACTCGAGTGTTTTTTTTTTTTTTTTTTGTATGTTTAGTAGAGATGGGGTTTCACCATGTTGGTCAGGCTGGTCTTGAACTCCTAACCTCAAATGATCCACCCGCCTCGGCCTCCCAGAGTGCTGGGATTATAGGTGTGAGCCACCGTGCCCAGCCTGTTTTCTTATTTTTAAATTTCTTGTAGAGATGGGGGTCTTGCTATGTTGCCCAGACTGGTTTCAAACTCCTGGCCTCAAGTGATCCTCCCACCCCAGCCTCTCCAGTAGCTGGAACAATAGGCACGTGTACCACCATACGTGGCTAATTATTTTTTATTTGTTGTAGAGATGGGGTCTCACTGTGTTGCCCGGGTTCATCTTGGACTCCTAGTCTCAAATGATCCTCTTGCTTCAGCCTCCCAAAGTGCTGGGATTACAGGTGTGAGCCACCATGCTCCGCCAGAATGTAGCTCTAAATTTCACTGTGTTCATGGCTTTGTTTTCCCCAGGAGCTCCTGTGCTCTAAGCAACCAAAAGGAAGCATCGAAGTTTCAGCACCGCTGGTCTCTGTAGCCGTCTCCACCCCACCTCATACCCTGTGCAACAGCTGGTGATGTGCACCAGCCCTCCCCACCACCAGAGGCCCCAGGGGTTCAAAGCAGAAACCCATTCTAGACACCCCTCCCCAACAAAGATAGTCCAGGATACACACTTATTCTCTGTGGAAAAAGAACTTGACTTTATTTAGAAAGTCTACAAAATACAGAAGGCGATAACTCGCTTGCTGTAAGTCAGGAAATAAATAAATTCTAGGAGCCGGGCAATATTTTTAAACTTTTTTTTTTTGAGACAGGGTTTTGCTGTGTTGCCCAGGCTGGAGTGCAGTGGTGCGATCTCAACTCACTACAGCCTCTGCCTTCTGGGCTTAAGTGATCCTCCTGCCTCAGCCTCCCAAGTAGCTGGGACTACAGGCATGATGAGCCACCAAGCATGGCTAATTTTTGTATTTTTTGTAGAGACGGGGTTTCACCATGTTGTCCAGGCTGGTCTCAAACTCTTGGACTCAAGCGATCCCCCTCCTTGGCCTCCCAAAGTGCTGGGATTACAGGTGTGAGCCACCGTGCCTGGCTTAAACATTTTTTGTTGTTGCTATCCGGCTTTCCCTAAATATAAGATAAAATGTGATTTATTTGCAGATATAAAATATAAAGTCCAGCTCAGGGCCATACGCCACTTTCCCCAGGGAACAGGAGCTCAGGCTCTGGCTGGGGAGAATAACTTAGATCCGTGCAATAAATAAACAGTGGGGAGGGGCAGTGTGGACAGTGTTGGGGGAGGGACTTGAGGCTGGGCTTCCCAGGAGAATGACAATCAAAGGCAGGGGTCAGCCCCCACCACACAGTGGACACTGACAGGGGTCAAGGTGGTACCCTTCTTCTTAGGACCCCACTCCAGGCTGCAGTAGGACTGCAGGGTCTGTCTCCTTGTCTCCCTATTTGCCACAGCAGTCCATGGCGCCGTTTCTCTGACTGGCCAGCCCCTGGACACCCTGGCTGCAGGGACAGCCTAGGGCTGAACCAGGCCAGCTCCTTCCCACTCTTCCATCCATGTCACCTTCTCTCTCCCTCTGCTTCTCTCCCCCTCCCTTGCAGCGAGCGGTCTCCCAGGCCAGGGATGCCCTCCCACCACCTTTCTGAGTCCCTGTCCACTGTCCCCCTGAAAACCATGGCTGGAATGAATCTTAGGGCAGCAGTGAGGAAACCCAGGTTTTGGTCCCAGCACAACCACTAAGTGAAATGTGACCTCGGGCCTGTTTCCCCATCTGTGAACTGGGTTTCACTAGTCTTCCTACCCACTCTTAGTTTCGGAGGGTCAGGCACCCCCAGGCCTAAACCAGAGGTGGAGGCATCTCTTCAGTGCAATTTCTCAGCAGGATGGCCTGTAAGTCACAGCCAGCCAAACCTAGCTCTGAATCCTGGGAGGGTTTGGAGGACATATTGGCACAATCAGAGCAGTTTCCAAGATGAGGGGTGCCCTCTTCTCCCCCAACAGCTGTTCTCTGAGCCGGCTCTGTATCTCTCAATCTAAAAAGGCTAAACTTTCAGCCAAGGGCGATCCCAGATCCAGACCTCTGTCCCATCCCCAACCTACCAAAGTTCCCCTTCCCAGGGCCATGCGGTCCCAGTTTTGGGGGCTGCAAGAGGAAGACAGGGCCCATGGAGGGAGTGTGTGTGCACCAAGGGGCCAGTGCTGCAGAGAAATGGGGCCTGGGCACAGAGGCGGCGCTCAGGCACTTTGGGGAGGGAGCTGGAGCCGGAGGGGCGTGGCTGGGGCATGGCGGGGGCGGGCACTAGGAGCAGGAGGCCGGGCCGTGGGCGGGGTCCGGTCCGGGGGCGGGGCCAGACCCCGAGCCCGGGGTGGACTTGACGATGGTGATGACGCTGGCTGGCGCCACGAGCGTGGTGGGCCCGCGGGCTGCGGCCACAGAGCGCGCGAAGCCCTGCAGTGCCTCGCACTTGCCGCGCAGCGCGTCGAGCTCCAGGCGCATGGCGGCGTTCTCGCGCGCCAGCTTGTCCACCTCGCGCTCCAGCTCCGACTTCTGCTTCTGCAGCTCCTCCTTTTGGCACACGCGCTTCACGCGGCAGCTGGCGGCGTAGCCGCGGTTTTTGAGTGTGCGGCGCCGCTGCTTGAGCCGTGTCACCTCCTCGGCCGAGAGCCCGCGCAGGTGCCGGTTCAGCTCGCGCACCGACAGCCCCATCAGCGCCTCGTCCGACAGGTGCGGCGTGTTCTCACTCAGCTCTCGCTTGATCTGCGGGCATAGGGAAACTGAGGCCCAGGGACTGGGGACGGTGCACCGCTCCACACCTCGGTGTTCCTCTTTCACTGCCTTAGCCACCGAGGTGGTGGTTGGACTTGATCCAAAACCCTGAAGGGGAGCAGGAATCCGGGAAGGGGAAACCAGGCCAAACTAGGATCCGGACACAAAAGGATGCCACCCCGGGCTCAACCTGAATTCTAACCTAGCGCCAAGCCCTGGACTCAGCCAGAGAAACCCAGCCCGGAAAGCACCTTTGAATGCATCAGGGGGCATTGACTCGATGGGGAAGGAGGATGGAGAGGGAAGTGACCTACCCCAGGGACATGCAGCCCGTGACCAGAGCCCAGGCCTCCTGGTCCCAGCCTGTGGCTGTGGCCCTTCCCTTGGGCATCATGAAGGCCTGGTGCCTGCTGAGCCACCCAGGGGATTCCAGGAAAGAAGGGGAAGTTGGGATGACGAGGCTCTACATGGGCAGGGAGGGAGGGCTTCATGGGTTAACAGAGGCTGCCTCCTTACCTTTAGAGCTTTGCTGGATAGGGGATCCACAGACATGTTTGCAGAAGGTGCCTTCTGGGCCGCAGACCTAGGGTAGAAAGGAGGTCAAAGTCACCTTGTTTTGTTTTTGTTTTCCCATTTAGAATAACATCCAAACTCACTACCTTGCCATTCAAGGCCTCTGCTATCTTAGAACTGATTCATACCTGCCACCTTCCTCTCTCCACATTGCTCCACAGGCCTCCTTGAATGGCTCCTTCCAGCCTCGGGAGCTGTGCACATGCTGTTCTCTTTACTGTTCTAGCTCCCCATGGTGACTCCTCATCATTTAGGTGTTTGCCCAATGTCACCGCCTCAAGAGATCTTCTTTGACCATTCCGGCTAAACGCCTCTTTGTGTCACATCACATAACCCTGCCTATTAACCCTTGTAACAGTCACCTCTTCTGCATTTCTTGTGCTTGGTTCCTCATCTATGATTTGTTTCTCCTTCCCACTCCTCCTCCACCAAAACGGAAGCCCATGAAGGCAGAGGCCTTGCCTGTCTCACCATGGCATCAATATGCCTAAATAAGTGCTTGGTATATAGTAGATGGCCCAGTAAGTGTGCACCAAATGAACAGATGTCCCTCTCCTGACCATTCTTCCACATGGGGCTTGGTCATGTGCCTTTGATTTGATTTTTCAGAACTTTTTTTCTTTTTTTGAGACAGTCTTACTCTGTCGCCCAGGCAGGAATGCAGTCGTGCGATCTCGGCTCACCTCCCGGGTTCAAGTGATTCTCCTGCCTCAGCCTCCCAAGTAGCTGGGATTACAGGTGCCTGTCACCATGCCCAGCTACTTTTTTGTATTTTTAGTAGAGATGGGGTTTTGCCATTTGGCCAGGCTGGTTTTAAACTACTGACCTCAGGTGATACACCCACCTTGGCCTCCCAAAGTGTTGGGATTACAGTGTGAGCCACCGTACTCAGCTGATTTTTCAGAACTTTTCTTAAAGTATAACCTACATTCAGAAAAATACACACAGCATATGTGCACCAGTAAATGCCTTCTTTTTTTTTTTTTTTTTTTTTTTTTTTGAGACAGAGTCTCGCTCTGTCGCCCAGACTGGAGTGCAGTGGCCGGATCTCAGCTCACTGCAAGTTCCGCCTCCTGGGTTTACACCATTCTCCTGCCTTAGCCTCCCAAGTAGCTGGGACTACAGGCGCCCGCCACCTCGCCCGGCTAGTTTTTTTGTATTTTTTTAGTAGAGACGGGGTTTCACCGTGTTAGCCAGGATGGTCTTGATCTCCTGACCTCGTGCGAGGATCCACCCGTCTTGGCCTCCCAAAGTGCTGGGATTACAGGCTTGAACCACCGCACCCTGCCAGTAAATGCCTTTTTACAAAGCCCATCCGGCACCCCATAAGATACAATATCAGCCAGTCCCCTCTCTCCCCAGGCCTCCTTCATCTAGACCTCTGTTTTGGAAAAGCTTTCCCAGCTGCCTGGGGACTGCCCCACACTAACTCAGCATGCCCTAGGCAGATGGGGCAGCCATCCCTAGACCACTGAGGGCCTCTCATCTCCTAATCCCCCCTCCCACACGCCTGACAGCCGCATGCTCCTTCAACAACTATTTATTGAGCAGCTACTCTTTGCCAAACATGTAGTTGGTAATGGGGAGACAAAGGTGAATAAAACTCGTGGAGGGTCAGTGGTCATTGCTCTGGGCTGGAGAAGGGGACCAACTCCCAAAGGCCCCTATAAAGCAGCAGTCTGCTCTGTCCCTAGCTGATAGGATCTACTCCGCCATTCCTTGTGAACGTGAGTTTTCTCATCTGTCTCCAAGGGGAGGGGGCAGTAATAAGAAGCCAAGGAAAATGAAGGAAGATAGGCTGGGTGCAGTGGCTCAAGCCTGTAATCCCAGCACTTAGGAGGCTGAGGCGGGCAGATCACCTGAGTTCAGGAGTTTGAGACCAGCCTGGCCAACATGGCGAAACTCCATCTCTACCAAAAATACAAAAATTAGCCAGGTGTGGTGGTACACGCCTGTAGTCCCAGCTATTCGAGAGGCTGAGGCAGGAGAATTGCTTGAACATGGGAAGTGGAGGTTACAGTGAGCCGAGACTACGCCACTGCACTCCAGCCTGGGTGACAGAGCGAGACTTTACCTCAAAAAAAAAAAAAAAAAAAAGTAAAAAGAAAATAAAGGAAGATGTTTTGTGATCTGAGCTGTAGCATCCTATAAACACATGCCATATCGGAAAGAGCATTACCCAGTTTGGTGGACAGCAGAGGGCAATAGGCCAGGTCCAAGCCCTGGTTCCTTGAGCTGTCTGCAGGGCTGACCTCACAGGTCGGCTCAGCCTCTGACACATTCTGGCAGGACCGAGGTGTCTCCCAGGGACAAGGTGGAGAAATGAAAACTACATGGACCTTGGTGCCAGACACACCTGGGGCCTTTTGGGGGTGGTCTCGCTCACTAGTTGTGGGGTTCTGGTAGGTTAGCCACTCTTTCTGTGCCTCACTTTCCCCCTGGGTGACACAGGTAGCTGTGTTAAGTCAGCTCATGTCACGCCTCTCTCAGGACCTTCCCACGGCTCACTGGAGTAAAGCCAGAGTCGTCACCGTGGCCCACAATGTGCTGCAGAAAGTGATCCCCAGTGGCCGGGCGCGGTGGCTCACACCTGTAATCCCAGCATTTTGGGGAGGCCAAAGTGGGTGGATCACAAGGTCAGGAGATCGAGACCAGCCTGGCCAACATGGTGAAACCCCGTCTCTACTAAAAATACAAAAATTAGCCAGGCGTAGTGACGGGCGCCCATAGTCCCAGCTACTCAGGAGGCTGAGGCAGAAGAATCACTTGACCCCGGGAGGTGGAGGTTGCAGTGAGCCGAGATCACACCACTTGCATTCCAGCCTGGACAACACAGTGAGACTCCATCTCAAAAAAGAAAAGAAAGTGCTCCCCAGCATGCCCTCTCCGACCTCAGTCCTGCTTGGCTCCCCTTTGCTTCCCCTGCCTCAGCCACACCTGCTGTTCCTCAACACAGGATGCATGCTCCTCTCCAGGACCTTCACACTTGCTGGTCCCTCTGCTGGCATTTTTTTGTTTTCATTTTTTTTTTTTTTTTTTTTTTTTTTTATACAGGGTCTCACTCACTCTGTTATAGGCAGGAGTGCAGTGACATGGTCAAAACTCATTGTAACCCCAAACTCCCAGGCTCAAGTGGTCCTCCTACCTCGGCCTCCCTAGTAGCTGGAACTACAGGTGCATGCCACCAAGCCTGGCCAATTTTTGTACTTTTTGTACAGACAGAGTTTCACCATGTTGCCCAGGCTGGTCTTGAACTCCTGGGCTCAAGCGATCCTCTTGCCTCTGCCTCCCAAAGTACTGGGATTATAGGCATGAGCCACCGCTCATGGCCTCTGCTGGCATCTTTGTTCCCTAGATAGCCACAGAGTTTGCTCTGTCACCTCCTCAGGTCTCTTCAGACCCCATGTTCACTCAATTTAGAATTTGCAACCCCTGATACACACACAGACACGCGCGCGCACACACACACACACACATACAGACTCCCCATGTTCCTTCCCCACTTCAGGTTTTCTCATGTGTAATTATCATGACTCACATATATGGTGGGTATTTGTTCAGTGTCTGTCCCTCCCAGCCCTCCAATTAGAATGCCAGCTCCATGAGGGCAGAGCTTATACCTCATTCACCGTGGCCTCCCTTGTGCCTAGAAGAGCGCCTAGTACCTCATAGATGCTCAAGGAATCCTTGCTGAGTTCTCAGTGTGACTCAGGCCGAGGTGGGGACAGTCCAGGGCTTCTCAGGAAACTCCCCAGCCCCCCCTGGCCCACACAGTCAGGGGGTCTGACCGCTCAGAGGGAAGGAAGGAGTGGGACAGAAGGAAGTTGATGCTTGCAGAGATCCCCTGATGGGGCAGCCACTGTGGCCCTTAAGCAGGAGAGTCTTAGGAGTCACACAGGTTGCGCTGGGGGTAGCTGCGTGGACCCAGAGTGCCAGGTCAGGACCCAGGCAGCTTTAGACCCCTGTGTGGATCCATGGTGAAGACCAGTGGCTTCATGGGGTGAACCCTGAGCTGCAACCCCCACTGCTGAACATGCCGGCTTAGCCTGGGCTCTGGCCTCAGTTTCCCTGCCTAGCACTTCAAATCCTAGGGGGCTCAGGCAGGCCCTGGCTACCCACCTAGCTCTCCTTGGGGGCCTCTGTGCACTCCTATCCTACCTGGAAAAGTCGTATGAGATCTGTGGGCTACCTGACCTTTCAGACACTATCTGGAGATGTTTACATGTCAACCTCACTGATCCTACCCTTCAATGCAGGCCTTTTTTTTTTTTTTTTGAGATGGAGTCTGGCTCTGTCACCTAGGCTGGAGTGCAGTGGCAGGATCTCAGCTCACTGCAACGCCCGCCTCCTGGGTTCAAGAGATTCGTTCTGCCTCAGCCTCCTGAATAGCTGAGACTACAGGCGCCTGCCACCATGCCCAGCTAATTTTTGTATTTTTAGTAGAGACAGGGTTTCACCATATTGGTCAGGCTGGTCTCGAACTCCTAACCTCAGGT
The DNA here is from genome assembly GCF_049350105.2 of Macaca mulatta. Lineage (NCBI taxonomy): Eukaryota > Metazoa > Chordata > Mammalia > Primates > Cercopithecidae > Macaca > Macaca mulatta. Next base: position 13,284,489 of record NC_133415.1, read on the forward strand.
GATCCACCTGCCTCGGCCTCCCGAAGTGCTAGGATTATAGGTGAGAGCCACTGCGCCCGACCCAATGCAGGCCTCTTAAGTGGTCACACTCACTGCCCTACACACACCTGGGGAGGTCCAGCACGCCTCCCTGCTGCCCTCAGCTCATCCCCACACAGCAGCTGGACAATCTTTGCACCACGTGAATCTGACCATGCCACCAACCAGATTAAAACTTTCCATGGTTCAGCTGGGCAGGGTGGCTTATGCCTGTAATCCCAGCACTTTGGGAGACCAAGGCGGGCAGATCACGAGGTCAGGAGATTGAGACCATCCTGGCTAACACGGTGAAACCCTGTCTCTACGAAAAAATACAAAAAAAGTTAGCTGGGCGTGGTGGTGGGCGCCTGTAGTCGCAGCTACTCAGGAGGCTGAGGCAGGAGAACAATGTGAACCCGGGAGGTGGAGCTTGCAGTGAGCCGAGATCGCGCCACTGCACTCTAGCCTGGGCGACAGAGTGATACTCCGTCTCAAACAAAACAAAACAAAACAAAACAAAAACCTTCCATAGATAGTTCCATAGATAGATAGTTCCCTACTATCCTAAGGACAGAGTCCAGACCTACCCTCACAGCACCCCAGGCCCTGTGTGTCCAGCCCCACGCCCATTTCCCACCACTGCCACCTCCACTCTGCTCCAGCCACACAGAATTTCTTTCACTTCCTCCCACCCGTACTTTCTTGCCTCTGAGCCACCTCCCACCCCATGACATCTCTCTCCCCTTACTCCCCCCTACATTGGCAGACTCCTACTCATCCTTTTGCCCTGGGTGTAGACATCTCCTCCTCCAGGAAGCCCTCCCTGATCCTTAGGACTTGTTAGGCACCCCTACCCCTGTGTGTAATGGGTTGTGTTTCCTTGCTGTCTCTCCACCAGACAGCGAGAGGCTGAATCAGCTCTGGGTGCTTGAGGCCACCCATCTCAAGACCTGGCAGGGAGCAGGCACTGGGGAAGGGTGGATGGGCGGAGTGTCTGACGCCATCACCCAGCTAGTCAGTGTCCAAACCAAGTTCCAAGCTGAAACGTCGTTCAGTACCTCCTGGCCCTGTCTCTAATTCTTCCTCCTCTCCAGCTGCTTCCTTGCGCCTGTTGGCAGAGCCAGTACAGATGCTAGGAGAATGGGAAGAGAACAGAGGAGATCCCATCCACGTGACTTTGGGCCCAAAGGCGGGGTGTGGGAAACAGGGAAAGGAGCACTGGATTGGGAGTCAAGCTTGGGTTTAAGTCCCATCTCTGTTTTCTCAGGCTGTGTGACCTGGGGTGAGCCACTCCATCTCTCTGGGTCTCCACTTTCCCATTTAAAGGATCAGAATAATACCTGCCTCGCAGGGTTTTGGTGCAATCAAGTGGTATACACTGTAGAGGTCAGTGAGCACCTGGGAGGTTAGAATTGCTGTCTGTCCAGGAGGGGTCAGGCCTGTAGCCAGCACTGGGGTTTCGCTCTGATTCAGCATCTCCCAGCTGGCGGCAGTCACACAGGGAACTGCAGGAAAGGCCGTTCGAGGCCATCAGGTCCTGCCTCCTCACTTGACCCAAGGGGAAGTAGAGACCCAGAGACGGGCATCACTTGCTTGAAGTCACACAACAGGTGTGAATGAATATCTGCAAAGGCCCAGGACTGAAACCTGGTCCCTTCACACCGTCATCTCCCTGGTTCGCCCAATCCTGAGGTAATGCCCAGAGACGGCAATAGAGTAGTCCAGGCTCATACAGCCAGCATGGGGTACGATTCAGGCCTGAGAGTTCAAGACCAACCTGGGCAAGATGGCTAGACTTCATCTCCAAAAAATAAAAAGATTAGCCAGGTGCAGTTGTGCACACCTGTGGTCCCAGCTACTTAGGAGGCTGAGGCAGGAGGACCCCTTGAGCCCAGGAATTCAAGGCGGGAATGAGCTGTGATCCTGCCACTGCACTCCCTGGGTGACAAAGCAAGACCCCGCCTCTTAAAAAAAAAAATTAGCCAGGCATGGTGGTGGGCGCCTGTAGTCCCAGCTACTTGGGAGGCTGAGGCAGGAGAATGGCGTGAACCCGGAGGTGGAGGTTGCAGTGAGCTGAAATCGTGCCACTGCACTCCATCCTGGGCGACAGAGTGAAACTCCATCTCAAAAAAAAAAAAAAAAAAAGATAGCCAGGCAAGGTGGCTCACGCCTGTAATCCCAGCACTTTGGGAGGCCAAGGTGGGCAGATCATCTGAGGCCAGGAGTTCAAGAACAGCCTGGCCAACATGGTGAAATCCTGTCTCTACTAAAAAAAAAAAAAAATGCAAAAATTAGCTGGGTGTGGTGGCGCACACCTCTAGTCCCAGCTACTTGAGAGGCTGAGGCAGGAGAATTGCTTGAGTCTGGGAGGTGGTTTCAGTGAGCCAAGAACAAGCCACTGGACTCTAGCCTGGGCAACAGAGCGAGACTCCGTCTCAAAAAAAAAAAAAAAAAAAAAAAAGAGGCATAGGCAAGAAAGATCACCTCATCTCGCCATCATCCCACTATCCACAAGCAACAGACACATCACTAACCACACCCAGCACCAGTTCCCAGTGAGGCAGGACACAGCCCCTGAGTCTTTCTCAGCACAGAACTGTTTTCTCCTGAGCTTGGACACAGCCTCAGAATCCTCAACAGTGCCTCCAGACCAGGCCCGAGAGATGGAACGGAGAGATGGAACCATCAGCCATTCCCTACCCTTGCTAATAGTGGAAGCTGGCTGTGTTTGTAAATACCCTCAGGCGCTAGGAAGGTTTTGAACCTGCTCTTCCCCCACTCCTCCATGCCCTCCTGTCCCAGCCTCAGCCCCCTCAACTGTATCCTGGATGTCAGCTGAGGCACCCACGTTTGCCCAGGAATGTCCTAGCTCAGCAAAGTCAGGCAATCACAGAGGGAAAGTCACAAGAAGGGGGAACTTTCTGGTAACCTCAGGCTTTCCGCAGGCAACCCCAGGCCAGGGGCTGCCAAGGGGCATGGGTCCTCTGCCTTTGCCAGGCTGGCGGACCCTGGGCCTGAGAAATAGTAGCTGATCCAATCCCCTGTTAGGCACCGGAGGCAACCAAGCCACTGTTTGGTAGCAGTGGTGGACTGGAACCCAGGGGTCCTCTCTCTTCTATTCCGGCCACCACCGCCTCTCCCTAGCTTCTTCCCTTGGAAGCCAGCAGAGCTGACCTCCAGGGTCTGGAGGTCCATGACGTCTTCTGGAGGCATAAGGAGAGAGGTGACTCTTGAGGGACTGACAGCTGCCTTGTCCAGTCAGCAGCCACAACCCTCCAACGTCCCCCTCCCTGGCCCCAGCAGTCCACTCCAGAGACATCCTGTAGAAGGCCCACCCGCTGGCATGGGCTCCTCTCTGGCTGCTGAGCCATTTTGCTTGCTCTGTGAGGACAGAGGGAAAAAATGTGTTTTCCTAGGTCTTGGCAGCCAGCTCTGCTGGAGCCGCCTCCCTGCTGGAAGGGGAGCAAGGCTGGGAGAACCCAGCACCACAGAGAAGCAACGGCCTGGGGTTCCAGCCCTAGTTCGGGCACCCTCTCACACTCGCTGTGTGGCTTCAGGGACAGCACTCCCTCTCTCTGGGCCTCAGTTTTCCCAATACGCCAAACCTCCTCCAAGTCTAAGGTACCTTCCAACAATGACTATCTCCGAGTTTAGAGTTTCAGATTCTGGCTCAGAGCTCCAAGACCACCAGCAGAATAGAGGCAGGGAAAGGAAAGTGGTGAAGGCTTCCCGAAGGTGGGGGCATGAGACGCAAACTATCAGACTATCAGACTAGCCCTCTTCTCCACCTGCACAGCCACAGACCACTTCTTCTTTCATCTGGACCATGACCACAGCTGCCTGCTCACCAGCCTCTTGCCTTGCCGTCTGTCTCCAATCCCCACCATTGATCCTCCCGCAAGAGCTGTCAGAGGAATCACTACTGACACAAACCCACGAGCCTCTCCGTGCTTGGCCCATTTCAAAACCCTGCAATGCCAGCCTCCCCGCAAGCCCACACAGTAGGGTCCTCAGGCCTCAACCATGTTCCTGTCCACTCTCTCCCAGGATCATATGCTAACAAATGAATGAACAGATAGCAAATTCTACTATCCCTGAATGTTTCCCAAAGGGACAAGCGGGCAGTGCATGCCTGTGTGTGTGAGGGAGGAAGTTGCCTGAGCCCTGAAGGATCTGCTCGCTTTTGGGAGACTGCTTCAAGATTCCTCCAGCCTCTGCCCTGGCTTCCTGTTTCTCTGGGGTTCCCAGGCCTTTTTCTGCATATGTTGTGGAGCTCTTCGAGGACAGGGATCCAGGGCTCATTCATGCAATCAGCAAACATTCGAGAAGCACCCATTGTGTTCCAGGCTCTGTGCTGGGCCCTGGAGACCCTGAAGTGAATCACAGTTCCTGCCTTCAAGGGCTTTGCAGACAACCACCACTCTATCAGACTCAGTGCACTAGTCACCTCCCCAGGGAAGCCTTCCTTGATTGCCCTGGCTAAGTCAGAGCGCTGTTATGTACTTTCAAACCACAGTGACTTCTCCCTCACGTCACCCATCTCAGCTGTGTTTTGCATTTACTTCTGTGGATCTTTCTTCAACTCTGTGTCCACTGCTCAGCTGTAAGCTCCCAGAGGTCAGTCTCTGGATCTGGTCTGTTCATCTCATCCCTGGCATCTGGTCCAGGGCAGGGGCCCAATGGCAATGCAGGGCCCAGGGGTGATTCAATGGGAAGTTAAACCTCTCAATGCTAACTTTTCATCTGGGACTGAGTCAACCAGCCACTTCCCCTCATCCCCTGACCCCAGGCCCTACTTTGGAAAGTTTCCTGCCCAGCTTTGAGGGTGGGCCTGTCTGGTTCCTGTGCTCCTGGCCCCAACCCCCCTGACCTACTCTTGGGTACCCCCAGCTCCTGGCATGGGGCAGTCGGCTCTTTCTCTTCCACAATTCACCTGGAAAATATGCTGCCTGCAGTCTGAGACTTCCAGAGCTTCCCCCTTCTACCCACCATCCTGCCATCCTGGCTGTTATCTAGTTCCAGTGGCAGATGGGAACACTGAGGGTCTCAGCTGCTGCAGCAGAGCTCACCCAGGGTTCAAAGATCCAAAGTCAAAAGATCATTGGTTCCTCACACTAGGAAGTTCCATTGCTCCCCTCCCATGATTCCCTAGCCTGTGGGTGGGTGGAGGGGGAAGGTGGATTAAGACCAAGGAATCTCTAGCCCCCAGCCCATCCTGCAGGCTGCTACAACAAACAGGTGCTTTCTGCAGGGCTATTGGGTGAGTGGGTAGGTGGTGGCTAGGTCAGGCCCCACCCCTCGCTCGTTAACCCTTCGTGCAGAGGCCTATCCCCACTGCCTGCTGACCCTGCCTGGCTCAGGGTGAGGACTCGGGGTCTGCCGGCTGGCTCAGAGCCTCAGCTAGCTTCCGGCGTCCAGCTGTAGGTCAGTCTGGTCTCACTAGTCCCACTTGCGAACTGAAACTACCAGGAGGGCGGAAACCGGCTCCACCCCATCCTCCAAGACCTAGCAGGTACAGCCTCCAGAACCCGGACTAGCGAGAAAGCCTGTGGTCCTCTCCCTGCCCCGCACCTTTGCAGTCAAGGTTTTCTGGCCCTTCCTGTTCTCACGGGACTGAGGGGATGGGCAACCCTGGGAAGAAGGAGAGTACGTTGGGTTTTCCCTCCCTAGGGAGCCCCAAAATCTGGGGACAAGAACCTGGGCTCCAACTCACTTTGTTACCAGATCCACCAGGGTGCCAAGCGGGGGTGGCTCACACCCCTCGCTCCTAGCTTAGCTGGGTGGGGTCTTTGATACCTTGCCCCACCCTGTGGCTGCGGGCACCGGCTCTGGGCGGGGGACAAACACTGGGGTCACGTGGCAGAGGCCCTGGGAAACTCCGGGGAGAGCGGGGACCGGACAGCCCTGGGTAAGTAGGACTGGGGAGGCCCGGGCCAGAATTCCCAGACCCCGTGTGAAGACGCATGGGTCCGCTTCCTTCGCTCGGGTCCTTGTTCCGCGTTTACTCCGGTGGCCAGCCCAGGGCACGCCCTCTCCGAGGTACACACCGCTGGTGTACAGGCCCCAGGGAGCGCGCGCGCGGACACGCACACACAAGCACACACGCGCACACACAGCACAACAGACACACGCCCCCCGAGGTACACCGCGCACGCACGCACCGGGCAGGATACCCAGGCCGCCCGCCAGGGAACACACGCCCGACCGCCCGCCCTCAGACGTAAACAAACCGCGCACGCACCGCCCGCCGGCGCCGGGCCAGGGCCTGTTCCCACCGAAGTCACGTAGGAGCACAGCGCCCCCGCCCCCGCCGGGCGGACGCGGAGATCGCCAGCCTGCGCTGCCCCTTCCTCCCCGGCGCCGCCGCCTCCCCGCCCGCGCCCCGGGAAGGGGCCCCGTCTCCACCCCCACTCCGCCGAGCTGGCCTCGGCCCCGTCCTCGGCGTCCCCGGGACGGCCGCTCCCTTCTCCCCGCCCCGAGCCGTCGGGCGATGGAGCCCCGGGAGCCCCGACGGATCGGGCCCCGGCGCCCACCCCAGGCGCGTCCTGGGGCGGGAAACCCTGCCGCCTCGGGGTCCCGCGCACCGCCCTCCTGGCCCCGCGTTCCTCACCCGCCTCTGGGCCCTCTTGGCCCGGCGCACTCGCACGCGCGCGTCTCGCCGCTGTCCCGGCCGCTGTCCCGGCCCGCGCTCTGGTCTGTCTCCCCTCCGCTCTGAGCCGCAGGTCGCTCTGAACCGGGCGCTCTGGAGCGCCGCGCTGAGTTTTGTTGTGGGGAGGGCGGCGCAGGGGGCCGAGGCCGCGCGGAGTTGTAAGGCGAGCTTCCCGGAATTACTCACTCACAGGATTCCTTTCATTCATAAAAACCCAGTCATGCGGTGACGTCACCGTCCCGGCTGCCCTCCGGCCAGCAGCGGCCGCCTGGTCCCTCGGCCCCGCCCCCGTCTGACCCCGCCCCCTGGTAGCCCCGCCCCCGGGGCCGCTCTGGTTCCAGTGCTCGTTGGGTGCGTTCACGCGACACGTCGCGAGAGCCCCGTGGGTGTAGGTGTCATTGGCTCATTTTGCAGTCAGTGGTCCTGGCCCTCTTCTTTCGACCTACACCTTCTGCCTTAATGATCTCATCCAGTCCCGTGGCTTTAAATGACATCTATGACCATGAGCCCCAGGTGTGTATTTCCAGAGCGAACAGCTTCTCTCAGTTCCAGACTCATAGCCAGCTGTCCACTCTGCACCTCCAGTGGGTGTCAGATGGGGACTGCAGAGGACTCGGCCCAAAGACCGCTCCTGATGTCAGCCCTACCTCCACTCCCCTGCCATCCCATCTCAGCTGCTCAAGCCAAAACCTGGGAGCCTGGCTCCATCCCTCACTCTCCCTTCCTTCCCACCTCAGGACTCAAGCTAGTGGTGTCTCCAGGTCTCCTGCATAGGACCACTTCTCACCACTTCCAGTCATGGCACCTGGTCTCAGCACCATCAGCTTACCCGGACAATGGCAGCAGCCTCCGGATAGATAGGCTCCATACTTTGCCTCCAAAGTCTTTCTTTCTACACCAGCCAATGTTCTTCTCAATGTTCAACAAAGCTCAGGTTGTTTACACACCTCCTTTGGCCACTTTCTCTCCATCCACTGCTCTTCGGCCACAGTGCCCTTCTTTCTGTCCCCCAAACATACCGAGCTCATTCCTGCAACAGGCCTTTGGCACTGGCTGTCTCGCCTTCTGTTCACTTGCCTGGCTTTTTCTCATCTTTCATGTCAGCCCAGATGTCACTGCCTCAGAGAGACCTTTCCTGACCACCCTGGTTAAAGCAATCTTCACCTCTGAAATTTTATTTTTATTATTACTGCTTTTCTTGAGACAGGGTCTCACCCTGTCACCCAGGCTGGAGTGCAGTGACACAACCTCCTTCTCCCGGACTCCAGCCATTCTCCCACCTCAGCCTCCCAAGTAACTAGGAGGCTGAGGTGCACGCACCACCATGCCAGGTTCTTTTCTGTATTTTTTTTTTTTTTTTTTAGAGACAGGGTTTTGCCATGTTGCCCAGACTGGTCTCAAACTCCTGAACTCAGGCAATCCACCCATGTTGGGCTCCCAAAATGATGGGATTACAGGTGCAAGCCACTACACCCAGCCTTGAAATTTGTTCTTATATTACCTTAATACTTCTGTAGGGTGTTTCATCATTTATGTATGTGAGTGCTGGTTATTGTCTGTCTGTCTTCCCCAACCAGAATGTATGTTTTACAAAGGCAGGCCTTGTCTGTTTTTCTTTTTTTTTTTTTTGAGGCAGAGTCTCACTCTGTTGCCCAGGCTGGAGTGCAGTGGCATAATCTTGGCTTAGTGCAACCTCTGCCTCCCAGGTTCAAGCAATTCTCGTGTTTCAGCCCCCTATTAGCTGGACTACAGGTGTGTCACCATGCCTGGCCAGGCTGGTCTTGAACCCCTGACCTCAGGCCACCCACCTCGGCCTCCCAAAGTGCTGGGATTACAGATGTGAGCCACTGCGCCTGGCCAGGCTTATCTTGTTCACACTGCCTGCCCACTGTCTGGAATAGTGCTTGGCACGTAGTAGGCCCACAGTAAATACATGTTGAAGGAATACATGACTGGAGGCTCAGAGAGGTGAAAGTGACTTTCTAAATGCACTTGGCTAGGAAGTACCAGCACTGGAATTGGAATCCAGGTCTGAATGATTCCTGGCCCAGGGTACATCGCAGGGGAGGAGGGCCACATAAACATGAGGGCTGTGTGCCGTGGTGGGAAGCCCCACCCAAAAGAGATGGCTTCAGAGGCCACATAGGGGGTGGGTGTTGCTGTTCATCCCGCGCTTTCCTTTGCTCATGATGTCCCCACTGCCTGAAATTCCATCGCTCCCACAGTCTCTCCTGTGAAGCCGACATCATGGTACTTCCTCCACTGTGGAGGGCATAGGACCTCTCCAAATGGGGAGACCTCTGTGTGGCACCCTGATCACCAGCAAGGATCCCCGCTCTTCTTGATGTAGCGAATTCTATTTCAGCGCCCTTGTCTTGCTTTCCTGCCTCTGTGCCTTGGTCCACCAGACACTATGACTTCTTTCCCTTCCCTCCCACAGGCCGTGGGTTTGGTATGCAAATTGGCCCACTAGTTTCCCAGATGACCAAATGTTGAGGCAGCTCTGTCTAGCACTCAAAAAACCAATTGCTCACTCCTCTCCATGTGCATAGCTAAAAGAGCCACCTAGGTTAACTTTTGTAACCTTTGGGGTACAAAAGTTCTTAATTTTAGAAACTGCACAATGGAGTCTATTTTCTCTACTCCCCACCCCATTTAAGAATAAAAACAAAACAAAACAGGGTCTTGCCCTGTTGCCCAGGCTGGAGTGCAGTGGCATGATCATAGCTCACTGCAGCCTTGAACTTCTGGGCTCAAGCGATCCTCTCACCTTAGCCTCCCGAGTAGTTGGGACTACGAGTGTGCATCACTGTGCCTGGATAATTTTTCTATTTTTTGCAGAGATGGGGGTCTCACCATATTGCACAGGTTGATCTTGAACCCTTGGCCTCAAGCCTTCCTTCTGCCTCAGCCTCCCAATCTACTCCCTTTTTTATTAGTTTCTCAGGAGCTGGGGCCACGCCTGGAACATTGTAGGTGCTCAACTAGTGAGTGAATTCCCAGTGGACCTGAACAACACTTCTGGACACCATGCTGCCTATATCCTTTACTCCCATCCCAGCCCCCCAGAACAAGGGGTCAGTGCCTCACTATCCTCCCTTTCTGGTCAAGATCAAGGGCCATGGTGCAATGTCCTACTTAAAAGTGGGGGCTCAGGCCGGGCATGGTGGCTTACACCTGTAATCTCAGCACTTTGGGAGACTGAGGCAGGAGGATCATTGAGCCCAGGAGTTCGAGACCAGCCTGGGCAATATGGTGAAATCTTATCTCTATTAAAAAAAAAAAAAAAAAAAAGAGAAAGGAAAAAGAAAGAAAGAAAATGACCATCAGGCAGCCACCATAGTAATCATGGGTTGCAGCAAGAATCACCAATGGATATGAAAGCTTGATGAGAAAGTGTTTACATAGTTTCAGCTTATTTCCCCACAAGATGATAATTAATTATGGAAGGAAAAATCATAACTCTGCAGTGGAGAAATTTGGCAGACACAACCTTCGCTAAGTGATCAAAGTTAATATCACCAGTGAGGGGCAAATTGCCATGGAGTTCGCAGATGAGATAATAGTATCGTATCGATGCCCAACTTCCTGACTTCAGTGCTTGTCCTGTGGTCGTAGAAGAGAATGTGTCCTTGATTTTAGGAAATATACACTGGAGTATTTATTTATTTATTTATTTGAGACGGAGTCTTGCTGTCTCACCCAGGCTGGAATGCAATGGCACGACCTTGGCTCACTGCAACCTCTGCCTCCCAGGTTCAAGTGATTCTCCTGCCTCAGCCTCCTGAGTAGCTGGGATTACAGGCACCCACCATCATGCCCGGCTAATTTTTATATTTTTCTAGAGACGGGGTTTCACCATGTTGGCCAGGCTGGTCTCATGGTGATCCGCCCACCTCGGCCTCCTGAAGAGCTGGGATTACAGGTGTGAGCCACTGCACCTGGCCCACTGGAGTATTTAGAGGTAAAGGGCCTCATGTTTGCAATTTACTCTGACATGGTTCTGAAAATAATACATGTAGATAGATAGCGTTATGGGTGGAATTTCATAATGTTAAAATGTATATTTTGAAGTCCTAATGCCTAAAAATCTCAGAATGTGACTGTATTTGGAGACAAAGTTGTAAAAGGCATAAGTAAATTAAAGTATTTACAGTAGGCCCTAATCCAACCTGATCGGTGTCTTTATAAGAAGAGAAAATTTGGCCAGGTGCAGTGGCTCACACCTGTAATCCCAGCACTTTGGGACGCCAAGGCAGGCAGATCACTTGAGGTCAGGAGTTTGAGACCAGCCTGGCCAACATGCAAAACCCTGTCTCTACACACACACACACACACAAAAAAAAATTTAGTCGGGCATTGTGGCACATGCCTATAATCCCAGCTACTCAGGAGGCTGAGGCAGGATAATTGCTTGAACCTGGGAGGCAGAGGTTGCAGTGAGCCAAGATCACAATACTGCACTCCAGCCTGGGCAACAGAGCAAGACTCTGTCTCAAAATAAATAAATAAATAAAAATTAAAAAAAAAAATTGTTTTTTGAAAGTAGGGACTCTCGGCTGGGCGCGGTGGCTCAAGCCTGTAATCCCAGCACTTTGGGAGGCCGAGACGGGCGGATCACGAGGTCAGGAGATCGAGACCATCCTGGCTAACACGGTGAAACCCCGTCTCTACTAAAAAAATACAAAAAACTAGCCGGGCGAGGTGGCGGGCGCCTGTAGTCCCAGCTACTTGGGAGGCTGAGGCAGGAGAATGGCGTAAACCCGGGAGGCGGAGCTTGCAATGAGCTGAGATCCGGCCACTGCACTCCAGCCTGGGCGACAGAGCGAGACTCCGTCTCAAAAAAAAAAAAAAAAAAAAAAAAGAAAGTAGGGACTCTCAAGTCAGCCTGTCGGGTTCAGATCCTGGCCCCACGCCTCACCAGCTGACCTCATCTCCACCATCTATAAACCGGGCTTACTAATAGTGCCTCCTCTTAGGCTGTGAAACAAGGTAATGTGTTTGCACTTACAAGCCTCTGGCACAGCGCTTAGTATGTAATAACAGGTCAATAATATCAAGTTAGAGACAGGAGTCCTCTAGAGCAGGGGTCCCCACACCGCAGGCCGAGGATCGGCGCCGGTCTGTTCGTGGCCTGTTAGGAACCAGCGGGCTGAGTGAGCATTACAGCGTGAGCTCCGCCTCCTGTCGAATCAGCAGTGGCATTAGAGTCTCAGCTAGGAGCGCGAACCCTATTGTGAACTGCCCGTGTGAAGGATCCAGGTTGTGCGCTCCTTATGAGAATTTAACTACTGCCTGGTATGCCTGATGACCTGAGGTGGAACAGTTTCTTTTTCCTTTTTTTTTTTTTTTTTGGAGAGTCTCGCTCTATTCCCCAGGCTGGAGTGCAGTGGCGCCATCTTGGCTCACTGCAACCTCCGCCTCTTGGGTTCAACTGATTCTCGGGCCTCATCCTCCTCCGAGTAGCTGGGATTACAGGCAGGCACCACCATGCCTATCTAATTTTTGTATTTTTAGTAGAGTCGGGGTTTCGCCATGTTGACCAGGCTGGTCTCAAACTCCGTACCTCAGGTGATCCGCCCCGCTCAGCCTCCCAAAGTGCTAGGATTACAGGCGAGAGCCACCGCACCCGGCCACTGGAACAGTTTCATCCCGAAACCATCCCCCACGCACACTCCCGGACACTCTCCACCCCCACCCCCCATCCCCCATCTGTGGAAAAGTTGTCTTCTACGAAACGGTCCCTGGTGTCAAAAGCAGAGGTAATGGACAGAGTGATCAGTTCCCCGAATGCCCAGGGAGCACGCCCTGGGTACCGGGTGTGGCGCTCCTGTGTATCAGGTCGCCCTCAATCTTCTCCACGTCTTAGCACTTAGGTGTTATCATGGCCACGTTGCAGATGAGGAAGTCGAGACCGTGACAGGTGAGGAACCTTGCCCAGTATTGCACAGTTAGTCCCTGGCAGAGGACTTGAACTCAGGCTGGTCTGACTCGAGGGCTGTGCTTTCTCCTGCTGCCCCCGCCAGAATGACTTGCTGGGTTTTTTATGGAGAGAGTCGATATTTCACGTGGGCCACTTCAGAGTCTGACCATAATTAGAACACATGCCATTTCTGCACGTGGGCACCCCTGGGTGGGATCCTGGAGGACGCTGGTGCCCTCCTCCCCCTCTTCTTCCTCTTCGTTTCCCTCTACTTTATCAATCCTAAGGCAAACCAGGCAGGGTGTGGTGGAGGGAGTCTCTGACCAGGGCCACTGTCTGCAAATACAAGGGTCCTGAGTCTGGACTGGAGATGTGATTGTTCAGCAGAGAGAAAAACGGTTTGAGTAAACCCAAACAACCGGGCCGGGCACAGTGGCTCACGCCTGTGATCCCAGCATGTTGGGAGGCCAAAGCAGATCACTTGAGGCCAGGAGTTCGAGACCAGCCTGGCCAACATGGTGAAACCCTCGTTTCTACTAAAAATACAACAATTAGCCCAGTGTGGTGGCAGGCGCCTGTTGCCCCAGCTACTCAGGAGGTTGAGGCAGGAGAGTCGCTTGAACCCAGGAGGCGGAGGTTGCAGCGAGCTGAGATCTTGCCACTGCACTCCAGCCTGGGCAACAGAGCAAGACTGTCTCAAAAAAAAAAAAAAAAAAAAAAAAAAAATTCCAAACAACCCCAGCACCTACTGTTATTATTTTTTTGTTTTGTTTTATTTTGGAGATGGAGTCTTGCTCTGTCGTCCAGGCTGGAGTGCAGTGGTGCGATCTCAGCTCACTGCAAGCTCCACCTCCCGGGTTCCCGCCATTCTCCTGCCTCAGCCTCCCGAGTAGCTGGGACTACAGGTGTATTATTGTTTATGAATCACATTTATGTGCCTAAGAGCTGTCATCTCACAAAATTCTATGAAGTATCTGTATCACCCCCACTTTATAGATGAGGAAACTGAGGCTAAGTGGGCTGAAGCCATTTGCTAAGGGCCCTTCCCACCCACATGTGAGTATGAACCTTTCTCCACTTAACCAGCACTGGGAGTTTTCATTGTCTAAGCTCTGCTAATTTCCTAGGCAAATGACGTTATAGTATTTAAATTTGCATTTCTGTGAATAGGAATGAGCTTGAACACATTCCCGTTTGCTTGTTAACCAGTTGGGTTTTTTCTTCTTTTGTTCGTGTGCTTTGCCTATTTTAGAGAATACATTTTTATGTTTGCAAACTGATATTTTAGGAAGCTGAAACAGTACTGCACATATTCCATTTTTCCCCAGCCCTCCATCATTTTCCCTCTAAAACCTCCCCCCTCCCCACCCCCAGCAGCTTCAATATACCTGGAGATGTGCCAGCCCTGGTCTGAGTCCTTTTGTGCCAAGTCTATAAAACCATCACTGGGGCACTGCTGCTCCATCCACCTCACTGCTGCACGCCAGCTGCTCTGGCTTCTGGAGAGAAACCAGCATCGCGACCACAACCGCCACCGCAACGACAGCTGCAGTCACGACAAGGTCATCTTCACCAGCCATAGCCAGATCCTCAGAGCTTCCATGAATCCCTGGAGTACTCGCCTCTCTCCTTCATCCCCAGGCCTTCATCCTCATCTCCATTGAACCCACTCTCCTGCCACTTCCAGAAGAAGCAGAGGCCGTGTGATAGGCACTGCCTCCACCCTCTGCACCTGCCCTTCCCTCTCCCTCACTGTCCCCTCAGAGGCTGTCCTTTGTCTTGCCCCAAACCCACCTCTCCTCCTTCCAGAATCCCCATGCCCACACCCCAGTCCCTATCCCCTCCCTCTGAAGCAAATGGCTTCAGCCCTCCTAGCCTCGGTTTCCTTATCTATAAAGTGGGGGTGATACAGATACTTCATAGAATTTTGTGAGATGACAGCTCTTAGGCACATCAACGTGATTCACAAACAATAATAGCCGGGCGCGGTGGCTCACGCCTGTAATCCCAGCACTTTGGGAGGCCGAGGTGGGTGGATCACAAGGTCAGGAGTTCAAGACCAGCCTGACCAACATGGTGAAACCCCGTCTCTACTAAAGATACAAAAATCAGCCTGGTGTGGTGGCATGCGCCTGTAATCCCAGCTACTAGGGAGGCTGAGGCAGGAGAATCATTTGAAACCTGGAGGCGGAGGTTGCGGTGAGCCAAGATCGCGCCATTGCATTCCAGCCTGGGTGACAGGGTGAGACTCCATCTCAAAACAAAACAAAACAAACAAACAAAAACAATAATAACAGTGGGTACTGGGGTTGTCTGGATTTTTTTTTTTTTTTTTTTTTTGAGACAGTCTCTTTCCGTTGCCCAGGCTGAGTGCAGTGGCAAGATCTCAGCTCACTGCAACCTCTGCCTCCTGGGTTCAAGTGATTCTCCTGCCTCAGCCTCCCAACTAGCTGGGGCTAGAGACACCTGCCACCTCACTGGGGATGGGACTGAAATATCTCCAAGTGGCTGCCATCTTTAGCAGCCACCCCTGAACCCCACCCTCACCCTAACACCCGCCCTTGTTTTTTCTTCCCTTTATGGGCAAACCTCAAGTCATCCCCACTCACTGCCTCTGGGTTCTCACTGCCCCTCATTCCCAATCCCTCACAGGCTGAGGGCTGCCCTCAAGAAACCTCTGAAGGGAATCTGGCCGGGGTCCCAGTGACCTCTTTGTTACTAAATCCAGGTCCAATTTTAGCCCTAATCTGTCTTGACCTTTGACAGCATGCAATGGTGTTGCAATCTCCCTTCCTTTTAATTTTTCTCTTTTTTTTTGAAATGGAGTCTTGCTTTGTCATCAGGGTGGAGTGCAGTGGCACCATCTCGGCTCACTACAATCTCTGTGTCCTGTGTTCAAGCGATGCTTCTGCCTCAGCCTCCTGAATAGCTGGAATTATAGGCGCCCACCACCACGACCAGATAATTTTTTTTTTTTTCCAGACAGAGTCTTGCTCTGTTGCCCAGGGTGGAGTGCAGTGGCACGATCTTGGCAAGCTCAGCCTCCCGGGGTTCATGCCATTCTCCTGCCTCAGCCTCCCGAGTAGCTGGGACTACAGGTGCCCACCACCACACCCGGCTAATTTTTTATATTTTTAGTAGAGACAGGGTTTCACTGTGTTAGCCAGGATGGTCTCGATCTCCTGACTTCATGATCTGCCCGCCTCGGCCTCCCAAAGTGCTGGGATTACAGGCGTGAACCACTGCACCTGGCATTTTTGTATTTTTAGTAGAGACAGGGTTTCGCCATTTGGACAGGCTGGTCTCGAACTCCTGACCTCAGGTGATCCACCCACCTTGGCCTCCCAAAGTGCTGGGATTACAGGCATGAGCCACTGTGCCAGGACTATTTTCCCCCTCTTTTTGGAAATACTGTTTTCTTCTTGGTGTTTTTGTTTTTGTATTTGTTTTGAGACAGGGTCTCTCTCTGTTGTCCAGGCTGGAGTACAGTGGCACCATCATAGCTCACTGTAACCTTGAACTCCTGGGCTCAAGCCATCCTGCTATCTCAGCCTCCCAAATAGCTGGGATTACAGGCATGCAGCCACGTGCCTACCTCCCCTTGCCTTCTAAAGCTTGGATTTCCCTCCTATCTTTTCAGTTTTCATCTCTGGCCCTCCATCTTGGCCTCTTAATTCTTAGCGAGGCTCAGAGCTTTGGCCTTTGCCCTCTTTTCTTATCGCTGGGGAACCTTATCCCTGCCTCAAGATTTTAGGTGCCACTGAGGACTCCCAAATCTCTATTTTGGGCTCCCAGCTGTCTCTCATGGAACAGATCTGTTTAAGCAACTGCATGTATGACATGGATTTTCCCATGCCCTTCCCTGGCATGTCTAACTCCACACTGTCTCAGTGGGGCTCAGCACCACCCTCCCCACCTAATTTCTCCAAAAGGTTGATGATGCCGTCTCCTCCCCAGTCATCCTGGAGAGAAACCAGGCCATCATGCTCACCTCACCCTCTCTCTCCCTCCCACAGTGAACAAGTCACTAGGCTTCAGTGATCTCATCTCCTTAACTTCTCTCTAGCCTCTCTCTTCCCTCAGCCATGGCCTCCGTTCAAGCCACAGCATCTGGCTCCAGGACAATTGCAGCAGCCTTCCGCCTGGTCTCCCTGCCTCCAGCCTCCATGCAGAGGATAGAGAGAGCTTTCTAAAACCTAAACTTGGCCAGCCTACTGCTCTGCTCACAACCCTTCCACGGCTCCCCAGTGCTGTCAGGACAAAGTGTAAGCTCTTTCCATAAGCCTCCTCGGTCTGGCCTCTGCCTGCTTTCGCCACCTCCTCTCGGCTGCAGCCACAGTGAACTCTGTTCTCATGCCCATCTACTGCCTCGTGCTTTCAGTCTTGCCAGTACTTCTCCCTGGAACTCCCTACCCCTCTTGTGCTTCAGTCCCCAGCTCAGATGTCACTTTGTTCAGCAGGCTTCCCAGATCATCCCCAGGCTGACTCAGGTTCCTGTGTTCAAGGTAGGAAACTTACCAGTGTATCCCTCATGATAGCACTTTCCTCTCTGAGTCGGTGTTCTCTGTCTTCATGGCTGTCTTCTCTTAAACCACATGCTTTTTGAGGACCAGGATTACATCTTTTCATTTTTGTGTCTCCAGAGCTTAGCCCGGGCCATGCATATAGCAGAAGCATGATCAATGTTTTTCTTTCTTCTCTTTTTTTTTTTTTTTTTTTTGAGACAGAGTCCTGCACTGTCACCCAGGCTGGAGTGCAGTGGCGTGATCTCAGCTCACAGCAACCTCTGCCTCCCGAGTTCACACGACTCTCTTTCCTTTCTTTTTTTTTTTTTTTTTTTTTTTTTTTTGAGACAGAGTTTCACTCTTGTTGCCCAGGCTGGAGTGCAGTGGCCTGATCTCGGCTCACTGCAATCTCCACCTCCTGGGTTCAAGCGATTCTCTTGCATCAGCCTCCCAGGTAGCTTGGATTATAGGCATGCGCCACCACGCCTGGCTATCATGCGACTCTCATGTCTCAGCCTCCCAAGTAGCTGGGATTACAGGTGTGCATCACCACGCCTGGCTAATTTTTTTTTTTTTTGTATTTTGTATTTTACTAGAGATGGGGTTTTACCCTGTCGGCTAGGCTGGCCTCGAACTCCTGGCCTCAATGATTTGCCCACCTCAGCTTCCCAAAGTACTGCGATTACAGGCGTGAGCCACTGTGCCCTGCCTAGGCCACCGTGCCTATGCTAGGAGCATGATGAATGTTAATGGGATGAAGGGAGGAGTTGTCCTTGTTCCACTAGGCCTTGTCCTAGGCTCAAGCAAGAGGGTCAGGCTGTGGCAGGAAACGGAGGAAGGAAGAGGGTATCATTAGTTTCTTAGAACAGGGATCCCCAACCCCTGGGTCTGGGTCGATGGCGTATTAGGAATTGGGCTGCATGGCAGGAGGTGAGTGGCGGGTGGGTGAGCGAGTAAGCTTCATCGATATTTACAGCCGCTGCCCATTGCTGGCTCACATTGCCACCTGAGCTTCACTTTCTGTCAGATCAGTGGCGGCATTAGATTCTCATAAGAGCTCAAACCCTATTGTGACTTCACATGCAAAGGATCTAGGTTTTGCATTCCTTATGAGAATTTGATGATCTGTCTGCCTGATGATCTGTCACTGTTTCCCATCATCCCCAGATAGGACCATCTAGTTGCAGGAAAACCAGCTCAGGGCTCCCACTGATTCTGTGTTGAGATGAGTTGTATAATTATTTCATTATGTATTACAATGTAATAATAATAGAAGTAAAGTGCACAATCAACGTAATGGACTTGAATCATTCCCAAACCATCCCCCAGCTCCGTGGAAAAATTGTCTTCCACAAAACCAGTCCCTGGTGCCAAAAAGGTTGGGGACCTCGATCCTACAAGGTCCTTTGGCTCCCTGACAGTGGGGACTGTGTTTATATCACTGATTGCCCTCATACCCTGCATAACGCTATGGCAGGGTAGCCAAACATGGATTGATTCTCTGGAGACCACTGCAATTCCCCTTTATTACCATTGCATCCCAGGGGCACAGTGATTCAGCCTACTCATGAATGTGTGATTTGCAGTAGAATTTCAGGAACCCCTGGGACATAAAAGAGGATCATCAGGGCTGGGCGTGGTGGCTCACACCTGTAATATCAGGACTTTGGGAGGCCAAGGCAGGAGGATTGCTTGAGCCCAGGAATTCAAGACCAGCTGGGGCAACATAGCAAGACCCACCTCTACAAAAATTTTTTAAAAAATTAGCCAGGTGTGGTGCTGTTCTTCCGTGGTTCCAGCTACTTGAGAGGCTGAGGCAGGAGGATTGCTTGGGCCCAGGAAATCGAGGGTGCAGTGAGCCATGTTTGAGCCACTGCACTACAACCTGGGTGACAGAACGAGACTCTGTCTCAAAAAAAAAAAAAAAAAAAGATAGGGGCTGGGCACAGTGGCTCACCCCTGTAATCCCAGCACTTTGGGAGGCTGAGGTAAGCAGATGGCTTGAGGTCAGGCGTTCGAGACCAGCCTTGCCAACATGGTGAAACCCCATCTCTACTAAAAATACAAAAAGTAGTTGGGCACGGTGGCGGGCACCTGTAATTCCAGCTACTCGGGGAGGCTGAGGCAGGAGAATCATTTGATCCCAGGAGGCGGAGGTTTCAGTGAGCCGAGATCACGCCACTGTACTCCGGCCTCAGTGATGGAGCAAGACTCTATCTCAAAAATAAATAAAAGTATTTTGGGGTGATACACACATTCAGACCATAGAATATGTGAAGATATGGAAAAATATATTTGCCTTTATATTCCAGTGCTTTTTCACAATAAACTATTATCTGTATATTTGAGACAAGCTTGTATTAAACTGTGAGCCCTAAGGACAAGAATAGAGATGTTTTAGTGTTCCCGCCATACTAAGAGTAAGGCCAGCCAGGCGCGGTGGCTCACGCCTGTAATTCCAACACTTCTTGGGAGGCCAAGGCAGGTGGGATTGAGACCATCCTGGCCAACACAGTGAAACCCCGTGTCTACTAAAAATACAAAAATTAGCCAGGTGTGGTGGCACGCACCTGTAGTCCCAGCTACTCTGGAGGTTGAGGCAGGAGAATCTCTTGAACCCGGGAGGAAGAGGTTGCAATGAACCGAGATTGTGCCACTGCTCTCCAGCCTGGCGACAGAGCGAGGCTTTGAGTCAAAAAAAAAAAAAAAAGAAAAAAAAAAGAGTAAGGTCATGCACATAGCAGGTATTTCATAATTAATGGCTGATAAAACAGAAATGAGGACGAGAAGCACAAGAGAAGGGACAAAGGGATTAAGAGCTTGCACACTCTGACCCTCAAGAACTCCACATTAGATGCCCCCATCCTGGGAGGCTTGGCACACACCCTGCATCTTTACCTGAAATACCCCTGCTCAGCCTCTCCAATCCTCACCGTCCTTCACCATCCTTCACCATCCCTCACCATCTCCCACCATCCCCCACCATCCCTCTCCATCCCCCACCATCCCTCACCATCCCTCTCCATCCCTCTCCATCTCCCACCATCCCTCTTCATCCGTCACCATCCCTCTCCATCCCTCTCCATTCCCCACCATCCCTCTCCATCCCTCACCATCCCTCTCCGTCCCTCACCATCCTTCTCCATCTCTCTCCATCCCCCACCATCCCTCTCCATCCCTCTCCATCTCCCACCATCCCTCTTCATCCGTCACCATCCCTCTCCATCCCTCTCCATTCCCCACCATCCCTCTCCATCCCTCACCATCCCTCTCCATCCCCCACCATCCCTCTCCATCCCTCACCATCACTCTCCATCCTTCTCCATCCCCCACCATCCCTCTCCATCCCCCACCATCCCTCTCCATCCCTCACCATCACTCTCCATCCTTCTCCATCCCCCACCATCCCTCTCCATCCCCCACCATCCCTCTCCATCCCTCACCATCACTCTCCATCCCCCACCATCCCTCTCCATCCCCCACCATCCCTCTCCATCCCCCACCATCCCTCTCCATCCCCCACCATCCCTCACCATCCCTCTCTATCTTCTCCATCCCTCTCAATCCCCCACCATCCCTCTCCATCCCCCACCATCCCTCACCATCCCTCTCCATCTTCTCCATCCCTCTCCATCCCCCATCATCCCTCTCCATCCCTCACCATCCTTCACCGTTCTTCACCATCTCTCTTCATCCCTCACCATCCTTCTCCATCCCTCTTCATTCCCTACCATCCCTCTCCATCCCCCACCATCCCTCTCCATCCCCCACCATCCCTCTCTATCCCTCTCCATCCCTCTCCATCCCTCTCCATCCTTCACATTCAGGTTTAAGCCAGCTTCCTTGTGAAGCTCCCTGGTTCCCTGTTCCTAAGAACCAGCTTCTTCTCAGCCCACAGTCTGTCCTGTGAGCTCCTGAGCTAGGCTGAGGTTCTCCCAGAGTAGGGAAATCCCGCCTTTCCTGACCAGGCCTGGCTTTTGCCCTTGGGATGGAAACACACATGGCTGCTGCCTCACAGCTCAGGTCACCTCCTGAGGAGTCCACTTCACTCCTGTGGAGGGCACAAGCCCTGATGTCCCACTCACCAAGTCAGAAGCCATGTAATTAGCATAATCATGCACAGCTGCCCTGTGGGCTCCGCACCCTCCCATCACCTCTCCCATGGCAGCAGCGGGATTTTTCCACATTGCTTCCTGGCCCCAACCTTCCAGGGCACACACTGCTTGTGGGACAAGGTCTGCCTCCTTGGCCTGGCACTCAAAACTCTTTCTTTCTTTTTTTTCTTTTATATATATTTTTTGAGACGGAGTCTTGCTCTGTCGCCCAGGCTGGAGTGCAGTGGTGTGATGTCAGCTCATAGTAACCTCTGCCCCTGAGTTCAGGCTATTCTAGTGCCTCAGCTTCCCAAGTAGAGTAGCTGGGACTACAGGCACCTGCCACCACGCCCAGCTAATTTTTTGTAGCTTTAGTAGATATGGGGGTTTCATCATGTTGTCCAGGCTGGTCTTGAACTCCTGACCTCAAGTGATCTGCCTGCTTCACCTCCCAAAGTGCTGGGATTACAGGCGTGAGCCACTGCACCAGCCCTTTTTTTCTTATTTTGAGACAGGGTCTCACTAAGTCACCCAGGCTAGAGTGCAGTAGTGCAATCATAGCTCACTACAACCTCCCTTCCCTTGGGAGGCTGGGGCTCAAGCAATCCTCCTGTCCCAGCCTTCTAAAGTAGTTGGGACTACAGGCATGCACCACCACGCCTGGCTAATTTTTAAAATTTTTGTGGAGATGAGAGTCTCGCTATGTTGCCCAGGCTGGGTTCGAACTCCTGGGCTCAAGCGAGCCACCTGCCTTGTGCTCCCAAAGTGCTGGGATTACGGGGAGACTCTTTCTAGATGGCCTCTGGGGACTGTCCTCCTGCTCACACACCAGGTTTCAGCAGTACTCAATCCCTTGCAGGTCCCCAAACAATCCACACAATCTCACGGTATTGACTTTTGCTCACACAGTTCCTTCCACCTAGAATGTTCTCTTTCCTAATCCAGCTGGCAAACTCCTATTTAATCTTTGACATCCAATTTAAGATCAGAGGTGGGTAAATTTTTTTTCTGTAAAGGGCCAGAGAGAAATATTCCAGGCTTTGTGGGCCATGAAGTATCTGTCATGATTACTCAACTCTCCCACTGCAGAAAGCAGAAACGTGTATAAACAAATGGTGTGGCTGTGTTCCAATAACACTTGTTTACAGAAACAGGTGGCAGGCAGGGTAGTTTGCCCACTCCTGCTCAAGAATAATCTCAAAAGCTTCCCACAGGAAGGAGTTTAACAATGCCTTCTAGCAATGGCTTACGTATTTTATCGTAACACAAACCTGGACTGTAATGAACCTATAGCTGTGATGATTACATGTGCTGCTGGTCAGACCATTATCTCTCAGCTGGATTTCTTTTTTCTTTCTTTTTCTTTTCTTTTCTTTTCTTTTTTCTTTTTTTTTTTGAGATGAAGTCTCACTCTGTTGCCCAGGCTGGCAGGCTGGAGTGCTGTGGCACTATCTCAGCTCACTGCAGTCTCTGCCTCCCAGGTTCAAGCAATTCTCTGCCTCAGCCTCCCGAGTAGCTGGGATTACAGGTGCCTGCCACCATGCCTGGGTAATTTTTGTATTTTTAGTAGAGATGGGGGCTTTCACCATCTTGGCCAGGTTGGTCTTGAACTCCTGACCTTGTGATCTGCCTGTCTCAGCCTCCCAAAGTGCTGGGATTACAGGCACGAGCCACCCTGCCCGGCTATGGATTTCTACGATAGCCTTCTCACTGGTCCCCCAGCCTCTGCCTTCCCTTACACTCTATTCTCACTGAACAGACATAAGCTGTTAAAGTGTAAATTCATTCTGGTCACTCCTCTGCTCAAAAACCTCTCATGGTTCCCTATTGCCCTGAGATTGAAAGCCAAAGTCTTAAAACGGTTTCCAATGTCCTACAAGTTCTACTCCCAATATCCTTTTAACCTCAACGTTATTGCCTACTACACCCACACGGGCTCTCTGTACTCCAATACAAAGCTATGATAGCCTCCTTGCTTTTCCTCTTAAAACAAGCCAGGCGGGCTCCTGCCTCAGGGCCTTTGTTCTTGCTCCATCTGGAACACTCTTTTCCTGGTTGTCCACATAGCTCACTCCTTCGCCTCCATCAGGTCTTTATTTAATTATCTTCCTTCTAACGTTTTTCCTGGCCAGTCTAGTTAAAACTGCAACGCTCCCGGGTCTCTCCTTCCTGTGTTTACTCCCCAGCACTCCTCACTCTCTTAACTCACTACGTATTCCCCCAACTTTTTGTTTTGTTTTGTTTTGAGGCAGAGTCTCCTGTCGCCCAGGCTGGAGTGCAATGTCAAGATCTTGGCTCATTGCAACCTCCGCTTTCTGGGTTCAAGCTATTCTCCTGCCTCAGCCTCCCACGTAGCTGGGATTACAGGTGCCAGCTGCCATGCCCAGCTAATTTTTATATTTTTAGTAGAGATGGGGTTTCACCATGTTGGCCAGGCTGGTCTTGAACTCCTGACCTCAAGTGATCCACCTGCCTCAGCCTCCCAAAGTGCTGAGATTACAGGCATGAGCCACCGTGCCCAGCCTCCTCCAACTTTTTAATTATAAAAATGTTCAGGGAGTCTGGGCATGGTGGCTCACGCCTGTAATCCCAGCACTCTGGGAAGCCGAGGTGGGCAGATCACGAGGTCAGAAGATCGAGACCATCCTGGCTAACACAATGAAATCCCGTCTCCACTAAAAAATACAAAAAATTAGCTGGGTGTGGTGGCGGGTGCCTGTAGTCCCAGCTACTCGGGAGGCTGAGGCAGGAGAATGACGTCAACCCGGGAGGCAGAGCTTGCAGTGAGCTGAGATTGCGCCACTGCACTCCAGCCTAGGCGACAGAGCAAGACTCTGTCTCAAAAAAAAAAAAAAAAAAAAAAAAAAAAAAAAAAAAAATGTTCAGGCCAAGCACGGTGATTCACGCCTGTAATCCCAGCACTTTGGGAGGCTGAGGCAGGCAGAATGCTTGAGGCTAAGTGTTCGAGACCAGCCTAGACAACATGGCGAAAACCAGACTCTACCAAAAAAAAAAAGTCATAGTGTCCTGAACCTGTAGTCCCAGCTACTCAGAACATTGAGATGGGAGGATCACTTGAGCCCAGGAGGCGGAGGTTGCAGTCAGCCAAGATCACCCCATTGCACTCCAGCTTGGGTGACAGAGCCAGACCCGGTCTCAAAAAAAAAGTTCACACAGATAATGGAGGGACTAGTGCAAGTGCAAAGGTATTCAAATACACAAGCACAGATCCCACAGTTAAGGTGCTTTGAATGTAACATGCTGACATGATGACACCTCACTCAAAGACATTAGCAAAACACACTCTCTGTTTCCTTCTCTATCTAGTTCATTCTGTGTCTTTCCCCACCAGGATGTGAGCAGCAAAAAGGCAGGGATTTTTGTCTATTTTGTTCAGTGCAGTTTCCTCAGCACCAAGAACATTGCCTGGCACATAATGAGTGCGCCTAGAGTTTGCAGAGAGAAAAGACAAAACAGGTGCTGATTCTGGTTCTGCCTCTCATTGACACCGGCGACTGGCACTGCCTCTCATTGGCAACTCTGGGGATAATTTTCCCTTGTGGAACCTCATTCTCTTCAACTACAAAGTGGGGATGACAGTACTACATCACAGGGCTGTTGCAAGGATCAAAAAGTAAGAGGTCGGCTGGGGGCGGTGGCTCACACCTGTAATCCCAGTACTTTGGGAGGCCGAGGCAGGTGGATCCCCTGAGGTCAGGAGTTTGAGACCAGCCTAGCCAACATGATGAAACTCCGTCTTTACTAGAAATACAAAAATTAGCCAGGCGTGGGGGCGCACGCCTGTAATTCCAGCTACTTGGGAGGCTGAGGCAGGAGAATTGGTTAGAACCCGGGAGGTGGAGGTTGCAGTGAACCGAGATCACGCCACTGCGCTCCAGCCTGGGGGACAGAGCGAGACTGTTTTTAAAAAAAAAAAAAAAAAGTAAAAGGTGTAACATTGCACCCTTAGCATGTTAGTTAGATTTCCACGTAGCTCCTTGAAGGAAGGGACTAGTCTAGTCTGACCCTCTGTGCTCTGGGCTTAGAGGGCAGATGCCCTCCCTGATGCATGGGAGGAGCCTAGCGCAGCATCTCAGGAGAAGTTACTTTGACTTTAACTGCTAGCAGCTCCGCTAGCTCTACAGAACCCACTCCCTCGTGCTTACTTGCCCCATCCCTTTACTTGCTCATTCAGTGCTATCTAATAATCCCCTCCATTCCATCTTTTGATTTATCTACTCATTAAATAGTTTCAACCAGAAATACCTAGGGAAGGGATACTTAACTTCATCAGGTACTGAGATTCTATTTTGTGAATGTCTTCTGTGGATCTTTGTTTCCAACAATTGATCCAGCCTCCCTTGGCCTTTTCTGAATTTTATTATCTATTTTATTTATTTATTTATTTATTTATTTATTTATTTAGACGGGGTCTTGCTCCGTCGCCCAGGCTGGAGTGCAGTGGCGCGATCTCGGCTCACTGCAACCTCCGCCTCCTGGGTTCAAGTGATTCTCCTGCCTCAGCCTCCTAAGTGGCTGGGATTACAGGCGCATGCCACTGTGCCTGGCTAATTTTTTTGTATTTTTAGTAGAGGCAGGGTTTCACCATGTTAGCCAGGATGGTCTTGATCTCCTGACCCCGTGATCCACGTGTCTTGGCCTTCCAAAGTGTTGGGATTACAGGTGTAAGTCACCACGCCTGGTCTATTTATTTTTTGAGACGGAGTCTCACTCTGTCACCCAGGCTGGAGTGCAGTGGTGTGATCTTGGTTCACTGCAATCTCCACCTCCTGGATTCAAGCGATTCTCCTGCCTCAGCCTCTCCAGTAGCTGGAATTACAGGTGCCTGCCACCACGCCCGGCTAACTTTTTTGTATTTTTTGTAGAGAGGGGGTTTCACCATGTTGGTCAGGATGGTCTCGAACTCCTGACCTCAGGTAATCCATCCGCCTCAGCCTCCCAAAGTGTTGGGATTATAGGCATGAGCCACCGCGCCCGGCCCTTTTCTGCATTTCAGATTCACCTGTGTGTCTGCATTTCCAAATGTGCTTTGCAAAATCCTGAATGCAAAGGTGGGTGTTTGTTGAAGAATGGGACACCGCATGTTGCCCCTGTGGTTTTTCTCAGGAAAGATTGCTTGGCAGTGGGTGGAATGCATGGCCTTTTTTGCAAGCTCCTTGATAACCATCACTCTAACTTTGCTTGTTTGGGGTGTGGAGGGCAAGATATTTTCATTGAGAATTCTGAGTCTTTATCCTTTTCTCTCCACTTCAAGCTGAAACTCTTTTTTCTTTTCTATTTTTTTTTTAGACATGGTCTCGCTCTGTCGCCCAGGCTGGAGTGCAAGCAATCTTGGCTCACTACATCCTCAACCCCCCGGCCTCCCCTGCACACTAGCTGGGAACAGAGCCAGGCACCACCACACCTGGATAATTTTTGTATTTTTTGTAAAGACGAGGTTTCTCCATGTTGCACAAGCTGGTCTTGAACTCTTGAGCTCAAGTGATCCACTCACCTTGGCCTCCCAAAGTGTTGGGATTACAGGCGTGAGCCACTGTGCGCAGTCAAGCTGAAACTCTTAAGCAAATTTTAAATCTTACTTTAAGTAACACTTTCCTCACCTGTAAAATGGGGACAGGAGGAGATGATGGAAGTGAAGTCACTTTGTAACTGGTGAAGCTCTGTACAGATATTAGTTAAGATGGTTAATTTCATTAACCTGTGAAGATTCTTAACTAAATCTTGAGCAATTTGCATTGGCTGCCCTACCTAGGCACTAATATCTTTAGATGGACTGAGGAGGAAACACTTTTATTTTGTTTTGGAGACAGGCTGGAGTACAGTGGTGTGATCTTGGCTCACTGCAACTTCTTCCTCCCGGGTTCAAGCGATTCTCCTGCCTTGGCCTCCGGAGCAGCTGGGATTACAGACTATGGCCAGCACACCCAGCTAATTATGGGGTTTCACCATGTTGGTTAGGCTGGTCTCAAACTCCTGACCTCAAGTGATCCACCCGCCTCAGCCTCCTGAACTGCTGGGATTATAGGTGTGATCCACTGCACCTGGCCTACACACTTCTTTTCACAAGAATAATACCAGCAACTATACTTCCCACATAAATGGAGAGCAGTCTGGCAGATTCCTCTAGACCTAGGGTTGGGTGATTATTAGGGAAAGAAAAGGTCCAACCAAACCGGTGGGCTGAAGAGAGGAGACATGACCTGCTCAGTCCGAAGCAGATGTGTGACTGAAGTCTAGTCTCCTGGCTTCTCTGCAACATACCTCATTATCGGCATTATTCACCCTAACAACTGCTATTTATTGAAATCCCACTATGTGCACGAATGGGGACTAATTTACTTCTAGATGTCACAACAACCTTGTATTACTGTGCCCACTTCTTGGATGATGGGTCTGAGGTTCACAGAGATCATTTGCCCAAGTTCCTACTGAAAGTGCTGAGGTATTTCCTGAGACTGGCTCAGGGCGTGTTACCAGACAACAATGCATACATTTTTAGCACGATACTTAGTATATTTTACTTACGTTAAAAATTTAGGAGCCAGGGGTGGTGGTTCACGCCTGTAATCCCAGCACTTTGGGAGAATGAGGTGGGCGGATCACTTGAGGTCAGGAGTTCGAGACCAGCCTGGGCAACATGGTGAAACCCCTTCTCTACTAAAAATACAAAAAATTAGCCGGGCATAGTGGCGGGCGCCTGTAATCCCAGCTATGCGGGAGGCTGAGGCAAGAGAACCGCTTGAATCCGGGAGGCTGAGGTTGCAGTGAGCCGAGATCGTGCCACTGCACTCCAACCTGGAAGACACAGCGAGACTCTGTCTCAAAAAAAAAAAAAAAAAAAAAAAAAAAGACATATGTGGTAATTCCCCTAGGGAGTTTGGCCTTAGTTGTGAAAAATAAAAAAGCTATGCTCAATTTCTGTTCTATCGGAAAAAAAAGTATTGGCCGTTTAGCTGAAATTCAAATGTAACTGAACATCCCGTATTTTTTATATGCTACATCTGCCAACCCTGGCTTGAGGCTACCTGGCAAAAATCAAAACAGGTTCCTCCTTGTTATGCCCTATGCCTCTGTTGCCTTTATTTTTATCTTTACGAGCAATCATTAACAGTAACTTCAGACTCCAGGTTCTGGCCGCTTTAGGAGGCGGAGAGCGGACTAGGGTGAGACTCCTGGTCCTCATCAACTTGACTGCCAAGGAGCCGTCACGTGCACCTTCCGCCCCGCACAGACATGGCCGCGTCTCGCCGCCGAGGATTGGCTCCCGCCGAAAGCTCGTCCTCCCTCGGCTAAGGGAGCCCCTTCCATTGGGCAGTTAAAAAAATGGCGGACCCCCGCCTCCCGCCGTCCTCGGGCATGGGGGCGGAGCCTAGAGGAGGCCTGGGGCAGGGCCACCAGTGATTGGTGGAGAGCCGTGGTCAGGCCATCACGTGGTCCGAGGCCGATTTGTTTGCGGAAGTGGGAGGAAGTAGAAGTGCTGAGTAAGCCGAGGTGAGTGACCTCGCAGGTGGGCGGGGCCTGGGGTACCTTCCCCAACTTCCTCCGCGCCACGGACTGCTACATCTCCGCCGGAGCCCCCTGTGGATCTTCCTCGTGTCTCCGATTCTGAGGCATGTCCTACATTGACCCTTATGTGACTCCCTGAGTGCCCCCACCTTCCATCTTTTCATCCCCCAGCGTCCCCAACTCCCATCCCGAGACCGCCCGTGTCTCATCTCGAACTTGTGGACTCCAGGGACCCCAGCTTCGACCCTGAGTTCCTTCCCTGTACTCCAGTCTCCTCCGTGTGTCTCCCTCGATATTCCTAACTTCCCGAGTCATTCCATCTCTCCTCTTTCCCTGACTCTCAGTGCCTCTTTAGGCCCCATTGGTCGTCCTCATTTTCCTTTCTGTGCTCCTCTAAGTGCTCCCCAGTTCACTTGATTCCCCGCTTCACCTCCTTTTCCACCTTTCGTGGTGCATCTACCCATTTCTCACTCCCTGCTTCTCCTGCCTTTCCTCCCTGCCTTTCCTCTCTCGCGTGCCTGCAGACCTGCCCCCGACATGCTCCCTCCTTCCCCTCAGCCTGGCCACCCCAGAGTCTCCCACCCCCAATCCTGTGTCCACCTCCTGCTCCCACAGATGACTTGGAAGCTGGTGACAGGGAGCATGTGACCCGGGTGATCATGGGACTGGACCAGGAGCAAGCCCGTGGGTGTGGGACAGGGAGGGCACAGGGCAAGGGGACCTGTGGCCATATTTTTAATGGGCTACCCACATGACCCCAACATATACCTCCCCCTAGCTTCTGGGTCTTTCCCTCACCTGCCTCTTACCCGCCCAACAGGATGTCAGGCAGGTTTGGTTTGGCAACGTTGAGGCTCCACCCTTGGGCCGAATGCATTGTTTTTGAATGCATTGTTTTTGTTACAGTCTCTGCCTGGAGTTTAGCCTGTCCAAGTCTCAATTTCCTCATCTGTGACGGGGGATTGTACTTCCTGCCCTCATAAGGCTGCCATTAGTTTCAAAATTTGAATGAGAAAATGTAGAAGGTAAAGCTTTATAACCAGTATGGCCCTGTACAAATACATGACTTTACTGTTGGGTTGTAGGCAGGGTTGAAAGGAATGGAAAGGGAAAAGGGTAGAATGAGAAGATGAGGAGAGAAGGATGAGCAGAAGGTCCCTTGTCTTTCATTGTATCATTTGGCAATGTTTGTTGATCACCCCTTGTGAGTCAGGCTCTTCTGTGTATGTTCTCTTCACCGTTCATTCAGTCATCGTTTATCTAACAAATATTTATGAACTGTCTGATGTTCTAGGCTACCCTTGGTGTAGCCAATGATATTCTCACTTCACATGAGAAAAAGAGGGCGAATGAGTTGCTTGAGATCACACCGATGAGGTTGAAGCTGGAATCTGACACCAGAGCCTGTGTGGTTGCCCTGATGTGTAAGGTTTTTGCCACTGTTGTCTCAGTGCTTAGGACACTTTTTCTCCCTTCCATGGGTTACTTTCTTGTTACATGACAGACTCCCCCAAAGGGAGTTCCCCTCTTACTCAGCAGCTTGACATCACTAAGAGATACAGAAAGGAGAAATTTAAATACTCTGTGTGTGTGTATGTGTGTGTGTCTGCACACATCTGTTGGGTGTGTGTTGGGGGAAGTAGGTAGGCAACAGGTAAGGGGCCGTAGTGAAGAGTGTGTTACAAGCTTCACTTTGTAGAGGGTGGCTCCCTGGGAGAATATGTTCTGTGTCTTTCACAGTGGATTTTGATAGGGTCATGTCTTAAATGTCTCTTCTCATTTTCGGATGGTGATCTCATCCAGTCTTATTTCTTTAAGTGCCATCTCTATTCTGTCAACCCGCAAATTTATATCCCCAGTCCAGTCCAGACCTTTCCGTGGAATGACAGACTCAAATATCTAGTTGCTTACTCAGCACCTCAAACTTAGGCTTTTCAAACTTGAAGTATTTATTTATTTTTATTATTTTTTAATTTTTTGAGACAAAATCTCACTCTGTCACCCAGGCTGGAATGCAATGGCGCGATCTCGGCTCACTGCAACTCCCACCTGCTGATTCTCCTGCCTCAGCCTCCTGAGTAGATGGGATTACAAGCATGCGCCATCATCATGCCCAACTAATTTTTGTATTTTTGTAGAGACAGGGTTTCACCATGTTGGCAGGCTGGTCTCGAACTCCTGACCTTAAGTGATCCACCTGCCTTGGGCTCCCAAAGTCCTGGGATTACAGGAGTGAGCCACCGTGCCAGGCCTTAAACTTGGAGTTTAGAATTGAGCTCCTGTTAGTTCTGCTCTCCATCCCTGACCCTACCCTTCACCAAAACCTGTCCCTCCCACTGTCTTTCTCATCTTAGGAAATGGGAGTATTATTCATTCAGTTGCTCAGGTCAAAGCTGTGAGATTATCCTTGATGCCTCTCTGTTTCTTACCCCACACCCAGCCAGAGCAATCTTGTTAAAAAATGTTGTCTCGGCCGGGCGCGGTGGCTCAAGCCTGTAATCCCAGCACTTTGGGAGGCCGAGACGGGCGGATCACGAGGTCAGGAGATCGAGACCATCCTGGCTAACACGGTGAAACCCCGTCTCTACTAAGAAATACAAAAAAAAAACTAGCCGGGCGAGGTGGCGGGCGCCTGTAGTCCCAGCTACTCGGGAGGCTGAGGCCAGAGAATGGTGTGAACCCGGGAGGCGGAGCTTGCAGTGAGCTGAGATCCGGCCACTGCACTCCAGCCTGGGCTACAGAGCGAGACTCCGTCTCAAAAAAAAAAAAAAAAAAAAAAATGTTGTCTCTTTCAGTGGCCGCTCCTCTCATGGCACATGCCTGGCCCCCTGTTGCTTCTCTGATCTCACTGGCTTCCTTGCTTTTCCTGGAACTTGCTAAACATGTTCCAGCCCTAGGCCTTTTGCATGTGCTCTCTTTGCCTAGATATTCATATGACTTTCATCTCTGTCCATGAGGTATTGATTTAAGATCAATTTCTTGGTGAAGACTTCCCTCCTCACCCTATCTAAAATTTCACTCTCCACCTCAGCACTTCCTATCGCCATTCTCTGTTTTTTCTCTTCAATAGTTAATTGGCATCTAAAACCTTTGTATATATTTTACCTGTTAATCTTCTTTATTATTAGTAGCTCTGTCTAAAATATAAGTTCCAGGATGTCAGGGATTTTGTGGGGGGTTTTTGGTTGATTGTTTGTTTTGGTTTTGAGACAGAGTCTCACTCTGTCACCCAGGCTGGAGTGCAGTGGTGTGATCTCGGCTCACTGCAGCCTCTGCCTCCTGGGTTCAAGTGATTCTCCCACCTCAATCTCCCAGGAAGCTGGAATTACAGGCGCACGCCACCACACCCAGCTAATTTTTGTGTTTTTTGGTAGAGATGGGGTTTCACTATGTTGGCCAGGCTGGTCTTGAACTCCTGACCTCAAGTGATCCACCCTCCTCAGCCTCCCAAACTTCTGGGATTACAGATGTGAGCCACTACACCCGGCCGTGTTCTGTTTTAAGACAGAGTCTCGCTGTCGCCCAGGCTGGATTGCAGTGACACAATCACAGCTCACTGTAGCCTCGACCTCCTGGACTTAAGCAGTCCTCCCACCTCGGCCACCTTAGTAGCTGGGACTTACAGGCATGAGAGACACCATGCCTGGGTAATTTTTAAATTTTTGTAGAGATGAGGTCTCGCTCTATTACCCAGACTGGTCTCAAAGTCTTGAGCTTAAGTGATCCTCCTTCCTCAGCCTCCTAAAGTGCTGGGATTATAGGAGTGAACTACTGTGCCAGACCAGTCTGTTTTGTTTACGGTTGTATCCTCAGCGGTTAGAACAATGCCTGCCACAATCCATCTCAGTAAATATTTGTGGAGTGAGTCATAACATGGGCCACACTGTACCGTGCCACCAGCCCAAAGATCTCTTAAAGTCACCCCTGTCTCATGTGCTTGGGAGCTCCAGTGACAGTTTTGGGGCAGTTTGCTCCCAGCTGTGGTGCAGCCAAGCTGAGTGAATGAAAGAGATGCTTTTTCCTTTTGTGAGAGGACACTTTGCTCTGGCTCACGTGAGCAGCAGTGCATTTGAGACAAGCCTTTTGGAATCCAAGAGCCTGTAGAGCAAGCCTCGCTCAGCCACTTTCTTTTAGCTTTCTCCTGAAGGCAGTTTGAAGATTAAGAGCCTGATGCTCCGGATTCCGGCTAATTGGGTTCAGATCCTGGCAGATTGTGTAACCTGTGTCCCAGTTTCCTGTGTAATGTGGAGAGACCTGGACCTTTTCTTACAGGTGTTTGGAGGGTTAAATGTAGCAATTCGGCCGGGTGCAGTGGCTCACACCTGTAATCCCAGCACTTTGGGAGGTGGAGGTGGGTGGATCACCTGAGGTCAAGAGTTCAAGACCAGCCTGGTTAACATGGTGAAACTCTGTTTCTACTAAAAATACAAAAAATTAGCCAGGCATGGTGGCGCGCGCCTGTAATCCCAGCTACTCTGGAGGCTGAGGCAGGAGAATTGCTTGAACCCGGGAGGCAGAGGTTGCACTGAGCCAGGATCGTGCCATTGCACTCCAACTTGGGTAACAAGAGCGAAACTCCGTCTCAGAAAAAAAAAAAAGTGGCAATTCACCTGAACCAGTGCTGAGGCATCTAGTGCCCTGTGGGTGCTGGGCAGCATCTGGTGCCCTGTGGGTGCTGGGCAACCAGTGCTGATGGGGTGTGAGGGGATGGGATCAAGCCCTTTTCCACTCGCTACTAACTGAGGGAAGAGGTTGGAGTGAGCTGGGGTCAGAGGGAACATTTGCGGGGATATTTGCTGGGAGGCTGCCTTGGATGTCCAGAGGCTCAGATGGGAGCTGACATGACCCGTGTGTTCCTTCAGTGTTTTCCCACCCACGGATTGAGCACCTGGTGTGTGGCCAGCCCTTTGCCTAGTGCTGTTCAAGAGTCAGAGGACACAGGCAGGCACCCGGCCCCCGCCACCTGCCACCCCATGTCCTCTCTCGGGGCCTCGATTTCCCCACATGCCAAACAGGGAGAATGATCGCACCTTCCTTGTTTCTTTTTTTCTCTTTTTTTGAGATGGAGTCTCACTCTGTCATCCAAGCTTTAGTGCAGTGGTGTGATCTCGGCTCACTGCAGCCTCTGCCTCTCAGGTTCAAGGATTCTCCTGTTTCAGCCTCCCAAATAGCTGTGATTATAGGCACCCATCACCACGCCAGGCTAATTTTTTTTTTTTTTTTTTTTTGTATTTTTAGTAGAGACGGGGTTTCTTTCTCACCACATTGGCCAGGCTGGTCTTGAACTCCTGACCTCAGGTGATCTGCCCGTCTCGCCCTCCCAAATTGTTGGGATTACAGGTGTGCACCCGGCTGCACCTTCCCTGTTTCTTTGTGAGCTTGGAGGTAGATAACAAGCGTGAAACCCTTTGCCAACCATGAAGCATGGTGGCCTTGTGAGAGGCCGGAGGCTAGTGTGTGATGGCATGCCCACATGCTGGGTGGCACAGATGGTGGGAGCTGCAGGAAGGAAGTCAGGGCAGCTTGGCACTCTGAGCAGACCCTGAGTTTTCGGCCTGCTCTGTCTTGACTGGGTGGGAGGAGGGTGCTCAGGAGGGTGTCACTGCTGCCAGGTTCTGCTGCCAGGACCATCCAGCAGTTGTTCCAATCATGGGACATCCTGTCGTCAGCAGCTGGGGCTCGTGAGGCCTGATTTCCACCTTGGGCAGTTGTGTGTGTGCTCCCGGAATCCCCCACGTGGCCAAGCCGTGAGGTCTGCTTCCTGGCCTGCTGCCTGTGGGTTCCTGTCACGCACCTCTCGGGCAGCTGTCCGGCTCCTTTGCTCTCAGCTTAGTCAAGAAGGAAGCAGAAGGCTTGGAGCCTTTCCTGCTTGCACTAGGAGTGAGCTCAGCCTAAGCACCCTGACTATATATAAAGCTGAACTTTCCAGGCTGAAGCCTGGGGAGGGATTAGTCCGATCACTTAGGGCCACTCCTGAAGCAGTGCAGGTGCTGGATACAGGTTCTCCCAGTGGAGCCTGTAGCCACTGGTGGGATTTGAGCACAATATTTCCATATCCATTGTGGAGAGGAGCCTGGCAGCTCAGAGTGGGTGGGAACAGTGTGTGATCCCTGTTATCACCTTCAAGGGAATAAAGTGTGTCCAGGGACTTCAGAGGTGCTGGCCCCGTGGGCTTGTAATTGGGTCCTTCATTCATTCTCACTCATTCATTCACCAAACATTTATTAAACACCCACTGTGGGGAACATCATGCTAGGTGCTTAGGGAAACAAATCAAAGCGGGTGGGGTGGGCAGCCCAAGCCAACAGATGCACCCCCATTCTCACATGGTGTATGTTCCTGTGGGCTGGGCCCTGGGTGGTGTGGGGTGCTGGGGAGAAGGGGCAGGCACACCAGGCTGCAGGGCGGAGGGGCAGGTATGAATTTTCAGAGGAGATGGCACCTGAGCTGAATTTTGATGGACAAGAACAGATTTATTCATTTGTCCTTTATGGAGCACACACTCGGGTTAAGAAAGCGGGGAGGACGGACTAAGCCGATGGCGCGTATGTGCGGTATCCCCCGGTGCACTGAGACGTGAGTTTGACGTGTTCTGGGAGGATCGATGGTGCGGCGTGGCTGGAGTAGAGGTGAGGGATGAGCTGGAGGGGTGAGTTGGGCCAGCTCTCCTGGATACTGGAGTCTGGGCTTTCCCTGGGAGGTCATGGGGCGCCACTGGCCAGGGTCAGCAGGGAGACCTGCAGCGGGATTTGCATCGTACAGTGGGCATGGAGGGGTGTCAGGCTGGGTCAGGTACCATGCAGGCTGGAAGGGAGCTCTGGTGCTCTGAGCATTCAGAGCGGGCAGCTGGGCCGTGAAGGATGAGCAGGGGCTCCAGCAGGAACGGGAGAGAGCCTTCCAGGGAGGACGCAAGCGCAGGCCCCTTTCCCTCCAGAAAAGCGGTTTTCACACAGACCTTCCAAAGGGGAGGAGAGGGGACTGCCCAGGCCTGGCGGCTGCAGAAGACAGCAACCACCAGAGGGCAGGGACCGCTCCTCTCGTGCCTGAGACCTGCCCAGGGGCCTTCAGGGAATTCGTGGCTGAGGAGGAACCAGATTTTTGGGACTGACTTCTCCCTCACCACCCGCTGTGAGCAAGCCTCTTGGTCCCTGTCCTCTACTGCACTTCTTCTGGGGCTTGGCTCCTCATCGTAAGAGGAGCTTCCCTGGGCATGACTAGGGGCATGACTGACATAGCACCCGCTGGACAAGTGACTCCGGGTGACCTGTATTCACACTGATCACAGCACTAACCGCGGCCCCTCCTCTCGGCACGTTCCCCTCTCCAGCCATCCAGTCCCCATGAAAATACTCACTGTTCGTGGGTGGGCCAAGCAAGCCCCCGATCTCTGCCTTCCCCCGTGTTCTGATCTGCTTCATCCGCTGTGAAGGCCTCTCGCCAAATCCCCCTGCTGGCAAACTCCTATTCTTCCTGGAAAATTCAGCTCAAAAGTCATCTCCTATAGCAGTCCTTCCCCCAGGGGACTGTGCACTCAGCGAAACAGGGACTGGGCTTGGGTCTCTACAGTGACTATTTGTTTTATGAACCCAGGTAGTCACTTCCAGGGAACTCATCAGAGATTCTCCCATTGACTCTAATCTCCCTCTGTTCCCACTCAAGGTTTTTTGTTTCTTTGTTTGTTTTTCTTTTTTGGTGGACATCAGCTTTAATTTGTCCTTTGTTTTGTTTTGTTTTTGAGACAAGGTCTTGCTCTGTTGCCCAGGCTGGAGTGCAGTGGTACAATCTTGGCTCACTGTAGTCTCGACCTCCTGGGCTCAAGTGATCCTCTCGCCTTAGCCTCCCGAGTAGCTGGGGCCACAGGTGCCCACCACCATGCCCAGCTAATTTTATTTTATATTTTGTAGAGACAGGGTCTCGCCATGTGGCCCAGGCCAATCTCAAACTCCTGGACTCAAGTGATCCGCCTGCCTCAGCCTCCCAAAGTGCTGGGATTACAGACGTGAGCCACTGTGCCCTACCTTGATTTGCCCTTTGAACATGTACAATTGGGGGCCTCTCTGGGCCTCAGTTTCTTGATCTCTGAGATGGGATAATAATACTTGTTCCTCCCGCCCTTCAGCTCCTCCAGGGGAGCCTCACACCAGCACACTCTCTGTCAGTCTTCCCTGAATGAACCCAGCAGGCGAGCTTGGTTTTGACAGGGGATGGGTGAGCAGAGATAAGGAAAAAGGCCAGAAATATCTGACTTCCCTTGAGGGGGGGACCAAAATTGGTACCTGGAAATTGCCTGGCTTGGACAGGCAGAATTGTCACTGTCAACCCCCACCACCAAAGGTCTTGGGTCTTTGTCTTTCTGCTTGTGGTGTTTGAGAGAGCTGCTTGACGCAGCCGAGGTGGGGTCTGTGTCAGGTGACCCGGGCATCCTGGGGGTGCAGGGAGAAGCCCAGGTGAGGAGCAGGAGGGGCCGGTCATCAGTAGGGAAAAGTGATTGTCTACCCCACGGGAAGGTCAAGGGTAGGAGGCTGTGAGAAGCCAGGGGGAGAGACGAAGTGAGGCATGATTGCCCCCCAGCATCCCCCTCTTGCAGCTGTGCTGGGAAGAGCTTGGGCTCCGGGGTCCGGGTGGCGGGGACAGAAGGAAGCACGTGTGAGCACTTTCTCCCTGCTGGCCGCCTTCCTGGTTGGCAATGCCGTGAGTGTTCCAGGATGTGGCCCCGTGGCTGTCATTTCCTTTCTTCCACCTAGTGATAACAATGGCCACTGTTTGTGTGCCCACGGTCGGCCTGTGTCCCAGACACCTTCCCTCCATTGCGTCATCTCGTCCTCCCGCCAACCCTGAAGGCTGGATGCCAGCCAGGCCTGTCCTTTCTTTTTTTTATTTTTTTTTTATTTTTTTTTTTTGAGACGGAGTCTCACGCTGTTGCCCAGGCTGGAGTGCAGTGGTGCGATCTCGGCTCACTGCAAGCTCCGCCTCCCGGGTTCCCGCCATTCTCCTGCCTCAGCCTCCTGAGTAGCTGGGACTACAGGCGCCCGCCACCGCGCCCGGCTAATTTTTTTTTGTATTTTTAGTAGAGACGGGGTTTCACTGTGGTCTCGATCTCCTGACCTTGTGATCCGCCCGCCTCGGCCTCCCAAAGTGCTGGGATTACAGGCTTGAGCCACCGCGCCCGGCCCAGGCCTGTCCTTTCTGTGGCCACACACTGCTGTGGGTGTGTGGGAGGCATCCCCCAGCCCCAGGCCCTGGTGGTGGGGACGCAGGCTGGGGCATTGAGGAAGGAGGCTCTGTGGGGGTGTGGAATCTTTCTTTGATTTCACTGCACCCCTGTTGGCTTTCTCCCTTAACCTGAGGCTCATGGGTGCTGGATGCTCTTGACTCTGCCTTTCCTGGGAGCACCCCTCCAGGTCTCTGCAGGCCCATCCTCGGCGGCGCCTCTCTGCCGCTCTTCCAGGCCAGGCCTGACCCCCATGGGTCCCCATCTTCCCGGCTGCAGCCCCCAGAGGCTCAGCCTACACTGTTACTTCCTTTGAAAACTATAATCGCTTTACATAGCATCTGGAAAATAAGGAAAAGAAAAAAAAAAAAAAGCCCATAAACCCAGCACCCTCATCTACTCAATGGCATGTTTTCTGTCAGTCTATCTTGGTTTGTTTTCTATCAGTCTTTGTTTTTTCTATGCATAATATTTACTCGGTTAAATTTTTGTTTTGACAAACTTTCTGTGAGCCAAGCTTGTGGACGGAGATGAAAAGACGAGCAGCTGCCTTTGAGAAACTTAGACTCTGGGCCAGCCCAGCTGGGCGCCAGCTTTCACTGCTCCACCCACTAGCTGGGTGACCCTGGGCCCGTGAGTTTACCCCTCCGTTCTTTGGTGTTCTCGTATGTAAAATGAGGATAATAATAGTAACCAGTTCATAGAGTGGTTGTGCAGACAAAATGATTAATGTACAGAAAGCTTTCAGGATGGTGCCAGAAAGATGCACCGGAGTGTTTGGTAGGAGGATGACGAAGCTTACAGTCTGGCAGGAGGGGCAGTTGTAACGTGCTGGGGTGTAATAGTACAGATGTGTTTAAAGTGAGGGAGAGCCCAGAGCAAGGAGAGAGAACCTGGCGTCTGGCGATGGTGTATCAAGAACATTTTAGGCCAAGCACGGTGACTCACACCCGTAATCCCAACACTTTGAGAGGCCGAGGCAGGCAGACTGCTTGAACCCAGGCATTCAAGACCAGCGTGAGCAACATGGTGAGACCCTGTCTTTATAAATTTTTTTTTTTTTCTGAGACAGAGTCTTCACTCTGTCACCCAGGTTGGAGTGCAGTGTGCTGTCTCAGCTCACTGCAACCTCCACCTCCTGGGCTCAAGCGATTCTCCTGCCTCAGCCTTCCAAGTAGCTGGGATTATAGGTGTCCACCACCATGCCCAGCTAATTTTTTTGCATTTTTAGTAGAGACGGAGTTTCACCATGTTGGTCAGGCTGGTCTCAAATTCCTGACCTCAAGTGATCCGCCCGCCTCAGCCTCCCACAGTGCTGGGATTACAGGCATGAGCCACCATGCCTAGCCTCTATAAAATTTTTTTTGAAGAAATTACCTAGGCATGGTGGTTGGTACACACCTGTAGTCCTAGCTACTCAGGAGGCTGAGGTGGAAGGAGGTAGAGGCTGCAGTGAGCCATGATTGAACCACTGTACTCCAGCCTGGGCAACAGAGCCAGACACTGTTTCAGAACAACAACAAAAACATTTTTTTTTTTTTTTTGAGATGAAGTCTTGCTCTGTCGCCCAGGCTGGAGTGCAGTGGCCGGATCTCAGCTCACTGCAAGCTCCGCCTCCCAGGTTTACGCCATTCTCCTGCCTCAGCCTCCCAAGTAGCTGGGACTACAGGCGCCCACCACCACGCCCGGCTAGTTTTTTGTATTTTTTTAGTAGAGACGGGGTTTCACCGTGTTAGCCAGGATGGTCTTGATCTCCTGACCTCGTGATCCACCCGTCTCGGCCTCCCAAAGTGCTGGAATTACAGGCTTGAGCCACCGCGCCCAGCCAACAAAAACATTTTTAAGAAGGAGGTGAGAACCATGAGAACCGAGCTTGGATTTGAAGAAGGATCAGGGCTTTCTCAGACAGAAAAGGAGAGGAAGAACATTCCAGATAGACATCATTGAGAGATGTCACTGAGCCTTGTGACAGGACACTGCGAACTTTTCTTGAGTTGTTATAATCTTTTATTATTTTATTTTATTTTATTTTATTTTGAGACGGACTTTCGCTCTTGTTGCCCAGGCTGGAGTGCAATGGTACGATCTCGGCTCACCGCACCCTCCGCCTCCCAGGTTCAAGTGATTCTCCTGCCTCAGCCTCCTGAGTAGCTGGGATTACAGGCATGCACCACCATGCCTGGCTAATTTTTTGTATTTTTAGTAGAGACAAGGTTTCTCCATGTTGGTCAGGCTGGTCTCAAACTCCTGACCTCAGATGATCCTCCTGAGTCGGCCTCCCAAAGTGCTGGGATTACAGGCGTGAGCCACCGTGCCTGGCAGTATAATTATTCTTACTGATCTTTTTTCCTTTTCGTGTGCCTCTTAGTGGACCCCTTGCTTTTGTCTTCCTTCTGTCCCCAGGGTTGATCCTGTGCTCAGCACATAGGCCAGGGAAGAATGTGGCTGTGACCCAGTGTTCACTCAGATGTCCTTTCTCCCCCAGGGCACCCATACTGTGTCCTTAGTGTCTTTTGTCTGGTAACATCTTGGCAGAGAGGCAGAGGGCGGCGTCCGTCTGATTGGCACCTGGCTTTGGTGACAGTACCTTAGGAAGGCAGTGTATTTTCTGGGAATCTAGGAAATAACAAGGTATCTAATTTCATCAACACTGGGGTCAATTTCCGTGGCAGAAACTATGACTCTGAATATACAACATAAAGTTACCACCCAGACACTGCTGCTCCTGAGTCTTCAATGGCATCTTCTGCAGGGCTCCCCGACCTGCTGCCGCAGAAGGCGCAGCGCGTTCATTTCCAAGGAGCTTGCTTTTGTGTGCTGCCTCTCGGAGTTCTTTGAGAAATCTGTGGTAGCAGGAAACAAAGGATTTAGACCGATGCTGATGATCCCCTTGCTCCGATAGAGTGTGACATGATGCTGGTCACCTTTTGGTGTCTGGGAGGGGGGACACTGATTTTGCTTGCGGAAGTGAAATGATCCATGCTGGCCTCTTTTTTTTTTTTTTGAGTCTCACCCTATCTCCCAGGCTGGAGTGCAGTGGCGCAATCTCAGCTCACTGCAACCTCTGCCTCCCAGGTTCAAGCAATTCTCCTGCCTCAGCCTTCCGAGCAGCTGGGACTACAGGCTCCTGCCATCACGTCTGGCTAATTTTTGTATTTTTAGTAGAAGCGGGGTTCACCAGCCAGGCTGGTCTCAAACTCCTGACCTCAAATGATCCGCCTGCCTCAGCCTCCCAAAGTGCCGGGATTACAGGCGTGAGCCACTGTGCCTGGTCCATGTTGGCCTCTTTGAGGGCTGAAAGGTTCTCTCTATAAGTTATATAGTGAGAACCCTCCATTTGTCGAGGGCATTACTGCCTATAATGTATGTTCACATGTGCTGTCTCCTTTGGTCAGTACCACACACTACAGGTGAGGAAACTGAGTCTCTGCTGGGACACTGGGTCAGGAAGCAGGCAGTTAAGGTCACCTGTGCACAGTGGCAGCACAAGGGGACAGCCTTCTAGGTCCCCAGCCTGGCCTGAGGGTTCTATCACTTTTACCTCCCATTCAGTGTTGTTTCTTTTTCGTTCCCCTCCTTTTCAGGTCCCTCTAGGCCCAGGATCTGGGGACAAGGCTGGTGGGGAGCGATCTGGGTGTCTGTGCAGAAAACCGTGACACTGGGTGAGGTTGGCATGGGAGACCGCACCTGGCTGACCAGAGACCTCGTTTTCTTCCAGACTGAGGGGGAAGGCGGTGGGGCCTCCCCACCTGCTCCGCAGAAGATGCAGTTCTTCGGCCGCCTGGTCAATACCCTCAGTGGCGTCACCAACTTGTTCTCTAACCCATTCCGGGTGAAGGAGGTGGCTGTGGCCGACTACACCTCGAGTGACCGAGTTCGGGAGGAAGGGCAGCTGATTCTGTTCCAGAACACTCCTAACCGCACCTGGGACTGCGTCCTGGTCAACCCCAGGAGCCCACAGAGTGGATTCCGGTGGGTGATGCTCAGCGGGAACGTACTTCTCTCCTTTGACTCCCCCACATCTCAGATTGGAGGTCTTGTTGGCCAAGAAGCAGCTTCTTTGGGTCTCTATCTGAGGGGTCTGGAGAGGGGTGGGAGAGAGGGGAGACTGTACTCTTAGACCAGAGGGAAGGGCTTCTAAGACTCCACACTTCTGGCCCGTCAGTGTCCAGCAGCATGAGGCTGGGTTGGAAGCCTGGAGGCTCGACCTATATGGACAAAGGGAAGAAGGAAGGACAGGGAGACTGATAGGGGCCATGTCAGATAAGGCCCATGGGGAGAACCTTTAGCCCTGGCTCTTTATTTTTGTTTTTTGTTTTTTGAGATAGTCTTGCTCTGTTGCCCAGGCTGGAGTGTAGTGGTAGGATCTCGGCTCACTGCAACTTCTGCCTCCCAGGTTCAAGCGATTCTCTTGCCTCAGCCTCCTGAGTAGCTGGGATTATAGGCACTCACCACCACGTCCAGCTGATTTTTGTATTTTTAGTGGAGATGGGGTTTCATCACGTTGGCCAGGCTGGTCTCGAACTCCTGACCTCAGGTGATCTGCCCACCGTGGCCTCCCAAAGTGCTGGGATTACAGGTGTGAGCCATCACACCCTGCCTAGCCCTGGCTCTTTAAGGGCATGGCCATTCTCATAGGGGCTGCCCAAGGTTTGCTCAAGAGGGCCGAACAGAGCTGTCGCCTCTTGGGGCATGCTGGGACTCCCCCGGGCCCGAAGGGAAGGCTCGAAAGCCAGGACAGGGCCGAGGGAACCGGGCTGATGGCAGAGCTGGTTGGGAAAAGGGGAGAAGCAGCCAAGATTCCAAATGCAGGCCCCAGTAGCGCTTGGCAGACTGGCATCTAGTTGGGCTCAGATAGATATCCCTGTTTCCGCTCACCCATCCATCTGGCTGTCCTGTCAGCCATCCATTCAGCATGCACCAAACACCTCCAGTGTCTCCAGAGTCCTGGGCTCCAGGCCAGTCCTGGCTGGCCCTGTGAGATGACAAACATGCCCTGTATCTTTAAGGAATGTACAGTCTGGTGGGGGAGGCCCAGTGCAAACAGGCATCATAGCACCCCTTGAGGGGTGCTCTGACAGAGGGAGAGCCTAGGAAACGGTGTGGATCACAAGGAGGGGATTGAGAGCTCCTCTGCATCTGGAAGAGTGAGGAGGAGCCTCTGTGGCAGAACAGAATGGATAAGGTCGTTCCAGCCATACAGAGGTGTGGAGGTGTGAGCCTGCAGGCAGTTGGCTCTGGCCGGATCCTGGGTGCATGCAGGGCTTTGTTGAGAGTGAGACTGAAGGAAGCAGCTGGGGACTCATTCTGACTGAAGTGGCATGGCAGGAGGGGTCTCTGAAAGTCTCAGGCTGGGGGCGAGGGGCTGCCACCAACAGAAGAGCAAGGCAGGTATCAGGGCCCCATCCAATCAGGTGAGAATTCAGAGCCTGACTCCACAAGGAACCTGAGACAGAGGCACCCACAGCAGTTGCTTGGGCTAAATGCAGCTCAGTGGCCAGTCCAGGCACCAGTTTTAACACAGCGGGGCCATTCCAGATTCTGAGTGCAAATGGGGCTGAGTGGACCACCCTCCAGCCAGACTCAATCAGGACTGACCCTGGACGGGGCAGACTTGCACTTGCAACTCCAGAGCCCCACTGCAGGCACAGCTGACCAGGGCGCGGGTCCATTCCTTGGAGAGCTGCACAGCCCCACTTTTGAGATACATGGGCCTGGGGATACCACCAATCTCCACGCACCAAGAATCACCAAGTTCTGTCAGTTGTAAAACTGACAGGATTCCAGATTTGTCTCAGCCAGCTTAAGCCCCAGTGTGGGCAGACCTCCATCCCAGTGGGATTCAGTCCTTTGCCAGCAGCTTCTTAGCTACACCTACGCTATTTGGTAGTACTTTATAGTTTACAGGATTTTTTTTTTTTTTTTTTTTTGAGACGGAGTCTGGCTCTGTCGCCCAGGCTGGAGTGCAGTGGCGCAATCTCGGCTCACTGCAAGCTCTGCCTCCTGGGTTCATGCCATTCTCCTGCCTCAGCCTCCCGAGTAGCTGGGACTACAGGTGCCCGACACCACGCCTGGCTAATATTTTGTATTTTTAGTAGAGATGGGGTTTCACCGTGTTAGCCAGGATGGTCTGGATCTCCTGACCTTGTGATCCGCCCGCCTCGGACTCCCAAAGTGCTGGGATTACAATTTTACAGGATGTTTTTAAGTATGTTGGGTTAGCACATTCTCTGCTAACCCATGGAGGTGGGCAAGGAAGGCAGTATCCCATTTTATATGTGAGAAAACAGGCTTGGGATGACAAGTGATTTGTCCTAGATTATACAGGAAGCAGTGAAGAAATAGAATCGATGTCTTCTGTTTCCCAATCCGTTTCTCTGTCTGTGCTGCTGTGTTGTTTCCATGTATGTATGTATATATGAATTTATTTATTTATTTATTTATTTTTTAAATTTTTTTATTTTTTTATTTTTTTTTGAGACGGAGTCTCGCTCTGTCGCCCAGGCTGGAGTGCAGTGGCCGGATCTCAGCTCACTGCAAGCTCCGCCTCCCGGGTTTACGCCATTCTCCTGCCTCAGCCTCCCGAGTAGCTGGGACTACAAGCGCCCGCCACCTCGCCCGGCTAGTTTTTTGTATTTTTAGTAGAGACGGGGTTTCACCGCGTTAGCCAGGATGGTCTCGATCTCCTGACCTCGTGATCCACCCGTCTCGGCCTCCCAAAGTGCTGGGATTACAGGCTTGAGCCACCGCGCCAGGCCGCGTATATATGAATTTATTTGAGACGGAGTCTTGCTCTGTTGCCCAGGCTGGAGTGCAGTGGCATGGTCGTGGCTCACTGCAACCGCTGCCTCCTGGGTTCAAGCGATTTTCCTGCCTCAGTCTCCCCAGTAGCTGGGATTAGCCCGCCAGCACCCCT
Source organism: Macaca mulatta (assembly GCF_049350105.2). Taxonomy (NCBI): domain Eukaryota; kingdom Metazoa; phylum Chordata; class Mammalia; order Primates; family Cercopithecidae; genus Macaca; species Macaca mulatta. The sequence continues at coordinate 13,329,332 of NC_133415.1, forward strand.
GGCTAATTTTTACATTTTTAGTAGAGATGGGGTTTCACCATGTTGGCCAGGTTGGTCTTGAATTCCTGACCTCAGGTGATCCACCCACCTCGACCTCCCAAAGTGCTGGGATTACGGGCCTGAGCCACTGTGCCCAGCCATTTCCATGTATTTAGACAGACTGAGGAGTATTGGGTGGAATTTCAAGCTAAGCACATTCTCTTCTCTCAGAATTCCTGACATCCCTAACTTGACTCTGGAGGGTTTTTTTTTTTTTTTTTTGAGACAGAGTCTCACTTGGTTGCCCAGGCTGGGGTACAGTGGCACGATCTTGGCTCACTGCAACCTCCGCCTCCTGGGTTCAAACAATTCTCCTGCCTCAGCCTCCCGAGTAGCTGGGACTACAGGTGCATGCCACCGCACCTGGCTACTTTTTGTATTTTCAGTAGAGATAGGGTTTCACCATGTTAGCCAGGATGGTCTTGAACTCCTAACCTTGTGATCTGCCCGCCTCGGCCTCCCAAAGTGCTGGGATATAGGCATGAGTCACCGCGCCCGGCCTTGTTTGTCTTATTTCTAAATTTTATTGATTTGTTGATTTTCACAGTCATAGCTCTGGAGTCTTTTTTATCTTCTCCTCTCTAACCTGCTCCCACCCGAGCCTTTCCATTTCAGCAGATAGCATCATCCCAGCTGGCTGTGCCAGATCCAGCCATCACATCCACCTTTCCAGCCAGAGGGAGGGTGGAAGGGCAAGGTGCAGAAGGTCAGTCTCCCCCTCCTCAAGGACACTTCATAGAAGTTGCACGCTTGCCTTCCACCTACATCCCATTGGCCAGAACCCGGTCACATGGCCACAGCTAACTGCAAGGGAGACTGGGAAGTGTTGCCTGTGTTGCAGACAGCCACATGCCAGTGGAAAACCAGAGGTTCTTTCCCCCTCGGTCTTGCTGCTGGCTCACTTCTCTAGGCCGCAATCGTTGTGCACATGTCTTCTGCTGCTCTGGCTGTGGCCTGTACTCCTCTAATCCTCTTCCAAGCTGCTGTCACAGCGCTCTTTCCAGAGGGCAAATCTGATTGGTCAGTCCCCTGCTTAACTCCTCAAGGGCTTCCTGTTTTCTTTTATTTTGATTTATTTATTTTTTTTGAGACGGAGTCTCACTCTGTCACCTAGGCTGGAGTGTAGTGGCATGATCTCAGCTCACTGCAAACTCTGCCTCCTGGGTTCATGCCATTCTCATGCCTTAGCCTCCCGAGTAGTTGGGACCACAGGCGCCCGCCACCATGCCCGGCTAATTTTTTTTGTATTTTTAGTAGAGACGGGGTTTCACCGTGTTAGCCAGGATAGTCTCGATCTCCTGATCTCGTGATCCGCCCGCCTCGGCCTCCCAAAGTGCTAGGATTAGAGGCGTGAGTCACCGCGCCCAGCCAGCTTCCTGTTTTCTTTTCTTTTTTTTTTTGAGACGGAGTCTTGCTCTGTCACCCAGGCTGAAGTGCAGTGGCGCGATCTTGGCTCACTACAAGCTCTGCCTCCTGGGTTCACGCCATTCTCCTGCCTCAGCCTCCCGAGTAGCTGGGACTACAGGCGCCTGCTACCATGCCCGGCTAAATTTTTTTGTATTTTTAGTAGAGACGGGGTTTCACCGTGTTAGCCAGGATGGTCTTGATCTCCTGACCTCGTGATCCGCCCGTCTCGGCCTCCCAAAGTGCTGGGATTACAGGCTTGAGCCACCGCGCCCGGCCTGGCTTCCTGTTTTCTTAACACGTCAGGTACTTAATGGCTTAAGAGGGCCCTGTGTGATCAAGTGTCTGCCTCTGTGTTCTCAGCTCATGCCACCTTGTGCTCCTGGCCTTTGCCCAGGCTCTTACTGTGGCCTGGAATACTTCCCTTTCTTTGCCTGCCTCCCTTCTTCTTGCCCTCCCCTGACTTGCAGGCTAGATTAGGAGTTTCTGCTGGGCATCCCATGGCACCCATCCCTGCACTGGGGAGCCTGCCTTCCTGGTAGGCCACAGACCTTGTGAGAGGAGGGACTATGTCTGTTGGGTTCATGACAGTGTGCCCGGCCCCCAGCAGGTGCCTGGCATAGATCAGGTTTGTGGAATAAATGAATGTGATATATTAATTCAGCTTTACAGTATTAATTGAGGGCTGCTGTGTGCCAGGCCCTCTGTGCCACCTGGGTGGAGGGTGGAGGACTGTTGCATTCAGGGCAGTTGAAGGAGCGAGCTGGGAAGTGGGAGGTGGAGGATGGGGACTGGGATGCAGGGGTTGAGGTTACCAAGGGTCCCAGAAGTGGTAATGCCAAGACCTAGGGTGTGACCTGGAGTGAGGGCTGCGACGAGGTGGGGTGGGGTCGAGGCCGTGGAGGAGGGTCAGGGCATTGCCGGAGCCCTGGGGTTCTCCAGGGCTGGGGTTCTCCAGGACTGGGGTTCTCCAGGGCCAGGGGTGGTCATTGCAGTGTTCTCCCAGCTCCTCTCAGCACCCTGCAGTTTGTGGAGAGCAGGCCTGGCGCACTGGACTTCCTCTGGCTGGGGGCTGAGGTTCTGCCTTCTAAACGATCATCCTCCTATGTTGCCCTGGAGGCCTTTGGACTGTCCTGAGTACTTGACGCATGTTAGAGTGAGCGTGGGCCGCTGGCCTTCCGCTCCAGGTGGAGGAATTTCTGTTGTTCTTTTGCTGCTGCTGTTGCAGTGAGCTGCCAGGCTGAGCTTCTGGATGAACCTGGGGGATGGAATTAGGAGCTTCCGAATTCTTGGGTTGTATAACCTAAGGCCAGAGTCCCACAGCACTGCTGCTGGGTGGAGAGACTGGACCCTGCTGCTACAGACGGTGACAGTAGCATCTGCAGTTTCCCAGCGGGTCCTGCACGCCTGGGCTTGGCACTAGTCTAAGCAGTAACTCATGTTACCCTCACGACAGTCCCATGAGGTGGGGTCTTTACTGACCTCCTATTACAGATGAGGAAACAGAGGCTCGCAGAATTTAAGGAACTTGCTTAAGGTTCCATAGCTGGTCAGTGTAGTGATTATTCAGACCCTGTCACCTGTCTCCAGAACCCACTCGTTTATCTTTCTTACGTCAGGGCCGCTTTGTAGTGTGACGAGCTGAGTGGAGCTCCACCGCTCTGGGCTGATCCTGGCCCTTCCTGCCTGACCTATGGTGCGGGGGCCCTAGCTCTCCCCGTGTGAGCCCCCAAGGGTCACTTGTAATATGCCTGTGTACATTATGATAGCATAGATACTTCTGTTCCTGGTACAAATTAATCATTTACGGCTGGCATTGACTTGTAACAGATGACATTTGATGAAATTGGCTAGCCTCTCACTGGTATCTCAGCAGAAACAGGGCTGTACCTCCCAGGCATCCTGGGAAGGATGACAGAAGCGTGTGATCTGTGCTTCCCTACCAGGAGCTGGCTTTTGAGGCTCTCTGGACTGGGACTTCGCCATAAAACTGCTTATCAGGAACCTCAGATGAGTGGAGTGCCCTGTGTCTCGGCCACGTACTCTGGAGCCAGCTCCTCCATCCATTCAATCTGCCCACATCCCATCCTCACCAAGCAGAGTGGAAAGCGGCAGGTCTCTGCCAGAAAAGGAGGCTCTGTCCCCATCCTTCAGTGAGATAATGTTAGAGTGGGACCTTGTGTTCCCTACACAGCCTTGTCCCTGACACAGCTTCTTTGCCCTTGCTTCTCCTTCTGCTACAAATGCTCCTCCCCGACTCCTTGGCTGGACACACAGCTCCCCGTTCTGTGGGTCTGTCCCGTTCCCACTCAGAGCCTCAGCACCGCCCATGTGGCCAAGACACAGCCCCTCTTGCCTGAGGTTGCCGTGGGTCTGTTTCCACATCTCTTTCCCCTCCAGACTGCAGGGCTCCTGAGGGACAGAGCCTGGGGCCAAGTCTCCTCTGCGTTCCTGATGCCCGGTGTTGTGCCGGGCTCTCTGTGGGTGCATGGTAAATATCTGCCGAGTGGCTAGATGTATCCGTGGTTGCTGCAGGCCAAGTGTGTTGACCAGAGGGAGTGGGACAGGCTCCCCTAGGGTGGCTGGGGTAGCGGTGGACCTTAAGGGGTCCAGAAGACTCCACCAGCTGGAGGGAAAGGCCCTGCAGAGACAAGGCACCAGGAAAGGCCCAGAGGACAGAGGAGCGGCCCTGTGGGGAGCCTGTGGGCAGGAAGGGCCTGTGCTGGGCTTTGAAACTGGGGACTCAGGTACCGCTCTAGTGTGAGGGTCCTTGGCATTTTTTTGGTCCGGGACCCCCTGAGGCCCCCGGGAAATGAGAACAGGCTCACACAGCCACTTTCAAGAGGTTCGCAGACCCCTCCCACCCAAGCAGAGGCAGAGCAGAGGCTTCTCAGAGTGGAGGCCAGGTGGCTTCAGTCTGGGGTTCTGGAAGGGAGGGAAGAGACACACCCCCCTGCGTCCTCCAGAGCCTCAGCCTTCTTCCTGAATCCCCCCTTTACCTCCTCACTGTGACCCACACCTGGCTCTCCTCGAAGGACCCCGCTTCCCCCACAGCCCCCTGAGAGTTTTCTCTCCCCGTCCCTCTCCCAGTGGGCCTGGAGGTGGGGTAGGGTCCTCCTTGCTGCCAGCCTTGAATCTTCTGTCACCTGCAATACTGCTTACTGTCACCCCTGGTGATAAGAATCTACGAGCCTGGGGTGCTCCCCAACATCTTCAAAGATGTGAGCCCCCGACTCAGCGTTGCCTCTGGTTCCTGACCCCTCCACGTTCGCATGACCATGCGCTGGCCTTTATCATTGCCAGTGACAGCAGCTCTCCCATAAATACAACTTTCAACCACCCCACTTTCCAGTATCTGCATTCCGTCTTTCCAGCTCGTTCCCTCTAGCTGGAACGTTCCCTCGTTCTCCACGCGCACAGTGCTTCTCCCCATTGACAGTGAATTGCTCTTGGCTGCTTTTCCCAGCCCCATCCCGTTCATGTGCCTCGCTTTGTACCCAGCGTGGACTCCGTGACCTGTCACTGTCACTCCTTCGCCTACACTTCCTGCCTCCTTGCTTCTCTCTCTCTTCTTTGTCCTGGCATCATCAACCCCAGAACTGCTTGATTCCAGTTCTCCACCATGGCTTTCTGCTGACTGCTCTCAGTTTCTTTTTTTGTTTTTTTTTCGACATGGAATCTTGCTCTGTTGTCCAGGCTGGAGTGCAGTGGCGTGATCTCTGCAACCTCCGCCTCCTGGGTTCAAGCAATTCTCCCTGTCTCAGCCTCCTGAGTAGCTGGTATTACAGGTGCCCGCCACTATGCTCAGCTAATTTTTGTATTTTTTTGTAGTAGAGGCAGGGTTTCGCCATGTTGGCCAGGCTGTTCTTGAACTCCTGACCTCAGGTGATGTGCCCACCTCGGCCTCCCAAAGTGCTGGGATTACAGGCGTGAGCCACCCTGCCCGGCCCTATTTGCTCTCACTTTGAAATCACAACGTGAGCCACAGTGAGCCTATGATGTGGTTTGACATCTTTCTACATTTCTGTGTTCACCCCTCTCCCAGTCTCCCAGAAGGCATGCCTCCCCCCCTCCCCTCAGCCTGCAGCCCCTTCCCCTCCACGCTTACTCTCAGCCGATAGCCCTGCTGCTGTCTCGCTGAGAAAATAGACTCGCTAAGAAAACAGAAACAGCCAGAGGAGAATTCGCTCCACCCCATGCACACACCTCTGTCCCTGCTTACTCCACATTCCCTGTTGTCAGCACCAATGTGTCTAGCTGAGGCTGGTCCCCCTATTCAAGGCCATCATCCCCTGTCACTTACTTCTTGACACCATTTGAACAATTATTTCCCCTCTTTCCTACATAACACTTTCCCCTTTTCTACTATATATTTTCTGCTATGGATTGAACGTATCCCCCAAAATCATATGTTGAAGCCCCAATTCCTCGTGTGATGGTGTTAGGAGGTAGGGCACTATGGGGTGATTAGGTCATGAGGGTGGAGCCCTCATGAATGGGATTAGTGCCCTTATAAGAAGAGGCATCAAAGAGATGATATGTCTCTGCCATGTGAGGGCACAACAGGAAGGTAGCCGTCTGCAAACCAGGAAGAACCCTCACCAGGAACTCAATCAGCCAGCACCTTGATCGTAGGCTTCCTAGCCTCTAGAACTGTGAGAAATAAAGGTTGTTTAAGCCTCTCAGTCTATAGTTTTCTGTTATAATGGCCTGACCTAAGTTATTTTCCATCACTATACAATGGGTTATTTTTTTGTTTGAAAAAAAATTCTTTCTTGACTCTACTTTTTCCTCTAGGCACTGCTTATATTCAAGTGTCTTCATTTCTCTCCACCTATTTTCTCTCTTTAAACTTTGCAAAAATAGCAAAATATGACACATATAGAGAAAATGATATACAGCTCAGTGATTTATCACAAACATCTGTGTAACCACCACTTGAATCAAGAGATAGGACATTACAGCACCCTGGAAGCCCTCCTTTTGTCCCCTCTTCCCAAAGAAGGGTAACTAATATCTTGCCTTTTATGATAAAGGCTTTTTTATTTTTTTTTGAGGCAGAGTCTTGCTCTGTTGCCCAGGTTGGAGTACGGTGGCACAATCTCCGCTCACTGCAAGCTCTACCTCCCGGGTTCACGCCATTCTCCTGCCTCAGCCTCCTGAGTAGCTGGGACTACAGGCGCCGGCCACCACCCCTGGCTAATTTTTTGTATTTTAATAGAGACGGGGTTTCAACACGTTAGCCAGGATGGTCTCGATCTCCTGACCTCGTGATCTGCCTGCCTCGGCCTCCCAAAGTGCTGGGATTACAGGTATGAGCCACCGCGCCCGGCCAAGATAAAGGTTTTTGTATCTGGCTTCTTTGTTCAGCATTTTGTTGGTGAGATTGATATGTTTTGTGTGCAGTTGTCATTTTCATTGCAGTAGAATTCCATTGTCTACTGTATCACAGTTTTAGTTACTCATTCTACTACTGATGAAAATTTGGGTTATTTCTAGTTTTTCTGGTGCATACATTTCTGGTAGACATATACCTAAGAGTGAACCGGCTGCATTTTTGGCCGTAACTTGTCTTCAACATTAGTAAATAATACCGCCCATCTGTTTTCCAAGCAGCAGTGAATGACACTTTCTGTTACTTCATATCTTCTGTTACTTGGTACTGTTAGGTTTTTAAATTTTAGTCATTCTGTCTGGTGTCTAGTAGTATGTTATTGTGGTTTTATTTTGCATTTGCCTAATTGCAAATGAAGTTGAGTACTTTTTGATATATTGAATAACCATTTGGATATCCTCTTCAGTGAAGTATCAGCTGAATTCTCTTGACTATTTAAAAAATAAAGTTGTTTATCTTTTTCTTATAGAGTTTTAGGATTTTTTTTGGTACACGTGTAGTCTAAATATACACCCTTTGTCGGTGATACACGTTCAGCTGTATGCACAGTGTTTTGCCTTTTTATTCTTTTTTTTTTTTTTTTTTTTTTTTTTTTTTGTTGAGACAGAGTCTCGCTTTGTCGCCCAGACTGGGGTGCAGTGGCCGATCTCAGCTCACTGCAAGCTCCGCCTCCCGGGTTCACGCCATTCTCCTGCCTCAGCCTCCCGAGTAGCTGGGACTACAGACGCCCGCCACCTCGCCCGGCTAGGTTTTTGTATTTTTTAGTAGAGACGGGGTTTCACCGTGTTAGCCAGGATGGTCTCGATCTCCTGACCTTGTGATCCGCCCGTCTCGGCCTCCCAAAGTGCTGGGATTACAGGCTTGAGCCACCGTGCCCGGCCCTGCCTTTTTATTCTTTTAATGGTATCTATTGATAAACATGAGTTGTTAGTTTTAAAGAAGTCAGATTTGTTCATCTTCTTTACGGTGTGCTTTTTGTGTCTTGTTTAAGGAAGTCCTTCACTATCTTAAAGCTTTGAGAAACATTCCTTTCTCCTATTTTCTGAAAATTGTTGAAGATCTTTCTCTCTTTCTCTCTTCTTTCTCTTTTTTTCTCTCTCTCTCTCTCTTTCTTTCTCTCTCTCTTTCTTTCTTTCTTCTTTTTTTCTTTCTTGTCTCCCTTTCTCATCTAGGCCAGACTTCAGTGGCATGATCACGGCTCACTGCAACCTCAACTTCCCAGGCTCAAGTGATCCTCCAGCCTTAGCCTCTCAAGTAGCCGGGACTACAGGCACGCACCTCCATGCCAGGCTAATTTTTTAAATTTTTTGTAGAGACAGAATCTCACCAAGTTACCCAGGCTGGTCTTGAACTCCTGGGCTCAAACAGTCCTCCCACCTCAGCCTCCCAAAGTGCTGGGATTACAGGCATGAGCCACATGTCCAGCCTGTATTCTTTCTTTGTTAAATGTTTGGAAGAATTCATGGGTAAAACCATGTGAGCCTGGAGTTTATTTGTAGGAACCTTTTAAAACATGGATTCAATTTCTTTAACAAATATAAGACTATGAGATTTTCTTCTCCTGTCGGTTTAGGTATGTTGTGTTTTCAAGGGCTTTTTCCATTTTATCTAAGTTGTCAAATTTATCTGCAAATCTTATTTTCTTTTTAATATATGGAGGATCTGAAGGGTTGGTACTTTGTGTTTTTTCTATTTCTTGTTTGGTTTTGCTAGGGATTTGCCAATTTTAAAAATCTTTCCAAAGAACCAACTTCTGGCTTCGTTTATTTTTTGAATCCCTGAGTAGCTGGGATTACAGGCGCCCGCCACCATGCCCGGCTAATTTTTTGTATTTTTAGTAGAGATGGGGTTTCACCATGTTGCCCAGGCTGGTCTCGAACTCCTGACCTCGTGATCCGCCTGCCTCGGCCTCCCAAAGTGCTGGGATTACAGGTGTGAGCCACCGTGCCCTGCAAGCCTCTTTTTAAATGGCACCAATCCCATTCATGAGGGCAGAAGCCTGATGATCGAATCACCTCCTCATGGCCTCATTTCTTAATCCTGTCACACTGAGAATTAAATTTTAACATAAGAATTTTAGGAAGACACAAGCATTCAGACCACAGAACATATATAAAACAGTTGTTCTACCAACTAACAGAATACACATTCTTTTCAAGCACACCTATATAAAAATTATAGACACTGACCTATGCGAGACATAAAGCAAATACAAATTTCAGATACCTGAAAAGATTTAGACTATGTTCTCCAACTACAGTGCAATTAAGCTAGAAATCAATAGCAAAAAATGTAACTATAAATAAGCCCATATGTTTGAATTTTAAGCAAGATACATGTAAATTATCTATGGTTTAAAAAAGAAAAGAAATCACAGTGCAATTTAGAAAATATCTTGACCCAACTGGGCGTGGTGGCTCATGCCTATAATCCCAGCACTTTGGGAGGCCAAGGCAGGTGGATCACCTGAGGTAAGGAATTCGAGACCAGCCTGGCCAACATGGTGAAACCCTGTCTCTACTAAAAATACCAAAAATTAGCTGGGTGTGGTGGTGGGCGCCTGTAATCCCAGCTACTTGGGAGGCTGAGGCAGGAGAATCGCTTGAACCTGGAGGTAGAGGTTGCAGTGAGCCAAGATTGTGCCACTGCACTCCAGCCTGGGCAACATGAGCAAAACTCCAAAAACAGGAAAGGAAAGGAGAAGAGAGAGGACAGGAGAGGGGAGGGGAGGGGAAGGGAAGAGAAGGGGAAGGGAAAGGGAGGGGAGGGGAGGGGAAAGGGAGGGGAGGGGAAGGGGAGGGGAAGAGGGAGGGGAGGGGAGGGGAGGCTGCCTATCAAATTTATGGGATGAACTTCCACTTCTGGCCATGACAGAATATCCTGTATCACACTAGCCTTCCTATTTATGTATTTATTTTTGAGATGGAGTCTTGCTCTGTCGCCCAGGCTGGAGTGCAGTGGTGCAATCTCAGCTCACTGCAACCTCTGCCTCCTGGGTTCAAGCGATTCTCCTGTCTCAGCCTTCCAAGTAGCTGGGACTGCAGGCGACCACCACCACACCTAGATAGTTTTTTATATTTTTAGTGGAGACAGGGTTTCACCATGTTGGCCAGGCTGGTCTTGACACCTGACCTCAGGTGATCCACTCGTCCCTGCCTCCCAAGAGACTTTTCATTACAGCTTTGATCTCATTACTTGTTATTGGTTTATTTAGGTTTTGGATTTCTTCACTGTTCACTCTTGGTAGGTTGTGTATGCCTAGGAATTTATCCATTTCTTCTAGGGTTTTCAATTTATTGGCATATAGTTGTTCATGGTAGCCTCTAATAATCCTTTGAATTTCTGTGATATTGGTTGTAATGTCTCTTTTTTTCTGGTTTTTTTATTTGGGTTTTCTCTTTTTGTTAGTCTAGCTAAAAGTTTGTTGATTTTGTTTATCTTTTCAAAAAACTTTATTTTGTTGATCTTTCAATTTTTGTTTTGTTTCAATTTCATTTATTTCTGCTATGATCTTTATTATTTCTTCTACTAATTTTAGGTTTGGTTTGCTCTTACTTTTCTAGTTCTTTAAGAGACATCATAGATTATTTTGAAGTTTTTCTACTTATTTGATGTAGGCACTTATAGCTATAAACTTTCCTCTTAGTACTTCTTTCACTGTATCTCATAGGTTTTGGTATGTTGTGTTTCCATTATCATTTGTTTCAGGACATTTTTTAATTTCCTTCTTAATTTCTTCATTGACCATTCAGGAGCATATTATTTAATTTCCATGTGTTTGTATGGTTTGCAGAATACCTTGTTTTTGATTTCTAGTTTTATTGCATTGTGATCAGAGAAGATACTTGATATGATTTCAAATTTAAAAAATAATTTGGCCGGGCGCAGTGGCTCATGCTTGTAATCCCAGCACTTTGGGAGGCCGAGGCAGGTGGACCACGAGGTCAGGAGATCAAGACCATCCTGGCTAATGTGGTGAAACCTTGTTTCTACTAAAAATACAAAAAATGAGCCAGGCATTGTGGCAGGTGCCTGTAGTCCCAGCTATTCGAGAGGCTGAGGCAGGAAAATGGCGTGAACCCGAGAGGCAGAGCTTGCAGCGAGCCGAGATCGCGCCATTGCACTCCAGCCTGGGCAACAGAGCGAGACTCTGTCTCAAAAAAAAAAAATAGTAACAATAATAATAATTTAAGACTTGTTTTGTGACCTACCATATGTTCTATCCTTGAGAATGATCTATATGCTGAGGAGAAGAATGTGTATTCTGCAGCTGTTGGATGAAATGCTCTGTAAATATCTAATAGGTTCATCTGCTCTATACTGCAGACTAAGGCTGGTGTTTCTTGGTTGATTTTCTGTCTGGATAATCTGTCTAATGCTGAAAGTGGAGTATTGAAGTCTCCAGCTATTGTTGTATTGAGGTCTATCTCTCTCTTTATTTATTTATTTTTTTTGAGACAGAGTCTCGCTCTGTCGCCCAGGCTGGAGTGCAGTGGCGCCATCTCGGCTCACTGCAAGCTCCGCCTCCTGGGTTCACGCCATCCTCCTGCCTCAGCCTCCCATGTAGCTGGGACTACAGGTGCCCGCCACCACGCCTGGCTAATTTTTTGTATTTTTAGTAGAGACGGGGTTTCACCATGTTAGCCAGGATGGTCTCAATCTCCTGACCTCGTGATCCACCTGCCTCGGCCTCCTGAAGTGCTGGGATTACAGGCGTGAGCCACTGTGCCCCGCTGAGGTCTATCTCTCTCTTTAGCTCTAAGAATACTTCCTTTATATATCTGGGTGTTCCAGTGTTGGGTGCATATATATTTAAAATTGTTACATTATCTTGCTGAATTGACCCTTTTATATAATGACCTTCTTTGTCTCTTTTTATAGTTTTTGTCTTAAAGTCTGTTTTGCCTGATAGAAGCCTAGCTATTCCTGCTCTTGTTTGGTTTCCATTTGCATGGAATATTTTTCTCCATCCCTTTATTTTCAGTCTATGTGTGTCTTTATAGGTGAAGTGTATTTCGTGTAGGCAACAGATCGCTGGGTCTTGTTTTTCTATACATTCTGCCACTCTGTGTCTTTTGATTGGAGAGTTTAGTCCATTTATGTTCAATGTTATTATTGACAAGTAAGGACTTATTCCTGCCACTTTATTAATTTTTTTCTGGTTGTTTTGTGATCTTCTTTCTTTCCTTCCTGTTTTCCTTTTAGTAAAAGTGATTTTCTCTGGTGGTATGTTTTCATTTCTTACTTTTTATTTTTTTGTGTATTGGCTGTATGTTTTTTGATTTGAGGTTAACATGAGGCTTGCAAACAGTATCTTATAACCTAATATTTTAAATTGATGACGGCCGGGCGCGGTGGCTCAAGCCTGTAATCCCAGCACTTTGGGAGGCCGAGGCGGGCGGATCACAAGGTCAGGAGATCGAGACCACAGTGAAACCCCGTCTCTACTAAAAATACAAAAAATTAGCCGGGCGCGGTGGCGGGCGCCTGTAGTCCCAGCTACTCAGGAGGCTGAGGCAGGAGAATGGCGGGAACCCGGGAGGCGGAGCTTGCAGTGAGCCGAGATCGCGCCACTGCACTCCAGCCTGGGCGACAGCGTGAGACTCCGTCTCAAAAAAAATAAATAAATAAATTGATGACAACTTAACACTGATTGCATAAACAGATAAACAAGCAAAGATGAAACTAATAAAAACTCTACATTTTAACTTTGTCCCCAACTTTTTAACTTATTGTACTGTTTAAGTCTTGAAAAGTTGTAGTTATTATTTTTGGTTGGTTCCTCTTTTAGTGTTTCTACTCAAGATATGAATGGCCTACATACGAGAGTGTTATAATATTCCGTATTTTTCTGTGTACTGGTTATTACCAGTAAGTTCTGTACTTTCAGGTGATTTCTTATTGTTCATTAATGTCCTTTTCTTTCAGATTGAAAAACTCCCTTTAGCATTTAGCAGTATGTGAACTGTGTTTTTCAACTCTAGAATTTCTGCTTGATTCTTTTAAATTATTTCAATCTCTTTGTTAAGTCAGTTATCTGATAGGATTCTGAATTTCTTCTCTGTGTTATCTTGAATTTCATTGAGTTTCCTCAAAACAGCTATATTGAATTCTCTGTCTGAAAGGTCACATATCTCTGTCTCTCCAGAATTGGCCACTGGTACCTTATTTAGTTCATTTGGTGAGGTCATGTTTTCCTGTATGATCTTGATGCTTGTGATGTTCGTCACTGTCTGGGCATTGAAGTTAGGTATTTATTGTAGTCTTTGCTGTCTGGGCTTGTTTGTACCTGTTCTTCTTAGGAAGACTTTCTAGGTAATAAAAGGGACTTGGGTATTGTGACCTAAGTTTTTGGTCACTGCAGCCATATCTGCATTAGGGGATACCCCAAGCCTACTAATACTGTGGCTCTTGCAGACTCGTAAAAGTACCACTTGGGTGGTCTTAGATAAGCTCTGGAAGAATTCTCTGGATTAACAGGCAGAGACTCTTGTTCTCTTCCCTTACTTTCTCCCCCCAAAATGGAGTCTCTCTCTCTGTGCCTGGAGCTAGGGGAGGGGTGACACAAGCACCTCTGTGGCCACTATCACTAGGACTGTGCTGGGTCAGACCTGAAGCTAGCACAGCACTGGGTCTCACCCAAGGCCTACAGTCACCACTGCCTGGCTACTGTCTATGTTTGCTTAAGGCCCTAGGCTCTACAGTCAGCAGGCAGTGAAGCCAGCGAGGTTATGTCCTTCCCTTCAAAGCAGCAAGTTCCCCCGACCCCTATCCTGGGAAGGTCTTTAAATGCCATCTGGGAGGCAGGGACTGGAGTCAGAAACCTTAGTAATCTCCCTAGTGCTCTATTCTCTTACAGCCTGGCTGACACCCAACCCATAAGACAAGTCCTTCCCACTCTTCCCTCCTCTTTCCACAAGCAGAGAAGTCTCTCTCCATGGCCACCACTGCCCCAGCCCTGTGGCAAGTACTGCCTGGCCACCGCTAATGTTCATTCAGGGCCTACGGGCCTTGAGTCAGCTTGTGGTGAATGCAGCCAGGCCTGGGACTCTCACTTCAGGGCAATGTGCTCCCCTCTGGCCCACGGCAGGTCCAGAAATGCCCTCCCAGAGCCAATACTTAGAATCTGGGACCCCAAGAGCCCTCTTGGTGCTCTACTGCACTGTAGCTGAGCTGGCACCTAGGCTGATTTATGCTTTTTATGAAGGTACTTTTGTGTGTGTGTAGTTGTTCAACTTGGTGTTCCTCCAGGGAGGACAATTGGTGGAGGTTTCTATTTGGATATCTTTTTTTTTTAATTTTTTTTTGAGACGGAGTTTTGCTCTTTCACCCAGGCTGGAATGCAATGGCACGATCTCAGCTCGCTGTGACCTCTGCCTCCCGGGTTCAAGCGATTCTCCAGCCTCAGCCTCCCGAGTAGCTGGGATTACAGGTGCCCGCCACCATGCCTGGCTAATTTTTTTTTTTAATTAAAAAGTAAACTTTAATGTTGAAAATGCAAACTTGGGGAAGGCAGAAAGATCACATACAAGGCTGTCACTTCACACTTGGAAGGCTACATGGCAGCCAGGCAGAGGTGCTCCTCACTTCCCAGACGGGGCGGCGGCCAGAGAGAGCTGCTCCTCACTTGACAGATGGGGCGGCAGCCACGTGCCTGACTAATTTTTGTATTTTTAGTAGAGACAGGGTTTCGCCATGTTGGCCAGGCTGGTCTCAAACTCCTGACCTCAGGTGATCCACCCACCTCGGCCTCCCAAAGTGCTGGGATTATAGGCGTGAGCCACCGCGCCTGGCCCTATTTGGCCATCTTGCTTTGCCTCCACCTTCATTTGATGGATTTTGATAACAGAACACCCCCATGTAACCACCACCACAATCAAGATATGAGACATTTCTGTTATTCCCCAAATTTCCTTTATGCCCCTTTGTAGTCCATGGCACCCACCCCACCCCTGGGCAAACACCTATGTGCTTCCTTTTTTTTTTCCCTGCAGGAGGACGTCTTCCTGCTTTCCATCACTGCTGCTTTTAATCATATAGCATGTAGTCTTATGAGTCTGACTTTTCACTTAGCATAATGCTTTTGCAATTTGTGATTGAGCGTTTTCATACGATTCTGTTTTTTCTCTGTGTTAGCCTGGAAGTTATACACTTTTTAGTAGTAACTGTTGGGAGATCGTTCTCCAAGAGTCTCTCTCATGTTTCTATACATCCTGCTAGTGGAGACATTGACTACCTGTTTTTGTCTGTTTAGTGTTGTTATAAAGGAATACCTAAGTCTGAGTATTATACATAGAAGAGGTTTTGTTTGTCTCAGCGGGGCGTGGTGGCTCACGCCTGTAATCCCCAGCACTTTGGGAGGCCAAGGTGGGTAGATCATGAGGTCAGGAGATCAAGACCATCCTGGCTAAATGGTGAAACCCCATCTCTACTAAAAATACAAAAAAAAAATGAGCCGGGCGTGGTGGCGGGCGCCTGCAGTCCCAGCTACTGGGGAGGCTGAGGCGGGAGAATGGCATGAACCCAGGAGGCAGAGCTTTCAGTGAGCCGAGATCGTGCCACTGCACTCCAGCGTAGGTGACAGAGCAAGACTCCGTTTCAAAAAAAAAAAAGGTTTTATTTGTCTCGTGACTCTTCAGGCCTTACAAGAAACATGGTGCCAGCATCTTACCAGCGTCACATGGCAAGAAAGGAAGTGAAGAAGAGAAAAGAAGTTGTTAACTGTTGTTAAAAAGTGCAAGGCTCGGGCCGGGCACTGTGGCTTGTGCCTGTAATCCCAGCACTTTTGGAGGCCAAGGCGGGTGGATCACCTGAGGTCGGGAGTTTGAGACCAGCCTGACCAACATGGAGAAACCCTGTCTCTACTAAAAAAACACAAAAAAATTAGCTGGGCGTGGTGGTCCATGCCTGTGATCCCAGCTACTCGGGAGGCTGAGGCAGGAGAATTGCTCAAACCCAGGAGGCGGAGGTTAGAGGGAACCAAGATGGCGCCATTGCACTCCAGCCTGGGCGACAAGAGCGAAACTCTGTCTCAAAGAAAAAAAGAAAGTGCCAGGCTGTTTTTAACAACCAGTTCTTATAGGAACGAACAGAGAAAACTCACTCACCCCCACCCCACAGGGAGGGCATTAATTCATTCATGAGGGATCTACCCCTATGGCCCAAACACCTCCCATTAGCCCCCCACCTCTAACATTGGGATCAAAATTTAACATGAGGTTTTGGGGGCAGACATCCAAATTATAGCACTACCTTTATTTCAGGCTACCTTCAAAGGATGTTTATACAGCAGACAGCCTCGGAAAATAGAGTTAGGGTCTCGTAGAACACAGAGTAAGTTTGCTTACTTTTCAGCATAATCAAGATTATACCTTCTTCTGGAGCAAAACTTAGACAACAGCAAGCGGGGCAAAGTCTGAAACCATTTGCACATCTTGACAGAACCTTAGAGATTACAAGATATGTCTTTGGCCCACTGAAGGTCCATTAGTATCTTCCAGAACAATAATGTACTCTTAGAACCCTTTAGCTATGTATTCCCTTCCAGGCTTCAATGCCGTGTGCTATTGTTTTATTTAGTTTTTATTTTAAACCTAACAAGACACTATACCATCAATACTTATTTAGATTTCCCCACATATTTAACTTGCCATGGGGCTTCATTCTTTCATGCCTCTTTGAGCATCCATCTAGGATCGTGTTCATTCCACATAAAGAGAAAGCTTTTGGCCCTGCACGATGGCTTACGCCTGTAATCCCAGCACTTTGGGAAGCCAAGGCGGGAGGATCGCTTGAGCCCAGGATTTCCAGACCAGCCTGGGCTACATGGCAAAACCCTGTCTCTACCGAAAATACAAAAAGTTAGCTGGGTGCCGTGGTGCACGCCTGTAGTCCCAGCTACTTGGGAGGCTGAGGCGGGAGGAATTCTTAAACATGGGAGGTTGAGGGTGCAGTGAGCAGTGATCGCACCACTGCATTCCAGCCTGGGTAACAGGAGTGAGACCTTGTCTCCAAAAAAAAAAAAGGAAAGAAAAAGCTTTTGTATTTCCTTTCATGTAGGTCTGCTAATGACAAAGTCTCTGGGTTTTTTGTTTGACTAGTGAAATGTTTTAATTTTAACCATGTTCTTGAAGGTTTTGTTTTTGTTTTCATTTTGTTTTGTGTGCTAAGTACAGAATTCTCATTGGCATTTATTTGTTTATTTATTTAGAGACAGAGTCTCGCTCTGTGGCCCAGGCTGGAGTACAGTGGCACGATCTCCACCTCCCAGGTTCAAGCGATTCTCCTCCTTCCACCTCCTGAGTAGCTGGGGCTACAACCATGCACCACTACGCCTGACTAATTTTTGTAGTTTTAGTAGAGATGGGGTTTCACCATGTTGCCCAGGCTGATCTCGAACTCCTGAGCTCAAGTGATTTGCCTGCCTTGGCCTCCCAAAGTGCTGGGATTACAGGCATGAGCCACCATGCCTGGCCAGCATTTATTTTGTTTTAGCTCTCTGAGGAAGTCATTCCATTATCTCTGGCTTCCATTGTTGAGAAACCAACTGTTATTCTAATGGTTGCCCTTTGAAGATAACTTTTTTTCTTCTGCTATTTTAAAT
The DNA here is from genome assembly GCF_049350105.2 of Macaca mulatta. Taxonomy (NCBI): domain Eukaryota; kingdom Metazoa; phylum Chordata; class Mammalia; order Primates; family Cercopithecidae; genus Macaca; species Macaca mulatta. The sequence continues at coordinate 13,346,773 of NC_133415.1, forward strand.
ATTTCCTCCTTGTATTTTATTTTCAGCAGGTATAGTATGCACATATATCAGCAATTGCTATGTTACATACAATACATATTGTGCAACATATGTGTCATTATCAGTTACTACTATGTAACAAACTACTCCAGAACAGCTTATAACAGTAATCATTTATTTAGTCCATAAATCTACAATTTGAGCAGAGCTCAGTGGGAAAGCCTCAGCTCTACTTTATATGGCACCATCTAAGGCAACTCGCAGCTGGCAAGTTGGTGCTGGCTGTTGGCTGGGAGTTCATTCAGGGCTCAGGGCCCAGGATCAAGAGTCCTCACCATGGGTTGCTGCAGCCTCCTTGTGGCATGATGGCTGGGCCCCAAGAAAAGAGAAATAGAAACTTCCAGTCTCTTAAGGCATTGGTCTGGAAGCTGGGACAGCATCATTTTTGCCATATTCTGTTGGTAACGCAGTTACATCGCCAGATTAAAGGGTAAAGAGATACAAATTCCCACTGCTCAGTGCAAGGAATATCAATGATTTAGGGGGCCGTGTTTTAAGACCCCCACAAGGTGCTAAGTGTGGATTTTTGGGGCTTTCTTGTTTTTGTTTTTTTCTATGTGTTTTGGCAGTGGCGTCAGGGAGGGCTTATAGGGTATGTTAAGTCAGCAGAATAATGTGTTTTGTTTATTTATTTATTTATTTTGAGATGGAGTTTCACTCTTTTGCCTAAGCTGGAGTGAAGGGGGGTGATCTCGGCTCACTGCATGCTAGTCGGGAATTCCTGACCTCAGGTGATCCACCCACCTCGGCCTCCCAAAGTGCTGGGATTACAGATACGAGCCACTATGCCTGACCACAGTGGCTCACGCCTGTAATCCCCAGCACTTTGGGAGGCCGAGGTGGGCGGATCACGAAGTCAGGAGATCGAGACCATCCTGGCTAACACAGTGAAATGCCGTCTCTACATAGCTACAAAAAATTAGCTATGTGTGGTGGCGGGCACCTGTAGTCCCAGCTACTCGGGAGGCTGAGGCAGGAGAATGGCATGAACCAGCGAGGTGGAGCTTGCAGTGAGCCGAGATCACGCCACTGCACTCACTCCAGCCTGGGCGACAGAGCGAGAGTCCCTCTCACAAAAAAAAAAAAAAAAAAAAAGGCCGGATGCGGTGGCTCACACCTGTAATCCCAGCACTTTGGGAGGCCGAGGGGGCGGATCACAGGGTCAGGAGATCAAGACTATCCTGGCTAACACGGTGAAACCCCGTCTCTACTAAAAATACAAAAAAAATTAGCCAGGCATGGTGGTGGGCGCCTGTAGTCCCAGCTACTCGGTAGACTGAGGCAGGAGAATGGCGTGAACCTGGGAGGGGGAGCTTGCAGTGAGCCGAGATTGCGCCACTGCACTCCAGCCTGGGTGACAGAGCCAGACTCCGTCTCAAAAAAAAAAAAAATAAAAAAAAAAAATAAATAAATAAATAAATAAATAAAAAATAAAAGTTCAGTTTTGGAAAGTTTGCAGACATCAACTCTTCAAATGTGATTTCCATTTGATTCTTTTTCTACTGCCTCTGATCCTCCACTTACATATGTATGCTAGATCTTTTATTAGTCTATGTCTCTTATCTACTTTACTATATTTTCTATCCTTTTGTCTCTCCTTGCTTTATTCTGTTTACTCTTTCCTGATTATATTTTTTAATTCTGTAATTTCCATTTGATCCTTTTTTGATCATTCAAAGGTCTTTGCCAAAATTCTAAATTTCCTTTTTTAACCTCTCGAATGTTATCACAGTTACTTTAAAGTCTATTTTGGATAACTTAAATATTTACAGCCCCCTCACTTACAGATATGTTTCTTTTGTATATTGTTTCTGTTGGTTTTCTTTCATGTCTTATCTCCACATATGCCTGGTGGCCTGGTGAGTTTTGATTATGTGCTGGTCATTGTATTTGCAAGTATGCTTGTAGAAATAATCTGGAGTGGCCGGGCGTGGTGGCTCATGCCTGTAATCCCAGCACTTTGGGAGGCCAAGGTGGGCGGATCATGAGATCAGGAGATCAAGACCATCCTGGCTAACACGGTGAAACCCCGTCTCTACTAAAAATGCAAAAAATTAGCCCAGCGTGGTGGCAGGTTTCTGTAATCCCAGCTACTCTGGAGGCTGAGGCAGGAGAATCGCTTGAACTAGGAGGCAGAAGTTGCAGTGACCAGAGATCACACCACTGCACTCCAGCCTGGGCAACAGAGCTGGAGTCTCAAAGAAAAAAAGAAATAATCTGGAGCCTAGTTTGATGTTTCCTTATAAAGAATGAATTTATTTTTGCTTCTCCCAGGTACCTGGGAACACTTGCAACTAGGATAACCTCAGTCTAGTTTCTGGAACTGAAATTACTTGAGGCTGAACTGTGGTCCCTGTGAGAGCGTGTCTGTGCATGGCTCACCCTTATTCCTAGGCTAAGTAGTTCTTTAGGACCCTAACCCAAAGTAAGAGATGTTCATCAGGGCTCTCCTGTTGGCAGACCCCTGGGCTCCAGTCCCTGTGTCCTGAGCCCCATGACGCTGTTACTGGTGCTGCTCATTCCCCATCCTCTCCAGTAACAGCCACCTGAACACTGAGCTCAGTTCCTCAGTTTCCATCATTCCTTCCAGCCTAGTGAGTCGTCAGTGTCTTTTGAGGTATACAGTGCCTGCCAGCAGATGTTTTTTAATAATTTGTCCAGCATTTCTGGCTGTCCTCAGTAGGTGGTCTGTTTCATATTCCCTAGTCTGCCGTTAATGGAAAGTGGAAGTTCTGAGACAGAATCATCGTTCCCATCAGCATTCAAATGCCTGATTACACTTTCCCCATTCCCCACTTTATTTGCTCCTCTCCACAGCAAAACTCCTCAAAAATATCTGTCTTTGCATTCCTCAGATTCTCACGTCCTGTCCTTAAACCCACTTTAATCAGGTCTTGGTTCCCACCATTCCGCTAAAAGTATTGTTGTCAAGGTCGTACATGTCTCGGTGATGCTAATTCCAGCGGTCAGTTTTCAGTTGTCATTCTCTGACATATCGGCAACACTTGATATGGAGTGCCCTGATGTTGAGGGGTTGGTGAGATGAAGGAAAAACCCAGCCAAGGGCAATGAGGAATGGCTTCTTTCCACCTCCTCCTTCCCTACCTTTGTTGTGGTTTTTGTTGTTTCTCTAACACTGATTACCTTATAGTTTATTTAATGTACTTCCTTATTTTGTGTTTTTACTTAAGTCATTTTGTTGATCTCCCCCATAATAACAAAGGCTCGGGCCAAGCGTGGTGGCTCACGCCTGTAATTCCAGCACTTTGGGAGACCGAGGTGGGTGGATCACTTGAGGTCAGGAGTTCGAGACCAGCCTGGCCAACATGGCGAAACCCTGTCCCTACTAAAAATATAAAAATTAGCTGGGCATGGTGGCACATGCCTGTAATCCCAGCTACTAGGGAGGCTGAGGCAGGAGAATTACAGGAGAATTGCTTGAACCCGGGGAGCAGATGTTGCAGTGAGCTGAGATCATGCCACTGCACTCCAGCCTGGGTGACAAAGTGAGATTGTGTCTCAAAAAACAAACAAACAGCCGGGCGCGGTGGCTCACGCCTGTAATCCCAGCACTTTGGGAGGCCGAGGCGGGCGGATCACAAGGTCAGGAGATCGAGACCACGGTGAAACCCCGTCTCTACTAAAAATACAAAAAATTAGCCGGGTGCGGTTGTGGGCGTCTGTAGTCCCAGCTACTCGGGAGGCTGAGGCAGGAGAATGGCGTGAACCCGGGAGGCGGAGCTTGCAGTGAGCCGAGATCGCGCCACTGCGCTCCAGCCTGGGCAACAGCGTGAGACTCCGTCTCAAAAAAAAAAAAAAAAAAAAAAACAAACAAACAAAAATAGGCAGCCAGGCACGGTGGCGCACGCCTGTAATCCCAGCACTTTGGGAGGTCAAGTCAGGCGGATCATGAGGTCAGGAGATGGAGACCATCCTGGCTAACACAGTGAAACCCCGTCTCTACTAAAAAATAGAAAAAAAAAGTAGCCGGGCGTGGTGGCGGGCGCCTGTAGTCCTAGCTACTTGGGAGGGTGAGGCAGGAGAATGGCGTGAACCCGGGAGGCAGAGCTTGCAGTGAGCCAAGATTGCGCCACTGCCCTCCAGCCTGGGCAACAGAGTGAGACTGCATCTCAAAAAAAAAAAAAAAAAAGGCTTCAGGAGGGCAGAGCATTTTATGCAATTGTTCATTAATTGACTCCTCCATTTGGCACAGATCACATGCCCAGTAGTTAATTGTTAATTGACGCACTGTCTGTGGAACAGCAGACTGGTCTCGTGAGCCAACACTCTCTGGGAACTGCCTCTACTAGACTCTGGCCAACTCCTGCGCTTGTAGTGGTATGCAAGACAAAACCTTCTGGTATGTGAAAAGCCCTGGTCAGAACTTTAAGTAACCATCACTGACATGTAATGGTTTTGGTTTTTTGAAAGTGCTTTTATAGTGCTTTTTCATCTGTCCTCACAGCACCTCTGGGAGGTAGGTAGGACAGGTACAGTTAGTCTCATATTTCAAATGGGGCTCAGAGAGGGAAAAGGATTTCCCAAGATCACACAGCACCTTAGTAGCAAAACTTGGACTCAACCCCAACACTTAAAAATGAACAAAGCTGGCTGGGCGCGGTGGCTCATGCCTATAATCCCAGCACTTTGGGAGGCCCAGGCACGCAAGTTGCCTGAGGCCAGGAGTTTAAGATCAGCCTGGCCAACATGACAAGACCCTGTCTCTTCTAAAAATACAAAAAATTAGCCGGGAGTGGTAGCGGGCGTCTGTAATCCCAGCTACTCTGGAGGCTGAGTCAGGAGAATCGCTTGAACCTGGGAAATGGAGGCTGCAGTGAGCTGAGATCACGCCACTGCACTCCAGCCTGGGCAACGAGAGTGAAACTCTGTCTCAAAAAAAAAAAAAAAGAAAAATTTCCCTGTTTTTTTAATAGCTCATTTTAATGGCTGCAAAATAGTTTATTACATAGTTATACCATAATTTATATAATACTTTGTTGCTGTACATTTAGGTTAAACAATACTTACTTAGTTCCTACTATGAACAGGGGCCAAGTACTGGAGGCTGGGGCTCTCAGATGTGGCCATCGAATTGGAAAGTGGATATGGCAGGGCTGTGGTAAAATAAAATATAAAAGTAATAAATGATATTACCAAAGAAAAGGAAAGTTTTTCAAAATAAAAGAAAATCTAGACAGGCACAGTGGCTCACACCTGTAATCCCAGCACTTTTGGAGGCTGAGGCAGGAGGATCACTTGAGGCCAGGACTTCAAGACCAACCTGGGCAACATAGCAAGACCCCCCCTCTCTACAAAAATTTAAAAAATTAGGCCAGGTGCCGTGCCGTGGCTCACAGTGACTCATGCCTGTAATCCTAGCACTTTGAGAGGCTGAGGGAGGCAGATTGCCTGAGCTCAGGGGTTCGAGACCAGCCTGGGCAACATGGCAAAACCCCATCTCTACTAAAAATACAAAAAATTAGCCAGGTGTGGTGGCACGTGCCTTTAATCCCAGCTACTCTGAAGGCTGAGGTAGGAGAATTGCTTTAACCCGAGAGGTGAAGGTCTCAGTGAGCTGAGATTACAACACTGCACTCCAGCCCAGGTGACAAAACGAGACTCATCTCCAAAAAAAAAAAAAAAAAAAATTAGCTGGGCATGGTGGTGCATGCCTGTAATCCCAGCTACTCAAGAGCTAAGGTAGGAGGATCCCTTCAGCCCAGGACTTCGAAGATGCAGTGAGTCATGATCACACCACCGCACCCCAGCCTGGGTTACAGAGCTGGGTTTGTCTCTAAAAAACAACGTCTAACCTAAATGCCATTATGTCGTTTACATGTGTATAGATGTGTGTGTGTGTTTGCTTGGGAGGGGAGTCAGGCTGGGGCAGGCCAGGCTGCAGTCTGGGGACCTTCTGATTCCAGCAGGGATGTGGGCTGAAGGTCCCGCCTGGCTCATTTCTGGGTCTTGCTCCTCTGTCCTGGCTCTACAGACTCTTCCAGCTGGGGTTGGAGACTGACGCCCTGGTGAATTTCCAGCAGTATTCCTCGCAGCTGCTACCCTTCTATGAGAGCTCCCCCCAAGTCCTGCACACTGAAGTCCTGCAGCACCTGACCGACCTCATCCGTAACCACCCCAGCTGGTCAGTGGCCCACCTGGCTGTGGAGCTAGGGATCCGCGAGTGCTTCCATCACAGCCGTGTCATCAGGTGAGCAAGGGAACAAGACCATTTGGACAATGTGTGTGTACCAGCTTGTATGGGCAGTGGGGGCTGCAGGCCTCCGTTCCCCTCCGTAGTTTGACTTTAAAAGGAGCAGGGCCTGGCATGGTTGCTCACTAATGCAGTCCCAGCACTTTGAGAGGCTGAGGAGGGAGGATCATTTGAGGCTGGGAGTTCAAGACCAGCCTGGCAAAATAGCAAGACCTTGTCTCTACGAAAAAATTAAAAAATTAGCTGTATGTGGTGGCATGTGTCTGTAGTCCTAGCCACTTGGGATGCTGAGGCAGGAGGATTACTTGAGCCCAGGAGTTATAGGTTACAGTGAGCTATGATTGTACCACTGCACTTCAGCCTGGGCGACAGAATGAGACCTTGTCTCTAGGAAAAAAGAAAAAAAAAAAAAAAAAGGTACGGCATTGCTACCAGATTAAAATGTAAGAAGGACAATGTAATATTTCTGGAGTCCGGAGTGCTCACCAGGTGCCAGGTCTGTGGGAGCTGATTTCTACCCACCGTGAAATTGAATTTTCCCAACCCCCACAAGGTATCGTGATTTTATTTTATTTTATTGTTTTTTGAGATGGAGTCTTAGTCTGTCACCCAGGCTGGAGTGCAGTGGTGTGATCTCGGCTCACTGCAACCTCTGCCTCCTGGGTTCAGGTGATTCTCCTGCCTCAGCTTCCCAAATAGCTGGGAGTGCAGGCGTGTGTCATCATGCCCAGGTAATTTTTGTATTTTTAGTAGAGACGGGTTTCACCATGTTGGCCAGGTTGGTCTCGAACTCCTGACCTCAGGTGATCTGCCCTCCTCGGCCTCCCAAAGTGTTGGGATTCCAGGCGTGAGCCACCATGCCCGGCCCACGTATTGTCATTCTAGAGAGAGCTAACAGGATTTGTGCCGGTCACTCAGCCAGAGAGGGTGAAAGAGGGGCTTGGATCCTTGGTGTCTGCTTCCAGGCCGCTCTTCTGGAAGCTGAAGGCCTCCTTTTGTGAATCCATTCAGCAGCAGATGGAGCAGCGGTTGCCCCTGGTGAGGGTACTGTGCCCACACTTGCACAGGACACCAGTTGGCCATCTTGTGCAGAGGTAGCCACACCTCCTCTGAGTCTCTACCCCAGATGGCTCAGTTAAGTTCCTAGGCCCAGAACTCAACCTCACTGCTGGCCGGGTGTGCTGGCTCATACTTGTAATCCCAGCAGTTTTGGAGGCTGAGGCAGACATACCACTTGAGGTCAGGAGTTTGAGACCAGCCTGGCCAACATGGTGAAACCCTGTCTCTACTAAAAATACAAAAAATTAGCCAGGCGTGGTGGCGCATGCTTGTAATCCCAGCTACTCGAGAGGCTGACGATTAAACCCGGGAGGCGGAGGTTGCAGTAAGCCGAGATTGCATCACTGCATTCCAGCCTGGGCAACAACAGCGAAAGTCCATCTCAAAAATCAAAACAAAACAAAAACCCTCACTGCACTTTAGTTTCCAGGCGTGCTCTTCTCTTGGACAGCACCGTGTCTCATCTCACGACGGCTCTGTCCATTTCCTGGGGCAGGCACAGCAGGTTGTGTAGATAAGGATATTGACGCCAAGGAAGGTTAAGTGAATTGCCTGAGGCTAGTGAGATATCCGCTTCTGCGACCCTTTCCTGTGCCACCACCCTGCCCACTTCTTGCTGGTGTGGCCCTGGGGTCCATCTCTTGTACAAGTGAGCAAACTGAACAAAAACCTGATACAGGTCACATCAGATATAAATACATTCAAATCAGCCCAACTAGCTGAGTGGTGGGAATGCTTTTGAGCTCAAATAAACCAGAATGTCTGAGTTTCCGACTTAGGTTCCGACTTAGGTTCCCCTGCCGCCTTGTGCCACACCTGCTCACCTCTGCTCACCCTGGCCCTTCCCTGCAGCTGTGCCAATTGCACGGAGAATGAGGAGGGCTGCACACCCCTGCACCTGGCCTGCCGCAAGGGTGATGGGGAGATCCTGGTGGAGCTGGTGCAGTACTGCCACGCTCAGATGGATGTCACCGACAACAAGGGAGAGACGGTCTTCCATTATGCTGTCCAGGGTGACAATTCCCAGGTGCTACAGGTGAGCAGGGGGAAGGGCAGGGTGACTGGTACTGATACCTCCCGGTGTCCACAGTTCCCTTTGGGCCCCTGGGCTCGGGTGTCACTCTTAGGCCTCTTACTGTCCCGTGTTGGTCCTTGAGGCCTGAGCTCCTTCATGGAGGGTGCAGACCCCTCGCTGGCTCTTCCCTCCCAGCGCTTTTCCAGGAGCCACCGTCCTCGGTCTCTTTGCTTGATAACCCTAGGGACGACCTCCAACCCAGTAAAATAAACCCAAGGCCCAGCTCCAGCCAGTCAGTTCAGTTCCACTTTTCCTGAGCACAGTCTGTGAGCCAGATACCTGCCTGGAGGGGCTCGTGGGCCAGCGGGACCTGGGCTTTACCTTTTGCGAGCTTGTCCAACCTGCGGCCCTGCAGGCTGCATGCAGCCCAGGACAGCTTTGAATGTGGCCCAACACAAATTCATAAACTTTCTTAAAACATTATGAGATTCATGCACGGACCTTTTTTTTAGATCAGCTGTCGTTAGCGGTCTTGTATTTTATGTGTGATCCAAGACAATTCTTCCAGTGTAGCCCAGGGAGGCCAAAATATTGGACACCCCTGTTTTACAGCAATTCAAACCAAGCAAACCGAGCTCTCTCCAGTTCCTGTAGGCATTTATGCCAGAGGCCTTCCTGTTAACGTTTTTGATTACCTGGGTAAAAGATGTGATTTTTTAATTGTGGGCAAGCTGATGGGTGATATTATTAAATAGCTATTTCATGTATTAGATTGAACAGAAAAGACAGGATGTTGGATTATGTTTTATTGTCTAGAATTAGAAAATTCTTCTAAAGATCATGTTCTCAGTGCCTTGGCATCAGAATGCAACCACGTTATTCCAGAAAATGTGGATTCCTTGTTTTTGTTTTTTTTTTTTTAAGACAGAGTCTCCCTCTGTTGCCCAGGCTGGAGTGCAGTGGTGTGATCTTGGCTCACTGCAACCTCTGCCTCCTGGGTTCAGGTGATGCTCGTGCCTCAGCTTCCTGAGTAGCTGGGATTACAGGCATGTGCCACCAAGCCTGGGTAATTTCTGTATTTTTAGTAGAGATGGGGTTTTGCCGTGTTGCCCAGGCTGGTCTCCAACTCCTGGCCTCAAGTGATCCACCCGCCTCGGCCTCCCAAAATGCCAGGATTACAGATGTGAGCCACCGCGGCTGGCCCAGAAAATGTGGATTCCATATCTTATGCTTCGTGCTCTCAGGGAAGGGAATTCTCCACCCACAGTTGAACTCCGCTTTCGTTGACAATCCTCTGCGTACCCAGCACGGTTCCGCGCAGACCCTGCCTCCACGTGGGGGCGCGCACACCCGCTTCTCAGTGGTCATGCACGACTGCAGCTGTCCTTCATCGGGTGCTGATTGGTGCCTGACCCTGAACTGAGTGTTGTATATGTTCTAGTTAATTCTGAGAATACACTTATGGGGTGGAGGTCATTATTCCCCTTTCCTCTCCGAAGAAGCTGAGGTTCAGTGTTGTTAAGAAGCGTGCCCAGGGAGGGCCACAAAGCTGAGAGGGTGGGGCTTGATCTTTCACTGGCCTCGATGCCAGCCCCTTGCTCTCCCTGCTGTGTCTCTGGCCTGCCTCCAGGCCCAGTGGGACTGCTGTGAGGTGACCCTGGTGTCACATAGGTGCACTGTGGTTGTAATGAACCTCATGGGGACAGCATTCAGCTAAAAGAGAGTAAAACCCTCCTAGTGCTTTCTTTGTTTTGAGACAGGGTCTATCTAGCTCTGTCACCCAGGCTGGAGTGCAGTGGCGCAATCGTGGCTCACTGCAGCCTCGACCTTCTGGGCTCAGGTGATCCTCCCACCTCAACCTCCTGAGCAGCTTGGGACTACAGGCTCGTGCCACCACACAGGCTAATTTTTTTTTTTTTTTTTTTTTTTTTTTTTGAGACGGAGTCTCGCTCTGTTGCCCAGGCTGGAGTGCAGTGGCCGGATCTCAGCTCACTGCAAGCTCCACCTCCCGGGTTTACGCCATTCTCCTGCCTCAGCCTCCCGAGTAGCTGGGACTACAAGTGCCCGCCACCTCACCCGGCTAGTTTTTTGTATTTTTTTTTTTTTTTTTAGTAGAGACGGGGTTTCACCGTGTTAGCCAGGATGGTCTTGATCTCCTGACCTCGTGATCTGCCCTTCTCGGCCTCCCAAAGTGCTGGGATTACAGCACACAGGCTAATTTTTTTTTTTTTTTTTTTTTTTTTTTGAGACGGAGTGTCGCTCTGTCGCCCAGGCTGGAGTTCAGTGGCCGGATCTCAGCTCACTGCAAGCTCCGCCTCCCGGGTTCACGCCATTCTCCTGCCTCAGCCTCCCGAGTAGCTGGGACTACAGGCGCCCGCCACCTCGCCCGGCTAGTTTTTTTTTGTATTTTTTTTAGTAGAGACGGGGTTTCACCGTGTTAGCCAGGATGGTCTCGATCTCCTGACCTTGTGATCCGCCCATCTCGGCCTCCCAAAGTGCTGGGATTACAGGCTTGAGCCACCGCGCCCGGCCAAGCTAATTTTTAAAAATTTTTTGATAGAGACGGGTCTCCCTGTGTTGCCCAGGCTGGTATCAAACTCCTGGTCTCAGGTGATCCTCTTGCCTCCCAATGTGTTGGGATTACAGGTTTGAGCCACTGCGCCTGGCCCATAGTTCTCTTTTTAATACTGCCGTTCTTTCATTGGAAACATAGTACCTGTGTGTAGAAAAACATCAATCAGGACAGAATGAAAAGCAAGAATCACTCCCGCCTGGACCCCCAGTGCCCATCCCGAGATACGGCCACCTTTTAAGTTCCTTGACTCAGAAACGTTTCATGTGAGCCACAGTCATGCCAGGTCACCCCTTCCTTCCCATGGGAGGAAAAGCACTTGGCTTTCCTGGTGCTTCTTTTTACTTTTTTTTTGTTGTTGAGACAGAGTTTTTGCCATGTTGCCCAGGCTGGAGTACAATGGCGCAATCTCAGCTCACTGCAACCTCTGCCTCCTGGGTTCAAGCAATTCTCCTGCCTCAGCCTCCCAAGTAGCTGGGATTACAGGTGCCTGCCACCACGCCCAGTTACTTTTTGTATTTTTAGTAGAGATGACATTTCACCATGTTGGCCAGGCTGGTCTCAAACTCTTGACCTTGGGTGATCCACCCACCTTGGCCTCCCAAAGTGCTAGGATTACAGGCGTGAGCGACTGTGCCCGGCCTCTTTACGTTCTTATTAGCATCCTATGGAGTCCAACTTCCCTTCCTCTTTCATCAGCTCCTTGGAAAGAATGCAGTGGCTGGCCTGAACCAGGTGAATAACCAAGGGCTGACCCCGCTGCACCTGGCCTGCCAGCTGGGGAAGCAGGAGATGGTCCGCGTGCTGCTGCTGTGCAATGCTCGGTGCAACATCATGGGCCCCAACGGCTACCCCATCCACTCAGCCATGAAGTTCTCTCAGAAAGGGTAAGACCTCCCTCCCCACCGCATCTGCTGGCCTGCTGGGCTCCAGCTCTCCTATCACCTGTCCCATGCCTGAGGCAAGCAGTGTCCACCATAGATCTTAGCACCTCCAGCCTCACAGCAGAGGCCCCGGGTTCACAAGCCTCATTAGGCCGGCCTGGCCCGAAGAAAGTGCTCTGTCATTTTATTATGGGTAGGAATCTCAGTTCACAAGTTCAGCTGTGTAAGGAGGAGACTTTACAATTTTTCTGGCTGGGTGCAGTGGCTCACGCCTGTAATCCCAACACTTTGGGAGGCTGAGGTGGGTGAATCACCTGAAGTCAGGGGTTCGAGACCAGCCTGACCAATATGGTGAAACCCTGTCTCTACTAAAAATACAAAAATTAGCCGGGTGTGGTGGTGTGTGCCTGTAATCCCAGCTACTCCGGGAGGCTGAGACAGGAGAATTGCTTGAACCCAGGAGGCAAAGAAAGAAAGAAAAAATACTATCTAGAAGGAACAATATCTAGAATGAATGAATGAGCCAGTGAGTCCTTCGATCCTGGCACTGTGCTAAAGCACTGGCCTCACCAAAATGAATAAGCCACTCCAGGACAGGAGACAGCCCAGCCACCCAGAACCTCCCAGCGCAGTGCTGGACAAGCAGTGAGAAGGCACGGGCGGGCGGCACTCAGGCGGGGAGGCTGGCACTCGTGCCTTTCCTCCAGTTATTCCGTCCTCTGAGAGCTGCATCCACCTTGCTAGCCCCATGGGGCATTGCTAGCCCTTCTAAGGGCTGGACCAAGCCTGGACAAACCCTCCTTTCCTGGAATCTCTCAAGCACAGGCAAAATGAGCTAGAACTTTCAGAAATATTTGACCAAACGGAGAAGATACCAACACCCCCAGCCCCGAAATCAGGTTCCCCAGTTACAGGTTGTGACCTGATTGGACACCCGGTGACGGGTGATGCTCTTCTCTACCTAAAGGGCTGGCACATGACCCCACTCTTGCTTGGCTCCAGCCACCCTGAGCTGTACTGGGCAGGAGCTGTAATTGACCAGTTTTCTCTCTCTTCAAACAACCTCAGCCCTCACCAGTCCCTCTCTGTCGCCACACAGGCCATCCTGGGTGGGTCCAGCGCCCCATCACATAAGAGGATCTTTGCAAAGAAGACAAAGGAAGAGGCTCCTACCTTGAGTGGAGCAGGGAGATCCCTTATCCACATGGCAGCCAGCACAGCCCTACTCCAAGATTCGCACAGCCTCGGTGTTACTGACAAGTGGTTCCCTCACGGCTCAGACTAGGAGCCCCTCGCTGTTTTTCTTTTTCTTTTCTTTGGTTTTTTTTTTTTTTTTTTTTGAGACAGAGTTTCACTCTGTCACCCAGGCTGGAATGCAATGGCATGATCTTGGCTCACTGCAACCTCTGCCTCCCAGGTTCAACCAATTCTCCTGCCCCAGCCTCCCGAGGAGCTGGGATTACAGGTGTGCGCCACCATGCCCAGCTAATTTTTGTATTTTTAGTAGAGATGGGTTTTTACCATGTTGACCAGGCTAGTCTTGAACTCCTGACCTCAGGTGATCCACCCACCTTGCCTTCCCAACATGCTGGGATTACAGGCATGAGCCACCGTGTCCAGCCACCTCTGCTGTTTTTCAGTGCAGCTGACCTTTCACACAAAGCTGGGTTTGTGCCTGCGGTTCTCAGATGATTAAGCCCCTGCTGGGGAAGGGAAACAGATAATCCCAGACAGTGAGATGGAGGCTGAGACTGAGGATGCCAGGGTTCTGCACTAGGAGCTCAGAGATGGCCGCTCAGGCAGCTGGAGTTCAGGGAAGGCTTGGGGGCAGCAGAGCTCGAGCCAAGCCATGGACCCCAGCTGGAGCTGGCCGCTGGGGTGAAGACGGGGGGCTCCAGAAGGCCCAGGGAAAGAAGCCGCGCCTGACTCCATGTGCCTAGTGCTGAGCACCAAGCCCTGGCATAAGGGCTGTAGGGAGCTGGGCAGCATAAATCCTGGGCCTGTGCTGGGCACCCCTAATAATGGAGAAGAGCAGCTGAACAATAGCACTGTCCCAGCCACTGGCTTAACCTTCATGTGGGCTATTTCACTACAGCCCAGACAGCCGATGTATTTTATTCCCCTTTTAAAGATGAGGGCCAAGTGTGGTGGCTTATGCCTCTAATCCCAGCACTTTGGGAGGCTGAGGCAGGAGGATGGCTTGAGCCCAGGAATTTGAGGCTACAGTGAGCTATGATCATGCCATTACCCTCCAGCCTGGGTGACAAAGGGAAATCCTGTCTCAAACAAACAAACAAACAAACAAAAAACAGATGAGGAAACCAAGACTTAGAGAGATTAAGTAACTTGCTCAAAGTCAGGCAGTCAGTAAGTGCCAGACCTGGAAATTAACCCCATGTGGGCTGTCCTGGTAATTGCACTAAAAAAAAAATTTAAAAATTAAAAAAATTTAAAAAACAGCTTTCTTGAGATATATTTCCTATTCCATGCAGTCCACCTATGGAAAGTACACAATGGTTCTGATATATTATGTTGATTTTTTCAATTGTGGTAAATTATATATGACATAAAATTTGCCATTTTAACCACTTTTGTTTTTTGTTTTTTTGTTTTTGAGATGGAATTTCACTCTTGTTGCTCAGGCTGGAGTGCAATGGTGTGATCTTGGCTCACCACAACCTCCACCTCCCGGGTTCAAGTGATTCTCCTGCCTCAGCCTCCCGAGTAGTAGCTGGGATTACAGGCATGCACCCCCATGCCCAGCTAATTTTGTGTTTTTTAGTAGAGACGGAGTTTCTCCATGTTGGTCAGGCTGGTCTCGAACTCCTGACCTCAGGTGATCCACCCACCTCGGCCTCCCAAAGTGCTGGGATTACAGGCGTGAGCCACCGCACCTGGCCCATTTTAACCACTTTTAAGTACACAATTCAGTGGTTTTAATCACATTTACAATGTTGTCCAACTATCACCCCTATTTCTAAAACTTTTCTTTCACCTCAAACAGAAACTCTGTAACCATTGGTAACTCCCTATTCTCTCCTCCCCACAGCCCCTGATAACCTCCCATATCCTGTCTGTCTCTCAGAACTTGCCTGTTCTAGAACCTCATATCAGTGAAATCATACAGTATTTGTCCTTTTGTGCCAGGCTTATTTCACTTAGCATGATGTCTTCAAGGTTCATCCATGTTGTAACACGTATCAGAATTTCCATTCTTTTTTTTTTTTTTACTATACTTTAAGTTCTAGGGTACATGTGCACAACGTGCAGGTTTGTTACATATGTATACATGTGCCATGTTGGTGTGCTGCACCCATTAACTCGTCATTTATATTAGGTATATCTCCTAATGCTATCCCTCCCCCCTCCCCCTCCCCACAATAGGACCCGGTGTGTGATGTTCCCCTTCCCGAGTCCAAGTGATCTCATTGTTCAATTCCCACCTATGAGTGAGAACATGTGGTGTTTGGTTTTCTGTTCTTGTGATAGTTTGCTGAGAATGATGGTTTCCAGCTGCATCCATGTCCCTACAAAGGACACAAACTCATCCTTTTTTATGGCTGCATAGTATTCCAATTTCCTTTCTTTTTAAGACAGAACACTATTTTGTTTATCCGTTCAGTCCTTCACTGATAGACACCTGGGTTGTTTCCACCTTTTGTCTGTTGTGAAGAATGCTGCTGTGTACATGGGTCTGTTCAAGTCCCTGTGTTCCGTCCTTTGATACTCCCGACCTCAGGTGATCTGCCTGCCTCAGCCTCCCAAAGTGTTGGGATTACAGGCGTGAGCCACTGCACCCAGCCAGAAAAATTGTAAAGTCTCCTCCTTGCACAGCTGAACTTGTGAACCGAGATTCCTACCCATAATAAAATGATGGAGTGCTTTTTTTGGGCCAGGCCGGCCTAATGAGGCTTGTGAACCCGGAGCCTCTGCTCTGAGGCTGGAGGTGCTGAGATCTATGGTGGACACTGCTTGCCTCAGGCACTGAGTGGAAAGCAATTGTGCTCTTTCCCCTCTGTCATACTGCTTCCTATAGCATGCAGGTCACTGTGTGGCTCACTGACAGTGTGGTAAGGAGGTAGAGGGTGGCTGTGTGCCAGGCACAGAACTGGACTCTGAAATGCCTGGTCTTCCTGGGGCTTGGCTTCAAGCCCATGTGACTCTAAAGCCAGCACCAGGGAGGGTGATCATTGCTAGTGGCAGTCATCAGGAAGGCTTCCTGGAGGAGGAGGTTAGTTGTGCCTTGAGGGGCTCAGTACAGCCTTAACATACCATGGTAAGTGTGCTGGTTGGGTTTGCTAAGCTTGGTTTGCACTGATGCTCTCTGTAAGCAGTAGATGAAGCTCCAAGTCCTGGCTTCATTCCACACCATGCAGACCCCAGCCTTTGCTCACCAGCCGGGGCCCCTGTCTCCCCAGGTGTGCGGAGATGATCATCAGCATGGACAGCAGCCAGATCCACAGCAAAGACCCTCGTTACGGAGCCAGCCCCCTCCACTGGGCCAAGAATGCAGAGGTGAGTGGAGCCTGAGGTGGGTGGGGCAAGGGGCCGGGCCCTGCAGGTCCTCAGGGCCCGCAGGAAGCAGGTTCCCGAGAGGACCCTGAGGCTAGCACTTGGGGGCTGATCGTGCTGTGGGTCTGCAGGCAGAGAAGTCCATGAAGAGCTGGGATCCTGGCAGGGCTCTGCTGCTCTCTGGCTGGGCGGTGGGATCCGCCCTGTGCCTCAGTTTCCTCATCCATGAATTCTGCTTTGGAGATGTGGTGAAGTCAGCGAGGTGGTGAAGTCAGCCAGGTAGTGCGTGACAAAACTTGGCATAAATTGTAAAGTGCTTCCCAAATAGAAGGTAGCGTGATGATGATTGTATTATTAGTCAGGGTTCTCTAGAGGGCCAGAATTAATAGGATAGATATATGTATATAAAGGGGGGTTTATTAAGGAGCATTAACTCACAGGATCACAAGGTCCTAAAATAGGCCACCTGCAAGCTGAAGAGCAAGGAAGCCAGTCCAAGTCCCAAAGCTGAAGGACTTGGAGTCCGATGTTGGAAGGCAGGCAGCATCCAGCACGGGAGAAAGATGTAGGCTGGGAGGCTGAGCCAGTCTGGCCTTTTCCCATTTTTCTGCCTGCTTTATATTCTGGCCACACTGGCAGCTGATTAGATGGTGCCCACCCAGATTAAGGGTAGGTCTGCCTTTCCCAGGCCACTGACTCAAATGTTAATCTCCGTTAGCAGCACTGTGTCAGACACACCCGGGATCAATACTTTGCATCCTTCAATCCAATCAAGTTGACACTCATTAACCATCACGATGATGGTGATGGTGGTGGTGGTGCTGGGTCTAGCTGCACACACAAGGAGCCTGGCTGGGCATCTCCTCTGAGGTCGTCCCCTAAGCTAAGCTCTATCCTGGGAGGATGGAGGCCTCTGGTCTCATCACCAGGAAGCACAGCTCAACAGGGCACGGGATGGCCCAGAGTTCATGGCCTACTTCTCAATGTGATGGGCCAGGAGGGAGAGCACTGCCAGCCTCGGAGGTACCTCTGCGTTCCAGGAACTGGACACGGAGTCAGGCCCTTCCGTGTAGGTTTGGTCACTCATTGTCATCACATGCTGTGAGGTGGGGACTTGAATTCCCATCTTCACAGAAGAGAAACCTGAGATGCACATGGCTATAGTGACCCATCCAAGTGCAGGCGGCTGGGATGAGTGGAGCTGGGCTTTGGGCTCAGGTCTGTGACTCCAAAGCCAGGCTCCCCTCCCTGGTCCCAAGGCGCTCTCAGGGATGTGTACTGCCAAGGCCCCGTGAGAGGTGATACCTTTGCAGAGTCCCAGGGAGGGATGCAGGGAGCGGGGTGCTTCAGGACAGGCCCCAGAGGAGCCTTTACAAGGAGAGATGGGTTCTGTTGGCGCTAGGAAAGGACCAGAAGCCTCTTAAAACAGTCAGCACATCTTTGGCTTTTTGTCCCTGGTCTTGGGATGCTGATGGTATGGGAGGCAGTCTAGGCCCCCCTAGAACTGGGGCCTGCCCCTGGAGTCCTGTTGCTAGTGCTTTCCAACATCCCGGTACCTGTAGGCCTCTCAGAGAGGACGTCACGTGTCACGGGGTACGGCAGCTCCCTGGGAGCCTGTGCTAACTCGGCCTGACCGTCTCCCGCAGATGGCCCGCATGCTGCTGAAACGGGGCTGCAACGTGAACAGCACCAGCTCCGCGGGGAACACGGCCCTGCACGTGGCAGTGATGCGCAACCGCTTCGACTGCGCCATAGTGCTGCTGACCCACGGGGCCAACGCGGATGCCCATGGAGAGCATGGCAACACCCCGCTACACCTGGCCATGTCGGTGAGCCCGGGACCGCGTGTCCTGCCTTGTGGGGCCCCAGTGGGAATGCAGGAGGGCTGTCCAGGCTGGAGCACTCCTCCCCCATTGTCTCCCACCTATCCTCAGCTGCTCCAAATCATCTTCCCACCCACAGCTCAGTTCATACCCTGACTCCTTCCTCAGGAAGCCCTCCAAGTCCCCCTCTCAGCCCGAAATAACGTCACCTCCTGTGTGCTTTGGTACCTTTTCCACCTCTGCCCCCATTTGGCACTTGCATGGCATGAGAGGGAAAAATGACAGCTCTGGCCACAGACTGGCCCTGGGCAAGCCATGTCACCTGTCAGCCTTGATTGCCTCATCTGGAAAATGGTGGTGTCAATACTTATCTGGAAGAGTTGTGGAAAAGTTACGGTGGACACTTGGTCACTCTCTACAGAATGTCTAAGTGACACACACGCTACCTGGCCCGAGTGAGCATCCTGCTTCCCTTCACTGGTCCGCATATTGCTCTCATCTCCCCTGGGAGGCTGTAAGATCCTGGCAGGCAAAGTCTGAGTCTGCAGCCCAGCGGCCTGTGGCAGGTGCCAGGCACCTTCGTTGGTTTATTATAGACCACAGTTCCATGCCCTCAAAGCCCTTACTGTCTGGTTAGACAACTAGAGTATGAACATATTAAACCTAGCAGAGGAGGATGTTATTATGTTACAGACACGTGTGTGCACGTATTCTTTTTTATTGAGATGGAGTCTTACACTGTCGCCCAGGCTGGAGTGCAGTGGCGCGATCTCGGCTCACCACAACCTCCACCTCCCGGGTTCAAGTGATTCTCCTGCCTCAGCCTCCTGAGTAGCTGGGACCACAGGCACGCACCACCATGCCCAGCTAATTTTTGCATTTTTAGTAGAGACGGGGTTTCACTATGTTGGCCAGGCTGGTCTTGAACTCCTGACCTCATGATCCACCCTCCTTGGCACCCCAAAGTGCTGGGATTACAGGCATGAGCCACTGCGCCCGACTGTGTGCACGTATTCTATAGCAGTACTATATGTACATAAGTCTGTTTACCGAGTCTCAGTGACGGAACATGAGAGACCCGCGGGACTCTGAAAGAAGTCGATTAAGGACACGTTCAAGGACATCCTGTTTTATACCAAAGGTCAAAACTTGGAAGAGATGTTGCCCAAAAGGCTGAAACTGTAAATACTTTCGTTTTTGAAACTGGAGCTTTTTAGCATGGGGTGGGCCCTTGGAATGATCTAGTTCAGCAGTTCTCAAGTTTTTTGGCCTGTTTGATCCCTTTATACTCTCAAAAATTATGGAGGAACACAAAGATTTTTTAATCATCTGGATTTTCTTTATCTATATTTACCATATTAGAAATTTAAAGTGTGAAATTTTCAAAATATTAATTCATTTAAAAATAACAATAATAAATATTTACACCTACTATGTACCCACAAAAATTAAAATTAAATTTAAAAAAAACTTTAAAAATAACTGGCCTGGTGCAGTGGCTCGTGTATACCTATAATCCCAACAATTTGGGAGGCTGAGATGGGCAGATCACCTGAGGCCAGGAGTTCGAAACCAGCCTGGCCAACATGGTAAAACCCCATCTCTACTAAAAATACAAAATTAGCTGGGCATGAGACCTCTGAAGGGGTATCATGCTTTCACAGGGGTCCCCAGGTCTTACTTTAGGAACTGCTGATATACTTTGGTCATCTTCATACTATCTTCACAGTTTTTGGCATATTCATCAACCACCTTTACAATTATGTACTTAATCACCTCTTCAAATTGGCTTACTTTTATTTATTTATTTATTTATTTAGAGACAGAGTTTCGCTCTTGTTGCCAGGCTGGAGTACAATGGCGCAATCTTGGCTTACCGCAACCTCTGCCTCCCGGGTTCAAGCAATTCTCCTGCCTCACCTTCCCAAGTAGCTGGGGTTACAGGTGTGCGCCACCACGCCCGGCTAATTTTGTATTTTTAGTAGAGACGGGGTTTTTCCGTCTTGGTCAGGCTGGTCTCAAACTCCCAACCTCAGGTGATCCACCTGCCTCACCTCACAAACTGCTGGGATTACAGGCGTGAGTCACCACGCCCAGCCTAGCTTACTTTTAAACTGACTTAAATTTATTTTGAGAGAAATGTTTTATCACTACCATAAATGGCCATCCATCCATCCAGTGCCAACCATAAAAGGTAATCAAGGCCGGGGGCGGTGGCTCACGCCTGTAATCCCAGCACTTTGGGAGGCCGAAGTGGGTGAATCACGAGGTCAGGAGTTCAAGACCAGCCTGGCAAACATGGTGAAACCCCGTCTCTACTAAAAATACAAAAAATTAGCTGGGCGTAGTGGTGGGCGCCTGTAATCCCAGCTACTCAGGAGGCTGAGGCAGGAGAATTGCTTGAACCTGGGAGGCAGAGGTTGCAGTGAGCTGAGATCGCACCACTGCACTCTAGCCTGGGTGATAGAGTGAGACTCCGTCTCAAAAAAAAAAAAGGTAACAACAACAAATCACAGTTAATGCTGAAAACACACACATATTAATAGCCATAGAAGTCCTAATAGAACATTCTAATAGAAGAACTGTTTGGAAAACCCCATTCTAGACCCACAGCTTCATCCTCTAGGCAGGGAAATCAGGTCCCAAGTAGAGGGAGGTGACAAGACCAGAGCCCAGAGTTCCAGGTGGCCAGTGTGTCCTGTGAAACCATGCCATGCTCTGCGCCCCTGCCTGGCCTCCAGGTGTGGAAATGTGTGATGCCCTTCGCAGGGGCACTCCCCTGAAGGCTGTCATCAGGGGCACGTGTGCTCGGTCACCCCTCAGGGATGACACCCTGGACTGGGTGAGCAAGATGACCTTCCCTGCCCTCACCCACCCTCTCCTTGCTACTCCTGAAAGCCATCAGCAGCTGACCTCCTGTGTCCCCATGGCTCCTGGGTCGGGGTCACAGATGCACTGCTTCCTTGGAAGCGGAGCTGGCAGAGCAGGGGCGAGTCACCTCGAGTTTCTGCCTGGGTTCTTACACCCTCCCCTGTGGGTGCTTTTAAACGTGTTTGTCAGGGCCCCAGCCATCAAATGGCAGCCTTTGGACTACCAGATTGACTGGGGTCGGGGTGAGGAGGGTTCCAGTGTCTCCCCGTGCTGAGGAGAGGCCCGCTGGGTGAGTTGACAGGCTGGGGCAGGCAGCCAAGGGTTCCTTTGCTCTTCACTTCCCCGAGCAGTTACACGTCTTACCCTCTCTCATCCCCGACAGAAAGACAACGTGGAGATGATCAAGGCCCTCATTGTGTTTGGAGCAGAAGTGGACACCCCGAATGACTTTGGGGAGACTCCTACATTCCTAGCCTCCAAGATCAGCAGACGTATGTGTTTGCACTCTGGGGCCGGAGTGGGGCGAGGGTTGGGTGGATGCAGGGACTGAGGAGGAGGGAAGTCCCAGTCATCAGGCACCAGCATCCTGTGCTGACCTGCCCTGCTCAGAGCTGCCAGGAGCACCTCTTACTCTGAGGGGGGGCTACCTTACCCAAGCGCAAGGGCCCTGAGCAGCAGATGCAGGCCCACCAAGGGTCTTGCCATACCAACATCCTCTTCCATGCAGCCCCGCTCCCACCCCAGGTGCTAAGACTCCCAGCAGGGGTGGGGACAGGAGAGCCAGCAGCAGCCCTTTTCTTCTACTGTTGGGGAATTCACTGATGGAACCACTGGCTAGAATGACCCTAGGGTGCATGCACTATACTGCATGAGCTCTGGGCATGCCTGTGTGGACAGGAGTGCATGGCCACGTGCTGCACGCTCGCCCAGTGAGCCTTCGCTTCTGAGCTGGACAGAGCAGATCCTCCTCACCAGAGGCCTGGAGCCTGCTCTGGAGGGTTTCAGGAGCTGTGGGGGTCACTGATGGCACCAGTTTGTGTGTGCCAGTGCACACGTGTGTGTCTGCATGCACCACATCTGTGGCCTCCTTTCCAGCAATCCCATCCATCCAGTGGAGTAGGTGCCCACTGGCTGGCTCATTAGTCCCTTTGGAACCCTGAACTATCCACTTAGCATTTTTGAGAATCACTGAAAGTGGCCGTGGGAACCCTGCTTTCTTAGTTGGAGTACAAGGAAAGAAGGAGTTCCCACAGTCATCAGGCAGGGTGACAGTGACCTCCTCTTCCCATATCCTCCTTCCCTGACCTTAGGAAGCTGCTTGGGATGTACCAGCCTGGGGGCAGCACTCCCTGTCAGGGTGGGCTGAGGCCTCTGGAGCAGCCCGCGTGCCCAGGGCCTGGTAGCTGGGATGGGACGCAGTGTGGAAACGAGGGGCCTCTCCTTTGCATGTTGACATCGTTTCTGATCCTGTGCGGTCTCCGCTTCCCCAAACCATGACAAGTTGACACCAGGAAGGCGATCTTGACTCTGCTGAGAACCGTGGGGGCCGAATACTGCTCCCCACCCATCCACGGGGTCCCCGCGGAGCAGGGCTTTGCAGCGCCACATCACCCCTTCTCCCTGGAAAGAGCTCAGCCCCCACCGATCAGCCTAAACAACCTAGGTAGGCCTTGCCTCCCAACTCCCTCTTCTCCAGCTGGTTCCCAGGCCCCTGGATCAGAGCAGGCCCCACCAGAGCAACAGGATCCCCAGGATGGAAGTCACTGAAGGCAGCAGGGGAGGATGGAGCCAGAGTTGTCAGCCTCCAGGCAGCCAGCAACCCAGAGATCCCAGAGGCCTAGGGCATCCCTGGCTGATGTGCCACGCTCTGTTGCCCCTGAGAGGGTGTGCCCTGAACACAATCTCAGGCCTGGGCATTTCCAGTGGCACCCATAAGGTCGCTGCTGTCATGGCCCTCCTGTCCCCGGGGTGCTCAAGGTGGGCAGTGAGGAGTGCTGTCAGGACTGGGGGCCCAGGCCCTCTGGCTTCTCCTCTCTCACTCTGGCTTGACCTCTGTCACACTGTTTGAATCTCAGTTGGGCCTGAGACCTGTGTGTCCCCTTCCTGACCCCATGGTGACTTTCAGAAATTGAATGTGGCCAGGCAGCCAGCATCTGCCCCGGTACATCCTTCGTGCCCAGGGAGATACCCCCAGACTAGTCGGGACCCTTCTCTGGGCTTTCTGTGGGCTGGCCCACCCAGGGACCTCAATGGTTTGGGAGTGGGGTCCCCTGAAAAGAGGGCAGCCAGGAGCCAGTCCTTGGCAAGCCAGACTTTTAACTGTGGAGGCGGCAGCACCTCCAGCCAGGGTAGCCCGACCAAGTCTGGAGCTCTGGAGAGGCACCGTGACCACAGCCTCCAGTCCTTCTGGCTCTACCTCCCTCTCCCCTCCCAGGAACTCCTCCCTCCACCTCCCATCTTTGTCTCTCAATTTTGCAGGCAGTCACCCAAGCCAGGCTGGATGGTGGGCCTGGGGTGCGGCGCCAGATGGGTAACGCCCTGGGCCTGGAGAGGCTGCCGAGCCTCGCCATGCGACATTAGCTCTAGCTGTCATTCCCTAACTTGTCCTTCTCAGCTGCACACACACCACACGCCCCTTCCCCTGCACCCTGTCCCTGGCGCTCTGTCCACGGCCTCTCTCGGCCGCTCTCCTGCTTCCCTTGTTCACTGTGCAGCCATGTGCCCTGGGAAGGGGGAGACACTGCTTCGCAGCCATCGGTTCTGCTCTGCTGCTTCTAGACTCTGCGCAGTGGTGGGGGGCTGTCAGAGTTGGGGTCACGCAGGCTGCTGCGCCAGGCACCTGGGGACTGGGCTGCTTGTCAGGAGGGGCAGCTAGTCAATTGGGTGGACATGGGGCAGGCCTTGGACACAAAGGAAGACGTGGACAGAGTGGATGGTGGGCCTGATCCCAGAGGCCACTGGGATTTCCAGACCTGGGATCAGGACAAGGGATGTCTCCCTTCATCTATGAACTTAAACCCCGAGGAACGTCCTGACTCGGCCTTTTGACTAAATGACCCTGGGCAAATCACGGACCCGCTTAGAGCCTCACCTGTCAATAGGGAATAAGAATTCTTAGGCCCCAGGTGGTTAGCAGCAGCATCGGCTCTGATGCAAGAAGAAGCACTTTGTCTGAAGAGGACACACAAGGGTATTCATGCCTCAGGGTTTCAAGAGGAAGAGATTGAGGGGAACCTGGGAGCTGGCTGGGCAGGGTAGGGAGCCCTTCCCAGAGCAGTGGGCCCCCCTTTCCACTCCAGCCCATTTCTCTCCTGTGGCCTCTGGCTCAGCGTTCTCCTGGGACAGAGTCCTTCCTGGGGGGAAGGGACAGATGACCGGGGAGTGGGGTGAGGGCGTGGCCATGGTGAGGCACAGCCCAGGTTTGATCTAGGGACCCTGGGGTGGCAGGGCTTGGGGACCCGCCTGTCCACAGCATGCCCTGCTCTGTGCCTCACAGAACTGCAGGATCTCATGCACATCTCGCGGGCCCGGAAGCCAGCGTTCATCCTGGGCTCCATGAGGGACGAGAAGCGGACGTAAGTGGATTGAGAGTGGGGGCAGAAAGGGGAATGTGTGCGCTTTCCTATCCCTCACCCACCCCGTCGTGGGTTCAAGGCTTTTTACTCTGCACCCCCACAGCCGGCGAGATGGCTTTGCTCCTAGTCGTACAGTTCTCAGCAGAGACAGAATTCACTCTGGGGACCAGCCCAGGGTGCCAGGCTTCTTGGATTCAGTGGGGCTGGCGCAGTGTTCTGGCCTCCCTCCCTGACCTCCTCGAGCCATGAGTGGATGGTGGGCCTGATCCCGGAGGCCACTGGAGATGCCCGGGTCCCCCCTGGGGAGATCTCAGCAGCTGCTTCCCGCTGCTCCTACCGGCTTCCTTAACCACCTCCCTCTGCAGAATAGTGGAGTGGGCTGCCTTCCCCAGCACCTGCTCTATACCCAGGCCCATTTTAAGAGGCGGGCCTGGGTGACAGGATGCAAAGAGACGACGCTCAGGCCTTGCCCTTCAGGCATAATCCCGGGTGCTTGGAATCAGTGCCAGCGGGCACGGCAAGGTACCAGGACAAATGCGTTTCCAGCTACTGCTGTCGCCCCCTCCCTTTATTGCTGCGGTTGATTCATTTATTCTGTATTAGTCTCTCATGTTCCTAACAACCTTCCCAGGGAGGAATTAGTAACCTTGTTTCACAGGTGCAGAGCCTGAGCCCCCGAGAGGTTAAGTGACTTGCTCAGGGTCACAGAGTGAGTGTCAGGGTGGCGACTCACACCCAGGTCTTCCGAACTCACGTCCTTTGTGCTACCCCAGGCTCTCTCTGGGTTCTTTGTGGACTCTATACCTAGTACCAGTGCCCTGCAGGGAAAGCTCTCTTCTCAGAATCAGAGGCAGCTCCACTCCCAGGGCCAGGCAGTGATCGTGCAGCTCTGTGGGTCCTCACACGTCGCACTCACTTCCATGCCACCCTGTTGTGTGCCCTGGAGGTGCCCCTGCCCCATCAGCATTCCCTCCCCTGTGCCCCCTGCATGCTTGTGCACACACGCACACAGTATACATGCATGCACGTGCACCCACATGCACCCGCATGCACACGCATGCATGCCCACATGCAAACACATGGACACACGCGCACACACACATGCATGTACACACACACACATACACACACACACACCTGTGCAGGGGCTGAGGTGAGGCAGCTGTACCTGAGGGAGGACCCACATTCCCAAGGGAGGAGAAGCAGATTCCCCAGATTCTGGAGCCTCAGAACCCTCCCTGGAGCAGGGCCAAGGTGAGAGTCCAGAGACCCCTTGGTACCTCCCCACTTGGGCCTTCCAAGCTACAGAGCCCTGCGCCCTCTTGGTTCATGTCTGTCGCCAGCCCCGCATCTTCAGGAGTCTTGCTTGTTTGCTTTGGCCTCCAGCAACAGCATAGCCTCCCCTGCCACCTCTGGACTTACTGGGGGGCTGGGTACCTGGTCCAGGAAAAGACCCCTAGAGGTGGGACCTGGGCCTCCTCCATTTATCAGCCCTCTCAGGCACCTCCTGCATCCCCTTGACACACAGTGCTGTGCAGAGCAGAGCAGAGGTGGCCTCTGCCCTGGTGGAGCTTCCAGGTCAGCGCAGGAGAGAGTAAAAGAAAGATTGCGAACGGAATGGAAGCAGCCTCCACCAGGAAGCAGGTGGAGCAGGCTGGCCGTGCGGGAGGGTCCCGATGGCGTCAGGGCAGGCTTCTCTCAGGCAGTGACATTCAAGCTGAGATGGGAAGATGAGAAGATCAGAGGAAGGTTCCAGGCTGAACCGACCACAAAGGCGTTCCCCCAGGGCATGGCCAGTGAGGACAGGCAGGATGTGGGGAGACGTGTCAGAGCGCTCTGGAGAACATGTGACTCAAGAGGTGGCAGACCCGGGTCCAGGTCGAGTCCACATCCATGTGACTTGGTTCCCGTCACCTAACCTCTGAGCGACACTCCCTCCTTCACTCAAAAATATGCACAGAGAGCAGGTACAGTGGCTCCTGCCTGTAGTTCCAGCTATTCAGGAGTCTGAGGTGGGAGGATCACTTGAGCCCAGAAGGTTGAGGCTGCAGTGAACTGTGATTGTGCCACTGCACACCAGCCTGGGTGACAGAGGGAGACCTGTCTCAATCAATCAATCAATAAGGCCAGGCACGGTGGCTTGCGCCTGTAATCCCAGCACTTTGGGAGGCCGAGGCAGGCAGATCACCTGAGGTTGGGAGCTCAAGACCAGCCTGGCCAACATGGAGAAACCCCGTCTCTACTAAAAATACAAAATTAGCTGGGTGTGGTGGCGGGCGCCTGTGATCCTAGCTACTCGGGAGGCTGAGGCAGGAGAATCGCTTGAACCCAGGGGGTGGAGGTTGTGGTAAGCCGAGATCACGTTATTGCACTCCAGCCTGGGCAAAAAGAGTGAAACTCCGTCTCTGAATAAATAAATGAGCACAGGGATGTCAGGAAGGGTCTACCTCAGGGGCATTTGGGACAATGACATGGGCTAATAATGCTGGTGGTACCCCTCCCACAGCCCCTGACATGAACCTCTTCCTTCCTCCCTACCTGCTCTTCCCCTGCTTCTCCCACCTTGTGTGGAGGACCCTGACACCCACTTACTGCCCGTTCCTGGCCTGGCTGTAGGGCCCGGCCCCTCCTCCCCCAGCCTTGTTTAATTCCAACAGACTTTATCAGGCATCTGCTTTGGGTCAGGCCTGATACTGACCAAAATCAGGTGTCCCAAGTTGGGGAGACTGGCCCAGAGCCTGCTGGGATGGTCCCTGATCAATGAGATCACCCCCTGGCCTTCCTTTCCCTTTCTCTGTTGCACTCTCCAGCCCCTGAAATACTAGACATTTGTTCCTTTACTGCCCTCACCCCCACCCTCACTGCCCTGCATAGGACAGAAGTTCCTCGGGTCTGTCTGGGTCTGTCTGCCAGGGCACAGCTGCAGGGGACAAGGGCCGTGAGGGCGGATGTAAAGTGCTGGGCTGTGGCCGGACCTTCCTCTCTCCCACTGCTGTTCCCACTTCAGCCACGACCACCTGCTGTGCCTGGACGGAGGAGGAGTGAAAGGCCTCATCATCATCCAGCTCCTCATCGCCATCGAGAAGGCCTCGGGTGTGGCCACCAAGGACCTGTTTGACTGGGTGGCGGGCACCAGCACTGGAGGCATCCTGGCCCTGGCCATTCTGCATGGTGAGGGCGGCCCCGGGGATGGGGCCAGGTGGGGCTGGGGCCTGTCCTCAAAGAGGCCGAGTTCATTTTCAGGGCTTTGCAAAAAGAGAGTGGAGGGGTAGGGGAGGGCTATAAGCCCTTTGTGGAGGTGGGGGTGGGGGCTGCAGGTACTGGGGTCCCAGGCTGGAGGGAGAAGGGCTGGGCACATGGGCTTAGGTTTGGGCATCCCCCACCCTCTGGCCACAGAGGGTAGAGCTGGCTGTGAAATTTCAGCATAGGAAGCATTTTCTATCGATTACCTTAACCCGTCCTCCCCTCAACCCTGCAAAGCAGGCACCAGGGGCCACACAGCCTGCACATAAGGAATCCCGTTCCAGGGTGCACGCAGCAGGCAGTCTCAGAAATGAGGAGCCACTGAGCCTCAGGATGCCAGAGCCCTCGCCTGCACACTTCATTTTTACTGGGAAATTTTATTGAAATTAAGTCCCCAGGCCGGGAGGGATGATGTGAAGTCACATAGCTCATCCGTGGAGTTGCTGGGCTGGAGCGCAGTCCCCTAGACTCCCAGCCTGGCACTTCCCAGGCCACAGGCCACTGTGTCGTCTCCTTTCATTGCCACTTTGCAAAGACGCCTAGCTTGCTGGACAAATAGCCGGGTGGCCAGTGTTGTGATGGCTCCTCTCTGGAGCTGTCTGAACTTCTAGGTGCTGACAGGTGGGGAGGGGCACTCCCAGATCAGGGTCCTCAGCTCCCCCCAACCCCCTGGGCATTGTCCTGGGACTCAACATCTCTGACTGGCGCCCCTGCCCCTGTGCTGGTCAGATTCCATTTTTCTCCAGAGTGCCCCCACATGTGGATCCTGGTCATGCAAAGTCTTGGAGGTGCCAGGGGAGGACTCCCCACCCTGGGGTGGGTATCAGGGTCTGTGGGCCAGGCCTATGTTGGATGCTAGGGATGCAGAGCTGAGGCAGGCATACCCCCAGCCTCAGGAGCAGGGGGCTCAGGCAGTCCAGGAGGTGCTGGGGACAGAGTCCCATGGATGGAGGAGAAGAGTCATCTGTCAAGTTGCCGGGACTTTAGTGTCCGCAGCAGTTTCTTGACTGGTATTTCATTTCCTTTTGGTGATTCTCACCATAGCCCTGCAAGGTGAGCAGATGGGGAAACTAAGAACCAGAGAGGATCGCCCAGTGAACTGGGCAGTCAGGACTGGGTCTCCAGCTGTGCACCCAGCTCTCTCCCCCGGCCTCAGGGTCCTAGCATCCCCTCTCTAGTCTTCCATAGGGTCCAAGGGTGGGCACAAGGTCTGAGCAGGCAGAGTGGGTAGAGTCCTAGCTTCTCCACAAGGGCCACATCCTTCTTCAGGGACCATTTCTTCCCCATCCAGGGTCTTCCCCATCCAGGGTCTTGAGACCTTCCCACAAGGTCTGAGCAGGCAGAGTGGGCAGAGTCCTAGCTTCCTCTCCAAAAGGACCACGTCCTTCTTCAGAGACCATTTCTTCCCCATTCCGGGACCATTTCTTCCCCATCCATCCCCCTGGGGAATTTGAGAGGTGTCCTGGCTGACCCATTGGTGGGCAGATGCCCTCATTTCAGCTACCCTCTGCTTGTACATCCCTGGTCCTGGGGAACTCACTGCCTCACTGGGGAGGTGGGGCAGCTTCTCCTTCCTAGAGGTGCAGCCGGCCCCTTGGCCCTGTCTGTTCTGAAGGCTCAAAGGACAGGGCTGTTCCTTGTTTTCTGTGACAAACAAGGTGGGTCTAACTTTTATAAGCTTTTACTCTTCAGGGGCTCTTCTTTAAGGAAAATAATACAAAATCATGAATACAAAATGAGGTGCAGAGCCTCGGGGCTGCTGAAGCGAGGCTTCAGTGGTTTTTGAGTCTCTCTGTTGCCCAGGCTAGAGTGCAGTGGTGCAGCTCAACTCACTGCAACCTCCGCTCCCGGGTTCACGCGATTCTCCTGCCTCTCAGCCTGCCGAGCAGCTGGGATTACAGGCTCCTGCCACCACACCTGGTGAATTTTTGTATTTTTAGTAGAGACGGGGTTTCACCATGTTGGGCAGGCTGGTCTCAAACTCCTGACCTCAAGTGCTCCACCCGCCTCAGCCTCCCAAAGTGCAGGGATTACAGGCGTGAGCCACCATGCCCAGCCGGAAGGGGGCTTCTGTCTGTCTGGAAAGTTGCAAAGGAAGGGCCCAGAATGTGGGTTTGCTTAGGCCTCGGTAAACCCGCTTCCTCCTGCCACCTCCTGCGCTCAGGCCCTCTGTAGGCTGTTCTCTGGGAGCCCTGCGTGTGGCCGTTGCATCTCCCCACCTCCGACCCCCTTATTCCTAGGTAAGTCCATGGCCTACATGCGTGGCGTGTACTTTCGCATGAAGGATGAGGTGTTCCGTGGCTCCAGGCCCTACGAGTCCGGGCCCCTGGAGGAATTCCTGAAGCGGGAATTTGGGGAGCACACCAAGATGACGGACGTCAAGAAACCCAAGTAAGCCTGGCGCACTGGGGCCGTGACCGCAGCTGTGCCCACTGTGGCTGTTCCCTGGGGACAGAGGGCTCCCTGTCCTGCTGGGGGAGGGGGAAAGCACCCCACGCTTGAGGGGAGCAGAGGGAACCCCCTTCCCAGGGAGGCAGAGGGCTGGAGTGTGGTTCTCACTTGGGCATGCAGACACCTGCTGCGCGCAGGAGGGGTGTGGCCTGGTGGGCCTGGCCCTGCCCTGCCTGGCCAAGGGTCTGGGACTTGCCTGGAAAGAGCCTGGGCCTCCCTTCTCTGAGACCACCTGGGCAGAGGCTGGGTTTTTGCTGACCAGGCAAAAAGAACCCACTGGCCTTTCAAATGACACGGCTAAATCTTTTCTCACATTTCAGACAGCACTTGCTCCCAGGATCAGACTACTAGGTTATAATCAGAGGGCTTTAGTCCTGCCTTTAATTTAAGGTCTATAAGACTTGAACTAATTTAAGTCAGACTAAAGGAGAAAGTCACATTTCTAGGAAGCATTTGTTTGGGAGGCCCCAGTCCTAGGACTAAGCAATGCATCCCATTTGGGGCCGGATGAAAGGTGTGTTCCAGGAGGAGCATTTTGAGCATTTCTGAGTGATTTTTTTCATATTTTGAAAGTGAGTCTCTCCCAGTCTTAGGGGCCCGGCATCCTGTCTGTGGTCTTCCCCAGGGTCCAAGGCCAGGGACCTTAAATCTTTTTCCCACTCTGTGGCTTGTCTTTTTGCTCTGTGGTGTTTCTAGGTTTATTTTTATTATTTTTATTTTTTTGGTGGGCCCATGTTCTTAATGGGGTAGATAATATTTATAAATATTTTTCTTCTTGTAGTTTGCGATTTTTTCCTTTCTCTCTTTTTTTTGAAAAAGGGTCTTGCTTTGGGGCCCAGGCTGGAGTATATTGCCATGAACACGGCTTACTGCGGCCTCAACCTCCTGGGCTCAAGAAGTCCTCCCATCTCAGCCTCCTGAGTAGCTGGGACTACTGGCATGTGCCAACACGTGTATTTTTTGTAGAGATGGGGTTTCACCATGTTGCCCAGGCTAGTCTTGAACTCCTGAGCTCAGGTGATCCTCCCGCCTTGGCCTCCCGTTACAGGCGTCAGCCACTGTGCCCAGCCTAGTTTGTGCTTGTTATGTCTCATTCACGAACCCCTTTGCTGCCCCCAGGCAGCATGCGATTCTCCTGTGTCAAGTTGGAAAGCTCTCTAGATCTGCCTTTTACATTGAGATCTTTTATCAACCTGGAATTGATTTTTGTATGAGGGTGAAGTCCAAGATCCAATTGAATGTTTTCCACATGGTTGGATGATTGGCCGATTTTCCCAGCCCCATCTGTGAAGTCCGTCCTTCCCTCTGCTTCCTCAGCAGTGGGTCAAGCGTCCCTCTGTGCCTGGATCTGCTCCAGGCTGTGTTCTGTTCCACTGGTTGGAAAGCTGTCCCTGTGCCCATGACTCCAGCTGTGTGGTGAGTCCTGGTGTCTGGACGGCAGATCCTCCACCTTGGCCTTCTTCAAGAACATCGTGGCTATTTTTTTTTTTTTTTTTTTTTTTTGAGACGGAGTCTCGCTCTGTCACCCAGGCTGGAGTGCAGTGGCCGGATCTCAACTCACTGCAAGCTCCGCCTCCCGGGTTTACGCCATTCTCCTGCCTCAGCCTCCCGAGTAGCTGGGACTACAGGCGCCCACTACCTCGCCCGGCTAGTTTTTTGTATTTTTTAGTAGAGACGGGGTTTCACCGTATTAGCCAGGATGGTCTCGATCTCCTGACCTCATGATCCACCCGTCTCGGCCTCCCAAAGTGCTGGGATTACAGGCTTGAGCCACCGCGCCCGGCCCATCGTGGCTATTCTTGGGGGCGGTAGAGAGAAGCGGATACAAGCATTGACCCTGAAGTTTCTACCTCTTCTCAAAAGTAGGAATATGCCAGGCATGGTGGCTCAAGCCTGTAATCCCAGCTCTTTGGGAGGCTGAGGCAGAAGGATCACTTGAGGCCAGGAGTTCGAGACCAGCCTGGGCAACAAAGTGAGACCCTCATCTCTACAACAAAATTAAAACTAACAGGTAGCTGGGCATGGTGGCGTTATGGCTGTAGTCCCAGCTACTTGAGAGGCTGAGGTGGGAGGATCACTTGAGCCCTGGAGGCTGAGGCTACAGTGGTCTGTGATCCCATCACTGCTCTCCAGCCTGGGCAATAGAGTGAGACCCTGCCTTAAAAAAAAAACACACACACACACACAAATTATAAAAAGAAAAATATTTATAAATTCTACTCCATTAAAAACATGGTTCCACCCAAATAAATACAACAAAAACATCATAAAGGGAGTAAAAAGACAAGCCACAGAGTAGGAGAAAAGGGCCGGATGCAGTGGCTCACGCCTGTAATCCCAGCACTTTGGGAGGCCGAGGCAGGTGGATCACGAGGTCAAGAGTTCAAGACCAGCCTGACCAAGATGGTGAAAACCTGTCTCTACTAAAAATACAAAAATTAGCCAGGCGCAGTGGCAGGCGCCTGTAATCCCAGCTACTCGGGAGGCTGAGGAAGGAGAATTGCTTGAACCTGGTGGGTGGAGGTTGCAGTGAGCTGAGATCGTGCCACTGACTCCAGCCTGGGCGACAGAGTGATACTCCATCTCAAAAAAAAAAAAAAAAAAAAAGAGTAGGATAAAAGATTTCAAATCCATACATCCATCAAAGGACTCATTTTCAAAATATGAAAAGATCATTCAGAAATGCTCAAAATAGTAACCACCATTTTGCTTTCTCTTCCTATGAGTTTGACTACTCCAGGTACTGTTAAGTAAAATTTGTGGGGGATAATTGGTTTGGACCAGGATTCTGTACCAGGCCCAACAGACCAAACCAATATGGAGTCACTCATGCCAAGTGAACCTAGTTAGCTTAGGCATATACCCATGTAATAAATAGCTGAGTTCTGGTTAGCTACAACAGCTGAGCTTTAATCAATCATAGATGGCCACCTGATTCAAACAAGGCAAACCAATTAAGCTCCACACGTCACTTTGGTTTTCAGCCCATCAACGCTGCCTAACCACGTTTCAGGCCAGAGTTCTTTGAACCTATTCTGGTTTTGTGGGCTGTCTCTCAGTTCATCAATAAAAGCCAATTAACATCTTTAAATTTGTTGCAATTTTATCTTTGACAGTACCTTATGTAAGTGGAATCATACAGTATTTGTCTTTTTGTGACTGGCTGACTGGCTGGCTGGCTGGCTTGCTTGCTTGCTTGCTTTCTTTCTTTCTTTCTTTCTTTCTTTCTTTCTTTCTTTCCTTTCTTTCCTTTCTTTCCTTTCTTTCTTTCTTTTTTTAGACAGGGTCTTGCTCTTATCACCCAGGCTGAATGCAGTGGCACAATCTCGGCTCACTGCAATTTCCGCTTCCTGGGTTCAAGTGATTCTCCTGTCTCAGCCTCCCAAGTAGCTGGGATTACAGGTGCCCGCCACCACACCCAGCTAATTTTTTGTATTTCAGTACAGACAGAGTTTCACCATGTTGACCAGGCCGGTCTTGAACTCCTAACCTCGTGATCCACCCACCTCAGCCTCCCAAACTGCTGGGATTACAGGCGTGAGCCACCGCACCCGGCGATGACTGGCTTATTTCACTTGGCATCCATGTTGTAGCGTGTGTCAGAATTTCCTTCCTTTTTAAGGCTGAAAAACTCCATTGTCTGTATCCACCACATTTTGCTTCTCCATTCATCCACTGATGGATATTTTGGTTGCCACCTTTTGGCTATTGTAAATAACACTGCTGTGAACGTCAGGTGTGCAAGTACCTGTTTGAGGCCTACTCTCTATTACTAGTGCCTTCTCCAGAGAGAATTCTGATGGGTTCAGTTTGATCATATTTTAAGATTTTTGTGTCCATGCTGCTGGGGAGCTTGACCCGTTTTTTCCTATTTTGGGTTTTGAGGAAATATTTCCTCTTTTTATTTTTTTTGGAAGAGTGAGTGTAATAGTGACTTTATTTTGAATTTATGGTAGAACTT
The DNA here is from genome assembly GCF_049350105.2 of Macaca mulatta. Lineage (NCBI taxonomy): Eukaryota > Metazoa > Chordata > Mammalia > Primates > Cercopithecidae > Macaca > Macaca mulatta. The sequence goes on from NC_133415.1 coordinate 13,380,989, forward strand.
CATAGTAAATTCTTCTAGGCTTGGAGTTTGCTTGATGGGAAGATTTTTGATGATGGAATTAATTTCTTTAGTGGTTGTAAGACCACTTGGGATTTCTAAATACCTTTTTGAGTTAGTTTTGGTTAAGTGAGGTTTTTCTAGGAATGTGTCCATTTCATCTAAATCTTCAAGCTTACTGGCATAGAGTGGTTCAAAAAAAAATTTTTTTTTTTGAGACGGAGTTTCACTCTTGTCACCCAGGCTGGAGTGCAATGGTGTGATCTTGGCTCACTGAAGCCTCCTCCTCCTGGGTTCAAGCAATTCTTCTGCTTCAGCCTCCCAAGTAGCTGGGATTACAGGCATGCGCCACAACGCCTAATTTTTGTATTATTAGTAAAGACGGGGTTTCACCATGTTGGCTAGGCTGGTCTCGAACTCCTGACCTCACGTGATCCACCTGCCTCGGCCTCCCAAAGTGCTGGGATTACAGGCATGAGCCACTGCAGCCAGCCGATTCTCCTTTTTCTAATGTCTGCAGTGTCTGTTGATGCGGCCCCCTTTTCTTTCCTGATTCTGATAACAGATAACAGACATGTTTTATCAGTCTTGCCACAGGTTTTTCCATTGGATTAGCCTCTCAAAAAAACCACCTTTTGCCGAATTGCCCTCCCAAGGTTGGACCAATCTGACGCTCCTCCAGCACTGCCGGAGAGAACCTGTTTTTGGAAGATGGTGGGGGGAGAAGCCCACCTATCCCAAACAGAGATTGGAGTAGGCACTCTGCTGCCCAAGGCCCTGGGGTGTGAATGGCGGGGAAGGGGAAAGGCGAATGGGGCGGGTGGCTCAGCAGTCCTCCTGCCTCATTTCTCTCCAGGGTGATGCTGACAGGGACACTGTCTGACCGGCAACCAGCTGAACTCCACCTCTTCCGGAACTACGATGCTCCAGAAACTGTCCGGGAGCCTCGTTTCAACCAGAACGTTAACCTCAGGCCTCCAGCTCAGCCCTCAGGTTTAAACCATGTTTGATGCATCCATGGGAAGCGACTGGCCCGAGAGGCTGCAGGGTGGTGGGTGGGAGTCGTGCACTTGCCATCAGGCACCCTCACTGTGCCACCAGCCCACCCACTGTAGTGGTCTTTATTGGCTGAGGACAGGGATTGCAGGGGAGCTGTCAGGCCCCCGGCAGGTTAGAAAAGTCCCTGGAAAGTTCTCAGCTGTACCTGCCTTCCACCAGGACGAACTGGCCAGACAGTGTAGCCTTGTGGGTCCTGCTTCTGTAGAGTTCCCAGCCTCCCCTCTTCCCCCACCCCCAGCCCCCCACATGCACACCCTGAGATCTGGAGCGCATGGGTTTTATACCAGTTCCTTGTGCCACTGGGCCACCCTCCTTCCCCGCCCCTAGACCAGCTGGTGTGGCGGGCAGCCCGAAGCAGCGGGGCAGCTCCTACTTACTTCCGACCCAATGGGCGCTTCCTGGACGGCGGGCTGCTGGCCAACAACCCCACACTGGATGCCATGACCGAGATCCATGAGTACAATCAGGACCTGATCCGCAAGGTGAGTGCCGCAGGCCAAATGCCTGGACCCGCCGCTCCCTGGAGCCAATCCTGTTTCAGCAAACCGTGCTAGGGACTGACCCCCAGGACAGCAGGTGGCTTTTACACATGCACTTATTCATATGTGCACGCAGGGCAACTTGATCTCACTGGAACCTGTTCCGCGGGTGGGGTCTGCCTGAAGCACTGTGCTAAGGGGGGGTCTGAGGACCACTGTGCTCTAAGTGTGCATGAATGGGGAGGGCAGCATGCGTACCATGAACGTACCCCTCGAGCCAGCCTGGGGATAGGACACGTGTTTGCCCTTGAGCTCACCTCTGTGGATAGACAGTCCACCAGGAATGCCTGCCCCCACCGGTTGCTGGTGCTGTGGTGGAGGACCGTGATGCCTCTGCTAAAACGCCTGGGGGCTCGGAAAGGGCTCCATGGAACAGGGGACCCATCCTGAGGCCTTTGGGGACAGAGCAGTGCAGAATCAGTGATCTGGAGGAAGAGCAGCAGCCCCCCTGCGGAGGTACAGCAGAGGCTGGCAGGACCCAGCATGCTAGGGGAGGCCCTGTGGTGCGGCGGGCAGTGGGTGACCAGGGTGGGCGAGCACGGTGGCTGAGCTCGGGCCCTGGAGCCAGAGCGCATCTGGGGGTCCTGATTCTGCCCGCGCTCACTGCAGCTACTGAATGGGGCCATCATAGCGCCTGCCTGGGGAGGCTGCGAGGCCTTGGCATGCTGTTGGCTGTGAAATGTTCACAGCAGCGCTGGGAGCCTCAGCTCCATCCTTGATGCTGTGGTTTCCCGAAGCCCCAGGGCATCCTGGGCGGCGCAGCAGAGGCTCTGGGCGGACAGAGAAGGGAGCGCCCTCTAGGGGCCAGACCAGGCAGGGCGGGCTTCCTGCAGGCGGCAGAGACTTTCAGACCCTAGCCAGTCTAACTCTCCTATTGCGTGCGGATGGGGAGCCTGGGACCCCAAGTGGGAGGCATCACCTAAGATCATCCTGCAAATTGGCAGCAGAGCTTGTTCGGAAACAAACGAGAGAAGCAGCGGCTGGGCACGGTGGCTCACGTCTGTAATCCCAGCACTTTGGGAGGCCGAGGCAAGCGGATCACGAGGTTAGGAGATCTAGACCATCCTGGCTAACACGGTGAAACCCCGTCTCTACTAAAAATACAAAAAAATTAGCCGGGCGTAGTGGCAGGTGCCTGTAGTCCCAGCTACTCGGGAGGTTGAGGCAGGAGAATGGTGTGAACCCAGGAGGTGGAGCTTGCAGTGAGCCAAGATCGCACCACTGCAGCCCAGCCTGGGCAACACAGCGAGACTCTGTCTCAAAAAAAAAAAAAAGAGAGAGAGAGAGAGAGGCAACACCCAGGGCTCGGGTTCAAGCCTTAGCCCCTACTTCCCTACCATGTGGCCCTGGCAGCTGCTTCCGGGCCTGAGCTTTGCTGAGAGCCCTCATTTGCAAACTGGGTGATTGGTGCCCTCTCCACAGACTGGCTGGAGATTAAATGAAGTAATGATGCAAACACCTGGCAAATCACTGACACCAAGAAACACCCTCTACCTTTCCTCCCCTGGCCGCGACTTGAGTTGGGCCAGGATCAGATGGGGTGAGCGGGATCCTTCTCGCAGCTGGTGTATGTGTGGTACTGTTGGTACAAAGGTGCTATCCTGAGCAGATGGCATGTGATGCCCACGCCAGCCCTTCCGGGGGTGGCTGGAAATCATGCCAGGCGTGCTCTTGCCACCAGAGACCTCTTGCCCTGTTCTCATGTGCCGCAGAGCCCAGTCTTGGGCCTCCCCTTGACGCTCCCCTTACCTGTAGAAGGTCCTTTCTGACTGCCCCTGTCCTGTTCCCAACAGGGTCAGGCCAACAAGGTGAAGAAACTCTCCATCGTTGTCTCCCTGGGGACAGGGAGGTCCCCACAGGTGCCTGTGACCTGTGTGGATGTCTTCCGTCCCAGCAACCCCTGGGAACTGGCCAAGACTGTTTTTGGGGCCAAGGAACTGGGCAAGATGGTGGTGGACTGTGTGAGTGTGGGCCCCTCCCCCAGGCCACTTCCCTCAGGGTCTGCAGCCCAGGTGGATGGCTTCCCCTCATCTTGTGGGGCCTTTGGTGTCGGGGGAGACAGCAGGGCTGTGTCCATCGCCTTTAGCCAGCTGGAGGGAGAGAGAGTCCCCAATTCGGAGTCTCAGGGCAGGGTAGGGACCCTCAGTGACCACCAGCAGGGGGGTTTTCAAACCCTTTTTAGCTGTAGATCCCTTTCTGTAAACATAGCCCAGTGTAGAAGCCCAGAATGGACAAAAAGCTCCAGAGTGGGCTGGGCACTCACCCCTATAATCCCAGCACGTTGGGAGGCTAAGGTGGGTGAATCACTTGAGCCCAGCAGTTTGAGACCAGGCTGAGCAATATAATGAGACTTCGTCTCTACAAAAAAATTAAAAACTTAGCCGGACATGGTGGTGTGTGCCTGTGGTCCCAGCTACTCAGGAGGCTGAGGTGGGAGGATTGCTTAAGCCCAAGAGGCAGAGGCTGCAGTGAGCTGTGATCATGCCACTGCACTCCAGCCTGGGCAACAGAAGGAGACCTTGTCTCAAAAAAATAAAAATAAAAAAAAAAGAAAGAAACTTCAGGGAGAGGGGACATGGAGGCCTGTCCACTCAGCCACTGCCCTTTTCCCAGCTCACCCGCTACACTTTTCCCAACTCACCATCCCTGAAAGGGCACTGCTGAGACCTCTGCCCCTCTGATTGCACAGCTGGGACAGTCCCTGCAGTCCCAGGAAGGGGTTTTGCCCGAGCCACTCTGCTGCTGTGTGGCTCAGCCCGACTCGAAAGAGCCTGGGGCTCCCGAGGCCAGGGCTCTGAGAGTGCAGGGCAGGGCCAGGCGGAGTGTGGGCCAGGTGGGGTGTGGGCCCGGCGCTCAGCAAGGCTGCTTCTCACCAGTGCACGGATCCAGACGGGCGGGCTGTGGACCGGGCGCGGGCCTGGTGCGAGATGGTCGGCATCCAGTACTTCAGGTGAGGGCTCAGCCGCCCCAGCCCTTGGCCCCGTGCCCTGGCCTGGTCGGTCTCACCGACCTTCCCTTCCCAGCCCTGGTGTGGACTTTCCCTTTCCCCAAGGGTCTGCTCTGTTCCCCAAGCCCACCCTGGTGCCAGCTGGCATCCCCTGCCCAGCCTGAGCATCCTAGGGTGACCCCTTCCTCCTGGCCCGAACAGATTGAACCCCCAGCTGGGGACGGACATCATGCTGGATGAGGTCAGTGACACAGTGCTGGTCAATGCCCTCTGGGAGACCGAGGTCTACATCTATGAGCACCATGAGGAGTTCCAGAAGCTCATCCAGCTGCTGCTCTCACCCTGAGGGCCCCCGGCCTCTTGCCGGCCCCAACGGACCTCATCCATTCAGCCCCTGCAGGCCAGGCCCAGCCACTGTCCTCCCAGGCAGATCCGGGCCCAGGCAGCTCTGCATCCATAGACAAGGCCTGGGAGAATGCCAAGCTGCCTGCCCGAGGCTGGTCCTGAAGGCCTCTCTCCCACTAACCCCGCCTTCCAGCACTTTCTGTCATTCCAGGCTGGGAAAGTCTAGAGCCCGCTTTGGCCCTTTCCCTGACTGTAAAGGACAACTGACTCCCCCATCAGCTCAAACATTAAGGGTACCCGGGTGCAACTGTGCCCCTGCCCCCAGCCACAGCCTCCCTGAGGGCCTGTGGGGCTGCCTCTGCCCTAGCCCCTAGCAAGGGCATTCCCAGGCTTCCTAGTGGGTGCAGCCCACTCCCTCTGCCGTCTGCTCCGTCACCTGAGGGCTGGGACTAGAGAAATGGGGTGTCCTGCACCCCATCAGCCAGGAAAGCCCAGGCCGCAGGAGCAGGATGCCCGTTCGACTTTACCCCTCACACCGGCCCAGCTGCTCACACTGCCCCACCCCGAGAACTCTCAGCTCTCGAAGGTCATTCCTGGGGGTTTCTTCTTCCCAATGGAAGTGGCTTAAGAGCCAAAACTGTGAAATAAACCATTTGGATTCGAGTTCACCTGTGTTGTGTGTGCAGTGGTGTGAGTTCCCCCTGCTCCCCTGAACCCCAACTCCTCTCAGCCTTGACCCTCGGCTTTGACCAGCCTTTTCCGGCCCTTAGGGTGTTCAGAGGCAGCTGCCAGGCCCACAAAGCCCAGGCAGGCCCAAGGGGGGACACAATCCTCAGCCTCATCTTGGAGGACCCAGGGAGAGCCCCATTTGTCACCCAGAGAGGCCGGGGACTCTGCATGGACAGGCAGCGCATGTGCAGGGCCAAGGTCTGCCCAGGACTGGGCAACTCCAGCGTCTGTGCTGCTGCAGCTCCAGCAGGTGGAGGAGCTGGGCGGGCCAGAGTGGCTTTGGAAGCCACAGAGGGCGTGGCCCCACGGTGAGCCGCAGGCCGGAGGACAGTGAGAAGTACAGCAGCGTTGCCCTCCAGCGGCTGCGTCCGCTGGGTCTGGCAGAGAGGGTCCTGGGGGAGGGCATTGGGCAATGCCAACCCAGTAAGGTGGGCAATGCCTGGTATAGGCAGGTGGGAGGGTGGGGCCCCCCAGGGTCAGGGGTCCTTGAGGAGGGGGTGGCCCAGGAGGGGGCTCATCCACATGGGCACTTGTATCAGCCCACGGCTCCGAGGGGTGAATAATTGAAGGGCAGGTCACACGAGCCCGCCCGTCACAGGATGCCTTCCCCACCGGGTCCGGTTACGCCCCAGATCACATTCTGACATCCCGAGCTGGTGAATAATTAAGCTGCCACTCCTCTGAGGCAGGCCTCCATCTCCAGGTCCCTCTCTGCAGCTTCCTCGCTGCCGGCCGAGCCGTGGGCACCTGAGGAACTACCCACCACTGCTCCCAGCTGTGCCATCACCACCAGCTCCCTGCCTGCTGCTCAGACCCGGCGACAGCCCCTCCATGGCCCCTGAGATGGACCAGTTCTACAGGTCCACCATGGCCATCTACAAGGTGAGCGCGTGCGTGGCCAAGCCAGGGCCTGAGCCCCTCCTCCCAGGGCGCAGAAGTCATGCCCGCTCTGGAGGACGGAGGGCCAGCCGGGGCTGCAGGTGTCCTGGAGAGGGAAGCCTGGAGCCAGGCTGGGCCGGGGTGGGTACGGGGGTAAGGATGCCTGAGAGCACTCAGCCACACAGCAGGAACCCCCAACTCCCAGATGCTGGACAAGGCAGGAGAGGGTCCAGGGCCCAGGGTGGGGAGAGTTGAGAGTCTGGATGAGAATGGCCTGGCTGCCCGGCCTGGGAATGAAGACCCTCTCTCTCTGTCTGTGTCTCATTTCTGAGCCCCTCACTCAGACTTCCTACTTCACCCCCAGGGGGTTGCTGCAGCCGCCACAGACATTTAGCACCTCCTGTGTGCAAGATCCTTTCACCTGTAAGCCTCAGGCCACCCACCTGTGAAGTCAAAAATGACCACCCTGTTTGATAGATGAGAAAACTGAGACCAAATGGGTTAAACAGCTCATTCAAGGTCATGAAGGGAGGGAGAGGCACTGCTGGGACTTGAACCGAGACCCAAGTCCAAGTCCAGGCCTAAGTCCAGGCCCGTCTCCACCATCCAGGGAGCTCTCTGCCCTGCCCCAGCCTGGGGTGGCCCACACTAATCCAGCCACAGCCCTGCCTACGGCGGGGCTGTTCTTGGAGGAGGGCAAGAGCTGCCCTTGCCCCTGGGGCGACTGTTGGCAGCCCCATGTGTCTAGCCCAGCAAGGCCTGGACACAGGGCAGGGCTGAGCGGTGCCCAGTGGGGACCACAGCGGGTAGGCCAGCTTCAGCCCAGCGGGAGGAGAACCTTCCAGGTGCACCATCTCGGGAGGTACCTCAGTCCTGCCAGAGCAGGTGTGAGCAGGAGCTGGTTGTGAGGGGACCATAGCTTGGAACAGGACCCCAAAAGATGGACTCTGAGGTCCCGCAGCCAAGAGCCAGGATTCTGGGTGAGCCTAGGTTTGTAGGTGGGCTCCCCAAAGTCCGGGAGCTTCTCACTGGGCTGGGGGTGCCCTGTCCCTGACGCCCGGTGACTTGACTCTGTCCATTGTTCCTTCTCGCTCCCCCATCTCCACACGTTTTTCCTCCCCTGGCCCTGGGGTCCAGAGCATCATGGAGCAGTTTAACCCCGCCCTGGAGAACCTGGTGTACCTGGGCAACAACTACCTGCGTGCCTTCCACGGTGAGTGCCTGTCCGGGCCACCCAGCACCAGCCCTGGGCCTCTGCTGTCCCCACCCCCAGGCCCCTCCCAGCTTCTCTGCACCCCACACCTGTTCATCCTCAGCCCTACACCCTCCTACCCACCACCCTCACCCTCACACCTCTGCGGCCAGAAAGGCCTTATGCACCCCCACTCTCCTGTGCCCACGCATCCCAGTCCACACCCAGCACCCCTCATTGCCCCCTCCTTCAGGTGCCTCCAGACACTCCCATGATATAGTAGCAGGCCCTGCAGGCCCACACAACCCCAGTGCAACCCCTGATACATTTCTAGGCATCACCTCGATGCCACCTGCTGAACCCACCCCTATACCAGTCCCACCTCTGCACCCAGACTCACACGGCAGCTGGCTTCCTCACTCTGACCGGCCACCATCCACACGCCCTACACTCACTCGGTCCCCACGCAAACCCTTGTACCGGTCTGCTTTGGCTGCTCATACCTGCCAATAGCACCCCTCTACCCACCAGCGCTGATCAACCCTGAACCTCAGGGCCACCCATTCCCCTGCTTCTTAGATGCTGTCCACGCCACCTCCCTGCCCCCAGCTCTCACCTTATGCCCCACACCTGAGCTTCACAGCTCAACTGGCCACACCCTCCTCGGGGGCACACACAGATGCCCACACCCCACCCAGGACAGACACAGTCCCTTCCGGATGAAAAGAGCCTCCAGAAGGGTGGGGCAGAGGCAGGGCTGGACCGGACCTGTCCCTCCTGGTCCATAGCTCTGTCTGAGGCAGCCGAGGTCTACTTCAGTGCCATCCAGAAGATTGGGGAGCGTGCCCTGCAGAGCCCCACATCGCAGATTCTGGGTGAGGCTCCCCCTCCATGGCAGACCCCATTCTTGGGCCCTCCTTTTGCACCCTTGCCCTTCCAGGATGCCCCGCGTCCCTGACACAGGCCTTGCAGCCCAAGGCCCAGAGCCAGACTCTCGTTCTGGGGCCCAGGCTCCCCCCCACCACTCCCTGCCGGGCTGCTTCCAGGCTGGGACACGCACGGCCTGGCTCCTAGAGAGCCGTATGGGAAGTTCCCGGACTTTGATCCTGAAATCCAGCCTCGGGCAGGCCCTCTGTTGGCTTTCAGCGGAAGAGGGTGGTGGGCGGGCGGGGCAGGCTTCCCCACACCAAAGCCACAGCTCCATCCATCCCTCCAGGGGAGATCTTGGTGCAGATGTCTGACACCCAGCGGCACCTGAACTCTGACCTGGAGGTGGTGGTGAGTATCAGACTCCAGGGCCTGAAGGGGTCACTCGAGGAAAGCGGGGTGCGTGCCAAGGAGAGGGCCCAGCCTACCAGATGCCCTTCCCAGGGGGGATGACCGTGGCTGCCCTTCCCAGCACCTGGCTCTGTGGGGCACGGTTTCTTGCAATAGTCGTTCAAGCTTTTAGCAGCCCTAGGAGGCTGGTGGCATTTCTGCCTGGATTTTATAGAGAAAGAAACTGAGTCTCAAAGAGCTAGTCATTGCCTGAGATGCCAGAGTGAGTGGAGGCCCAAGGAGGAGAAAGGCCCTTTCGCTGCGGCCCTCCTCACTGCAGCCGCCCAGGGAGCAGCCACGCGGACCTGACCATGTCACTCCCAGGAGCAGAATCATTCCACGGCCCCACTGCCCACAGAACTGAACGCAGGCTTCTCAGCAAGGGCTCCCACGCTCTGCTGACCCAGCAGCTTCTCCTGACACCCCAACACAGCCCAGCTCCCCGGAAGAGCCGGCCCTCTGCTGGTGTCCCCGCTGTGGGGCTGCTGCCCTGCTGTCCTCTTAGCCTACAGCCACCGGTCCCTTCCTCTGCTGCCCAGTTGAGAAGCAGCTGTCCCCTCCTTCCCAAAGCCTCCTCTGACTCCTGAGGCAGTTTCAGTCACCCCTCCCCCTGGACTCCCAACAGTCTGTTCGTAGCTCGTGGTGGCTTCAAAGCCCAGCTTCACCAGTGACTAGTTTTGTGACCTTGGATTCTGTGCCTCCGCTTACCTATCTGAGAAATGGACAGAATCATAGTAACTGCCTCCCAGGATTCTTGAGAGGATGAAGTGAATTAATAAGCATAAACTGTTTGCCCTGGCCCCCGCAAGGCCCCTGGGTACCTTAGCTATGAGAACTAGAAGTTAACTCGCCTGCCCCATCCCTCCCGAGACTGCGAGCTCCGCAAACGCTTCCTTCCGCTTCCTTCCTCTCTGTAGCTCCAGGGCCTGGCGCCAAGCAGGGCTTCAATGACACAGGGGAAAGAAAAGAGCCGAGGGAGGCCGGGCGCGGTGGCTCAAGCCTGTAATCCCAGCACTTTGGGAGGCCGAGACGGGCGGATCACGAGGTCAGGAGATCGAGACCATCCTGGCTGACACGGTGAAACCCCGTCTCTACTAAAAAATACAAAAAACTAGCCGGGCGAGGTGGCGGGCGCCTGTAGTCCCAGCTACTCAGGAGGCTGAGGCAGGAGAATGGCGTGAACCCGGGAGGCAGAGCTTGCAGTGAGCCGAGATCTGGCCACTGCACTCCAGCCTGGGCGGCAGAGCGAGACTCCATCTCAAAAAAAAAAAAAAAAAAAGAGCCGAGGAAGTGGGCTTGGCTAGATGGAGAGAAGAGAGGGCTTTCCAAGGGAACACAGCAGCAGGCTGCACACAGCCATGAGTGGGCAGTGGGCAGACGTGAGCCAGGGCTTGAGCGCGGGGGCTGAGTGGGAGAGGTGGGGTGGGGCCTAGTGGTGAGGCGCCTTGGAAGGTTCGGAAGGAAATTTCAGCTAATTGTTCTCCCTCCAATGTGTGAAGGGAACCCCTGGAAGTCAGGGTGCTCTTTGGAGGATACCATAAAATACTGGTCAGCTGGGCATGACGAACAGTCTTTTTTTTTTTTTTTTTTTTGAGATGGAGTCTCACTCTGTTGCCCAGGCTGGAGTGCAGTGTCGTGCTCTCAGCTCACTGCAACCTCCACCTCCCAGGTTCAAGCGATTCTCCTGCCTCAGCCTCCCAAGCAGCTGGGATTACAGGCACCTGCCATCATGCCTGCCTAATTTTTTCATTTTTTTTGTAGAGATGGGGTTTCACCATGTCAGCCAGGCTGGTCTTGAACTCCTGACCTCAAGTGATCTGCCCGCCTCGGCCTCCCAAAGTGCTGGGATTATAGGCATGAGCCACCGCGCCTGGTTGGGGAGCAATTTTTCTATTAGAAAATGCACATCCCACGCACACACAAGACCGTGCCCCAAGGCCCCTGGGCTCCGTGCACTCCGTGAGCACTTTAGGATGTCGCATTAAGCCCCTGCCACCCCCTTGGACGTGGGCACAGAAGTTATGGAGCCTGTGGGTTCCTGTCCTTGTGTTCAATGGCTGACCTTGTCACTTGTGGCACACCTGGGCTGGGCAGGGATGAGTATCACCCAGGCCCACTCAGTAAGGAGAGCTGCCCTCTCCAGGCAGTGGCACCTCGGTCGTGACAACTGGGCAGGTCCAGTGGCCAGAATCACACCAGACAGAACAGTGCCAGAGGCCACCCCCACCTGCAGCTCATTTACTTGATCCCTACTTACGACCCTGTGCCAGGCCCTGTGGGAGGCAGCGGGGATACAGCAGACAAAAACCCCTGCCATCCCAAGGAGGGAGCCAGAAATACCCACAGTGAGTAAGTGAATCGATACGTAACACGTTCCATGCAAAATATGCTAGGAGAAAAGTAGAGCAGGGACGGGATGTCTTTGGTGGGGGTGCAGCTTTTAACAGATGCTCAAGGAAAACATCACCAGAAAGGTGACATTGAAAAAGGCCTAAAGGGCCCGGCGCAGTGGCTCACGCTTATAATCCCAGTACTTTGGGAGGCCGAGACGGACGGATCACCTGAGGTCAGGGGTTCGAGACCAACCTGGACAACATGGTGAAACCTTGTCTCTACTAAAAATACAAAAAAATTAGCCGGGCATGTGGTGGCGGGTGCCTGTAGTCCCAGCTACTCGGGAGGCTGAAGCAGGAGAATCGCTTGAACCTGGGAGGCGGCGCTTGCAGTGAGCCGAGATCGCGCCACAGCACTCCAGCCTGGGTGACAGTGAGACTCTGTCTCAAAAAAAAAAAAGAAAAAGAAAAAGGGCTGAAGGAGGTAAGGGCATTAGCCAGGGAGACCTCTGGGGGAAGGGCATTCTGGACAGAAGGGACAGCGCATGGAAAGGCCGAAGGCTGCAGTAGAGGGCGAGTGTGAGATAAACAGCCGGCAGGACTGTGGTCCTTCCCTGACCCTGCAGGCCCCGGCAGGACTGTGGTCCTTCCTCTCAGTGAAAGGGACACCATGGGAGGGTCTTGAGCCAAGGAGGGACAGGATCTGACTTAAAAATTTTATTTTAATGTTTTTTATTGTAAACTAAAACACAGACACAGAAAATCTTGCTGAACAGATTAGAGCCGAATGAATCATTATTAGGCAAACAGACCTGAAACTACCATGCAGAACTTTGCCAGCCTCCCCAGAAGCCCCTTCAGGTGCCCCCGTCAAAACCACAGCCTCTCCCTCCCTCTAAAAGTGGCCACTGGTCTGAGGTCACATTTCCTTGTGTTCCTTTGTAGCTTATCACTCTACCTTACAGCCTGAGACACTAGAATTTGGTTTTACTCTTAAAAAAAAATTTTTTTTTGACCGGGTGTGGTGACTCATGCCTGTAATCCCAGCACTTTGAGAGGCCAAGGCGGGCGGATCACGAGGTCAGAAGATCGAGACCATCCTGGCTAACACAGTGAAACCCCCTCTCTATTAAAAATACAAAAAATTAGCCGGGCGTGGTGGCGGGCGCCTGTAGTCCCAGCTACTCGGGAGGCTGAGGCAGGAGAATGGCGTGAACCTGGGAGGCAGAGCTTACAGTGAGCCAAGATGGCGCCACTGCACTCCAGCCAGGGCAAAAGAGCGAGACTCTATCTCAAAAAAAAAAAAAAAAATGAGTCTCTTTGAACCTATGAGTTCCCCTTCCATCTGTTTCTTTTCCTTACACTTTGTCTGTTGGAGACCCTGGGACCGTCTGCCCTGACTTTCCTATAGTCTGGAAGTTGCTGATGGTGCTCTCCTGGTATGTTCAGCTGCTTTCTCTGTCCTCTGGATCCGGAGGCTTGATCAGACTCCAGTGCCATGCCCTTGGCAAGACCAGAGGGGCTGCTGAGTTCTTCCACCAGGAGGCATCGCTGTGTCCAGATCTGCCTGGCATCACAGGATACGCACCACTGTTCTTCTGATGCCCTTTCAGAACATTCTTAGCTAGGATGCTTCCAGAAAGAGACGCTTCCCCTTATCCGTTGTTATTACCCACTGGCACGTTTCATATGGGGAGGGCAGGAGAAAGGTTTCATTCATTCCCTTTATTCATCACGTTCCAAGATAATGAATCTGTGCCCTGTCATCCTCTGAAGATGAAGTCACCAATTAATTTTATGTTTTAACTAGCACCATTATGTAGTACTTTTATTTATTATAATCAATATCATAGATTTAAACTCATCTGACCTATTTCAATGGTTGGCAATTATTATCTTTATTGAGGTTGAAAATGTCCTATTTTTGGCCAGTGGAAGCTGCTGCTGCCTTTTTTTTTTTTTTTTTTTTTTTTTTTTTGACATGGAGTCTCGCCCTGTCGCCGAGGCTGGAGTACAGTGGCGCGATCTCGGCTCACTGCAACCTCCGCCTCCCAGGTTCAAGCAATTCTCCAGCCTCAGCCTTCCCGTGTAGCTGGGACTACAGGTATGCACCACTGCATCTGGCTAATTTTCATATTTCTAGTAAAGATGGGGTTTCACCATGTTGGCCAGGCTGATCTTGAACTCCTAACCTCAGATGATTTGCCCAGCTCAGCCTCCCAAAGTTCTGGGATTACAGGCATGAGCCACCGCACCTGGCCAGTGGAAGCCTCTTTAATCTGCCTCCTGAGTCCTTGCTGTCTGCCTGACAAGAGGTTCTAGGCTTATCTGCTACTTGTGCTGTGTGAGACGTGGAATCAGCTATTTCTTCATGAAGCCCTGTTTTTACTTTTTGTTTTTAGTGGCAAGTGGTATTTCAAAACCATAATCTGAATACTAGGGGTGCTCATTGCCTCCGGGTTGATCTTTGTTTCTAGGCTTTTTTGGTGGCTGTGCAATGCATAGATTGATACATATTTATATGCAATGTGTGTGTACACACATATAACACATATTCTGTCACTTTATTTCTGTTGCTGCTGCACAAATTAATTTTATTTATTTATTTATTTATTTATTTATTTATTTATTTCCAGAGACAGGGTCTCACTCTGTCACCCAGGCTGAAGTGCAGTGGCACAATCATATAGCTCATTGCAGCCTCCAACTCCTGGGCTCAAATGATCTTCCTGCCTCAGCCTCCCAAGTAGCTGGGACTATAGGCAAATGCCACCGTGCCTGGCTAATTTTTTAACTCTTTTTATAGAGATGAGGTCTCACTATGTTGCCCAGGCTGGTCTTGAACTCCTGGCCTCAAGAAATCTTTGCATCCGGGCCTCCCAAAGTGCTAGGATCACTTTTAGACCATTGATTCTTTTTTTTTTTTTTTTTTCTGTTTCGTGGGGCTTTCTGGTGTGTTTTGGTTGTCAGTAGGAATGTTACTCTCTTCCATATTCTCTTTTTTCTAATAATAACTTTCTATTGGATTTCACCTCAGAGATTTTCTGTGGAAAAGTAGGTTTTTTTCTGAAATTGTAGAAGGAACACAGTCAAGACAGCTTTTCTCACTTCGCAAGATCTCTTTCTGTTGTTCTTATGTAGTTTTCCAAAAATATGGCAGCTTCCTTTCTGTGGTTTCCTGGTTCTGTTCATGCTCTTACTTCTGTTAGACTTTCTCTTTCCTTTTGTGTCTGTTGTCCTTGTTCCTGATTTTGATCCCCCTCACCGCATATTCTCCTCCACGTGGGCCCTGTCTGGATGGGAGCCTGACTGGTCAGTTTCAAGACTTCCTAGAGGCTTGACTACTCCAGCCCCTTCAGACCAGGGACCTCTTGCCTTCACCCTCTGGACTCACAAACTCCTTGGAGTTTCAGCTACTGTTCTCAGACTGGCCTACTGAGCTTCCCATGACCATCTGCTGACCATGTTGGGGTGCGCCTGTGCTCAGGTCCCTCGACACCCAGCTACCTCCCACTGCTCCATCCACGTGGATGCTGGTCACACTGGCTTCACAGCTGGTGCTGATTTGTGTTTGGGGGATTGTAGAGATATACAGTCACCTAATTTTGTTCTGAATATTGTCTTGAGTTTCTTTATTTTTTTCTTTTGGTGGTTTTTTTGTTTTGTTTTGTTTTGTTTTGTTTGTTTTTTGAGATGGAGTCTTGCTCTGTCGCCCAGGCTGGAGTACAATGGCTCCATCTCAGCTCACTGCAACCTCTGCCTCCCGGGTTCAAGCTATTCTCCTGCCTCAGCCTACTGAATAGCTGGGATTATAGGCATGTGCCACCATGCCTGGCTAATTTATGTACTTTTAGTAGAGATGGGGTTTCACTATGTTGGCCAGGCTGGTGTTGAACTCCTGATCTCAGGTGATTCACACACCTTGGCCTCTCAAAGTGCTGTGATTACGGGCATGAGCCACTGTGCCTGGCCTTTTTTTTTTTTTGGTAGAGACAGCATCTCACTATGTTGCCCAGGCTGGTCTGGAACTCTTGGGATCGAGCAATCCGCCCACCTCAGCCTCCCAAAGTGCTGGAATTACAGGTGTGAGCCACCGCGCCCGGCTCATCTTGAGGTTTTTATTTTGCTGTCTGGTTTCTCCATTCATTTTTAGGAGAAGATGAAGGAAGGTTTCGAAACTACATTTCATTTCCACCATCATCCCAGAGCCTGAGGTTTTTTTTTTTCTATTGAGGTAAAATTTACATACAATAAGATAAAGTTCCTAAATATCTGAAGTGTTAAGTTCAACAGATTTTGACAATTGTATGCCCTGTGTGGCCACCATGTTAAACAGGATTTATTTAGAATGTTTCCATCAACCCAGAAAGTTCTTATGTCCCTTTTGTCAGTCTCGCCCCCTAGGGGCAAAGGCTTTCTGACTTCTATCTCTACAGATTAATTTTGGCTGTTCTAGAACTTCACTTGAGTGGAATTGTACCCTGTGTATTCTCTTGTGTCTAGCTTCTTTCACTCAGCATAGCGTCTGTAAGATTAACTCATGTTGTTGCATTGTATGAATCTGTTTGTTTCACTATCAAGGAATACCTGAGACTGGATAATTTATAAGGAAAAGAGGCATATTTTGGCTCATGATTCTGCAAACTGTACAAGCACGGTACCAACATCTGCTTAGCTTCTCATGAGGACCTCAGGAAGCTTACACTCACGGCAGAAGGTGAAGGGGTAACAGGTGCGTCACATGGCAAGACAGCAAGAGAGCGAGCGGGGAGTATTTATTTATTTATTTATTTATTTTTGAGACAGAGTCCCACTCTGTTGCCCAGGCTGGCATGTAGTGGTGTGATCTTGGCTCACTGCAACCGCCACCTGCTAGGGTTCAAGCGATTCTCCTGCCTCAGCCTCCTGAGTAGCTGGGATTACAGGCCCCTGCCACCACACCTGGCTAATTTTTATATTTTTAGTAGAGATGGGGTTTCACCATCTTGGCCAGGCTGGTCTTGAACTCCTGACCTAGTGATCCACCCACCTCAGCCTTCCAAAGTGCTGGGATTACAGGCTTGAGCCACCGCGCCCGGCCTCTTTCTTTTCCTTTCCTTTCCTTTCTCCTTTGCTTTTTCCTTTCCTTTTCCTCTTCTTCCTTTCTTTCTTTCTTGATGGAGTTTCGCTCTTGTTGTCCACGCTGGAGTACAGTGGCGTGATCTTGGCTCACTGCAACCTCCACCTCCCAGGTTCAAGCAACTCTCCTGCCTCAGCCTCCTGAGTAGCTGGGATTACAAGCACCCACCACCATGCCCGCAATTTTTTTTTATTTTTAGTAGAGATGGGATTTCACCATGTTGGCCGGGCTGGTCTCCAACTCTTGACCTCAGGTGATCCACCCGTCTTGGCCTCCCAAAGTGCTGGGATAACAGGTGTGAGCCACCATGCCCGGCCACGAGGCTCTTTTTAAACAACCAGATCTTGCATGAACTTATTACTACAGGGAGGCCACCAAGCCATTCATGAGGGATCCGCCCCCATGATTCAAACACCTCCCACCAGGCCCCACCTCCTACACTGGGGATTACATTTCCGTATGAGACTGGAGGGGACACAGATCCAATCCGTATCATGGGTGTATTAATACTTTTTTCTGTTTTATTGCTTAGGATCCCATTGTATGAAAATCCCACAATGTGTCTGTCCATTCTGTTGATAGTCATTTGGGTCGTTTCCAGTTGAAGGCTATTATGGAGCTATTATGAATAAGGCGGCTGTGAACATTCTTGTACGAGTCTTTTTATGGATATATGTTTTCATTTCTGTTGCACAAATACCTAGGAGTGGAATTTGTCGGGCATGGCATTGACATGTGTTTATTAGAGTTCTCCAGTGTTCTTGTGCTATTCTGCATTCCGCCAGCAATGAATGAAAATTGCTGTCATTCTAAATTCGTGCCAGTGTTCAGCGTCGTCCGTCTGTTTTATTTTAGTCATTCTCGTGGGTATGGAGTGGCGTCTCACTGTGGTTTTGTTCTGATGTCCCTGATGACTAATGACTTTTAATGTGCTTACTGGACATTTGTGCATCTTCTTCCTTAAGATGTTGGTTTAGTCTTTTACTCATTTTTTATTGGGGTATACTTAGTGTTGAATTCTTTATATAGTTAAGATACGAGTCCTTTGTCAGGAGATGTATGGGAAATGTATTTTTTTCCATCTGTAGCTTGCCTATTCATTTTCTTAATACTGTCTGTCTTTGATGAGCATAAATTATAAATTTTTATAGCCAGGCATGGCAGCGCATACCTATAGTCTTAGCTACTTAGGAGATTGAGGTGGGAGGATCACTTGAACCCAGGAGTTCAAGGCTGAGGTTCAAGTGCAGTGGATCGCACCACTGCACTCCATTCTGGGTGAGGGAGCAAGACACTGTCTTTTTTTGTTTGTTTGTTCGTTTTGAGACGGAGTCTCGCTCTGTCGCCCAGGCTGGAGTGCAGTGGCCGGATCTCAGCTCACTGCAAGCTCTGCCTCCCGGGTTCACGCCATTCTCCAGCCTCAGCCTCCCGAGTAGCTAGGACTACAGGTGCCCGCCACCACGCCAGGCTAATTTTTTGTGTGTTTTAGTAGAGATGGGGTTTCACCGTGTTAGCCAGGATGGTCTCGATCTCCTGACCTCGTGATCCCGGCCCTAAGACACTGTTTCTAAAAATATAAATAAATAAATACATAAATACTTATGAAGCCCAATTTTGCAATTTTTGTGCTTTTTTTTGTTTTGTTCTTTTGCAATGGTTTGTGCTTGTGTCCTATCAAAGAAATCTTTACCTACCCCTTGGCACAGATATTCTCCTAAGTTTTCTTCTAGAAACTCTATATTATGGACTTTATATTTATTTCTATGATTTGTCTTAAATTTATTTTTGTGTATTGAGATGGAGTTTAATTTTCCCTGGATGGATATTCAGTTATTCCCACATCATTTTAAAAACACTTCCCAGCCGGACACGGTGGCTCACTCCTGTAATCCCAGCACTTTGGGAGGCCAAGATGGGTGGATCACGAGGTCAGGAGATCGAGACCATCCTGGCTAACACGGTGAAACCCCGTCTCTACTAAAAATAAAAATTAGCCGGGTGTGGTGGTGGGCGCCTGTAGTCCCAAGCTACTCGGGAGGCTGAGGCGGGAGAATGGGGAGAACCCGGGAGGCAGAGTTTGCGGTGAGCCAACATCACGCCACTGCACTCCAGCCTGGAGACAGCGAGACTCCATCTCAAAAAACAAACAAACAAACAAACAAAAAAACACTTCCCTTGACTCACTGAAATGACTTGGTATCTTGGTCAAAAATTGATTTTGGGCCAGGCGCGGTGGCTCATGCCTGTAATCCCAGCACTTTGGGGGGCCAAGGCAGGTGGAACACCTGAGGTCAGGAGTTTGAGACCAGCCTGACCAATATGGTGAAATCCCATCTCTACTAAAAATACACAAATTAGCTGTGTGTGGTGGTGTGTGCCTGTAGTCCCAGCTACTCAGGAGGCTGATACAGGAGAATTGCTTGAATACGCGAGGCGGAGGTTGCAGTGAGCTGAGATCGTACCACTGTACTCTAGCCTGGGCGACAGAGCAAGACTGTCTCAAAAAAAAAAAAAAAAAATTGACTTTGCATATATGTGTGGGTTTGTTTCTGGACTCCGTTCCATTGGTATGTGTTTCTGTCCTTATGCCAATATCACACCGTATCAATTACTGTAGCTTTATAGTAAGTACTGAAATCAAGTAGCCTAAGTACTTTGTCCTTTTTCAAAATTATTTTGCCTATTCGAATTCTTTGCATTTTATCTAAATTATAGAATCAATCATCTTGCCTTTGAGAAAGGCTTCTGGAATTTTGATAGAGTTGCATTAATCTGTAAATCAATGGTCGTCTTACCAATATCGAGTCTTCCAGATCCATGAATATGGTATATCTCTCCATTTATTTATCTCTCCATTTATTTATTTTTCTTAGCAATGTTTTGTCATTTTCAGCAAATGATATTTGCGGAGGTGGCAAAAGGATTCCTCAAGAGTTACTGGAGGCTGGGCACAGTGGCTCACACCTATAATCACAGCACTTTGGGAGGCTGAGGTGAACAAATGGCTTGAGGTCAGGAGTTTTAGAGCAGCCTGGCCAACATGGAGAAACCCCATCCCTACTAAAAATAGAAAAATTAGCCAGATGTGGTGGCACACACCTGTAATCCCAGCTGCTCAGGTGGCCAAGGTGTGAGAATCACTTGAACCTGGGAGGCAGAGGTTGCAGTGAGCTGAGATAGCACCATTACACTCCAGCTCGGGCAACAGAGAAAGATGCTGTCTCAATTAAAAAAAAAAAAAAAATGGAGTCCCTCTGTCCATAGAGCTTGCAGTGCATGGCTGAGACCACAGAATCTGCTGTCAGCTTTCTATACTTCTGTACGGAGGCATACACAGGACCCTCTAATGAAGCATGCGCCCCAGGGAGTGGAGACGGAGAGGGCAGTCTCTATCTAATGAATTCCTCAGCCTGCTCTGTGGTTGGTGACTTTCTCTGTCAGAAGCCACCTGCCAACAGACTATTCTCTACCTGTAATGGACACAGCAAGAGCTCAAACTTCACTTCCATTGTCAACCTCTTTTTTTTTTTTTTTTTTTTTTTTCTGAGATGGAGTCTCACTCTGTTGCCCAGGCTGGAGTGCAGTGGCGTGATCTTGGCTCACTGCAACCTCCACCTCAGTGGTGCGATCTCAGCTCACTGCAACCTCCACCTCCTGGGTTCAAGCGATTGTCCTGCCTCAGCCTCCCAAGTAGCTGGGATTATAGGCATGCACCACCACGCTGGGCTAATTTTTATATTTTTAGTAGAGACGGGGTTTTGCCTTATTGGCCAGGCTGGTCTTGAACTGACCTCAAGTGATCCTCCCACCTTAGCCTCCCAAAGTGCTGGGACTACAGGCATGAGTCATCACACCTGGCCCATTGTCAGCCTCTTGATGGACCCATTTCTTCAGGAGCTTGGCATCCTTTCCATTAACCCAGTGATGCCTGGGACCTACCAGCTGGGGGCATCCTGGGTCTGTGTCCTCTGCTTCATTGGCGATCACAGCCAAACCATGACAACAGGAAGAGCTATGATATGGCTGTCCTGCTGAAGCGCACATTGCCACCACGTACCTTTGTTCACACATGACTGGAAGCAGAAGCAGCACCATGCCATGATACAGGACTCAGCTTGTTCCTAAGTGATTTTTCCTGGGCAAGAGGAAGGGAGTGGGGCAAAGAGAGTTAGCAGGAAAGGAGAGAGCCCCCGCTTGTCTGCTGAGCTGACAGCAGGAGCTCTTCAGGCTGCATTTGAAGGATACCTTAGAAGAGCTCCTGCACCCAGGCCTTTTGGGGAGAGCCTGCCCCATCTCCCAGGGCTCTCAGGGCAGGTTGTGACAGCCTCACTGGCTAGGCTCTGCTTCCTCCAGCATCACCTGTGTCCTTGTTGCCTCTGCAGACCAGTCCTACTGTAACTGAGTGTTCTCTGCAGGTCTGTACTTTGAGTCTATGCATTTAAAGTGTTTTCCGTGACTTTTGGTGTGGTTCAAGTCAGTCTCTCCAGGTGCCATTCACCATCTTTATAAGTGCTCTGGTTACAAGGTTGCCTGGGTTTTGAGGGTCTGCCCCAAGCCCTGTTGTTTATATTGTGCATTTTTGCAGAAGGTGGGGATTTTCAGGGACATGTGGATTCTGATTGACAGAAAGCTGGGACTATCTCTTTACAAGCGAGGTCACAATTTTTTTTCTTTTTTTTGAGATGGAGTTTTGTTCTTTTATAAGGGCACAATCTTGGCTCACTGCAACCTCTGCCTCCCAGTTCAAGCAATTCATCTGCCTCAGCCTCCCCAGTAGCTGGGATTACTGGCAGCCACCACCATGCCCAGCTAATTTTTGTATTTTTAGTAGAGACGGGGTTTCAGCATGTTAGCTAGGCTGGTCACGAACTCCTGAACTCAAGTGATCTGCCTGCCTCGGCCTCCCAAAGTGCTGGGATTACAGGCATGAGCCACCGTGCCCGGCCTGAGGTCACAAAATTTAAGGAGGCGGCGCTGTGACGTTCATACTAGCGAACGCTTCCTTTTGATTGGATCCAGCAGAAAGCGGCCCCCTGTCAAGTAGAAGCATCTACCTGGCATTTCTATAACAATGCATGTTTCTGTTTACTGTTCTGTCATTCTGCAAACCTGAGTGCTACTTCCTTCTTGGTGCTGACACCCTTCTGTACACACGCACTGGCAGCCATAGCTCAGGGTTTTGGTACCAAAGAGGCACCCTCAAGCTCCCTTGCAGACCAGTGGGCACCAAAGTTTGGGAAACAACTGTGGGAGGAAACCTTAAACTTTGGAAAATTTATTATGTAGTGATTTTTTTCTGCATACTGGGAGGAGACTGCCAGCATTCCCTAGCCCCACGGGATGGTGTGAGGACACCTAGGGCAGGAGGAAGGACCCACTGTGTGAAAAGGGTGTGTGGACAGAGGCTGCGCAGAGGCGGGAGGGCCTCCAGAGGAGGAGGTTTCTGCGGGGCTGGGGAAGCGCCTCTTGTGCCCCATGGAGCCTGAACCCTCTTGCAGCTGGAAGGGTTTAGGTCCAACTCCTCAACAACATGGAGTGACTCAGAGAAAGCCGATAGAGAATACAGAATATAGGAGAATACAGGGCACCACATGGGCCCACAGAATTGAAGCTCATCAAGCTCTCAGAGAGCAGCTGGTTAAGCCTTTCCTTTTTTTTTTTTTTTTTTTTTTCTTTTTTCTTTTGAGACAGAGTCTCACTCTGTCACCCAGGCTGGAGTACAGTGGTGTGATCTCAGCTCACTGCAACCTCTGTCTCCTGGGTTCAAGCGATTCTCCTGCCTCAGCCTCCCGAGTAGCTGGGACTACAGGCATGCACCACCACACCCAGCTAATTTTTGCATTTTTAGTACAGATGGAGTTTCACTATGTTGGCCAGGCTGGTCTCGAACTCCTGGGCTCAGGTGATCCACCCACCTCAGCCTCCCAAAGTGCTGGGATTACAGGCGTGAGCCACCATGCCCAGCCTGGTCAAGCCTTTCCTGTTACAGATGGGGCAACTGAGGTCCAGAGATGGGTGGCAACTTGTCCAAAGTCACAAAGCAAATAAGAGGCAGAACTAGAATGAGGACGAAGCTTCTGAGCCTGAACCCAGCAGCCTTTCCTGTCCTCCCCTGGTGGCCAGACATCCACTTGTCATGGGAACCTGTCACCTCTCAGGCCCATCTGAGACCTCAACAGCTTCTGAGTGTTTTTGCTGGGCTGTGCCCTGCCCATGGTGCTGAGGACACAGAGGTGAGCCATGGCCATAACAGCTCCGAGGGGCTATGCATGGGGGCCTGGCCATAAATTCTGTATACAACTGGAGGAATGGACAACGAAGGAACAAAATGTGCACGCATTCCAGAAACAAAACAAAGGAGCAATGGATTCTGCTTGGGGGAGTCAGGAAGACAGGAAGCTGGCATTGGAAGATAGAGAGGAAATTCCAGGCAGAGGGAATGACATCATCAAAGTACAAACTAAGAATAAGACAAAAAATAAGAACCAGAAGACTCTGACACACTTATCAAGGGTTCGTTTCCAGCCAGCACTGCAGTAAACATTGTGAATGTTTCACCATTTCATCCTCCCTCCAGCCAGGTGCTCTTCTTGTCTCCGTTTCTCTGACAGGTGGGCAGGTGCCTGGTGTACTAGAAGCATGGTGGGCAGGCTGTTACACAGAAAGTGCAAGGGGGTGCTGGGGCCTGGGAACAGTAGGGGGGCCTTGATCACCCTCACCCTGCACTCTGCTCAGGTGCAGACATTCCATGGAGACCTGCTGCAGCACATGGAGAAGAACACCAAGCTGGACATGCAGTTCATCAAAGTGAGTCTGGCCTCCCCACTCGGCCCCAACCCATCGTAGGCAGGACCCCCTCTCCCATTTGACAGGTGGGCACACACAGGCCAGTGCTGAGCATTGACTGGGCCCCAGATTATCCATGTTCCCAGCTGAGCCCCGAGTCTCCAAACTTCCAGGGTCCTGATCTCTGTAAGGGGTGTCTTGAGCTCTCTGATGTGAGGGGATTCTCCCTCCCCAACTCCACCCTACTCCAGGACAGCCGCCAGCACTATGAGCTCGAGTACCGCCACCGAGCGGCCAACCTGGAGAAGTGCATGTCTGAGCTGTGGCGCATGGAGCGCAAGAGAGACAAGAATGTGCGGGAGATGAAGGTGCGAGGGCCGGGAAGCGGGGATGAGGCGGCAAAGGCGGGTGGGCAGACCTTGGGGCGAGACCGGGCCCTGGGAACCCCGAACACCTCCCTGAGCTCCCCCACCGAGCACCAGCACAACTGTGATGAGCGTGGCTGGGGAGGTCAGCCAGCCCCTGGTGGGGTGGGCGTCACTAGCTCCCAGGGCCGCGCCCAGCACCGCCCCTTGCCCTGTGGCTTCCTGGCCTTCCCCAGAATCCCCGGGCTTCTCCTGCAACCCCATCCCACCTCCCCCGTCTCCTACTTCACCGAGAAAATTGCTCGCTTGGACATGGTGCCAAAGCTGTCATCCACCAGCTGCCCATCCTCCTCCCCTCCCTCCTGCCAGGCAGAGGTATCCCGCCCCGCTAAGTCCATTTCCCCCTCCTGAGCCTGGGGCCCCATCCCTGGCCTCTATCTCCAAGATCCAAACCCTCTACCTCCCTTCCCGTCTCTTCTTCTGGCTCCTGGCTCCTTTAAGTGAGCTCATGCCTCCCCTCCTCAGAACCTTCCCCCTAAATAGGGGCTATTAACCTACTCATTCACATTCTCATTAAACCCGTCACCCTGCTCTCCTCCCCCAGCCCGTGCTTGGGCTTGTGCTGGGTGCCAGGGACAAAGCGAGGGCTCAGACACCAGCCCTGCTTGTGAGAAGCACCCCCCGGGCGAGGGGGACGCACGGCCCAGACTCATAACAAGGCTGCCGATGAGGGGGCAGGCTTAGGAGCTAGGGTGGGCTGGGTGATGGGGGGTGGGCTTGGGGAGGCGCAGTCAGGAAGGACAGGGGGCTTGAACAGCTGGCGCCTGTGGGCGAGCTGGGATGGGATGAGACACACCCACGGCCCCCAGCCAGAACTCCCATTCCCCCCAGGAGAGTGTGAACCGGCTGCACGCCCAGATGCAGGCCTTCGTGTCTGAGAGTCAGCGGGCGGCTGAACTGGAAGAGAAGCGGCGCTATCGCTTCCTGGCAGAGAAGCACCTGCTACTTTCCAACACCTTCCTGCAGTTCTTCGGCCGGGTGAGCTGAACTGGGGGACAGCAGGCGGGGCGCTTCTAGGAGCTGCCCCCGCCCTGAGTGGCCGTACACAGCGACGTCCCTGCCTTCTTCCCTCTTCCCTCCCTTCCTGCCTCTTCCCTCCCTTCCTGCCTCTTCCCTCCCTTCCTGCCTCTTCCCTCCCTTCCTGCCTGCCTGTAGAAATTCATTTTATTTTGCTCTCTCCATCCATTTCTTTCTTTGTTTCTGGGTTTGCTTGTATCACTGTACATTCACTCATTTATTCACTCGTGATATTGTTTGTTTTTAATGCATTCACTAATTCATGCATTTATTTATTCATGTGTGCACCATTTTTTCATTCCTGCTTGTATATTTTCACAATTCACAAATTCATTAATTGATAGGTTTGTTCAGTTATTGTCTATTAATTTTCTCTTATTTATTTATTTATTTATTTATTTATTTATTGAGACAGCGTTTCACTGTTGTCCCCCAGGCTGCAGTGCAATGGCGCAATCTTGGCTAACAGCAACCTCCGCCTCCCGGGTTCAAGCGATTCTCCTGCCTCAGCCTCCCGAGTAGCTGGGACTAAGGCATGCGCCACCACGCCTGGCTAATTTTTGTATTTTTAGTAGAGACGGGGTCTCGCCATGTTGGCCAGGCTGGTCTCAAACTCCTGACCTCAAGTTATCTGCCTGCCTCAGCCTCCCAAAGTGCTGGGATTACAGGCGTGAGCCACCGTACCCAGCCATTTTATAATAATATTTAAATCCTCTACCCTCTTGCCCCGTTCTGCCTGCTAGACCAGTCAGACTCGCTCGTTTCTCACTGAATTTCTAATAGATTTCACTTTCTGAATTGAGCTGCCATGTTGTTTGGTGCTGTTTTGGTTATAACTATTCTACCTTCTTTGTAAATATTGCCATTTATGTACGTAATGTCTCTCTTAATCAAGTTTGGTGCTTTCAATTCTCCCTTGTCTGATATTAATACTGCTCTTTCTACTTTCTCTTCTCTTTGCTTATCTCTTTGTATGTTAAGTAAACTTTCTGTTACTGACATATAGCTGACTTTGAGCTTTTGACCAGTCTTAGAGTCTGCCTGTGTCTTCTAATAGAAAAGGAATTCAGCCCATTCCCCTTTAACATAACAATGAATATACCTGGGTTTTATTCCTTCTAGATAACTTGAGCTAACTGTAATTATTTTGTCATTTCCTCTTTTTCTCTCATGTTATTTCTTGTCAGTTTGGTTATTATACTATATATTTCCCCTTTCCCTTTATTAATTTAGAAATTGCACTATTTGACCGGGCGCGGTGGCTCAAGCCTGTAATCCCGGCACTTACAGGATGTCTCGTAAAGACGGGCGGATCACGAGGTCAGGAGATCGAGACCATCCTGGCTAACACGGTGAAACCCCGTCTCTACTAAAAAATACAAAAAATCAGCCGGGTGTGGTGGCGGGTGCCTGTAGTCCCAGTCACTTAGGAGGCTGAGGCAGGAGAATGGCGTAAACCCTGGAGGCGGAGTTTGCAGTGAGCTGAGATCCGGCTACTGCACTCCAGCCTGGGCGACAGAGCGAGACTCCATCTCAAAAAAAAAAAAAAAGGAAAGAAATTGCACTGTTCTTTTTCTCTCTACCTGTGGTGACCTCACTTTGTGACTTTCATAATCACATATATATCCACCTATTATCTTTTCCAAAAATGTCAACTTTACCCCACTACACACACACACTATTCAGTCAGTTGCTCCCCCAGTTCATAAGATGAGACCTTGATTTAAAGCTTTCCACAAAAATTAGGCTGGGTACGGTGGCTTACACCAGTAATCCCAACAATTTTGGAGCCTGAGGTGCGTGGATTGCTTGAGGTCAGGAGTTCAAGACCAGCCTGGCCAACACGGCAAAACCCCGTTTCTACTGAAAATACAAAAATTAGCTGGGCATGGTGGCAGACACTCGTAATCTGAGCTACTTAGGAGGCTGAGGCGGGAGCATCGCTTGAACCTGTGAGGCAGAGGTTGCAGTGAGCCAAAATCGAGCCACTGCACTCCAGCCTGGGTGACAGAGCGAGACTCTGTCTCAAAAAAAAAAAAAAAAAAAAAAAAAAGATAACACCCTAAGAAGTATTTTCCTGCCCTCCAACTATTCTGAGATGGGGTCTTTAGAAAGCTTTTACTCCTCTCTTCATCCTTCCCATCCTCCACCTCTTGGTTTTGCCAAGATAGTTTAGGACTTAGTTTCAGACTTCACTAGTCATCTCTGCAGCATGACCAAAATTATTTTGATAAACTAATTGTATGTATGTATGTATGGGTATTTGAGATGGAGTCTTGCTCTGTTGCCCAGGCTGGAATGCAGTGGTGCAATCTCAGCTCCCTGAAACCTCCACCTCCCAGGTTCAAGTGATTCTCCTGCCTCAGCCTCCCGAGTAGCTGGGATTACAGGTGCCCGCCACCACCCCCGGCTAATTTTTGTATTTTTAGTAGAGATGAGGTTTCACCATGTTGGCCAGGCTGGTCTTGAACTCCTGATCTCAAGTGATCCTCTCACCTTGGCCTCCCAAAGTGCTGGGATTACAGGCATGAGCCACCACGCCCGGCCTCAAGAACCTTTATTTAGATTGCACACGTTACCGTTGCCGGGTGTACCGCCATCTGTTACTGCTTCACCACACCTGTGATCAGATTCACTGCCCACTGCTGTAACCCCTTTCCATCTCCCACTGCCTTGAGGTCTCTGTTTTGATTGATTGCTGTAGTTAGAGAACCTTCATGGGTGTTTTCTGCAGACACACTGGAAGAGCCTTGCGTATCTGCAAATGGCTAGCTTTTGCCATGCCTGGTGAGTGGTATACTGGCCGGCGGAAGGGCTCCAGAGCTGCAGACCTTTTCTTTCATGGTCCAAGCCCCACTATGTTCTAGCACCCTGTGTTGTAGAATTGAAGTCTGGTCGTGATCTGTCTCCCTTCCCTTTTAAGTAACTGGCTTTTCCTTTGTGGGTGCTGGAGATTTTCTTTGTAACCTTGGGACCAGGAACTTGCCCAGGTGCCACTGTGGTGAATGCCGAGGTCAGCGCTCCTGCAGGCTGCAGGCTCAAGTCTCTCTTCTGGTTAAGGCATTGGTTCCCTTTCTGTTTCTTTCATTGTTACCATTCTGCCATCTTTCCTTCTCATTGTGGAAATCCTTATCACTGGAGCCTTCACATCTACGACCTTCTCCCTCACCACATCTATTTTGTTTATTATTTATTATTATTTATTTATTTTTCTTTTTTTTTTTTTTTTGAGACAGAGTCTTCCTCTGTCACCAGGCTGGAGTGCAGTGGCATGATCTTGGCTCACTGTAACCTCCACCTCCTGGGTTCAAGTCGTTCTCCTGGCTCAGCCTCCTGCGTAGCTGGGATTACAGGCGCCTGCCACCACACCCAGCTAATTTTTGTATTTTTAGTACAGATGGGGTTTCACTATGTTGCCCAGGCTGGTCTCAAACTCCTGACCTCAGGTGATCTGCCCGCCTCGGCCTCCCAGAGTGCTGGGATTACAGGTGTGAGCCACCACGCCTGGCCCTGGCTCAGGGTTCTTATCCCTCCCGGGCCCTCCCTGAGTCTCTGGATCTGAACCCAGGGGCCCAAGGGTACATGACTGGATCCAGAGACCCAGATCTTGGCTCAGACTCCCATCTGCCCGCTGTCATCACCTCACCCAGCCCCAGGCTCAGCCTTCTTGTCCCCTATTCTCCCACAAAAGGTCTGCCAGGGAGAAACAACTTCCTTTTTAGAAAAACAGTTTTATTGAGATAAAATTCACATACAATTCACCCATTTGCAGTGTACACTTTCTGGTTTGTAGTATATTCACAGAGTTGTGCATCAATCTGCACAATCAAGCTTAAAATATTTTCAATACCCTCCACCACAGTAACCCAGTACCCCGGCCGGGTGCGGTGGCTCATTCCTGTAATCCCAGCACTTTGGGAGGCGGAGGTGGGAGAATCACCTGAGGTCACGAGTTCGAGACCACCCTGGCCAACACGGTGAAACCCCGTCTCTACTAAAAATACAAAAGTTAGCCGAGCATGGTGGTGCATGCCTGTAATCCCAGCTACATGGGAGGCTGAGGCAGAATTGCTTGAACCCAGCAGGCGGAGGTTGCAATGAGCCAAGATTGCACCACTGCACTCCAGCCTGGACAGCAAGAGTAAAACGCTGTCTCAAAAAAAAAAAAAAAAAAAACCTACAAACCAGTACCCCTTAGCTGTCATTCCCAATCCTCCAACTCCCCCAGCCCTAGGCCACCAGTAATCTACTTTCTGTCTCAATACATTTGCCCATTCTGAACATTTCATATAAACGGAATCATACAATATGTGCTCTTTTGCGACTGGCTTCCTTTTCATTGCTGGATAATATTCCATTGCTTGGATAGACCACATTGTATTTACTCATTTACTCAGATGTATTTACTCAGATGTCAGCTGATGGACCCCTGGTTGTTTCCCCTTTTTGGCTGTCATGACCAATGCTGCTCTGAGCATCCGTGTACGAGTCTTCACGTGGACATATGTTTTCATCTCTCTTGGATATATAAGAGTGGAATTGTGGTGCCATATGGTAACTCTATGTTTAACTGTTTGGGGAACTTCCAGACCCTTTTCCAGAGTGTTTCCATGTCCCCAGCAGTTTATGAGGGTTCTAGTTGTTCCACGTCCCCGCTACTATTTGTTACTGTCTTTTTGAGAATAGCCATCTTAGCAGGTGTGAAGCGGTATCTCATTGCAATATTGATTTCCGGTTCTCAGATGGCTAATGATGTTGACCATGTTTTCCTGTGCTTCTTAGCTATTTATAGATCTTCTTTAGGAGGAAACTCTTTTTCACCTGTGTTAAACTCCTTGTTGCCTGTAAACAGTTAACCATCAGCATTAAGAGAAGAGCTGACCCTTTCCTTGACTGTCTCCTGGGGGGTGAGGGTCCCTCAGGAGGGAGCTGTGGGTTGAACAGGCAGATTTTCCCCTATGCATGGTGTGTCAGTCCACTGTGCATTGCTATAAAGGAATACCCGAGGCTCTGTAATTTATTTTAAAAGAGGTTTAGTTAGCTCTTAGTTCTGCAGGCTGTACAAGAAGTGCATTACCAGCATCAGCTCCTGGTGAAGCCTCTGGAAACTTACAATCACGGCAGAAGGCAAAGGGGAAGTTCATATCACGAGGCCAAAGAGGGAGCTGGTGGGGGTGGGGGTGGGGTGCCACACTCTTTCTTTTTTCTATTTATTTCAAGATGGAGTTTTGCTCTTTCGCTCAGGCTAGAGTACAATGGCATGATCTCAGCTCACTGCACCCTCCACCTCCTAGGTTCAAGCGATTCTTGTGCCTCAGCCCCCCGAGTAGCTGGGATTACAAGCATGCACCACCATGCCCAGCTAAGTTTTGTAATTTTAGTAGAGACGGGGTTTCACTATGTTGGCCAGGCTGGTCTTGAACTCCTGACCTCAGGTGATCCACCCACCTCAGCCTCCCAAAGTGCTGGGATTAAGGTGTGAGCCACCGCGCCCGGCCACTACAAGGAGATCTTGCATGAACTCATACCACTCATCACTGTGGGGTAGAGCACCAAGCCATTTGTAAGGGAGCTGCCCCCATGACCTACCACCTCCCACTAGGTCCCACCTCCAACACTGAGGGGTCACATTTCAAAATGAGATTTGGAGAGGACACTATACAAACCATATCACACAGGGGAGCAAGTAACATGCTGTCTGACTCCACTGGACTTCAGAACATCCAAGATCTGACTCCTAAGATAGCTAAACATATATATTTACTTCTTGTTCTGTTTATAAGTAGAAGGCACACTCAGGGCCGGGCGTGGTGGCTCATGCCTGTAATCCCAGCACTTTGGGAGGCTGAGGCGGGCGGATCACAAGGTCAGGAGTTCGAGACCAGCCTGCCCAACATGGTGAAACCCCATCTCTACTAAAAATACAAAAATTAGCCAGGCATGGTGGTGGATGCCTGTAATCCCAGCCACTCAGGAGGCTGAGGTATGAGAAGGGCTTGAACCTGGGGGGCAGAGGTTGCAGTGAGTTGAGATCGCGCCACTGCACTCTAGCCTGGGCAACAGAGCAAGACTCTCCAAAACAAAACAAAACAAAACAAAAAAAAGCACCCTTAGAAAAAGATTTAAAGAACTCTAGGTGCCTGGGCATGGTAAATTGCCTTTTTTATTCGTATTCAATTATTAGTCTTTGCTTAGTCCAAGTCTAGTCAATAACGTGCCTTCCCACCTCATCCTTAGCTTCTCTGGTTTACTGCAGCTGTGCAAATGTATTTCCAGGATAGATTCCTAGAAGTGGAATTGGTAAGCCCAAGAATACAGTCATTGGTTGCACCAATTTACACTTCCATCAGTGACGTATGAGTTTCTGTGCTTCCGCACCCCTTGAAAACAGTGTATGAGCAAACTTTCTGATCTTGGCTAATCTGAAAGGCAAAAGTGGTATCTCGGTGTGGCTTTACCTCATACTTGTCTTAAACGCGAGCTTGACATCTTTTCATGTTTCAAAGCCATTGGATTTTCTGTGCTGTGACACGCCAGTATCTTTTCATCCACTTTTCTCATTAATTTGTAGGAGCTCTTGATATGTTACTGAAACCAGCTTTTTCTTGGTGATGAGTTGCAAATATGACAGCCAGTTTGCCATTTGTCATTTGCCTGTGTTACGGTTGGTTTTGCCATACAAAAACATTATTTTTATTTAGTAAAATTTATCAGTCTTTTCGAGTTCATGGGTTTGGTATCATACTTAGAATGGCTTTTCTACTTCGTAAACATATTTTTAAAATTTTTCCCATGGCCTCTTTGATGGTTTTGAAACTGTATGCAGTGTTTCTTCTCACTCACCGTTTATTTTAATTTTTGTGGTACACAGTAGGTGTATATATTTATGGAGTACATGAGGTGTTTTGATACAGGCATGCACTTACCTGGGTTCTTTGGTCGTAGTTTCTAGCTAAGCGCCATTCCTGAGCCTATCGCTGCAGGCAGGAGGATGGGGCGACTGAGTGGCCAGGCCTGGGTGCCACCCCTACCCCTGAAGCTGGGCGGTGAGGACAGCCCCGCTCAAAGCACAGACACTGAGGGGGAAGGCGAGGCGGGGTGGGAGTAAGGGGAAGCTCTTCGTGGAAAATGGAGGCACCTTTGCAAAAAGTGGAGGGTGTGGGGTGGACGGTGAGCTGGCTTCTGGCTCCTTCCAGCTAGGAAATCCGGTCATCCTGAGCGGGTAGGGCCTGAGCTCTCAGGTCGAGGGTGCCATTTTGGGTCCCCAGGATTCAGGGAGCCGCCCGGACCTGGCTGACTCCCGTGTCCCCACCCGGCCAGGCCCGGGGGATGCTCCAGAACCGCGTGCTGCTGTGGAAGGAGCAGTCTGAGGCCAGCCGCAGCCCGTCGCGCGCCCACTCCCCCGGCCTGCTGGGCCCCGCGCTGGGGCCGCCCTACCCCTCGGGCCGCCTGACGCCCACCCGCCTGGACATGGTGAGGCCCTGGGCGCCCCCGCCGCCGTTCGCGCCCCCGCCGCCCCCCGCGGGGCCCTGGGGCCTCAGGCCCCCCGCCTGGAGCCTCCTGCCCCCCAGGCTCCCGCTCTACGCTGCACCCCCCGGCCTGCCCTTCCGCCCCGGCGCGTTCTCGGCTCCCCCCGCGTTCTCCGCGCCCCCGTGGTGGCCCGGCCGCCGCCTCCAGAACCCCTACGCCGACGCCTGGGACTGGGGGTGGGGGCTGGACTAGGGCGCGGCCCCCGCCCTCCCCGCCCCACCCTCCCCTGCCCGTCTCCCCCGCAGCCCCCGAGGCCCCTGGGAGAGTTCAGCTCCCCCCGCAGCCGGCACGGCTCCGGCTCCTACGGCCCAGAGCCCAGTGCGAGGCCCGCGTCCCAGCTGGAGCCAGACCGCCGCTCCCTGCCCCGCACGCCGTCGGCCTGTGAGTGGCCCCGCCCCGGGGCGGCAGGAGGGCCGGGAGAGGTGCGGGGGTGGGGCTGCAGCAAGAGGGATCGAGGGCAGACGCCAGGGAGAACTTCCCGCCCACGTGCCGCCGCGCTCTCCTGCCCGCAGCCTCGCTCTACAGCGGCAGCACCCAAAGCTCACGCTCCAACTCCTTCGGCGAGCGCCCGGGCGGCGGCGGGGGCGCCAGGAGGGTCCGCGCCCTGGTCTCTCACTCAGAGGGCGCCAACCACACGCTGCTGCGCTTCTCCGCCGGGGACGTGGTGGAGGTGCTGGTGCCCGAGGCCCAGAATGGCTGGCTCTACGGCAAGCTGGAGGGCTCGTCCGCGTGAGTGGGAGCCTTGGAGGGGCCGGGGGTTGGTTGAGAAGGCGGCCCTGGGGGCCGGGGACCCGGGGACCTGCTGGACTGAGGCTTCCCTGGCCTCCCCTGGAGGCCTCGGACAATGCTGCTCTCCTCCCGCCCCCCACACTCTGCCTCAGCTTCCTCATTCATTCAGTGGGAGTGAGAAGAGTCGCCTTACCAAGTTCAGGATGACGGCCCTTGAGAGGGGGCAGAGGATGGGGGATGGGCGGGTTCTTCCAAAAGTGTAGAAATGGCAGAAATCCTATTGCTTGAGCACCTACTGTGTGCCTGCCTCTGGGAGGAGGCTGTGTCCCCTCTGCAGAGTCAGCCCTGGAACTCTGATGCAGGGGGCTGGGCTAGGAGTAGGGCCTGAAATGTGCTCACCTCTTTGCAGTCACTCTCAGTGGAAATCCTTAAAGCACCTAAACCGGGCTGTTTTGACACTTGGTGTGGAGGAAGAGTTGGGGAGTTTCATACAGTGAGGGCGCCAGAAAGCCCGGAGGACAGCAGGCCTGGCAGCTAGCAAAGGGAATGGATGGGCACCACTGTCCTGCAGGGGAAAACGGGGCAGATGGGGCTGGCTGGAGCCAGGCAGTGCCCCCTCGGGGCTTCATGGGCAGGGGAGTGTGCTGCAGGAATGCATGCACGGGCAGAGCGGGTGGTGGCTGCCCGCACCAGCCCACGGGTGGATGCGTGGTCCTGTGCTTAGTGGATGGACAGGTGGATGGGTGGACCAGCGGATGGGCATGTGGGTAGGTGGAGCGTGTGCAAGTGGATGGGCATAAAATGGGAGGGTCACTGACTGGGTGGTTGGCGACATGGGAGGATGCACGGATGTGGGGGACAGACACTGATGGGTGACTGGAGAGGTGTGAGTGGCGAGGGGGTGCTGGATGGATTCGTGGCTACACAGGGGATGGAGTATAGACAGGTGAGTGGGGGATGGGTGATGCATGGAGGGGCTCATAGTTAGGCTCGAAGGTCCATAGCTGGGCAGGTGACCACAGGGACAGGAACAGAAGGGGGTCAGTGGGGAGAGAGATGACTGAGAACACTAACGACACGGACACCTGCTGCTGGGGTACCTGCTTCACAGACCCACAGCAGAGGATGGTGTGCCGCAGACGCCCCCGGGACCTGAGGATAGAACCTTCTAGACCGAAGCTGTCAGACCCTCCTGGGATGTTCTGGGAATGTCATTATCCATCCTTGACTCACATAGCTTGTTACGGAAAAGCATGGCATGTTTTATCATCCATAGGCACTAGCAGGTGAAAACAGAAGTAAACATACGGAATTGATTCTAGTCTGTCAGTTTGAGGTGAAGTAGCTTCCAGAGACCCTGAGGGGAGGATAGTAGCTTCCGGCAACCCTGAGGGGAGGATGTCTTCTTTTGGTCATTGTCCCCGGGCCTGGCTTGAAGGACCCTCTGCCTCTGCCCCACAGGAGCGGCTGGTTCCCCGAGGCCTACGTGAAGGCTCTGGAGGAGGGGCCTGTGAATCCCATAACCCCCGTGACCCCCATGACCTCCATGTCCCCCATGACCCCCATGATGCCTGTGAAGCCTGGGAACGAGCTGCCTTCCAGGTACCTGAGTCATCAGGGGTGGGGCGGGGATGGGGCGGGGGCGGGGCGGGGGCGGGGACTACGGCGAGGGCGCCACTGCCCAGCGGAGAGGATCTGCTAGGTACAGGCTTGTTTGTTTTGAGACAGAGTCTCACCTTGTCACCCAGGCTGGAGTGCAGTGGCGCCGTCTCGGCTCACCGCAACCTCCACCTCCCCACATTCAAGCGATTCTCCTGCCTGAACCTCCCGAGTAGGGACTACAGGCTCACACTACCACACCTGGCTACCTTTTGTATTTTTAGTAGAGACAGGGTTTCTCCATGTTGGCCAGGCTGGTCTTGAACTCCTGACCTCAGGTGATCCACCCACCTCGGCCTCCCAAAGTGCTGGGATTACAGGCATGAGCCACTGCACCCAGGTGGCAAGGTGCAGTCTTGAGTGGGCCCAGTCCCCTTCAGCCCCTGGAGAACCACCGGCCCTGAGCCCCTCTCTCTGCCCTGAAGGTCACTGCATCCATCCCTCTGCCTCCCCTCAGGACCTCCCTCCAGTCAACAGTCTCCTTTCAGGCAGGTGCAGGGAGGAAGCTGTGGGATCCCTCCTTCCTAGGGTGCCCCAGCCACTGGCAGGACAAGGGATTGGACAGGCCCCAACCCCCTTCCTTCCCCTCCTTTCTCTGGACTTAGGTCCTACCCACTCCGGGGCAGCCATAGCCTCAATGACCTCCTGGACCGGCCGGGCAACTCCACAGCACCCTCGGAGTACTGGGATGGCCAGTCCCACTCCCGCACCCCAAGCCGGGTGCCGAGCCGTGCCCCGAGCCCTGCACCTCCGCCCTTGCCCAGCAGCCGCCGAGGCAGCATGGGCAGCACAGGGACTGCCACTGACGTCAAGGTGAGCCCTCGCCCGCCCTCTCCTGGGGCCTCCAGTGGGCAAGGAGGCAGGAGAGCAGGGATCCCGAGGCTCTGTCACTGGCTGTCTGGTAGGGGACCCGCCCACCTGGCCTCAGTCTGTTCCTCAGTGCATGGAGGGGTGGTGTGGGGCTGAGTCCGGGCTGAAGGGGAAGACCAGGGTCCTGGAGCAGAATGTGACCTGGGGCTGGCCCGCAAGACGGGGCTGGGGGAGGCCAGGGAGATCATCTACCCATGGAGTCACCCCAGTCTTATTATGGGGGCGTGGTTAGTCCTCGGAGGTGGTGCTCTGGCCCAGGGATTTCTCACTTCTGCAACCCACAGAATTCTGGGCTTCAGAACCTCAGGGTCTCATTTCCCAGGAGCCTTGCATGGCAGGGGCTCTCTGGCCCAGTCCTCTGCCCTATGGGCATGGGGAGAGGGAGGGGAGGGGCAAGGGATTGCTTGCCGCTCTCCCCACCAAACCAGCCCTTCCCCACCCCCACTGCAGAAACTGATGTCCTCAGAGCAGTACCCGCCACAGGAGCTCTTCCCAAGGTGAGTCCTCAAACGGGGCCGAACAGTGAGGGGGGTGGCAGGTGTGGCAGCACACACTTGTAATCCCAGCTACTAGGGAGACTAGGGGGGAGGATCTCTTGACTCCAACAGTTCAACACCAGCTTGGGCAACACCGTGGGACCCCATCTCTAAAAACAAAACAAAACAAAAAAATAGATGAAGTGGGGCAAGGAGTGGATGGAGACCAAATAGGGGCAGGAGGCGGGACCCGGCTCAGTTGCCCAGCTGTCTTCCTGAGCCACAGCCAGGTGGGGATCATCTGCCCTTCTCACCCTGTCCTCTCCTCCTGCAGGGGCACAAATCCTTTTGCTACTGTCAAGCTTCGTCCCACCATCACCAATGACCGCTCAGCACCCCTCATCCGCTGAGGCGGGGTCCGAGGTCATACCCCCAGCACACCTGCCCAGGGGCTGTTCAGAGCTGGCAGTGGCAGTGACAGCAGCAACAGCAGCGGATACCAGAAGCAGGGCGCTGAGACCAGGGGTGGCTGCCCTTCCCCAGACCACCCCGGCAGCCTGAGCAGCTCCAAAGCACTGGCTTGGGGTCCAAGACCTTCGAAGTAAAGCAGGCGGAATGGGGGGACAGGACGATTTCTCCCCCTCCAGGGGCCCCAGGACTCTCCCTGGGGGGCCTACCTCTTGCCCCCCAACCTCTTTTCCCCTTTTCTGCCCCCGTGGGGAGGAGCCCCTTGTACCTGCTCCGTGTCCCACACATGCCCTCTCTGTACGTCTTTTGTAAATGATGAGAAATAAAGGAAGTGGACGCAAAGTGACGTGGCAGCAGGATTGGTGGTGTCTTATTTGGGGGACAGGGCAGGGGGTGAGGGATGGAGACTCCCCCATTGGAGAATGGGGTCCAGAGGGTACTGAGGTCCTGGCCATTCCCCGGGAGGCTATCTCACTCCCAGCCCCTCGTTTGGAGAATCCTTCAGGGCTACCCCAAAGCCCTGGCACTGCAACCCCCATCTCCACCCACTCTCATTTTGATGTGTGGGTTTCATAGGAAGTAGTGGCTGCTCAGGTCAGGGGAGGGTTGGCAGTGGCCAAGGGCTGGGACCACCAGCAAGCTGCCCTCAGGCGGCCTGGACACAGCACTCTTTGTTCTGGCCCCTCCCCACCCCCACATCCCCAGGCACAGGCATGGATTAGCTTCATCCTGGAGAAAGCCGCCAGCCCCTCCTGGAATGTGGCCTGGGGCGGGGGGTCGGGCGGGGGCAGATGAGGCACTGAGGTGATTAGAACCGTTGGGGTCTCTTCAGGGCAGGGCTGTGCTCCGAGCACCTGACTAGGACCCCCTGGGCAGGGTCTCTGTGTCTGCAACCCCAGGCTCCAGGAGGCAGAGGGATTTCTCTTCCTCCCTCCTGGACTGTCGGGACAGGGAGCCCACCGTGGAGTCCCAGCCTGGTCTGGGGCTCCCAGTCTCTTCTCCCCTCCTGGACAAAAGCCTCTTAGCAGGGGTGTGGTGTGGTGGGGGCACACACTCTAAGCTCCAGGCCTGGGGGAGGGAGCGTCAGGCGGGAGTCCGCCAGAAGCTCAGCCCAGGCTGGTGGGAAGCTGGAGTGTCTGGCAGACCCCATCCGGGTAAGCTTCACCGGGAGCTGCCGCGGACAGCTGCAGGGACAGCAGCCCCTCCCTGCAGGCCTCAGGAGACGTGAGGCTGGACCCCACAAACCCACGAGGCAGGCTCAGGTGAGTGTGATGTGAGGGCTGCCTGGGATCACTCTCCTGTCTCCACCTTCAAGTGGCTGCCCCTGTGACAAGAGAACAACAGGCAGGAAAAGCCACGACCTGGTCCTAGTGGAGGAGGGGCAGAGTTCCAGATACCCTGGGGGTGGTGGCACTGCCCAGTGCCAGGAGGGACACTCCAGGCAGGAGGGGAGGAGGCTATCCCCAGCCCCGGGCTCCGGGCTCCGGGCGCACCTGTCTCTGAGTGCACCCTCCTCATCTGTTAGGGGAGCGCTTGTAGCGGCTGTGAGGGCCCTGGGGGGAGCCCCACGAATGAGACAGGCTTTGGAGCCATTCTTTGCATACAGAGGGTTTGAGGTTTGGAGGGCAAAAGGCCACTCTCCCAGTGCTGCTAAGGTTCCTACCTGTCTGGCAGAAGCCAGAGACCTGACTCCTCTCCCGCAAGATTCCCAGCTGGCCTGGGGGTGATCAATCACCCATCTCACATCGGAGGAAACTGAGGTTCGGAGAGGGGAGGCGACTGGCCCAAGTCAGGGAGGGAATCCATGGCTGAGCTGGGAAGCATGGGAACTCAGCTCCCCTGGCTGATACCTGTTGAAAGTGGCTTTTGTCCCCTTCATGTTCTAATGACAATAGTCATTTGTGATCACTAAGAAATATTAAGAACATGGCGCAAGGCTAAAAAGGAAAATCTTCACGCACACTGGCCCTTTGCAGCTGGCATCTGCCCCTCTGCTGTTTGTTCCGTTGTCCCGAGACCCTCACGCATACTTTGGTACTGGTCGCCCACCTCCAGGCACACACCTGCTCCACTTCCTGATGCCTTCCACCTGAGGTCCTGAGGGGCCAGCAGTGTTCTCCAGAGGGAGCCTGCTGAGGTGCAGAGTCAGGTGGGACCCCTCATCCTACCCTCATCCTTCAGCGCCCTTTGCAGGAGAAGGAGACTTGGGGTGAGATTCCTACCTCCGTTTCCCCTTTTGGTTCCCAGACCTGAGCCACGCTCACGTGGGTAGCCCTGTGCCTCAGTTTCCCCATGCTTCATCTCCATTCCCCTCCTCTAGGCTTCTGGCCCAGCCACAACCTCTTGTCCCCGCCCCCTCCCAACAGAGGCAGCCATGGGCGCTGGCGGCCCCCGGCGGGGCGAGGGCCCCCCAGACGGCGGCTGGGGCTGGGTGGTGCTGGGTGCCTGCTTCGTGGTCACTGGCTTCGCCTACGGCTTCCCCAAAGCCGTGAGCGTCTTCTTCCGGGCGCTCATGCGCGACTTCGGCGCCGGCTACAGCGACACGGCCTGGGTGTCCTCCATCATGCTGGCCATGCTCTACGGCACGGGTCAGTGTACCTGCCCAGCTCTCCGCCTCCTCAGGACCCCTGGGACCCGGAACCAGGAGACACCCGACCCCCTGAGCATCCCCCTGACCGTCGGGGCGGCCCCCGAAGTCCAGAAAGAGGGGAAGAGAGGGCAGGAGGGGGGACAGCGGCCAGAGGCGGGGCCGGCCTAGGGGACTGCCCTGTGAGCTCAGAGGGACCCTTCCGAGATCTACACCTGCTCATTGTAGAGGCGGGAAAGCTGAGATCTACAGAAGCACTCCCCATCCCCGCAGCACTGACCTGTTAGGTGGGGGGCTTGCTGGAGTTCCCATCCTGGGAGGCGGGGCTGCGGAGGAATCCCAGGCTGTGCCAGGGCAGGACTTGGAGGCTGTGAAGGTTAAAGGGGTGTGGAAGTCCCCGCTCTGCTTGGGGTTTGGGTTCTCAGGAGGGGTGGGGATAGGGTGCTCTGGGCCTTGCCCTCGCAGGCTGCTGTCTCTTTGGCCTGCCCCTCCAAGCTGTGTGACCTTGGCCAGACAATGCCCTCCTCTCTGGGTCCCTGAGCCGGAGGTGACCTTATTCCTTAGAGGACTCAAGCCATCCCGGGACCCGGGTGGTGACCCTGCCCTGCCCACAGGTCCCGTGTCCAGCATCCTCGTGACCCGCTTTGGCTGTCGCCCGGTGATGCTGGCGGGTGGGCTGCTGGCTTCCGCGGGCATGATCCTAGCTTCCTTTGCCACGCGCCTCCTGGAGCTCTACCTGACCGCTGGGGTGCTCACAGGTGAGGGCCCCCTGGTCTCCTCCCCTCTGGTTTGGGGGTCGGGGGTTCTTGCTGCAAGATCTGCCCTCGGTTTCCCTATGTGGGACAGTCTTCGAAGTCCTTCGGCTGGGTTCTTGGATCTGCTGGGTTCCCGGGCCTGGCCCCTCCCTCCTGCGGGGGCCAGGGAGGGGCTCCCTGGGGACCCCGGCACAGCGCCGCCTCGCCCGCAGGCCTGGGCCTGGCCCTCAACTTCCAGCCGTCGCTCATCATGCTGGGGCTGTACTTCGAGCGGCGGCGGCCTCTGGCCAACGGGCTGGCGGCGGCGGGCAGCCCCGTGTTCCTGTCCGCGCTGTCGCCGCTCGGCCAGCAGCTGCTGGAGCGCTTCGGCTGGCGCGGCGGCTTCCTGCTGCTCGGCGGGCTCCTGCTGCACTGCTGCGCCTGCGGGGCTGTCATGAGGCCGCCGCCCGGGCCGGGCCCGCGACCGCGGAGGGACAGCGCCGGCGACCGCGCGGGGGACGCTCCGGGCGAGGCGGAGGCGGACGGCGCGGGGCCGCAGTTGAGCGAGGCAACCCCCAGGACCCGGCCCCGCCGGCGCCTGCTGGACTTGGCAGTGTGCACCGACCGCGCCTTCGCCGTGTACGCCGTCACCAAGTTCCTGATGGCGCTCGGGCTCTTCGTCCCCGCCATCCTGCTGGTGAACTACGCCAAGGACGCGGGCGTGCCAGACACCGACGCCGCCTTTCTGC
This sequence comes from Macaca mulatta, assembly GCF_049350105.2. NCBI lineage: Eukaryota > Metazoa > Chordata > Mammalia > Primates > Cercopithecidae > Macaca > Macaca mulatta. The sequence goes on from NC_133415.1 coordinate 13,421,475, forward strand.
TGTCCATCGTGGGCTTCGTGGACATCGTGGCGCGGCCGGCGTGCGGCGCCCTGGCGGGCCTGGCGCGTCTGCGACCGCACGTCCCGTATCTCTTCAGCCTGGCCCTGCTGGCCAATGGGCTCACGGACCTGAGCAGCGCACGCGCGCGCTCCTACGGCGCCCTCGTCGCCTTCTGCATCGCCTTCGGCCTCTCCTACGGCATGGTGGGCGCGCTGCAGTTCGAGGTGCTCATGGCGGCTGTGGGCGCGCCCCGCTTCCCCAGTGCGCTGGGCCTGGTGTTGCTCTTGGAGGCCGTGGCCGTGCTCATCGGACCGCCCTCTGCCGGTGCGCCCCGAGGGAAGAGGGGGTGGCGAGCCTAGTGCCACTTAGACCGAGGGAAGCTCTCTTCCCCCCCGCCCCCGTCTCAGATGGAACTTCCAGGGATGAGGGGAATGGGCAGCAGGGTGGGTGGACTCCCCTTCATGGCCAGTTAGTCCCTCCTCCAAGCCGGACCACCCGCTCTGGGTGAGGACAGAAAAGCCGAGGAAGGTGCGGGAAATAAAGCAACACTGATAGCTGGCCAGGTCTGCCATCCCAAGTAGTTGGCACAAGGCCATCTGAAGCGCAAGTGCTTATTCTCATTTTGCAGATGAGGAAACTGAGGCACAGAGGCTTAGCGCAAGTTGCAGCCCCAGAATGAGAGCTTCAGTGTACCTAATGCTAAATGCCCACGCCTTTAGATTGGTGCATCTAGAATGGTGACTGGAATGGGGACAGTATCTTTGGGAAACTGGTGTTGGGACCAGAAACAGAGTGGGGGTGCTCAGCGGGCAGATGGGGAGAAGGAGAAGCACTGGTGTCTTTGACTGTGCAGATGGCACTTGTCACCGTCACCCTTAGGAAGTCATCGTCATGAGGGTGGTCAGGAAAGGCTTCCTGGAAGATCCCCCAGGTGAAGGCACAGCATGGATGGGCAGGGTTTGTTAGGGGGAACAGCATCCTTATGCAAGCAAGGCAGGAACCAAAACTGGAAAGGTGGGAGTGGGGAACATGAGGGTCTTCCCAGGCTGTCAAGTTACCTTGAAACAGCAGGGAGACTGCCTTTGAGTCCCAGAGGCCAGAGGGCTGTGGGATGGTGCAGTAATGGGGGAGGACACCTTGCAGGGGGCACAGGCTACACTGAGATGGGGTGAGCTGCCCGTCCTTCCTTCAGGGCTGGGCTAACCGAGTGCCCTCACTGAGCTCCGTCATCCCACCTGACCCAGTGAGACGGGCAAAGCCCCTAAGCCAGTGTGTGGGCAGCCCACAGAATCAGCCTGTCCAGGGCTCAAGGAACTGTCTTCCATTTCTTGTGTGAATCTGGGTGGATCTGAGGGGCAGAGGAGGTGTGTGGGGTGAGGAGAATGACCTAGAGAGAGGGTGGAACGCACAGACAAACCACACTTTAGGGGGAAATATTTGCAATTAAGAGATTTTCCTGGTCGGGTGTAGTGGCTCATGCCTGTAATCCCAACACTTTGGGAGGCTGAGGCCAGACATGGCAAAACCCTGTCTCTACCAAAAAAAAAAAAAAAAAAAAAAATTTGCTGGGGTGTGTTGGCATGCACCTCTGGTTCCAGCTACTCAGGAGGCCGAAGTGGGAGAATGGCTTGAGCCCAGGAGGTGGAGGTTGCAGTGAGCCAAGATGGCACCACTACATTCCAGCCTGGGGAATGGTGCAAGACCCTGTCTCAAAAGAATAAGAAAATTCCTGAGGCCAGGTGCAATGGTTCACACCTGTAATCCTAGCACTTTGAGAGGCCAAGTTGGGAGGATCCCTTGAGCTCAGGAGTTCAAGACCAGCCTGGGCAACAGAGCAAGACCCCATCTCTAAAAGTCCATAATAAAAGAGAGAGAGACAGCCAGGCGCGGTTGCTCACGCCTGTAATCCCAGCACTTTGGGAGGCTGAGGCAGGTGGATCACCTGAGGTTGGGAGTTCGAGATTAGCCTGACCAACATGGAAAAACCCTGTCTTTACTAAAAATACAAAATTGGCCGGGCGTGGTGGCACATGCCTGTAATCCCAGCTACTAGGGAGGCTGAGGCAGGAGAATTGCTTGAACCTGGGAGGAGGAAGTTGCAGTGAGCCGAAATCGTGCCATTGCACTCTAGCCTGGGCAACAAGAGTGAAACTGTCTCAAAAAAAAAAAAAAAGAGAGACTTTCCTAAGTTTGAAAGTAATATGTACAAGTGATAGAAGCCTTGAGAAATAAAGAAGGAAACAAGTCACTGGCCCGCAAGCCCCGCCTGTGCTGATGATGGCTGGGTCTGCAGTGCTCATGGGCCTCCTGGGACAAAAGGGTGGGAGGACTAAGTCAAGCCCCTGAGGACCGGGGCATTTACATATGGCAACAGCAAGAGGTGGAGGCCCCCAGGAGGGCAGAGCTAAGCCCATGGCCCCTCCCCACTCCCACCCCAGATGCCCCACTGCCAAGCAAGTCACAGGACACTTGTGGGGCTTGAATCAGTGGGAGGAGGGGACGCCTCACCAAAAGCCCCATATCACTTAGTCAATTGAGGTCCAGGGACAGCAAGTGACATTTTTAAGGTTTCAAATGGCAGAACCCACATAGGGTTTTACATTTGTAAAACAGGAATAAAGAGTGGGCATGTGTGTGTCACCTATGAGCCTCACCAAGTCAGTGGCACCACCCTTGACCCGAGAGTGCAGGGAAGTGAGGGGGGACCCCGCAGGGCCTTACCTCTTCCACCTTCTCCCCGTCCCCAGGCCGACTGGTGGATGCATTGAAGAACTACGAGATCATCTTCTACCTGGCAGGCTCCGAGGTGGCCCTGGCCGGGGTCTTCATGGCTGTCGCCACCAACTGCTGCCTGCGTTGTGCTAAAGCTGCCCCAGCAGGCCCAGGCACTGAGGGTGGGGCCAGTGACACTGAGGATGCTGAGGCTGAAGGGGACTCTGAGCCCCTGCCTGTCGTCGCAGAGGAACCTGGCAACCTGGAGGCCCTGGAGGTGCTGAGCGCCCAGGGCGAGCCCACAGAACCAGAAACAGAGGCGAGGCCGAGGCTGGCTGCCGAGTCTGTGTAACTCAGGGTGCACCTGGGTGGGGTGGCCCAGTGACTTGGGAACACAGCTTCTTGTCTCAGAGGGCCTGGTACACTGGGAGGCTGGTCTGGGGTGGTCACTCCCGGGGTCCACGTCTGGGCTCCAGTTGATCCCCTGGGTGTTTGGGAACTGCCTCCCTCATCTGTGCCCCAAGTTCCACCAGGCCGTGCCCCATTGCCAGTGAAGCCGCTATGAAGCAACAGGAAACTGTTGATAAAGCTCAGCTGAACGACAGAAGGTTCTGTTCCTGCGCCTCTGCCCAGGCTCCGGCTGCCACCTGAGTTGGGGGTCGGGGTGGCAGGAGGGAGTCTGGGAGGTCTCTCCAGGCCCCTGAAGCCGGCTTCTAGGTGGGCAGTGTTGGGAGGAAGCGTCAGAGATTGATGAAGAGACCCATCGTTCCCAGGTGTAGACACAAGGGGCTGGGTGGGCACAGGGCTCAGGGGCACGGGGCTGGGTGGGCACAGTGCCTGGCTCCTGCCCAGCCCCACTGCTCAGAGCTGTTTGCTAAAGCCCCCCTCACTGGCGTCTGCCTTTTCCAGTGGAGGGGATGAGGGGTTGGCAGCAACTAGGGCTCAAGGTTGGGGGCTGCTTGCAGGCGGGGAGCCCGAGGGGTCTTAGAGGGCTCAAAGTCCCAGGGTCAGGGTCAGTTTGAATCCCAGCCCGGCTGCTTTCTTTGTTCACTGTAGGCTGAGCAAACGACTCTGTCCCTGGGGTCCTGGGGGGGCCGGGGGGGGACCAGGTGCTCAGTAACAACATGGGCCCTGCTGCCTTCCACTAGGTGGCCATGTCCCCTCACCTTCCCAGAGGGCATCTCTCCCCCTAGAGGATAAACTTGGGTGTCCAGGGCCAGGGGCTTTTGCTCTGGACACTGTGCTGGCAGCCAGGTCATCCGCTGATCCCAGCACCTGCCTTCTCCCCACGGAGTGTCCCACATCTCCCTCGCACTTTGACATCTGACCTCCTGCACTTGGATCCAGGTGCACAAATCTGGCAAGACGCGATCTATTCCCTCTACGCATTTATCCTCCTCCCATACATCACACCCCCCCTTTCTTTGCCTCCCTCTGAATCATCAGTGTGGTGAACAGGCCCCTGCAGAGGAAGCCACCTTCCCTCCGCAAACTCCCCTTGCCTTCCAGCCCAGTCCATAGTGACCCCTCCCCACTGGTCCCTGCTGGCCCTCATATTCCATCCAGGCCCCAGGAAGGTCTGAGGAGCCTCACAGATGCCTGGCCAGCTTCTGCTTATACAGCCTATGGCTTCCCCTGTGCCACTAGAGCAGCGACTACGTTTGACTTTATTTTATTTTATTTATTGAAACGGAGTCTCGCTCTGTTGCCCAGGCTGGAGTGCAGTGGCACAAGCTTGGCTCACTGCAAGCTCCACCTCCCAGGTTCACACCATTCTCCTGCCTCAGCCTCGGGAGTAGCTGGGACTACAGGTGCCTGCCACCATGCCCGGCTTATTTTTTGTAGTTTTAGTGGAGACGGGGTTTCACCATGTTAGCCAGGATGGTCTTGATCTCCTGACGTCGTGATCTGGCTGCCTTGGCCTCCCAAAGTGCTGGGATTACAGGCGTGAGCCACCGCGCCCAGCCCTTTTGACTTTGACACTTAAGAGTGCTTACTCTGTGCCAAGCCCTGTTCCAAGCCCTTTCTAGATGTTCATTTAATCTCCTAACAAGCCAATGAGGTAGGTGCCACACTTCAGATAGGGAAACTGAGGCCGAGAGAGATCAGGAACTAACCCAGGCTGTCAGTTCCAGCCTGTGCCCTTGGCCTCCACTCTGGCTGCCCCCTTCAGGGACGTGGTGAGGTCTGTTTGATGGCTCTGCGGGAACCCAGGTGGGCTCCTGGTGACAGCCGGCCCCTCCTCTATGTCCCACCCTTGCCAAGCCTCCCATTTGGGTTTGTGCCCAGCACTGCATGCTCAAAGCTCAAACCCTTTTTCCATCCTGGACTCAGCCCGCTTCGCACACCCTCTTGCCCCCTCCCATTATCAGGATGGCCATATTCATCATCCAAACTGGAACACGTTAGAGTGACAAGGGCCACTATGACTGATCACACCAGGCCGAGGCTGGCCAGGAGAAGCAGAAGTGGCCACCCTGTTTCTGCCACTCTGCAGACACTCCCCATGGCCTCTCTCCACACCTCTCTTCCCACAGCCCTTTCCCCATCGCCCGGGGGCACAGGTGCACCTGGAGTCAGCACTTGCCCCTTACCACCCTCCCCTACTTGGAGGCTGTCGCCCTGGCTCCATGTCTGCCTGTCTCTTCCCCAAAGGTTTATTTCCTGTTGGAAGCACAGAAAGGTCACAGATTGGGGGCAGGGAGCGGGGAGGGTGAGATAGAAAAGGCTCCACAAAGCAGAAAGCTTTGGAGGCAGGTGGCAAAGTCAGGCCTTCAGGACAGATCTGAGTTAAATCCCACTGTGTCCCCACACATGGTGTGGCCTTGGGCAGGATCTTTCTCTGAGCCTCAAATCACCAGCAGTAAGGGGACCACAGTGCCAGCCCTGCAACGCTTCAGTGAGGTATAAATGACGCACAGCAAGGGCACTATGGTGGAGGAGAGGGGCAGACGAGGAGGGGCTAAAGCCACTGCGACCACTGCGCCATCCAGGTTTGTTTATTCGATACAGGCCCAGAGCCCAGCCCTCCTTCAAAGAAGTGGCCAAGCTGGGGGAAGAGAATAAATAAAGGCCGCCGAGGTGTGATGGGGACTGGACGGGCCGGTCTGGGGCGAGGCAAGGGTGCCCAGGAGACACTGGCCCCAACTTCAGCTGTCCATCGCTGGCCCCACTGCCGGCAGGCTCCGGGGGCAGTGCGAGTGCCCACAAGGAGCAGGGCCCGGACTCCTGCCACCTCCAAGTCCTTTCTTTTCCTTCCTGCCCTCCCTCTCCTTCCTAAGGCAGGTCCAGAGACCAAGCTCTCCCTCTGGCCAGGGAGCCGGGAGGGGAGGGAGGGTGGAGGGGCCAGTGTCCAGGTCCCAGGCCATGACCCTGGTGCCTGTCCTGGGCAGGAGCCCAGGTTCACTGTGCGAGGACAAAGGAGCAGGGAGGCAGGCGCCCCAAGCCAGCAGGCCTTTATGCGTCGCCCCCTTGCTTGGCGGCCCCGCCCCGCTCCCAGGCTCCGTCCTCCCACGCACCCTGCCCCCCGGCGCCATACCCGCGGGGCACTCAGGAGTCACACCAGCTTCCACCCTTGTCCAAGGGCCCAGCAGCCCCTCGTGTATCCCTGGACGGCTCCCCAGCTGCCGTGTCCTCCTCCTCCTCCTCCTCCTCCCCATCTGTGAACTCCTCCTGGTTGAGGCCGTAGGCCAGTGTGGTGTGCGCCAGGTCCACCTCGATGGGGAAGACGTCGGCATCCCGCAGCACCGCGTAGCAGTCGTTGTAGTACTTAGACATGGTGGACACGAGGCGCTGCAGCTGGAACACGATGTCCTGGACTGGAGTGGGAGGTCGGGGGACAGGCAGCAGTGGGCTCTGGCTGCCTGCCTCGGAGGAGACTCTCCCAGCCCACCCGGCCCACCTCTCGTCTCCCCTGGGCTTCCCACTCGGGCACTTCCCTGATCCCTCATGACCCGGCAAGGGGCAGAGGCAGGGGCTGCCCAGCCCGGGGTCTCCCAGCTCCCAGTTCAGGGAACGCAGGAGGCTGCAGGGTAAATGGATCATGAACGGCCGCCCACGGAGCCCACATGCACAGGCCAGCCCCACCCACGCCAGACTCTGGGCAGGTGGCTGGGCTCCTGTAGGGGCTTCACATCTGGGCCGTGGCCTGGCCCTGAGACCTCAGGTGAGTACCTTACCCCTCTGGGCCTCAGTTTTCCCACCTCTGAAATGGAGAGGGGACGGGGAGGAGGGCGGCGCTCACCGTGCTTCTGGTCCAGCAGTTCCATCTTCTCCAGCACGTCCTTGCGCATCTGGGAGAAGCGGGCGCGCGCCTCCTGGCGGCAGCGCAGGATCAGGCGGTACTCGTAGTTGCCGGTGCTCACCCGGTAAAGGGGCTCGCCTAGGGCCTGGGGCGGGGATGGGACAGGAGGGCCTGCTCAGGGACAGCCTCGCCCCGCACCCCACCGCGCTTTCACCCCACGGTGGTTCCTCATTCCTGAGACCTCACTTCTGAGACATCAGTGTGCCTTAGAAGCACTCAGTGATAGCTTTGAAGAGAGGAAAACAACAAACCCACACCTCTGCCACATTCAATGAACATTGGCCACAAGATGGATCCCGACGGCAAAAACATCAAAAACTTAAAAGTGCCTCGTGGGAGTGAAAAAAATCCGATTTTCCCTCCAAGAGCCCCCCAGACTGAGGAAGTGGTTCCCTGGCCAGGTGCCCAGCACCCCGAGGCCCAGCGGGACTGGGGAGGGTGGCCCCAAATCACCAGGAACCAGAGTCCAGCCAAGTCCCCCAGGTCTCTCCCGGGTTGTCCTGAGCCACCTGCTATCCCTGGCAGATCAGGTAGGGGAAGGTAGGAGTCCGCCACCCCCTCCAACACTCACAATGCAGCTGTATTCCTCGTCATCCATCTCCTTCACCTTCAGGCAGTACGACTGTGTGGGACAGGTGAGGCTGTCAAAGTGGCTACCCCCACCCCAGGCCCCCAGCTCCACCCCCCATCACCCACACGCATCGGGAGAGGCTGGCACAGGTGTTCAGGGAGTCCCAGAGAGGCATGAGGCTGGGGGATGACCAGGGCCTGAGGCTTAGGCAGCCCAGAGTTGACCAAACTCAAGGCCCAAGAGATGCTCTGGGAAAAAAGGGGTCTGTCATTAAAGAAGCTTAGGAAGACCCTTGAAAATTCACACTGCACATGGGCCTATCAAAAGCTCTGAAAAGTCCTGCAGCAAAGGAAATTTGGCTTGCTTAATGGAGCATTTTCTCTCAATTCCTTTGACTATAGAATAATTAAATATAAAACTCAGGAACATTCACTGACACCCACTTTACGCTCACTCACCTAGTCTAACCCATTGTTTAAAGGCAACAAATCCCAAGGGGTCAAAGTGCACAGAGCAAGAGCCATGCCCACCCCAGGCTCTCAGATGCTTCTTTGTGCAGGCGCATCAGGGCTTTGGATGCACCTCCCTGGGCCCCTGGGCCCACGCTTCCAGCAGACATGCTGTCGGCTCTGGCTAGCCTCGCTCGCTGCGGTGTGGCTGACCGAAATGGGGCAGATCTCCAGAGTGAGCGCTCGCCCTAGCAGCCTGGGCACCTGGACTACTCACCAGGTACTCAAACTTCACGTCCAGGTACTTCTTGATAGTGAGGCGAGTGTCTGGGATGGCTTTGTTGAGGTACGTGTTCAGGTCCGTCAGCATCTGGAAGAAGGTGGGTGGATGCTGAGGCTGTCACGGCAGGGAGTGCCAGGGTGACAAGAATGGCACTGATGCATCACCCCTGCTGGTGGACTCAACCGTCAGAGCCAGTGCTCCCTGATCCCTCGTCTCTCTCAAGGATGAGAAGACTAGTGCCAGGCCCAGGGCAAGCTGTGACTCAGTAGTGAGCCAGGGTCAGAAGCCCACCCAGAGGTCAATGGCAAGGCCCAAGGAGGCGCAGTGACTCACCCACGGTCCACTGTGTGGGCGACCGAGCCAGAGGCTCTACCCAGGCACAGGACTCCAGCATAGGACCTTCTCTGCAAGCCACACTCTCCCCTCCCCACCCTCACAGGCCAGACACACGCGTGCTCAACGGGACCTACCGGCTTGATGGTTTTCAGAAGCCGAATGCCAAACTTCTCGATGCTGCGGTGGGCATCGGCGAACTTCACGAAAGCCTCGCTCGCAGCTGGCTGGGGCTCCCGCACCCCGATCACGGAGAACACGTCCCCAAAGGCTGCAGGACAAGTTTGCCTTGAAGGCTGCCCCTGCTTGGCCCCCTAATGGAGAAGCCAGGGGTTTGTTGGGGAGAAGCAGGGCAGGAGGCCTGGCAGGCTGGAGGCCAATGTCTGCACAGGGTCTACACCTCCAAGAGAGCTGGTCTAAACCCCCTGAAGGAGCTGAGTCTACACCCGGAGGAAACTGAACTGACACCTCCAAGAGCTGGTCTATTCCCCCGAAAGTCCCGAGTGTACACAGCAAGGGAGCGGGTCCTCATTCCCCAGAGGGACCAGCGAGAGAAGGCTGGGTCAAGATTTGAGGAGGTGGTGCCGCCTGAGGCAGAGCACTGGTCCGAGTCTGGACACCTGGATTGGAACACCAGCTCCACCACTGGGGAGCGGTGTGGTCCTTTCCTCAGTCTGGGCTTCATTTTCTGCAGATAGCTGGGGTCAGCTGCAGTCGGCCTGCCCAGAGTTACAGGTTTATCAGAAATATAAATAAGCAAGGGCCTTGTGCACTGCCAGTGGCAGTGTGAAGAAGACAGGGTGAGGCCTGTCCATCGTTGCGGCCCTTAAGAGGCCAGCTAATCTAGATGCTCCCCGCAGACCTATCGCAAATCCCAGCACCTGGGACCAGGCCCAGCCCAGGGCTGGCCTGAGGTCAGGCGCTGTGGGTCTGACCCACCTCAGCACGGGAGTGAGAGGCCCCAGGGATTGCCCAGGGTCATGCCACAGGTTTGGGGGATGCCATTACCCCGGTGAGTCTGCGACAGCTCATAAAAGGCCCGTAGGAGGTTCTTGGTGTGTTCCGTCATCCCTGTGGGAGAGACCGAGTGATGGGAATGGTGACGCATGGCGGGGACCACACTGGCCCAGGGCAATGCCTCCAACTGCCCACCCCACCTAAGGCCTCTGCTAGGCCCTGGTACACAGCCTTTCCCAACCACCCAACCACGGCCCAGGGGTAAAAGCTCAGTCCAACCCACCCCGTGAGGAGCCCCATCAGACAGGGGCACCAGGATTTTGTAAGATGCAGGGCACACAGCCTGCTGTGGGCTTTAGCCCTGGGACAGCATGGGATTCCGGGGGACTCTCACTATGTTTACAGATGCTATTCTCTGAATTTTTATGAGTGTCCGATTTTTTTTTTTTTTGAGATGGAGTCTTGCTCTATTGCCCAGACTAGAGTGCAATGGTGTGATCTTGGCTCACTGCAACCACTGCCTCCCTGGTTCAAGCGATTCTCGTGCCTCAGCCTCTCGAATACTGATTACAGGCACGAGCCATCATGCCTGGCTAATTTTTGTATTTTCAGTAGAGATGGGGTTTCACCATATTGGCCAGGCTGGCCTCAAACTCCTGATCTTAAGTGATCCGCCCGCCTCAGCCTCCCAAAGTGCTGGGATTACAGGCGTGAGCCACCGCGCCTGGTCCCTGAGTTATTTTTAAATTCAAAAGAAGTATATATATATTTTTAAGAACTCTTAATGCCCATGGTCCCAGGATTTTGTAGGTTGGTATTCCTAGTGCCAGCACCCCCACTGCCACTCTGCTGACAGCATGCTCCCTGGGGTAGGGCCAGTGCCGGGACGAGCACCTTTGTACAGCTCAGCGGTCCGCTCCAGCTCCTCTAGCCTCTTGACAAGCCCATCTGTGGGGATTAAAAGAAGAGGGGAGGTCAGTGGGCTCAGCAAGCCACAGGAGGCCCAGGGCCAGGCTGGGGAGGGGAGAGGCAGCCCCAGAGGAGAACCAGGATGGGAAAGATCAGGGGTCCCAGGGAGGGGGATTTGGCACCTCAGGTCAGCTGGGTTCAAAGGTGTTTTGTAAATGACTAGGCCCTGCTCAGGGCCAGCGGAGGGTCCCTGCCTAGCAGGCGAAGCCCCTGCACTTCTATCACAAAGCCTGCTGGCAGCCGGGGAGGAAGGCTGGCAGGAGCCATAGGAATGGAGATGGAGCAGCCAGGCCGCCAGCGCAGGCAGGACGTGGTCCCTGCCTCCCAAGCACACAGATGGCTCAGAAGGGAAAATGCAACTTGGGGAGGGAAGGGGAAATTCAGGAAGGTTGAGAGAGCTCACACTGGGAAGAGGCCTTGGTGATCATATTCATTGGTTTAACTGGTGTTTCTTGAGCACCAACTGTGTGCCAGCCACCATGTCAGGCTCACTTTGAGCCAAGTCTTGCTCTCAAGGCTCAAAGCCCAGCAGAGAAGCCAGCCCAGTGGCCGGGTGATGGGCAGCGGTGTGATGGTGAGGGCTGCAGGGGAGAGGTGGGGCAGTTGGGCGTTCTCTGCTCCCCAGTCTCCTGTGTTGACCTGGGTCAGGGTTTTTGAGCAGAAGCAGGGAGGAGCGGAGGCTGTGTTCAGGCCTCTCTGGGCAGGGAGGAAGCTGTGCGACAGGCTGTCAGGGGAGGAAGGGAGCACTTCAGAGGTCTTGGTGAGGCTTTGGCCACCCAGTGGCCTCCAGGCCTGGGCTCCCCAGAGCCTTAGCACCCGGCCAGCCGGCAGGAAAGGAGCCATGTAAGCGTCGTGCTGTTGTTTTTAGCTGGGTCATGGGACATCATGAGAGCTTCAATTTTAGAAACCCTATTTAAGGCCAGGGAAATTGCAAGGTTTGGGGGGAAAAACACAACAACCAGTTCTAATTTCATCTCAACGGCTGGTAACTACAGTAACAGGGATTTATAGGCACCAGGAGGCTGAAAATAGCAGCCGCCACTTTTGTACACCATTTGGAACAAGCTCAGACCCCACCCCCACTTCCCTAGCCAATAAAGCCCAGTGTGCCCAGCTGAGCCTACAATTTCTGGAGGTATTTATATCTACCCCACACGCACACTGCAGAGCTGCTGCTATTTTTAAACTCGGACTGGCGACGGTAGGAGTGGGACTGAGTGTTTCGTTGGCCACCCCGGGGAGGGGAAGTGTGTGCGCATGTGTGCACGCGTGTGTAAATGTGCATGTACACGCCTCCCCGCTCGCCTGGGCAGCCACCTCGAAGGGAGGACCTGCTAAGGCAAGGGCAGCAGCGCCACCTCCTGGACAAAGGAGGCGTGAGGTGGGCAGCGAGAGTGCTGGGGTGAGGGGTAAGGGGGCTGAGGGCAGGGGCAGAGGCACCTCCCCACACTGAGTCTGTTTCCCCATCCGTGACCTGAGGGACACGGGCTAGGACAGCCCAGCTGACAGCTGTGGACACTCCAGGAGCTGGAGAGGCCTCTGGGGATGCAGAGATGGTGACTTCTCAGCTCCACGGGCAGAGGCCAGGGTCAGGCCCACGGGACCCATAGCAGCTTGGTGGGCAGCCATGGTGCCCCTTCTGTCTTCCTAGCCTGGGCTTGAGTCCCTGGGGCCCAAGCTGGGTGGGAAGGGACTCACCATTGCACAGGATGGCCCGGCTCAGGCCAAGAGCATCTGCAGTCCCCGAACTCATGTTCTCCACCAGCCGGTGCTTGACTTTCTTCAACACTGAGCGGGGGACGAAGGACCTGGTGAGTCTGTGGCTGCCCAGAGGCCCTCCCTGCCCCCAGCCGTACCTCCATTCACAGGGAGCATCCCACAGGGGGCAGAAGGACTGCTGGGGGTGGCTATGAAGTGGGGAATGTCCAGCGGGGAGGTCCTAGGTCCCTGTCCTATTCCCTCTGCTTCACAGAGGTGCTGGCAGTCTGGGCAGTTGAACATGGAGGGCTTCGCCCAGGGCCTGCTGCACATCAGCTGGTGGTCCTGAGAGCCCAGTGCCGCCCGGGCTCCGCACCGGCCAATGGAAGCCAAGGAGGCCTCTTCCCTCCTCTGTGTCACATCAGGACCTAGGGTGTCGCATAAAGGGGAAGGGGAGAAGAGGGGCCCCTGGGCTGGTTATGTGAAAGTAATGGGCGCCATCAATGACCATGAAGCTCGGAGCCCAGACTCAATTACTGCATCTCACCAGCTTAGTCCTAGGAAGGGGACTTAGTCCTGTGTTGGAACGAAAGGGTTTCGGAGGAAGCTCCTGGACAGATCCAGGCTGCCCTTAGCCCCTTGGCCTCTGGCCCTAGGGTGTATGAAGAGGGCTGCCGGGCTCCAGAGCTGAGAGACCTGGGGGTGCGCTCACTAGGGGCTGCAGCGCCCTCTCTGGGTCTCAGGCTTTGATCCGTAATGTGAAGCGGCCGGTCCAGAGGACTCGAAGCTGCTGTCCAGCTCTTGAGTCTTAAAGTTTCTACAGAACCAAGGCTCAGCCCCTCTAACAGGAGGGACCTTATCCCAGGGCGCAGACCCTCTGCCCAGTGCCTGAGCTCCAGTTCAGATCCAGAGTCCCTGGGAGCTGAGGGCAGGAGAGGCCAGGGAGGAGTGCGGTCGTGCTAGAGGGCATGAGGTGCCAGGCCAGGGTTGGGCTGCTCTGCCTTTATGAAGAGGGAGGCCCTGGGCCGTGGAAGCCAAGGCGATGGCCTGCAAAGGACAACCCTAGGGTAGCAAGTTCCCAGAGGAGGTGGCCGAAGTGGGGAGGTAGGGGTGAAACACGGGGGAGTGAGAAACCAGGGACAGAGTACAGGAACAGATGCAGGGAGAGCACCGGGGGTCCTCCCAGGCCTTTCAGATTTGCTTGGTCAGAAGTCAGAGCCCACAGCCATGTAACTCTGGATTCTCCTGTCATAAAGGGGAGGGAAAGGCTGGCTGGGGCACTTCTCTGTTGGGCCAGGGCCCATCCAGGGAGGCTGCTGGACACCCGTAACTGCTCTGACCAGCTTACCAATGTCCAGGGACATGCCCTGCTTGGGGTCCGCCTGCAGCTTGTTGTAGTGGATGGTCACCTCCCCCTGGAAGAGCAGCACACACAGACTAGTGAGGGAGGCTCCAGACCCTGAGCCCTTCCCCGCCAAGACTGTTCTGGACTGAGAATCCTGAGCCCAAGGCCGGGCACGGTGGCTCACACCTGTAATCCTAACACTTCGGGAGGCTGAGGCGGGCAGATCACTTGAGGTCAGGAATTTAAGACCAGCCTGAGCAACATGACAAAACCCCATCTCCACTAAAAATACAAAAATTAGCTGGGTATGGTGGCGCGTGCCTGTAGTCCCAGCTACTCAGGAGACTGAGGCACAAGAATCACTTGAACCAGGGAGGCGGAGGTTGCAGTGAGCTGAGATCGCACCATTGCACTCCAGCCTGGATGACAGAATGAGATTCTGTCTCAAAAAAAAAAAAAAAAAAGAATCCTAAGCCCCAGTAAGGGACTAGGCTGAGAGCCGTGACATGGCCCCAGCTTGTGACCCTGTCTGCTCCCAGGCCCCTCCGTTTCTACTCTACATCCAAGCCCTGGGGAATCAGTGGGGACAGGGCCTGCACAGGGCCCACAGCCCGGTCTCTGATGTCTTGTGCTTCGGTCAGGTCGGGCTCTCCTTCTTCCCTCCCCAGGCAAACCACACTCCAAGCCTTTGCCGTGTCCTTTCCCTACACTGATTATTCCCTCCTCCCCCGCAAACCACCCCATCCCCAGGAATCCCTCTACTCATTGAACAGCTACATCTGAGCACTTGCTCTGTGCCTGGTGCTAGGGCACCAAGGGGAAGGGGAAGGGGCAGGGGCAGCCCCAGCCCCCAAGGCTGATGCAAATCAGGGAATGACACAAACCACTTTCTAACGACTGCTTAGGAGACACAGCTTCTCCCAAGAGGATTTCCCTGAGCACGGGAGGCTACTGTGTTCACCTCATCCTTGCAAACCAAAAACCCTTCAACTTGGGACCACATTCATCCAAATATAAAACAGGATTTAAAAATCAAGTCCCAAAGGGAAACCAAAATGAGAGATGCGATCAGAGTCAGAGGTGGGGTGTGAACCGCTCCCCCAGAATAAAACACAGGCGTGCTCAGGGGCCACCCACAGGGAGCAGCTGTAGGCTCACGGCAAGCGGGCTGCAGTGGGAGTCGGACCACAGGCAGGTCACTCCCCGCCTCTGGACACCTGTAAGACGGAAGAGTAATCCCTGCCCAGCACCCAAACAGGGCAGCTGGGCCAATGCCGCATCCCTGTCATGCTGTGTGCAAACACAAAGAGCTCTTGTCTTCACGGGCAACCTGAGGAGCTGCTGTGACCAAGCCTGAGAGGACAGGGAGGGACCTGACGAGCAGAGATGGGGAGGGGGGAGGGGCTGCCGAACAGGGCACACACACCCAACTCGGCCAGAACAAGACCCCTGCACCTGTTCCCGTGATCAGTTCCTCTGCCTAACAGGTTATGCCTGGGGCAGTGATACCCACACCATGTGGAGTGGACGCCTGGGGCAGTGATACCCAGACCATGTGGAGTGGACGCCTGGGGCAGTGATACCCAGGCCATGTAGAGTGGACGCCTGGGGCAGTGATACCCAGACCATGTGGAGTGGACGCCTGGGGCAGTGATACCCAGACCATGTGGAGTGGACGCCTGAGGCAGTGATAACCAGGCCATGTAGAGTGGACGCCTGGGGCAGTGATACCCAGGCCATGTAGAGTGGACGCCTGGGGCAGTGATACCCAGACCATGTGGAGTGGACGCCTGGGGCAGTGATACCCAGACCATGTGGAGTGGACGCCTGAGGCAGTGATACCCAGGCCATGTAGAGTGGACGCCTGGGGCAGTGATACCCAGGCCATGTAGAGTGGCAGCTGGGGCAGTGATACCCAGACCATGTGGAGTGGACGCCTGGGGCAGTGATACCCAGGCTATGTAGAGTGGACGCCTGGGGCAGTGATACCCAGGCCATGTAGAGTGGCAGCTGGGGCAGTGATACCCAGGCCATGTAGAGTGGACGCCTGGGGCAGTGATACCCAGGCCATGTAGAGTGGCAGCTGGGGCAGTGATACCCAGACCATGTAGAGTGGACGCCTGGGGCAGTGATACCCAGGCCATGTAGAGTGGCAGCTGGGGCAGTGATACCCAGACCATGTAGAGTGGACGCCTGGGGCAGTGATACCCAGACCATGTGGAGTGGCAGCTGGGGCAGTGATACCCAGACCATGTAGAGTGGACGCCTGGGGCAGTGATACCCAGGCCATGTAGAGTGGCAGCTGGGGCAGTGATACCCAGACCATGTAGAGTGGACGCCTGGGGCAGTGATACCCAAACCATGTGGAGTGGCAGCTGGGGCAGTGATACCCAGACCATGTAGAGTGGACGCCTGGGGCAGTGATACCCAGACCATGTGGAGTGGCAGCTGGGGTCTCAATGAACCTTGCTGCTTCCTTTTTTACAGCAGAGCTCTGAGCCCCAGCCCCAGGCCCCGATTTGTCCTATGGCTAAAGGGGCTGGAATAGGAGAATGTACAGGATGGGAATATTCCTCCCTACAGCAAGGAAGGAGAGAAGCAGGGACCACTCAGGAGCAGGACAGGAGGATAAAGGGGAGAGACGATGGAGCAGCGGCTGGCCTGGCTTAAGGCAGGAAGGGGGACTATCAGGGGTGCTAGAACCCGGAGGACAGAAGTGGGGCTGAGGGAGTTGGCTGCAACGCTTGGCCAAGCTCAACTCACAGTGGGGACCCCTGCCCCCAAGACTTCTAAATCACCCCGCGTCGGCACACTGCCTGCACATCAGTTCTTTCACAATATTGGTTTCCTGAGACTCGCTAGCAGCCACATCGCTAGGAAATGGCAAAGGGGCTGCATGCTTGCTTCGGGAGAGGCCAGGACGCTGCCTGCCATTCCAGGAGGGAGTGTCCCTGCAGAGAGGCCTGGGCCTGTAGCAGCAGGGGTGGGGGGAAGCAGGGGCAGACAGTGTGTGACTCTGGTCCATAGAGCAGAAAAGCAGCTGGCCTGGGATGGGGGGTCTCTGGGTGTCGATGAGCCCAGGAGGCTGCGTGGGACCAAAAGTTCCTACAGGATGGGGCAAGGGTGCTCTTCCTTCTCTCTTAGCCCTCGCAGGCCCAGCATGACCCGGCTGACATTACTGGGTGTCTACTGACCCGGGTAGGATCACCTTGGACTTTTAGCTTCAGCTCCAGCGCTGACTGGACACATGGGCTTGCCTGAGGGATGGTTCCGAGTCTGTCAGCTCCCCGGGGGCTCACAGGGACCTTGTGGTCTTGCCGCCCACTCCCTTGCCAAGGTTCAGCACAAGTCCTGGAGCACGACTACTATTTATTGAATGAATGAGGGATGGACGAGGGAGGCTGGAGTGTGACCCTAACCCTGCACGTGCCAAGGAAGGGGGCGGTGAGGGCTGATACCCCCTTGCAGGCCTGATGGGGCCTCTGGCAGCCTGGAGGTCTCAGAAGCATGTGTGGCTGCCTCTGCTGCTCTGCAGCAGCCCTTACCTTCACCTCCTGAATCATCTTCGCCACCTCCACCTTGGTTTTCCCTTTGATTGACCTGCCATTGACACCGGTGATCTCATCGCCAGCTGCCACTGTGCCGTCCAAGGCTGCTGGGGTGTTGTCAAATACCTGTGGGTGCATAAGAAGAGTGGTAGGGGAAGAAAGGGAGGGCTAAGATGGAACCTGGGAAGACACCTGACCACTGCCTGGCTCTGTCTTCCACTCTACCCTCTGCTCTCGTTTTTTGAGAACGCATCTCACCACCCGGGCTGGAGTGCAGTGGCGTGATCACAGCTCACTGTGGCATTGAGTTCCTGGGCTCCAGCAATCCTCCTGCCTCAGATATACAGTCAAATGATTTTTTTTTTCTTTTTTTTTTTGAGTCGGAGTTTTGCTCTCATTGCCCAGGCTGGAGTGCAATAGTGTGATCTTGCTCACCACAACCTCTGCCTCCCAGGTTCAAGCAATTCTCCTGCCTCAGCCTCCCGAGTAGCTGGGATTATAGGCATGCACCACCACGCCCAGCTAATTTTGTATTTTTAGTAGAGACAAGGTTTCTCCATGTTGGTCAGGCTGGTCTCGAACTCCCGACCTCAGATGATCCACCTGCCTCGGCCTCCCAAAGTGCTGGGATTACAGGCATGAGCCACCACACCCAGCGTCAAATGATTTTTGACAAGGGTGTCAAGAACATTCAATGGGGAAGGACAGTCATTTCAACAATAGTATGTGAAAAATGAAGTTGACACTACCTAACACCATATACAAAAATTAACTCAAGGCCAGGCGCAGTGGCTCACGCCTATAATTCCAACACTCTGGAAGGCCAAGGCAGGCAGATCACCTGACGTCAGGAGTTCGAGACTAACCTGGCCAACATGGTAAAACCCCATCTCTATTAAAAATGCAAAAATTAGCTGGGCATGGTGGTGGGCGCCTATAGTCTCAGCTACTCAGGAGGCTGAGGCAGGAGAATCGCTTGAACCTGGGAGGCAAAGGTTGCAGTGAGCCAAGATCATGTCACTGCACTCCAGCCTAAACAACAGAATGAGACTCTGTCTCAAAATAATAATAATAATAATAACTCAAAATTGATTAAAGCCCTAAATGTAAAAGTTAAAACTTATAAAACTCAGAAAAACGCCTAGCCCAAAAGCTTCATGACATTCGATTTGACGGTAATTTCTTGGATATGACACCTAAGACCCAAGTAATAAAAGAAAAACTAAATAAATTGAACAAATTTTCAAACTGGTGCATCAAAACACACCATCCAGCCTGGACAATGTGGCAAAACCCAGTCTCTACAAAAAAATACGAAAATTAGCTGGGCATGGTGGTATACGCCTGTAGTCCCAGCTACTTGGGAGGCTGAGGTGGGAGGATAGCTTGAGCCTGGGAAACAGAGGCTGCAATGAGCTGAGATCCCATCACTGTACTCCAGCCTGGGCAACAGAGTGAGACTCTGTCTCAAAAAGAAAAAAAAAAAAAGAAAGAAAGAAAAGAGAAGAGAGGAAAAGAAAAGAACATTATCAACAGTGTAAAAGGTAACCCACAGAATGGGAGAAAATATTTGCAAATCACATTTTTGATAAGGGATTAATATCCAGAATATATACAGAATTCCTAAAACTGTTTTCTTTTTTTCCTCTTAGCTGATTATGCTTTGTAGAGAATTCCTAAAACTCAACAATAAAAACCAAACAATCTAATTCAAAACTAGACCAAGGGCTGGGCATGGTGGTGCACACCTGTACTCCCAGCATTTTGGGAAACTGAGGTGGGAAGATCGCCTGGGCAATATGGCAAAACTCTACCTCTACCAAAAAAAAAAAAAAAATACAAAAATGAGCCAGGAATGGTGGTGTGTGCCTGTAGTCCCAGCTACTCAGGGGGCTGAGGTGGGAGGATGGCTTGAGCCCAGGAGGTTGAGGCTGCAGTGAGCCGTGATCGTGCCACTGCACTCCAGCCTGGGCGACAGAGCAAGATCCTGTTTCAAAAAAAAGAAAAGTTAAGATGGTAAATTTTACCACAATAAAAAAAATAGAAAAAAACAGAACAGAGAATACAGAAAGCAGGATGTCATCATCAAGATACATGACAAGAAAGACACGGTGTTCCCAATGACATCACCCTCTGAGGATCTGGCACAATAAAAAAAAGACTGTGCTTGCAGCTATCATCACGACTCTTCCCAACACCAGAGACAAAAAGAAGGTCCTCAAAGTCCTCACAGATCGGAAATAAAACACATCACAAATAAAGGTTCACAAATAAGAATGGCAATAGCCATGTGACAGCAAAAGATAATGTGACAAGGCCATCACGCTTCACACAGGAATTACTGTCAACCTTGACATTCATTCTTGAATCTGATGAGCCAAAATGTCAACTGAAAGGAAAATGGGAACCACAATGACCAAATCAGGCAGACCCGAGGTCTCAAAAAACTGACATCCCACGTGCCCTTTCTCAGAAAGCTACAGGAGGATATTCTCCATGGGAGATCAGGGAGTAAACCACGAAAGGGACCCCCAAGATGGGGGAATCCAAAGAGGAGGGGCAAGGGGAGGGCACAAGGGGGAGAAACTACAGGGCAGAAAACAGACTGAAGAAGATGGGGCCAGGCACAGTGGCTCACGCTGTAATCCCAGCATTTTGGGAGGTGGAGGCAGGCGTATCACTTGAGGTCAGGAGTTCAAGACCAGCCTGGCCAACATGGTGAAACCCTGTCTCTACTAAAAATACAATTAGCCAGGCGTGGTGGCATGTGCCTGTAGTCCCAGCTACTTGGGAGGCTGAGGCAGGGGAATCACTTGAACCCAGGGGCTGGAGGTTGCAGTGAGCTAAGATTGAGCCATTGCACTCCAACCTGGCAACTGAGCAAGACTTCATTTCAAAAAAAAAGAAGATAGGAAATTGTGGAAAACATACTGAGAAAACAAGAAGAGTGCAAAATGAAAAAAACAAAACAGGAAATTACCCCCACCCTCTCAAAGAAGAAGAAAAGGCTGAATTAAGAAAAGAAACACAGATTCCTCAGAAAGTTAAACATAGAGTTGTTTCGACTAGAATGAGAGCTCTGTAAGAGAGGGATGTTTGTTTTCTTCACTTTTTTATCCCTAGTGCCTACAACGAGCCTAGGAGGCACTTGGAAAAGATTTCCCGAACAAAATATCTGCTGTACTAATAGTAATTTAGCCAAAAACGGAAAAATAACTATGTTGGAAAGGTGAGATGAGAGGAAACAGACTGGTCAAGGGAAGAACTAAATTCTCATCTACCGGACGAGGCAAAGTCTATAGATATTTACAGGTGACAGATAAAGAAATAACAGGATAGGCTGAGAGTGGTGGCTCATGCCTGTAATCCCAGCACTTTGGGAGGCCAAGGCTGGTGGATCAGTTGAACCCAACAGTTTGAGACAAGCCTGGGCAACATGGCAAAACCCGTCTCTATAAAACATACACAAAAATTAGCCAGGTTTAGTGGCACGTGCCTGTAATCCCAGCTACTTGGAGCCTGAGGTGAGAGAACCATCTGAGTCTGGGGAGGTCAAGGCTGCAGTGACCCATGACTGCACCACTGCACTCAAGCCTGGGCGACACAGTGAGACTATTGAGAAAAATGGAAGCCCATGCATGAAGAAACAGAGCAAGCCGGGTGAGGTGCGCAGGGGAAGGGCAGTGGCTTGCTATTATTTGACACAGGACTTTTAATGCTCTTGACTTTGTAGAGGCAAGTCACATGGCACTTTGATAAAAACAAAATTGAATTTTAAAAAATTGATTATATTATTATTATTATTATCGAGACGGAGTCTCACTCAGCTGCCCAGGCTGGAGTAGAGTGGCATGATCCCGGTTCACTGCAACCACCATCTCCTGAGTTCAAGCAACTTTCCTGTCTCAGCCTCCCGAGTAGCTGGGATTACAGGCACCCGCCATCATGCCTGGCTAATTTTCGTATTTTAGTAGAGACAGGGTTTCACCATGTTGGCCAAGCTGGTCTTGAACTTCTCACCTCAGGTGATCTGCCCGCCTCAGCCTCCCAAAGCTCTGGGATTACAGCGGGGAGGCCTTGCTAATGCCTCCTGGGTCACAGGAGGCCAAATGGCTCATGAAGGAGGCAGCACTGTGAGCAGAAGCAAGACCAGGTCAATCCTGGGAATCTGTCTTCGAGGCCTACAAACGACTCCTTAGCAAGATCCTCACAGAGGCCAGTTTCCTATCTGCCACCAGTGGCTACCCAGTTGAGAGGGTTAGAACGGGTCTTCCCAAGGCTACAGCAAGGTCACTGACTTGGATGAGCCACACAGTGAAGGAGCCCCCACAGCAGGTCTGTCAGCACTCCTGAGTTGCGGTGGACAGAATATCACCAGTGCAGCTTCCTCTACAAGACACACAAGAGTGTTCTTCACCACTGGTAGAGCATCTGGGGAAATGTACAGCTGCCTGGAAAATAACAGCAGCTACTGCTTAATGCATGTTTCTTTTTTTTTTTTTTGAAACAGCGTCTCACTCTGTCATCCAGGCTGGAATGCATGGAATGCAGTGGCGTGATCTCGGCTCACTGCAACCTCTACATTCCAGGTTCAAGCGATTCTTCTACCTCAGCCTCCCGAGTAGCTGGAACTACAGGCGTGCACCACCACGCCCAGCTAATTTTTTGTATTTTAGTAGAGACGGGGTTTCACCATATTGGCCAGGCTGGTCTCGAACTTCTGACCTCGTGATCCACCCACCTCGGCCTCCCAAAGTGCTGGGATTACAGGCGTGAGCCACTGGGCCCGGCCAATGCACGTTTCTTAAGTGCTAGTGTGTTATGTTGTTTTACTGACTTTTCACAGGAACCCAGAGACGATTATGTCTACATGTTTTAAATCCCCCCTTTCTAGGTGATGAAACTGAGGCCCAAAGAGGTTAAGTAACTTGCTAGTAAGTAGGGAAGAAGCTTGCATTTGAACTTGGGCCATTATTTCATCATATTCCTATGACACTTCATTTTGGCTAGTACCCAAGGCTGATGGTTTTGTTGATTCAATAGTCAATTTCTATTGCATGTCCACTATGTGCCAGGCACTGTACCTGGTGCTTACTGTAGTGAAAAAGCAAACCAGGACACTGCCCTCAGTGCAAAGAGTCTACTCTACTAGACAGAGGGCAAATAACAAGTACTAAGTGCCGAGAAGGAAAAAAACAGAGCGACATAGGGGAGAAGACAGGGCAGACCAATGCAGTGCAGGTGATCAGAAAGCCCCTCTGAGAGGATCAGACCTCAAGAATGAGAAGGAGTCAGCTATGCAGCGTGGAGAAATGAACCTGCCTTTGTCATGCCCAAGTAGGGATGTACCTTGTGCCCCCCTCCAAAGCGCCCAATACCTGGACGATATAGAGACAGGGACAGTACTGGGCCCCTCCTCCGATGCTGATCCCGATCAGGTTCTGAGCATCCTTCTGCAGGGTCACCTTCCCAGGCACAGTTGGGATTCCGCTAGAAAGAAAAGCAAGCGAGGCTGACTCTCCTGGCGGAAGGATGACTGGAGGGGGTGGGCCCTCCAAAACTCCCGAGGGGCTCCACTGGCTGCCCAGCTTTTTCTCTCCCTCCCTTGGACAAAACATTTTGTGCTGAAACATGCACAGCTCTTGGAATTAAGCAGATGTGGGATCAAACCCCAGCTCTGCCATTTATCAGCTACAGAACTTGGTTTCTTTTGAGGCAGAGTCTTGTTCTTGTCGCCCAGGCTGGAGTGCAATGGCACAATCTTGGCTCACTGCAACCTCCGCCTCCCGGGGTTCAAGTGATTCTCCTGCCTCAGCCTGCGGAGTAGCTGGGACTACAGGCGCCTGCCACCATGCCTGGCTAATATTTTTTGTATTTTTAGTAGAGACGGGGTTTCACCATGTTGGCCAGGCTGGTCTTTAACTCCTGACCTCAGGTGATCCGCCTGCCTCAGCCTCCCAAAGTGCTGGGATTACAGGCGTTAGCCACCATGCCCAGCCAGCTATGGGACTTGGGTAAGTCACCCTCTTACCCAAGCATCTCAATTTCTTCATCCATAAAATGGGGATGAGCACCCTTATCAGAGTTCTTCTAACCATGCATGGAGGGCGCTAACAGCAACCCAGTCCACAGCAGGCACTCCATAAAAACAGGTCTCCCTTCCCTTTCATTTATTCGATCTCTGAGATTTGAGCCAGGTTCTGTCCTTGTCACCTTATCAGGCATCTATGGAATATGACGGCCACCTACTCCAAGGAGTCTTCCTCTATTAAACCATCTACCTCCCACCTCTCAACTGCTCAATTACCTCTCAGTTTCCACTATAAATTAGCATTGACTGGTGTTTTATGGTAAGTACTCACGCTGATTCACTTATTCATTCAAAAAAATTTGCTAACAACCTACTGATGTCAAGCCCCTTACTAAGTGCTGAGCACAGAGCAAGGCATTGCACCCACTCCTTGATCTGAAAGAGGATATATTCTAATGGGAAGACAAATCTAATGTTTGAAAATCTGTCCTACTAACGATCTATGTTGGGAAAGAAGGTGTGTCTACAATATTCCTATTAAACCTTCAAAACCTGGTTCAATTGCTACCTCCTCCATGAAGCTTTCCTTGACCACCCCAGCAGAAGCACTGCTCCATCTGCTTTGCTCTTCTTGTCACCAAGTCATGCTAATAGTGCCCTTACGGCACTGAGCTGTGATTATCCTTTTAACTGTCCACAGCCCCCTACAAATAGTGAGCTCCTGGGAAAGCAGGGTCCGTTGCTGCTTCAGTACAACACCTGATCCACCGCTGAGAAGCAAGGCTTTGTGGGACTGGGAAGTCCTGGGAAATGAGAAACTTGGGGCTCCTACACTGCTGGAACTTGGGGGAATAAAATACTCACAGTTTATCCTCTTCGATGTCATAATCCAAGTCTGCAAACATGGTTCCGAGAGTTGGAGTGGGCTGGCTAACTGCCCAGCTCGGTAGGGGAATGGGGAACTGGATCCGGGAGAGAAAGGAGCATAGGATTTAGGGAACCGAAGTGCATAAATGCCAACGCCACCCCTCCCTCCATCACCCTCATACGGGACAGCAGGGCCCTCCTCTTCCCCTCTGGAGTGGGATGGGACAGTCTCCGGGTGGGGGGCTGGGTAGGTGATTCTTACTAGGTACAAAGGGGGACTCCAGGCCAGGGCGATAGGCTCAGATCCCAGAGCCCGCCCCACGGGTCTCCAGGCCCTGAGGAGCTGCCTCTGTCGCTCACCGGAAGCGTTGGTACCACAACCGGGTCCGGGCCAGGCTGGTACCTGAACCCACCTGCCGTTCCACCTGGCGGTGGCCGCTACTGTCACGTCACTTCCGGCAGGACGCGGAAGTCCCGCCTTTTCCCACACTGGATATTTGCTCCAATCCCTGCAGACAATCCTTCCCTTCCCGGCTCTCGGGACGCTCGGAACCAAGAACAAGAACAAGTATTGGCGGAAGCTCGCCGTTAGTAGGAACAAGCGAAAACAGAGGAAAGGTCTGGACAGGCTGACAGCATCTAACCCCGCCCTTTGCCCTGCTGCCGCCGCCATCTTGGGAAGGGCAGGATTGGTCCCAACTTCTTCAGCCGCACGCAGGGGCCCGCGCCTACCCGGCGGTTGCCATGGCAACGAAAGCATCCCTGAGCTGGGGTTACCTCCGGCGAGGCTCAGTGGACTATAAACCGCGAGACATGCCCTTTCACCCCTTCACCACCTGGGCCTGTGACTCCCCTACTAGAACGGCCCTTTGAGGTCCCAGCCCATCCCAGTTTCGCCAACTTAAGTGCCAAAGAGCAGGGAGTGATTTTGTGCGGGGCCACACACAGTTGGTGTAAGATCTGGATCGTGGCCCTGAAACTCCCGCCGCCTAGTCTAGGGGTCTTTGAATGTCCAAACACTAAACAAAGAGCCAGGAGAGGTGTATTCAGTGGGTCTTACAATTAAGGACAGACTGGACATGCTCCCTTCCCTTTATGTGCCTCAGTTTCCCCATAGGTAAACTAAGGCCATTGAGGTAAATGCTTTCTATGGTATATGGTGAAAGATTTCTCACACCCCCTCCTCCTTCCTTAGTCCTGAGGAGCAGCCTAACTGGGGTCCCAGGGAGGGTCACAGTCCCCATGTATCTGAGGCTCGGGAAATGCTCTCAGTGCTCCCCAATTGAAAAGTCCGAATCTTGTCTCCTCGCCAGCCTCTGCTGCCACTGCTACTGTGTAAAGTGGGTTCCCTGAGGGAGGGTGGCTCTCCTAGAGCCACAGCCAGGCATCCACCTCACCCGGCAGCATGGGGCCAGGCCCATCCAGCTTGCTTCCCCAGCTGCCCCAGGAGCCATGGAGGAAAGATATAGAAGGATGATTGTCCACATATCCCACGGCCGATGGAAGCCCCACCCTACTCTCTCCTTAGGTGGCTAATTGAGTCTGGACAGATGTGCAGAATGCCGTGACAGCAACAGCCTTCCCACTGTCCACTGCTCTCCAGTCAGATCACTTTCACAGGATTTTAAAGCTCACCATCACCCTGTGAGAGGAGACCAAGTCTTGCCAGCCACATTGTGCAGGCAAGGAAACTGAGGCCCAGGGAAGCCTCTTCCTCTGGTATCATAGCGGCAGGGCAAGGGTTGGAAAAACCAAGCTCTGTTTCCAGGCCAGAATTTTGGTTTCAAAAAGCAGCAGTCTAAGGCCAGGTGCAGTGGGGCACACCTGTAATCCAAGCTATTCGGGAGCCTGAGGCAGGAGAATTGAAAATGGGAGAGGGAGGTTGCAGTGAGCTGAGATCAGGCCATTGCACTCAGCCTGGGCGACAGAACAAGACTCCATCTCAAAAAAAAAAAAAAAAAAAAAAAAAAGGCAGCGGTCTCCAAACCCAGGTGCCTCAACATGGATTGTGGCTCTTCCGGCCCATGACGATGCTAGCTCAAGCCCAGGCTCTGCCATTTTGTAGCTGGGAGGTCTTGAGTAAGTCACTGTCTCACTCTGAGCCTCGGGTACCTGTAGAATGGGGAAATGACGCCTGCCACCAGGTATTTGTGAAAGTCAAGATTAAAAGGAGAGGCTGGGGCGAGGTGGCTCATGCCTGTAATCCCAGCACTTTGGGAGGCCGAGGAGTGTGCATCATGAGGTCAGGAGTTGGTATAAGATCTGGATCATATATCTGGACCAGCCTGGCCAACATGGTGAAACCCCGTCTCTACTAAAAACACAAAAATTAGCCAGGCGTCGTGGTATGCACCTGTAATCCCAGATACTCAGGAGGCTGAGGCAGGAGAATCCTTGAACCCAGGTGGTGGAGGTTGCAGTAAACCGAGATTGCGCCATTGCAGGCCAGCCTGGGTGACAGAGCCAGACCCCATCTCAAAAACAAAAGATTAGAAGGAAAAACAGGTGTGAATGCTTTGTAAACAATTTGCTTGGCACAGCTGTCACTCTGACCTCAAAACCCCCTACCCACTCTGGCCTTTCTTCCCAGGTTGGGGAAGATGCCCCTCTTTGCTGCCTTGTTCAGCCGTTGCCTGCAGGCTCCGCTCTAATTCACCTCTTCCCGGCAGGCTTAGCAGACGATCTCAGCTCATATATCTTGCTCCCTTTTCTGAGCTCCTGAGCAATTGCTATTTGAATCATTCGTTCAGCAATTTGCTGTGTATTTGCCTTGTGAAATCTCTTCATGGTTTTCCTGAGCCAATTCTGCAGTGATTAATTTATTACATGCTTGTATTCTGTCTGGCAAGGTTTTTATCCCCTTTAAATGTGGGGCTTAGAGCTCACAGTTTGATAAATTATAAAACGCTTCTCCATGTCCCTCTTCTTGTATTCTGTTTCTCTACTGACTTTTTTTTTTTAAGATGGAGTCTTGCTCTTTCACCCAGGCTGGAGTGTGAAGTGGCACAATCTCAGCTGATTTCAACCTTTGCCTCCTGGGTTCAAGTGATTCTCCTGCCTCAGCCTCCCAAGTAGCTGGGACTACAGGCGCCTGCCACCACGCTGGCTAATTTTTGCAATGTTTTTTCTTTTTTCTTTCTTTTTCTTTTTTTTTCTTTTTTTTTTTTTTTTTTTTGAGATGGAGTCTCGCTCTTGTCGCCCAGGCTGGAGTGCAATGGCATGATCTCAGCTCACTGCAACCTCTGCCTCCGGGTTCAAGCAATTCTCCTGCCTCAGCCTCCTGAGTAGCTGGAATTACAGGCCCCCACCACTGTGCCCAGCTAATTTTTTGTATTTTTAGTAGAGATGGGGTTTCACCATGTTGGCCAGGCTGGTCTCGAACTCCTGACCTCAGATGATCCACCCACCTCGGCCTCCCAAAGTGCTAGGATTACAGGTGTGAGCCACCACACCCGGCCTCTTTCTCTACTTACTTTCTAATCTCTGGCACCCCCATCTTCCGTAGGATACTTGGAATTCATCAACAGGTGTCATTGTGACAGACAAGAAAAAGGAAATTGGATTGCTTTGTAATACCTGTTGGTGTGAAAATGTCACAATCCGCTTAGCTTTTTTAGCAGAGGGGGTCACCGAAATCAGCCCACACAGCAGAGGAACATGTCCCAGTCAATTGAGGGGGTCTGGTTGGGACCAGGAATCTATTTGATGGAAAAGAACATTCAAGTACCTTATTCTGTCACCCAAATAAGCACTTGTTGTCTTTCCAGCTGGACAGGAAGCCCCTGGTCGGGGGGCAGGTGCTCTGTTTTGCCCTTCTCTGAATTGCCCACAAAGTCCAGCACATACCTGGCTGCAAATCTAGTGCTTGCAGAAATCGCTGCAGCTTTAGTATGAGACGAGACTTTCTCTGGGTCCAGGAAGAGAGGACTTGGATGGGCAGAGGGAGTCAAGAGGGTTGGATGTCTCAGAGAAGAGATGAGGAGGGCCTCAACAGGGACAGTAGCAGTGGCCCGTTTCCTCCACAAGGCTGGAATCACCAGGCCATGTCTAGGTCCTGAATTTTGGAGCTCCCCTAGCCCAGGGTGACTCCATTTCAAATCCCAGCTCCGTTCTTTTAGCTGGAGGACCTTGGAAAAGTCACCCTTTGTCTCTGAGCCTTGGTGTCTGTGGAGTGAGGATGATGATCCTCCCAAGATAGTAGTTAAAAAGAGGAAGACAGGCTGGGCACAGTGGCTCACACCTCTAATCCCAGCACTTTGGGAGGCCAAGGTGGGTGGATCACCTGAGGTCAGGAGTTCAAAACCAGCCTGGCCAACATGGCAAAACCCCGTCTCTACTAAAAATACAAAAAATTAGCCAGGCGTGGTGGCACATGCCTGTAGTCCCAGCTACTTGGGACGCTGAGGCATGAGAATTGCTTGAATGCGGGAGGCAAAGGTTGGAGTGAGCCAAGATTGCACCAGTGCATTCCAGCCTGGGCAACAGAGTGAGACTCCGTCTTAAATAAGTAAGTAAATAAATAAATAAATAAATAAATAAATAAATAAATAGGGGAAGGCAAAAAAGGAGAACCAGATGTGAAAGTGTTTTGCGAGTGATTCAAAGAGCACAGATGTCAGAGGTTTTTATGGTCCTTCTGTTTATAGTTATTTTGCTGAACCCCTGCAGAGATCAGGGCCGATGGTACATTTAACGAACACTAAGATGCTCAGGCCTCTGCATCAGACTTGGCTGGGAAGTGTCTTAAATGCAGATTCCTGGGCTCCAGCTCAGACCTGTTGGATTGGAATCTCTGGGGAAGGGGAGATCTTGGGGACTGCATTTTCACAACACTCTGAGGGTGACGCCAATGCCTGCTGCAGTTTGAGGACCTCTGTGCCAGAAGCTGCGAACACGCAGTGTCTGTGCACACCTAGGTGGGCCTGTGCGAGGTACCAGCAATCCCTGCCCCCAGGGCCTCACCATCCCGGATAATCCAGGGTGTTGCATGGGCCTGGAGGAGGGGCTCCTGCCCAACCAAAGGCCAGCGAAGCCTTCCTGGAGGAGGTGCTGGTGGTGCCCAGGCTGAGGCAAGGAAAGGGAAAGAGGGAAAGGTGCAAAGGCTTCCCGTGGCCGGTGGTGGAGGGGACAAGGCACAGTCCCAGGACCCTGGGAATCAGTCTGGCGAGGGAGACAGACTCAGAGGGCCTCAGAGGGGAGGCCTGGGTGGAGCCCCTTCCTCAGGATGGGTAGGATTCTAGGGGTTGAAATCAAGGTCAGGACATCCACCCACTCCCAGGAGGCTGAGCTAGGGCTGCGGCTCACACCCTCCCTCTTCAGCTCGCATCTCCTCCTGCCCTGAGGCTACTCCTGAGTCCGTCCAGGTGGCAAGGCAAGTGACCTCTGTCCTGGCCTGGCCCTACCACTGAAAGTTGTGTGACCCTGGGCCTGGGTCCCCTCCAAGCTTCCATCCCTGTGGCTCCCTCTGAGATTCAATCCACAAGGGCTGGCTCTGCCGCCCACATTCCTGGGGAAGTGCTGCCACCCGGTGGCCATTAGGAAAAACAGCTCCTGAAGCACGCGGCCAGCTATAGAGCCCCCAGCTTTCCGCACACTGTCGCCTGACTCAGGGATGCCGGGGAGCTCAGGGGTCCATATACTTTGTGGACGGGTGAGCTGGTCTTGCCCACGCCAGCTCTGTGCCTGGCTGCCCGCTCTGCAGCCACCGCTGTCCCCCAGCCCAGGCCTGCAATCCTCCCTACTTAAAGGTCCAGAAGCTGGAGTGGGTTGCTGGAATTCAGTTCAGTTCGTCGTCAACATAGACATTTAGAGTGTGGGCTTTCAGGTCAAGCAGAGGACAGTGACCCTGGCGGCTAAGGCTGGGTGCCTTCTGTGCAGTAGCCCGGAATCGAGCAGCTTCCATTCCTTTCTTCACATGAGCCTCACGGCTGTGCAGTGATCCCACACTCTCACCCATTCACTCACTCATTCATTCAGTACGTATTTCTTGAGCACCTACTACATCCAGGTCACACACCAGGGAACAAGACGAGCAAGGCCCTGCCCTGACAGAGGCCTCGTGAGTGGGAGGAGCAGGCAATCAACTGGTAAGCAAAGAATTGGCTGCTTCCAGCTGGTGGCAGACACCAGAGATTTTATAAAATGGAGGGGTGGGAAAGGTGATGGGTACAGTGGTGTGATCTCGGCTCACTGCAACCTCCACCTCCTGAGTTCAAGTGATTCTCCTGCCTCAGCCTCCCAAGTAGCCGGGATTACAGGCAAGCACCACCACACCCGGCTAATTTTTGTGTTTTTTGTAGAGATGGGATTTCACCATGTTGGTCAGGCTGGTCTCAAACTCCTGACCTCAGATTATCTGCCCACCTCGGCCTCCCAAAGTGCTGGGATTACAGGCATGAGCCACTGTGCCTGGCCCAGGGAGTTACTTTTTTTTTTTTTTTTTTTTTTTGAGACGAGTCTTGCTCTGTCCCCCTGGCTGGAGGGCAGTGGTGCGATCTCAGCTCACTGCAAGCTCCGCCTCCCGGGTTCCCGCCATTCTCCTGCCTCAGCCTCCTGAGTAGCTGGGACTACAGGCGCCCGTCACTGCGCCCGGCTAATTTTTTGTATTTTTAGTAGAGATGGGGTTTCACCGTGGTCTCGATCTCCTGACCTTGTGATCTGCCCGCCTCGGCCTCCCAGAGTGCTGGGATTACAGGCATGAGCCACTGTGCCTGTCCCAGGGAGTTCTTTAGATGCGCCGCTTTGAAAGGGTCTCTCTGAGGAAGTGCTCAGGGACGCCTGAGAGGAAGCTGCAGGGTGTTTCTGTGGCAGGTGTGCACTGTCACCCTCGAGCGGCCTGAGAAGAGGCAGCGCAGCCAGCAGGGACCAGTCCTGCGTTATCCCCCTCATGTCACCGATGCCTGCAGAGTGGCTGGTGATGGGGCCTGCGCTTGCTTGCTAACCAGTCTCTGGTCTGTTTTCTACAGACAGCCAGGTCCCTGAGGGCAGAAACCTGGCCCATCCAGGTCACACCTCTGTCCCCAACACCTAGCACACTGTCTAGCCTGGGGTGACGCTCAACACCTGTCTGTTAAATGAATGAATAACTGTGTCATCAAAAGTAGAAGGCCAGATATCAGGCGATGGCCAGAGATAGCAGAGGGCTCAAGTGCTGGCATCAGAATCCCAGACTCGATCTGCCTGGCACTGAGGAGCCACAGAAGACTCTGGCCAGGAAGGGAAAGGGCAGTCAGGCCTGTGTTTGCCTGGAGCCCCCTGGCTACCATCGACAGGCTGGAGGGAGCAGGGGGGCCCGCTGGTGGGGGTGGGAACACCACCCCCCGAGTCTGAAGCAAGGTGGGGACAGGGCACAGGGGCCAAACCACTGGGAGGCTGGGTTGGGGCAGCAGAAGGGAGGCCTGGTGGGGTGGGCCAGCCCTGAGGACAGCGGGTCAGGAGGGTCACCTTCCTCTTGGGACGGGAAAGTGTCTCCCACTAAGGTGGCAGCAGTGGAGGCCAGGGAGGGGATTAGTGTGGCTCAGGGGCATCTGCATCCTTCTAGAAGCCTGTTCTTAGCTTTGATGGAGCCCTGGCTCTCACCACCCTTGGGGTACAGGGCAGCTATCTCCTGTCTTCTCCAGCGCCTCCTCCAGTCAGCTGCCTCTAGCCAGAGGTGGGAGGTGGGTTTCCGTGGGGCCCCAAGTCCCCCCAGCCACCCCCAAAGTGGATCTATTCCTGGCTTGGCTTGGCGTGTAATGGGCTGACCTCTGCCCTCCCCTCCACCCCCGCCCCCCAGTGCCCTGCCCCCTGGGTTAGGTCAGTGATGAAAGCTGGTGGGAGCCCAGGGGGGTGGGGAGGAAAGGGACAGAGCCTGATTGTTCCCCAGCCTGGCAGCACAGTGGCTGGCTCATTGCGCTCGCCCTCTCTCTCTCCTCCCTGTCCCTTGCAGGGTTCTCAAACTCAAGTGGGAAGCTATTTCTCTTGCAGATGCCGCAACACCCCATCCCCACCTCTCCCTCAGAGGTTCCGAATCTTCGGGACTGTAGCGGGTTGGAGGCCCATGGTTCCGACACAGGCAGGGAAGGCTGGTGGGACCACACTTTGGAAAGAGCCCGGGACCACAGCCAGAAGACCTTGGGTGTCACTGGCCCCCTCTGAGCCTCAGTGACCTCAGTGTGGAATGGGGTCTTGGGATGCAAAGAGCAAGGCCAGCCTAGAGGAGAGGGATGAGGACAGCAGGTGAAACTGACGTGAATGCGCCTGGTCCTTCCTTTCTCCTCACCTGCCACGCCCCCACTTTCAATATCCCTGTGTGCGACGGTCTCTGCCGGGCTCTTTGTCCCATGGGTCTCGGTGGCCACCTCTGCACTGATAAATCCCAGACTGGCCTAAAGACCGTAGCTGTACGCCTGGCCTTGACAGCGGGTAAGGCCGGTGTCCCGCCTCGTTCTGTAGGAGTGTCTCAGCTATTCTTACTGCTTTGCTCTTTCTCACTGATTTTTGGAATCAGCTTGATAACCTCCATCAGAAAGCCTGTTGGGTTTTGATCAGGACTGAGTTTAATTGACATTAATTTGGGGAGAATGAACATCCTTATACTGAATCTATGCAACTTAATAGCTGTCTCTTTGCATTCACTTACCTCTTTTATTTCTTATTAAGGAAATTTTTTAAAGTACAAAATTAGAGAGAAGAGAGTAATGACACTTTTGTTACCTAACACCAAGTTGCCCAGTGATCCCTCACAGCCACTCCATTTTCAGCCACAACCCTGCCCATGCTGCACCCCTTCCTCCAGGCCTGCTTTCCTTATGGTGAAGCAAATATTGAGGATTTTCTTTCATGTCTTCCAATAACATTTTTTGTCTATGTTTTTATTTTCAAATAATTTTAGACTCACATGAAGTTGCAAAAATAGTACAGAAGGGTCC
Source organism: Macaca mulatta (assembly GCF_049350105.2). Lineage (NCBI taxonomy): Eukaryota > Metazoa > Chordata > Mammalia > Primates > Cercopithecidae > Macaca > Macaca mulatta. Next base: position 13,454,450 of record NC_133415.1, read on the forward strand.
CGGATATGCTTTTCCCAGTTTCCACCAAAGGTAACATCTTACATAGCTAGAGTACTTGACCACAGAACCTTATTCAGAGTTCACTAGTTCTGCATGCATTCATGTAGGTGTGTGTGCACATGTGTGTGTATGCCTGTGTGTGCGTGTGTGTGTGTGTGTGTAGTTCTCTACAATTCATCACAAGTGGATTCATGTAGCCACCATCGCAATTAAGATACAGAACTGACCAGGCATGGTGGCTCACCCCTGTAATCCCAGCACTTTGGGAGGCTGAGGCGGGCAGATCGCTTGAGCTTAAGAGTTCAAGACCAGCCTGGGCAGCATGGCGAAACACCTTCTCTACCAAAAATACAAAAATTAGCCAGGCACAGTGATGCACACCTGTGGTCCCAGCTATTCAGGGAGAGGCTGAGACAGGAGGATCACTGGAGCCCAGGAAGTGGACGCTTCTGTGAGCCAAGATCACACTCACACTACTGCACTCCAGCATGGACGACAGAGCGAGACTCTGTCTCAAAAAGAAAAAAAAAAATACAGAACTGTTCTATCTTCCGTCATCACAGACCCTCCATACTACTCATTTATGGTAACCTCCCCCCCCATTTCCCTCCCCTCCCTACCCCAACCCCTAGCTATCACAACTCTGTGCTCTGTCTCTACAGTTTTGTCACTGTGACAATGTTACATTAATGGAGCTCCTCAGCATGTAACCTTTCAAATTAGGCTTTTTTTTTTGCTGGGCACGGTTACTCATGCCTGTAATCCCAGCACTTTGGGAGGCCGAGGCGGGTGGATCACAAGGTCAGGAGTTCGAGACCAGCTTGACCAACACGGTGAAACCCAATCTCTAATAAAAATACAAAAATTAGCTGGGTGTGGTGGCACACGCCTGTAGTCCCAGCTACTCAGGAGGCTGAGGCAGAAGAATAGCTTGAACCCGGGAGGCAGAGGTTGCAGTGAGCCGAGATCATGCCACTGCACTCCAGCCCGGGCGACAGAGCAAGACTTCGTCAAAAAACAAACAATTCAGCATAATTCCCTAGAGCTCCATCCTTCTGGAAGCCTGTTCTTAGCTTAGCCCATCCCTTTTCATTGCTGAGTAGTATTCCATGGTATGGAGGAACTAGTTAGCTTAATCACTCACTGAAGAGCATTCAAGTTGTTTCCAATTTTTGACCATTACAGATAAAGTTGCCCTGACAATTGTGTACTTGTTTTTGTGTGGATATGAGTGTTCGTTTCTCTGATATAAATGCCCAGGCATGCTGTCACGGAGTCCTATGGTAAATGTGTGTTTAGTTTTTTAAAAAATTGCCAAATTGCCAGTTGTGAGCATGGTGGGTCACACCTATAATCCCAGGGCTTTAGAAGGCCAAGGCAGGCAGATCACTTGAGGCCAGGAGTTTGAGACCAGCCTGGCCAACATGGTGAAACTCTGTCTCTACTGAAAATACAAAAATTAGCTGGGCAGGGCACGGTGGCTCCCGCCTATAATCCTAGCACTTTGGAAGGCTGAGGTGGGTGGATTGCCTGAGCTCAGGAGTTCGAGACCAGCCAGGACAACATGATGAAACCCTGTCTCTGCTTAAATACAAAAAATTAGCTGGACATGGTGGTGCATGCCTGTAATCCCAGCTACTTGGGAGGCTGAGACAGGAGAATTGCTTGGACCTGGGAGGCGGAGGTTGCAGTGAGCCAAGATCGCACCATTGCACTCCAGCCTGGGCAACAGAGTGAGACCCTGTCTTAAAAAAAAAAAAAAAAATTAGTTGGGCATGGTGGCACGCACCCGTAATCCCAACTACTCAGGAGGCTGAGGCATGAGAATCACTTGGACCCAGGATCATGTTACTGCACTCCAGCCTGGGCGATAGAGTAAAAAAACTCTGTCTTTAAAAAAAAAAAAAAGGAAAACCATTTTTCAATGTGCCTGTACCTCAATAGCATTTTATCACCATAAATATTTTGTTAGATGTAATTTTTGTTATTATTGTAAATGGAAGATTTTTAAAAATTATATGTTGTCAGCTCTGATGTTTATAAATGCAATTACTTTTTTCTTGAGATACAATTTACATACCATAAAAATTCATCATTTGAAAGTGTACAATTCAGTGGTTTTTCCTATATTCTCAAGGTTATATACAGCCATCACTGCTATCTAATTCCAGAACATCTTCATCACACCAAAAGAAAACTTAACTCATTCATAGTCACTCCCCAAGCCCTCCTCTCCCCAGCCCCCCAAAGCCACTAATCTACTCTCTGTCACTATGGATTTGTCTATTCTGGGCATTTCATATAAATGGAATCACTTTCTATGTGGCCTTTCACCTCTGGCTTCTTTCGCTGAGCATCAAGTTTTCAAGGATTATCTGTGTTTTAGCTGTAATTCGTTTTTTTGTTTGTTTTGTTTCATTTTTGTTTTGTTTTGTTTTATTCTGTTCTGTTTGAGATGGAGTCTTGCTCTGTCGCTCAGGCTGGAGTGCAGTGGCACGATCTAGGCTCATCACAACTTCCACCTCTCAGGTTCAAGCGATTCTCCTGCCTCAGCCTCCAGAGTAGCTGGGACTACAGGCGCATGCCACCACACCTGCTAATTTTTGTATTTTTAATAGAGATGGGGTTTCACTATGTTGGCCAGGCTGGTCTCGAACTCCTGACCTCAAGTGATCCACTCACCTCAGTCTCCCAAAGTGCTAGGATTACAGGCACGAGCCATCACACCCTATAATTAGTTTTTCATATTGATTGGATGTGGGAATATCCTTTCTCTGCTAAATTTCATTCATAGTTCTAATACTTTGCCAGTAGATGATTTGGGGTTTTCTATGAATAGACAATCATACCACTTATAAATAATCCCAGTTTTGCTTTTCTTTTCCAATTCTTATCCCTTCTTTCATGCCTACTTTCCAGGCTAGGACCTCAGGTACAATGTTGAATCCACTCATGGATGAGGGGCAAATCCATCCCTGATTCTAAGAAATGTGTCCATTGCTCCTTTAAGAACTCTGTGTTTGTGCTGGGATTTGTGGATAATCTTTATCAGTTTAAGGAAGTTTCTTTCTTTTTTTTTTTTTTTTGAGACACAGTCTCACTATGCACTATGTTGCCCAGGCTGGTCTCAAACTCCTGGGCTCAATCGATCCTCCCACCTCAGCCTCCCAAGTAGCTGGGATTACAGGCGCACACCACCACGCCCAGTTAAACTTGTCTTTTTTGTAAAGATGGGGTTTCACTGTGTTTCCCAGGCTGGTCTCGAACCCCTGGGCTCAAGGGATTCGTGTGCCTTGGCCTTCTGAAGTGCTGGAAACCACCATGCCCAGTCTAAGGAAATTCCTTTCTATCCCCAGTTTGCTAAAACATTTTTATCTTAAGTAGATGTTGACCTTGATTTCCAGTGCCAAAATGATCATATGACTTTTCTCCCTTAATTCATTAATGTGATAAATTCACTAATAGATTTTTCAAATGTTAAATGAGCCTTACATTTCTAAGATAAACTCAGTTTGGGCATGATGCATGTATCTGTTTGGCTAATATCTGATTTAGGATTTTCGCATCTAATTTCACAAGCAGGGTTGGTCTATGATTTTTCCCGTGAACGCACTTTGTAAAGGGAAAGGAGCCGTCTCGAGTCTCAAGTGTCTGTCTCAGATGATCTGCCCACCTCGGCTTCCCTCTCTCCGAGTCTCTGTCTCTTTCTCAGGGTCTCTATCTGTCCTTCCCCATACACACTGCTTTGGCTTGAGGGTGGTTGGCCTAGAGGGTGCCCTCTCAGGGGACAGAGAGTGGGAGGCTCCCCCAGACCCTGCAGAAGCCACAGAGGTTGGGAGCTAGAGAGCCTGGGAGCAGCCAAGCAGCCATTGCTCCTGGGCCCCTTGCTGAAAAGCGAGGCTTGACAGAAATCCCCCATCCGTTCTCAGCCCCATACACCCAGCCCTCAGAGGAAGTGGCTAAAAAGGAGCTGGGGTCAGGGGTTAATGACCCCATTGTGCTCAGGGCTGACGGATGGCCCTGCTTGTCAGTGGCAGCCCAGGGACACCCCCTCATCCTTGGAGGGAGGGGCCCCGCTGGCCTTTGATAACCACTGGGGGCCATCATTCCTGCTGGGGGGTGCCAGGCCAGCCTCTTTGGTGGGGTCTGGTCTGCTGAGGCCCTGGCATGTAGCCCTCCGCCCCCTCTCTACACCCACCCCATTCTCTACACGGGGCTACAGGGAGCCACGGAGGGAGTTTCTGACTGAGCGCGCTGCCCGTGGCCCTCAACCCATCAATCTCGAGCACCTGGCACAGGCCTGGGCCATGCAAGCCCTGTCCATCTTCTGGACAACGGTGCCCTCAGAAGTGACCTGGCAAAGCCCAGCTCTCCCACATTTTGGATGGGGAAACTGAAGGGGTGGCTTGGACAGGAACATGACCAGGAATAGAACCAGGTCGTGTGACTTCCTGCCCAGATGTGCCAGGATGGGGCCAGCGCTGGGACATGGAGGCGAACCAGACACAGTCTCTCCCTCGAGGGACTCACAGGCTGGAAGTGGAGGGTCAGCAAGTCAACCAAAAATTATAACTGCGTGTGGAATATTCAGTAAGCACAGAGGACTAGGGGGTACCAGAAAAGGGAACCCCAGCCCAGCCAGGAGGCCAGGGAGGCTTCCAGGAGGAGAAGATGCTGAGGCTGACTCTTTTTTCTTTTCTTTTTTTTTTTGAGACAGTCTCATTCTATCGCCCAGGCTGCAGTGCAGTGGTGCAGTCTCAGCTCACTGCAACCTCCACCTCCTGGGTTCCAGCGATTCTCCTGCCTCAGCCTCCTGAGTAGCTGGGATTACAGGCTCCCACCAAATAATTTTTTGTATTTTTAGTAAAGATGGGGTTTCACCATGTTGGCCAGGCTGGTCTCAAACTCCTGACCTCAGATGATCTGCCCACCTCGGCTTCCCAAAGTGCTGGGATTACAGGCACGAGCCACCATGTCTGGCCTTATTTTTTATTTTTTATTTATTTATTTTTGAGATAAAGTCTTGCTCTGTCTCCCATACTGGTGTTCAGTGGCACAATCTCGGCTCACTGCAGCCTTGACCTCCCAGGCTCAAGCAGTCTTCCCACTTCAACCCCCAAGTACCTGAGACCACAGGTGTGTGCCACCACACCCCGCTAATTTTTTTAATTTTTTGGAGAGATGAGGTCTTACTACATTGCCCAGGCTGGTCTCAAGTTCTTGGGCTCAAGCAATCTTGCTGTGGGGTTGATTCTTAAATGGGGAGTAGAAGTTAGACCAAAGTAGATGGGGACAGCAGGGAAAGGTATTCCAGGCAGAGGGAACAGCATATGGAAAGGCATAGAGTAAAACCAGCTGTGAGAACCACAGCAGTTCAGCAGCGAGGGAGGAGGCTAAGGAGGCCAGCAGAGGCCAGGTTTTCCAGGGCCTCATATGTCGTATTAGGAAGTAAGATGCTGGACGGGCACGGTGGCTCACGCCTGTAATCCCAGCACTCTGGCAGGCCAAGGCAGGCGGATCACCCGAGGTCAGGAGTTCGAAACCAGCCTGGCCAACATGGTGAAATCCAGTTTTTTTTTTTTTTTTTTTTTTTGAGACGGAGTCTCGCTCTGTCGCCCAGGCTGGAGTGCAGGGGCGCGATCTCGGCTCACGGCAAGCTCCGCCTCCCGGGTTCACGCCATTCTCCTGCCTCAGCCTCCCAAGTAGCTGGGACTACAGGCGCCCGCCACTGCGCCCGGCTAATTTTTTGTATTTTTAGTAGAGACGGGGTTTCACCGTGGTCTCGATCTCCTGACCTTGTGATCCGCCCGCCTCGGCCTCCCAAAGTGCTGGGATTACAGGCGTGAGCCACCGCGCCCGGCCTGTGAAATCCAGTCTCTACTAAAAATACAAAAATTAGCTGGGCATGATGGCACGTGTCTGTAATCCCAGCTACTCAGGAGGCTGAAGCAAGCGAATCACTTGAACCCGGGAAGGAGAGGTTGCAGTGAGCCGAGATTGCGCCATTGCACTCCAGCCTGGGCATCACAGCAAAATTCTGTCTCAAACAAAAAAAAAAAAAAAAAAAAGGCCAGGCACGGTGGCTCATGCCACTTTGGGAGGCTGAGGCAGGTGGATCACAAGGTCAAGAGATCAAGACCATCCTGGCCAACATGGTGAAACCCCGTCTCTACTAAAAATACAAAAGTTAGCTGGGTGTGGTGGCGGTCACCTATAACCCCAGCTACTTGGGAGGCTGAGGCAGGAGAATCTCTTGAACACGTAAGGCACAGGTTGCAGTGAGCTGAGGTCGTGCCACTGCACTCCAGCCTGGTGACAGAGCGAGACCTCCACCTCAAAAAAAAAAAAAAAGTAAGATGTTTGGACTTGGCAGTTTGTTACTTGTGTGGCATTGATCATTGACCCTTCAAACACACTTGTGGCCCCAAGTTCCTCCTGGTGCCACCAAAAAAAAAAAAAAATCCTCATAGGCATCATTTTTAGTGGACATGTCATATGCTGTCACAGGATTGTGCTACGATGCACTTTACCAATCTTTACTGGTTTGTGGTTTTTTGTTTTTTCGTTTTTTTGAGACAAGAGTCCTGCTCTCTGACCCAGGCTGGAGTGCAGTGGCATGATCTTGGCTCACTGCAACCTCCACCTCCCAGGTTCAAGTGATTTTTGTGCCTCAGCCTCCTGAGTGGCTGGAATTACAGGCGCCCACAACCACGCCTGGCTAATTTTTGTATTTATAGTAGAGACGAGTTTTCACCATGTTGGCCAGGCTGGTCTCGAACTCCTGACCTCAGGTGATCCAGCCACCTCAGCCTCCCAAAGTGCTGGGATTACAGGAATGACTCTGTAATCCTCTACTGTTGATTAAGGTTGTGGCCAGTTCTTCACAATTAGACACATTGCAATACAGATCTTTGAACATGAATCTTTATTTATACCTAGTTTGCTTTAACAAAGTTTCATACCAATGCAGCTGCCATTTGCATGAAGTCATCACAGCCACCAAGCCAGCAGAGCACCCGTGTGTCTTTCAACAAGCGCCCCATAGGTGTCATGTCTGTGTTACACAGTGGCTCCAGGGCCTCCCTTGAAATTCGGCTGCAAATGTTGACAAAACCAACTTACCACCTGTCTTCTCTTTTCCTAGGCCCTCTCTCCTCCCATGCACCTTTCTAATTCCCCTCCAGCCTAGGGAATGGAAGCACCCAAGGTATCAGGACTGTGTCAAAAGGAAGAATAAATGGTCTTTGAGTGGGCCGATGAGGCACAGGAGGGGCTCGCTTGGGAGGAAGTGCCTGATTTGGGTCCAGGGTGGGGGGAACTCTTCCCAGCCCCACTGGGTGTGTATGCATAGGGGTAGTGGTGGAGAGATGGCACCCTGTGGGTAGTTAAGGGAAAGTGCTTTGAAATCTGCCCAGAGCATACAGGCATAAGGGCAAACTGACTGAGGCCCTGCTGTGTGCTGAGCCCGGTGGAGTGGAGGGCAGTGGCAGGTACAGCCTGGGTGGGAGAGGGAGGTGCTGTCCTCAGCTGAGGGGTGGGGCTGGGGGCCTGGGGAAGCACCGGGAGCTGCCCAGCCTCTGTTAGTTCTCCTTGGTATCCACACCAGGTGCGCTGATGACAAGTTGCCCAGGACCAGGTGGGGGCACCTCTGAAAAGCTGTAAATGAACCCACAGAGGACAGGCCCCTTGCTCTCCAGGCCAGGGGCACATGGCTGGCACTTGGAGCTCTCAAGAGAAAGAACAACCCCGTTTCAGACGGGGACTTCCACACAGCCCAGCAGTGGCATGCGGGCCTTCTCCCAGTGCCACCCACCCTTTCTGGTCCCCAAGGCTTCCTTCTTCTGGGGCCTTCAGTAGAGACAGCAAACCCCCTGAAGCCCCACAATCCCAACACCCCTCCTCTATTGCAAAGAGGAGAGGCCACAGGGCCCCTCGGCCTCCCCTCCTGCCATCAGCTTTGCAGCTCTCAGCCCACACCCCACCCACTGCCCTCCTGGGAGTGGGGGCCCCCATCTAGCTCCAGAACACCCCCATCTCCACAGAAGCCCCTCTCCCACCGGCCCACCCCTCTGCTGTGTGGTCAGCAGCTCTTCTCCCCACTATCCATTCCTTCCTCTCAGTCCAGAAAATAAAAACAGCTATTGCTCTACCCCCTCTCCCTTCTCAGCCCAGCTTCCCCAAAGAACTGTCCACTAGCTGTCTGCACTTCCTTCCCTCCTGAATGCTCGTGACCCTACTCTGGAGAAGGTGCCATGGCATGGGAAGCCACTCTCCCAAACCCTCTCCTCCTCGTCTCTCCAGGCCACTCTGCTGGCCACCCCACCTTCCTGGACAGCACAGCTCCTTCTCTGACCCCTCCAGGTGGGTGGCGCAGGCCTTCAGACTTCTCCCTTCCTCTTTTCATTCTCCTACTGGCTCATACCCAGGGGGTCCCTGGAGCCTCTTCACAGTCGCCATCCTGGCACAGGCCATGGGTCAGTCACAGCCCCTAGGCACCAGGGCAGCCTGGGCCTCCCAGCCTCAGTTGGGATATGGGGGGAGGAGCCAGGCGTGACCATCACAGAGACCATCGTGGGTCTCCAGCCCATGACCTGTGGGGACCAGGAGGACCGGAAGGAAGGCAGCCACTGTGTGTTCCTGGACCCAAGCAGACACTGGGGTTCCTCTAGGAGGGGCTGGGGCACCAAGCTTCTGGGTGATCTGCTGGCTGGGCCCTTGTTCCTCCAGGAAGAGCAGCTGAGACACTATCCTACCCCATCCCTCCCCAACCCCTCCCCAAAGTCATATGGAGCAAGCCTCCAAAAATTGGTGGTTGGGGTTTACTGCTTCCTGAGGTGGAGTAATCTCCACCCAGAGGCAAAAGTGTCCAGGTACAAATATTCTCTTTCTCTCTCTCTTGCTTTTTGGTTAACAGCTCTACTGAGGTGAAATGCAAATACTATACAATTCACACATTTAAAGCATACAATTCAGTGGGTTTCTGCATATTCACAGCGTTGTGCAATATTTTCACAGTCATTTTAGAATATTTTCATCACCCAAAAAAGAAAGCCTGTGCCCGTTAGCTATGATCCTCCCCAGCCCACCACTCACCCACGTTCCTTTCTCTGCAGATTTGCCTATTCCAACACTGCAGGCTTAATGTCTCTTGCCTCAGTTTCCCCAACTATAAAATGGGGGTGATAATGGTGGCTCCAATTTGATAATGGTTGAGAGGGTTCAATGAGTTAATGTAAGGACGAAGGATGAGGTCTGCACAGAGTCAAGGCTACGTAACGTCTACTGTCGTTATTACTTGACGTTGGCTGGGTCTCTGGGGGCTGGAGCTCTTCCACTGCCCACTAGCCTTCCACTTGCCCCATGAGCTCATTCCGCCCTCCCCTCCGTCCCCCGCCCAGATTCTCTCCTAGACTCCAGATATCCCAACAGTCCCTCCCCAAGCCTGTCTGTCCTGCTGTGTCCCTCACTCAGGAAATGACCTTCCACCTGGTCACCTGGGCCAGAAACTGAGGGGTGTCCTTGAAACCTCCCTCCCCCTGTGCCTGCCCCCATCATCTGTTCCATCAGTCTGGACCGTGTCCTCACAGCCCCTCCCTGGTGGCCACCCTGACCAGTCCCCACCACCAGCATTGGTCACCAGCCTGGCTCTGGCATTCCATGTACTTCCATCCACCACGCATTGGCCACGGGGCCTCAGGTGAGTCACTCCTCTCTGAGCCGCCGCCTCCTGGAAAATAACACAGGGATAACTACGGTGCCGCCTTCCTTCGCTGTGTTGAGGATGACATGAATGCAATACATGAAGAACTTCAGCCCTTGATCATCACTGTTGTCATCGTTATTCTCGCTCCTCTGGCTGACTTGACCACTCCTGACTGGGGTCCTTGCCCTCATCTCCCCCTTGGGACATCCTCCACACATTTTATAGAAGCTGCCATTACAGAGTGCTGACCACGTGCAGGACAGCAAGCCCAAACTGCCAAGCTCCCTTCACCATCACGACACGCCCACGAGGCAGGTGCCAGTGTCCTCGTTCACAAAGGAGGAAACTGAAGCTGAAGGACCCTCACAGGAGTTAACCATCGCCTCTGGATACACAGCTGGCACCTGTGTATTGATTCAAAGCATTTAGTGAACATCTACTGTGTGCTGACACTGAGCTAGGTGCTAGGAAAACAGTAATAAACCAGACTGGTATACGGCCAGCCCATATGGTAAAGATCTTTCTAGAACACAAATCTGACTCCCTTGAAATCCTCCAGTGACCCCATCGCCCTTAGGATCTAGTCCACACACCTTCCCAGGTCACCCTTGGTCCTCTGGAGTCCCCCACCTCTGTGGCCACTTTGCTGACCGCTCCTCCCCCTGCCGCCTCTCCCACCACCCCTGCCAGGCCCTCTCTGCTCCAGCCCATGGCCTGGGGTGCCTCTCCCACCAGCTTTGCCATTCACATCTGCTTTCCTACCCTTTTCTCAATTTATTTTCTTTTTTTTTTGAGACAGGGTCTCACTGGTGCCAAGGCTGAGGTGCCATGCTGTGATCTCCGCTCACTACAGCTTCCACCTCACAGGTTCAAGTGATCCTCTGGCCTCAGCCTTCCAAGTAGCTGGGACCACTGGGACCACAGGCAGACACCACCATGGTTGGCTAATTTTTTAATTTTTTTTGTAGAGACAGAGCCTCCCTATGTTGCCCAAGTTGGTCTCCAACTCCTTGGTCTCAAGTGATCCTCCCACCTCACCCTACCAAAGTGCTGGGACTACAGGTGTGAGCCACCATGCCTGACCCTATTTCTCATTTTCATTGCCTGCAGAACTTTTACTATCTCTTGAGATTTTATTCACAGTCACCTCCTCCAGGAAGCCTTCCTTTCCCAACTTCAGGTTAGGAGCTCCTGGGTAGCCCAGGCCCCATCTTGCAGCACAGGGGCTCTGTGCTGATTTGCCTGTCTTCCTTGAGAGCCGCCAGGGTCTCGCTGAACTCAATGGCCCTCGCCCTATCCCTGCCCGCCACCCCGTCCAGTGCCAGGTGCGTGGGTTTCCTCTCTGGATGTCTGTGCCTGGCTGGAAGGCCAAGGTGCTTGGCCAGCAGTGGCTTTGCTTCCTTTGCGCGTCTGTGGAGGCAGGGCTGGTGCAGGGGTGGAAGCGGTGCCTCTCGGGAGCAGCTGCGTGCAACCTGCCAGGGCTCTGGCTCCTGGGCCTGGGTGAACTGCCCAGGCCTCCATCCCTCCCCTCCCCCGGGCACCGGCTCTCACAAGGCGGGGGTGGCTGCCCTGGGAAGAGAGGATCTGCGCTGGAGTCAACTGGATGAGCGCCCAGTCCTGGCTGTGGAGCCGCTCTGTGCCTCAGTTTCCTCATCTGAAAAATGGCATCAGCCGTCCCTACCCACCTTGCAGGGCTGTGAGGGGACGTGGGCAGGGACAGTGGACAGATACTGTGTCCCCGGAGGGCAGACACTTCGTTGGCTGGCTTCCTGACATTCCCATCTTGGACACGTTGTGTTTCAGTTTCCAAAAATTCCGGTACAGTTGGTTTTAGGCTTTGTCTCGGGGACAGCCCCATCTTGTGCTTCGCGCGGGTGGGAGCGGGTGCAGAGAGGGCTCTTTCTGGAGGGGCTGGGTCACAGCGGCGGCCCCCCCAGCTCAGTCCACTCAGTCGTCAGGCGGGAGCCGCTCCCGGGAAGCAAGGGCCGCGGGAAATGGCGGAGGGCCGCGACCTGTCCCGTGCAGGGACAAGGCCTGGCGCGGAGGCTGGAAACCCAAGGGTCATGCCACTCCCTGGGGGGCGTAAGGTGGGTCAGGGACGTCCTGTGGGGCCCCAGACGCCCCCCACGACCGCCCCGGCCCCGAGAGCCCCAGGAAAGCCGCAGCCGCCATGAGGGCCACTCGCAAGATGGCGGCCGCCAGTGCAGGCGCCGGGAGAGGGAGGGCGCCGTGGCCGCCACGGTCAGCGCGCAGCCCCGGGGTGCGGGCGCCGGCGGCGTGGGGAGGAGGGAGTTGGGGTGGGTGGGGGGCCGGGAAGAGCCAGCGAGAGGGGCAGGGAGGGGAACAAAAGGTCCCTTTGTGGCGCTGCGGGAGAAGAGGGAGCGCATTACCCAATGCCCAGAAGCCATGTTGGTAACAAGAGAACCATTCTCTGCCTCGCTTGGAAAACAACTTGGAGCAGAGAGAGACAGGGAGAGATTTAACCCCATGGGCGCGGGCGCAAGGGGCTCAAGGCCACGGCGGAAGGTGGGGAGGAGCGAGGGCACACTCAGGGCCTGGACGGCCAGATCTCTCAACCCGTCCCGTCCTGTGCCCGGGTGGCTCCTGGGTCTAGAGTCCATCATGGCCGCCAGGTCAAACCCCAGCCGCCCTGTGACCCAGCCGCAGCCATGGCTTCCACCTGCCTGGGCCTGGCCTGGTCCTTTCCCCTGAGCCACTTGCTCCAAGCTCTAGGGCCTGGCCCACCCTAACCTCAAGAGGACGCCCTCTGAATCCTCACATTCTCTGGCTTCACGTCCCAAAGCTGGTCCTGGTTCCAGGGCCACCAGGGCTGAAGCCTCCTGATGCTGACAGGGAGCTTGTCCCTTCCATCTTTGCACAGTTTGCCTTTCAGAACATTCTTCCTAAAATTTAGGCATATCTCTTCTTTCCCCACCACAGCTTTCTCCCCTTCCCCCACCTTCTACCTCCCAACACTGACTCTCTGGCTCCCAGAGAGGCCATCTGATCACAGGCAAGTGGTTCTAAAAGAAGCTACTGTTCGTGAGCACCTACTGTGGTTAGAGCACTTCCCACACGCTGACTTGATGACCCTTGCTACCTCCAGCCAACCTGTATGAAGTGAGCTGCTGTCCATCTGCTGAGGCTACTTATTCAAAAAGCACCTCGCACAGGGACACACATAGGAGGCACTGGATGAACAAAAGATAGGAAGAGTTGGGAGGCCGAGGTGGGTGGATCACGAGGTCAGGAGATCAAAACCATCCTGGTGAAACCCCATCTCTATTAAAAATACAAAAATTAGCCAGGCATGGTGGCACGTGCCTGTAGTCCCAGCTACTCAGGAGGCTGAGGCAGGAGAATCCCGTGGGAGGCTGGAATCGCCACTGCACTCCAGCCTCCAACCTGGGCGACACAGTGGGACTCTGTCTAAAAAAAAAAAAAGGAGATAGGAAGAGGCCAGGCGCAGTGGCTCATGGCTGTAATCCCAGCACTTTGGGAGGCCAAAGCAGAGGACTGCTTGAAGCCAAGAGTTCAAGACCAGCCTGGGCAACATAGCAAGATCCCCATCTCTACAAAAAAAAAAAAAAAAAGCAATAATTTGCCGAACGTGGTGGTGCCCACCTGTAGTTCCAGCTACTTGGCTACTTGAGAGGCTGAGGCAGGAAGATCGCTTGAGTCCAGGAGTTCGAGGCTGCAGTGAGCCAAGATTGCGCCACTGCACTCTGGCCTGGAAGACAGAGTGACACTTTGTCTCAGACATGACATAACATAACATAGCATAACATAAAAAAGATAGTATGGTTGCTCATTAGCAGAATAAAGAGGTCCTTCCTTCCTTCCTTCCTTCCTTCCTTCAACAAACACTGATTGAGCACTGGCCATGTGCCCAGCACTGTTCCAGCTCTGGGGCTATAGCAGTAGACATAACAGACCAGCTTGCCCTCACAGAGCAGCTATTCTCCTCTTTCCTCAGGAAGATGGGCAGTATACAAGTAAACCTACAAGCTAACATCAGGCAGCCGTGAGTTCCAGAATGAAAAACAAAGCAGGGTAAAGGTGGAGAGAGATGGGAGGGGTGTTATGTTAGACATGGTGGTCAGAGAAGACCCCTGCGAGAGTATGACTTTTGACAAAGATCCGAAAGAAGAGAGGAAGAATATCTGGGGAAAGAATATTCCAGCCAGTGGCAACAGCATGAAAGGCCTGAGAGGGAATGTGCTGTTGAGTTTAGGAACAGCCAGGAGGCCAGTGTGTGGGAAAGGGAGTCAGACACGTGGGGTTGGAGGGCCTAGCTCTGAACGCTGGGGGAAGGCCCGTTGGGGCTTTGAGCAGGGGATGGTGTGGTCTGAGTTCCATCGCAACAGGACTCTCTGGAGGTCAAGGTCAGAAACTGAGAGACCCACAGGCCTTGGCCGCAGCCCTCCTTACCCCCCTCTCCCATCCCTTGTAGCCACTCCTCCCCTGTTATCCACCCCTCCTAAATGAGACCCAAATCATTCTTCCAGTAAGTGTTTACTGAGCATCTAGTATGTGCCAAGAATGGGCCTGTTCATCTAGGACAGGTTCCTAAGGAGAGCAGCCTTGCCCCTGAGGGCAGTTCGCTAATGGGGGGTTCCAGGTCCCTGAAGGGGAGACTTGCCTGTGGACGTCCTGGTTGCACAGAAGGAAGCTTCTTCTTGGGGAAATTTTTAAAGCTTCTCAAAGGACTCTGAGGACATTCCCTGCCCCACCAGCCTCATGGTGCCATGACATCAGCAAATGGCTTAGAAAAGCAGGGGTTCGGCTGGGCGCGGAGGCTCATGCCTGCACTTTGGGAGGCTGAGGCAGCTGGATCACCTGAGGTCAGGAGTTTGAGACCAGCCTGGTCAACATGACGAAACCCCGTCTCTACTAAAAATACAAAAACTTAGCCAGGTGTGGTGGCAGACGCCTGTAATCCCAGCTACATGGGAGGGTGAGGCAGGATAGATAATTGCTTGAACCTGGGAGGCAGAGGTTGCATTGAGCCAAGATCCCGCCACTGCACTCCAACCTGGGCAACAGAGCGAGACTGTCTCCAAAAAAAAAGAAAAGCAGGGGCTCAGTGCCTCACCTCTGACCTCAGGCTGGCTCCTGGCCTCCCAGGGCCTCAGTTTCCTCATCAGTAAAACCGCACCCACTCTGGAGCTCTGCGGGTGTATCAAAAGAAGGCAGCTTGCCCTTCGGGGGTAGGAAGGGGGCTCTGAGACATGAGGCTGCAACTCGTGGTCACCCAGCTGGGAAGGGACAGCACCTCCCACCCGCTCCCGCCAGGGCTGCCCCTGCTCTTCTGCCGCTCCCAGTGGCCTGGCGGGTGCCTCAGTTCAGCCATGGTTATGAAGCAGATGCATATGAACTGTCTGAGGGTGTCAGGCAGCACCTGGAGAGTGAGGTGGGGCAGTCATGCAGAAAGTGGTGACAGTAGCAGGGGGTTTCAGATGGCAGAGAGGCTGGTGGGCAGGAGAGGGAGGACAGAAGCAGGATAGACCGAGGGATTGCAAATGAACAGAAAGGAAATGTGCTCCTGCTAGGCCCCCTGCCCTGGGCAGGGAAGAGAGCGACCCCCGATTCCCACTTGCCCCACTGACTTGCTATAGACCCTTGGGCAGCCACCCCTTGGCCTGTCTGGCCTCAGCATCCTCATTTGTCAAGTGGGCTCATCCCTCTGGTCCCATAGGACGGTGCTGAGAATCAGGCAAGGTGAGGGGTATGCACACACCAGTCTGGTTGTAAAGCCCTCAGAGGCTCCCGTTGTTAACAGTTAATGGGCTCCAGACGTGCAGCATTTACAGAAGAACCCACCGTGGTGAGTTCATGTCACAGGCGATGCCACAGAAGGGTGTGAGACCGAGAGAGGCAGAGACAGAGGGGGAGAGAGAGATGGCTGTGGCAGAGAGCAGGGAAGGCTTCCTGGAAGAAGGAAGACCCACACTGTGTGTTACGGAGGGATGGGCAGGATTTGCAGAGGCCAAGAGGTGTGGGGAGAGCTTGTAGGTGGAGGGACCAGCACCAGCACAAGGGAATCTGCTTGGGGCGTGGGGAGGGATGTCAGCCCCCTGGCTAGCAAGGTGGGGTGAGGAGGCTGGGGTGGGATCCTGGAAAGCCCCAGCTCGTCCTAGGCCAGGGCCCCAGGTCTCACCTCCCACCACTCCCAGCCCTGGGCCGAAAGCTCCCATCTGGTTTCTCCTCTGGCCTCTGCTCAAGCCCTGCCCCCACCTCCAGTGTACTCCGCTCAGTGTCTCTGCTGGCTGCTTCTGACTCATTGTTCCAAGCTGCGCAGGCACAACCCCCTCCAGAAAGCCCAGGCTGACAGGTCTCCCCTGGGATTAGTTCATTCTGTCCCAAGGGGAAGCTGCTATTATTATCCCCATTTTACAGAGGGGGACATTGAGGCTCAGAGAGAGGTCCAGGGCTGCACGGCTGGTGTCAGCGCTGGGATTCCAACTCCAAGTGGCCTGGCTCTCCTTTGAGCTCTTCGGCTGCCTCCCCACACCGCCCTGTGCCGGGCACTGCGGTCTCCTTACAGCCGGTGCAGGAGGTCGCTGGTTTGGCATTATTCCCTCCCCCGCTTCTCAGAGGAGGAAGCTGGAGCCCAGAGAAGGGTTGGGACCTGCCTGCCGCCACGCGGCCAGGAAGTGGCCAAGCAGATTCTGAAGCCAGGAGTGGCTGACCCCACTCCTCTGTGACAGGCCTGGGGAGGCTGCCAGGCCTGGGACGCAGGGGTGCATGGAAGGGAAAAGACTGTGGCCCAAGGCCCAGTGAGAGCCCAGGGCAGCCCTGGAAGGCGGAAAAGACAACCAGTGGGGACGAGGAGCAGAGTGGACAGGCCTGAGGAGCTGAGGGACAGATGGTGGTGGTGAGGTGGTGAGGCGATAAGGCTGAAACGGTGGGACCAGAGGAGGCAGAAGGGGAGGCGGAAGGGGCTGACAAGGGGAGTCGGGAGGACCCCAAGTGGCCATGCCAAGCCCTGGGTTTTGGGGCACCCCTGCCCTGTCCGGGTTCAGCCCTAGCCACTTGACCCCTGGGATGGTGCAGGGAATAGGGGTCAGCGGCAGTCACAGCCTCTCTTGACTCCTAGAATCAAAGGGGTTGGGGCCCCAAGTGGGCAGCAGACTTAGAGTCAGCATGGGTCACGAGGAGTCACCCAGTGCGGGCCCAGTGCCCTCGTCCACGTCACACCCTCGCCCAGCAAGCACAGGACGGAAGCCTCGAGGCCCTTCCACGCAGCACTGTCGTCAGTCAGCGGAGTCACATGGGGGGCAGGCAGTGGAGCCCTGGCGCCTTCCGGTGGCTTCCCCACCTCCGCCCCTCCCCTCAGGATCCTGCCACCGCTCTTGGAAAACAACTGAGGAAATCAAGTGGAAACACAAATCCGCCACCCAGTCCCTCCTGCTCCCCCGGGGCCAGATCCCATCCCCCAAACCCCACTGCACTTGGGGAGCAGGCTTGGCCTCAGAGGCTGTGCCAGCCCAGCAGGGCTTGCCTTGGCGAGGTTCCGTGGGCACTGGTGATTGGTCCTGGGGTTCCCAGCAGCTGGGCCTGTCTGTTGCCCCATCTGGTCCTACAGAACCAGCCCTACCCCAGAGGGACCGGGTAACCAAGCTTGAGCCTCCCTGCAACCTCTAGACTCTGGGATCCGGGGCCAGGGAAATTCCAGGCCTGGCTCTACCAAAGCCTAGCTGGCCACCCTGGGCAAGCGCCTTCTCTATGTAGATCTGAGTCCTCATCTGTAAAATGGGAGTGATAGGCCATGCCCCATCCACCTGAAAAGGGTGGCGAAGAACGGCAAGTAGGGAGGGCAGCTCTGTGCAAAGTCTCGAGATTTTGTCCACTTCCTTTTTTTTTTTTTAAGACAGGGTCTCACTCTGGGGCCCAGGCTGGAGTGCGGTATCGCGATCATGACTCACTGCAGCCTCAACCTCCTGGGCTCAAGGATGGCTCACCGATGGCTGCTTTGATGTTTACAGGGAGGCGTTACTTCCCAGGTTCAGCTCCGTGTGGGGGACATGAATCACGGACGGCAGTAAGGGATTCCATAGGCAGCTCGCCTCTGACCAGCGGCCCACAGAGCCTTTCTCAGCTTGGCCTCCCCGCCTCCCACAGTGGCCACCGCACCTGCCCCTTCGGGCCTTCGTAACGGCGCATCCAGGCAGCTTCCTTGCTGAAGCACCTTCTCCACAGAACTCCTGCTCGTTCCTCAAGACCCAGCTCGACTATCCGTCCTCTGTGACACGTCCTGATTCTGGGCAGCGTGAGGGGTGACCGCCACCCCATGTAGGTTCCTATAGCACACTGCGTCGGTGTGGCATCATCCATCCGTGTCCCTGATCAGGGTGTGGACAGGGCCTGTGCCTCAAGCATCTTGGTTTCCCTGCCCCATGCCCAGTGCTAGGCCTAAGGAATAGCAGAGCTCAGTGGACTGTGTGCCTGACTGTGGGCAGAGACCCCGGTGTCTCCTGGGCACACTCAGCCTCGAGGCAGCAGCTCGGCTCCTGACTGATAGATTCAGGGGCAGGTGATGGGTGTGAGGCAGTTTCCCCTGCCAGGTACCTGCTGCATGTTTTTGGGAGGACCATAATAGTGGAACTCCAGAGCTCTCCTGGGAAGATGGCCATAGTGGAAGGTGAGAGGACACTGGCAAGTTGGAAAATGGACAAAATCAGGCCAGGTGTGGTGCAGTGGTTCACACCTGTAATCCTGGCACTTTGGGAGGCCAAGGTGAGAGAATTGCTTGAGATCAGGAGTTCAAGACCTGCCTGGGCAACAGAGTGAGACCCTGTCTCTACAAAAAATTTAAAAATTAGCTGGGTGTGGTGGCTTGTGCCTATGCTTCCAGCTATTTGGAAGGCTGAAGTGGGAGGATCACTTAAGCCCCAGAGGTTGAGGCTGCAGTGAGCCGAGATCATGCCATTGTACTCCAACCTGGGCCACAGAGCAAGACCCTGTCTCCAAAAAAGAAAAGAAAGTGGACAAAATCTCCAGACTTCAGACCAAAGCGGAGGCCAAGACAGAGGGGACTAGAATGTTGGGGAGGGGACTACGGATGTGTTTTGAAGGAAAAACTGTGGCTGATGACTAGCCATAGGGGATGAAGGGAATGGATGAGTCAAAAATGACTCCGAAGCCTCATGCCTGGGTCACTGGAGAACAGTGGGGCTGTTGATGGGGCAGGGAAGCAGGGAGGGGTTGGTCTGGGGGCAGGATGGTGACGTGGGTTTGAGACATGGACTCACAGCATTTTCAGGCGGGAAGCAACCTTCAGAGGTCACCAGGGTCACACGTGAGGAAGTGGAGGCTGAGTGGGGAGCTGCCACTCAGCCGGACACCTGTGACATCGAGCGCCTGGGACAGGGTCTTGGTGCTGGTGGGGACCTGGACAGTGACACAAGGTGTGAAGTCCGTGCCTTCCCAGGTCCTGCACTGGGCTCTGGGGACCTGGTGGTGAATCAGACCCAGTCCCCACACTTAGGGGCTCACTGTTCCATGGAGGAGACAGACATGACTGTAATTACTACCTGGGCTAAGAGGATGGTGTGGTGGAGACTCAGAGGGCCAAGCCTACCTTGTGGGGGGACATGGGTGGGGGAAGTAGCAAAGGAACGAGGGCATCCCTGTTGTCAGAAGTAGGCTCCTCCGTGCCAAGAGCATTTCATTTAATCCTTGCAACCATCCTGCAGGCTCTGTGGTATTACTGTCCCCATTTTACAGATGAGTTTGAAAAAGATGAAGCAGATTGTCCAGGGCCCTGCAGATGGAATGACACCCAAACTCTCACTCTTAACCCCTGCGTCTTGGAAGAGGTATGCTGGAGCTGAGGCCTGATGGAGGAATAGGAGTTTCCCAAGGGACAAGGAGGGAGGCAGCGACACTGACACTTGCCAAGACCCGTTTTTCCATCGGCAGGGTCTGAGGTGCTGGTGGTCTGCAGCCTGCCTCCTTACCTCTTGCCCAGGGCCTCTCATAGCTCTTCCGGCCCTCATCCTGTCCCAGGACCCCTCATTTCACAGACCCTGCCTTTCCCACCCCCTACTGGTGACAGCAGACTGATCTGATGGATTTGCCCAGCGACAGCTGGGGGTGGGGTGGGAGAGGGCCTGTTACTGATCCCTGAGAACCACTGCCCACGCTCCCCAGGCCTTCCCAGCACAACCCTGCTCCCACCCACACCTCCCCACTGCGTGGCCTCTTCTTATCCTGGCAGCGACCCTGCAAAGCAAGTCACCCCAGAGAAGTGAGGGTGTGCCTGAATCACCCAGCGCATAAGCAGCTGAGCTAAGGCTCAGACCCACAGGCCTGGAGTCTCAGACCATGGCGGTCCCCTGAGCTTGGACAAACCACAGAGCACTTTTCTATCCTTGGGCTCCGGTTTGCAGGGCACCATGGGAGTGATCAGGGGAGAAGGAGGGTTGAGCACTAGCAGTCTTGGGCAAATACAGTTTATAACCCAGGGTGTGGCAGTGTGCTGGAGTCAGCTCACACTGGCTTCCGAGAGCCAACTGTGAAAGTCTCTGGAATCTTCCAAGCCAGTTGATATTACCTTGGAAGCTTTGAGCCTGCCCTGATGAGAGTTTTTATATGCAAACTGGCAGTCTATCTCTGTGTCTCCCACTCCCACAGACAGAGCTGGTTGTGAAGCATTTTTACCAGCACATGACTGTCCAGAGGGCCCGTCTCCTGGCTCCCCAGGGGGCTCCTGGGTTCTCTCAAACTCCCAGCCCTATCTGGGGATATTTGGGGAGTCCTTCTTGCTCAGAATCCATTGATATCTCCCACTTGCCACCAATGAAAGTCCAAACTCCTCCCCTGGGCTTCCCGGCCCCAGCATCAGGCCCAGGCAATCTTCCCAGCTGCATCTTGACTGTTCCCTTGGTGCCCCCATGCTTGAGCCAAACAAGAACAGATGATGCTTGCCGAAAAGGCCCTTGCTTCCTCAGTTTCCTGCTGCTGTGACACCCGCACCTTTGCTCATGCTATTCCCTTTTCCCAAAATGCCTTTCTCCCAACTCTGCCTCTTGAAATCGTCTCCAGCCTGCAAGGCGCATTCACAACTGGTGTTCAATCAATGTTTCTTGGCCAAATGGGAGGGAGCTTGGACGAAGGCTCCACAACCAGGACTGACCTGGTGGTGCCTGGGTGAAGGCCAAGACCCTGGGAAACCCTGCATCCAATCCTCTGCCTCAGGACAGAGACACCCCGAAATCCCCTGCCTTCCCTAGCTTGCTTGCAGTCTCCCAGATAATGGGGTGTTAATGGAGGACAGACTGGTCACTGCTTCACAGGTAGCAAAAACAGAAACCAACTTGAACCATCCAGGTTACCTGGAAACCAATCCCTTCATTCTGTGATCAGTCTCAAACTCCTCTGCATCCTTCAAAACCCAACCCAGGTGCTGCCTCCATTGAGAGGTCTTGCCCAGTTGGAAGTCCTCCATAACCCTCTTGCCCCTGTGCCCTGCGCACACTGATCATTGCACTCATGGCACAGGGTAGCACTTATCTGTCTGTCCATCATCCCACTAGACCACAGCCAGTGAAGACAGAGCCTTATTTAAGGCTTAATCCTCAGGCTGGTGCCCAACAGGCTTAGGAGGTGCTTGTTGGACTAACTTGAAATGACTCCATCACTGTCAGCCAAGTCATCCTCCACTATCCTTGGGCCTCAGTTCTCCCCTCTGGATAAGCCAGACTTAGACGGGGTCATTTCCAAAGACATTCTGCCTCTCCCATTCTGGGATTCTGTGATATGCCCCACTCCTTATCCATCTCTAATCTTCAAGTCTCTTTCCCTAAGCTTCAAGCCTTCCGGTGGGTGATGCCCCTTCCTCGGCTGCCTTCACCAGCACCACCTCACCCTGCAGACCACAGCAGTCTCTCCTCAGACCCCTGAACTCCATTTTCAGGGTGCTCTCTTCTCTCAGACTGTGGACTCCTCTGAAAGGGCAGAGGCCTCTCCTGCCCACCCCAGGCCTTGCTCACCAGCCAGATGCACAGTCAACACCCATAAGTGCCCATCAATGGGCTGTGATGGAGTGGCCGGGGCTTGCGGGGCCTTTGGAGAGTTGGCAGAGTTCCGTTCAGACAGGCCTGGGAGCTGCCTGCCTATCACAGTGCGGGTTGCGGGGGTCCCCTCAAGCCTCCAGGACAAACAGCCCCATCCCATTCTCTGCCTATTTCACTCAGACCTTCAGAGGGTGTGTATGCAGGAGTGTGAGAGGACAGGCTGCTGCCCCTTCCTCCCCATCCCACAGAGGGACACAGTGGCTATGTGGCCGCTGTCCTTTCCCAATTTCTGCTTTCTTCTCTATCTCCCAAGCACACCTAGAGACAGATGCATGTGCATGTGTGAGCACACTGCACACACACATGCACACACATGCACACACACATGCACACACACAGATGCATGCACAGAGACAGAGGGTCATGAGCCCCTGTATCAGTCAGCCTGCACTGACATTTGGAGCACAGGGAGTTGTCCATGTGCCATCCAGCTGTGTTGACCCCAGGGGAGACCATGTGGGGCTGTGAGAAGGGGCTCCCAATCCCTTGTCAGTCTTGAAACCCCCCTACCCTGAGGCATCGCCATGCAGCAGGAAAGCAGCCCACAAAGCCTCCAACCCTGGCTCTGTGTCTCTGTCTAAATCACCCAGATCCCCACTGTTCTCATGTGGTGACCTCCTGCATCTCTAATGCAGTCTCTGTCTCTCATGCACACAATGTAGTCAGGGAACACACAGAACAAGCTTCGGGAGGTCAAAAGGGGCAGTCAGTGGGCCAGGACATCCCAGAAGGCTCCAGAGAGTGGGGGCTCTTGGCGACGCAGATCCGATGGCTTACAACCCAGACTGTGGCGCCCCCTCCCCTAAGAGCTAGCTGGATGATCTTTAGCAAAATCCTAACCTCTCTATATCTCAGTTTTGCTCTCTAGAACATAGCGGCGGGTAATAGTGCCATCTTGTAAGGTGGTTATGATTAAATGCATTTGATGTCCACTACATTGTGGCATGCAGTAAGGGCTCAATAAACATTGGCTGCTGCTGTTATAAGTGTGGAGGGGGTGTCCAGTGTCCTTGCCTATGAGCCCGCGCTGTGCTGGGTGCTGGGAAAGACACCGAGGAGTTCATGAGAATGGGGAGGGGCAGACAGGGAGCGGGCTGCTCACAGGCCTGGGGTGGTGGAGGCGGGGAAATGTATGTGTGCACGCGTGCATATGAGCATTTGTTTCTGGGTGTGCTGCAGGAGCAAATGAGGACGGTTGAGGGGCCAAGCCCTGATGGAGGAGGATCGGGAGCTGTGAGAGGCCCCACATGAGGCCAGATGTGGTCTCAGAACAACAGCACAGTGAGAGGAGGGAGTTCCGGGCAGAAGGAATGGCCTGGGCAAAGGTGTGGACAGTGAACTGTGGCCAAGGAGGACGTGCTGCGGAAGTCACCAGCTTCAGGACCACTCCCACTGAGCAGAGAAGGACAGAGACCTCCTTGAGCTGCTCTTGACCCCCGCCCCACATGGGTGACACACCTCCATTTCACGTCTCTACCCCTTTGTCCATGCAACCCCTCCCACAGGTCACATCCCCTGAGAAGAACACGAACTCAGCGTGCTTTCCTAGAACTACAGGTGCCCCTCACCCAGCATGGGAGCTTTCTGAGGTCTGCAGGTCGGAGGAACTCAGTAGAGACTAGCTGACGAATGAATGAATGAATGGACCACCTGTATCCCCCTAGATGCTAATGAGTCACCTGAGGACTGACACCGTCCTGCACCCCATGCCATCCCACACCCCGTGACACACCGTACAATCCCCAGGGACATGGACACACACCCCGCAGGCCATCACCATCCAGTGAGCCTCGCCACCCAGGCCACATGGAAAGCCGCTGTCTCTCCATGCATGCCCCTCCCCGTCCATCCACCCACCCACACACACTTTCCCTCTTGCCTGGGGCAGCTGGGAGGGGAGGCTGGGGCAAGGCAGGGCCAGAGGAGCCTCAGAGGCAGCCGGGGTAGGAGACTGGGGGAGGCTGGGAAAGTCCGGGCTGTCTCTTCTGGGGGGCGGTGGGCGGTGTGGTGGGGCGCTCGAAGGGATGGGGGGAGGGAGGAGGGTCGCCAGCCCAGTACAGCTGCGTCCCCTCCCCAGCAGCCTGCCTGGGCACAGAAAGGCCTCTTTGTTCTCCGCCTTTAAAGGGTAAGAGAAACACTTATGCATGGCAAATTAGCCCAAAAATGTATTTCTCTAAAACACCCAATTGTCTCACCAGGCCTGCAGCTGCAGGGAAGTTCCAGGGAGCCGGGGGAGGGGGCGGCTTTGGGGTGACCCTGGGGGACAGAGAGAGGCGGTGGGGAAAGAGGGGCCATCCCGCCTTCCCTCCTCTGCTCTCAGAGTCTCACAGTTGCAGAAGGGCACAGCTGGGGAGGGCCCTGGGATCAAGGAGACCAGCCCTGGTGTTATAGAGGGGGAAACTGAGGCCCAGAGAGGTGGTCTGCCTGGCCTCAGGTCACACAGCAGAGTGAGGGCTGGCTGGTGGCAGAGAAACGGCTGGGTCCCGGGTCTGTTGGCTTCTTTCATCTGTTCTCACTTGTCCATGCTTGGGTCAAGCAAGCCAGCTGCCCTGGGCAGGAGTGAGAGAGGGAAACTGAGTGTTCTGCTCAGAAGCCTACTACTCAGTGCTTCAGTGCTCAAGGCACCAACTGAGCACTGCCTCCTCCCCAACCTGGTGCCCACCTGCCAGGCATCTGAAGGCCAGTCTTCTGGGGCAAGGGGGAATCCAGGCAGGGGCACCTGAGGAGAGTCCTCCACCAAAACCTTCTCCCAAGAGCAGGCAGCAGGGTCCGTCTTACTCGGCAAATTGAAACCCAAGTGCATGAGGGGAAGATTCCAGGGCCCTCTGAGGAGCACATTCTCCAGGAGTCTGCTCTCTGTGGACCCTGGGAACATCTCTGGGCTCCCAAAGATGAATCAGACACAGCCCTGTCCCCAAGGAACTCCCTGTCCTATGGGCGAGACAGATGGGTAAACAAACAAGTGTACCAAGAGTCCCACAGAGAAGAGCACTGCAACCAAACACAGGTCTGCCCCTCGCAACCAAACACAGGTCTGCCCCTCGCAACCAAACACAGGTCTGCCCCTCGCAACCAAACACAGGTCTGCCCCTCGCAACCAAACACAGGTCTGCCCCTCGCAACCAAACACAGGGGAGGAGAAGACGGGGAGGGATTTTCGAGGAGGGGCTCCAAGGCTAGGCCCTGAAAGGTGAGTCTGACGGTGGGATGGGGACAGTCAGGTCGGAGGGAACAGCAGGAGGACACAGCGGTGGCTCCTGAGAGCCACCCGGTTGACTTCTAGATTCAGAGTCATTCATTTTAGAGCATCTCTTGAACGCTCCTGAGTCCATCCCATGTAGAAGACAGGAGGGAGAAGAGACAGTCCCAGCCCTGGGGAGGATGTGAACTTGGTGAAGTGAGTTTCATACGTAGGAAACAACACCATACTGGCCATGAAAAGTGCCCAGAAGAGGGTGCAGATTGAGTGCCCTGGATCCTGTGTTCAGCTCGGGTGAGACCATCAGCAACCTGGGCTCAGTTTGTGCATCTGTACAATGGGGTGATGATATCCACCCAGCAGGACTGTTGGGAGTAGTCAGCGGGAGGAGATGCTGAAAGAGCCTAGGCTGTGGGCCAGTGCCCAGGAGGGTCTCAGCACTATGTATTCCAGCCTCCAGAGAAGTCTAGAAATGAGAGAGATGGGAGAAGGGCGTGGGCAGGGAAACAAGGAGGGGCTGTCAGGAAATGTGTGAATGTTGGGGCTGTGAGTGTGAACGTGTGTTTGTGATTGTGTCTTTGAGTACGTGTGTGTATGAATCAGTGTGTGCACATGTGTATCTGTGAGTTGTGGGCATGTGTATGCATGTGTATTACGATTGTGTATGACTGTGTGTGTGTGTACGTGTGTGTTGTGATTGTGCATATAATTGCATGTATGTGCATGAGTGCTGTGATTGCAAGTGCATCTGTGTGTGTTTGTTGGAGTACATGAGTGCCTGTGTGTGTGTGAGCAAGTGAGTGCACCTGTGTCACTGTGAAGGGACCACATTTGGGAACACCTCTTGGGAGGGGGACTGAGCTAAGCCTTGAAATGGTCAAATATATGAAGAGGCCAAGCTGCCTAGGGGGACCAGGACACCAGGAGACAGAAGGGACCTCCAAGAGGCCCAGAGATGCCAAGAAAGGAGAAACCTGCTGTGGGGTGGAGGCCTCAGCTCCACCTGGCTTCCCTGACATTCCAGGCATCCCTGGTGCAAGGTGGCACCAATGGTTGAGCCAGCCCCTGAGGTGAAGCAAGACCCTCCCCTCTACTACTAAGAATCTCCATGGCTTCCTCTTCCCTCCAGGTCCTCTTCCCTCCATGGACTCCGATGCATGGTCCACAGCATCCTGCACGACCCCTCCAGGGTCCTGTCTACCCTGCAGGAGCAGGCAGAGTCTCTGCGCCACTCTGCCCAGTCCTCTCCCACTGCCAGTCTCCTTGGTTCCCTGCACTTTGGCCAGACCAAATCATCCTCTCAAATCACGCCTTCAGATGCACCACCTTCCCTTGACCCTCCGCACCTGCATGGATTGCACCCCCATCTCCTAGACCTGGTCTGCCTGGGGTGTTCTCAGTCTGCACCAAGTGTTGGTCCTTCCCACGTTTGTCCCTGCCCCTGCCCTCCTGCACCCCCATAATGTCTTGTGTTCCCACAAACATGTTACAGTCCTCTCAGCATGCTGTAACTTACAAAACCGTGATCCCTAAGTCCCAAAACCAAGGAAAACTTGTAAAAGAATTTGCTCTATAAAAGGCACCAGGAATTGAAAGCAGGGACTCAAACAGATAATCTGACCACACGTGTTCATAGCAGCATCATTCGTAATAGCCCAAAGTAGAAACAACCTAAATGCCCATCGACAAATGAATAAACAAAATGTGCTATATCCATATCATTTATTATTCAGCCATAAAAAGGAAGGAAATTCTGACACATGCCATAACATAGATGAAACTTGAAGACATTATGCTGAGTGAAATAAACTAGATATGAAAGAACAAATATTATATGATTTCATTTTTCTGAGGTCCCTAGAGTAGTCAAAAATCACAGAGACAGGGCCAGGCGTGGTGGCTCAGGCCTGTAATCCCAGCACTTTGGGAAGCCAAGGCAGATGGATCACCAGAGGTCAGGAGTTCGAGACCAGCCTGGCCAACATGGTGAAACCCCATCTCTACTAAAAATACAAAAAATTAGCCGGGCATGGTGGCGGGCACCTGTAATCTCAGCTACTCGGGAGGCTGAGGCAAGAGAATCGCTGGAACCTGGGAGGAGGAGGTTGCAGTGAGCTGAGATCACACCATTGCACGCCAGCCTGGGCAACAGAGTGAGAATCTGTCTCAAAAAAAAAAAAAAAAAAATTAGCCAGGCATGGTGGTGCACACCTGCAATCCCAGTTACTTGAGAGGCTGAGGCAGGGGAATCACTTGAACCCGGGAGACAGAGGTTGCAGTGAGCTGAGATCGTGCCTCTGCATTCCAGCCTGGGCGACACAGCAAGACTCCATCCCAAAAAGAAAAAAAAAAAAAAATCATAGAGACAGAAAGTAGAATGGGGATCTCCAGGGGCTGGAGGTAAGGGAGTTAGTGTTTAATGGGCATAGAGTTTCAGTCTAGGAAGACCAAAAAGTTCTGTGGATGGATGGTGGTAATGGTTGCACCACAATATGAATGCACCCAGTGCCACAAAACTGTACACTTAATAATATAATTAATATGGGAAATTTTAGGCTACATGTATTTTACCACACACACAAACTTATTGGGAAAAAAAAAAAAAAAAGCACCAGTCCTGCACAGTTTTATGAGGAAGACCTTTTCATAGATTTTAAGAAATAGTTTTCAGGCCTTGTAGCCTGTTGATAACAGAAGACAAGCAGATATCACTGACATCCTTCGAGCAGATGCTGGATCTCTTCTCCCCAGCGTCCCAGCGCCAGGTGTAGGTGAGACGGGTGCACAGTGACGTGTGCTGATAAACAAATGCCTTCTATGACTAGGTCCCCTGCCAGACCCCACTGCCATCTGGGAAAACCACTCTGGAGGCACCATCCCCCAAGTCCCTATCACAGCCCAGGAGTCTTCGGAGATGGCTGGGACACCCCAAGGGGAACATAAAATTACCCAGTGGGGCACAGAAGGAGAATCTCAGTGCTTATTTCTGTTTGTTTGTTTGTTTGTTTGTCTGTTTGTTTCTTCAGAGACAGAGTCTTGCTCTTGCTGCCCAGGCTGGAGTGCGATGGCACGATCTCGGCTCACTGCAACCTCTGCACCCCAGGTTCAAGCTATCCTCCTGCCTTAGCCTCCCAAGTAGCTGGGATACCACCACACCCAGCTAATTTCTTGTATTTTTAGTAGAGACGGGGTTTCGCTATGTTGGCCAAGCTGGTCTTGAACTCCTGGCCTCAAGTGATTCTCCTGCCTCAGTCTCCCAAACTGCTGGGATTACAGGCATGAGCCACCTCATCTGGCCCACTTATTTCTTAAGTTTACTCTCATTATTTTAAAACTTCTACTTTGTGCATGTTGAGCATAGTAGAACATGTACATAACTTAGAAATAAACAGATAATGCCTTGAGATCTTACTTAGAAACTAAATGGATTTTTTTTTTTTTTTGAGACAGCGTTTCACTCTTGTTGCCCTGGCTGGAGTGTAGTGGCACAATCTCGGCTCACTGCAACCTCTGCCTCCCGGGTTCAAGCAATTCTCCCGCCTCAGCCTCCTGAGTAGCTGGGACTACAGGCATGTGGCACCACACCCGGCTAATTTTGTATTTTTAGTAGAGATGGGTTTTCACCATGTTGGTCAGGCTGGTCTCGAACTCCTGACCTCAGGTGATCCGCCCGCCTCGGCATCCCAAAATTCTGGGATTACAGGCGTGAGCCACCGTACCCAGCCAGATTCTTAGAAATTCTGTGAGATATACTCCGCTATCCAAAACTCAGGACCCAAATATATTCAATAATGGCTTCAATACTCGAATGCATCTGATTCATACTATCCAAACTCAGGCGCCAAATGAATTTTTTTTTTTTTTTTTTTTTTTTTTTGAGACAGAGTCTCCCTCTGTCACCCAGGCTGGAATGCAGTGGCATGATCTCAGCTCACTGTACCCCGGGTTCAAGTGATCCTCCTGCCTCAACCTCCCGAGTAGCTGGGATTACAGGTGCCCACCACCATGCCTGGCTAATTTTTGTATTTTTAGTAGAGATGGAGTTTCACCATGTTGGCCAGGCTGATCTCGAACTCCTGACCTCAAGTGATCTGCCTGCCTTGGCCCGAAACCGCATCTCTATTAAAAATATAAAAATTAACTGGACGTGGTGGCGTGTGCCTGTAATCCCAGCTACTTGAGAGGCTGAGACAAGAGG
The DNA here is from genome assembly GCF_049350105.2 of Macaca mulatta. Classification (NCBI taxonomy): domain Eukaryota; kingdom Metazoa; phylum Chordata; class Mammalia; order Primates; family Cercopithecidae; genus Macaca; species Macaca mulatta. The sequence goes on from NC_133415.1 coordinate 13,483,630, forward strand.
ATCACCTGAGCCTGGGAGGTTGAGGCTACAGACAGCCGTGATTGCGTCACTGTACTCCAGCCTGGACTCAAAGAAGAAAAAGGTCAGAGACAGCTGCTTAGACCATTGGAGTACTGAAGTCTTGTGGCCTCATTTAACAGATGGGAGAAATGAGATTCTGTCATTCTCACTTCACCCCCAGGAGACAGATGCTATTACCCACCAGAGTTTTTCTTATCAAACCACAAGGAAGAACTTGGCAAAGGCAGCCCCATGGCCAAGTTCCCTCTCTATCAGCAAGTTCTGGGCCACTCTCACCAACCTCAACACATACACACCCTGCCTGGCCAATTCCTCCTCACCTATGAGCCTTGGTTCAAGGTCGGCAACTCCAGGAAGCCTTTCCTGGTGCCTTCCCCAACCAGGCACTCCCTTAGCCTGGGCCTTCCTTTGCTGGCTGTCTTCCCCTCAGAAGCAGTGTGCACCCCAGGACAGGTCCACGTAGGACTCTCCTCTGTGCCCTGGATGCTCTGCTGAGAGCCTGGTACACAGTAGAGGCCCAGCCTCTATGGGCCGTGAGCAAAGGGACAGGAGTAACCGCTAAGAGCCTCACACCAGGCAGCACACACAAGTGTGGGACTGGGAGGCCTCTCAGGTCCCTCCTAGCCCTGATACCTGATCATGACCCTGATTGCAAGTAAGTGAATGTGCAACTGACCCTGAATGGTTACAGCAGAGAAGAACCAAGAAAACCGTGGCAATGAGAGCGGGTGGAGGTGGAGGGGAAAAGGTGGCAGGAAACCTGATCCCACCCAACTTCTTTGTGTTTTGGTTTTTTTTTTTTTTTAGACAGTCTCACTCTGTTGCCCAGGCTAGAGTGCAGTGGCATGATCATAGCTCACTGCAGTCTTGATCCCCTGGGCTCAAGCGAGCCTCCCACCTCAGCCTCCCAAGTAGCTGGGACTACAGGTGTGCGTCACCATGCTTAGTTAAATTTTCTTTTAATTTTTAGTAGAGGCTGGGCACGGTGGCTTACTCCTGTAATCCCAGCATTTTGGGAGGCCGAGGTGGGCAGATCACTTGAGGTCAGGAGTTTGAGAGCAGCCTGGCCAACATGGTGAAAAGCCGTTCCTACTAAAACTACAAAAGAAAAAAAAAAAAAAATTAGCCAGGCATGGTGGTGCACACCTGTAATCCCAGCTACTCAGGAAGCTGAGGGAGGAGAATTGCTTGAAACGGGGAGGAGGAAGTTGCAGTGAGGCAAGGTTGCACCACTGCACTCCAGCCTGAGAGACAATGTGAGACTCCATCTAAAATACTTTTGTTAAATATGTGTGTGTATATATATGTATATATATGTACATGTATGTGTATACATATATATATATATGTATATATACCAGAGACAAGGTCTCGCTGTGTTGCCCAGGCTGATCTCGAACTCTTGGACTCAAGCAATCCTCCCACCTCAGCCTTCCAAAGTGCCAGGATTACAGGTGTTAGCCACCATGCCTAGCCCACCTGGACTTCTGGGGTTTTTTGTGTGTTTGTTTGTTTGTTTTGTTTGAGACAGAGTTTCTCTCTTGTTGCCCAGGCTGGAGTGCAATGGCATGATCTTGGTTCACTGCAACCTCTGCCTCCTGGGTTCAAGTGAGTCTCCTGCCTCAGTCTCCCAAGTAGCTGGGATTACAGGGATGTGCCACCACGCCCCGCTAATTTTGTATTTTTAGTAGAGATGGGGTTTCTCCATGTTGGTCAGGCTGGTCTCAAACTCCTGACCTCAGGTGATCTACCTGTCTCTGCCTCTCAAAGTGCTGGGAGGGCACAGGCGTAAGCCACCATGCCCAGCCCCACCAGACTTCTTAAAAGGCCAGTGAGGACATGAACTGCTGTGGGCCCCGCCCATGTGAGGAGGGAATGCCACCTTCTCCCAGACAATGGCCTGATTTCCCTGGTGCCCCCACCACCGTGTCCCCCCTCCCTCTCTCTGCCTTGGGTAGATCTACTTCCTGGGCAGATTCCTGTGAACCTGGCCATTTTCAGGCTGTGCTTGGGGGATCAGGGAGGGGAGGTGTGTGATCCATGGGGTCATGACCACATCTGTAACCTGAGGGGCTCACTCCCCAACCATCCCCAAGGAGGTCCTTGCGAGGCCATGGACTGCTCCAGGGCAGACTGCTCCTGGAGTGTCTCCAGCTGCTGGGCAGTGGTCACGGGCTCTCAGCTGATGGTTGCCCAGGGCACAGATGCCAGTCACATGGGGATGGCCGGGACCCTTGGGGAATGTCAAGCCCGGGGGCTGAAGAAGCGGCACCAGCAGCTTAGGAATGGGGGATGTGGAGGGTGTCATCTTACCCCTACTCTGACCCCGCCCACAGCCACACTGTGCCCAACTTGTGTGAAGTCCCCATCACTCCAACACAGATACCCACACACATGTACACCTTCCCAGTCCACCGACACACAGCCATGTGCACAGGGAAAGGGCCAGATGCCCCCACACCTCCTTCTCTCCTGGTCCAATGTCTTCCACCCCCTCCCTCCCTGGCTTACTCTTCTCCATGTTAGCCATGTTTCCCAGCCCCAAAGCATCCCCAAGATCTTTTGGAAATCCTGAGGCTAATGGCCTGGTTCTCCCTGGAGAGGGGGGATTTCATGTGCCCAAGTCATCCTGGCCCTCCAGAGACCAACTTCTTCCCTCAATCTGACCCCAGCCTCTCCGGCTCTCATGTGTCACACACTGGCCTCCTCCCATGGGCTGCCTGGGGAGAGGACATGCTCATGCATCTGGCCTCATCTCCCCGCTGCTGAACCTATGGGCACGTCCTGGTGCTGCCTGCTCTGGTGATAACTTCCAGAGACTGGGGTCTACCATAGAAAACTTTGGAGGACTCTCAGCAGGGAGAAGACGCAAAAACTGCACATTCAGGAGTCAGCCCAGCCTGGGCCACCTCACAGTCAAAACACAGCCTCAGATGGAGTCCTGACCCCAGCCCAGCCCCAGATGGAGCCGTGGCACTAGTTAGAGATTATCTATCAGAACTCGGTGATAGCCTGGGGCCTTGACCCCACCCTAAGCCTGAGGCCCGACCCTGACCCTTACCCCCACTTCAGCTTGATTCTAAATCTAAAATGACACTTATGAGCCTTGCTCTTGGTCACAAACTGGACTCTGATCCTGAAATAAAAAATGAATATTTACCCTGCAGACCCCAGAGTGAACCATTATCCTAAGTCCAGAATGAACACCTACCCTATCTCTGACTCTGTCTATAAACTGAGCCCTGATCCTAACCCTACACTGAACCCTTAACCTGGCTCAAGCCTAAGCCCTGATCTTGACTTCAGACTGAGCCTTTGCCCTCTCCCAGATGAACTTTCACCCCAGCCACAGACAAGCCCTGGTTTCGATCACAGCCTGAGGTCTTGCCCTGGCTATAGCTTGAGTCCTCACTCTAAGCCAATCCTCTCCGTAAACTCTGCCCTCCGTCATATGAGGGATGGTCCCCACGGGTTTCCCAGGACAGAAATTCCTAGCTGAAGCCCAGGAGGATCTGGATAACGTTCCACCTTATGGCCACATTATAGGGCCCACATTATAGCCTCTGCTATGTGGCAGGAGGGCAGGGACAATCATGCCCATTTTCAGGTGAGGAAACCAATTCTCAGGGACACTTAACTTGTTCCATATGGTTCCAATGAGTAGAACTGGAACGAAAAGGTAGAAGCTGCAGGGAGACAGAGTTCAGAAAGAACTTCCCAAAAGCCTGGGCTGGGCAAGGACAGAGCAAGCCATGTGAGGAGTGAGCTCCATGTCACTGGAGCTGTGCCAGCGGGGGCGGGTGACTTCTTGGCTGGGGCTACAGAGAGACCTACAGGAAGATGCAGGGAGAGGCCACAGCCTCAGAGGGCCCCTCCAGCCCTGAGATGCTGATAAGATTACATGACCCATTCAGGTGCTCTGGGCTCTTCCCTACAACCTGGACATAGTCCTAGATACAGCCCAGACTGCCAGATCTGGAAGGACCCTACAGCCCATTAGCTGAAGAGGGAGAGACCCATAGGCCCAGAGATGGCGAACAACTTGGGAGCCCTTGGCAGAGCCAGGTGGGACCAGGGCCCACTCTCCCCTACTGAGGTTCTTCTCAGCTCCTGCCCCCACATCTGGACCAGGCCCAGATGGCAGACAGACCCCCAGAGCCAAGCTGACATTGAACACGGTCACTCTGGGGGCAGTTCAGGGCTTTCTGTCCTAGTATGAGTCCCCTATTCCACCCCAAGCTCAGACGCACAGACCCATGACTGGGGAGGACACATCATCATTTCCGAAAACCCCAGAAGAGCCTTTCTTCCCCAGCACCCCAGTTTTGCAGGCTTTGGGCACCTAGACCTAGAGAGGCGGCCTTGGGTGGCACAGCAAGGCCAGGGCACATGAGGATGCGGACCCCAGACCCTGGCACCTGCCCTGCTCAGGCACGGCCCCACAGCTGCCTCAGGAGGGCTGGAGGGTGGTGGGGGGACCTGGTGCCAGGCAGCAGAGGCTGGGGTGGGGGGCTGGCTGGCCCCTTGCACTGCCCCCCGGCACCCCGGCCTGGCTCCATCTCGCCCGGCCGCCCAGCTGCCGGCACATCCGCCCAGGCCCAGACATCAATCCACACCAGGCCCTTGCTCTGCTCTTTCTTTTCTGCCCTCCTCTTCCCTCCCCAGCTTGTATCTTTTTTTTTTTTTTTCCTTCTCTCTCTCTCTCTCTCTCTTCCAACATGTCATTACAGTAGAAACAAAAAGCGCGGGGACAATGCGGGCATTGACGGCGGCCCCCTCCCGCCCCCTCCCCCCACGGTGCGTGCCAGCACTCTTTCCACCCGCCCAGGGCTGGAACCACTGCCAAAGGAGCCCTGCTCATAAACAAGAGGAACCAGATAAACCAGGAACACAATAGAGGGATTTGTTGCACTTAGAATGGTGGGAACAATGTCAACGTCGCGCGCAGCTGCTTCTAAGCCCCCACCCCACCAAGTCCTGCCAAGCAGCCCCCTCGCCCCCCAGCCCCTCTGATTTATGAAAGGTCAGAGGGCATCATGGCTAAAGAGCCCCTTCCTTGCATCCCTCGTTAACCCTTCGGACACAATGGTCCCTTCTCTGGGAGGTGGCGGATGGGGGTGTGTGTCAAGCACAGCACTTCCTGGAGCATCCCGGGGACGGCTGGTGGAGGCGCAGAGGGAGGAGCAGGCTCCCAAATGCCTTTGGGCCGGGGCTTTGTCCAGAGTAATGCCTCATTGGAGGACGCCTTCTGAAGTGACCCCCAAGGGTATGGTCAGAGCCCGTTGGGTCTACATCATGATGACCCCAGGCTTTGGCCCAGCTGTGCCTTTCAGGGCAAAACAGATTCACTGATGCCCCAGTGGGTGCTGAGTCCCTGGTTAGACACAGCGGGTGTGAGGCAGAGCAAGACATAGCCCCTAATATGAAGGGAACATAGAGGATGAGTGTGTAGGAGCCCAGGGCAGTGGGCCTGACACTGCTAGCGCGGGCTAGAGAGTAGGGAAGACCATCAGGGGAGAGTTCCAGGAGGGGCAGATGCTTGAGCAGAGGAGGCCACACAAGCAAAAGCACAACAGGCAGTTCCAGCAGAGGCCGAGACTCAGACGCGCCCCCACCGCCACTTACGAGACCTGGGGTCCTTTACTCCATCAGTAAAATGAGGATAATAATAATACCGATCTCACAGAAACTTGGGAAGTTAAGTAAATAAACAAAAATAAAGTGCTTAGAACAGAGCCTGGCACATGGTTAAGGTTAGACAGGTGTGGCTGTTGGTGGTGGTGGTGGTGTTGCATTGAGGATTCTCACAACTCCCCTGTCTTTCTATCATGGCCCCCACAGAGGGGGCAGCTGAGGCTGGGACACCTCTCAGGTCATAAAGCTGCATTTACAGAGTCCAGGATTCCAACCCAGGGCTCCTAACTCCAAATCCAGGAACCTTTCCTGCCTATTTAACTGCTTTGGATGGGGGACCCAAAAGCAGAAATCTGGGGTTGAGGGAGAGAGGAGTGCTCAAGGACCTATTCCAGAGTTGATCCCCAAACAGGTCTCAGCCTGTCTTCCTTCCCCCAGATCACATCGAGTCCAGTTAGTTCCTTCAGGTTCAAGCCCAAACTAGACGAAGGAAGACACATGGGAAAGTCTCCTGTTCACCCACGTCTCACCTCTGCCGAGCAGGGGCTCCTGACAACACCCTGAACCTGTCTGCTCCCCCACAAACCATCCCCACCACCCCAGCTGGAGCCTCAGGCCCCTTCCATGGGCACCAACTCTTTCTCCAACAGAAGTTTGATGTTCATAATAATCACTAACACTCCAGTCCTTGAGGAAATCCTGTCAGCTCTACCTTCAAAGCACACCAAGAATATCCAATCTCACTTCTATTCAACACTGTATTAGAAATCCTAGCCTCAGGCTGGGTGCGGTGGCTCACACCTGTGATCCCAGCACTTTGGGAGGCTGAGGCAGGTGTATCTCAAGGTCAGGAGTTCGAAACCAGCCTGATTGACATGGTGAAACCCCATCTCTATTAAAAATACAAAAATTAGGCCAGGTGCAGTGGCTCGTGCGTGTAATCCCAGCACTTTGGGAGGCCAAGGCAGGCGGATCACAAGGTCAGGAGATCGAGACCACAGTGAAACCCCATCTCTACTAAAACAAAAAATTAGCTGGGTGTGGTGGCGGGCACCTGTAGTCCCAGCTACTCGGGAGGCTGAGGCCGGAGAATGACATGAACCCAGGAGGCGTAGCTTGCAGTGAGCCGAGATCGTGCCACTGCACTCCAGCCTGGGGTGACAGAGCGAGACTCCATGTCAAAAAAAAAAAAATATATATATACACACACACACACACACACACACACACACACACACACACACACACACACACAAGAATTAGCCAGGCGTGGTGGTGGATGCCTGTAATCCCAGCTACTTGGGAGACTAAGGCAGGAGAATGGCGTGAACCCGGGAGGTGGAGTTTGCAGTGAGCCGAGATCGCACCACTGCACTCCAGCCTGGGTGACAGAGCGAGACTCCATCTCAAAAAAAAAAAAAATACAAAAATTAGCCAGGCCAGGCCCAGTGGTTCATGCCTGTAATTCCAGCACTTGGGGAGGCTGAGGCAGATAGATCACAAGGTCAAGAGATTGAGACCATCCTGGCTAACATGGTGAAACCCCATCTCCAATAAAAATTCAAAAATTAGCTAGGCTATTGTGACCACGCCCAGTCACAAGTCAATTCTATTTCTATATGCAAGCAACAAACAACTAGAAATTACTTTTTAAAATATTTAAAATCACATCACAAAACATGAAATTTTTAGGGATAGCTTGGGGATACATTTGTATTATAAATCGGAATGAAACTGAAGAATGTGGAGAGAGAATGAGGTGACCTAAATAACTTTGTGTAGTGGTGTTTTTACTAGATACCGTACGGCTAAAGACAAAAAGAACTATACATAAACACTGTATGCTAGCTAGTAAAGTTGGTTTTGACAAGGGTGTAAGTTAGGAATTCTGAGACCATTTTACATGTACACAGAGTTTGAACAAATAGGTAAATATGCTATAGATAATGAGAGCAAGAATTCTCTCTGCTTAAGAAAGAAGTCACAACTGACCAGGCATGGTGGCTCACACCTGTGATCCCAGCACTTTGGGAGGCCAAGGCGGGTGGATCACCTGAGGTCAGGAGTTCGAGACCAGCCTGGCCAACATGGTGAAAACCCGTCTCTACTAAAAATACAAAAATTAGCCAGGCATGGTGGCATGTGCCTGTAATCCCAGCTACTCAGGAAGCTGAGGCAGGAGAATCACTTGAAACCGGGAGGCAGAGGTTGCAGTGAGCCAAGATCATGCCACTGCACTCCAGCCTGGACGACAGAGTGAGACTCTGTATGAAAAAAGAAAAAGAAAGAAAGCGAAGGAAGGAAGGAAATCACAACTAAGCAATGAGGGAGTGCTAGAATAAGCTCTGTGGGGCAGGAGGTGCAGCTTCATTTCCATCTCCTTGAGTGTGAACTGGACTTAGTGACTCACTTCTAACAGATAGAATATGAAGATAGCTGTTTTTACAGTGGAGAAGACACCATCTTAACTCAGAGGTCTGGCTAACATCGCCATGAATAAGACATATCAATATCACATACCCCCTGCAATGACGTGATGACAAGAGCAATCACCTCTGTGGTGTTCTTCCCCAAAATCCACACCCTCATTTGAAAACACACCAGAAAAAAAACAAGTTGAGGGACATGCTACAAAATGCCTGACTTGTAAGCTTCAAAAATGTCAAGGTCATGAAACATAGAGAATTGAGGAACTGTCAACAGTTAGGGGGACACCTGGGAGATATGGCGAGTAAATGTAATGTGGGATTCTGGCTTGGATCCTGGAAGAACGACAACAACAACAACAACAATGACATTAATGGAAAAACTGAGGAAATCTGAATAAAGACTGTACTTCTGTTATAGTATTTTACCAATGCTAATTTCTTAGTAAGTATACCATAATTATGTAAAATCTTAACATAGACAAAGCTGGGAAAAGTATATATGGGAATTTTTTGTACTGTCTTGGTAATGCTTCTGTAAATCTAAAATTATTTCAAACTAAAATGTAAAAACAGGCCAGGTGCAGTGGCTCACACCTGTAGACCCAGCACTTTGGGAGGCCAAGGCAAGAGGATCACTTGAGGTCAGGAGTTCGAGACCAGCCTGGCCAATATGGCAAAACCCTGTCTCTACTAAAAATACAAAAATTAGCTGGGCGTGGTGGTGGGCATCTGTAATCCCAGCTACTTGGGAGGCTGAGGCACAAGAATCGCTTGAACCCAGGAGGTGGAGGTTGCAGTGAGCCAACATTGTACCACTGCACTCCAGCCTAGGCGACAGAGCAAGACTCTGTCTCAAAAAAAAAAAAAAAAAGCATAAAAATATAAAATACTTAGGGATAAATTTAACAAAAGATGTGAAGACCTCTACATGAAACTTATATTACTGATTGCTTGGTGCTTTATTATGCTGAAAAAAGAAATAAAATTTTAAATAAATAAATGTTGCTGAAAGAAATTAAGGAAGACAAAAATAAATGCAGAGATACACCACATTCATGGATCAAAAAACTAAATGTTGCTGAGATATCAATTCTCCCCACATTGTACTATAGATTTAATTCAATCCCAGTAAAGAAAAAAAAAATGTCAGCAAGCGTTTTTTAAAGAAATTAACAAGCTGATGTTGAAATTTACATGGAAACGCAAAGGATCCAGACTAGTAAAGGAATTTTGAAAAGAAGAACAGAATTGGAGGACTTGTACTACTTGATCTCAAGATTTACAAGCCTATAATAATCAAGTCAGTGTAGCATTGACATAAAGGCATACATCAGTGGAAAAATAAAAAGCCCAAGAATAGACCCACACATGTGGTCAACTGATTTTCAACTAAGGTATAAGAGACAAGTCAATAGGGAAAGAACAGTCTTTTCAATAAACAGCACTCAAACAATTGAATAAGCATGTGTAAAAAAAAAAAAAGAACCATAACCTTTATCTGACACCATATTTTTTAAAATTAACTCGAAACAGATCGCAAGGCTGGGTGCAGTGGCTCACACCTGTAATCCTAGCACTTTGGGAGCACTTTGAACCCAGGAGTTCAAGACCAGCCTGAGCACTATGGTAAAACCTTGCCTCTACAAAAATTAGCTAGGCATGGTGAGAATGCCTGTAGTCAGGAGACTGAGGTGGGAGGATCACTTGAGCCTGGGAGATCGAGGCTGTAGTGAGCTGCAATCATTCCACTGCCCTCCAGCCTGAGTAACAAAACAAGACCCTGTCTCAAAAAGAAAGAAACAGATCATTAAATCTAAAAACGTTAAATCTAAAACTATAAAACTTTTAGAAGAAAATATAGAAGACAGTATTTGGGAACTTAGTCGGGCAAAGATTTCCCAGATATGACATTAAATGCATAACTCATAAAAGAAAATATTGATAACTTATACTTCCTCAAAATTCAAAACTTTTTCTCTTCAAAAGATACCGTTAAGGCTGGGCGCAGTGGCTCACACCTGTTATCCCAGCACTTTGGGAGGCCGAGGCAGGTGGATCACCTGAGGTCAGAAGTTCGAGACAAGCCTGGCCAGCATGGCGAAACCCCGTCTCTAATAAAAATATGAAAATTAGCTGGGCATGGTGGTGTGCTCCTGTAATCCCAGCTACTACTTAGGAGGTGGAGGCAGGAGAATTGCTTGCATATGGGAGGCGGAAGTTGCAGTGAGCCGAGATTGCGCCACTGTACTCCAGCCTGGGTGACACAGCAAGACTCCATCTCAAAGGAAACACACACACACACACACACAGACACACACATACACACAAGGAGTTATTACTACACATTTATTACATATACATATTTAGTAGAATGCCTAAAATTTTAAAAACTGATCAGACCAGGTGCTGTACAGGGTGAAGGAACTGGAACTCTCAAACCTCGATGGTGGAAACGTAAAATGGTACAGCTACTTTGGAAAACAGTTTGATCCTTTGCTTTTTCTTTTCTTTTCCTTTCTTTCTTTCTTTCTTTTCTTTCTTTCTCTCTTTCTCTCTCTCTCTCCCCTCTTTCTCTTTTTTTTTTTTGACAAGGCCTTGCTCAGTTGTCCAGGCTGGAGTGCAGTGCTGTAATCACAGCTCACTGCAACCTCAAACTCCTGCATTCAAGCAATCTTCCCACCTCAGCCTGTAAAAGCTGGGACTACAGGTGTACACTGCCACATCTAGTTAATATTTTTACTTTTAATAGAGATGGGGTCTTGCTATGTTGTCCAGGCTGGTCTTGAACTTCTGGATCCAAGTAATCCTCTCACCTCAGCCTCTCAAAATGCTGGGATTATAGGCATGAGCCACCACGCCCAGACTTGATCATTCTTTAAAAGTTAAATATACATACCCCATGACCCAGGCATTCCACTCATGGCTATTTACCTACAAGAAATGAAAGCATATGTCCACACAACTTGTACATGAATGTTCATAGGAGCTTTATTTGTAATAGCCCAAATCTGGAAACAACCCAAATGTCTATCAACAGGTGAAGGGATAAACAAATTATGGTCTAGCCATACAATGACACATTCTTCTGTAATAAAAAGGATAAACTACAGATGCACACAACAACACGGATAAATCTCAAAACAATTATGCTGAGGGACAGAAGCCAGACCACACACAAAAATGAGTACATTCTGTACGATTCCATTTAGATAAAATCCTAGAAAATGCAGATTAATCTACAGTGACTGCACGTGGTTGCCTAGGGAGAGGGTGGGGAAAAGGGAGGGATGACAAACAGGCAAGAGGAAAGTCTGGGAATGGTGGATGTGTTTGTTTACTTGATTATGGTGATAGAGTTTCATGTGAGATGCATACATGTGTCAAAACTCATCCAAGTGCACCTTTTCAACATGTGCAGTTTATTGTATATCAACTGTACCTAAGTGAAGCTGTCGAAAACATAATTTTAAAAGAGGAAAACCAAACCCAACCAGAAAACTGGGTACTTCTCACCACTGCCACTGTGGCCCCCCAGCCCCACCCCCCCCCACTCCCTGGCTCCTGCCATCGCCTCTCCTCTGAAATACTTCAGGGGCCTCCTCCCTGGCCTCCCAACTTCTGCTCTAACCCCCTTGGACTCAACAGAGTAGATAGCAATCCTGTGAACACAGAGATCAGGGCCCATCTCTGCTCTGCTTAAACCCTCCGCAGCCCCACTGCCCTTGGAGTATGAGCCTGTGTCGCCGCAGTGACCATCTGGTGGTCCCTCGAACCTCTTCCTCCTCTCTGTCCCCCTCGCTCACTCTGTCCCAGCTGCACTGGCCTCCTGGCTGTCCTCAGAACGCTCCAGCCATGCTCCCACCTGGAGCCTCTGCACGGTTGTTCCTTCTGTCTGGAATGTTCCTCCCCAGATACCCAAGTGCCCAACTGCCTCTGCAACTTCAAGTCTTCATGCATATGCCACCTTCTCAGAGGGACCTGCCCCTCCATCACTGTCCCCTCCACTCCTGACACCCCTTTCCCTGCTCCACTTGTCCACATATCATACTATGTAAAATTAACTCACTGCTTTTTTTTTTTTTGAGATGGTGTCCGTCTTGTTCTGTTACCCAGGCTGGAGTGCAGTGACACAATCTCGGCTCACTGCAACCTCTAACACCCGGGTTCAAGCGATTCTCCCACCTCAGCCTCCCTAGTAGCTGCGATTACAGGCATGCGCCACCACGCCCAGCTAATTTTTGTATTTTTAGCAGAGACGGAGTTTCACCATGTTGGCCAGACTGGTCTCGAACTCCAGACCTCAGGTGATTCACCCACCTCGGCCTCCCAAAGTGCTGGGATTACAGGTGTGAGCCACTGCACCCAGCCTCATTGCTTTTTATTTCTTTCAGCTGGAATTTGCATGTATTTCAGTTACAGTTCAGTGATGTAGCCTGAGGGCCCAAGAATGCATGGCACATAGTAGGTGTTCAACATATACCAGTTAAAGGAGTATTTAATGTGTACTCTTCTAACTGTTTTTCATAGATCACAATAACCCCTGAAAGTAGCACTATCATTCTCCCCATTTTACAGATGAGGAAACTGAGGCACGGAGCTATTAAGCAAGCCCATGATTATTCAGCCCAGCTCACCTGGCTCCACCATCTGTGCTCTTTGCCAGCACATTCTGCCGCCTTCCTGCCAGTGCCCCAGGCTTGGGTCCTCTGGTCACAGCTTCTGCTCATGCTTGGTGTCTACCACCAGATTCCTCTCAGCAACTAGAATTCAAGCCCTGCCCCTACCCCAATTCCCAGAGTTGAGTCCTATATTATAATTATAGCAACTGAAATAATTACCTTTACTGGTAATTATTTTTAGCGAGGTGTGCTCACTACCTTGGTCCAAAAAGGAACATGAGGGAGAGCAGAAGGGTGCAGAAGATGCACATGAATCCATTTCTTATTTTTGAGGAGTCTAGCTCTGTCACCCAGGCTGGAGTGCAGTGTCGCAATCTCGGCTCGCTGCAACCTCTGCCTCCTGGGTTCAAGCGATTCTCCCACCTCAGCCTCCCTAGTAGCTGGGATTACAGGCGCACGCCTGGCTAATTTTTTGTAGTAGAGACGGGATCTTACCATGTTGGCCAGCCTGGTCTCAAACTCCTGACCTCAGGTGATCCGCCTGCCTAGGCCTCCCAAAGTGCTGGGAGTACAGGATTGAGCCCCCGCACCTGGCTTTTCTAATGTGTAGTTGTTGTTGTTGTTTGAGACACAGTCTCTCTCTGTCACCTAGGCTGGAGTGCAGTGGCATGATCTCGGCTCACTGCAACCTCCACCTCCCAGGTTCAAGTGATTCTCCCATCTCAGCCTCCCTAGTAGCTGGGATTATAGGCGTGCACCACCATGCCCAGCTAATTTTTTGTAGTAGAGACGAGGTCTTACCATGTTGACCAGCCTGGTCTTGAACGCCTGACCTCAGGTGATCTGCCCACCTCGGCCTCTCAAAGTGCTGGGATTACAGGCATGAGCCACAGCGCCTGGCTTTTTTAATGTTTTATTTTTTGTTTTGTTTTGAGACAGAGTCTCTCTCTGTAACCAGGCTGGAGTGCAGTGGCACGATCTCTCCTCACCGCAACCTATGCCTCCTGGGTTCAAGTGATTCTCCTGCCTCAGTCTCATGAGTAGCTGGGATTAGAGGCAGGTGCCACCACGCCCGGCTATCTTTTGTATTTTTAGTAGAGACGGGGTTTCTCCATGTTGGCCAGGCTGGTCTCAAACTCCTGACCTCAGGTGATCCACCGGCCTCGGCCTCCCAAAGTCCTAGGATTACAGGCGTGAGCCACCACACCCAGAGAGTTTATTGTAAAGTGACAGAGGAGCTAGAGGGGGCCTGCCATGGCACAGCCCTGAAGACAAACGGGCTGCACACAGACCACAGCGTTTATACTCACTCACACAGGCCTCAGTCCCGCTGCCGCATCACAGGGAGCCCAGCAACGCTATAATTCCCCATTCTTCAGGACAGAAATCGACCACGACCACAACTAGTGTGAGTTCCCCTCTCCCTCCCTCAGGCATTTGTTAATTCAGCAAGTCTTTGCAGAGGGCCTGCTGCTGCCAGGCCCAGATGAGGCCCCGGGAGACTCGGGAAGAACTGGAGGCCGGCGGCGCCCTCTCTGTCATCTGCCAGCCACCAGGAGCCCTGGGAGGCACAGCTTTCCATCTCATTTTGCAGATGTTACAGCAGGTCTTGGAGGCATGGGGGCGGCCCTGCTCTGTCCACCGCCAGCTCCTTCAGTGTCCTTCCACCTCCCGGGCTCCCAGCGTTCCTTTTTCCAGGTCAACCTTAGCCACATCCCTCACAGGTCTGGAGCCCTGCCCCCTGACATGGGTCTCTGCTGCTGGGCCCCCTCCTATCTGCCAGCCACCCTAGTGCTGCCTGCCTGGGCCACCTCATGCCCTGTGAGCCCCTCACGGTCTGCCCTATGGCTAAGCCCACTCTCCCTCTGCCTTCCTGAAAGGTTCCTGCCACCCTGGGCAGTCCTCGCTGGCTGCTATCAGGAGACCTAGTGAAGAAGGGGCTGGGGGCCTGCCGGACACTCGGTCTCTGTCATTCAGATTTTCACGGCACTCTGGGAGGGCCCTTCCCTCAGGCTTTCAGGGTGCCAGATGTCCAGCTGGGGATCTAGGTTCATGTTCCCACTCTGCTGCTCACCACGGGCAACCTTAGCCACATCTGTCTCCCTCCAGGCCTCTCAGTCCTGTAAAATGGAGCACCCGTACCAGTAAATTCCAAGTTCCTTTCAGATGTGTGCACTTGTGGCTTCCAGAAGCTCTACAAGAAGACAGAAGCAGGGTGCACCCTGGAAATTTGGACCATGATCACAAGTCAGCCCACTGTCCTCTCCCAAGCTCATTCTAATCCAGGCCTCTGTTGGGTGAGGCAGGAGGACCCCAGGATCCCCACCATGCAGATGTGGGAGCTGGAGCTCTGAGATGACAGGCTCCCCGGGACAACAGCATAAACAGAGGTGACAGAGCTGGGGCTATGGTTGCTGACCCAAGTCCTGTTCCCTGTCCTTCCCCCTGTTGCTGCCTCCCCAAGTCAGGCCCTTCTTGGGGGGTCTGTGGGGGCAATGGACCGGGTAGGGTGGAAAAGCTGCTCCTTGCTCCCCTTGCCCACTCCTCCCCAGAGCCAGGTTGAAGTTTCCCTTCTGGAATGACCCTTGGGGACTAGTGCGAGCGGGTATCAACTCCAAGAGGAAGGGATGAACCTGCCTCGTCACCGTTTTCCCAACATGTGCCTCAGCACCTGGCCTGGCATGTAGAATGTGCCTGCTAAATATCTGCTGAGTGAGTGACTGGAAGGTGGCCCTTGCTATTGGCTGGGTGGCTGTGGTTAGCTCCCCGTGATCACTCTGACCTCAGAAATAATCCCAGGTCCCTGGAGTGTGTGCACAGCTGCCCACATGCCTGCTCACTGCCTCGCTGCCCTCCCTATGTCCCAGTGTCCATCTAGATCAGCATTTTTGCAGCTCAATGGAGTGAAGAGCAAACAATTTTTAAAAATATATATATATTTTTAGAGATGGGGCCTCACTCTCCTGCCCAGGCTAGAATGCAGTGGTGCCATCATGGCTCACTGCAGCCTCTACCTCCTGGTTTCAAGAAATCCTCCCAAGTGGCTAGGACAACAGGCATGTGCCACCACACCCGGCTAATTTTTTTTCAGTAGAGATGGTGTCTTACTAGGTTGCCCGGGCCGGGCTGGTCTTGAACTCCTGGCCTCAAGTGGTCCTCCTGCCTCGGCCTCCCAAAATGTTGGCATTACAAGCATGAGCCACTACATCTGGCCCAAGGTTTTTTAAAACCAATTCTTTGCGGACCAATACTTCTGTAACATACCATAAAAAAGAATTATTAAAATGAATCACACTCTTGGAAATTGCAGCCATGTCAAATTGTTACAGGAGTTTCTAGACTATAATTGTCTGAGTTCTGTACTAATCTCTGACCTTGCTGAGGACCAGCGACCAACAGCGCAAGGGCGTCCCACTCTGCAGACCTCGCTCAGAGGGCACTGCTCTGGGTCTTGTCATTTTAGGTGATTACATCGCCCCTCCATTCCCATTTTGCCTGACAACCCCTCACCCTGCCTCCTACACACCTAGTTGATCACCAACTTCCTTCCATCCTAATGTTTTGCTGGGGGAGCTCTCCTCTCTGGCGTCCAGGCCAGTACCGGCTCTCCTGCTATCAGTCTTTCCTCCACCTGGCCAGGATGAGCTGCCTAAAGGTCTACAGGGTTCCATCACCCCTGAGCTGAAATTCTTTGTGGTTCCCCATTAGGACTCCAAACTCTTTTTTTTTTTTTTGAGACGGAGTCTTGCTGTGTCACCCAGGCTGGAGTGCAGTGGTGCGATCTCAGCTCACTGCAAGCTCCGCCTCCTGGGTTCACACCATTCTCCTGCCTCAGCCTCCCGAGTAGCTGGGACTACAGGCGACTGCCCCCACACCCGGCTAATTTTTTTGTACTTTTTAGTGGAGACGTGGTTTCACCGTGTTAGCCAGGATGGTCTCGATCTCCTGACCTTGTGATGCACCTGCCTCAGCCTCCCAAAGTGCTGGGATTACAGGTGTGAGCCACCGCACCCAGCCAACTCCAAACTCTTAAACCTGGTATTCAAGGTGGCTCACATGCTGTAATCCCAGCCCTTTGGGAAGGTGAGGTGGGCATATCACTTGAGGCCAGGAATTTGACATCAGCCTGGCAAATATGGTGAAACCCTGACTCTACTAAAACAAAACAAAACTTGGCCGGGCATGGTGGCACACACCTATAGTCCCAGCTACTCAGGAGGCTGGAGTGAAGGACGTTGGAAATAGGTGGTAATAACACCCCTACCACTTCCTGAGTGCTCACTGTGGGCCAGGTGCTTTCTACCTATAAGACATGCATATCCACTCACCGAGTTCTCATAACTGCCAGTATGGAGCAAGAGATGGCAGGCAGACCTGATTTAACTGGAATCTGCAGAATCTATGCCCTGCAGTTAAAAACCAATGGCACCTGGCCTTTCTTCTTGTTTTTCTATATTTTCTAATTTGTCTACAACAAATATCCATCACATGGTTTTGTTTTGTTTTGTTTCATTTTCTGAGATGGAGTTTCACTCTTTTTGCCCAGGCTGGAGTGCAATGGCCCAATTTTGGCTCACTACAACCTCTACCTCCCAGGTTCAAGTGATTCTCCTGCCTCAGCCTCCCAAGCAGCTGGGATTACAGGTGTGCTAATTTTGTATTTTTAGTAGAGATGGGGTTTCACCATGTTGGCCAGACTGGTGTCGAGCTCCTGGCCTCAAGTGATCTGCCCAACTTGGCCTCCCAAAGTGTTAGGATTACAGGCGTGAGCCACTGCACCTGGCCTATGACATGGTTTTTGACACTGGTTTTTATTTATTTATTGCTTCCTTTACAGAGGTAATCAAGTTAGCCATTGGTTTTTAACTGCAGGGCATAGATTCTGCAGATTCCAGTTAATCACGCCTGCCTGCCATCTCTTGCTCCATTCTGGCAGTCATGAGAACTCAGTGAGTAGATATGCATGTCTTATAGGTAGAAAGCAGCTGGCCCACAGTAAGCACTCAGGAAGTGGCAGGGGTGTTATTACCACCTATTTCCAACTTCCTTCACTCCAACCACTGCCTGACTTGTTCTCAAATCTCTCCTCTTCTTCCGTCCCTACCTAGGACCCATCCTAATATGGGTTCTCATCATTTTTCACCAGGATTAATGCTCCAGCCTCTGGCCAGGTGTGGTGGCTTATGCCATCAGGAGCTCAGGAAGGTGGGAGGGTCACTTGAGGCCAGGAGTTCAAGACCAGTCTGAGCAATATAGTGAGACTCCCGCAACTCTACAAAAAATAAAAATAAAAATTAGCCAAACACAGAGATGCATGCCTGTAGTCCAAGTTACTCTCTGGAGACTGAGGCAGCAGGATTTTTTTTAGCTAAGGAGCTATGTCAGCTACGTCGAGCTATGTCATGCCACTGCACTCCAGCCTGGGCAACACAGCGACACCCCATCTCAAAAAAAAAAAATTAGTCTCCTAATCTCCTAATGGGTCTCTGGCCTCCAGTCTCCAGCACCTCCCTCCCCTAGCAACCATGCAGCTGCCACAATGCTTTAAGAGTGAACTTGGGGAAAAAAAAGGCTGACTGTTCCGGGAACAGTGGCTCACTCCTGTAATCCCAGCACTTTGGGAAGCTGGAAGCTGAGGCAGGTGAATCACCTGAGGTCAGGAGTTCGAGACCAGCCTGGCCAATACGATGAAACCCCATCTCTAATAAAAATATAAAAATTAGCTGGGCATGGTGGTATGCAATAGTAATCCCAGCTATTCGGGAAACTGAGGTGTGAGAATCACTTGAACCTGAGAGGCGAAGGTTGCAATGAGCCAAGATCACACCACTGCACTCCAGCCTGGGTGACAGAGTGAGACTCCATCTCAAAAAAAAAAAAAAAAAAAAAGTTGGCTGACTGTGTCACCATCGCCCTCCTCACCCTACTTCTTTTTTTTTTTTTTTTTTTTTTTGAGACGGAGTCTCGCTCTGTAGCCCAGGCTGGAGTGCAGTGGCCGGATCTCAGCTCACTGCAAGCTCCGCCTCCCGGGTTCACGCCATTCTCCGGCCTCAGCCTCCCGAGTAGCTGGGACTACAGGCGCCCGCCACCTCGCCCAGCTAGTTTTTTGTATTTTAGTAGAGACGGGGTTTCACCGTGTTAGCCAGGATGGTCTCGATCTCCTGACCTCGTGATCCACCCGTCTCGGCCTCCCAAAGTGCTGGGATTACAGGCTTGAGCCACCGCGCCCGGCCCACCCTCCTTCTTAAAATATCTCCCAGCAGGGTACAATGGCTCATTCCTGTAATCCCAGCACTTTGGGAGGCCGAGGTGGGCGGGTAACTTGAGGTCAGGAGTTCAATACCAGCCTGGCCAACATGGTGAAACCCCATCTTTACTGAAAAGACAAAAGTTAGCGAGGTGTGGTGGTGCGGGCCTATAATTCCAGCTATTAGGGAGGCTGAGGCAGAAGAATTGCTTGAACCTGGGAGGCAGAGGTTGCGGTAAGCTGAGATCGTGCCACTGCACTCCAGCTTGGGCAACAGAGCCAGACTCTGTCTCACTCATGGTTCCTGATTGACCTTAGGATAAAGTCCAAGCCTGGTACATAAGCCTCTACCAAACTTTCTACAGTCACCCTAACCCCTCCCCTGTTCTCCACATCCTAATTCCAAAGTATCTTGCATGCCAAGTATCTCACCTTTCTCTCTAACTCTCCATGTGCGTTCCTTTCTCTGAACCTTTGCTCACACATCGCCCTTTACCTCAATACTCAAAAGTCACCACCAGGCCATTTTTCCCTCTATTCAATCCCTTCTCTCTCTGTAAGGTTGCACCCAAACATCACCTCCACCGGGAAGCCCTTCTCAGTTGCCCCCAGACACAGCTCCCTTTGCTGAGCAACCCCAGCCCCATGGCCCCAGCCAACATGGCAAAACCCGGTCTCTACTAGAAATACAAAAATTAGCCGGGCATGGTGGCAGGTGCCTGTGATTGCAGCTACTCAGGAGGCTGAGGTGGGAGAATTGCTTGAGGCCGGGAGGCGGTGGCTGCAGTGCCCTGGACACTTCATAAGACTCTTGTGGGTCCCACTGACCCCACATTGCATCAGGCATGTTGAAATGTACCCACATCGCATGCTACATAGAACTGGTTGGCTATAAACAAGTTTTAAAGGGTCTTTTTCATTTTCCATTTAAAATTTTGAGTAATTTCTATTTTGCTATTTTTGCATACTTTGGAACTGGAGTTTTCTTCTTTAGTTCTTAAGCATTTTTGTGGCCTAATAAAAAGTCTGTAAGTGATATGCTTTGTCCAAGTTTGGGGGAAAAAAAATAAATTTTAAAAAAAGGTCGGGTATGGTGGCTCACGCATGTAATCCTAGCACTTTGAGAGGCTGAGACGGGCGGATCACCCGAGGTCAGGAGTTCGGGACCAGCCTGGCCAACATAGCAAAATCCAGTCTCTACTAAAAATACAAAAATTAGCCGGTCATGGCGGCAGGTGCCTGTAGTCCCAGCTACTTAGGAGGCTGAGGTGGGAGAATTGCTTGAGCCCAGGAGGCAGAGGTTGCAGTGAGCCAAGATCACGCCACTGCACTCCAGTCTGGGCAACAGAGTGAGATTCCACCAAAAAAAAAAAAAAAACACTTGGCCAGGCGAGGTGGCTCACACCTGTAATCCCAGCACTTGGAGAGGCCTAAGCGGGCAGATCACTTGAGGTCAGGAGTTGGAGACCAGCCTGGCCAACATGGTGAAACCCCATCTCTACTAAAAATACAAAAACTAGTCAGGCATGGTGGTACATGCCTGTAATCCCAGCTACTCAGGAGGCTGAGGCAGAAGAATCGCTTGAACCTGGGAGGCAGAGGTTGCAGTGAGTGGAGATTACGCCACAGCACTCCACCTGGGCAACAAAGTGAGACTCCACCCCAAAAAAACCACAAAGCAACTCTATAATCCCGGAGCCTCCAATGTCAAGGGTTCACTGTCTCCATCCCAGCGCTCATCCCCAAAATGAGTAAATTCACAAATTCCCCTAAAAATCTATCTTTAGTCTCTCTGAATCTAATACGATGCAACTCACATTATTTATGTATCTGTCAACTGTGTCTCTATAAGATACTTCTGTAATGTTTATCTGTTCTTTCTAAAGATCTCTGTTCACAACACACTGGGTGTCCAGGAGGCATGGTTGAGAGCCTGTCAGGACCCATGTGTTACCGTTCTTGAGCCTTGCAACAAACAACTCACGAATAAATCCTATCCCTGTGTTACAGATAAGGAAACTGAGCCTCAGAGAGGGGAACTAGCTTGCAAGTAAGAGGCCACAGGGCAAAGAAGGGCTCTCAGGAGTGTTGACTCCATTCCTTCTCTAACCTCTCTCAACCCCTTCTCTCAGTGGCGCTGCACCCATGCCAGCCGCCACTCGTCACTTGCTCCTTTTCCTCCCCTCTGCTTCCAGGCAAGACGCAGATGTCATCTCCATTCATACCCTTAATCTTGCCTCAACGTCATCACCCCATTCCATCCCATAAACACTTCCTGAGTTCCTACTATGTGCCAAGCACTGTACTGAGAACTGGAATGAAAATAATGAATGCCGAGGTCACCAGACTATGAGCCCAAGGGCAGGGATGGAGCCCACAGTGGAGCTGGTGGGTCCTCGTCAGCCCCTGTTGAGTGCCTGTGGTCTCCGTATGTTCCCAAAGGAAGCTAGTTTCACTTTGAGCATGTTGAAGAATGTTATTTCAAACACCCTACACCTCCAAAGCCAGGCAGGGAGCCCTGGGCTGCCCCCTCCTCAATGGTGTTGGCTTATTCCTCTGCGGGGGAGGCCTGTGTCCAGCAGCCCCTGGACTGGTGGCACCAACCACCCTAGTGTCCTGCACAGACTGCAGACAAACACAGGGTCAGCACCATCTCGTGGGGCCCAAAGCCATCCTCCTAATAACCCCCCATATTTGGAAAGCACTTTAGTTTGCAAAAGGCTCCACCTTCTTTCTCCATGTGTCCTCTCCCCACCCCAGCTATGAGTAAGGAATTTTCCCAGCCCACTTGGCCCCTAGCATCCAAGTTTGGGCAATAACCCAGGAGTCCAGACTCCCAGTCCAATGTAGAAGGGCCTGCCAGCTCTGTTTACTCCACAGTGCCCCAGAAAGGCCCTCTCTTTTCTAGACCTCAGCTCCCTGTCAGTATAAGAAGGTCCAGCTGGACAACCGCTAAGCTCCCTTCAGGCTTCAAAATGCCAGTCTACCGTGGGGGCGCAGGTGGCCAACCCCCAGGGGAGGAACTGAGGCCCGTGGCTGCACACACTGTGCCTGCACCATGCCGTCAGGGGAGGCATCGTGTTCCGGCAGGACCAGCAGGATGAGTCACCAGATATGGAAATGACGCTGGCACACAGGAGGTCTGGGGGCCGGGAAGCTCACCCTCGCCAAAACCACAGCTGAGGAGGAACAGCGCTGGGATCCCTACGATTCGCCGAGCGGGCACAGGCTGCCAGGTGCAGATCCAGGCAGTCAAATGGTGTGCATGGTGTAGCTTCCAGCCCAACAGCAGTGGAGGCTGCCCAGTCCTCCAATAACAATAATCATCATAATAAAAATAACAACACACAGTGGTTGGCTATTGTGTCGGGCACTTGACACCTGTTACCTTCTCTCACTTCTGAACCTGCCAGTTATGATATAACCCATTTTCAAGAGGAAACCCCGGGGCTCAGAGAGACAAAGGAGCTCTGCCCAGGTCACAGAGCCAGGGAGAGGGGTACCCTGCTCTGACTGCCCCAAAGCCCTCATCCTGTGCACCCCACTGCCTCTGCATCCCACAGAGTCTAGGCTCATTTCAGCTCGGTGGCCAGGCTGAGGTCCTGGGGAGGGGAAGGGGTATCAGGGCACCCAGAGGCAAATGACCTGGGAGGATTCTGACTCAGCCCCACAACTGGAGCAGGCGGGCGCCACGCCCTCCTAGGCCTCCTGGAGCCCCGCCAAGGCCTTTCTTAGGCTGTGACATTCAGATGTCGGGAGGCCTGCTGGTCCTCACCCACAGGCCAGGCTGAGGCTGCCACAGGGGCCTGAGCAGATGAGGAAGGCTGAGCCCCGTGATGGCTGACAAGCTCCAGCGTCCCAACACACAGGCAGCCAAAGATGCCTGCAGCCACCTGGTAGGAATGTGTCTGAACTGGGCCTGGAGCCTGGCAAGTGGGGCTCCTGGATCCTGGGACAGAGGGTACAACTCAGGACCCCAGGCTGGCACTCCACAGTACCATCCCCAGGGCAGTTCCCACAAGGAGCACCTGGATCTCTCAGCAAAGATGGGAGCAGACTGCGAGAGCCCAGGAACTCAGGGCCAGCTGCCCAACAGGCCCACCTCGGGGTGGAGGGTACGGTCGTCTGGGAATGAAGACAGAAGTGGGAGGCCCTGGGTTAGGGAATGACAGGAGGGGGTCTTCATCCTGTGTAGGGGCGGGGAAGCATCTGTGGTGAAAAGCAGGACCCATCTTGGGGCAGCGGGCCCACCTACCAGGGTGGGCTCCTGTACCAGCCAGACCCTAATGCCCTGCCTTTGACATCTCCGTCTCAGCCCCCACCACACCTCTCCTCTCCTCTCCCTCTCTCTCCCTCTCACATTCCTCTGGGAGTCGATCAGTGCTTGAGTGACACCCCAGATGACTCTTTGCTATTAATTCCCACACACAGAATGGGCCCCTTGTTCTCTTCTCCCAGAGGAATGGCCGTGGCCAAAGCCATCCCAAGAGTCCCTGACTTAACCCTTCTCCTGGCCAGTCCTCTGCACATCCCACACCCAGGGCCACAGGGCCAGCAGTGGGGAGGGTGCAGAGAGGGAGTCTGGAAGGAATAGGGGCTCCTTCCAGCCCAGAGCCCCTGGAATAAAGTCTCCAGGGTGGGACAGCAGGACCACCCCAACCCGCCCAGGGAGCCTAACAGCAACTCTTCACCTGAGGTTCTCGCCAGGCCCTGGAGGCCAGAAGGCCTGTCCAGATGTAAGTGCGAGGCCCAGGGTCCACAGCCTCCCCAGGGCCAGTATGATGTCTCCGGACCCCAGGGAGGTCCCTTCAAGTGGCAGGTGGGAGGCTCAGACCCTCAGCCCAGCCCTGGCCTTGAGGGGGTTAACACGGACTGGAGGCAGGACACCACCTGTCAGGGCAGGTCTCTGAGGAGAGATGAGGCGGCCATGGCCTCTTTTGATCACAGGAGAAATTGCTCTGTTGAGTAAAAGCCCAGCCTCCCCTCATTCCCTGCCCCACCCCACCCCCAATCGCACCAGAGGCGGGAAGGAAAGGCTAACTTAGACAATGAGAGAGAGGGAAAAGTTTGTGAGGAGAAACTGAGGCCCCGGGAGGGGGAGAACATGCCCCTCCATTTCCACTTCTCACCCTCTCCCTGCCTCTTCCCCAATTCTGCAAGCCATCTTGGCTCTCTGGGTGCTGGAAAGCTCTCACTGGAAGGGGACACAAACACCTGCTCTTCTGTCAATCTGGGCAACCTTGGCTCTCGTGCCAGGAGATGGCACAAATCCTGCAGTCCATGACTCAGTGAGGGTCGTGTCCCCGGGAGGCTCGGACGCATCCTCACCTCCTGCCTATACCCCCTCGACAGACAGTGAGCTGTGGGCTCACAGGAGGTGAGGTCCCCAGGACAGCCAGAGAAAGGGCCCCAGGGCAGTGTCAGGGAAGCTGGAAATGGGAAGAGGGAGATGCGGAGCTGGGCACAGGCACGAGGGAGGGGCAGGGTGACCCAGGGTGTGCAGGGGACAGAGCCAGGTGGCCTGGGGAAGGTAGGCTGGAGCCAGGTGGGGAAGACTGCGGGCTGCCACGGTTTCCACAAGCCTTGGTTTCTCTAACTTGTCAGCTTTCCCCACCTCTGTCATTTTCCAGGGTCCTCCCCACACTTACAGAGGCAGGGAAGATGAGAGGTGGCACAGGGCAGAGACAGAGAAATTCATGGAGGGAGGGAGGGAGAGAACGTATCAGGGAGAGAAAAACAGGGAGAGACAGAGACAGGGCTGGAGAGAGACAGGGAACCAGGGCAGGAGGGCCAGGACAGGAAGGACACCAAGAGGCAGGAGCAACCAACTGTGGGATGTGGGGTCAAAATTAAAAAGTTTCCCAGAGAGAGGAGGCTGGGGACAGAAAGAGGAGAAGGAGGGAGCAATGGACAGAGAAAGAAACAAGACGGAGGCCGAAGTGGAAAAGAAGGGAGAAAGGTCAGGGGGAAGAGGCCTTCAGAAGAGGGGATGGAGGGGAGACTCTGGCTGGGAAGCTCAGGGCCCTCCCAGGCCCCTCTGTATTTGTTCCTGGCAGGTCCACAGTGCACACCCTCCCCAGGCAGCACCCTGCTCCCCACGGCCTGCCACCTGTGTCCCAGCTGGCACCCCAGAGGATGCAGCCAGCCACTGCCACCCTTGCCTTCCAGAGCAGGACACAGGAGTGGGGTGGCCTGCCCTAGGGGTGGGAGTTTTGAGGCCGGGGAGGGGCCCTTAGAGCATCTATGGCAGTAGTGCCTCCACTAGGTGCATCATAATAGCAGCAAAGATTTAAAAATACAGATGTCCCACCCAAATCTACCACTCAGAATGGGGCCTGGGAATTAGTCTTTTAAAACTCCTCAAAGGGCTTGTGATCTTTGGCCCTAGGTTTGGACCACATTGGCGGATGAGAAGAACAACAGTGGCCAGAGAGGGGCTGTGCCCCACCCGAGGTCACACAGCAGTTCTCGACAGAGCCCAGCCTTTCAGTGAGGTCTCCCAGGTCCTGCCCAGTGCTCGTCCTCCTGTCGAGTGACACTGCAGCTAGGTCTGCACAGGATTGGGCACACAGGAAGGGCATAAGTGGGCAGTGCCCTCTCCCTCTTGCTCCATCCCTCCTGCCTCAAGGCCCCAGCCAAGCTCTCCAGGGACTGCCAGAGCAGTCCCCAATTTGAGGCCAGAAACCAAATGAGGGAGAGGAAGGGATTTGCCCAGAACGGGATTTCTGTCCCCCATCACCCCGCCCTTGTCCCCCTAGTGCCAAGGCCTGGGGCTGTGAGCTCTCTCGCCAGAGATGGGGGCGGAGGGTGGGGCAAAAGGGAGGAGGGGAAGACCCGGGTGCTTCCTGTCTCCCCCTTTTTCCCTGCCTCCCTGGGCTCAGGGCTGGGTCCCCTGGGGCAGTGGTGTCTGAAGCTGACAGATCTGCCCTGTCCTTCCTGCCTGTTGGGGGAAGGGGTGGAGCTGGCTCAGATCCCCCATGCCCTCCTCCTCTTCCCTAGGTCCTCAGGGTCTTGGCTGCCCATTAAACCCAGCCTGGTCCCCCAGGGTGTCCCTGCTCCAGAAGAAGGAAGAGCACTGGACTTGGAGTCACGACCACCTCCATCAGTGAGAGGCCCTGGACAGCCTCATCTCACCCTCAGCGTCCTCCTCGCTCTTTTTTTTTTTTTTTTTTTTGAGACAGTCTCACTCCTGTCGCCCAGGATAGAGTACAGTGGCACCATCAAGACTCACTTCCCAACTCAACTTCCCAGGCTCAGGTGATTCTCTCACTCAGCCTCCCGAGTAGCTGGGACTACAGGCACACACCACCACACCCAGCTAATTTTTTTTTTTTTAATTTTTAGTAGAGATGGGATTTTGCCATGATAACAAGGTAGAGATGGGGTTGCCCAGGCTGGTCTTCAACTCCTGGGATCAAGCAATCCAAGTGCTGGGATTACAGGTGTGAGCCACTGTGCCTGGCCTCTCCCGGCTTTTTACCCCCCATTCTGTCCTCACCATTCATTCATTCATTCGGACACTCAGTTGATCACTGAGGACTTACGAAGCTGCCCTCATGAAGCAGAAATCCTTGTGGGGAAGATAGACAATGAACAACTAATCTGCCAATAAATATGTGATCATAAATTTCAACGAGTGCCATAAAGGAAAAGTCTAGGGTGCTGTCAGAGAAAACAGCTGGTACTGGAGGGTCGAGAGAGGCGTCTCTGTAGACATGAGCTTTAGGTGATCCCCCAGGAGGAGGCTGCAGGGAGGGATGTGAGAGGACTCCCCCCGCAGTGCTAAGGGAATGACAGACCCAGCAGACAGGCCCACTGAGCTCTCTCTCTCATCACTGAGGTTCAGCAAGCACTTATTGAGCATCTGCTGTGTGCTCACATGTCCAACCCCAAGCACTTGGGGGACAAAACGTGGGAAACAAAAGCAAATGTGGGCCTGTCCCAGTAGAGCCCTAAAGCTCCTGATAGCAAATCTGATAGATGTCAGAGGCCAACTCCCTCCAGGCACTGATGGAGAATGTACCAGAGAGGGTGGCTGGCTTCCCCAAGATCACACAGCAGGAGTTGGGACCTTGGCAGTCGGGAGCAGCTCCTCCCACTGCACCTGCCAAAGCAGAGTCACTGAGATTTCAACTCTTGGTTCTCAGCCCTAAACTCTCTGATTTCTCAATTTGTCACCTGGTAGAGAGGTGAGGCAAATATAAAACACCTGTGCAGGTAACACACACCTGTAATCCCAGCACTTTGGGAGGCCAAGGTGGGAGGATAGCTTGAGCTTAGGAGTTCAGTAAGACCAGCTTGGGCAACATGGGGAAACCCTGTCTCTACAAAAAAATACAAAAATTGGCCAGGTGCGGTGGCTCATGCCTGTAATCCCAGCACTTTGGGAGGCTGAGGAGGGCGGATCATGAGGTCAGGAGATCGAGACCACGGTGAAACCCCGTCTCTACTAAAAACACAAAAAATTAGCAGGGCGTGGTGGCGGGCACCTGTAGTCCCAGCTACTCGGGAGGCTGAGGCAGGAAAATGCCGCGAACCAGGAGGTGGAGCTTGCAGCGAGCTGAGATCACGCCACTGTACTCCAGCCTGGGAGACAGAGGGAGACTCCGTCTCAAAAAAAACATTAGCCAGGCACAGTGGCTGGCGCCTGTAGAACCAGCTACTTGGAAGGCTGAGGTGGGGGATCGATTAAGCCCAGGCAGTAGAAGCTGCAGTGAGCCATGACGGCACCCCTGAACTCCATCCTGGGCCACAGAGTGAGACCCTATCTCAAAAACAACACAAAACAAAACAACACCTGTGCACAGTGAAGCACACACAGCTGAAGGTGAGCTGGGGTGGGTGTGTGTGAGACCCTCAGCCTGGCAGCCTGGCAGATATTACACTTTCTGTGTGAACTGAAGCCCCTGACATGTGAACACACCCCAGGGCTGTGCCTGAGTCCCTGTCGTGACCTCAGTAAGCTCAACTCTGTGCCCTAGACAGGGAAGAGGTTTTCCTGGGCTTGATTATACCCAAGACATAAGCCATCCCACCTGGAAAATGCGGGGCATTAACTGGCAGTTGAAACGACTGAAAGAGGCAACTACTAGGTCTTGTTTTTGTCAAAGGTGCTAGGCTGAGCACTTGCCATTCCTTACTTCTTTTCATCCTTGTGACACTGCAAGTATCGTGATTCTCATTTTACAGACAGGAAATTGAGGCATGGGAAGGTTACTTAACTTATCCCAATCTTGCTGGTAAGTGGGGCAAGGGCCAGCCTTGAACTCTGGTCTCTGGCTCCCGAGCTCAGCTCATCATCACTCGGTTCCCATTTTCATTAACAAGTGACATCAGCGAAGAATAAGGAAACCTTATGTCAGCAAGGAGGATCCTCCAAGGTCAGACAAACGCTGAATTCTGACTGGATCACCCCATTTTTACCTTTAAGGGACAGCAGTGAACTGGGGGAGAGCAGGAATATGGGCGGGCTGAGCTCCCTTCCTGCCCAGCCCTGGTCTGGGGCAATGGCCTGGATCACAGAGGAAAATGACAAGGAATTTGGAATGAGAAGATTCAGTTCGGTTGTCACCTCCTAAGCTGGGCAACTTTGACAAGCCCCTTCCCCCAAGCTGCCAGCTGCCTGCCAGTGGTGAAAGGACAAAGGTCTCATCAGCCATGTGCAGCCCACCCTGCTCAGACCATATTTAAAGACAGCTCTTTTCCGCTCCAGGGACAACACCAATGGTCCCCTCTGCCCCCTCTCTTCCTTCCCTCCACCTTCACCACTCTCTTAATCCTCATGCATGTCTGCACCATGTTGTCTAGTGTCTAGACATGTATGAATGAACAAGCTCCCTAAAGACAAGGGGCACACACACCCCTCTTTACCCCACAGACAGCAGGAGCTTGCCTAGGGTAGGTCCCCAGGAACCCTGGGGATAAAACGTCACAGCAGACATGTCCAATTCCATGACTAAACAGTCATGTGAGCTTGGTCACTTGCTTCCCCTTCTGCTTTGGTTTGATGGATGGCCATCGGCCATGGCTCTGCAGCCTCCGTGGTGACTGGGAGCAGATGGGGAACATCTGAGGACAGCATTTTGACGGGATAAGAAGCAATAACTAATATAAAAATTAGCTGGGGAGCTGGGCACGGTGGCTCATGCCTGTAATCGCAGCATTTTGGGAGGCGGAGGCAGGTGGATCACCTGAGGTCACGAGTTTGAGACCAGCTTGGGCAACATGGTGAAACCCCGTCTGTCTCTACTAAAAATATAAAAATTAGCAAAGTGTGGCCGGGCGCAGTGGTTCAAGCCTGTAATCCCAGCACTTTGGGAGGCCGAGACGGGCGGATCACGAGGTCAGGAGATCGAGACCATCCTGGCTAACCTGGTGAAACCCCGTCTCTACTAAAAAAATACAAAAAACTAGCCGGGTGAGGTAGCGGGCGCTTGTAGTCCCAGCTACTCGGGAGGCTGAGGCAGGAGAATGGCCTAAAAACTCGGGAGGCGGAGCTTGTAGTGAGCTGAGATCTGGCCACTTCACTCCAACCTGGGCAACAGAGCGAGACTCCGTCTCAAAAAAAAAAAAAAAAAAATTAGCAAAGTGTGGTGGGGTGCACTTGTAATCCCAGCTACTTGGGAGGCTGAGGCTGGAGAATTGCTTGAACCTGGGAGGCAAAGGTTGCAGTAAGCTGACATCACATCACTGCACTCAAATCTAGGCAACACAGTGAAAGAGTGAGACTGTCTCAAAAAAAAAAAAAAAAAAAAAAGAAGCAATGACTACTCTAAAACCCAAGGTCAACCAACAGCCACCTTGGCAGCAGATCCCCAAGCTGCTGGTAACAATAGCCACCATTTACTGGGTTCTGTCATGCGCCAGACCCTGTCTTAAGTGTTTACATACATTATCTGCTTTAATCCTCACCACAACCTGGAAGGAAGCTGAGACTCAGAGACCTTCATTCATTTGCCAAGGACACACAGCTAACAAATGGAGGTGTCAGGATTCAAACCTGGGGCTAGAGCCAGGCATGGCGGCACACACCTGTATTCCCAGCTATTCAGGAGGCTGAGGAGGAAGGATCACTTGAGCCCAAGAGTTTGAGACCCCATCTCTAACAATGTTTTTTAAACCTGGAGTGTCTGACTCAGGAGCGTGTGCTCATTCCTACCCCGCATGCTGCCTGCACACATTCTCTTCCATGCAAGCCCTTCATCTGCTGACATCATTCCTATGTAACAGGCACCACGGAGGAGGCGGGAAAGACCCAGCCCTCAAGTCCACACCCTAGCAGGGACAATTCAGGACAATGAGAACTCTGAAGGCATGGAAACACAGGGAACTGGGGGTCAGTGCCATATTCTATTCAGCTGCTTCCCTGGCCTGACACTGAGTAGTCACCTGGTACATGTCAAACAGGTCTGAACAGAGTTAGAAACCAAGGCAAGGTGACCCCAAAGTAAGGAACATGCACATGTCACTCAGAGGCCATGGTGCCTCCACGTCCACCTTAGGCAACTATGTCCTCTCCAGAACAGGGTGAAACTGGTTTCCATCAAAAACTCTACAAGATGTTAATAGGTGGTAAAAAATAATAGAATAATAAATTGAAGATTCATATTAAATATTTTAAACAAAGAGCTGTTTTTAACTGCAGAATTCAGAACTTTTAGCATGCTTAGAGGCAATGCATCTCTTTACTTAAACACTTTTTAAATTAAAAAAATAATAATAATGGTGGCCAGGAGCGGTGGCTCACATCTGTAATCCCAGCACTTTGGGAGGCCAAGGCAGGCAAATCACTTGAGGTCAGGAGTTCAAGACTAGCCTGGCCAACATGGTGAAACCCCGTCTAATAAAAAGACAAAAAATTAGCTGGGTGTGGTGGTGTGCGCCAGTAGTCCCAACTACTTGGGAGGCTAAGGGAGGAGAATCACTTTAGCATGGGAGGTGGATGTGGCAGTGAGCCGAGATCATGCCACTGCACTCCAGCCTGGCCAACAGAGTCAGTCTCAGTCTCAAATAATGTTGATAATAATAATAATGGAGACTGGGGTCTCACTATGCTGTCCAGGCTGGTCTTGAGCTCCTGGGCTCAAGCAATCCTCCTACCTTGGCCTCCCAAAGTACTTGGATTACAGGTGTGAACCACCACTTCCCGCCCTTGCATTTCTAAAAAGAGGAAGCAGAAAGCAGTGTTTCCCAAATGTCTTTCAAGAGATGCCTATCAGTGTCCTGAGGAACACCAAGGGTCTGAGGCATCACCTTGCAAACACTGGATCAGGCATGGGCCTCTTGTTTTGAAACACAATTCATGGGTTATCAAATATGGAAACATTCTCAGAGATCAGCTAGCCTGCCACCCGTTTTATAGAAACTGAGGCCCAGAGAGGGAAGAAGGTTGCCAAGGCAACACAGGGCCTCTACAGCCATTGGGTCTTGACCCCAGCCCTTGGGGTCCAGAGGCCCAGCTCCAGCTGCCTGTTTGGCTGGGCCAGGTTCCAGGTTTCTATGTAGGTCTCTCCTATCAAACCCTCAACTCCTCAAAGCCAAGGTCTGGTCTCTCTCACCTCCCAGCCCCAACTCCTGGCCCAGTACCCTGCACAGAGGATATATTCACAGAAATTCCCAGCAGCTGGAAAGGCTCAGGGTAGACGCCAGGAAGGGCTTTCCAGCAGCTGCGTACAGATGGCAGGAACGGGCAGTGAACTTCTCTGAAGGCTTCTCAGAAGAGGGCAGAGGCCGGGCTGCCAGAGGCAGTGCAGGGCACTGGCTCCAGCTTCCTGGTTTCCAGAAAGGGTGGAGTTGGTAGTGAAGGAAGATTCCAACCTCAAGAGCTGCCTTCCTGGCCTGGGTCTGAGACCCTCAGCTTGCACCAGAAACAGGGAGGGGCGAGAGCCCCTGTTGGGACAAGCCATGGAATGCCATCCTCCTCCCCCAGAGTTCAGGCCCTTTGCCTCCAGGAAGCCACTCCTGCCCACTCCAGCCTCCCTGATATTTTCCTCCTTGGAACTCTGACAGCAACTCAGCTCAGGGAAGGTGAGCCCAGGCTGAGCATGGCCTCAGGGGCTCCCAATAGGAAGTGGAGACTGGCCCGTCCTCTAGGCAATGCAGTAAGGAGGCAAAGCACATCTGAAGGTGTCTACTCCTCTGAGGGAAAGTCATAGAGAAAAGAATTCCAACCAAGGTGCCCAAGGTGTGTCCCAGAAGTGGACCTCTCAGTGGGGCTGCAGCAGTGCCTAGATCGCCAGGAGGCAGTGGGAGAACAGTGCTCCAGGGGAAGGCAGAGCAGGCCCAAAGGCCCAGGCAAGGAAAGGAGGTAGGAGCAGGAACACCTGCAGCTGCACTTGCAGCCTAGGGGCAGTAAAGCAGAGTGATCAGAGGTTGGGCTGGGACCAACCACAGGTCCCAGTCCACATCCTACCATCATTTGCTGGGCAAGCTCAGGCTCGTCGCTGAATCAATTTGTGCCTCAGTTTCCTTCCTAAAATGAGAATAATAGCATCTACTCATAGGGTTGTTGGGAGGATGAAGTCCGATGACAGGAGCCCTCAGAGCTGAGCCAGCACCTGGGGAGGCCCTAGAGTGTCGCCTTCACTGTTAAAGGGCATGGCACAGGAGGCCCACCCATGACAGAGGAGCTTGTCATCACAAGCAGGAGTGCCACCTGGTCTGACATTAGGATTCAAAAGGCAAATTATAAACTCCTGACGGTGAGGCCGCGGTGGCTGCTCGGTAAATACTTGTGCACTTGACCTGAGGTGAGCATGCTCCACACCTCCCAGTGCTGGCCTAATAGCTAAATGATTTCCTCTGACTGACATTTATTGAGCAGTCACAGTCACTATGCTAGGTAGGGTGTGTGTGTGTGTGTGTGTGTGTGTGTGTGTATTCTTATTCAATTCTCTCATCACTTGGGGATATCACAGGTGCATAAGATTATCAGCATTGTACATATGCAAAAGCCGAGTCCTGAGAGGTTAATAGCATGATTTGCCTAAGGCCCCTTGGGTATTAGTGGCAGGATTTCTTGACTTCGAGTCACTTTCCGCTGCACCCCAGACTGAGGATGACGCAGCCTTATCCAAAGGTGGAGGTGGCCTAGAAATTGCTCAGGGCAACTCCCACAGCCACCCCAGTGCACCCAGACTCAGCTGAAGACCCACAGGGCGGCTTCTGTCTGTCACTACGCTGCCCTCGACCACTAACCTGTGCCCATCGGCCCTCCACCTTCCCAGTGCATAGTTCCTCCCCAGCCACACCCTGAAGCTCTCTGGATACCCCAGTATAACCTGCCTGGCTGGCGGGTCCAGTACCCAAGCCCGCTCCTCCATCCCTGGTGATTTTGGTTCAGCATCCAGAGACTCAGTGAAGATTTCCCTGGGAACTTCAAGCCTGCACCTCAGCCTCAGAAATTCAGAATCAACCTGTCTGGGGTGGGATCTGGGCTCCAGTATGTTTTTGTTGTTGTTGTTTGTTTGTTTGAGACAGAGTCTTACTTGTCACCCAAGCTGCAGTGCAGTGGCGCCATCTCGGCTCACTGCAACCTCCACCTCTTGAGTTCAAGTGATTCTCCTGCCTCAGGCTCCCATGTAGCTGGGATTACAGGTGCATGCCACCACGCCCAGTTAATTTTTGTATTTTTAGTAGACATGGGGTTTCACCACGTTGGCCAGGCTGGTCTCGAACTCCTGACCTCAGGTCATCTGCCCGCCTCGGCCTCCCAAAGTGCTGGGATTACAGGAATGAGTCACCATGCCTGGCCCAGTATGTTTTTCTTAATTCCACAAGTGATTCTAAATTCAACAAGAATTAGAGCCAGTCCTAGGCAACTGATTAGAAATGCAGAACCGCAGGCCCCACCCCAACCTGAAGAATCCCAGTGCACTTCCCATGTGAGAAACACTGCCCTACGCCAAACCCCACATCCACAAGCCAGGCCCTGTGAAAGGCCCCCACAGGGCAACTGGAGGTAGGAGGATGCACAGGCCAGATAGAATTAAAGAGTGGATTGCCAGGACCCTCCAGGTCGCATCCACACAGCACTCAGAGGTGCTAAATGCTTTCCCTGGGTTCCTTCATCCCATCTCAGCCCTGTCCTCTGAGAGTCAGGAAGACAGTCTCATGCCTGTGTGGGGAAACTGAGGCGGGGGCAGAGCCTCAACTTGACCAGACCGTCCCTCACTCCTGCATGGCCCCTGGCTCTGCAGCCAGTAGATTTCCTGACCTTCATCTCAGTGTATCCTGCAGGGCAGGCAGAGAGGGAGGGTGACCATTGCCCCATGTGACAGGTGAGGGACCATGGACCCAGGGTGCGGAACACAGGTGGAGCCTTCCATAAAGCAGGGCCGGTTCCCTCAGGAAGAGGACTTGGGAGCTGGGGGGTGAAGGGTAACTGCTGACCAGCGGCAGCTCTGCCAGGCAGTGTCATCAGTGGGTTTCATGTTTGACTGACAGATATTTCTTTCCTCTCCTCCTCTCCGGGGCCCATCTTCTGAGTAAATCTAGGACCTGCCTTAACAAAAGCCAGGCCAAGTCCCAGGAAAACTCTATTGCTCTAGAAAGGCCTCCTTGGGCCATGGAAGGAAGCCTGGATTTCCACCATTACGCTTAGACCACAGGCCCCTCTCTGCTGCGGAATAAACACCCAGAGAGAGGGCAGGTTACGGAGCCCACCAGGCACCACACCTTGCCATGGACGGTGACAAACCCTCACTTCAGGACAGAGAGGTGATGGGGGGTGGGGTAAGGGGGTCAAGGCATCCCTGGGGAAGGGTCAAGAATGAGGGGTAAAGGGACCCCTGCCACCCACAGCAGGGAAAGGAGCAGAAGGTGACACTGGCCCTCCTGTTGTCCTGCTGGGACAGAGGCCCAGGTGTCTTCAGCCAGCATCCCTCCCCTCTCCAAGCTCCCTGCTCTTCAGGAATGAGTGTGGGTCCTTCACCCTCCCCTGCTGGATAACACTGGGTTCCCAGGGTCTGGGATGGGATGGAGGGGATCCCAGTTGCCAGCATGGTGGGCAGGGATGTGTTCGCAGCAGGGGCCCCAACCACACACACAGCACTGGTCATCTGACAGCCCTTCCCACCCCCCTGCAGGCCCACCTGCCTCACCCAACACTGCTCAGCAGAAAGCCCAGCACAGCCCTGAGAGGAAGGCAGTGTCTGTGCGGGGACAAGGGAGACAGAGAGGGAGTGGCCCCTTCTGTCTAGCATGGCTTCCTGCAGACAGAGCGTGCCCACTGCTACCCCCACCCCCATCCTGGCCCAGCTGGGCCAAGGAGGGCAAAGGAGGAAGCAGGGAGTTAGAAAGGGGGCAGCTGTGGGACCCCACATTCCACCTCCTAACTCTGGGCTCTTTCCCTCCACAACCACCCCTCCTGCCCCAGGGGGGTCTCAGGCCAGTCACAGACACGGCAGAGAGCGGGGAGGCCCTTTCCTCAAAGAGGAGGAACTGAGGGGTGGAAGGATGAGTGGGGACCCACCGGGAAAGAGAGATGCCAGGCAGGCAGGCAGCGGGCGGGCAGCAGCGGGTGTTGGAGGCGACTGTGGGGCAGCCGGGACACGACTGGGTAGATGCTCGTCCCTCGTCCCTCTGTCCATCCAGGGCGGCTCCTCTCCGGGCGGTTCTGAGGCCGAGCGGGCGCTGTTAAAAAGCTTTTTATGTGTGTGTGTGTTAATCACATGATTGCCGTTCACCTGTATTTCGAACAAAGACAGCTCACTGTTTCAAGGCCCCGAACAAGAGTCTGGGCACAGGGAAGAGAAGGGAGGCGGGGGGAGGAGGGTTGGCAGCGCCGGGGGTGGCGTCGAGGAAAACTGGGGGGAGATTGTCCAAGGCCAGCAAGCGAGAGAAAGAGAAAACCCTTATCAAACTCCTAATTCACTGGGCTCCGAGGCCCCAGACACACTGGCCCGATTGTCTGGCTGGTTGTGTGTGTGAGCATGTGTGTGTGTGTGTGTGTGCTCCAGTGTCCGCTCCCCCCACCCCCAACATGCCTCTGCCTCGTGTGACTACCTCATTGTGTCCCATTACCCACCCCCCACATCCCTTTGGCCTTTCCCAAGCATGAGGCCTTGCCTCCCAGACCCCTTGTAGCCCACTCCAGACAGGACCCCTTGGGGTGGGCTTGGGGCCTTGCCCAGCTACTGAGGAGCTGAGAACCACACATGGTCACCAATGTGGCCCCGGCTCCATTGCATACCCCACATACACCCCACCTCGGCCTCAACACCTGGGCAGGGCTGCCCTCAGTTAAGAGTATGGCACTGTGACCTTTGGAGGAGAGGCCTAGGAAAGAGAGAGGAAAAGGTGTCATGGGAGGATGGCCAGGAAAGAAAAGGGGAGGGAGGGAGAGGTGGGCAGAGGAGGGAAGAGGCAGGGCAAGTCCCCACCCCTTCTTGGGGTCAGGGAATAGAGGACTTCGTGACAACCAGGACTAGTACTCCCCCACCCTCTCCCAAGACAGGGTGAGCCCAGTGTGGAAGGAGTTGGGTCCCAGGAAGTAGGAACCCAAAATGCCTCCAAGACCTACTGAGAGAGGACCCTACCCTGTCCCACCTTGGCCTCCTGGCAGCTTTAGTCTTGTGTTTCCACCTTGAACCAGACCAGCCCATGTGTGTGTGCTGGGTGTCTGCAGAGAACAGACCAGGGGTCAAGCTGGGGCTCTACACTTCTCAGAGGGAGCCCTGAGAAGTCCCTCACACTGTACAGGATGGGGCAGAAAGGGCCGCCTGGGAAAAGATGGGAGGCAGGGTGAGGAGCTGGGCATCAGTGCCTGGCACACAGTAGGCACTCAACAGGATTTTGCAGATGAAGCAGCTCAGGCCTGCCACCCTCACAGGCCCGCAGGACCCTCACCACCTTCACGTCTCTCCCTAGTTCCCTGCCAAGTGCCCATCCTGCCACCTGAGGCAGACTTTGGGAGTCCCAGTTGGGCCCAGTTTTCTTCCATTCAACAGGTTCTGAGCCTCCATCCTACATCTCTTCCTTCCCCGGCCTAACCTCCCCTTCGCCTCCCGGACTAAGCTCAAGCTAAGCCCCAGCAAGATGGGCCTGGGCAGCAGGGCAGGGAGCTGGGTGGGGGGGCCTGGGCTCCGGGTGGAGGAGCCCTGAGTGTTGGGGATGAAGGAAAGCCTGGAGGCTCCACCTTCTGCCCTTCCCTCCCTCCTCTCCCCCTCCCCCCTCTCCCCCTCCTTCCTTCCCCAGCCCTCTGCAGCGGCTCAGTCGCTCAGTCAGTCTCGGGCTGTCCGGCCAGGGTGGTTGGTGGTAAGGATTCAGGCTCCGTCCTAACGAGGCCGTGGCCTGAGGCTCAGGGCCCCCCGCCCCTCCCTCCCAGCCCACCAGCGTTACCCCCCAGCCCCGAGCTGGACCGCACACCTTGGGACACGGTTTTCCACTTCCTAAGGACGAGCCCCAGACTGGAGGAGAGGTCCGAGGAGGTGAGTGCGCAGCCTGCTCCTCCCTGGCCCGCCCAGGCCTGGGACCCTGCTGGGTGGGGTGGAGAGAGGCGACACCCCGCCCTTGCCCCCCACCTGGCTCTCCTCTAAACCCCGTTGGGGCAGGCTGAGGGAAGAAGGAAAGGTGAGAGAAAAGGTGGGAAATTCCAGGGGCCGGGATTAGAGCAAAATAAAGGTTCCGTTTTTTTCTTCCTATCATCAACAAACCTCCACCCAAAAAAGGAGGCTAAAAAAAAAGCCACCCACACCAAGAGACGGTTGGGACCAGGTGGTGGGAAGACGCAGAGGCAGGACGCACCCACCTAGAGTCTGGCATGTGCGTGGGCCCCAGGGGCCAGAGTGGGTTTAGCTGGAGCTAGGAAGGGCCGCCACCTCGGGGCTGTCCCCGCGTCCTGTCCCAGGCCGCCCTCGAGGCTGCGCGCGCGGTCGCTCCATCGCGCCCTCCTTCCATCCAGGTGGGCGTTGGACTCTTTGCGAGGACCCCGGCGGCTGGCCCGGGGGAGGCGGCCGAGGCGGCGGCGGCGGCGGCCGGGGGCGACATGGCGGAGGAGCAGGACCTATCGGAGGTGGAGCTGAGCCCCGTAGGCTCGGAGGAGCCCCGCTGCCTGTCCCCGGGGAGCGCGCCCTCACTAGGGCCCGACGGCGGCGGCGGCGGCGGATCGGGCCTGCGAGCCAGCCCGGGGCCTGGCGAGCTGGGCAAGGTCAAGAAGGAGCAGCAGGACGGAGAGGCGGACGATGACAAGTTCCCCGTGTGCATCCGCGAGGCCGTCAGCCAGGTGCTCAGCGGCTATGACTGGACGCTGGTGCCCATGCCCGTGCGCGTCAACGGCGCCAGCAAGAGCAAGCCGCACGTCAAGCGGCCCATGAACGCCTTCATGGTGTGGGCGCAGGCGGCGCGCAGGAAGCTCGCGGACCAGTACCCGCACCTGCACAACGCCGAGCTCAGCAAGACGCTGGGCAAGCTCTGGAGGTGAGCACCCGACCGCCCCCCGGGCTCGGGCCCTCTGGCTTCGGGTGGATTCAGGGTAGCCGAGGCGGCCCGGCCTCCTGCACCCCGGAGCGGGACTGCCTGGCAGTCCTCCTTGGATAGGGCTGGAAGACCAGGTGTGGGGACCCCGCCCGCCCTTCCACCACAAGGACCCTAGAACTCCGAATTCCAGCTGCCTAGGCCAGGTCTTCCCACCGGGCGGCGGGCAGGAAGGCGCCCCCTCGTGGTTGGAATTTTGGGGGTGGCAGACCGTGGGGCCTGGGGCTTCGGAGAAAGGGAAGGAAGCCTTCACTAACTCCCTGCCCACAGATATGCACACTCATGCCACCAGCTGCTGTGGTCAGGAGGATTCGAGGGAAACGCTTGGAAAGAACCAAAGGGTTGGCTGGAGATGCAGGGAAACTGAGGCAGATGGAGAACTCAGGGGAGGTTCAAAGAAAACAAGGAATTCAGATGAGAGTCTTTGGAAGAGTGGGGGATGAAGAACTGCGGGTACAAATGTTTCTGCTGCTGCAGGATCTCATCCTATCCTTGGGGTCTTCCCTGGGACTTTCTGACCCCACCCTCCTTTGAGTTGGGGGCTTCTTCATCCTCCTAGGGAGAGGACACACAGACAGGGGCCTCCCCCTCCTGCTCTGCCCCAGAGCCACCAAGTTGATCTCTTTCCTTTCCTCCCTCTCCCAGTTCGGCGCCATCTTCCCTGCCAGGGCCCCACCCCAACGTTGAGCAACCTCTTCCCCCCTGCCCCAGAGCTGGAACTGAGCACTCTGGCCAGAAGGAAACCTTGGCCCCCTTCCTGCCCAGGGGCCCTCAGAGTCCCAGGTTCCCTGGGACCAGCCCACACCTCTAGGAAAAACATCCCCCCCAGGGAACAATTCTGCCACCCTCGACTCAGGTCTGGGGTTCAGCCCGGCCTCCTGGGGATGTGTGGAACAAGGCAACCCCCTACTCCCACCCCGGGAATGCCAGAGCAGCTCCGAAAGAGAACAGGGACTCCAGGAGATGTGAGTCGGTAGCAGTCACCTGATTCCCGCTAGACTGGCCAAGAGACAGGCCCAGAAAGGCAAAGGAATTGCAAAGGTCACATAGAAGTTAGTGGCAGAGCCAGGGCCAGAACCCAGGACTCCCATACTCTGTCCAGAGGACTTCCCCCAACCCTGATGACAGTGGTGGATCACCTACCCTCTGAGGAGTGGTCAGAATGTTGTGGGGAAGCAAGAAGATAAGAACAAGAGTGAGGAGCATCTGGGTTCCAGAAAATTAGGGCTTTGTCAGAGGAGCCCAGCTCTCTTCCACTGCCCTTTCCCGTGCTGACCACAGTTGGGTAGAGATTGGGTCTAGAAACTTAGCGTGGTAGAAGGTGCAGGAGGGTCTCCAAGAGACCAAAAGATTCACATCCAGCCCCCTGGCTTGTTCTTGCCATGTGTTTGCTGAAGACCTGGTGCCCCTTCCCCTGCCCCTTCTCAGCCCTCAGTGCCCTGCTCACCCAGGGCAGGCCCAGGGCTCACCAACCAGCCCGCTGTATGGACCCAGACAGCCCAGTTCTGCTCAAGAGTAGAGGTCACAGCTAGCTCCTCCGCCCAAGGTCCATCCAGATCTGGGGGGGGCTTGGCCCAGGCCAGTACCTTTAGTGCCAGGGGACAAAGAAGAGCAAGTGAGAAACAGACAACCAGGAGAGACATACAGACAGGGCAGACCCTGAGGACCATGAGAAGACCACAGTGCGAGCCCAATGAGAGTCAAAGCAAGGACGGACCTAATTCTCCCTCCATCTCCCATTGCCAAGGGTTTAAGATTGGCTCCTCCATTGTCCCTGTCCCCAGGTTCCCCCAGCCCAGAACCCTGGTCTTGAACTCCCTTCAGGAGGACTTATTCTTGGCCATCACTCAAGCTGTGTGCACATGAGCCAGCCTGAGGTGTGGCAGTCAGGAAAACTGGCACTACTAGCTGAGGACCCAATCCCAGGGGGAGGACAGGGCCAGAACCATGGCAAGGATCAAAGGCAATGCCAACAGATGGTGGCTCTCTGGACCCTGGAGGGGGTTCCTGAGAGACCTGTGGGTATGCACTGGGCTCGCCAATTGCTCCAGGGGCTTCTCCTGAAACCTCCTCAAGCTGTGATTCCCAGGATGTCAAGAAGAGGGGTGGTTAGGTAGGCAGAGCTAGAAAACAGGTGTCTTAAAACCAAAAAGAGAGAGATACACACAGACTGTGTGGAGTGCCCCAAGGGAGTGTGGGATCAGACACACTAGAGCCCAGGTCCTAAGGGGCCGTGTGAGCCCCAACAGTCACGCTAACTTTTGATGCCCATCTGGGGAGGGGCTAGTAGAGGCTGATCACAGGGTGGTACCTGTGGGTTGGTTGACCTGCCTGGAAAGAACCAGAGCCGAGAAACTGGAAAGGCGGACACAGGCAAGAGTCCCTCCTGTGTGGTGGGGGTCACCCAGCCTGTTCCCAGTGCCACAGGCCCTTCCCCAGGTAGTCTTCTTATGCCCCTGGCCTAGCAGGATATATGTAGCAGCACTCAGTGCCCCACTGTGGGAGCTCCCCGGGTGGGGTTTCCAGTTTGGGTAAGGAATCAGCCTACCTCTTCTCGCCCCCATTCCAAACCTGGAAGACCAGGGAGAAAGAGGGCTGACAGGAAGGTGCAAATGAGGACTGAGTTTGGAGTTAGAGCTGGGGGTGACATGGGGGGTTTGGGGCTGGTAATGTTGAGTGGGGACTGGTGCTGGAGACTGGGTTTACATGGTGGGCAGGCTGGGTTTGGGGTTGGGTTGGAGGTGGAATCAGCTGTCCAGCACAGCTGGTGGAGGAGGGGGCTGGGGTCGGGGATGGCAGTGGTCCCGGGCTTAGGTTTCTGTCAGGGTTAGGCTAATGCTGGGAACTAGCTTAGAAGGTGGCAGTGGAATCTGATGTTGGAATCCTCCCTCTCTTCTAGCCCCTGTCAATTTCTTGCTGATGCCAGCTGGGCAGGGGGCAAGGAAAGGATGGGTGAGAGAGTGAGCTTTGTGTCCCATGTCCCTAGCCATCCCAGAAGCCCCTCTGCTGGGGCCCACTGCTGGCGGAGCAGCTCTCTCCTCTGTGGGTTCTCCCCAGTCACACCCTCAAGGCCTGCTCCACCCCCTCCCCTGGTCCCAGCCATCAGAGAGGGTGCCCACATCCCACTCCCTGACTCTCAATTCCTTGCTCCAGCATCTTTGTCCTAAGTGTGTACACTGACTGACAGTCTCGGCTGGAGGGACCCTTTGAGAAAGCTGGGGCTAGGGCTGGGCTCAGGGCGGGGGTAGGGGGAGTAGACAGGGAGGCTAAGCCGCAGAGGAATGCTGCTGCCGGCTAGGAGGTGCCTGGCATGACCACCCCCGCCCAGCCTGGGGAGGG
Source organism: Macaca mulatta (assembly GCF_049350105.2). Classification (NCBI taxonomy): domain Eukaryota; kingdom Metazoa; phylum Chordata; class Mammalia; order Primates; family Cercopithecidae; genus Macaca; species Macaca mulatta. Next base: position 13,525,392 of record NC_133415.1, read on the forward strand.
AGGGCTCGGCCTTCTGCTGACTGGGGGAAGAGGGCACCCACTGGGGTGTGAGGGGTGGGGCAGCTGGAGAGAGAGGCCCTCTGGACTGACAGGGCTGCTCCCACAAAGCCTCATGGACTCTCAGTACCAAGGTCTGGGACTCTAGAATCTGTGGACTTTCCCCTCGGCCCCCTCTGTAAGGTACCCCATCCTGCCCTCCTCACCCTGGAGTAGCCAAACCCTGAACACCCTCCACCCTCCAACCCTGGCCTGAGGCTGGAGTTGGTGGCAAGGGCACTGGCTTCAGGGTTTCTTCTCTCCATGTGTTGGTTTCAGGGACTGTTCCAGGGTCTGAGGAGAGTCTAGCTTCCTCTACCCTCTGTTATTTTCTGGACAAGGATATACGATCCTCCCCAGGAGGCAGTGCCCCCCAGCCCCGACCCATGGTAAAGAGGACCCACATCTGCCCCCTCAGTTCCACCACAGTGGAATTCACACAATCAGGACCCAGAGTTGAGAGGCCACCCCTAGATCCTCCTGTCCAACCACCCCGGCAAGCAGCATTAGAAAAGCACCTCTCGGGCCCGGGCACGGTGGCTCATGCCTATAATCCCAGCACTTTGGGAGGCCAAGGCGAGTGGATCACCTGAGGTCAGGAGTTCAAGACCAGCCTGACCAACATGGTGAAACCTTGTCTCTACTGAAAATACAAAAATTAGCCAGGCATGGTGGCCCGTGCCTGTAGTCCCAGCTACCCAGGAGGCGGAGGTTGCAGTGAGCTGAGACCGCGCCATGGCACTCCAGTCTGGGTGACAGAGTGAGACTCTGTATCTAAATAAACAAAAAATAAAAAATCGAAAAGCACCTCTTGGGCCGGGCACAATGGCTCATGCCTGTAATCCCAGCACTTTGGAAGGCCGAGGTGGGCGGATCACCTGAGGTCAGGAATTGGAGACCAGCCTGGTCAACATGGTGAAACCCTGTCTCTACTAAAAATACAAAAATTAGCTGGGCATGGTGGCGCATGCTTGTAATTCCAGCTACTTGGGAGGCTAACGCACGAGAATCACTTGAACCTGGGAGGCAGAGGTTGCAGTGAGCTGAGATCGCACCACTGAACTCCAGTGTGGGTGACAGAGTGAGATTCTCTCACAGAAAAAAAAAAAAAAGAAAGAAAAGCACCTCTTTCTCAAGGTGCTCAGCCCACTTCCCAGGCCCTGGTGCAAGGCATTTCACATCCATTATTCTGGCCAATCCCACACCCAAGTTAAGCCGATGTTATCATCCTTTTATAGGTGAAGAAACTCAGGCTCAGAGAAGTAATTTGCTCAAGGTCACACACACAGCTAGTAAGTAGCAGAGACTGAGCTCTCCCCCAGCCACGCTGCTTCTGTTACCCACCCTCAGTCCCAGGGAGCTCACCCCCTAATGAAGTAGCCGATTGCACTTGCAGACAGCTTTGATGATAAGAAAGTGTTTCCTTTCCTTGAACTGGCATCTGCCCCTTGAAACCTCTATTCCTACTTCTAACTCCTGCCAGGAGCAGCAGGCTGACCACTCTCACCCTCCAGCCCGTGAAAGATTTTGGGGGCAGAGATCATAGTCCTCTGAGGCTGTATTCCTTGGGCCTCACATCTCTCAGTCCATAAATCATAGGGCACAGCCCCCACCCCAGGTCCTGTCCTCTGGGTGCCCCATCCCAGGGCCTCACATCTTCCAAGACGGACACTCAGAGGGAGGCCAACCTGGAGTGCTCTGGCACTCACGGGGGCCCCTCTGCCGTCCTCTCCGCCTCCCACCACACCCCAGGCTGCTGAACGAAAGTGACAAGCGCCCCTTCATCGAGGAGGCTGAGCGGCTCCGTATGCAGCACAAGAAGGACCACCCGGACTACAAGTACCAACCCAGGCGGCGGAAGAACGGGAAGGCTGCCCAAGGCGAGGCAGAGTGTCCCGGTGGGGAGGCGGAGCAAGGTGGGACCGCCGCCATCCAGGCCCACTACAAGAGTGCCCACTTGGACCACCGGCACCCAGGAGAGGGCTCCCCCATGTCAGATGGGAACCCCGAGCACCCCTCAGGTGAGTGCTGATGACAGGGCTGAGGGTGGGGCAAGGCCAGTCAGTGGAGAGAGGAGACGGCTGGATGGCAATGAGACCCTGGACTCTAGGGAGAGTGTGCCAGGCTGTGCAGTTGCCCCAGCAGAGCTGCAGGGGCCCAGAGGGAGCTCCATGGGGGTTCCAGTGCCAGGGGCAGCGGCTGGGCAAGATGGCTCTGGTCAGGGCTGATCCAAGGGGTCACTGCTGCTGGGCAAAGAGGGCCAGTTAAAGAGTCTATAGAGGCCAACTGGCCAGGCACAGTGGCTCACGCCTGTAATCCCAGCACTTTGGGAGGCCGAGGCGGGCCGATCACAAGGTCAAGAGTTCGAGAGCAGCCGGGCACGGTGGCTCAAGCCTGTAATCCCAGCACTTTGGGAGGCCGAGACGGGCGGATCACGAGGTCAGGAGATCGAGACCATCCTGGCTAACACGGTGAAACCCCGTCTCTACTAAAAAATACAAAAAACTAGCTGGGCGAGGTGGCGGGCGCCTGTAGTCCCAGCTACTCGGGAGGCTGAGGCAGGAGAATGGCGTAAACTCGGGAGGCGGAGCTTGCAGTGAGCTGAGATCCGGCCACTGCACTCCAGCCTGGGCGACAGAGCGAGACTCCATCTCAAAAAAAAAAAAAAAAAAGAGTTTGAGAGCAGCCTGGCCAATATGGGGGAAAAAAAAGAGTCTGTGGAGGCCATGGAGTGAGAGGTGGCTGGGGTAGTTACAAGGAAAGGGGAAGAAGACAGGACAGTTTTGAGAAATGGAAGATCAAATGGAGGAGAGGAAATCACTGCCTCTTTCCCACCAGCCATTCTTTTTTTTTTTTTTTTTTTTTTTTTTTTTCTGGAGACAGAGTCCCACTCTGTCGCCCAGGCTAGACTGCAGTGGGATGATCTCGGCTCACTGCAACCTCCACCTCCTGGGTTCAAGCAATTCTCCTGCCTCAGCCTCCCCAGTAGCTGGGACTATAGGTGCACACTGCCACGTCTGGCTCATTTTGTGTATTTTAGTAGAGATAGGGTTTCACTGTATTGCCCAGGCCCAGTCTCAAACTCCTGAGCTCAGGCAATCTGCCCACCTCTCGGCCTCCCAAATCCCACCAGCCATCCTGACAGAGGAGACACGGCATGTGATGCTGAGCACAGGCCATGGATGAGCCAGACATAAGCTATCTTGTTTAATTTTCATTAATGATAATAACAGCTAACATTAATTGAGCACCTACTGTGTTCCAGGCACTGTGCTAGGTGCTAGTTGCCTTATATATACTAACTCAGTCATTGCAAACAATGTGATGAGATAGCCAAACTGCCTGGGCTCAGATCTCAGCTATGGCAAGTTACTCTCATTCATTTTACTGATGAGAAACAGACAGGAACTTCCTCAGTTTGGCTCCAGGGCTTCTACTTGGCACCACGGCTGCCTTGCCTGTGTTCCTAATGTACAGAAAGTGACACACACAGGTCTGCCACATGGAAAGTGCTCAGTGAGCAAAGCTCCTGCCTTCAGAGAACACGCTCTGAGTCCTACTTTGTGTCAAACACTGGAGTGGACACCAGGGGTACTAACCAGAGAAGCCTACAGTCCCTGGCCTCAGGGGCCCATAGTCTAGAGAGTCTAGAGAGCAGGGATGAAAACGAGTGAATTAAATACAGGAAGAAACGAAGTTGGGCATGGTGGAAGGCGCCTGCAGTCCCAGCTACACAGGAGGCTGAGGTGGGAGGATCACCCGAGCCCATGAGTTTGAGACCAGCATGGGCAATATAGTAAGACTGTGTCTTTTTTTTTTTTTTTTGAGATGGAGTCTTGCTCTGTTGCCCAGGCTGCAGTGCAGTGGTGCCATCTCGGCTCACTGCAACCTCTGCCTCCTGGGAAGTGACTCTCGTGCCTCAGCCTCCTGAGTAGCTGGGATTACAGGTACATGCTACCACACCCAGCTAATTATTATATAGTAGAGATGGGTTTTCACCATGTTGGCCAGGCTGGTCTTGAATTCCTGACCTCAGGCTCCCAAAGTGCTGGGATTACAGGCGTGAGCCACCGTGCCCAGCCTCCTATCTCTTAAAAAAAAAATTATATATATATAATATATATATAATATATATATATAATTATATATAAAAAAAATTATATATATATAATATATATATAAATTTATATATATATAAATATAATATATATATTTATATATATTATTTATATTTATAATATTATATATATATATATAGAGAGAGAGAGAGAGAGAGAGAGAGAGAGAGAGAGAAGTACACAAGAAGCCTGTGTGAGATCCAGGGGTGGCACAGCCGTCCATCCCATCCAGTTAGGTCTCCAAGAACCCCTGCTGCCCACCAGACTCTTGTCAAGGAAGGCTTCCAGAAAGAGGCAATGGCTGGGCTGCTTGGTACAATCTCTATTTTACTGATAAGGAAACTGGTTAAGAGAAGACTGGGGATTTGTCCAGACACAGAACCAGGATTCAAAAACCTAGGCAGGTCTCTTGAAGTACAGAGCCCTTGGCCAATGCAGGACTCGGCGCTGCCTCTGGTCTGAGGAAGGAGGAACAAGCCTGTCCTTGGGGAGCTCTTAGTCTCTTACGACTGTGGATGTGTTCTGTCTCCAATGGGATGCCAGGCAGTCATCCCTCCCACACACATGCACATACTCTTCACCTTCAAAGATTCAGGGACACACAAACACACACACACATCAGGAGACACTGGACCACATACAGAGCAACCACCTCCGAAAGAAACTGTGGACACAGACTTTTTCTCACTCTTCAAGGCCCCACCCCACTCAGATATCCTTCCCCGATGAGACCTTCCCCAAATCCCTGGGGCAGCGAGTAGACTCCTCCTCTGGTCTCCCAAGTCCTTGCATATTGTCATCACAGCACTTCCAACTCTGGGCGCATGTGGGTCTATGGATCTATGACTATATGAGCTTTGGGAACAGGGATCCATTTTATTTACATTTGTATCCCCAGCACCTGGCACAGTACCTGGCATTTTGTAATGCTCCCTAAGAGTTTGCCGAATTAATATGTGAATAGGAAAGTGAACAGACAAAGGAACAAGGACCAGTTTTCTAAATGCTCTCCCACGGAGGAAGGCAGCTCAAGGAACGACAGGGCAACACAGACCAGCGTGTGACGGGGCTGAGGGCCCAGAGAAAAAGTGTGTGTCCTCAGACCCTCAGCCCAGTGAGCTGGGCAGCAGGGCGGGCTTAGGAGGAGGGAAGGGTTGGAAAGGACACAACACGAGGCCAGGGCAGGGAGCAGGCTCAGGCAACCAGCAAAGGTGAAACAGAGCACTCAGGAGCCTGGGTGAGCAAGGCCCAGCAAGGAGGGCAGTCAGCATGGGTGTGGAAGCGGGGCTGGCAGAGCACAAAGGCCGGGCCAGACCACTTGGGCAGCAGAGAAGCTGATGAGAGGAAGAACTTTCCACAGGAAAGGTTTTTCAGAATGAGGCAGGCCTCCCCAGGTGGGTGACAGGGGAGGAGGCAGGATTCATCCCTAAGATTTGAGAATTTCATAAACAACTGGAGACCAATCTAAGACACTAGTATTTAAACAAATGCTGCCAGGTGCAGTGGCTCACGCTGATAATCCCAGCACTTTGGGAGGCCGAGGCAGGTGGATCACCTGAGGTCAGGAGTTCGAGACAACCCTGGCCAACATGGCGAAACCCTGTCTCTACTAAAAATACACAAATTAGCTGGGCATTGTGGCGGGCGCTTGTAATCCGAGCTACTCAGGAGGCTGAGGCAGGAGAATCGTTTGAACCCGGGAGGCAGAGGTTGCAGTGAGCCAAGATGGCGCCACTGCACTCCAGCCTGGGTGACAAGAGCGAAACTCTGTCTCAAAAAAAAAAAAAAAAAAAAAGCCGATTCATGCTGCCAAAACTTGAAACTTACAAGGTTTTCCCAGAGGCACCCGCTGCCTGAAGGTGAACCATTGAAGTTCACGTGCGCCCACCTGCCTCTAACCTGTTTCCCCCTTTTGCTCTCTCTCTGTCTCCCTTCCACCCAGGCCAGAGCCATGGCCCACCCACCCCTCCAACCACCCCAAAGACAGAGCTGCAGTCGGGCAAGGCAGACCCGAAGCGGGACGGGCGCTCCATGGGGGAGGGCGGGAAGCCTCACATCGATTTCGGCAATGTGGACATCGGTGAGATCAGCCACGAGGTAATGTCCAACATGGAGACCTTTGATGTGGCTGAGTTGGACCAGTACCTGCCGCCCAATGGGCACCCAGGCCACGTGGGCAGCTACTCAGCAGCTGGCTATGGGCTGGGCAGCGCCCTGGCTGTGGCCAGTGGACACTCCGCCTGGATCTCCAAGCCACCAGGCGTGGCTCTGCCCACGGTCTCACCACCTGGTGTGGATGCCAAAGCCCAGGTGAAGACAGAGACCGCGGGGCCCCAGGGGCCCCCGCACTACACCGACCAGCCATCCACCTCACAGATCGCCTACACCTCCCTCAGCCTGCCCCACTACGGCTCAGCCTTCCCCTCCATCTCCCGCCCCCAGTTTGACTACTCTGACCATCAGCCCTCAGGACCCTATTACGGCCATTCGAGCCAGGCCTCTGGCCTCTACTCGGCTTTCTCCTATATGGGGCCCTCACAGCGGCCCCTCTACACGGCCATCTCTGACCCCAGCCCCTCAGGGCCCCAGTCCCACAGCCCCACACACTGGGAGCAGCCAGTATATACGACACTGTCCCGACCCTAAAGGGGGCCCTGTCGCCACCACCCCCCGCCCAGCCCCTCCCCCAGCCTGTGTGCCCTGTTCCTCGCCCACCTCAGGCCTGGCGGTGGCAGTGGAGGAGGCTGAGGAGGCTGAAGAGGCTGACGGGTCGGGGGGCTTTCTGTCTGGCTCACTGCCCTGATGACCCGCCCGCCCCATCCAGGCTCCAGCAGCAAAGCCCCAGGCGAACAGGCTGGACAGAGGAGAAGGAGGTTGACTGTTGCTCCCACACTGAAAGATGAGGGGCTGCACCTTCCCCCAGGAATGACCCTCTATCCCAGGACCTGAGAAGGACCTGCTCACCCTCCTCGGGGAGGGGAAGCACCAGGGTTGGTGGCATCGGAGGCCTTACCACTCCTATGACTCCTGTTTCCTCTCTCACAGAGAGTGAGGGTCTGACATGCCCATGCCACCTGTGCCACAGTGCCTTAGGGCTAGGCCACCCAGAGACTGTGTCCGGAGCTGGCCGTGTCTCCCACTCAGGGGCTGAGAGTAGCTTTGAGGAGCCTCATGGGGAGTGGAGGGTTCGAGGGACTTAGTGGAGTTCTCATCCCTTCAATGTCCTCTCCCCTTCCGAAGGCAGGAAGGAGTTGGCACAGAGGCCCCCAGATCCAATTCTGTGCCAGTAACCTCATTCTTTGTCTAATCGAGAAAGAGCCCCCAGTCCTCCTCCATTACAACCTCTGTGACCTTGAGGCGCATCCCAGGAGGTGAGGAGGCAGGGGCTCCAGGAAAGGAATCAGAGACAATTCACAGAGCCTTCCTCCCTGGGCTCCTTGCCAGCTCCCTCTTCCCTTACTAGGCTCTACGTCCCCTGCTCTGTCAGCCCCACTCCCTGGGCTTCCCAGAGAGTGACAGCTGCTCAGGCCTGAACCCTTTGCTCCAGGAGACACAGGGCCCAGCACCCAGGTTGCTGGCAGCAGGCTGAAGACACTAGAATCCTGACCTGTACATTCTGCCCTTGCCTCTTGCCCCTTGCCTCCCAGTGGTATTTGAATAAAGTATGTAGCTATATCTGCCCCCCATTTTCCTGTTCTGCAGCCCCCCAAATCCACATGTAACTCATTACTGTCTCCTGTTATTTATCTCAGTAGTCCCCTCTCCTAGCCACTCTAGCCCCTATTAACTCTGCGTTAAGCATTCCACATAATAAAATTAAAGGTTCCGGTTACCTGCTTGGTGAGCCTGACCTGGCCTGTCTCTTCATCTCTTATCCCTGTACTGGTGCTTCCTCAAATGCTTTCTGGAAGTAGCTAGGAGTAGAATGCAAAGGACAGATCATCAAAGGTCTCTCTCTCCCACCTCCTTCCCTCTTTCCCCACCCCCTTCCCCTTCCCCCTCCTCTCTTCTCCCTCCCCCTCCTCTCTCCCCCATCTCCACCTCTCCTCTCTCTCTCTCCCCCACTCCCCCTCTCCTTTCTCTCTCTCGCTCTCTCTAGCCCTGCTAAGAAATTAGGAACAACGGAGTCGGTTAGGATAGCTGGCATCCCAGTGAGGTCTGTCTGAGCTCAAGGACTGAAGCCTCAGATGGGAGCTTCTCCCCAGCCGGCTATGCCCCACACTGCAGGGGGGCCACTCACTCTTAACTGGCTCAGCTGGAACTCACTGCCTTGCAAGCAGCCCCTCTGCTCACCCAGCACCCAGCAGAGGGGAGCTGGCAAAGAATTCAAGAGACAGGTGTCTGAAGAGGAGAAGGTGGGTTGAGTGTGACACTGTGCTGCCTGCAGTCAGAGGCCTGTCCTTCAGGATGTGTGGATAGGCCCTGTGTTGCTGCATCCCCCTACTTGCCACCTCCCCCAGCACATACACAGCAGCCCATGCCAGGATCTAGCCAAGCCTTCACAGCAGCTGCCCTTGTCCAAGTCTAGACCAAGGATGTCAGACAGTCTACTCCTTAAGCACCTACTCCCTAAGAGCTCTTTCCTCAGCAGAAGTCCAAACTGCACTCAGAGGCCAGGACCACTCCACCTCACAAGCACACAACTGCAAGGACAGGGGAAATCTCTTTGCCATCTTGCTCCACTGATGAACAACTCCGATGGTTGGAAGTTCTTCCTCATACCCAGCTTCTAACAGCTTATATACAGCTGCCATTTACTAAGTGCTCCACTAAGGGTCTTATGTCATTCAGGCCAGTGAAGGGGTAGGTCCAGTCGTTATCTCAATTTTCCAGATGGGGAAACTGAAGTTTGAGAGGTTGATGCTAAGAAGTGCTGGCGCCAGAATCTGAAGCCAGCTCTGACTCCAAGGCTTGCACTTTTAACCATCATCCCCTCTACCTGCCTGTGGTTTGCAGACCCTACTTCTGCTTTGTATCTGGAGCAATGCATCTTCAACTGCTCCAGACTGGGTATCGTCAGCTCCCTTCCTTCCATCTGTGGTCTCCAGCCCCTAGTCAGGACTGGGGCAGAGACAGGGCACCAAGAACTAGCCCAGTCTCCAGGGTGACCAAAATCCCTCCATCTGGGAGCTGCACTATGGAAGCTCTTCAGGCAACCTCCCCAAAACTGCTGGTTCCCGTGAAGCTGGATGGTAACCGAAACCCCTGATCTTTTAGACAATATCCATTGCAAAGTCATATCCAAATTGTATGTATGTCGTTGTTTTGTTTTAGATAAAAGCAGGACTTTACACTGATCTTTAACAGATCTCACCTTGTTGGGTTTGACCCATTTCCCCACCTGTATTAAACCTTTTAGAACTTAGCTCTCCTTTAGAGCTTTATGTATCTGCAAACTTGAATAGCCTCATTCAAGTCACTAATAAAGGTCGAAATGAAGAGGGACACCTGCGTACAGCACTAAATGCCTCTCTCCACCGTCAGTTCTATTATCTCCACTCTTTTTTTTTTTTTTTAAGATGGAGTTTTGCTCTGTTGCCAGGCTGGAGTGCAATGGTGCAATCCTGGCTCACTGCAACCTGTCTCCTGGGTTCAAGTGATTCTCCTACCTCAGCCTCCTGAGTAGCTGGGACTACAGGTGCCCACCACCACGCCCGGCCAATTTTTTGTATTTTTTTAGTAGACAGGGTTTCACCACATTGGCCAGGATGGCCTCAATATCCTGACCTCATGATCCACCCCCTCAGCCTCCCAAAGTGTTGGGATTACAGGCGTGAGCCACCGCACCTGGCCTATTATCTCCACCCTTCTTTTTCTTTTTTTTCTTTTTTCTTTTTTTTTTTTTGAGATGGAGTCTCGCTGTGTTACCCAGGCTGGAGTGCAGTGGCGCAATTTTGGCTCACTGCAAGCTCTGCCTCCTGGGTTCACACCATTCTCCTGCCTCAGCCTCCCAAGTAGCTGGGACTACAGGCGCCCACCACCATACCTGGCTAATGTTTTGTATTTTTCAGTAGACAGGGTTTCACCATGTTAGCCAGGATGGTATCAATATCCTGACCTCGTGATCCACCCGCCTCGGCCTCCCAAAGTGCTAGGATTACAGGTGTGAGCCACCATGCCCGGCTATTATCTACACTCTTAAGGAGGCTGTCTAATCAGTTCTATCTCCACTCTTAAGGAGGCCGTCTAATCAGTTCTAAAACTGTCTAACTACATCACCATGAAGCACATGCTTCTCTGTCACGGTGGCATGGAGACTGCCAATGCCTTGTCAAAATCAAGATTCACTGATCTCTGGCATTCCCTCAACCTACTGGACTAGACCAGTAACCATTGAAAAAAAAAAAAACTTATTTGGCAATATTGGTTCTTAGACAACCCATGCTAGCGCCTGATCTCCTTTTTATTATATAAGCACTTTTAAACATGGAGTGACCTATTCTAGAATTTTTTTTTTTTTTTTGAGACAGAGTCTCGCTCTGTCGTCCAGTCTGGAGTGCAGTGGCGCGATCTCGGCTCACTGCAAGTTCCACCTCCCAGGTTCACGCCATTCTCCCACCTCAGCCTCCTGAGCAGCTGGGACTACAAGCCCCCGCCACCACGTGCAGCTAATTTTTTTGTATTTTTAGGAGACAGGGTTTCACTGTGTTAGCCAGGATAGTCTCGATCTCCTGACCTCGTGATCTGCCCGCCTCGGCCTCCCAAAGTGCTGGGATTACAGGCATGAGCCACTGCGCCTGGCCAACCTATTCTAGAATTTTGTCACAGATCAATCAGTACTAACCTTATGTGTTTATAATTTTTACAACCCACCCTTTCCTCTTCATTGAAAGGCAGGACTTTTGTCCATTTGCGGTCTGTTCACTACTCCTGCTCGCAGTGGGATGAGGGATATGGAGCTGGCATGGTGGGGAGCAAGGGGCACATCCGGAAGATGACACTATCACCTCCAAGACCCCACATCTCATGAGATTGAGTGGGAAATCACTGAGGATGTGGAAGGAGGGGAAATGACCCCAGAGAAGTCAGAAGACCTGGGTTGTGCACATCCCTTAGACCAAAGGTTCCAAGGGTACGCAGGCCTCAGGAAGGCAGGAGCTCCACTTGTTAAAAAAGAGTCGGGTGTTTCTGGAAATGACTCAAGAGACTATGCCCAAACCCTAAGGAAACAGAACCAGTAGTGGTGACTGGTGACATTTTATTCAAGAGAAGTCAAAACCCAGGCCCAGCCAGCTGAATAGCAGGGGACTCCCCAAAAGAGGAGAATGGGAAGAGGAAGACGGAGGAAAAACACCCATTCTGTCCCATTTCCCTTGCACCCTATCCCCTAAGGGTTAACCCCCCACTCCCCTCCTCCCCAGCCCAAACCCCATCTCCCTTTAATCACATCTGATACTGAGCAGCCCAGCAGGGAACAAAGAGACTATTTAGAGAAATGGGGCCGAGAAAGTGACCCCCGCACTCTGGGGCGGCTGCCTGGATGCCAGCACAAAGGCGGCATTTCAGAGCTGAAATTTCAGCACCCAACTTGATTAAAGGATTCCACAGGCTTGGAGGAGGATGGATGGGGGTGTGAAGTCCACTGCTCCCTGAATTAACCCTTCTCCAGGGCAGCAGACACCCCTCCCACCAGTGCAGATGCTCACCATTCACTCCCCACACCCCATCCTGGGACCAGGCTGCACCCAGGCCCGGAGGCCCTGCCTCCTGCAGAGGTTAGGGAAGCCCAGCTCCTCCTCTTGGAAGGGGAGCTGGCAGTGGAATGGAGGTCAAGGCTGGCATATTCAGGAAGCCAGTTTTCCCTCTATTCCTGTTCAGTCAATATACACCCTCCCCGTGACCCCCTAGGAGGGAGGAGCCAGTGTGACTGGTCTTACCTCAGGTTGGGTAAGCAGGATGGAGAAAGGAAGAGGACCCATTAGAACCTCAGGCAGAGGAAGCGGGAGCTCCAGCTGACTTAATGTAACACCTGGAACCCAGAAGCACCACCACCCCAGTACCATCCCTGCAAGGCCTCAGAGGATCACCAGCCCCAAACAGGAAGGAAAGGATATCTTATAGGGGCTGGGAAGATGGCATGGGTGTGGCACACCAAAGAGGTGGGCCACAGAGGACAGCGTGTGGGCAGAGTCCTGAGGAGGAGTGGGGACAGAGGCATGGGGGCAGGGGTAGGCAGGTGCTCGGTCCTTGCTTCAGCCGCTGACTTGCCCAGCAGGGCTCTGCCTGGGGACGGTGGGAGATCAGCACACCCCCACGCTTCCTGCTGGGGCACTGCTCCTGAAAGGGGATCCGAGCCCACGATAAGAGGCTCGAAGCAGGTCCTTAGGAAACAATGGGTGGCTTGATGAGACCTGCTCTGTGATACTCCTGAGAAGGGAGAAGCCCCTGCAGCCAGTCCCCACTGGAAAGGAAATTGGGGGTTTCCGTGGCAACCAGCTCCCTGGGCACAAAGACTCGTCTGTCTGCTGGGAAGGCAGCTGAGGTGTCTCCCCTGCAGCAGCCTTTGCTCTGGGGAACAGGGAGATGGAGGGAAGGATGTGGGGGATCCAAAGGGGCTAAGGGCCTCTGGTGCTTCTTAAGGAGCTGACAGTCACAGGGCCACTGGAATAGGTGTATGCTCCAGGCAGCATGGCGGTAACAGGGAAGCAAAAGGTGGTGACATCGCAGATAAGCAGAGGGGAAGGGGGTTGGAAAGTTGAATATTTTATTTACACATATAAAGTGGGAATGAAAATTGGGCAAGGGCAGGAAGATGACTCCAGCTCAGTCGGTGATGATGAGCTCGTCCACCCCCCAGTCTTCATAGCTCCCATCTGGCAGGTAACGGCGAATGATGATGGGGATCTTTCGGGCCCTGTGGCAGGGGAAAAGTCACAAGTACATGAGGGCTGGTGACCCCAGCTCTGCCGCAGAAGGAACAGATTGTGTGCAAAACACAAGGAAAGAGAAGTCTTAGGAGCAGCCTCTTGGGGCTGATGAGTGTACTTTGTAAGAAAGCAATTACAAGAAAAAGAAAGTTTTTATATCAGACAAGAGGGGGAAGAGTGATAGAATTATTGGTAAGGCCTCCTGCAGCAGGAACAGGGAAACTCCAACAGCCAGAAAAGGTCCCGGTCTCATCAGTGCCCTCCCCCCTTTCCCTGCCTCCTCTTCTCTCTTCCTCCTACCTCCTGGTGAGCTGTTCCTAATGATCTGTAGGAATAAGCATCAACTTCTTCAGCCAGGGAAGTGGGAGAAAAGGGTGCAACAGAGAACCCAACAGATGCCTCCCAGAGATTTGGAGAAGTGAACCATGATTTGAGTGACTTACTTGAGTTCCTTCATGGCAATGAGCAGAGGATCTGTCTCCCCCTCCAGCTCCACCATCACAGGGGCACACATCCTGTAGGGATACGCACAGGTGTTGGGGAGACTACAAACCCAGGGAGAAGGGCCTAACAGGCAGTGAAGGTGGAACGGCATCCTGATCCCCACCTAGAAACATCATCTTCTAGGTAGACAGGCACAGTAGGGAGTGGTGTGTAGGGGCACTGCCAGAGATCTTCCCTGGCAGAGGCCTATCGCAGACGCCTGAGCCCAGCGGCCACAGCAGAGTGTCCTGGTGGAAAGGGTGGCGTGTGCAAAGGCACACCATTCTAACTGCTCCAACCCCAGAGCCTTGCCTCAGTGCCCAGGGCCCCTCATTTCAATTTCTATTTTCTCTCTCTCTCTATTTTTTGGAGAGAAAGTTTCACTCCCATTGCCCAGACTGGAGTGCAATGGCAAGATCTCGACTCACTGCAACCTCCACCTCCCAGGTCCAAACAATTCTCCTGCCGCCTCCCAAGCAGCTGGGACTATAGGCACACACCACCAGCTATACTAATTTTTTGTATAGATGGGGTTTCACCATGTTGCCTAGGCTGGTCTCAAACTCCTGGGCTCAAGCAATCCGCCTGCCTCAGCCTTCCAAATTGCTGGGATGAAACCCAGCCTCATTTCCATTCTCTATAGCCACAACACCTCAGTAGAAGCCCTGCCCTTCCTGCCCAGCCCTCCCTACCCTTCACCTGAGGCCAGCAGGCAGTCCAGGGACTCATCTGCTTACAACACTGCTATGACTCCCCTTGGCTATCAGGCCAGAGTGCAGTCTGGTCCCTGTTCGCCTTCCTAGCACAGTCCCGTGCTACTTTCCTGTATTTACCCCACATTCCAGCCATACCAAACTATTTCTGGTTCCCTAGACGAGCCATGTTGTTTCCCTTTTGTGTGCTCTTACAAGCTCTTCATCTCCCTAAAAGCCTGCAAGAGGTCCGGATGTCTCCATCCTGGAAATCGTGTGCTGACTCTTCAGTACCCCAAGTCAGTCAGGATATACTTTTCTTGGCACCAATCTCACTGAACTGTAACTACTTGTTTGGAAAGTTTCCACATTAGACCATGAGCTCCTGGTGGCCCAGAACCACATGTGATTCACCACGGAGGTCTAGCCCCCAGCACAACACTTGGCCCACAGTGGAGACTACCACCAAGCAAAGGGATGCCAATTCTAGGCCCATCTCCTCTAGGAAGTCAGTCTTGATTATTCCAGCTTAGGTTCACACTAACACATCCAGAATGAACAGGAGAGCATGCTAAAAAATACAGGCTCACGGGTCCTTCTCCAGAATCCCTGAACAGAATCTCTAGTGAAGCGGCCTGAGAGCCTGCATTTGCAGAACTGCCCAGATGATTCTGATAATCAGCTAGTCTGAGAGCTACCAGCTTACTGATTTTATTACTAAATATTTCAATTTATATTACTCCCAAAAGCCTGAAAATTTCCCAAGGGCAGAGATGGAAGATTTAACTTTCCCTATATCCTCTCTCAATAAGTATTCAAACTTTCCCAAAATATAAAGCTTTAAAGAATGTGGCAGAATACTTTCCATGATCTGCATACGCCTGCTTTCTTTTAAAATATAAATAATTCAAGGGCATTCACTCATTCAGCACCTATTATGCACATGGAATGTGCAAGATGTGTCCTTAAGTAATCTAATTTTTCTTGCACCACGGCCTCTACAAATAAACACATCCACCATCCAGTTAAGAAGCAGATGTGGCCGGGCGTGGTGGCTCAAGCCTGTAATCCCAGCACTTTGGGAGGCCGAGACGGGCGGATCACGAGGTCAGGAGATCAAGACCATCCTGGCTAACACAGTGAAACCCCGTCTCTACTAAAAAAATACAAAAAACTAGCCAGGCGAGGTGGCGGGCGCCTGTAGTCCCAGCTACTTGGGAGGCTGAGGCAGGAGAATGGCGTAAACCCGGGAGGTGGAGCTTGCAGTGAGCTGAGATCCGGCCACTGCACTCCAGCCTGGGTGACAGAGCGAGACTCCATCTCAACAACAACAAAAAAAAGCAGATGTGACAAATATCATCAGCCACCAGGTGGTGCTAATGAACCAGACTGAAACTCCATCCAAAACCCACCCAAGAAACAGTTGTTCTGGCCGGGTGCAGTGGCTCACGCCTGTAATCACAGCACTTTGGGATGCTGAGGCAGGCAAATCACCTGAGGTCAGGAGTTTGAGACCAGCCTGGCCAATATGGTGAAACCCCATCTCTACTACAAATACAAAAAATAGCTGGGCACGGTGGCGCGCGCCTGTAGTCCCAGCTACTCGGGAGGCTGAGGTACGAGAATCGCTTGAACCAGGAGGTAAAGGCTGCAGTGGGCCAAGATGGCACCACTGGACTCCAGCCTAGGCGACAAAGTGAGACTCCATCTGCACCTACCAAGTGCAGAGTCCCATTATGGCTGTACAAGAGCTTAAAGCAGGCAAGAAGCCACCAGAAGGTGTCATAGCCCTTAAGTGGAAAGAGCACTAAAGACTGGAATGAGCTGGATCAAGCTTCGCTCCCCAAGAAAAACAGGACACTTGGCTGGGCGCAGTGGCTCATGCTTGTAATCCCAGCACTTTGGGAGGCCAAGGCGAGTGGATCACCTGAGGTCACGAGTTCGAGACCAGCCTGACCAACATGGTGAAACCATGTCTTTACTAAAAATACAAAATATTAGCCAGGCGTGGTGGCGGGCACCTGTAATCCCAGCTACTCGGGAGGTTGAGGCAGGAGAATTCCTTGAACCCAGGAGGCAGAGGCAGTGAGCTAAGATCATGCCATTGCACTCCAGCCTGGGCAACAAGAGTGAAACTCCGTTTAAAAAAAAAAAAAGAAAGAAAGAAAAGGAAAACAGGACACTTGGACTTATTAGTGGCCTGGATGTCAGTAGCCTGGATGTCAGCCTCAAAACCTTTAAGTGCTTCACATTGCCCAGCAAATGAACTCCAGTCTTCTGAACTTGTCACTCATGGGACCAGTGTCATCTTTTCCAGCCTCATGCCCCAAGCTGCTTGTGATCCCTCACCACAAATCCACCACCTGGACCTTTCCTTGGGCTGTTTCTGGCACCTGGAGTACCCACAAAATCAAATCTCTTTACCTGTCCCCACTAGAATTCTAATCCCTTCACAAGGCTTTCCCAGTCACCTCTGCAATAACTCTCTTTGTACCTTTCATAAAGCACCACTCGTGTCTGCCTTGGGTTGTGGGTACCTGTGCACAGGTCTATCTCCCCCACCAGAAAACACCTGGAGGACTAGGGATTACGTCTTTTTTTTTTTTTTTTAATTATTTTTGGTAACAGAGCCTCACTCTGTCACCCAGGCTGGAATAGTGGTGCGATCTCGACTCTCTGCAACCTCTACCTCCCATGTTCAAACGATTCTCCTGCCTCAGCCTCCCAAGTAGCTGGGACTACAGGCGTGTGCCACCACACCCGGCTAATTTTTGTATTTTTAGTAGAGACGGGGTTTCACCATGTTGACCAGGCTGGTCTCGAACTCCTGACCTCAGGTGATCTGCCCACCTTGGCCTTCCACAGTGCTCAGATTCCAGGTGTGAGCCACTGCGCCTGGCTGGGACTACATCTTTAATCATCTCAGCGTCCCATAGGGTGCTAATGCAGTATCTTTCCTCAGTGCTGAAAGACTGTTTAACTTGCAAATAAGCAATCTATTTGTTTTAAAAATAACTTATGAATTCTTGTTTCTGCTGGGCCACTTTTAGTCTCTATCAGTGTGCCCCATAGAATGCTCTGCAATGATAGAAGTGTCCTATCCCCCTGTGCTATCCTTTATGGTAACCACTAGCCACATGTGGCTACTGAACACACTTGAAATGTGGCTAGTTATAATCCCAGCACTTTGGAGGCTGAAGCAGGGGTCTCACTGGAAGCCAGGAGTCTTTTTGTGAGACCCTGTCTCTACAAAAAAATTAAGACATTAGCCAGGTGTGGTGGCATTAGCTACCTGGGAGGCTAAAGTGGAAAGATCACTTAAGCCTAGAAGTTTTGAGGCTGAAGTGAGCTATGATAGCACCACTGCACTCCAGCCTGGGCGATACAGCCCAACTGTCTCTAAAAAAATAAAAGGCTGGGCGTGGTGGCTCAGCCTGTAATCCCAGTACTTTGGGAGGCTGAGGTAGGAGGATCACCTGAGATCAGGAGTTCAAGACCAGCCTGGCCAGCGAACACGGTGAAACCCCATCCCTACTAAAAATACAAAAATTAGCCAGGCACAGTGGCAGGCACCTGTAACTCGCTACTCAAGAGGCCCTGGTGGGAGAATCACTTGAACCTGGGAGGCGGAGGATGCAGGGAGCCGAGATCACGCCACTGCACTCCAGCCTGGGTGACAGAGTGAGACTCCTTCTCAAAAATAAAAATAAGGCCGGGCGCGGTGGCTCAAGCCTGTAATCCCAGCACTTTGGGAGGCCGAGACGACCGGATCACGAGGTCAGGAGATCGAGACCATCCTGGCTAACCCGGTGAAACCCCGTCTCTACTAAAAAAAAAATACAAAAAACTAGCCGGGCGAGGTGGCGGGCGCCTGTAGTCCCAGCTACTCGGGAGGCTGAGGCAGGAGAATGGCGTAAACCCGGGAGGTGGAGCTTGCAGTGAGCTGAGAGCTGGCCACTGCACTCCAGCCTGGGCGGCAGAACGAGACTCCGTCTCAAAAAAATAAATAAATAAAATAAAAATAAATAAATAAATAAATAAAAGAAGTGTGGGTGGCTAGTAAGACAGAAACTGAATTTCTAATTTTATTTAATTGTACTTAATGTAAATGGGTACATACAGTTCATGGCTACCATAATTGGTGGTGCAGGCCCAGAGGATCCTGACGTTGGTGGTATATTGGGTAGGGATATCATACTGGGCATGGCTCTAATGCCACGCAGAAGAGCAAGGAGTACAACCAGGCTGAGAAGAGGTCCGCTGCTGAGGCATGGGGAAGAACAATGTTGCCCACCCATAAAACCCTTTATTGAGGTAGACATGATGGTCATCTTTATCCCTACAGGACTAGAGGAGACAACAGCCCAATGCTGCTTGAACACTAAGGAGGGGAATTTTTTTTTTTTTTTTTTTGAGACGGAGTCTCGCTTTGTCACCCAGGCTGGAGTGCAGTGGCCAGATCTCAGCTCACTGCAAGCTCCGCCTCCCGGGTTCACGCCATTCTCTTGCCTCAGCCTCCCGAGTAGCTGGGACTACAGGCGCCTGCCACCTCGCCCGGCTAAGTTTTTGTATTTTTAGTAGAGACGGGGTTTCACTGTCTTAGCCAGGATGGTCTCGATCTCCTGACCTCGTGATCCGCCCATCTCGGCCTCCCAAAGTGCTGGGATTACAGGCTTGAGCCACCGCGCCCGGCCTAGGAGGGGAATTTACAGACAGCACTGCTGCCCCTATAAGCACACAGAGTCCACAAATCTGGCCCCAGCTTTCTTTTGGTTTTTTTTTTTTTTTGAGATGGAGTCTTACTCTGTCGCTCCGGCTGGAGTGCAGTGGTGCAATCACAGTTCACTGCAGTCTCAACCTCCTGGCCTTAGGTGATCCTCCTACGTCAGCCTCCCGAGTAGCTAGGACTACAGGTGCACACTACCACACTTAGCTAATTTTTTGTATTTTTTCTAGAGATGGGGGTTTCACCATGTTTCCCAGGCTAGTTTTGAACTTCTGGGCTCAAGCAATCCACCTGCTTCATCTTCCCAAAGTGCTGGGATTACAGGTGTGAGCCACGGCATCCAGCCGCTTTTCTTTCTAGGCTAATTTCCACTATTCCCTTCTTGAACTACCCCCGCTCCTCCAGATACCCACCATTTCCCATATCAGCCTATAGGGAGTTTGGGGCAGGGGCTCCTATTCTCAGTCTCGTGCTTCCCCACAGTACCATTAGAGCACCCCGCTCTGTTCCCTCACCTACTCCTCACAAGAAAGGAGGAGGAGGGAAGTTTGCTGATTTTCAAATCCCCAAAACCCCACCACTGCTCTGTGCTTTCATCTCTCTAGTGTGCTCTCAAGCTGGAGGGCCCCCCACTCTGCTGGGCTGGCCATAGTCTACCTCACTTCAAGAACCACCTCAAAGCCAGGCATGGTTGCTCATGCTTGTAATCCCAGCTCCAGCACTTTGGGAGGCTGAGGCAGGAGAATCACTTGAGGCTGAGTTCAAGACTGGCCTGGGCAACATCATGAGACCCCTATCTCTACAAAAAATACAAAGCCAGGCATAGTGGCACATACCTGTAGTCCCACCTTGAAGCTACTTGGGAGGTTGAGGCAAGAAAATTGCTTGAGCCTGCCAGGCGCAGTGGCTCATGCCTGTAATCCCAGCACGTTGGGAGGCCGAGGCAGGTGGATCACGAGGTCAGGAGATTGAGACCATCCTGGCTAACACGGTGAAACCCCATCTCTACTAAAAATACAAAAAAATTAGCCGGGCGCGGTGGCTCACGCCTGTAATCCCTGCACTTTGGGAGGCTGAGGCGGGCGGATCACGAGGTCAGAAGATCGAGACCATCCTGGCTAACACGGTGAAACCCCGTCTCTACTAAAATACAAAAAATTAGCCGGGCGCGTTTGCTGGCGCCTGTAGTCCCAGCTACTCGGGAGGCTGAGGCAGGAGAATGGCGCGAACCCGGGAGGCGGAGCTTGCAGTGAGCCGAGATGGTGCCACTGCACTCCAGCCTGGGCGACAAAGTGAAGACTCCGCCTCAAAAAAAAAAAAAAAAAATTAGCCAGGCGTTGTGGCAGGCATCTGTAGTCCCAGCTACTCGGGAGGCTGAGGCAGGAGAATGATGTGAACCTGGGAGGCAGAGCTTGCAGTGAGCCGAGATTACGCCACTGCACTCCAGCCTGGGTGACAGAGCAAAACTCCATCTCAAAAAAAAAAAAAAAAAAAAAGAGAGAAAAAGAAAATTGCACCGGCCAGGCGCGGTGGCTCACGCCTGTAATCCCAGCACTTTGGGAGGCTGAGGCAGGTGGATCACAAGGTCAGGAGTTCGAGAGCAGCCTGGCCAATATGGTGAAACCCCGTCTCTACTAAAAACACAAAAATTAGCCGGGGGTGGTGGTGGACGCCTGTAGTCCCAGCCACTCGGGAGGCTGAGGCAGGAGAATCACTTGAACCCAGGAGGCGGAGGCTGCAGTGAGCCGAGATCGGGCCACTGCACTCCAGCCTGGGAGACAGAGCAAGACTCTGTCTCAAAAAAAAAAAAAAAATTGCTTGAGCCCAGGAGTTTGAGGCTGCAATGGGCTATGATCAGGCCCCTGTGCTCCAGCATGGGCAACAGAGTGAGATCTAGACTCGGAAAATAAAACAACAAAGAACCACCATGGCCGGGCACAGTGGCTCTCACCTGCAATCCCAACACTATGGGAGGCAGAGGCAGGTGTATCACTTGAAGCTAGGAGTTCGAGACTAGCCTAGGCAACATGGCAAGACCCTGTCTCTAAAAACACAACAATTAGTTAGGCATGGTGGTACATGCCTTTAATGCCAGCTACCTGGGAGGCTGAGGCACAAGAATCACTTGAACCTGGGAGGCAGAGGTTGCAGTGAGCTGAGATTGTGCCATTGCACTCCAGTCTAGGCGACTCAGTGAGACTCTATCTCAAAAAAAAAAAAAAAAAAGAATCACTGGTACCCATTGGCTCTGAATTCACCTTTTTTGCTGCACGAATGTGACAGGCAACCATCTAGTTCTGTTTTGTTTTTTTTTTTAATCATTTTTCTCCCATACTATTACTTGACTTCTCAGATGTTCATATCCTAGTTCTCCTATTAGATCACAAGCTCCCTGAGGGCAGGGGCCTAGCACAATGCCTGGTACGCAGGGACGGCACCACCTTTGGAATGTGAGAGCAGAGAGTGTTTTCAGGTGCCAGGCTGGGCAAGATTAGCGGTACAGGAGCTCACTGTGGTCTGACAGATGGAGAAGACAGTGAAGGGGCAATCACTCACGCAATCTGGAGCGCTCGGGTGCCCAGCACACGGGCTCGCTCGTACTTGGTCATGTATGGTGTGGTGATTCGCTTCTGGTTGGCCTGCGGTCGCTCCCCAGAGGGGAGGATCTCGACATTCTCCTGGCCTTCCTGGACACCAAGACAAAAAAGAGGGAAAATCTCAGGTGGCATTTTTGGATTACAGGGAGGGTGATAATGACAACAATCATAATCCCCGCTACTGCCACCATTAATGCTTACTGCATACCAGGGTACTGCATGACTGCTTCCTAACGACTCATGTAATCCTTACAATAACCTTATGAGACAGGGATTACAGTTCTCATTTCAGAGGCTTGGAAAGTCAGCTAACCTGACATAGCCTGAGACCTTGTAATGGAGGACCATGACTGAGATTCCAGAGCTGGCTGCCTCATCCAGAAGAGAGCAGAGGGCCTGGAGATGGGGTGGTCTCAGAACACTGGTCCTGTAAAAGAGGTCCTGGCACAAAAAAATTACCCTAAGCAGGAAGCTAGGAATAGTCTCCCCATCTTTCAGATAGGGGAGCTAAGCCAATGGGTCAAGTGACTAGAAAAATCAAGGTGAAGACAGGAATATTTAACAATTACTTACTAAGTATTTGTCCTGAATCAGATATCATTAACAGATACTGAGAAAGCAAGCTAGGAATTTCTGCTCTCAAAGAATTAATGGTCTAAAGGGGGAGACAAGAGTAAACAGAGCAGGTGCTATGAAGGGATGCAGTGTGCAACAGAGTTCCCAAGGAGGTGGGGACACCTCACACTGGGAGTCAGGAAAACTCCAGGGATGAGATTTGAGCTCACCTAGAAGGATGAGCAGCAGCTGTCAAACCAACGAGGAAGGAGGCAACATGCAAAGGCACAGAGGAGAAAGAGGTTTGGACAGCTAGTTGTGGACAATAATTAGAATGAAAGGTGCGTAGAGGATTGTAGGCAGGAGAATAAATTCTGTGGTATATAAAGAATTAAGTAAACAGGCCGGGCACGGTGGCTTACGCCTGTAATCCCAGCACTTTGGGAGGCTGAGGTGGGCGGATCACAAGGTCAGGAGATCGAGACCACCCTGACTAACACGGTGAAATTCCGTCTCTACTAAAAATACAAAAAAAAAAAATTAGCCGGGCGTGGTGGCGGGCGCCTGTAGTCCCAGCTACTCAGGAGGCTGAGGCAGGAGAATGGCGTGAACCCAGAAGGCGGAGCTTGCAGTGAGCCCAGATCTCACCACTGCACTCCAGCCTGGGCGACAGAGCAAGACTCTGTCTCAAAAAAAAAAAAAAAAAAAAAAGGTTGACTCTGAGCTGGACATGGTGGTGCAGAACCTACAGTTCCAGCTACTTGAGAGGCTGAACTGGAAGGATCACTTGAGCCCAAGAGTTCAAGGCTGTAGTGCGCTATGACCGCACCTGCAAATAGCCATTGTACTCTAGCCTAGACAACGTAGCAAGACACCACTTCTTAATTTAAAACAAGCAAACAAACAACAACAACATAAAGAAAGGATCACTCTGGATACTCTGTTGAGAATATTCTGCAGGGGGCAGTGGCAGAAGCAGAGAGGCCATTTAGGAAAGCCAGTAGTAACTGAGCACGTGGGCAAGTAAGAAAGGGCGCTGAAAGGAGAAGAGCACTCAGAGCAGTCTGGAGTGAGACTGAAGCAGGAAAACCAGCCACACAATTCCTGCAGGAATGTGGCTGAAAAGCAATGAGATCTAAGCCAGCCTAAGGCACCAGGAGTAGAAAAATGCAGACAGGGCTGAAGTACATCCAGAAGGCACAATCTACATGACAGTGATGGGAAGGCGACCAGAATGATGGAGAAGGACACATCTGACTCAAGCGAAAAGGTATCTGAAAGTGCCATGCAGAGAGAGAGAGGGCTCCCTGTCTCTCCAGGACATAACTGCATTTTTTTCCCTCATCAGTCACACAGGACAGAAAGCCCTACTTTCCTCATGAGGCTAGCAACCTATCCACCTAGTTGCTCAAGCCAGAAACCTGAGAGTCGTCCTTGTCACCGCTCACTTTCTCAGCCCCATAACCAACCCACCGCAATAACTCTTTCATGTGTCTTCTCATCACCTGCACTACCAGCACCTATATCCAAGCCACAGGCCTCTCACCTTCCACTCTTGCCCTTCCCCAGTTCACTCCTTACTCAAGGCAGGATTGCACTTTCTAAAATGTAAACTGGACTGTGCCCTGGCTCAAAATTTGTCAGTAGCTTCCCATTGCCTTTAGGCTACAAAATACTGCCTCATCTGAGCCCTGCTTACCTCTTCCTTTTGCTCCCTAACTAGTCCCACCCTGCAGAAAGCACCTGGCACATAATAAACATTCAACACGTGTTTGCCGAATGAAGGAAGGCACTGTTTAACTTGTCAGTGAACTAACTGCCCCAGAAGCCACAGGCTGTGGACCACATGGACAAAAGCTTTCAGGTCCACCCTGCAGGGCTGTTCTGCTATGCAAGACTGGAACACAGCTCACTCTAACTGGGAATGCTTATGGCAGGGGCCTTGACCACAAACAGAAGGTAGACACGTTCAGCTAATTATCACCTGCCAGACTATTTGGCAGCTTGGGCTGCAGAGGTGGGAGCCTGAGGCTGAATACTGACCTCTTCAGCATTCTCCAAGTCATCTAGCCCTTCATCCTCTTCCACATCATCAAAGTCGTCACCATCAAAACTGTACAGGAAGAAGAGATCAGTTACTTAGAGCATCACTTACAAGAATCAAAGAGGGGCCAGGTATGGTGACTCACACTGGTAATCCTGGTACTCTGGGAGACCGAAGTGTGTGGATCACTTGAGGCCAGGAATTCGAGACCAGCCTGGCCAACGTGGCAAAACCCCGTCTCTACTAAAAATACAAAAATTAGCCAGGCATGGTGGCACATGCCCGTAATACCAGCTACTCGGGAGGTTGAGTCACAAGAATTGCTTGAACCCAGGAGGTGGAGATTGCAGTGAGCCAAGATTGCACTGCTGCACTCCAGCATGGGTGACAGAACAAGAACCTGTCTCAAAGTAAATAAAATAAGAAAAATAAAAAATAAAAATCAGAGGCCAGGCGTGGTGGCTCTGGGATTAAGCCTGTAATCCCAGCACTTTGGGAGACCAACGCGGGCAGAGTTCAAGGCCAGCCTGACCAACATAGTGAAACCCCGTTTCTACTAAAAATACAAAATTAGCTGGGAGTGGTGGCACACGCCTGTAATCCCAGTTACTTGGGAGGCTGAGGCAGGAGAATCACCTGAACCCAGGAGGCAGATGTTGTGGTGAGCTGAGATCACGCCATTGCACTCCGAGCAGCTTGGGCAACAAGAGCGAAACTCCATCTCAAAAAAAAAACCAAAAAAAACAAAACAAAACAAAAAAATCAAAGAGGGCAGAGATCTGTGTCTCTCCCAGTATGTAAGAAGCACTCAAATATTTACTTGATAAGTAAATCAGCCAGGCGCAGTGACTCACGTCTGTAATCCCAGCACTTTGGGAGGCCGAGGCGGGTGCATCACCTGAGGTCAGGAGTTCGAGACC
Organism: Macaca mulatta; assembly: GCF_049350105.2. NCBI lineage: Eukaryota > Metazoa > Chordata > Mammalia > Primates > Cercopithecidae > Macaca > Macaca mulatta. Next base: position 13,550,430 of record NC_133415.1, read on the forward strand.
AGCCTGGCCAACATGGAGAAATCCCATCTCTACTAAAAACACAAAAAAATTAGCCGGGCGTGGTGGCAGGCGCCTGTAATCCCAGCTACTCAGGAGGCTGAGGCAAGAGAATTGCTTGAACCCGAAAGGCAGAGGTTGCAGTGAGCCAAGGTCACCCCACTGCACTGCAGCCTGGATGACACAGCGAGACTCCTTCTCAAAAAAAAAGAATACTGGCCAGGTGCGGTGGCTCAAGCCTGTAATCCCAGCACTTTGGGAGGCCGAGACGGGCGGATCAGAAGGTCAGGAGATCGAGACCATCCTGGCTAATCCAGTGAAACCCCGTCTCTACTAAAAACTACAAAAAACTAGCCGGGCGAGGTGGCGGGTACCTGTAGTCCCAGCTACTCGGGAGGCTGAGGCAGGAGAATGGCGTGAACCCAGGAGGCGGAGCTTGCAGTGAGGTGAGATCCCGCCACTGCACTCCAGCCTGGGAGACAGAGTGAGACTCCGTCTCAAAAAAAAAAAAAAAAGAATACTAAGTAAATCCGACTTTTGTTCCATTTTACTCCTTTAATTTTTCCCCATCTGCCCCCAAATTTCGCTAGGACTCATTCGTCATCACTGTTTCCCTCTCTACTAGATCATTCCCATCAGCATTTTTATTTTATTTTATTTTATTTTTGAGACAAAGTCTAGCTCTGTCACCCAGGCTGGAGTGCAATGCCACGATCTTGGCTCACCGCAACCTCCGCCTCCCAGGTTCAAGCAATTCTCCTGTCTCAGTCTCCCGAGTAGCTGGATTATAGGCACATGCCACCATGCCCAGCTAATTTTTGTATTTTTAGTAAAGATGGGGTTTCCCCATGTTGACTAGGCTGATCTCGAACTCCTGACCTCAGGTCATCCACCCTCCTTGGCCTCCCAAAGTGCTGGGATTACAGGTACTGGCCCCATCAGCATTTCAACATGTGCTTTTCCTCATGTAAAACTAAAACAAAAACAAACAAAAAACCTTACTTCTCTTCTCCCTCCCCCATAGCCCTAATTCCAAGGTGCCCTTTGAAGCAAAAATGTGTGAAAGAGCTGTCCACCCTCACTGCCCCCAATTCCTCTATTCCCATTTTGTCATAATCTCACTCCCAAAAGCCTTTCACCGCGATAGCTCCATCAAAACCACTTTCCAAGCTCATTAATGATCTCCACGTTGCTAAATCCAATGGCCAACTCTCATTCTCATTTAGCCTGATCTATCAGCTGGCACATTAGGCCACTTGCTCTCCTCACTTGACTCCAACAACACCTCACGTTCTTGGTGCTCCCCCCACCTCCCCGGCTTCTCTTTTCCTCCAAGCACTCAATGTCCAAATGCCCTAATGCTCAGCCACGGGTCATCTCCTCTTCTCTACTGACACTCACTAGGAATGCGGTAGCGATCCCACGCGTATCTTATTTTTATCTTCAGACTAGCTCTCTTTGCGCCCACACATCCAACAGGTAATTTTTTGGCTCTATCTTTAAAATAGTAATATATCCAGAATTCAAAACCAGTTCTCACCATCTCTACTCCTACTGACTTCTTTCACCTAGATTACTACAAACAGGCCGGGCACGGTGGCTCACGCCTGTAATCCCAGCACTTTGGGAAGCCGAGGTGGGTGGATCACTTGAGGTCAGGAGTTCGAGACCAGTTTGGCCAACATGGTGAAACCCGTCTCTACTAAAAATACAATTAGCCAGGTATGGTGGTGCACGCCTATAATCCCAGCTACTCGGGAGGCTGAGGCAGGAGAACCCCTTGAACCCGGGAGGCAGAGGCTGCAGTAAGCCGAGATCGCGCCACTGCACTCCAGCCTGGGCGACAGAACGAAACTCCGTCTCAAGAAAAAACAAAAAAATTACTGCAATGAACAGTCTCAGACTTTTATTTAATGCCACCCGGGGAGCTGCCCAAGACCCTCCTGTGGAGTACTCCTACACTACGTACTTCTAGAACTGTGAAGAACTTCTAGAACTACGTACTTCACAGAAGCAGATGGAGAACTGGGGAAGCTCACGCGACCACCATTACCTGCTTGCTTGCTTGCTTACTTATGGGCCTATGCCGCCTATTCTACAAAGTGAGCACGTGGAGAGGCAAGGACGATTCTTCTTTCACCTCAGTATTCCCACTGCATGACACAGAGCCCGGCTCGCTGGAACATTTGCTGAAGGACACCTTTTCCACGGATCCCCTCTGGACCCTCGAGCCTGGGCCCTCCTGTGCCCAGCCTCCAGCCCGGGCTATGCTCCTGGGTCCCCGCCCTTCCCTTCCTAGGCTCCGCCGGCCCCCTCAGGACCCCAGGCCCCTCAGACATTGCCCCTAGACGCCAGGTCCCTCAGCTGCCTTCGACCCAAGCCCTGCCTCACCCGCCCCTTCCGAATATGCCGCAAAGGCCACTCCGCTCCCGCACTCACTTGTCCTCGTTGTCTGACATGACACCCTCGCCTCAGGGACCCCGCTGCGTCCCAGTCCCGCACGGAGACCCGCAAATAGCGCCTCTACAACTCGCGGCGCCTCGCTTATCTTGCGCCTGCGCGGTAACCCAGAGGCAATCACTTCCGGGAGGCAGGCCAGAGAGGGGAAGTGCGCATGCGCTGACTCGTGAGTGCGCGTTTCTATGGTAGCCAGAGTCGCTAGCTGCCAGCTCCAGCAGCCCGGATCGCGTAGTATTTCTGCGTGGCACCGGTGCTGGTGCGGCTGTAAAGCACTGGTCAGTGGTCACCGCCTCCGGGAGCCCACTTGTATGTGCAGAGGGGAGCACCCAGAGTGGGTCTTAGGGTGAAATTTCAATTTTGGCATATCACCCAGTGGGTACGGTTGTGACCATGGCTATATTAACACTCCCTTCCCGAGGGGACTTCCCTGCCACAGGCGCTGGGTCAGAATGAGGACTCTGTGTGTGTACCTGTCTGTGTCTGGGTGGGAGGTTTAGGCACTGTCACAATATTAACTGGCGGCATCATTCTCTGGCTCGATCTCCGCTTCCAGACTTCTGGGGATGTTGGGCATGGGGGAACAGAGATTAGGAATAGGAGACAGGGGGTGTGTCATTGCGTCTTTCCCTCCTCAGGGTCCTCCCATGGCTTCACAGAAGCAGATGGAGGTAGTGACCAAAGGAACTGGGTTCCGGCGCCGCCCCAAGACGACCACTTACACCCCGGGGACCTGCGAGCTGCTCAGAGGTCAGTGCGTTAAAGCAGCGATCCCCAGCCTTTTTGGCACCAGGGACCGGTTTCGTGGAAGGAAATTTTTCCACTGACGGGGGTGTGGGGAATGGTTTCGGGATGAAACTGTTCACCTCAGATCATCAGATATTAGTTAGATTCTCATAAGCGTGCAACCTAGATCCCTCGCGTGCGTAGTTCACAATAGGGTTCGCGCTCCTATGAGAATCTAAGGCCGCCACTGACCTGAAAGGAGGCGGTGAGGCTTGCTAGCCCGCCGCTAACCTCTTGCTGTGCGGCCCGGTTCCTAACAGGCCAGGGACTGGTACCAGTCCACTGACGGGAGGTTGGGGACCCCTGAGTTAAAGGATGAGAGAAGAATGGTGGTAGTTACCCTCTGTAACTGAGTTCCCCCGTACCTGACCTGTGGCTTAGCAATTGCTATTTTCCTTTACAGATAAGGAGCCTGGGGTTCAGAAAGCTTCAAAGTTCTACTGCATATGCCTTAGGCGGGGAGAGGAGGGGGAGGTTCAAGGTGCTACAGCTTGCCAAAAGTCAAAGAACTAAAGTTTTTAGAGTAGTTAACTCCTATGCATCCTTTAGATCACACTTTCAACTTTCCCGAGGAAGATCTCTCCTCCTTACCACCACAGTAGGATCAGCTGTTATGCACCCTCACACATTTTCCTTCACTGGGGTTAGCACAAGCTGTAGTCAGTTATTTATCTGCCTGCGGCCCAGGAGGCCTCACAGAATGCTTTGTCGTGCAGTGATGATGAAGGAATCCAAACTGACGAACATCCAGCAGCGCCACATCATGGACATCATGAAAAGTAAGGGGCAATCCACAGAGCCTTCCTGGCCAGAGGGGATCTGGGGCCACGTTCTTTTTTTTTTTTTTTTTTTTTTTTTTTTTTTTTTTTTTGAGACTGAGTCTTGCCCTGTTGCCCAGGCTGCAGTGCAGTGGCCGGATCTCAGCTCACTGCAAGCTCCGCCTCCCGGGTTCGGGCCATTCTCCTGCCTCAGCCTCCTGAGTAGCTGGGACTACAGGCGCCCGCCACCTCACCCGGCTAGTTTTTTGTATTTTTTAGTAGAGACGGGGTTTCACCGTGTTAGCCAGGATGGTCTCGATCTCCTGACCTAGTGATCCGCCCGTCTCGGCCTCCCAAAGTGCTGGGATTACAGGCTTGAGCCACCGCGCCCGGCCAATTTTTTGTATTTTTTAGTACAGACGGGGTTTCACCGTGTTAACCAGGATGGCCTCGATCTCCTGACCTTGTGATCCGCCCACCTTGGCCTCCCAAAGTGCTGGGATTACAGGTGTGAGCCACCGTGCCTGGCCTGGGGCCACATTCTTATTTTTTTTTATTTTTTATTTTTTTTTTATTTTATTTTTTTTTTTTTTTGGAGACGGAGTCTCGCTCTGTCGCCCAGGCTGGAGTGCAGTGGCCGGATCTCAGCTCACTGCAAGCTCCGCCTCCCGGGTCTACGCCATTCTCCTGCCTCAGCCTCCCGAGTAGCTGGGACTACAGGCACCCGCCACCTCGCCCGGCTAGTTTTTTGTATTTTTTAGTAGAGACGGGGTTTCACTGTGTTAGCCAGGATGGTCTCGATCTCCTGACCTCGTGATCCGCCCGTCTCGGCCTCCCAAAGTGCTGGGATTACAGGCTTGAGCCACCGCGCCCCGCCAGGGGGCCACATTCTTAATGCTTCTGCATGTTAAGGGAGAGAGGACCTCATATAAAAAAAAAAACAGCTGGGCACGTGGCTCATGCCGGTAATTCCAACACTTTGGGAAGCCGAGGTGGGAGGATGGCTTGAGCCCAGGAGTTCAAGACCAGCCTGGGCAACACCGCAAGACCTTATCTCCACAAAAATTTTTTTTTTTTTGAGATGGAATCTCACTCTGTCACCCAGGCTGGAGTGCAGCGGCATGATCTCGGCTGACTACAACCTCCACCTCCTGGGTTCAAGCAATTCTCCTGCCTCAGCCTCCTGAGTAGCTGGGATTACAGGCATGCGCCACCACACCTGGCTTAATTTTTGTATTTTTAGTAGAGATGGGGTTTCACCATGTTGGCCAGGCTGGTCTCAAACTCCTGACCTCATGATCTGCCCGCCTCGGCCCCCCAAAGTGCTGGGATTCCAGGTGTCAGCCACCACACCCAGCCCCCAAAATTTTTAAAAATTAGCCAGGTGTGGTGGTGCACACCTGTAGTCCCAGCTACTCAGGAGGTTGAGGTGGGAGGATCACTTGACCCTGGGAGGTCAAGGCTGCAATGAGCTGTGATTGCACCACTGCACTCCAGCCGGGCAACTGAGGGGAACCTGCTCTCAAAATTAAAATAAAATAAAATAAAATAAAATAAAATAATAACAAAATAAAATAAAATATAAAATAAAATATAAAATAAAATAAAATATAAAAACAGGTCAGGCTGGGTGTGGGAGCTCACACCTGTAATCCCAACACTTTGGGAGGCCAAGACAGGCAGATCACCTGAGGTCAAGACCAGCCTGGCCAACATGGTAAAATGCTGTCTCTACAAAAATACAAAAATTAGCTGGGCATGATGGCGGGTGCCTGTAATACCAGCTACCCAAGACGCTGAGGCAGGAGAATCACTTGAACCTGGGAGGCAGAGGCTGCAGTAAGCTGAGACCACACCACTGAAGACTCCATCTCAAAAATAAAAAATAAAAAATATAAAAACAGGTTAGGTGTGGTGGCTCATACCTATAATCCTATCACTTTGGGAGGCTAAGACAGAAGGATTGCTCAAGCCCAGGAGTTCATGACCAGCCTGGGCAAAACACATACATACTGGGCTGTACCTGTAGTCCCAGATAGTCAGGAAGCTGAGGCAGGAGGATCACATGAGCCCTGGAGTTCAAGGCCAGCCGGGGCAACACAGCAAAACCTCTCTCTACAACAACATTTTTGGGTGTGTGACCAAAAAAATTAGTATTCCTGACCCCTTGCTCCTGGGGAATTGATCTTGTAGAGGCTGGATGAGCAGAAAAGGTAGACAGGCACAGATCAAAACAGTGGATGGGCCAGGTGTGGTGGCTCATGCCTGTAACCCCAGCACTTTGGGAGGCTGAGGCGGGCAGATCACCCAAAGTAAGGAGTTCAAGACCACCCTGGCCAACATGGTGAAACTCCATCCCTACTAAAAATATAAAAATTAGCCAGGTGTGGTGACCCGGGCCTGTAGTCCCAGCTACTTGGGAAGCTGAAGCAGGAGAATAGATTGAACCTGGGAGACGGAGGTTGCAATGAGCCAAGATCATGCCATCGCACTCCAGCCTGGGTGACAAGAACAAAACTCTGTCTCAAAAAAACAAAAAAAAATTAGCCAGGCATGGTGGCACACACCATAATCCCAGCTACTCAGGAGACTGAGGCACAAGAATGCTTGTACCCAGGAGATGTAGGTTGCAGAGAACCAAGATCACGCCCCTGCACTCCAGCCTGGGCAACAGAGGGAGACTCTGTCTCAAAAAAAAAAAAACAATGGATGGGACCTGCTCTAAGCTGGGCTTTATGGTAGTTGAGAGGTGGAGTCAACCGACCAGACAGGTGACATATTTGGATGGCCTGGGGGAGAAGCCCCAGGGATGGCCAAGCAGGGGGATGGACCACAGGAAGGATAGGTACCTATCGTCGGAACTGTCCCTCCTTATCCATGGAGCATACAGAAAGCTTTAGAAACCCATCCATAGAAATTAAAGCACCAGTACAAAGATTTGATGTACAAGAATGTTTATTGCAGCATTGTTTGAAGTAGTAAAAAACAAACCTAGAAATAACCTGAATTTCTGAAACTAGGAGGTGTGCTGAATAATGTATCCATTCTAAGGATACTAGTATATAGCTATAAAAAATAAGTTACATATAAATGGAGTGATCTGAACAGATGTCTATGAAAAAATGTGAAGTGAAAAGTCTGTTATTTTAATATATTACAGTATGATCCAGTGTTTGAAAGAATCTTATATGCACATATAAAATATATACACATATATCTCTGAACATGTTTGTATAACCATCAAAAAGGAAAGAGACCACCAAACTGTTACCATCATCACTCATTCATTATAGAGCGGTGGGATTGGAAGGAAGAAGACAAGATTCCTTGTACTGTTTGACTTGTTTTGTTTTGTTTTTTGAGACAGAGTCTCCCTCTGTTGCCCAGGCTGGAGTGCAGTGGCTCAATCTCGGCTCACTGCAACTTCCGCCTCCTGGGTTCAAGCGATTCTCCTGCCTCAGCCTTCCTAGTATCTAGGATTACAGGCATGCATCACCATGTCCAGCTAATTTTTATTTTTTGGGTTTTTTTTTTTTTTTTTTGAGACAGTCTTGCTCAGTCACCCAGGCTGGAGTACGATGATGCAATCTTGGCTCACCGCAACCTCTGCCTCCTGGGTTCAAGTGATTCTCCCACCTCAGCCTCCTGAGTAGCTGGGACTACTGATGCCTGCCACCACGCCTGGCTAATTTTTTGTATTTTTAGTGGAGACGGGGTTTCACCGTGTTAGCCAGGGTGGTCTCAAACTCCTGACCTCAGGTGATCACCCATCTCGGCCTCCCAAAGTGCTGGGATTACAGGCGTAAGTCACCGTGCCCAGCCAACTTTTATTTTTAAAAAGTGGCCGGGTGTAATAGCTCATGCCTATATTCCTAGCACTTTGGAAAGCTGACGTGGGTGGATCACTTGAGGTCAGGAGTTCAAGACCAGCCTGCCCAACATGGCCCGTCTCTACTAAAAATACAAAAATTAGCTGAGCATGGTGGCACATGCCTGTAATTCCAGTTACTTGGGAGACTGAAGCAGGAGAATCGCTTGAACCTAGGAGGCGAAGGTTGCAGTAAGCTGAGATTGCGCCACTGCACTCCAGCCTGAGTGACAGAGCAAGACTCAGACTCAAAAAAAAAAAAAAAAAAAGCCATGTGGGTCCTCCCACCCCCACTCTTCATTCCCCAGGAGGAGATGCTTTGCCCCTACAGTGCAGCCTAACATCCAGCCAGAGGGTCTTACCTTCCAAGCAAATAGCCTCGCCTATCTACCTGCCTCCCATCCTCGCAGCCCGTCCCCACCTCCGGCCTGCCAACATGTGCCAAGCCAATGGGGCCTACAGCCGGGAGCAGTTCAAGCCTCAAGCCACCAGTAAGTAAGGGTCTCGGCCTTTCCCCATCTCCCTGGGGGAGGACGGGAGAGAGGGACGCAAGCAGTGGGAAGGTTGCTAATCACATCCCCATGCACCTTGTACCGATGCTCTTGAGCCTCAGCACATGTTAGCTTAGGGGTATTCAGGGCGCAGAGGAAACCAGTCAGATGGTCCTCTTTTTTTATTTTTCCAGAACTCACGATTAGCTGGAATCTACCAATTCCTGATTTTAGGGGCTATCAGGGCTCAAGGCCACAGCCCAACCTCTCCCTGCAGCCCCTACACATAGGTTGCCACTACAGGCATCGCCAAGGCCCCAGGTTCCTGAGCTTTCTTAGCCTTGCTCTGCACCTTTCAAAGCAGTGTGTGGGTTTTGACAAAACTTCTTTTTTTTTTTTGGAGATAGAGTCTCACTCTGTGCCCAGGTTGGAGTGCAGTGGTGCTATCTTGGCTCACTGCAACCTCCACCTCCTGGGTTCAAGCAAGTCTCATGTCAGCCTCCTGAGTAGCTGGGATTACAGGTGTCCACCACCATGTCCAGTTAATTTTTATATTTTTAGTAGAGATGGGGTTTCACCATGTTGGCCAGGCTGGTCTTGAACTCCTGGCCTCAGGTGATCCGCCCACCTTGGCCTCCCAAATGCTTGGACTACAGGTGTGAGCCACCGTGCCCGGACTCTTTTTCTTTTTTTTTTTTAAGAGATGGGATATTGGCCCGGCGTGATGGCTCATGCCTGTAATTCCAGCACTTTGGGAGGCCAAGGCTGGCAGATTGCTTGAGCTCACGTGTTTGCGACCTGCCTGGGCAACGTGGCAAAACTCCATCTCTACTAAAAAAAAAAAAAAAATACAAAAATTAGCTGGGCACGATGATGTCCACCTGTAGTCCCAGCTACTCGGAAGGCTGAGATGGGAAGATGGCTTGAGCCCGGGAGGTTGCAGTGAGTCGAAATTATGTCACTGCACTCCAATCTGGGCAACAGAGTCAGACCTTGTCTCAAAAAAAAAAAAAAGAAAGAAAGAAAGAAAAAAGAAAAGAAAAAGAAAAAAAAGAGATGGGGGTTTCACTACATCCATTAGGCTGGTCTTGAACTCCCGGTCTTAAGTGATCCTGCCACCTCAGCCTCCCAAAGTGTTGGAATTACAGAACATACCCAGAGTCTTTTCTTGGTTCTTTCAACCTCTTTCTGCCTCTCTTGACAGTACAGTATTGCTCAGGAGAACCCAGGGTAGGAGCCAGGTGTACAGAAGCCCTGTCTGCATGACCAGGCACCCTGCAGCAAGCGCGTGCACTTGGGAACGCAGACCATGAATGAGGGCACCCTTAGGCCATTTCTTTTTGGCCCTACAGGAGATCTGGAGAAGGAGAAACAAAGACTCCAAAATATCTTTGCCATGGGGAAGGACCCAGAGGAACGGAAAAGAAAGGCCCCTCCTGCACGACAGGAGGCTCCAGCCCCTGAGCAAGACCGATTTGAAGAGTGTAAGGCTCCGATGGACCAGTCATGCTGGGGGTGGGGGTAATGTGAGGAGGGGGCCCAGAATTAGATGCAGCAGTCAGGGGATCCCTGGGGGTCAACAAGTGAGAAACACTATTTATTTATTTAATATATTTATTTTGAGACAGTCTCGCTCTTATTGTCCAGGCTAGAGTGCAGTGGCATGATCGGGGCTCACTGCAGCCTCCACCTCCCAGGTTCAAGCGATCCTCCTGCCTCAGCCACCTGAGTAGCTGGGATTACAGGTGTGCGCCACCACGCCTGGCTAATTTTTGTATTTTTAGTAGACAAGGGGTCACCATGTTGGTCAGGCTGATCTCAAACTCCTGACCTCGTGATCCACCCGCCTCGGCCTCCTAAAGTGCTGGGATTATAGGCACGGGTCACCGTGCCCGACCTAGAAACACTATTTGACAATAGAACCACTTCTTCTCCTCAAGAGAGGCAACCTGCTGCCGGCATCTGTCACGGGAGCCTGACAGCCCTCTCCTCTGTCCAGTGGTGAAGGAAATCCAGGAGAGGAAAGAATTCCTGACTGACATGGAGGCCCTGGGACAGGGCAAACAGTACCGAGGAATCATCCTTGCTGAAATATCCCAGGTAGGAGAAACAACCGGGGAAGCGGGGAGGGGAAGGGCCCAGAGCAAGTGTGAATGGAAATACAGGGCCAGCTGTGGCAGGGTTCAGGGGTCAAGCTCTAGCTCACTGCTGTGACGGTTCCTCGGGTTCCTAGCCCTGATATACCCACTTTCCCTGATGCCCTTTGCAGAAACTCCGGGAAATGGAAGACATTGACCGCAGGAGGAGTGAGGAACTTAGGAAGGCTCTTGCCACCACTTAATCTGTCTCCAGAGATAGGCAGCATAGCCCAAGCTCGACCACTGGAGTCCACTCCTCTGCCAGGCAGGGCCATCCTCAGGCCAACCCACCCTACCAGCCTTCAGCCACGTTAGATGGTGGCACAGCACTGCCCTGCAGTACCCCACGGCATACTCAGCAGCCTAGCCCCTGCCCAGGAATGCCACTGGAGCCCGAGACCACAGCCCCATACACAGAGGAGTAAGACCTGAGCATCCCTAATAGGACGTGTATCTAAAGGTATCCACTGGGCGTGCTTCCTACCACCTCCAGCCTGTGGCCTGTTCATTTGGTTTTCTGAATTCAGGAATGAAAATGATTCCTTTCTTTCTGTTTTAGGATTTACTTATTTGATTTCTTACCGCCTTAGGCAAGTATTCAATCACAATGATTAACTGGCCAATAAAACATATTGAACGTGGGTCATTACAAGCACCATTTTGTTTTCAGAGGGATAAGCTTATTTGTTCAAGGCGTTAGAATTTGTCAAGCACAGATGGTTTCCAGCTACCTGTTTGCATATTTCAAGTGGCAATGAGAGCCAACCTCTTGGGCACCCCATGGCTGGCTGCTGTGGCAGGTGCTGAATTCCACTCTGTTAATGATCTCAATAAACCTCTGCAATGGTTCATTATTCCTCTGTGAAAACTAGGTCTTAATGAGATACCACAGGCAAGGGCATCTAACTGGCAAGCAGTGTACTCGGGATTCAAAGCTGGCTTTAGCTTTATGTCTTTCCACTATACCCATGGCCACAGAAAGAAACACGAAAGGGTGGGAGGGACCTAGAGCCCTGGCCTGGAAGTTCCAATCCCAGCATGTGCTGTGTGACCTTTCTTGGGCAAAACCCAGCCGCTCCGTGCTTGTGCATCTGTGAGGCCCTGCTGGGAAGGAGCCACCCGACACCGTGTCCTGTACACAGCACATCTGTCCCCTCCCCTCTAGTTCCTGATACCCATGATCCCTACCTTCTCCAGTATTCTGTCAGTTGCCTGTCCCAGTAAATCACCAGAATATTTTGGAAATATCAACCCTGTCTCGGGCACCTGGAGGGAGTCTCATAATCCTATCAGGCCACATGACCCAAGTTTTGGTTTGCAGAATAAACACGGCCCTGAAGTGGTGAGGCCCCGATCAAGGGCGGGCTCAGGGACGTTCCTCGGAAAGCCTCTGTGTCCACACACCCTCAAGAACCTGAGGGCAGAGGGTGCACCCTGATGGGAACAGTTGTCCTCCACCTCAAAGGCCCCATCATGTGGTCAGGAGGCAGCAAACCAGAGAACCCCAGCAAACCAGAGAACCCCAGCCTACCCTGGACACACAGTATCAGCCAACCCTTGACTGATATGACCAAATGACACACATATAAAATCTGGATTTCTAGCTTCTTACGACAAACAAAGGATCTGGCAACACTGGGCCCACATTCAGTGCCACAGGCCACAGGTGACTTGAGTGAGGAAGGCAGCCCCTCAAACTGCCTCCAGCTCACCCCTGCCCCTGCCAGCTTAGTCTCCTGACACTGAAACAGCCCGTCAGAGCTGTCACTTGGGTTCATGCGTGTTACCTGTCTGGCCCTGGAAAGGCTCTGGAGTTGGTGGCTCCAGCTCCAAGCCAACAGGAGTGTTTAGAAGCAGCCTGCCAGGGGCTGCATGGCCGAGGAGCCACCTCTCCCTGCAGAGGAAAGGGATCCTGCCCAGTGGCAGGCGGTGAGGGCAGAGATCCCTCTTGGAGGATGGCTCCAACATGGCCTCTGGGGGACCAGAGATGCTCAGCCACCAGCTGTGGCAGAGGCAGGCGGGAGGGCAGACAAGGCTGCCACTATGGCCAGAGGCGGCAGGGCACTGGCAGTTGAGGTTGTCTGTTTATTGGCGAGGAAACTCCTCGAGAGTTAATACAGTGTGATCTTTTCCCAGAGGTGTGTAGAGGGAAAGGGGCCTAGAGGCGTCCCAGAGATAGCTTATAGCAACAGTGCTTTGACCAAGAGCTGCTGGGCACATTTCCTGTAGAAAAGACGGTGGCCCCCATCACTCCTCCTCTCCTATAGCTATCCCAGAGGGGTGAGTGGCCATCAGGCCTTCGGTGGGAGGGAGTCAGGGAAAGAAGAGACAACAGGGGAGACAGACCAGTGATGACCACGAGCGGGAGCGAGCCTCTCCCCTGGACTGGGGTGGCGGAGGAAAGTCTAAATGAGGTGTCAGACTACCGACGTTAAGGAAACGAGATGAGCACGTGCTTCGAGCGTACCCTCTTCCTACCTGACAACCAGGGACCGGAACTGCAGCCTGGGGGCAGCACTGAGAGCAGCCAACAGGGCACCCACCTGCCCCTGCATGGCCATCACAGCCCTGGTCCTGGCAAGGGAGGCTCCCTGTGGAGTAAGGGGAGACGAGGGAAACTGCTCCTGGAACTGTGAGGGAGAGAGGGATGGATTTGCCCGTCAGGCCCATTCACGTCTGACAGTACAGGCCTCTCAGTCATAAACTCAAACTTAACTGGAGACGTCAGAAACAGAGCTCCTGAGTGAGGGAAACTGAGAGCCAGGGGCGCCTGCCCAGGACAGGAAGACAGAGACTCAGAGCCAGGGCTGGGGCAGGAAGAAGCCAGGGCGGCCCAGCGCCACTTCCTGGCCTGCCTGGAAGAGCAGGACCCTGGAGGTGGAGACCCAGGCCAGAGTTCATGGCAGGGGCTGGGCAGGGTAAGGGGGTGAATGTGCTCAGCAGGCACCCCTCCCTGTACCCTGGGACCCTATTTGCCCCTTGGGACTGCAGCATCTGCAGTCATCAGAATCAGGTTGGCCAGGGCCAAGTCACCGCTGCCTGGGGCTCGGAGAAGAAAGAAAAGACTCTTTGGCCCAGAGCAGTCAGAGGCCCCTGAGGAGGAAGAGGCCATCACCCCGAGGATCCCTCCCCTTAGTCATCTTCCTCCTGACTGATCTGAGGGGAGCAGCACGTCCCCTTCAAACAGAGCACAGCCCAGGAGCTGGTCCAGGAGGGGGCAGTCCCCAACTGGCTTCTCGTGCTGTTAGCTCTTGTCTCTGGGGGACTTGCTCTTGGCATCACGTTTGTTTCCTAGCAGTTTCAACATCTTCATGGTCTTGAACTTCCCCTTCTTCTTGCCCTCGGGTTCAGCCTCCCTCTGGAACTCTGCAGCACAGACAGGGGAGCACTTAAATAGAGAAGAGGAGTCCATCCAGGGCAGGCTAGAGCCAGTGACAGGCCTGGGCATGGCCAGCAGGGCTCAGCCAGCCCCACCACTTCCTGTGTGGAGCCTGGGAGGGACAAGCCACTCACCTTTCCCAGCCTCTGTCTCTTCATCTAGAGGATGGGGCCCATCCTCCCCCTCCCACCTCCAGTGTTTGGGGAAAGATCAGGATGGTCAGCACATGTAAGAGCTCTGCAGAATCCAGGAATTCTTTTTTCTCTGGAGACTGAGTCTCATACAGGCTGGAGTGCAATGACGCAATCTTGGCCCACTGCAACCTCCGCCTCCTGGGTTCAAGCGATTCTCCTGCCTCAGCCTCCCCAGTAGCTGGGACTACAGGAGCCCGCCACCACGCCTGGCTAATTTTTGTATTTTTAGTTGAGACGGGGTTTCACTGTGTTAGCCAGGATGGTCTCCATCTCCTGAGCTCGTGATCCCCCCTGCCTTAGCCTCCCAAAGTGCTGGGATTACAGGCATGAGCCACCGCACCCAGCCTAGAATCTGGGAATTCTGAAGCATGGCATTCATTTTTTTTTTTTTTTTTTTTTTTTTTTTTTTTTTTTTTTTTGAGACGGAGTCTCGCTGTGTCTCCCAGGCTGAAGTGCAGTGGCGTGATCTCGGCTCACTGCAAGCTCCGCCTCCCGGGTTCACGCCATTCTCCCGCCTCAGCCTCCCAAGTAGCTGAGACTACAGGCGCCCGCCACCACGCCCGGCTAGTTTTTTGTATTTTTAGTAGAGACGGGGTTTCACCATGTTAGCCAGGATAGTCTCGATCTCCTGACCTCGTGATCCACCCGCCTCGGTCTCCCAAAGTGCTGGGATTACAGGCTTGAGCCACCGCGCCCGGCCGGCATTCATTTATCTTTTTCTTTTTTTATCTTTTTCTTTTTTTTTTTGAGACGGAGTCTCGCCCTGTCGCCCAGGCTGGAGTGCAGTGGCCAGATTTCAGCTCACTGCAAGCTCTGCCTCCCGGGTTTATGCCATTCTCCTGCCTCAGCCTCCCGAGTAGCTGGGACTATAGGCACCCGCCACCTTGCCCAGCTAGTTTTTTTTTTTTTTTGTATTTTTTAGTAGAGACAGGGTTTCACCGTGTTAGCCAGGATGGTCTCGATCTCCTGACCTCATGATCCGCCCATCTCAGCCTCCCAAAGTGCTCGGATTACAAGCTTGAGCCACCGTGCCCAGCCTTTTTTTTTTTTTTTTTTTTTTGAGACAGAGTCTCTGTCGCCCAGGCTTGAGTGCAATGGTGCGGCCTCAGCTCACTGCAAACTCTGCCGCCTGGTTCAAGAAATTCTCCTGCCTCAGCCTCCCAAGTAGGTGGGACTACAGAAGTGTGCCACCACACCCAGCTAATTTTTGTGTTTTTAGTAGAGATGGGGTTTCACCATGTTGGGCCAGCCTGGTCTCAAACTTCTGACCTCAGGCGATGAGCCCGCCTCAGCCTCCTAAAGTGCTAGGATTACAGGCATGAGCCACTGTGCCCGGCCCCATTTATCTTTTTTTTTTTTTTTTTTTTTTCTGAGACGCAGTCTTGCTCTGTCACCCACACTGGAGTGCAGTGGCACGATCTCAGCTCACTGCAAGCTCCGCCTCCTGGGTTCACGCCATTCTCCTGCCTCAGCCTCCCGAGTAGCTGGGACTACAGAGGCCCGCCACCACGCCTGGCTAATTTCTTGTACTTTTAATAGAGATGGGGTTTCACTGTGTTAGCCAGGATGATCTCGATCTCCTGTCCAGTACTCTTTTAACTGTTCCAAGCACCACTTGGTCCCCAGGAAGCATTGCTGTTTGGGCCCACAGACTCCAACAAAACCAGCTGCAGATCTCAAGGGGGAATGCACAGCTGAGGACAAATCCACAGTCGTCTCTGTGGGCATCAGGGCATCCCACGGCTACCCTCCAAGCCTAAGCCACAGCCTTCCTGGCTGTAGGCTGGCCTCTCTTGCTACACACAGCCCTCTCCGCAAAACAGAGGCTGCGGAGTTTGTGCACAGCCATCCTGGTAGTGCCCACTCCAATCCTCCCTTCAACCAATCCCTCCCTTCCACCCCCAATGCTGAAGTTCAACTGGGCACCAGCCTCATCCCCAGCAAGGGCCTCACCTTTCTTCTTGATCATGGCTTCCAACATCTTGTCTTCCTCTTCCTCCCTGAAATAAGCAGCAGCAGTTAGGCTGGGCACGGTGGCTCACGCCTGTAATCCCAGCACTTTGGGAAGCCAAGGTGGATCATCTGAGGTCAGGAGTTCGAGATCAGCCTGGCCAACATGGTGAAACCCTGTCTCTACTAAAAATACAAAAAGTAGCTGGATGTAGTGGCTCATGCCTGTAATCCCAGCTACTCGAGAGGCAGAAGTAGGAGATTTGCTTGAACCTGGGAGGCAGAGGTTGTAGTGATCTAAGGTTATGCCATTGCACTCCAGCCTGGGCAATAAGAGCGAAACGCTGTCTCAAAAAAAAAAAAAAAAAAAAAAAATTAAAACAGCAGCAGCTGAGAGTCCCACAGGAGGAAGGAGCAGATGCCCTCTCTGTCCACACAGGGCTGAGCAAGGGTGTACTGGGATCGCTGGTAGGAGGGCAGGGCTGGCCTGGCCCGAGGTGTGGACTGTGTCTTTGGCTCTCCAGGGAGCTGCCCCACCCATGGGGCCATGGGCCTGATCTGCTCTGGCCCTGTCTCCCAGGAGCCCCCACCCCTGGCCATGTCACCTCTGCCGGTCCTCATCCAGGCAGTTGACGATAGCGTTGCGCTGCTCAATGAGGGTCACAAGCTCCTGCATCAGCACCTTCTCCCGGGCCCGGTCCTCCTCCGTCCAGTCCTTTTCTGCCAAGGGAGAAAATTTAGGGGGCATGAGTGTAGGAAAGCCCTCTTCCTCCCCAGGCTGCCAGGAGCCACTGCCTAAGTGCTGCAGGCCAGCCCCGTGCTAAATATCATGCTAGATACTAACAGCGCAGAAAGGAAGGGCCCCGATAGGTGGGGCTTACAAGTTCTTGGGAAAAGAAGGTTGTTGACAGAAGAGACCAAGGGCACCAGGCTGCCTACCAAAGAGTCTGCAAAAGGCCCCAGCAGGGCCAGCAGAGCACATGCTGCAAGAACAGGGCGGCACCAAGAGTCTCAAGCTTATGTTCATTCATCCATTCAACAAATGTTCACTAGGTGGCTTCTGGCGGGAGGCAAGATTCAGGAGGGACAGAGTGGGGCAGGGGACAGGAGACAACAGGGAACCCCAAGGCTCCTCCAGCAGGAGAAGCAACATGACCCAAGTGACATACTGGGACATTTATCCAAGGCTGTGGAGGAAGGTAGACTAGAGGGGATGCTGGGGGCAGGGAGCCCAGCAGAAGGCTCCCCTGAAGCCAGGCACACCTGCTGCCCCTCCAGCCTCCTCTCCTCTCAAGGCCCCAGCCAACCCACAGGACCACCCCGAGGGGCCCACCAGAGCCCTAGTATTTCCCCCTCCCCCAGCCTGCAGGCTCCAGGGATGAGTGCCTACACTTGGCCTTCCCTCCACAACATCTACTGCCACAGGCTTCCCTGCCTTCAAATAAATATCCTAGGCCGGGCCCGATGACTCATGCCTGTAATCCCAGCACTTTGGGAGGCCGAGGCAAGTGGATCACCGGAGGTCTGGAGCTCAAGACCAGCCTGGTCAAATGGTGAAACCTCATCCTACTAAAAATACAAAAATTAGCTAGGCGTGGTGGTACACATCTGAAATCCCAGATACTAGGGAGGCTGAGGCAGGAGAATTGCTTGAACCCAGGAGGTAGAGGTTGCAGTGAGCTCAGATCATGCCACTGCACTCCAGCCTGAGCAACAGAGCAAGACTCTGTCTCAAAAATAAATAAATAAATAAATAAATAAATAAATAAATATCCTTAGCCAGGTATGGTGGTGGGCGCCTGTAATCCCAGCTACTGGGGAGGCTGAGGCAGGAGAATCACTTGAACCCGGGAGGCGGAGGTTGCAGTGAGCTGAGTTCACGCCATTGCACTTCAGCCTGGGTGTCACAGTGACACTCCATCTCAAAAAAACTAATAGGCCAGGTGCAGTGGCTCACGCCTATAATCCCAGCACTTTGGGAGGCTGAGGCAGGCAGATCACGCGGTCAGGAGATCGAGACCATCGTGGCTAACACGATGAAACCCTGTCTCTACTAAAAATACAAAAAATTAGCCGGGCGTGGTGGCGGGCATCTGTAGTCCCAGCTACTCAGGAGGCTAAGGCAGGAGAATGGCGTGAACCCGGGAGGCGGAACTTGCAGCGAGCCAAGATCGCACCACTGCACTCCAGCCTGCGTGACAGAGACTCCAACTCAAATAATAATAATAACAATAATAAATAGGGCCAGGGCTGAGCACGGTGGATCACGCCTGTAATCCCAGCACTTTGGGAGGCTGAGGTGGGCGTATCACGAGGTCAGGAGATCGAGACCACCCTGGCTAACACGGTGAAACCCCGTGTCTACTAAAAATACAAAAACAGCCAGGTGGGGTGGCAGGCGCCTGTAGGCCCAGCTACTAGGGAGGCTGAGGCAGGAGAATGGCGTGAACCTGGGGAGGCGGAGCTTGCAGTGAGCCGAGATTGTGCCACTGCACTCCAACCTGGGTGACAGAGTGAGACTGCATCTCAGAAAAATAAATAAATAAATAATAAAAAATAAATAGGGCCGGGTGCAGTGGCTCGTGCCTGTAATCCCAGCACTTTGGGAGGTTGAGGCGGGTGGATCATGAGGTCAGGAGATCGAGACCATCCTGGCTAACATGATGAAACCCCATCTCTACTAAAAATACAAAAAATTAGCCAGGCGTGGTGGCGGGCGCCTGTAGTCCCAGTTACTTGGGAGGCTGAGGCAGGAGAATGGCATGAACCTGGGAGGCAGAGCTTGCAGTGAGCCAAGATCACACCACTGCACTCCAGCCTGGGTGACAGAGCGAGACTCCGTCTCAAAAAAAAAAATTAAAAAAAAATAAAATAATAATAATAAATAAATACCCCTCCAAAATAAATAAATAAATAAATAAATATCCTGAAGCCCCCTTGGCCACTGCCCCTCTCCCCCATGGCCTCACCTTGCCAAAATTGAGGAGCAGGTGGCCCAACCTGGTTCTGGAGACAGAGCAGGGCCTCCAAATCATCACCGAAGTTTGAATCTCACTTTGCCATTTCCCATATCTGGGGTCTGGGTACATTATGTCCCCAGTCTACGTGCGGGGAAACGGAGACTCGGGGACATGAAATCTCTGACCAGTGCCACGCAGTGAAAGTGGAGCTGGTACTTGAACCCAGCAGCCTGATGCCCCCAAGCAATGGCCCTCATGGTGTACTGGACTCGGGGCCTCATACACCAGCCTCACCCTTCCAAAAGCAACATCCGGGACAGGCTGACAAGCCCAGGACGCACAGCCACCACATGGGGGCTGGAGAAGCCCCAGTAAGCCCGGGGCCAGGCTAGCCAGGGAGGCAGAGGAGCCGTGCCCACTCTGGCCACAGGGCGCCGCTGTGGGATCCGAGTGGTGACCGCGCCCCAGCCTCCTGGAGAGTTGGGAGTGACTCACACAAGGCAGCAGAAGCCTGGGACATTCTGTGGCTTCCCCTGGGACGTTCCAGCCTCCCAAATTCCCCAGTCAGTAGACAGTTTCCCTGCCACCATCCCCACAGTCTGGAGGGGCTGTGTGTGCAGGGACAGCCCCAGATCAGAGATGTGGATGGAAGCCCAGCCCCGTCACCCACAGCCAAGTCCCTTGACCTCTCTGGCCCTCCACTTTCCATCTGTCAACATGGCACTTGCCCAGGGCTGGCACCATGCCTGAGCCATAAGAAAGTGGTCAAAAGCCTTGGCTCCCAACTCTGGGCTCTCCACAGTCCTGGGGTCTCTGCCTGCAGCTGCGGTTCACTGCATTCCACTGTCACATGGCGCGTGAGGAGCCCTCCTCACCAAACCCCAACTCAGCCACATGGTAACCGTCAGCCATCAGCCCCTCAGAGGGTACAGAGTCCATGTCCACGGTCTTCTGGTCCCAAGAATACCCAAGGAGGTGGGGACCTTCATTCCCGTTTTACACTTGAAGCCACTGAGGCTCAGTGAGGCTAAGAATCCTGCCCAAGGTCACATAGCAAGTTAGCAGCAGAAAAGGAACAGTCTGACCCATGTACACATCAGGCTGGGCTGGTCCTGGGCCTGATCTTCATTCACTGAGAGTCCGTCGTCCCTGGTATCACGGACGTCCACAACCCACACTGTCTGTGCGGTTCCCTCTCCAACGCAGCCCCGGCCAGCTTACTGCCTGTTACAGTCTCTCCCATCCTCGGGGGTGACCCAGACAGCTCTGCCCCGCACCTCCTCCTCTGGCCCTGTCCCTAGTCTGCCTGTGCATCTCACTGGGGTTCTGTCTGCCCGCTCCCCCACTCCTCCATATCACCAGGCCCCGGGGCAGGTGCCAGGGGAGTGCCAGTGGCTGCGCTCACCTGGCTTATTGAGGAGGCACCGGAGCTCATACTCGACATCAGCCTGGCGCTGCTCCAGGTTCTGCTGCTTGAAGCTAGAGGTGGGAATAAGGTGACTCTTAACAATTCTGCCCGAGCCCCGGCTGCCCTGCCCTGTGCTGTTACTGATGAGGGAAGAGGGTAAGGGTTCTCAGTTCTAAGCTCTATGGATTCCAGGGAGGGCTGCCCCGAGCGGATGACTCACACATAGATGAGCTCGGACTCTCGCCGCACCAGTAGGTGCTTCTCGTGGATGAGCTTGAACCAGTCCACCAGCATGTCATCCTCACGGCCCTCTGGAAGCCAGACACCCACTGAGGCCAGGGCTGGCCGCCATGCCTGGCTCAGTTCCCCAGGGAATAGAGGCTCCTGCCCCCAGCCCCACCCAGCAGGCCCTCCCAGCCACTCCCGCACCATTCAGGCCGCCACGCAGCTTCTCCTCCAGCAGCACCCCACGGTGCTCCAGGGCATCCAGCCGGCGCTCAATGGTGTCCATCTCTCCGTGGATGTCCTCCTCGGGGATGTACTGGTCAGCTTGGACCTGCCCAACAGCTCCTGGTCACCTGACGGCCAGCCGAGCCCTCCCCTGCCTGGTTGCTGCCAGGAGCCTTGCCCTCTTCTCTGGCCAGCATTGGCCACTGGTGGCTCCAGGGCCCGGGGCCTGCCCCCGACCCCAGCATGGTTAGAAGGCAGGGTCCCAGTGTAGGGAAGGGGCCAGTGTGGGGACAGCCACAACCCTGCATGCTACTGGTCCCAGCACCAACAGACACACCAGAAGGTGGCATGACTCCCTGCCCTTCAGAAACACCTCCTCTCTGCCACTCCAGAAAGGCTATCACAATGTCAGTGAGAGTGACCTTATTACAGAGATAAACTTGAGAACACTCTAATCAGCTTAAGTAGCAGCATATCAGGAGTGTTTGATACTTGAACTTGTTAGTAACAAATTAAAGGCACCACCTACTGCTTTTGGTGGTGAAGGGCGGATCTGCTCCAAATCTCTCCGGGCTGCAAGTTAGACCTTCAAGTTGGGCCACCCAAGAGCACTCTCTTGAGCATCTGAGGCCAGCTGCCCAGCCAGCCAGCCTCCCTAGAGTCCCAGGGGAAGCCTGCAGCTGCGGAGTGGGAGGTGCCAGCCCAGGCCAGCCTGGTCTCAGGGGGCTCCAAGCTGGTACCTTGCGTTTGATGAGTGGGAAGCCGTGTCCTGGGGCAGGTGGCCTCACAGGCTTAGAACCCTTGGTGGCCTTCTTTGTGACTGGGGACGCTGCAGGCGATGGCTTCCGGTTAAAAGGATTCTCCTTGCAGGAGGACTAAAGGCAAGGAGACATGACACAGGGTGAGTCTGGGAAGAGGGCACGTGAGACCCCAGCAGCCTGATATTTGGGAACATGGAAAGCAGGCCAGCGCTCCAGGGCCAGCAGGACACAGGCAAAGAGACGGTCTCCTCAAATTCCGTCTCTGATGCATGGAGTCATTCAATAAACTTTCTATTTCCAGGGCTCTTCTCGCCTGTTAGTTATTGCACTGGATACTTTTTACACTTTTTTGAGACAGTCTCACTCTGTCACCAGGCTGGTGTGCAGCTGTGGCATAACCACGGTTCCACTGCAGCCTCAGCCTCCTGGGGCTCCAGCGATCCTCCCAGCTCAGCCTCTCAAGAAGCTGGGACTACACCTCCCAGCTCAGCCTCTCAAGAAGCTGGGACTACAGGCTCGCACCACCATGCCTGGCTAATTTTTTGTTTTTTTTTTTTTTTTTGTAAAGACAGGTCTTGGCCGGGCGCGGTGGCTCAAGCCTGTAATCCCAGCACTTTGGGAGGCCGAGACGGGCAGATCACGAGGTCAGGAGATCGAGACCATCCTGGCTAACACCGTGAAACCCCGTCTCTACTAAAAAATACAAAAAAAACTAGCCGGGCGAGGTGGCGGGCGCCTGTAGTCCCAGCTACTCAGGAGGCTGAGGCAGGAGAATGGCGTAAACCTGGGAGGCGGAGCTTGCAGTGAGCTGAGATCCGGCCACTGCACTCCAACCTGGGCGACAGAGCGAGACTCCGTCTCAAAAAAAAAAAAAAAAAAAAGACAGGTCTCACTTTGTTGCCCAGGCTGGTCTCAAACTCCTGGGCTCAAGTGATCCTCCTGCCTGGGCCTTCCAAAGTGCTGGGATGACCACACCTGGCCTTTTTATACATTCGTGTTGAATTCTCCCGACCACCCTGCCAAGTGGGTATCACAATGCCCATTTCACAGCTGAGTAAACTCAAGTTCAGAGAGGGTTAGTCATTTGCTCACGGGCACACACTTCCCATGAGCCCCGGCTAGGATGAGAATCTGTCTGTTTCAGGGCCTGGGCAGCCATCTAGCATTGAGGGGTAGTGCTTAGAACCTTGCCCATGTGGTAGGCAGTGCCCTACTGTGCCCCAGTGGTGGGGGTGCCTGGCTGTGCTAGCCTCAGAGAAGGCAGGGGTTTCCCTAGAGGCACAGAATGGCATGGGGTTTAGGGCAAGACAGAGCTATGGTAGTTCATTCGGGCCTCATAACCACCCTCTCCCCAGTGGGGACTCTGAGGCTCAGAGAGGTGAAGTTCTTCGCCCAGGGTCACCCAGCCAGGAAGTGCCTGACCAGCAGATGGAGTAAGAGGGTACCTCCCTCCCTGCCAGAGAAAGATCTCATCCTCTGCTGCCCAGCCCAGTACCCACACACCCAGAGCCCAGGCTCTGCATTCCTCCGTGCCTCTGGGGAGACCCCTGCCCTCTCTGAGGCCAGCACAGCTGGGGCAGCCCCACCACCGGGACACGGCAAGGCCCTGCCCACCACATGGGCAATGTCACTATTTCCCAACCACTCTTCCCAGCTCATGGGAAACAGGCATCACTGTGAGCCCCTTACAGAGGCCTCACCTGAGACCTGGGACGCTCCAAGAAGCACTGACCCAGCTTTCCCTCGGCAGCTGCAGAGCAGGGGGAGGTCTGTGCCAGCCCAGGCAGAGAGGCTTTCGGGGTGGGGGCTGCTCTGGGGTTTCTGAAGCAGGGAGGGTGCCAGGGCCCAAGTCTGGGCACAGCAAGGAGCCAGGGCTTGGCTCCCACAGGGCAGCACCTACCCAATGACCCAGGGTGGCACCCGAAGGCGCCCACTGCCTCTGAAATTCTCTCCTAATCCTGGGGTGACAGTGGGACAGGGGTTCCCCACAAGGAGGTGTACTTGGGGTTCTGCCCCCTCCAACACACCCAGAGGGGCCGGCAGAGCCAAGCAGCCCAAAGCCCCTGAGCCCCTCAAAGGTTTTCAGCCTTTTCTCAGCCTCAAAACTTCAGATCAATCTTCACGCAGCCCAGGACACAAAACAGGAGAAACCGAAGCTGACCCACCCCCGTGCCCTCCACCACCAAGGAGCCAGGGAGCCTTCCGAGCACTCAGGACACTTAGTGCCAGGCAGCCCCTCACCATCTGTGGGAGCCCGAGGCCCAGAGGAGAATGGGGCCTGCTCAAGGACACACAGCAGATGGGAGGCAGAGCCGGAAGCAGTGCCCAAGAGGCTCTTGCCAGGGCCAGGGAAGGTTCAGTGGCGCCTGAGGCACATGGGCAGGGTCAGGCCACAATTTCAGCTGCCCCACAAAGGCCATCCTGCCACCCTCTACCTGGGGCCAGATGAGCCTTGGGAGCTCAGAGGCCTGAAAAGCATGGGGCCTTCCGGAGGGGCTGTGGCTGCAAGAGAGGCCCCTCATGAACTAGGTGCCCAGAGGAAAGTCCTGAGCCCAGGCAATCCCCAGGTTCTCAGTATGGGGCTGAGAAACAGGTGAGCCCACAGCACACAGCATATGTGGAACAGGAGCAGCCTGGACGGGTGCCTAGCCAGACCCTCCCCACGCCCATGTCACCCAAGAAAAGACAAAGCCCAGCAAGGGAGCAGAAGGACAGGAGAGGGCCACATCTGCTCTGCTCGGTAAACTCCCCCATGGCACACAGCGGAAGCATCCAGGAAAGCGGTGTGTCCTGGGTCCTTCTGCCTGTTGGGGGTTGACCCCCGGCCCACTACAAACTCCACACGCAGCAGCGTGCTCATTACAACCCCTCCCCCTGACCTGGCTGGGAGCGCCTTGGAGACAAGGGACCACAATGTCCACATGACCTGGGGAGCCCAGGCAGCCATGCACTTGGGAGGCATTCAGAAACCCCAGCTCCCCTGTTCCATGGCGGGGAGACCCAGGTCTCTGCAGAAGGGAGTCACCCCCTCCGCTCTGTGCCCTACCATGGGTCACCTTCCAAAATGACCATTATGCCTATCTCCCTGAGCAGATCGTGAGCCCCTGGAGGCCAAAGACAAGGTCTTTTTTTTTCTGAGACAGAGTCTCACTCTGTCACCCAGGCTGTGGGCCATCTCAGCTCACTGCAACCTCCACTTCCCAGGTTCAAGCAATTCTGCCTCAGCCTCCCGAGTAGCTGGGATTACAGGCGCCCACCACCACACCTGGCTAATTTTTGTATTTTTAGTAAAGATGAGGTTTCACCATGTTGGCCAGGCTGGTCTCAAACTCCTATTCTCAAGTGATCCGCCTGCCTCAGCCTCCTAAAGTGCTGGGATTATAGGTGTGAGCCACCGCGCCCGGCCAGTACAGGGTTTTAATACAACTCTGCCCAGGGTCTGGCATCAGTAGAGCCTGAGTGAATGGAAGAGTGGACAGACAATACGGGATGACTAGTAGCTGGTGAATGGAACCCAAATAGGCCAGTGCAGGCGATCGGAGGCAAACAGGGGCCCTGATACCTAAGACCTGGAAGGCTATGCGTGTGGACAGGTGGATAGATGGGTGGGAGCTCTGGCAGATGGATGGAAGGATGGACAGATGGGTTTGTGCCTCAGTGAACAGAGTGGGTAATGGGTAGATAGGCTGGCCAAAGCCACTCAGGAAATCAGAGGCCAGCAAAGATAGAAAAGGCCCTGAACAGCCGGGCGTGGTGGCTCACGCCTGTCATCCCAGCACTTTGGGAGGCCAAGGCGGGTGGATCATGAGGTCAGGAGATCGAGACCACCCTGGCTAACATGTTGAAACCCTATCTCTACTAAAAATACAAAAAAAAAAAAAAAAATTAGCCGGGCATGATGGCGGCACCTGTAGTCCCAGCTACTCGGGAGGCTGAGGCAGGAGAATGGCGTGAACCTGGGAGGTAGAGCTTGCAGTGAGCCAAGATCGCGCCACTGCACTCCAGCCTGGGCCACAGAGCAAGACTCCATCTCAAAAAAAAAAAAGAAAAGGCCCCGGACATTTCTGCCCTAAGACCAGACCCACATCCACTAGAGAGGATATCACTTTTAGTGAGGGTGAGCGGGTACTCACCTTTACCTGCAGCTGTGGGGACGAGCTTCCAGGGGAAGGCGCGGGGCTCCTGTCTCCAACCAACAAGAGAGGTGTTGGGGTGGCACCACTGCAGGGCTTGGCTGGCTGGGGACCTGGGCTGCCCCTGGTCCTGGGGGCAAGGCCAGGGCTGGCTTGTGGCGTTTGTTCCACTCTAGGCTCCACTAGCTCCCCAGAGGACGCCAGAGAGGAGTTGGTAGAGAGGCTGACAGGGTTTCCAGGGGTGCCAGGGGCATGGACAGCAGGCTCTGAGGAGCTCTTGGGCACAGCTGGCGGCTCCAGAAGCTCCCCACCTGCAGTCTGGCTGGAGCTCTCAGATGACAGGCTCTCCACACTGAGCGCTGGCGATGGTGTGGCTGAGGGCGGCTCCGAGTGCGAGAGGCGGGAGGCGTGGAGAGCTGTGCAGACGAGCACCAGGACACCTCACAAGGGGAGCACCACAGGGGCTTCCAGCCCCACCTCTCAGCTCCACTCTCAACAGAGCCGCAGGCAGCCCTGGAAACCCAAGCCCTCCACATCGAGACAGGGCCAAGGCCCAGGGAACAGCAAACGCCCAGCGGGATGGAAGTCGTGAGGTGCATCCAGCCACCGGAGTCCATCCTGCCCCGCCCACCTTGCATTCTGCCTGCTGCCTCCACTTCCCCACACTCCCCACGGCCCCCGTGAAGGCACCCACAGCAAAACCACCTTGGGAATGCCAGAGGAAGAGAGGCAGCCCCTCCTCTGCCCCTGATCTGCAGTGCGGAGGCAGGGAGGAGGAGCACACAGCCCTCGCTGTGTCCCAGAGCCACCAGCTCTGGGACAGGCACTGCCGGGCACCAATTTCTCCCCTTGTGGCTGACAGATATGATGCTTCCAAACACATTATCTGCATTTTCCAGATGAGGCAACAGGTTCAGAGAGGAGAGGACGCTCACCCCAGAAAGGGCTGGGATTGAATCCACTGTATCTGACTCTAGAGCTCACGCCCCTCTGCTGTCCCCTGAAGCTGTCCACCACCTCCACCTAGACAGGCCAGCCTCCGCTGGGCTCCCAGGGCTCCACTCGGACCCCCTGAGCACCTGCCTCTGCCAGCTCTGGCAGGCTCTTGCCCCACTGTGTGCGGGGGTCCCATGGGACTCTCAGAGGCGGCCAGACCCAGCCGTGGTGAAGGTGAGGACCAAAAACCCAGCTCAGGGTATCAGAAGACTGGGAGAAGGTGAGGGCCAAAAACTCCAGCGTGCCTGGGTGAGGGGATAAGCACTGGACAGAGAAGGCCCAGCAGCCTGGAGCTGAGTCACCATGTCACATGGAGGACTACAGACAGACTCAGGGACAGTCAGAGTCATTACACCTGATCACGCACGGCCAGGTGAGAGCCCAGGTCGCTCAGGAACTGCAGCGACAGTGACGGAGTTAGGATTCAAGCAAACCCCTCCTTTCCGTGAGCCCCTCGCTGCACTGAGCACACCAATGGACAGCACATTTAACGAGCACGACAGGGAGGGTGAAGAGATGGACTCAGGCCAGACTCCGTGGGTTCAAATCCTGCCTCTACAGCTTAAGCACTGAGAGGCTTTATGCAAACTACTTAGCCTCTCTGTGCCTCAGTCTCCTCACCTGCAAAGTGGAGGTGATGATACCTACTCACAGGTTTGCTCTAGGATTAAATGAGAGGTCACCCATGAAACACGCGGTGCCCAGCCTGGGAGGCTCTGCCTCACCACACCCCCACCCCAGGCCTGGGCCCCATCCCCGAGTTCCAACCGTCAGGAGAGCTCCAGGAAAGGCACTTACCCAGTGGGGATGCGCTGGGAGCGCGGGGGGCAGGGCGCTTCTTTGTCTTCGGGCTGCTGGTAGGGGTGATGCCGTACCAGGGGTGCAGGGACTTCGGTGTGGACTCCAGGTGGCCCAGGGCAGGGCTGGTGGCCAGGCTGGGTGCAGCCGGAGCCTCTTCCTCCTCGTTCTCCTCCTCTTCCTCAAAAGGGTTATAGGGTTTGGGCTCCAGGCTGGCCGCTGGGCTCGGCTGGGCCACCTCCTCGGTGCCTCCATTCTCCACCTGCCTGCTGTCCTGGCTTGGTGGCCCAGGGCTGCTGCTTGGGGGAAGTGGGGCTGGCTTCTTCTTTGGTTCCGCCTGCACCAGCGTGATCCATGGGGGGTCCTTCCTGGGGGCTGGTGTCCTGGAGGGAGGGGGGAGGCAGCAGAAACCATTAGCAGAGGCAAGGGGTCAGCTTCCTTCTCTCTCTCGACAGTTTTGAGGCCACTTCAAATGGGAATGAGAAACGGCCGTTTCCATTCTCCCACCCCCAGCACCATGGGGCCAGTCTGAAATGGACTGTTACAGTCACAGCCCTTGAGGCCCAGAGAATGTGAACCTTCAAGTCACAGAGCTGCTGTTAACCCAGCCCAGGAAAGGATCGACGAGGGACTCTGTCATCTACAACCCATGTAACCTGGAAAAGTCACCTGCTCGCCCTCTGTATTAGTCTCTCCTTCCGCTCAATGGGGACCTTAATAATCCTTGCCTCACAGGGTTGGTATAAGGATGCAGTGAGCTACGGAGTCCAGCACTGGGCAGGGCACCAGGGCACCTGCTGAGTGCCAGGGGCTCAGTAAACATTAACAACTGGCACAGCCATGGCCCACCTGGCTCCCTACAGAGCGACCACATAGGGGAAGCGTGGCCCCCAAATAACAGCTGAAGTAGATGTCGGCCACGTGAAGCAGGGTCCTGTGCTGCAAGACCTGAGGGACAGGTACTACAGCTGAGCTTTTCCAGGTCTTTCTATACTCTGCTGCTAAGCCTCAAATCAACTCTATAATCAAGGCTAGGCCTCCCACGTTACAGGCAAAGGAGCCTGGAGAGATGACGGGAACCAGAGGTGGCTGCCTGCACCGGGTACTGCCCACAGGACCAGGCACCTGGGGAGGGGGCCGGGCAGTGGCTGCAAGAATCCCAGGGTGAGCCTCAGGAGAGGGGGTGTGGGCCCAGCTCTCCTTCCCCTCCTGAGCCCCACGCTGCTCATCCACAGGAAGCCTCTCTCCCACCCGGCCCCAGAGTACCCCAATTCCCACCACCAGGGCCTCTGAAGCAGGAACGCCCCTCAGGGATCAACATACCCCTCAGATGGCTTCGGTGTCCCCCTCGGCTTCGGGACAGGTGGTTCGTGCAGTCTTCCTACATGGGAAATGATAGTGAGCCAGGCCTTCATGGGCAGCAGGAGGTGGGCACCCAGGGAGCCAGCCACAGTAGCTGCCTCCCCAGGAGCACCCCGCCTTCCTCCTACACCCTCGCACCTCCCCAGCCCAGCCCTTGGAAATTAGATAAGCACCCAGGTGGCTGAGAACAGTCAGGGGTCAAGGCCAGGCCACCTGAGATCCCATTTGCATTTCATTTGAGAAGACGCAACCCAAATCCCCTCAGACACCCCCCCAGTGTGGGCGGAAAACATCATCTCAGTTCAGCCCGGGAGCCACCTCCTCCTGGAAGTCCCGGACTCCTGAGCGTCCTCCACGAATCCCACAACAGCCCCTGCTCCCCTCCTCCAACTTCACAAGACTTCCACAATCCACTGAAACCCGTGCCTCTGTGCCTGTCTCCACCTCAACGCTGGGAGCGCCCTGAAGGCACAGATAGGCCTGAACAGTATTCTGTGTCCCCAGCGGCCAGCTCAGATCCAGCCTCCATGAGAGCTGAACAAACAGAATGTTCTGGTGCAAGTCGCAGGGTGACCCTGGGAGTCTCTCACCCCGTGGCCACCAATGCCTTCCCTAATGGAATGATAAGGGCTGCCCAGCAGCCTTATACAAGGAGTCTCAATCCTACAAGCTCACTGAAATCCGGGGAGGTCATCTGGGAGCATTTCACAATGTGGGGCTGGGGGAGAATGCACCCACAGAATGAGCCAGGGGTCTCCACTGCAGCTCACACTGGCTCCGGGGCCCACCTGACCCCTCTGCTCTCCCCCAAGCCCCTGAGGTCTCCCCTTCCAGACATGGGCAAGCATAGAGGCTGGGCTTGGAGGTCACCTGCGGTGTGCCTGTGGATGGGCCAGGACACACAGGAAGGATACCAGTGTGCAGAGTCCCAGAGACCTCGGGGACACACAGGCACACTTGGAGTGGCACTTACTACCCACCCTGAAACTAAAGCCCACAAAAACAGATGCAAAAGAGCGCATGCAGAGGAAGGCAGCATAGGGGTGGGGCCTGGGTCTGTTTCCTTTGCACCGTCCCAGCATGGAGAATAGAGCACAGCAGAGGCCGCAGGAACTCAGCATTTGTGGCAGGAATTAATAACCTCAGAAACAGGCCAGGCACGGTGGCTCACATCTATAATCCCAGCACTTTGGGAGACCAAGGCAGGTGGATCACCTGAAGTCAGGAATTTGAGACCAGCCTGGCCAACATGATGAAAACCCGTTTCTACCCAAAAATACAAAAATTAGCCAGGCATGGTGGTGTGGCCCTATAGTCCCATCTACTTGGGAGGCTGAGGCAGGAGAATCGCTTGAACCTGGAAGGCAGAGGTTGCAGTGAGCCAAGATTGTGCCACTGCACTCCAGCCTGGATGACAGAGTGAGAGTCCATCTCAAAAAAAAGTAAAAAGTAAGAGCCGGGTGCAGTGGCTCATGCCTGTAATCCCAGCACTTTGAGAGGCTGAGGTGGGCAGATCACCTGAGGTCGGGCATTCGAGACCAGCCTGGCCAACATGGTGAAACCTCATCTTTACTAAAAATACAAAAATTAGCTGGGCTGTGGTAGCCTGTAATCCCAGCTACTCAGGAGGCTGAGGCAGGAGAACTGATTGAACCCGGGAGGCGAAGGTTGCAGTGAGTCAAGATTGTGCCACTGCACTCCAGCCTTGGTGACAGAGTGGGATTCCGTCTCAAAAATAGTAATAGGTTGGACGCCGTGGCTCACGCCTATAATCCCGGCACTTTGAGGGGCCGAGGCAGGGAGATCACCTAAGGTAGGGAGTTCAAGACCAGCCTGACCAACATAGAGAAACCCTGTCTCTACTCCATCTCTACTAAAAAAAAAAAAAATACAAAATTAGCCGGGCATGGTGGCACATGCCTGTAATCCTAGCTACTCGGGAGGCTGAGGCAGGAGAATCACTTGAACCCAGGAGGCGGAAGTTGCAGTGAGCCGAGATCGCGCCACTGCACTCCAGCCTGGGGGACAAGAGCAAAACTCCCGTCTCAAAATAAATAAATAAATAAATAATAACAACCTCAAAAACACAGGCAGTCCCCAACACAGCACAGTACACAGCAGCACAGACAGAGAGGGGCCGACAAACAATCCCAGACACACAGACTTCAGTAGTGCACTGCCACCCAGTGCACCCTGCCCCGACTGCACCCTGCTCACCGTTCACGAGGCTGCTGCTGCCAGCCTGCTCCACCAGGTTCTCCTGCTGCAGACTGGAGCGGGGCCGGGGCGTGGGGGGTGGTGGGGCGATGCTCTCGGAGGCCTTCCTGGGGGCGGGGGTGGGGCGGCCTGCAGGGGTGCTAGCCAGCTCCTGTGGTTTGCCAGGAACCCGGGGTTTGGTAGGGATCTGGGGCCGGGCCTCAGGGCTGGCCTTGGGTCCGTCGGCCTCAGCCCCTGCAGGAGCACTGGAGCTGGGGCTGCCTCCTGGAACATCCTTGGCATCTTCTGCGAGTTGCTGCTGGTGCTGCTGCTTTGGCTGTGAGAAAGGCCCAGGCCTGGTCCCTGACCGTGTCCCCGGGCCCAGCCTCGCACAGTGTTCTGCACACACAAAGGTGCCCTCCTCGGGCCCATTCTCATAAGCCCCAGGGAGCAGGGTGCTGGAGCACCGCCGACACCTAGCACGGGACAGGACAGGGGTTCACTTAGCCAGGCAACCAGGCCCAGCCACTGGTTACCCCTCCAGCCGCACCCAGGGCTGTTTCCTCCCTTCCCTCCTCCCAACTGCCAGCCAAGCTCCAGGATTCATACTCTAGACTTCTCAGAGGATAAAGAAAACAGTAACTGTCAGAAGCATAGTGGAACAATAAAATCACAAAATCACACAAAATCAGCAACAGAAGTTGTGAAACATGCCTTCAGTTTATGCTGCAAGAGGAAGAAGCAAAGGTCCCCCCGAGAGGTGGCATTCAGTGAATGGCTGCATCCAGGAGTGGCTCAGGAAAATAAAGCGGTAGGTTTTACCCAATCAGGTGGTGTTTTGTGATTTCTTTTCTTTTTCTTTTTTTTTCTTTTTGAGATGGAGTCTCACTCTTGTTGCCCAGGCTGGAGTGCAATGGTGCGACCTCAGCTCACTGCAACCTCCGCCTACCGGGTTCAAGCGATTCTCCTGCCTCAGCCTTCCGAGTAGCTGGGATTACAGGCATCTGCCGCCATGCCTGGCTAATTTTTTTTGGTATTTTTAGTACAGACGGAGTTTCACCATGTTGGCCAGGCTGGTCTCAAACTCCTAACCTCAAGTGATCCACCTGCCTACGCCTCCCAAAGTGTTGGGATTACAGGCGTGAGCCACTGCTCCCGGCTATGTTTTGTTAATGAAATAGAATAATATACAATGTATAAGACTGTATCATACAAGAAAGGCCAAATAGTGCTTTGTGAAACTCTTACTCCAGCTGTGCCTCTACTTACACAGTTTTTTTTTTTTTTTTTGAGACGGAGTCTGGCTCTGTCGCCCCGGCTGGAGTGCAGTGGCCGGATCTCAGCTCACTGCAAGCTCCGCCCCCCGGGTTTACGCCATTCTCCTGCCTCAGCCTCCCGAGTAGCTGGGACTACAGGCGCCCGCCGCCTCGCCCGGCTAGTTTTTTGTATTTTTTAGTAGAGACGGGGTTTCACCGTGTTCGCCAGGATGGTCTCGATCTCCTGACCTAGTGATCCGCCCGTCTCGGCCTCCCAAAGTGCTGGGATTACAGGCTTGAGCCACCGCGCCCGGCCTACTTACACAGTTTTATTTCAGGTAAATATTTACATCTAGTCACAGTGTCAAGTGTATTTTTTACTGGGAGTTACTATAAAAAGTTTCTTTTTATTTTTGAGGCATGGTCTCACTGTCACCCAGGTTGGAGTACAGTAGTGCAGTCATAACTCACTGCAGCCTCAAACTCCTGGGCTCAAGTGATCCTCCTGCCTCTGTCCTTTGTCTCCCAAGTGCCTGAGACTACAGGTGTGTGCCACTACACTTGGCTAATTTTTTTTTTTTTTGAGACGGAGTCTCACTCTGTCGCCCAGGCTGCAGTGCAGTGGCGTGATCTCAGCTCACTGCAAGCTCCACCTCCCAGGTTCACGCCATTCTCCTGCCTCAGCCTCCCGAGTAGCTGGGACTACAGGCGCCCACCACCACGCCTGGCTAATTTTTTTTGTATTTTTAGTAGAGACGGGGTTTCACCGTGTTAGCCAGGATGGTCTAGATCTCCTGACCTCGTGATCCACCCACCTCGGTCTCCCAAAGTGCTGAGATTACAGACGTGAGCCACCATGCCCGGTCTTTTTTTTTTTTTTTTTTTTTTTTAATTTTTTTGTAGAGATGAAGTCTCATTATGTTGCCCAGGCTGGTCTTAAACTCTGGACCTCAAGCAATCCTCCCACGTCGGCCTCCCAAAGTGCCAGGATTATAGGCATGAGCCACCACACCCAGCTCCGGCCTGTAAAAAGTTTCTAAAACACTGCCCTGGTGGCCAGATGTGACTGTGTTGGTAGAGTCTGTTCCCTCCTTGAGATTTTTCCCCATGACACCCCAATTCTGCAATCAGGTTCCAGGGTTCCAGCACCAGTTGTCCCCCACTCAGGGGCACACTCAACCAGATCAAGGGCATGATGCCACTGCCAGCTTCCCTTGACTATTCAGTTTCCTCTTTTGGTTTCATTTTTGAAACATATAAAATGTTTTCATTAATTTTTTAAGTTTTTGTACTTTTCTTGCCGCTTATATCACTCTTAAAATCTGGCTTCCCTTGGAAGCCATACACTTAAAGCAAGTTGTTAATGTAATTTTTTTTTTTTTTTTTTTTTTTTTGAGACGGAGTCTCGCTCTGTCGCCCAGGCTGGAGTGCAGTGGCGCGATCTCGGCTCACTGCAAGCTCCGCCTCCCGGGTTCACGCCATTCTCCTGCCTCAGCCTCCCGAGTAGCTGGGACTACAGGCGCCCACAACCGCGCCCGGCTAATTTTTTGTATTTTTAGTAGAGACGGGGTTTCACCGTGGTCTCGATCTCCTGACCTTGTGATCCGCCCGCCTCGGCCTCCCAAAGTGCTGGGATTACAGGCGTGAGCCACCACGCCCCGCATTAATGTAATTTTTTAAAACTTCAAGCAGGGTATGGAAGCACATGCCTATAGTCCCGGCTACTTGGGAGGGTGAGACAGGAAGATCACTTGAGCCCAGGAAGTTGAGACCAGCCTGGGCAACATAGTGACACCCATCTTAAAAGAAAAAAAAAATTTTTTTTTTGAGACAGAGTCTCGCCCTGTCGGCCAGGCTGGAGTGCAATGGTGTGATCTCAGCTCACTGCAACCTCCACCTCCCGGGTTCAACCAATTCCTGCCTTAGCTTTCCGAGTAGCTGGGATTACAGGTGCCTACCACCACACCCAGCTAATTTTTGTATTTTTAGTAGAGATGAGGTTTCACCATGTTGATCAGGCTGGTCTCAGACTCCTGACTTCAGGTGATTCACCTTCCTCGGCCTCCCAACGTGCTGGGATTACAAGTGTGAGCCACCATGCCCAGCCAAAAAAAATTTTTTTTTTTTTTTTTTTTGAGACAGAGTCTGGCTCTGTCACCCAGGCTGGAGTGCAGTGGCCGGATCTCAGCTCACTACAAGCTCTGCATCCCAGGTTTACGCCATTCTCCTGCCTCAGCCTCCCAAATAGCTGGGACTACAGGCGCCCGCCACCTCGCCCGGCTAGTTTTTCGTATTTTTAGTAGAGACGGGGTTTCACCGTGTTAGCCAGGCTGGTCTCGATCTCCTGACCTCGTGATCCGCCCGTCTCGGCCTCCCAAAGTGCTGGGATTACAGGCTTGAGCCACCATGCCCGGCCCAAAAAAAATTTTTTTAAGCTAAAATATTTTCTTTTCTTTTTCATTTTTTTTTTTAGATGGAGTCTCGCTCTTTTTGCCCGCGCTGGAGTGCAGTGGCGCGATCTCGGCTCACTGCAATCTCCGCCTCCCGGGTTCAAGCAATTCTCCTGCCTTAGCCTCCTGAGTAGCTGGGATTACAGGCGCCCGCCACCACGCCAAGCTAATTTTTGTATTTTTAGTAGAGATGGGGTTTCACCATGTTGGTCAGGCTGGTCTCGAACCCCTGACCTCGTGATCCACCCACCTTGGCCTCCCAAAGTGCTGGGATTACAGGCGTGAGCCACTGTGCCCAGCTCAAATATTTTATTTTCTTTCTTCAATGGCCTTTCTTTTTTTTGAGACAGAGTCTCACTCTGTCACCCAGGCTGGAGTGCAGTAGCGTGATCTCAGCTCCCTGTAACCTCAGCCTCCCGGGTTCAAGCGATTCTCCTGCCTCAGCCTCTCAAGTAGCTGGGATTAGAGGTGTGCACCACCACGCCCGGCTAATTTTCAATGGCTTTTAAAGTACACATGGCTTTTAAAGTGCTCCTTCATCATCATCCAGTAATCCTCAAAGAGCCTGGGCGCTGGAAGGAGAACCCCTGTGCTCTAGCCCTGTTTCCGTCTCGAATCATGTGGGTGAGCGAGTGCTTTTCCCCTCACTAAGCCTTGATTTGCTCATCAGTAAAATGGGGATAAGCCAGGGGCTCTGGTGCGAAGGGCCTGGCAAGGTGTGCCTGGCACACTGTGTGTGCTGAACCCATGGCAGCACCCTCCCTGGTTTCGGGGGTAACGGGAGGCCCTGGCCACTCACCGGAAGCAGTGGCGGTGGTACAACCTGCCGTCAGCCAGGTAGCGCTGTACCAAGTGCACATGCTGCTGGCAGGCCGCGCACGTGCTGCTGGGGGTCTGGCCGGTGGCCTGCTCTGACAGGCTGCCTGAGGAGAGCTCCTCGCCCTGCAGAGAACGAGGTGGGGAGGTTGGAAGCAGGACATGGTCACCAGCCATCTTGTTCATGTCACGTCCCTCTCCCTCCCTCCAACGGCCACCGTCACTCAAGTGTGCACCAGTTTTCGTGGTGGAAATGGACTTCATCAGGGCCCCAGGAGGGGCAGAGGGCAGGAGGCTGCCACTGTCTCCCAGGTGAGGAAGCCAAAGCCCAGAAAGGGGGAAAGCCTTATTCAAGGTCACTGAGCCAGTGTGGAAACATGAAAATCCTGACTTCCGGTTTCTGAGGCTTCCTTCCCCCAAGGCAGGCAGCTCCTGGCTGTGCAGCTCCTTCCCCTTGGCGGCTCCTGCCCCCTCTTCCTCCCCTTTGGGGAGCCCTCTGACAGGTTCCTGTCCTCCCAGGCCCACTTCAGCTGCCTTTTCTGTTCTCTCCTAGAACTGCCATGGATTTAAATCCCAGTTTCTCTATGTCCAAGCTCAGTGAACCTGAGCAAGCTGCTTGAGTGTGGGCTTGGGTCCCCCCTGCAGAATGAAACTGTATAACCCCCACCAGCCTCGGCCCCATGTACCTTCATGGGGACCCCGCCCTGGGGCTAGCTCCCTCCAGCAAGGAGCGGATGGAAGCAGGAGGGGAAGGCCCTTCATACACTGTAAGGTGCTGTCCAGATGTGAAGGGCTGGTGTCACTTCCTCTACGCCCTTCAAACAGGTGACTGGCAGTTGGCCCCCACTTCCTTGCTGAGTAACCTTGGACAAATGACTAAACCTCACTAAGCCTCAGTTTCCTCATCTGAGTATCAGGGCCCATAATGCTGACCTCCCTGGGTTGTTGAGAGAATTAAAGGAAATCAAGCTGGGAATTTCAGAGCTGTCTCCACAGGAATCAAGGGGAATCTTTGCTTTACTACGTGTGTAACTCCTGACAGTCCCATGATGGTGAGCTCAGCATTGTGGACCGCCCTCTCTCCCCTTGCCAGAGCTGGCATCTCCTGACCCCACCTGAGCCCTGGAGAAGGAGGTAGGGCTCCCTGCCCACAGAATGGGACTGGCCTCCTGAGCCATACCTCACTGCCCCAGTCAGGGACACCTGTTCCCAAAGCCAGTGTGGCAGGGACAGAGAACAAGCACCCTCTGAACACTGTCAGGGCTAACTTCCTCACATGACCCAGTCACTGCAATGATAGCTGTCCACATAACTCACCCCCTCCACCCCCGGCCCTCCCACCTCTCCAGGGATCTGCCTACCTGAGCCACATCTTCTGGTTCCGCTGAAGTGGGTGCTACAGATGGCGGGGAACAGGGTGCCAGGCCCTTTCTGGGTGGTGAGACACCAGCTGCCAAGAGATGGGAAAGGGGCCCTGAAGCAGGTGGAGATCCTGGAGTCCCAGGAGGTCCCAACCTGGCCGAAGATTTGAGACCTGTAGCCATCACCTTAAGGCAGACCACCTCATGCAGTGGGACAGGAGCTGGCTCCTACTTCACGCGGACCCGGGGACGCCTCCAGTTTTCAGCTAAGTGCTGAGGGCAAGTCACTGAATCTCACTGAACCTCCATCAAATGGGGAGAGTGACTCCTGCTGCACATAGCCAATCCGAACAATGGTGCAACAGTACGATCATAGAACACAGCACCCACGTGTGGCTGCACTAGCAGCTTCCCCACCACCAGGGTAGAAGAGGTGAAGGAAAGGAAAAGAAAGGAGCCACATGATGCTGGCCTGACAGCTCAGGAAAGGGGCTGCCTCCTTGGGGTTGACAAGGAGCTGTCCTGCCTATCCCCAAGTGGGTATGGGGGGGCCAGAACCTGGACTGCACACCCCCTCACCAGAACAAACCCACCCACCCTGGGTTCCTCTAAGACTCAGTTCCTCAGGCCGGGAGCAGTGGCTCACACCTGTAATCCCAGCACTTTGGGAGGCTGAGGTAGGCGGATCACTTGAGGTCAGGAGTTCGAGACCAGCCTGGCCAACATAGTGAAACCCCCGTCTCTACCAAAAATACAAAAATTAGCTGGGTGTGGTGGTGCGCACCTATAATCACAGCCACTCAGAAGGCTAAGGCAGGAGAATCGCTTGAATCTGGGAGGTGGAGGTTACAGTGAGTAGAGATCGCACCACTGCACTCCAGCCTGGGCGACCAAGCAAGACTGTCTCAAAAAAAAAAAAAACAAAGAAATTCAACAACACTATGGTTGGTGCCAGGAGTGGCTCCAGCTGACTGGGGAGAGGCTCTTAGAAGCCACACGAAGAAGCTGGACTTCATCCCGACATTACTCCCCAACCCCTTTCTGATTTCGCACAGCCCCTGGGCTTCCTTCAATCATGCCCTGGCTCCCTGAGCAGGCTGCAGCTCCTCCAGGGCGGGGGTCCATCTGCTGTGCCCAGGATCACCGGCACCCACTAAGCGTGGTGGCACAGCAGAACACTCAGCACAGCACCGCAACATCTCAGCCAGGGGCAGGCTCCAAAGTTACCCAGTCTGGTAAAAAGTCAAGGCTAGTCAGGCCGGGCGCGGTGGCTCACGCCTGTAATCCCAGCACTTTGGGAGGCCGAGGTGGGCGGATCACGAGGTCAGGAGATCGAGACCATCCTGACTAACACGGTGAAACTCCCTCTCTACTAAAAATGCAAAAAATTAGCCGGGCGTGGCAGTGGGTGCCTGTAGTCCCAGCTACTTGGGAGGCTGAGGCAGGAGAATGGCATGAACCTGGGAGACGGAGCTTGCAGTGAGCCGAGATCGCGCCACTGCACTCCAGCCTGGGCGACAGAGCGAGACTCCGTCTCAAAAAAAAAAAAAAAAAAAAAGTCAAGGCTAGTCAAAGTCACTCTTGAAATGCCTCCACTTGCCCAGAAAGTACAGTCTAGGACCATCTGGGGGAGTCAAACAGTCAGCTTTGCCTCCAGAGTTGGAACACATCACTGTTTCCTTTGCTTAAGCAGCAGATGGGATAAAAATGGTTTGTATTTAGGGGCCAAGTTGTATGAAAGGCACAAACTGTACCTTTTTTTTTTTTATTACAAAAGGCAGATTTATTAGAGAAGGTATGAAAATACATCGCGAGGTTGACAATACAGGCAGCATAACAGACAAGGGACTATCTGCCATAAACTGTACCTTCATCAATGAGAATCCCTGCAGGGAAAGGGAACGCCCGTGCCCACGCTCAGCACGGTAACCTGGGCCCACCAGGGCTGCCCCTGCCTACCAGGCTGCCCAGAGAGGGCCAACAAATGAGCTGGGCACCACCAACAGCTCCCCGCACCCCCCGCCCACCCCCCACCACAGAGTCCCAGAGAAGAGCCCAGTAGAGAGAGATTCAGGTTTGGTCACAAGGAAGGTTGTGGGCTAAGGCTGAATTGCAATTGGAAGGAAGCCAGCTAAACGCTGATCAATGGCGTAAGAAGTAATAAGAATACTAATCTTGGCTGGGCACAGTGGCTCACACCTGTAATCCCAGCGCTTTCGGAGGCCAAGGTGGGTGGATCACTTAAGGTCAGAAATCCCAGACCAGCCCGGCCAACATAGTGAAACCCCATCTCTACTAAAAATACAAAAATTAAGCCAGGCATGGTGGTGCATGCCTGTAATCCCAGCTACTTGGGAGACTGAGGCATGAGAATCGCTTGAATCTGGGAGGCAGAGGCTGCAGTCTGCCAAGGTTGTGCCACTGCACTCTAGTCTGTATGACAGAGCGAGACTCTGTCTCAAAAAAAAAAAAAAAAAACTAATCTAAATACATGCTAAACACAGGTTTACACATTTCCTCATTTACGCCTCAAGTCAACCCTGTGAGATGGGTGTTATTCCTATCCTAACTGCAAAAGGGAAACTGAGGCAGAGTGGTTAAATAACTGACCCATGGTCACCCAAAGAGGAAAGGCAGAGTGAAAATTTTGAGTCCACGTTTTTAACCCCAACCTTAGACCGCCTCTCACCAAAGCCTCGGAGGTCTGGAAATACTTTCATTTTGTTTTCTATTAAAATATACACAATGTTATTAGTTCAATTATTTTAATCCCTAGTGTTACATCGGGGGAAGGGGTATAACATATTATTTTAATTTTTCTGCTTTTGCCACGTTCTAAGTTTTCCTGTTTATTTTTTGTGTTTAGGGATGGTGTCACGCTCTGTTGCCCAGGCCGGAGTGCACTGGCGTGATCATAGCTCACCGCAGCTTCAAACTCCTGGCTTCAAGCAAACCTCCCACCTCAGCCTCCCAAGTAGCTAGGACTACAGGTGTGCCACCACTATGCCTGGTTAATTTTTTTATTTCTATTTTGGTAGAGACAGGTTCTTGCTATGTTGCCCAGGCTGGTCTCAACAACAATCCGCCCGCCTCGGCCTCCCAAGGTGCTGGGATTACAGGCATGAGCCACTTCACCCGGCTCTTTTCTTTATTTTCTAAAGTGATTTATTTATGGCTGGGCATAGTGGCTCACGCCTGTAATCCCAGCGCTTTGAAAGGCCAAGAAGAGTAGATCCTTTGAGTTCAGGAGTTCAAGACCAACCTGGGTAACACGGTGAAACTGCACCTCTACTAAAAATATAAAAATTAGCTGGGTGTGGTTGCATGCACCAGTAGTCCCAGCTTCTCAGTAGGCTGAGGTAGAAGGATCACTGGAGCCCAGGAAGGTTGAGGACGCATTGAGCTGTGGTCATGCCACTGCACTCCAGCCTGGGCAACACAACAGAGTAAAACCCTGTCTCAAAAACAAAAAAAACTGGCCGGGCGCGGTGGCTCAAGCCTGTAATCCCAGCACTTTGGGAGGCCGAGGCGGGCGGATCACGAGGTCAGGAGATCGAGACCATCCTGGCTAACACAGTGAAACCCCGTCTCTACTAAAAATACAAAAAATTAGCCGGGAGAGGGGGCGGGCGCCTGTAGTCCCAGCTACTCGGGAGGCTGAGGCAGGAGAATGGCGGGAATCCGGGAGGCGGAGCTTGCAGTGAGCCGAGATCATGCCACTGCACTCCAGCCCGGGTGACAGAGAGAGACTCCATCTCAAAAAAAAAAAAAAAAAAAAAAAAAAACAGGCCGGGCGCGGTGGCTCAAGCCTGTAATCCCAGCACTTTGGGAGGCCGAGACGGGCGGATCACGAGGTCAGGAGATCGAGACCATCCTGGCGAACACGGTGAAACCCCGTCTCTACTAAAAAATACAAAAAACTAGCCGGGCGAGGCGGCGGGCGCCTGTAGTCCCAGCTACTCGGCAGGCTGAGGCAGGAGAATGGCATAAACCCGGGGGGCGGAGCTTGCAGTGAGCTGAGATCCGGCCACTGCACTCCAGCCCGGGCGACAGAGCCAGACTCCGTCTCAAAAAAAAAAAAAAAAAAACACTATATATATATGTGTGTGTGTGTGTGTATATACACATAATATATGTACATATATATGTATATGTGTGTGTATGTGTATATACACATGTGTGTATATACATTTCATTTTATATATATATATAATGAAAGAAAAGATGGTTGGGTGCAGTGACTCAAGCCTGTAATCCCAGCACTTTGGGAGGCTGAGGTGGGTGGATCACCTGAGGTCAGGAATTCGAGACCAGCCTGGCCAACATGGCGAAACCCCGTCTCTACTAAAACTATAAAAATTAGCTGGGTGTGGTGGCGGGTGCCTGTAATCCCAGCTACTTGGGAGGCTGAGGCAGGAGAATCGCTTGAACCTGGGAGGTGGAGGTTGCAGCGAGCCAAGACCGCACCATTGCACTCCAACCTGGGCAAGAAGAGTGAAACTCCATTTCAAAAAAAAAAAAAGGAAAGAAACCTCTGACTTCATAAAACTCTTTAAAGAGCTGGCCCAGGGCTGGGCACAGTGGCTTATGCCTGTAATCCTACCACTTTGGGAGGCTGAGGCGGGCGGATTGTTGTTGAGACCAGCCTGGGCAATGTAGCAAGAACTTGTCTCTACCAAAATAAAAATAAAAAAATTAACCAGGCATAGTGGTGGATCACCTGAGGTCAGCAGTTCGAGACCAGCCTGGCCAAAGTAGCGAAACCCTATCTCTACTAAAAACACAGAAAATAGCCAGACATGTTGGTGCATGCCTATAATCCCAGCTACTCAGGAAGCTAAAGCAGGAGAATCGCTTGAACCCCGGGGGCAGGGGTTGCAGTGAGCCGAGATCACGCTATTGCACTCCAGCCTAGGCAACAAAAGCAAAACTCCCTATCAAAAAAAAAAGAGTTGGGCCAGGACTGTCCAGACTGAGAGCAGAGGCAGGAGGGAGGGGCTGAAACGGGCTCTACTCAGACCCAGGGGCAGCAGGAACCCAGCGTAGGATTCAGGACACCTGGATTCTCAACCCAGCTGTTCAGTTTGTCTGCTGTGTGATCTTGAGCTCCTTGCTTCCCCTCTCTGGGCCTATTTCCTCTCTGCAGAAGGGGAGGCCCAGCTGCCCCCAAGAGAGGTTCTTGCATGGGAATGCCCAGTGACCTCACTCAGAACCAAGGTCACCTTGTAGCCCCTGCAACTCTGGTTCCCCAGCTCCCCAGCCTCTCAGCTCTTAGTCACTTCTGTGGAAGACAGCACAGCAGCCTCACCAGACAGGGCCACTTCCCTGCTGGAGGAAAAACCGAAGGAAGTGTCTGCAAACAGGAAGTGAGGGTAGGTGCCGGGGAGGTGGGCTCCATGCTGCAGATGAACTCAACCTGCTGTGTCTCCTCTGATGTGATTGTGTTCATTTTCTGGTGGATGTGTTTGGTGTCTGTCTCCCCCATGGGAATTCAGCAGCGATTACATTCACAGCTGCAACCCCAGAGCCCAGCACAGGGCTCTTTTATTCAAGAAATATTTCAGGCCACGCACCAGTGGCTCACGCCTGTAGTCGCAGCACCTTGGGAGGCCGAGGCAGGCGGATCACTTGAGGTCAGGAGCTCAAGACCAGCCTGGCCAACAGGGTGAAACCCCATCTCTACTAAAAATACCAAAAATTAGCCAGGCGTAGTGGCGGTTGCCTGTAAGCACAGCTACTCAGGAGGCTGAGACAGGAGAATCGCTTAAACTCCGGAGGTGGAGGTTGCAGTGAGACAAGATCGCTCCATTGCACTCTAGCCTAGGCAATAAGAGCGAAACTCCGCCTCAAAAAAAAAAAAAAGAAAAGAAAAAGAGGGACCAGGCACGGTGGCTCACACTTGCAATCCCAGCACTTGGGGAGGCCAAGGCGGGCAGATCACGAGGTCAGGAGTTCGAGACCAGCCTGGCCAACATGGTGAAACCCTATCTCTACTAAAGACACAAAAAATTAGCTGGGCATGGTGCCGGGCGCCCGTAATCCCAACTACTCGGGAGTCTGAGGCAGGAGGTTAAACCCGGGAGGCAGAGGTCGCAGTGAGCTGAGACTGCGCCACTGCACTCCAACCTAGGTGACAGAGCGAGACTCCATCTCAAAAAAAAAAGGGCAAAACTCTGTCTCAAAAAAAAAAAAAAAGAAATATTTCATGAATGAATGAATGAATAAGTAAATGAATGATATATTCCTCAGCAGCCTGTTTGCAACTCAGAAAACCAGTAGCAAGCATCAAACATCCCCAGGGCCACCCCCTGGGCCAGCCTCCATGAAAGGCTGAGTCCCCCTCTCACCTTGGCCAGGACTGGAGAAGTGGTTGTAATACTGGGACACATAGGTCATGATGCTGAGGCAGTCAGGGACGCTCATGGAGACCATGTCACTGGGGTCCAGGAGAGCAGGGATCCCCAGCTCCTTCTCAGCCACTTCAAAGGCCTGGGGCGGTGACAGGTGCAAGGGTGGGAGCAGCCACAGCAGGAAGAGGAGGCCAAGGAGGAGGCAGCGTTAGGGGGCGACCCTCAGCCTAGGCTCAGCTCCCCTCGGTGGGATGGGGTGACTGTGGGCTCCCCTCAGTATCAATCCCACCCAAGCGCCACAGGACGGCCTAGAGAAAAAGGAAGCCTGGTGCTCCATGCATGAGGGGGTTGGTGGGAAGTAGAAAGTGGGGAGAGGTGCAGCCAGGGCCGGTGTACAAGGGCAGCCACCCTGCAAGACCCCTGCCCTCCCCACCAAACACACACACACACACACACACACACACACACACACACACACACACAGAGCCTCTTGGGCTTCCATCTGTCCACGAACTTACCAAACGGTTATTCTCGAAGACATTGTCCTTGGAAAGCGAATCAAAATCTCTGCAAGAGGCAAAGGGAGGATGATTGGTCAAGAGGGGAGGTGACTGGGG
This sequence comes from Macaca mulatta, assembly GCF_049350105.2. NCBI lineage: Eukaryota > Metazoa > Chordata > Mammalia > Primates > Cercopithecidae > Macaca > Macaca mulatta. The sequence goes on from NC_133415.1 coordinate 13,594,362, forward strand.
AATAGGGGCAGGGTCAGAGTCAGAAAGGAGCTGAACAGAGAAGACCTTGTCCCGGCCAGCATCAGCCTCAGCAGGGTTGCTGGGGAGAGTCTGTGGATTACTGGGGGGGGGGGAAACTGAGGCAGCAAACACTTGCTGCTAGAGCTGGAGCTGCCAGGGCAGGGCAGGGCGTGAGCTCACAGACCCTGGAGGCATCCAAGCAGAGGCTGGGAAATCACTGAGAAGGGGCGGTGCTCAAGCCCAAGCTTTCAGGCTTTAGATCCCTTCCTTCTTTCCAGGAAGCCACCTCTGGAGTCCGCGGCAAAGACACAACTAAGACCCGCATGTGACCTCACCCAGGGCGCGGTGCTGGGCTCCGCTGTCTCATTTACTTTCTTTTCATAGCAACTCTGTTTGGCAAGAATCGATCTCATTTTACAGATGAGGACACTGAGTCCTGGAGAAAGGAAGCCACCAGCCCTGGGAATCCACATGCCTCGCCCTTCCACTGCTCACAGGCCCCTGCAGATGTATCACGTACTTGGAGAAGCCACACCGATTTGCTGAATCCCAACCCAGTCCAGCTTGCAGATGAATGTTTTTCATAATGGGGCCACGAATAGAAGAACAAGTTTGAACCAGAGTGGAAATCTACATACTCTGGAGCTGCTGGCACAGAACAGCTGGTTGGCCCCGCTGGGCCACTCCTGGGGCAGCTTCCATTGGGGAAGCAGTGAGGGATTTTCTAGTTTCTAAACTGGGACAGGTGAGAGGCGGCAGGGCCTGTCTGAGGGCCCCAGCACGGGACAGCTGGCTGGCCTGCAGGCTTTATTTATCCCCCTCCTCCCTCCCCACTCCAGACCGCTGAAACCAGCAGAGGCAGCTCAGGCTTCCCGCCGTCGGCCTCCTGGGTGCACCCGCATGCCGCCTTGCCCTTCTATGGCTGAAAACTGCAGCCCTGACTGCCAGAGACGGGTGGGCAGAGGCAAGAGCAGGCCACACCGCCTCTGAGGGCTGAACTCCCATGTGACCATGGGGTTGGGGGGATCAGCAGTCCTTCCAGCATTCATTGTCCCATCTGCAAATCAGGGAAAGCACTAGCACCACCTCCCAAGCTGGTGGAGTCCCAGCTTGGTAAAGAGCAGGCCTCGCAGATATGAGGGAGCTGGATAAGCACAGCCCCTCCCCCTGCCCCCAACACTTTTCCAGGCAGGGGCCAAGGACTGTGAACCCTGGGCAGGAAAGAGTTGCTTGAGGACCCTGGAAGGAGTCTGGTGCCCCAGGGCTGGGTGGACAGGGAGAGGGAAGGTGACTATGTCTGGGCACCAGCTCCCTTTTTGCCACTCTGTCCAGGCCACTTCCTTCTCCCCTGGGCTGCCTTCCTAGCTCCCCTTTACTGCCACTGCCTCAGAGTGCGACCTTAGCAAGCTGTTTCACCTCTTGAAACCTCCATCTCCCAGTCCGGTACATGACACTGCGACAGGGTGAGGGAACACCATGGAACCCAGCCCCCAACAGAGGCTTGTTCCAAGACCAAATGAGACAAAAGCAACTTGTCTCAGCCATTTATTTCAGTCACCCCACAAGTGTTCCTAGAAGGCTGGGGTCACATTCTATCCACTCTGTGTCCCCAATTCCCTACACAGTTCCCCAAATTTCGAAGACGCTCTGTAAATGTTTGTTGAATGAATCAATGCTGAAAACAGTGTGAAAACTGTAAAAAAAAAACTTCAGGATCCTGCAGGTTTTCCTCCAACTTCTTCCACCCCCATCTCTGTCCCTAATTAACATCTGTGTTTTGGTAACACATATATTTTCTGAGAGTCCTCCGAGGCCCACGGAGTTCTACTTGGCTCTGGGGAAAATGAAGGACGCAGAAATGAAACCCACATGGTCCATGCCCTCAAAGGAGCTTAAACATGTCTGGATTTCGGGTGGTGCGGAGGGATGGCCCAGCCCCCACAACCCTCGTCCCAGCAGAGCCCTGGGCCAACACTGGGTTCACCCAGGCAGGGCCCACGACCCCAGAAGCCTGAACCACTTTAAGAGATGATTCTCGCCCTCACCCGAGGCCCTCACCCTTACTCTCACGGAGATCCTCCCAACCCACGACTGAGGCCTTCCCTACACATTATGTGGGACCTGGGCCTCAGCTTTTTTCCTGTGCAATGGGCTGACAGCATTGCAAATGAATGCCTGGACATGATTCTGGATTCAGAAGGGGAGCCGCCCTCCCCTGCACAATTTTTCCAGCCACATCCCTCCCTTGCTTAAAACTTATGTGGCTCGGCCAGGCTTGGTGGCTCACGCCTGTAATCACAGCACTTTGGGAGGCCGAGGCAGGTGGATCACCTGAGGTCAGGCGTTCCAGACGAGCTCGGCCAACATGGTGAAACCCCATCTCTACTAAAAACTACAAAAATTAGCCGGGCATGGTGGTATGTGCCTGTAATCCCAGCTACTTGGGAGGCTGAGGCAGGAGAATTGCTTGAACCCGGGAGGCGGAGGTTGCGGTGAGCTGAGATCATACCATTCATTGCACTCCAGCCTGGGTGACAGGCCTCCATCTCAAAAAAAACAAAAACAAAAACAAAAACAAACCCGCAAGGTTCCCTGAGGCCCCTATCCATGCTTCTTAGCCAGCAAAAGCAGCTGTCAGCCATCTGTCCCAACTGCATCTCCCAACTCGCTGCCTTGTGCTCCCCACTCAGCTACACGGCCTCCAGCTCTGCACACACCTCCCGCCCCTCGCCTTTGCTCAGACGGGGTCCTCTGCCAGAACGCCCACCTGGCGGCCCTCACCTGGTTCCTGCCATCTCCTTGAAGACTATATTCTCCCTAGGAGGTCTCCCACCCCTAGCCCTCTGATAGGGTACATGGAATTGCCATCATCATTTATACATGTTTCCCGTACAGGTGTGGGAGAGCGTGTAGGGTTGTCTGTTTTGTTGGCTGGTACTTCCATTACCAGGTACAGTGTCCAGCACAGAACAATAACTCTACAAATACTGGTTGAATAAATGAAGAAATCAAACATTGTTATTGGGCCAGGCATGGTGGCTCATGCCTATAATCCCAGCACTTTGGGAGACTGAGGCAGGCAGATTACTTGAGCTCAAGAGTTCAAGACCCGCCTGGGCCACATGGCAAAAACCCATCTCTACAAATACAAAAAAATTAGACAGGCGTGGTGGCGTGTACCTGTGGTCCCAGCTACTCGGGAGGTTGAGGTGGGAGGATCACTTGAGCCCAGGAGGTGAGGACTGCAGTGAGCCATGATCGTGCCACTGCACTCCAGCCTGGGTGACAGAGTGAGACTCCGTCTCAAAAAAATTTTAAAATTATCATTATTCCCCTATTGCCTATAACACTACTTACAATAACGAATGTTAACTGAATGCTTATTATCGCATGCAATCCTCACAACAATTCTATGAGCTGTGTCACATTACCAGTCCCACCTCACAGATGAGGACACTGATGCCTGCAGAGAGCCCATGAGGACCCAAGGCCGTGCGCCTAAGACATGGAGAAGCTGAACACAAACCCAGCGGCCTTTACTTTGATGATGACAGGCTCAGGCCCACCAAATGGCTTCACTTCACACCCAAGTCCCCTCCCACACTGGGTTTGTCCCTGCTTCCTGCCTCACTCCTGCGCCTCAGACAGAATAGAAGACCCCTTGGGCCCTCCCTTCCAATGCCCAGGTCCAACCCTGGTGCCCTTTTCCTCCATCCTTCTACCCCCTGCTCCTGGGCAACCAGGCATCAATCTTGTGCCTCCATTAGTATGGGTGTGACATGCCCCACAGTGGGCAGGGACCCACCTACATGGCCACCTCATCTTGTTCCCTTCTGTACCCACAGCCCCAAAACCCTCTCCTCCAGGGCCCAAGCCACGACCCACAGACATGGTACTGCAGGGTACATACAGGTAAACCAGGTGCACCTGCACCATGGAATCCCGAGGCAATCCCTTAGAAGCCCTCCCACATGTTGCCCTTGGACAGTGCAAATCTGGAGGAACAGGCACAGAAAGCCTCCATCTGCCAGGCCGGGGAGGCCCTGGCAAGAGTGCTGCATGCAGAAGGCGTAGGGACCAGAACTCTCCTCCCTGATTCACAGGTGGGACCTGAAGTGCAAGGAATGGCACCACAAAAACTCACCCAGTGTTTTAGGAATGAATGGACGAAAGGAGAAGAGGTTCTCTGCTCAAGGCAGAGAGAGCAAAGACAGAGGCTCCAAGTCAACTGTTCTGGGGAGTCTGAACGCATTTTCCCATGAGAACCTCACTGGGCAGCTCTGGGCAGGAAGGGGCCATTTCACAACCTGCAGCAGCCGGTTGGTGTCTGTCAATCGGATCCTAGGAGTCTTCCCAACATCGCCAGTCCTGTGACTCCTCTTGCGCGCCCCACCTGCGTGCCCCACTGAGGAGGGCAGCAGGGCCATGGAGCACACACTCGGGAGGCAGGGCTGTGTCCTAACTGGGGAGGAGTGGGGAAAGCACAGGGTCTGTACATCCGTTCATCCAACACCTGTTAACGGAGGTCTTCTCTGCGCCGGGAACTGTGCTAGTGTCTGGAGACAAACTCCTATTTGGGGGGTCAGAGAAGTGAAGGTTCACCTGCACACCTGGAGCAAGGGGCCACCCCGTGTGGGAAGCCTCGGGGGAGAGGGGAGGCACAGCGGAGAGGAGTTTAGGGTAGGAGAGGCCCAGGGCCCCCAAAGAGGGCTCAACACCCCTTCAAAGAGGTCAAAGGCTTAGGGGTTCAGTGATCCTCGGCGGAAATCAGCGCTCTGTGGGCGCGGCCGTGTCCCTCGCGGAGGGACCGGCCTCTGGGGGGGGTTTGGGGTCCCAGGGGCTGGGTCAGGACGGCCGGGCGGGGGAGGGGCGCCCGGGGCCGGGGTCTCAGGGACCCGCCCGGCGTCTGGGTTCGTCGAGGGGGTCGGCGTCTCAGCGTCCGGGGGTGGCGCCTGTCACTGCCCGGGCTCCGCGTCACTGAGGGGGGCGGCGGTCGCGGCCCCGGCCCGCCCCGCGCCGCCCGCTAGCCCGGGGCCCCGCACTCACAGCAGGTCGGGCCGGTGCCGGTGCAGGATGGCGCAGAAGGCCAGGCCGTCCCGGAAGGAGCTGCTCAGGTCGCGGATCTCCACGCCGCGGTAGCCCTCGCACTGTCGGCGGCACCAGGCCAGCAGCGCGCCCCGCGGCCCCGCCATGACCCCGCGGCCCGCCCGGCTCCGGCTCTGACTTCGGGGCCCCGGCTCGGCCGGGACGGCGGCCGCCGCGCGGGCCCGGTTTCCGGCTGCGGCTGCGGCTCCGAGCTCGGGCGCCGACCGGCAGGGCGCGGGGCGGGGCGGAGGCGGGGCCGCGGTGTCTTCGCTCGGGCGCCCAGCTGCCCTGCCCCAACCTGCCCAAGCAGCGCCGCCGCGTGGCCCGGCCCGGCCGGCCGCCGCCTACTCCGCGCTGCCCGCTCGCCTCATTGTGGGCCGGCCTTGGGCGCGGGCGTCCCACCGCCTCCGTCCCCGCCCGAGGCGCGCCCCACCCAGCAGCGGCTCCGCCCCCATTACGGAGCCCACCCCTACCAAGACTGGCCGGCGCCCCATCGCCCGCCCCTCGACGGTGCTGGGCCCCCACTGCTCCACTGGGTGCCCGCGAAGCCCCCGCACCCGCCGCAAGCGGGCCACTCCCCACGATGACTTCACTGCCGCGGCCGCCGCCGCGCCGCCCACCAGGAGCCCTCCACCCTTTGGAGGCGGGACACCTCGTGCTCCCATTCGGCCTCCTTCCAGCTCCTAATGATCGCAAATCCCCTCTTCTATCCCTAGCTTGAAACTTTGGGGAGGCAGTTCCCCTGCAGACCCTAAAGCACCCCACCATGGCCACCAGCTTCCCTCACCCTGGCTCCCCACCCTAAAGCACCGCTGAGCTGGAAGTTCTCACGTCCACCATCCCCTACCCCACAGCTTGGCAGGGAGACCCATGCGCCCCTCCGCCACCGTCGGTCCAGGTGTCCCCTTGGTGATTCACTGAGCTATCCTCAGCCCCTGTGTAAGCTCAGGGATCTCGCCCCTCCCCACTGCGGCCTGCCGGGTTCCCTCAGCCATGGTTAGCGCGGTGGTGGTTTGAGCTACTACGGGAAGGACCTAGGCCAAGGAGGCCCCTGCCTGGGAGGCATACAGGCAGTTCGCATCTGGCCCTGGAACCTCCCCAAGACTCATTCTCTATCTTTGCCCTCTTCGAGACACCCGCCAGCCAACCGACCCTTCCAGGCAGCCGACCCTTCCGCAGAGGCCCCTCCTGACTCTCCCACAGATGAATCAGCCTCCATCTGCTGCAGAGGTGGTGATGTCACCCTGACCCATGCAATAGTTAGCCGGAGTGGGTATGTCGCTCCCTCCCAAGGGAAGGAACAGGGTCTTAGTCATCTTCATCACCCCTGAGCACTCAGGGGAGTGGAAAGATCAGGCATTTTGGAGCCCTATCAACCCACACTCCAATCCTGGCTTTCCCCACTCCCTTAGTCATGTGATCTTGTGCCTCCCTGGACCTCAGTTTCCCTGACTTAAAAATGGGGGTAATACCTGTTTTACAAGGTGGCTGAGAGGATTAAGATGTAAAGTGCCTTACCCTTTAGTTATCACTCATAAATTCTATTGACATCTGGTACTTGGTAAACATGATGAAATGGACTGAAATATTTTGTACCCAGACTGTCATCTGGGCCATTCTGGGTAAATTATCAAGGAGAGAGTCCGACTTAGGGAATTCTACCTCCTCAAAGTTCACTGAGTCCCAGTCCAGAATACTGGCCCAGGGCCTGGAGACCCCAGCTTGCCAATCTGGGCTGGCCTCACACTCCTGCAGCTGGAAGGCTGCCATCTTGGCTCAGTATACAGACTCTCAGGCTACCTAGGAAGAGCATGGCCAGAGTTCCTGGCTAGCCTTCTGGACTCCTCACCAGCCCTGGGCTGCCAACTCCTGCCCTGTCCCCTGTGGGATAACAGCAGCAGGAAAGCAGGATTCCGGGTGCTTTTTATGAAATCAGGGACTTGGGTTCAGGATCCTGACACCAGCATCTACCTAGGCCTTCAAAGACCACCCAGGACTCTCATTAAAACCTAGGGAGGGGGGAGGGGGGAGGGTGCCATGATTCACACCTATAATCCCAGCACTTTGGGAGGCCGAGGCAGGTGAATAACCTGAGGTCAGGAGTTTGAGAACAGCCTGGCCAACATGGTGAAACCCGGTCTCTACTAAAATACAAAAAGTTGGGCTGGGCGTGGTGGCTCACTGTAATCCCAGCACTCTGGGAGGCCGAGGCAGGCGGATCACGAGGTCAGGAGATCGAGACCATCCTGGCTAACATGGTGAAACCCTGTCTCTACTAAAAATACAAAAAATTCCTAGCACTTTGGGAGGCCGAGGCGGGCGGATCACAAGGTCAGGAGATCGAGACCACAGTGAAACCCCGTCTCTACTAAAAATACCAAAAATTAGCCGGGCGCGGTGGCGGGCATCTGTAGTCCCAGCTACTCAGGAGGCTGAGGCAGGAGAATGGCGGGAACCCGGGAGGCGGAGCTTGCAGTGAGCCGAGATCGCGCCACTGCACTCCAGCCTGGGCAAGAGCGTGAGACTCCGTCTCAAAAAAAAAAAAAAAAAAAAAAAATACAAAAAATTAGCCAGGCCTGGTGGCACGCGCCTGTAATCCCAGCAGGAGAATGGCTTGAACCCGGGAGGCGGAGGTTGCAGTGAGCTGAGATCGCACCCCTGCACTCCAGCCTGGGCAACAGAGCAAGATGCTGTCTAAAAAACAAAAAACAAACCAAAGAAACCAGGAGGGATTATAGCCCTGTCCTCACGAGCCTAAAGGGCTGCCTTTAGGTCCCTGAAGACAGCTCCAGATCTGATCTTGATCCTGTTGCCGTACTAATAGCTTACACAGCACAGCCTGGTCACCCCCATTAGCCATTTGTGGGCTTTATAAACTCATTATCTGAGTCAGCTCACAATGTTATGAAGTAAGGACCTGTACGACTACAGCTGTGTGACCGCAGGCCAGACAACTCACCCCCGTGAACCCCAATTTCCTACCCTATAAAATGAGGATGATCATCTTTGCCTTGCCTGCGTCCCAGGGTTGTGGGTAACGAGGTGAGATGATGGATGAGAAAATGCTGTGCAGACTGTAAATCCAGGGTTTGGGTGGAAGGTGGGTCTGTGTGTTTACAGGTGAGATCAGAAGCCACAGAGATAGGTGTGTAGAGCACTTGCCCAAAACCGTGCTATAATTTCAGGATTAGAACTGAGGGACTTGGGCCCTTAGTTCAGCGCTGTTTTGTTTTATTTTTAACTATCAGTTAAGAAATGGGGCCAGGCATGGTTGCTCATGCCTGTAATCCCAACACTTTGGGAGGCCAAGGCCAGGAATTCAACACCAAACCAGCCTGGGCAATATAGGGAGACCCTGTCTTTTTTTGAGACAAGTCTCTGTCGCCCAGGCTGGAGTGCAGTGGCTCAATCTTGGCTCACTGCAACTTTCTTTTTTTTTTTTTTTTTTTTTGAGACTGAGTCTGGCTCTGTCGCCCAGGCTGGAGTGCAGTGGCCGGATCTCAGCTCACTGCAAGCTCCGCCTCCCGGGTTTACGCCATTCTCCTGCCTCAGCCTCCCGAGTAGCTGGTGTGGGGAAAAGAAAGAGAGATCAGCCTGTTACTGTGTCTATATAGAAAGAAGTAGACATAAGAGACTCCATTTTGTTCTGTATTTGAGATGCTGTTAATCTGTGACCCTACCCCCAACCTTGTCCTTGCAAGAGACATGTGCTGTGGTAACTCAAGGTTTAATGGATTTTGGGCGTGCAGGGTGTGACTTTGTTCCTAGAAAAGCTAGGTATTGTCCAAGGTTTATCCCCATGTGATAGGATGAAACAATGTTGCTAAAAGGTTTATCTCAAGGCACAGGATTTACCTTTAAACTTATTCATGTCACAGATCCTTGTTCTTATGTCTTACTGCTAATTTCCTCCCTAAAAATGATCCTATTGTCCTGCCACTCCCTTATCTTTAAGATGGTAAAGATAATTATCTATAAATACTAAGGGAACTCAGAGGCCGGGGCCGGCGTGGGTCCTCTGTAAGCTGAGCGCCGGTCCCCTGGGCCCCCGCTTTTCTCTATACTTTGTCTCTGTGTCTTATTTCTTTTCTCAAGTCTCTCGTTCCACCTAACGAGAAACACCCACAGGTGTGGAGGGGCAGGCACCCCTTCATCTGGTGCCCAACGTGGAAGCTTTTCTCTAAGGTGAAGGTACGCTGGAGCGTGGTCATTGAGGACAAGTCGACGAGAGACTCCCGAGTACGTCTACAGTCAGCCTTGCGGTAAGCTTGTGCGCTCGGAAGAACCTAGGGTAACAATGGGGCAAACTAAGAGTAAATATGCCTCTTATCGCAGCTTTATTAAAATTCTCTTAAAAAGAGGGGGAGTTAAAGTCTCTACCAAAAATCTAATTACGCTATTTCAAACAATAGAGCAGTTTTGTCCATGGTTTCCAGAACAGGGAACTTTAGATCTAAAAGACTGGGAAAAAATTGGCAAAGAATTAAAACAAGCAAGTAGGGAAGGTAAAATCATTCCGCTCACAGTATGGAATGATTGGGTCATTATTAAAGTAGCTTTAGAACCGTTGCAAACAGAAGAAGATAGCGTTCCAATTTCTAATGTCCCTAAAAGCTGTGCAGTAGATTGTGAAAAAGAGGCAGGGATAGAATCCTGGAAAGGAAAGGAAAGTTCACACTGTGAATGTGTATCAGAGCCGGCTATGGCTCGGTCAACGCAAAATGTTGACAATAATCAATTACAGGAGGTAGTATATCCTGAAACGTTAAAATTAGAAGAAAAAAATCCAGAATTAGCAGAGCCATCAGAGTCTAAACCACGATGGCCAACTCCTCTTCCAGCAGCTCAAATGCCTGTAACTTTACAACCTCAAATGCGGGTTAAACAAGTACAAACTCCAAAAGAAGATCAAATAGAAAAAGATAGAGTTTCTGTCATGGCAATGCCAATCCAAATACAGTGTCCACAATATCAGCCGGTAGAAAATAAGACCCAGCCGCCAGTAGCCTATCAATACTGGCCGCCAGCTGAACTACAGTATCAGCAGCCCCCAGAAAATCCGTATGGACAGCCAGGAACATTTCCAGTGCCACAGGGCAGGGTGCCATATCCTCAGCCGCCCACCATGAGACTTAATCCTACAGCACCGCCTAGTACACAGGGTAGTGCGTTACATAAAATTATTGATGAGGCAAGAAAACAAGGAGATATTGAGGCATGGCAATTCCCAGTAATATTAGAAGCAAGACCACCTGGAGAAGGGGCCCAAGAGGGAGAGTTTCCCGTAGCTGAAGCCAGATATAAGTCTTTTTCTATAAAAATGCTAAAAGAAATGAAAGAGGGAGTAAAACAGTATGGACCCAACTCTCCTTACATGAGAACATTATTAGATTCCATTGCTCATGGACATAGACTCATTCCTTATGATTGGGAGATTCTGGCAAAATCCTCACTCTCACCCTCTCAATTTTTACAATTTAAGACTTGGTGGATTGATGGGGCACAAGTACAGGTCAGAAAAAATAGGACTGCCAATCCTCCAATTGACATAGATGCAGATCAACTATTAGGAATAGGTCAAAATTGGAGCACTGTTGACCAACAAGTAATAATGCCAAATGAGGCCATTGAGCAAATCAGGGCTATCTGCCTTAGGGCCTGGGAGAAAATCCAAGACCCAGGAACCGCCTGCCCCTCCTTTAATACAATAAGACAAGGCTCTAAAGAGCCCTACCCTGATTTTGTAGCAAGACTTCAAGATGCCGCTCAAAAGTCAATTACCGATGAGAATGCCCGTAAGGTCATAGTGGAATTGATGGCATATGAAAACGCCAATCCTGATTGTCAATCAGCCATTAAGCCATTAAAAGGAAGGGTTCCCGCAGGATCAGATGTAATCTCAGAGTATGTTAAAGCCTGCGATGGAATTGGAGGAGCTATGCATAAAGCTATGCTTATGGCTCAAGCAATCACAGGAGTTGCTTTAGGAGGACAGGTTAGAACATTTGGGGGAAGATGTTATAATTGTGGTCAAATTGGTCATCTAAAAAAGAATTGCCTAGTCTCAAATAAACAAAATGTAACTACTCAAACTACTACAAGAACAGATAAAGAGCCACCTGGCCTATGTCCAAGATGTAAAAAGGGAAAACATTGGGGTAATCAATGTCGTTCTAAATTTGATAAAAATGGGCAACCACTGTCGGGAAACGAGAGGAGGGGCCAGCCTCAGGCCCCGCAACAAACTGGGGCATTCCAAATTCAGCCCTTTGTTCCTCAGGGTTTTCAGGAACAACAACCCCCACTGCCACAAGTGTCTCAGGGAATAAGCCAGTTATCACAATACAGCAATTATCCCCCGCCACAAACGGCAGTGCAGCAGTAGATTTATGCACCATACAAGCAGTCTCTCTGCTTCCAGGGGAGCCTCCTCGAAAAATCCCCACAGGGGTATATGGCCCATTGCCTGAGGGGACTGTAGGACTAATTTTAGGAAGATCAAGTTTAAATCTAAAAGGAGTTCAAATTCATACTGGTGTGGTTGATTCAGACTATAAAGGCGAAATTCAATTGGTTATTAGTTCCTCAGTTCCTTGGAGTGCCAGTCCAGGAGACAGGATTGCTCAATTATTACTCCTACCTTATATTAAAGTTGGAAACAGTGAGATAAAAAGAACAGGAGGGTTCGGAAGCACTGATCCGACAGGAAAGGCTGCATATTGGGCAAATCTGGTCTCTGAGAGCAGACCTGTGTGTAAGGCCATTATTCAAGGAAAACAGTTTGAAGGGTTAGTAGACACTGGAGCAGATATCTCTGTCATTGCTTTAAATCAATGGCCAAAAAATTGGCCTAAACAAAAGGCTGTTACAAGACTTGTCGGCGTAGGCACAGCTTCAGAAGTATACGAAAGTACAATGATTTTACATTGTTTAGGACCAGATAATCAAGAAAGTACTGTTCAGCCAATGATTACTTCAATTCCTGTTAATCTATGGGGTCGAGATTTATTACAGCAATGGGGTGCGGAAATCATTATGCCCGCTCCATTATACAGCCCCACGAGTCAAAAAATCATGACTAAGATGGGATATATACCAGGAAAGGGGTTAGGGAAAAATGAAAATGGCATTAAAGTCCCAATTGAGACTAAGAAAAATCAAGAAAGAAAAGGAATAGGGTATCCTTTTTAGGGGCGGCCACTGTAGCGCCTCCTAAACCCATTCCATTAACTTGGAAAACAGAAAAACCGGTATGGGTAAATCAGTGGCCGCTACCGAAGCAAAAACTGGAGGCTTTACATTCATTAGCAAAGGAACAATTTAAAAAAGGACACATTGAGCCTTCATTCTCACCCTGGAATTCTCCTGTATTTGTAATACAGAAAAAATCAGGCAAATGGCGTATGTTAATGGACTTAAGAGCCGTAAATGCTGTAATTCAACCCATGGGGCCTCTTCAACCCGGATTGCCCTCTCCGGCCATGATCCCAAAAGACTGGCCTTTAATTATAATTGATCTTAAGGATTGCTTTTTTACCATTCCTCTGGCAGAGCAAGATTGTGAAAAATTTGCCTTTACTATACCAGCCATAAATAATAAAGAACCAGCCACCAGGTTCCAGTGGAAAGTACTACCTCAGGGAATGCTTAATAGTCCAACTATTTGTCAAACTTTCGTAGGTCAAGTCCTTCAACCAGTTAGAGACAAATTTTCAGATTGTTATATCATTCACTATATTGATGATATTTTATGTGCTGCAGAAACAAGAGAAAAATTAATTGACTGTTACACATTTCTGCAAGCAGAGGTTGCCAACGCAGGACTAACAATAGCATCGGATAAGATCCAAACCTCTGCTCCTTTTCATTATTTAGGGATGCAGATAGAAAATAGAAAAATTAAGCCACAAAAAATAGAAATAAGAAAAGATACTTTAAAAACATTAAATGACTTTCAAAAATTGTTAGGCGATATTAATTGGATTCGGCCAACTCTAGGCATTCCTACTTATGCCATGTCAAATTTGTTCTCTATCCTAAGAGGAGATCCAGACTTAAATAGTAAAAGAATATTAACCCCAGAGGCAACAAAAGAAATTAAATTAGTGGAAGAAAAAATTCAGTCAGCGCAAATAAATAGGATAGATCCTTTAGCCCCACTCCAACTTTTGATTTTTGCTACTACACATTCTCCAACAGGCATCATTATTCAAAACACTGATCTCGTGGAGTGGTCATTTCTTTCTCACAGTACAATTAAGACTTTTACATTGTACTTGGATCAAATAGCTACATTAATTGGTCAGGCAAGACTACGGATAATAAAATTGTGTGGTAATGACCCAGACAAAATAGTTGTTCCTTTAACCAAGGAACAAGTTAGGCAAGCCTTTATCAATTCTGGTGCATGGCAGATTGGCCTTGCTAATTTTGTGGGAGTTATTGATAATCATTACCCAAAAACAAAAATCTTCCAGTTTTTAAAATTGACTACTTGGATTTTACCTAAAATCACCAGACATGAGCCTTTAGAAAATGCTCTGACAGTATTTACTGATGGTTCCAGCAATGGAAAAGCGGCTTACACAGGACCAAAAGAGCGAGTAATCAAAACTCAGTATCAATCAGCTCAAAGAGCAGAGTTGGTTGCAGTCATTACAGTGTTACAAGATTTTAATCAACCTGTTAATATTATATCAGATTCTGCATATGTAGTACAGGCTACAAGGGATGTTGAGACAGCTCTAATTAAATATAGCATGGATGATCAGTTAAACCAGTTGTTTAATTTATTACAACAAACTGTAAGAAAAAGAAATTTCCCATTTTATATTACTCATATTCGAGCACACACTAATTTGCCAGGACCTTTAACTATAGCAAATGAACAAGCTGACTTACTGGTATCCTCTGCATTCATAAAAGCACAAGAACTTCATGCTTTGACTCATGTAAATGCAGCAGGGTTAAAAAACAAATTTGATGTCACATGGAAACAGGCAAAAGATATTGTACAACATTGCACCCAGTGTCAAGTACTACACCTGCCCACTCAAGAGGCAGGAGTGAATCCCAGAGGTCTGTGTCCTAATGCATTATGGCAAATGGATGTTACCCATGTACCTTCATTTGGAAAATTATCATATGTTCATGTAACAGTTGATACTTATTCACATTTCATATGGGCAACATGCCAGACAGGAGAAAGTACTTCCCATGTTAAAAAACATTTATTATCTTGTTTTGCTGTAATGGGAGTTCCAGAAAAAATTAAAACTGACAATGGACCAGGTTATTGTAGTAAAGCTTTCCAAAAATTCTTAAATCAGTGGAATATTACACATACAACAGGAATTCCTTATAATTCCCAAGGACAGGCCATAGTTGAAAGAACTAATAGAACACTCAAAACTCAATTAATTAAACAAAAAAAAGGGGGAGACAGTAAGGAGTGTACCACTCCTCAGATGCAGCTTAATCTAGCACTCTATACTTTAAATTTTTTAAACATTTATAGAAATCAGACTACTACTTCTGCAGAACAACATCTTACTGGTAAAAAGAACAGTCCACATGAAGGAAAACTGATTTGGTGGAAAGACAACAAAAATAAGACATGGGAAATAGGGAAGGTGATAACCTGGGGAAGAGGTTTTTGCTTGTGTTTCACCAGGAGAAAATCAGCTTCCTGTTTGGATACCCACTAAACATTTGAAGTTCTACAATGAACCCATCGGAGATGCAAAGAAAAGCGCCTCCACGGAGACGGAAACACCGCAATCGAGCACCATTGACTAACGAACAAGCCTTCATCGCCATGGCACATTTATATAGAGGAAAAGGGAGGGAGAACATTGCGGGAAGTCAGGGACCTTGAACGCAGGGACTGGCTGAAGCCACGGCAGAAAAACATAAAATGTGAAGATTTCATGGACATTTATTAGTTCTCCAAAATTAATACTTTTGTAATTTCTTATGTCTTTACTTTAATCTCTTAATTCTATCATCTTCCTTGTAAACTGAGGAGGATATATGTCACCTCCGGACCCTGTGATGATTGCCTTAAACTGCACAAATTGTTTATGGAGCATGTGTGTTTGAACAATATGAAATCTGGGCATCTTGGAGAAAGAACAGGATAACAGCAATGTTCAGGGAACAAGGGAGGCAACCTTGAACTGGCCGCCGGTGAGCCGGACGGAACAGAGCCATATTTCTTCTCTTTTCATTATGCAAATAGGAGAAATATCGCTGAATTCTTTTTCTCAGCAAGGAACACCCCTGAGAAAGAGAATGCGCTCTGAGGGTAGGCCTATAAACGACCCCCTTGGAGGCGTGCCGCCTTTTACGGTTGAAGCCGAAGGGATGAAATAAGCCCCGGCCTCCTGTAGCGCTCCCAGGCTTATTAGGACGAGGAAATTCCCACCTAATAAATTTTGGTCAGACAGGTTGTCTGCTCTCAAACCCTGTTTTCTGATAAGATGTTATCCATGACTATGCATGCCCAAAAATTTTAATTTTAACACCATCCTGTGATCTCATCCTGCCTCCACTTGCTTTGTGATATTCTGTTACTTTGTGAAGTATGTAATCTCGGTGTCATGATGACAATGGTGGTTTTGTTGAAAAGAAAAGGGGGAAATGTGGGGAAAAGAAAGAGAGATCAGCCTGTTACTGTGTCTATATAGAAAGAAGTAGACATAAGAGACTCCATTTTGTTCTGTATTTGAGATGCTGTTAATCTGTGACCCTACCCCCAACCTTGTCCTTGCAAGAGACATGTGCTGTGGTAACTCAAGGTTTAATGGATTTTGGGCGTGCAGGGTGTGACTTTGTTCCTAGAAAAGCTAGGTATTGTCCAAGGTTTATCCCCATGTGATAGGATGAAACAATGTTGCTAAAAGGTTTATCTCAAGGCACAGGATTTACCTTTAAACTTATTCATGTCACAGATCCTTGTTCTTATGTCTTACTGCTAATTTCCTCCCTAAAAATGATCCTATTGTCCTGCCACTCCCTTATCTTTAAGATGGTAAAGATAATTATCTATAAATACTAAGGGAACTCAGAGGCCGGGGCCGGCGTGGGTCCTCTGTAAGCTGAGCGCCGGTCCCCTGGGCCCCCGCTTTTCTCTATACTTTGTCTCTGTGTCTTATTTCTTTTCTCAAGTCTCTCGTTCCACCTAACGAGAAACACCCACAGGTGTGGAGGGGCAGGCACCCCTTCAGCTGGGACCACAGGCGCCCGCCACTTCGCCTGGCTAGTTTTTTGTATTTTTTAGTAGAGATGGGGTTTCACCGTGTTAGCCAGGATGGTCTTGATCTCCTGACCTCGTGATCCGCCCGTCTCGGCCTCCCAAAGTGCTGGGATTACAGGCTTGAGCCACCGCGCCCGGACGGCTCACTGCAACTTTCATCTCCCAGGTTCAAGCGATTCTCCTGCCTCAGCCTCCCTCGTAGCTGGGATTATAGGCACAGGCAACCAAGCCCAGCTAATTTTTTTATTTTTAGTAGAGATACAGTTTTACCATGTTGGCCAGACTGATCTCGAACTCCTGACTTCCAGTGATGCGCCCGCCTCTACCTCCCAAAGTGCTGGGATTATAGGCATGAGCCACCATGCCCAGCCTGAATACACCATTCTTATCAAAAATTTAAAAATGAATCTAAAGTTCCAGTTTGACTGTCTCCTTCAACTCTAGTCCCCTCCCAAGAAGTAGCCGCAGTCGTCGGTGTGAAACAGGTTTCCCCACCATGTTCACACATTTATAGTCAAGCATGGATTCAACACATATTTACTGAGCACCTGTTGGGGGCCAGGAGCTGTAAACAAGCAAACAAATCAACAAGGAGGCTGTGCACAGTGGCACACCCCTGTAATCCCAGCACTTTGGGAAGCCGAGGCAGGTGGATCACTTGAGGTCAGGAATTCAAGACCAGCCTGGCCCACGTGGTGAAAATCCATCTTTACTAAAAATGCAAAAATTAGCCAGGTGTGGTGGCACACGCCTGTAATCCCAGCTACTCAGGAGGCTGAGGCAGGAGAATCGCTTGAATCCGGGAGGCAGAGGTTGCAGTGAACTGATGTTGCGCCACTGCACTCCAGTCTGGGTGACAAAGTGAGACTCTGGCTCAGAAAAAACAAAACCCAAAAAAACCCAAAAAGGAAAAACAGGCCGGGCGCGGTGGCTCATGCCTGTAATCCCAGCACTTTGGGAGGCCGAGGCGGTCAGATCATTTGAGGTTAGTAGTTCGAAACCAGCCTGGTCAACATGGTGAAACCCCATCTCTACTAAAAATTTAAAAATTAGCTGGGCGTGGTGCGTGCCTGTAATCCCAGCTACTCGGGAGGCTGAGACAGGAGAATCACTTGAGCCTGGGAGGCGGAGGTTGCAGTGAGCCGAGATCATGCCATTGTACTCCAGTCTGGGTGACAGAGTGAGACTCTGTCTCAAAACAAAAACAAAAACGAAAACAAGGAGAACCTCAGGTGGTGACTGGTGCTGTGACAGGGAATGATGGGGACACACAGCATAGCCAGGGAAGACCTCTTTGAGATGGTGACATCATTTAGGCTGAAGAACACCTAACTCCCAGGAAAGCAAGTTGAATGCAAGCCAGTGAGAGCTGTCAGTATAGGTAGAGTTTGAATCCTTTCTCTCTTTTTTCGAGACAGGGTCTCACTTTGTCTCCCAGGCTGGAGTGCACTGGCACAATCACGCCTCACTGCAGTCTCCACCTCCCGGACTCAAGCGATCCTCCCACCTCAGTTTCCCGAGCAGTTGGCACTAACAGGCATTCACCACCACACCCAGATAATTTTGTTTATTTTTTGTAGAGGTGGGAGTCTCACTATGTTGCCCAGGCTGATCTTGAACTCCTGTAATCAAGCACTCCACCTGCTTTGGCCTCGCAAAATGCTGAAATTATATGCACAAGCCCCCGCATCTGGCTGAATCCTTTCTAATTTCTTCCCAGGTAACGGCTGCAGATGTCCAGCCATGGGGCAGGATCCTGGCAGGGAAAGGCTGGCTCGGCCAGAGAAGGAAACAGTTCTGTAAACAATTCTGCCTGTAGCCTAATAAAGGCAGGGAAAAGGAAACCAGAGGAACCATGGGAACCTAAAGGAGGCCCTTGACAGTTTGAGGCAGACGGTCGTGTTTTTCCATGCACCATTCTTCCAGCCAACATGCTTTGTAGGATGGCTTTGCAGGAGGGAGGTACAAAAGCAAGATTAAAAAACAAGAACGTGGCCGGGCACAGTGGCTCACGCCCGTAATCCCAGCACTTTGGGAGGCTGAGGTGGGCAGATCATTTGAGGTCAGGAGTTCAAGACCAGCCTGGCCAACACGGTGACACCCCGTCTCTGCTAAAAATACAAAAATTAGGCCAGGCGTGGTGGCTCATGCCTGTAATCCCAGCACTTTGGGAGGCCAAGGCGGGCGGATCATGAGGTCAGGAGATTGAGACCATCCTGGCTAACATGGTGAAACCCCGTCTGTACTAAAAAAATACAAAAAATTGGCCGGGCGTGGTGGTGGGCACCTGTAGTCCCAGCTGCTCAGGAGGCTGAGGCAGGAGAATGGCATGAACCTGGGAGGCGGAGCTTGCAGCGCGCCAAGATCGTGCCACGTCACTCCAGCCTGGGCGACAGAGCACGACTCCATCTCACAAAAAATAAAAATAAAAAAAATAGCCAGGGGTTGTGGCAGGCGCCTGTAAGCCCAGCTACTCCGGAAGCTGAGGCAGGAGAATCGCTCGAACTCAGAAGGGAGAGGTTGCAGTGAGTAAAGATGGTGCCACTGCACTCCAGCCTTGGTGATAGAAAAAAACCAAACCAAACCAAACCAAAACAACAACAACAAAACAAAAACAAAAACAGGCCGGCACGGTGGCTCACACCTGTAATCCCAGCAGTTTGGGAGGCTGAGGTGGGCAGATCACCTGAGGTCAGGAGTTCGAGACCAGCCTGGCCAACATGGTGAAATCCCGTCTCTACTAAAAATACAAAATTAGCCAGGCACGGTTGCATATGCCTGTAATCCCAGCTACTCAGGAAGTTGAGGCAGGAGAATCGCTTGAACCCGGGAGGTGGAGGTTGCAGTGAGCTGAGATGTGCCATTGCACTCCAGCCTGGGCAACAAGAGCAAAACTCCGTCTTGAAAAAAAAAAATCCAAGGTTTAAATGTTTTCCCAACATGGAATCTCATCATCCTTACTTTGGATCCAGTGTGCTGAGAAAAATTTAAGACTCCGTCTCAAAAAAGAAAAAAATTATTTTTCTCACTCGTGGAATCTAAAAAAGTTGATCTCATAGAAATAGAGAGTAGAGGCCTGATGTGGTAGCTCACGCCTGTAATCCCAGCTACTTGGGAGGCTGAGGCAGGAGGATCGCTTGAGCCAGGGAGGCAGAGGTTGCAGTGAGCTATGATTGTATCACTGCACTCAAGCCTGGGCAATGGAGTAAGACCCTGTCTCAAAAAAAAAAAAAAAAAAAAAAAAGAAAGAAAGAAAAGAAAGAAAGAAATAGCGAGTAGAATGGGCTGGGGGGTAGTGGGAGTGGTTGGGGAGATGTTGGTCAAAGGGTGCAAAATTTCAGTTAGATAGGAGGAATAAGTTCAAAGGATCTATTGTGCAGTGTGATGACTATTGTTTTTTGTTGTTGTTGTTGTTTGTTTGTTTGTTTGAGACGGAGTCTTGCTCTGTCACCCAGGCTGGAGTGCAGTGGTGCGATCTCAGCTCGCTGCAAGCTCCGCCTCCCGGGTTCATGCCATCCTCCTGCCTCAGCCTCCCCAGCAGCTGGGACTACAGGCACACGCTGCCTTGCCTGGCTAATTTTTTTGTATTTTCAGTAAAGACGGGGTTTCACCGTGTTAGCCAGGATGGTCTTGATCTCCTGACCTCATGATCTGCCCACCTCGGCCTCCCAAAGTGCTGGGATTACAGGCGTGAGCCACTGCACCCGGCCTATGGTGACTGTTGTTAATGACAATATATTGTGGGGTTTTTGTTGTTGTTGTTGTTGTTTTTTGAGACGGAGTCTCACTCTGTCACCCAGGCTGGAGTGCAATGGTGCGACCTCAGCTCACTGCAACCTCCACCTCCCGGGTTCAAGCAATTCTCCTGCCTCAGTCTCCTGAGTAGCTGGGATTACAGGCACCTGCCACTACGTCCGGCTAATTTTTGTATTTTTAGTAGAGACGGGGTTTCTTTTTTTTTTTTTTTTTTTTTTTTTTTTTTTTTTTTTGAGACGGAGTCTCGCTCTGTCGCCCAGGCTGGAGTGCAGTGGCGCGATCTCGGCTCACTGCAAGCTCCGCCTCCCGGGTTCAGGCCATTCTCCTGCCTCAGCCTCCCGAGTAGCTGGGACTACAGGCGCCCACAACCGCGCCCGGCTAATTTTTTGTATTTTTAGTAGAGACGGGGTTTCACCATATTGGTCAGGCTGGTCTTGAACTCCTGACCTCATGATCCGCCCACTGCGGCCTCCCAAAGGGCTGGGATTACAGGCATGAGCCACTGTGCCCAGCCTAGGATTGTATTTTTCTTTTCTCTTTTATTTATTTTTTGAAACGTAGTTTCATTCGTTGCCCAGGCTGGAGTGCAATGGTGTGATCTTGGCTCACTTCAGCCTTCCCCTCCTGGGTTCAAGCAATTTTCCTGCCTGAACCTCCCAAGTAGCTGGGATTACAGGCGCCCACCACCACGCCCGGCTAATTTTTGTATTTTTAGTAGAGTTGGGGGTTTCACTATGTTAGCCAGGATGGTCTTGATCTCCTGACCTTGTGATCCGCCTGTCTCGGCCTCCCAAAGTGCTGGGATTATAGGTGTGAGCCACCGCGCCCGGCCTCTTTTTTTTTTTTTTTTTGAGATGGAGTCTCACTCTGTTGCCCAGGCGGAATGCACCCAGGCTGGAGTCTGCCTCCCAGGTTCAAGTGATTCTCCTGCCTCAGCCTCCCAAGTAGCTGTGATTACAGGCATGCGCCACCATGCCCAGCTAATTTTGTGTATTTTTAGTAGAGACGGGGTTTCACCATGTTGGCCAGGCTGATCTCAAACTCCTGACCTCATGATCCACATGCCTTGGCCTCCCAAAATGTTGGGATTATAGGCGTGAACCACCCCGCCCAGCCAATTCTAGGATTCTTAGGGTGGAATTCTCCAAGTTCCACAGCTGTTTTCTGTGAATCTGACCACTCTGCTCTTCTCTCTTCTACCCAGGCTGTGCCCCAGGAATCAGGGCCCTGCCCAGGTTCTTGGCTCTGAGCTGCTCCCTGGGGGGCAGCCGGGCAGAGCAGTGGACAATGGAAGCATTGTGAGACCTCTGAAGCTGGGGCCTGGGGCAGTGGAAGGCGCTGCACTGGTCGCTGGAGTGTCAGTTGCTTCACCATGTTCCCTTCTTGCTGGGCCAGAGGCATGCCTAGAACATGCCAGGACGGCACCCTGAGCCCCAGCCCTGCCCGCCTGGGTGAGGCCTGGGTCTCCTGGAATCCCAGCTATGCCTGAGGACAGACAGCTATTCCAAGCCTTTGTTCACAGACCATCCTGCCCCAGCAGATACACATTCTGGAAAATACACCTGGGACTGGGCAAGTAGTCTTGCCTCCCTACCTCTAAACTGAACTACCCTCCAACTAAACCCTCTGGAACAGAGAGGACATGTGCTGGCTCTCACTGGACGGGTGCTGTCTGAACTGGGAAACCCTCACACTTGTCTGGGGCTCCACGAGGGGGGCAGGTCAAAGAAGCCACTGAAATATCCCAACTGGCAGGGAACCTTATCTAGCAAAGCCCTCTCAGTACACTGAGAGGAGAGCCTGCAGCCCAGAGAGCAGAGGTGTTTGCTCAGGGTTGTGGAGACTCTTAGGAGGGGAGCAGGGACCCGCATCCAGCAGCCCCAAACTCTCTGTGCTTCTGGCTGCTTGCTGAGGTCTCAGTCTGCCAGGTTGTCTCCGCTTTTGACTGCTCTTGAAATGGCTACTGCTGCTGTTCCAAATTGTCCACAGGTTTTATGACCTAGCTCAGAGATCATCCCCTCCCTGAAGTCTTCCCTGATAGTCCCAGACAGAAGCTGCAACTTCAGATCTTCTCACAGAATCCCACCCTTAGAGGGGACCTAGAGGGGATGTCCTTGCTAATTTACAGAGGAATTTCCACGTCTCCTACTGGCAGACCAGTGTGGAAGAAGCTCTATAAACAATCACAGAAAGACAAGGGAAGGGATGTGATGGAGAGAGGGGCCAATGCTATAGGGCTTCCAGAAAGAGCCTTTCACCTCCTGCCAGGGACTGAGAGACAGCCCAGAGGGCTGCACGAAGGAGGTGGCATTTGAACTGTTGCTCACATTGTATGGCATGTATTTGTGCATACCTATGTCTCTTCATTGGGCTGTGACATCATTAATAATACAGTTACGTAACTTTATGACCACTAACCACACTCTAGACATCGTGTATGTGTGTGTGTGTGTGTGTGTGTGTGTGTTTGTTGTTAAGGTACATTACCATATTGAATCCTCACAATTCTATGAGCTAGGAGCTATCCCATTATCCCCATTTACTGATGAGGACAAGGCTCTGAGGGTTCAACAAGCATGTTCAAAGCCACACAGCTGTCAAAACTTGCAGTCACGCTTGAAAACTAAAACTAAAAGTAAAATGAAATGAATATAATACGAATATAACTAGCAACAACAAAAATGGTCAGGACTCAGCCTATTTTTTTTTTTTTCTGGCCAGGCTGAGTGAAGTGGTGCAATCTCGGCTCACTGCAACCTCCGCCCCCCGGATTCAAGGGATTCAGTCTCCCCAGTATGTAGCTGGGATTACAGGCACCTACTACCATGCCACTAATTTTTGTATTTTTAGTAGAGACGGGGTTTCACCATGTTGGCCAGGCTGGTCTCTAACTCCTGACCTCAGGTGATCCACCCGCCTCAGCCTCCCAAAGTGCTAAGATTACAGGTGTGAGCCTAGCTCTGGCCTCAGCCTAGCTCTTTCTGACTTCACAAAGAACCTTCTTCTGGTGTATGGAGGCAGAAGTTGTGTGCAGTTCACCATTGCATGCCTGGTTTTCACTGTAAATTCATTCGTTATCTTCCCGTGAGTTTGGTGAGCAAGAGCCCTGCTGGGAGCCCCAGCTCCACAGCCTCTGGAGGCCCTGGCTGCACTGAGGCCTTGATCCACGATGCCAAAGGCCATTTCTGGACAGAAAGCTCCGAAGGCCTCTAGCCTTTGCTGTCTAGGAACTTCATCTCCCCTTCAACTTCAGTAATTATTGGTGCTGGGATTTTTCCAGCAGGTCAGCAGGATTGATGTTTGGGTGCTAACGTAGTATTCAAGGCCCTAATAGTTGGGCTCCTGTCACTCTGTAGGAGGAGCTCAGGGACATAAATTTGGCAGGAAGAAATGGAAGGAGACTAGAGCCTATAATCCCAGCTAGCTACTCAGGAGGCTAAATTGTTTTAATCCGGGGACAGAGGTGGCAGTGAGCCAGACTGCACCATTTCACTCCAGCCTGGGCAAAAAAAAATAAAAATAAAAAGCCAGCTAGGCTGAGTCCTGACTTTTATTTTACTTGACTTAGAATTTGGTCTGCATAGCAAGTCCACTGTTTATGATTTGGCTGTAGGTTTAGGGGGTGCCAGATGATTTGGGGTGGAGAGCTACAGCCCTCCCTACTACCCCCTCAGTATCAATCTGGCCTGCTCTGCAGGGCAAAGGCAGGCAGAGAGGGAAATGGTTTCTGAGCCTTCCTGACACAGGAAGGTCGCCTCTCCTCCGAGGCCTGAGTGGCAAGGAAGGGGCTGTCAGGGACCGGAAGAGGCCTGTTTGTCTCCCAGCTACCTGAGGTCATATGTATATGGTGTTGTGAGCTAGGCAGCTCTTCCTCTTAGAAACAGAAAGTGAGGCTTGTGTTGAAATTCTGGGAGTGAGCTGCTGTTTCCTCTAAATAGAGCAGGGGTTGGAGAGGGCACAACTTATCCCCAGGTGATACAATACACCCGGGATGGATATAAGTCATCCCAAACACCTATATCATACCCGAGTTCAATATACTCAGATTTATGTATTACTTAGGGACAGGGTCTTTTTTTCTTTTTTTTTGAGACGGAGTCTCGCTCTGTCGCCAAGGTTGGAGTGCAGTGGCCGGATCTCGGCTCACTGCAAGCTCTGCCTCCCGGGTTCCCGCTATTCTCCTGCCTCAGCCTCCCGAGTAGCTGGGACTACAGGCGCCAGCCACCTCGCCCGGCTAGTTTTTTGTATTTTTTAGTAGAGACGGGGTTTCACCGTGTTAGCCAAGATGGTCTTGATCTCCTGACCTCATGATCCGCCCGTCTCGGCCTCCCAAAGTGCTGGGATTACAGGCTTGAGCCACCGCACCCGGCCTGGACAGGGTCTTGCTCTGTCGCTCACGCTGGAGTATAGTGGTGTGATCATAGCTCACTGTAACTTTGAACTCTGCTCAAGCAACCCTCCCGCCTTAGACTCCCAAGTGGCTAGGACTACAGGCACGCACCACCACGCTTGGCTAATTTATTTGATTTGATTTGATTGATTTATTTTGAGACAGAGTCTCGCTTTGTCACTCAGGCTGGAGTATTGTGGCATGATCTCGGCTCACTGCAAGCTCTGCCTCCCGGTTCACGCCATTCTCCTGCCTCAGCCTCTCTAGTAGCTGAGACTACAGGCGCCCGCCACCACGCCTGGCTTTTTTGTATTTTTAGTAGAGATGGGGTTTCACCGTGTTAGCCAGGATGGTCTCGATCTCCTGACCTCGTGATCTGCCTGCCTCGGCCTCCCAAAGTGCTGGGATTACAGACGTGAGCCACTGCGCCCAGCCCTCATTTTTAAATTGTTTTTCTAGAGACAGGGTCTCATTATCTTGTCCAGACTGGTCTCAAACTCCTAGGCCTAAGCAATCCTCCCACCTCAGCCTCCGGAGGTGTTGGGATTACAGGTATGAGCCACCGTGCCAGGCCTATGCTGACACTTAGAAAGACCCAGGTAGGGGAGAATTACTCTCCTCATTCGACTGATGACAAAACAGAGGTTCAGAGAAGTTAAGCCAAGTGCCTGGAATTTTCCAGTTTCAAGGGGCAGCGTCAGTGTTTGAACCTAGACTCCCTTCCACTTCCCAACCATGACTGAGAGTGAAGTCCACCCTCCCAGGATCCACTGGCCCCAGGGAAAAAGTAGGGGTGGGAGGTAACTTGATCATAATCAAGAGGCTGGATAGGGGCAGGGTGGGGCCAGAAAGAAAGAAAAGCCAGGTTTTTCAGTTGCAGGCTTGACGGGAATGTGGAGCCACAGGAACCAAGACAAGTTGCTGCTTCCCCTAGCCCTCTTCCCTCGGGAAAATCTCAGGAACTTGCTGATCAGGCTTTGGACCTTTCCCTTGCCTCCCTCTCAGCCTCTTCTTGCTGCCCTTCCCCCAACACTGGAGGCCGGCTCCTGACCTGAGCCACAGCGCACTCCAGCCTATATCCAGTCTGCAAGGCAGGCTGGGGGTGGGGACGGGAGGCCACTGTTGGCAAGAGCCAGCACAGGCACAGCCACGGCTTTCCCTGGCTAAAAGCTGGGCTGGAGAGCACATCTATTCATCAATTCATCGGTGCCACTACATCCCAGACAGGATTTAAGGCACACTCCAGCCTTATTCCCATACTGATATTGTTGCATTCAATCCTTATTCACTTACTTCCTCTTCCATTCACCATTCATTCAACAGAATCACTTTACCGAAAGGGTCATTGCTCCCAAGCACTGCCTCTTTCCTCCAGTGCTCACAGAGCTCCTGGCCCATTTAGATCCTTAGAATGTCACCCAGAATTCTAGAACGCAGGGCTGCAGCCCCCAGACAGCAGCTGGTCCCACTGCCTCATTTAGAAGATGAAGCCATCAGGAGCCACCTATGGTCAAGGCCATCTTAGGAGGAAAAGCGCCCCACGCTCCCATCTTGGGCTCACAATCCAGTGTAGAAGGATGCAGAGAGTGGGACTGTGTGGAAAGAAGTGTGCCAAGCAAAGGCCGGGCGCAGTGGCTCACGCCTGTAATCACAGCACTTCGGGAGGCCAAGGCAGGCAGATCACCTGAGGTCAGGAGTTCGAGACCAGCCTGGCCAACATGGTGAAACCCCATCTCTACTGAAAATACAAAAATTAGCCACGCATGGTGGCAGGTGCCTGTAATCCCAGCTACTCGGGAGGCTGAGGCAGGAGAATCGTTTGAACCCGGGAGATGGATGTTGCAGTGAGCTGAGATCATGCCATTGCACTCCAGCCTGGGCAACAAGAGCAAAACTCTGTCTCAAAAAAAAAAAAAAAAAAAAAAAAAAAAAGGTGTGCCAATCCCACCAGGGCTTGTCTGAGGAGGAACCAGCTCTAGCCTGGCAGCCTGGAGACCAGAGTTCCAGCCCCAGCTGTTCATTGCCTCTGCCCAAATTGTTAGGCCCTGGGCACCTCCAGCTGGATGTCCTACAGGCTCCTCAAACTCCTGTTCCCTATCCACTTGCACTTACCTCCTCCAGTCCCAGACCTGCTCCAGCCACCAATCTCATCTCAGACAGCCCAAGAACTGGGCATCTCCCTTCCCTACAGACTCCACATCCACTCAGTTGCCATATCCAAGTCCTGTCCTCTGCAACTTCTCAATCTCTCCAATTCTCCCCTCATGCCTGCTGCCGCCACTGTGCGTGGGGCCCAGTTCCTCCGTGGCTGGCTGCTCTAGACAAGTGCCTTGACCTCTGTGAATGGGCCTCCACACTGTCTATACGGGCCCTCTCTTTGGTCCTTGGAGCAGTTAAGAGAGCCCCAGGCGGGAGTCCGCAGGTTTCCAGTCCCAGCTCCACCACGAAGTAGCCGGGCTCTTCCACACATGACCTGCCTCAGTAATCTATGGCTCTATGGCTTTGGAGGCCAAAGTCATGGCCAGCTAATAATGGCCTCCTTCCCCTTATCACACACTGTAGCCAGGTGTTTTAGTAAGGCCCTCCTCCCCTCATCACACACTACTGCCAGGTGCTAAGAACTTTACATAACTTGATGCACAGAACAATTCTGAGGCAGGCGCTAATCCCATTGTAGAGATGAGAAAGGTGAGGCACTGAAAACTACGTAACTGCTCAGCTGGTATGTGGCAGTCAGGACTCAGACCTAGGTCCAAGGAAGTCCAAGCCCACGTACTTTGTTCTGCCCCATTCTCTTGCTGGTGGACAAACTTCTGGAAACTGGTACCACCCAGAGCTCCCCATTCCCCGATAACAAAGCCCTTGCTCTCCTTAGCATGCGGGGGATCATGAACCTGGTTCTTCTGCTCTGATGGAATAAAAATCCTGAGCTGGCCACAGCTGATGAATGCTGTGCATTCCGCAAGTGGTGCCAGGCAGAGTCCAGCTGTGCCTGCCCCCCTCACAGGGGTTGCTGGCTGCCTGTCCCTGCTGCCAAGCCTGGACCAAGCTGCTGGGAGATGGCCCCAAGCCAGGCACTCATGCACACTGGGTCTATGTGACCCAGAGCTCCTGCAATGGCCTCACAGCAAGAAGAGTGCCAAGAGCTGTGTCAGACAACACACTTGGACCTGGCATAATTGTAACGATAGAGAACTATGACATGAACTATGAAACTCTGGCATTGAATTCAAAACATGTTAACCCAGGGGGCTGCCCAGTGGAGTCGGAGTTCCTTCAAGTCACCATCGCCAAACGTCAGGGCATGGTGGAAAAAGAATGAGACATTCTTTAGGAGGAATCAATGCACAGCAACCTCCCTGCACCAAGGAACCATGTGGTAGCCAGGGAGTGGGGGGTTAAGGAGCCCTGGCTGGCACCGGGCCACTCATTCGGTTCCAACAAGGCAACAGATGAAGGACGGCTTGGAAAGCTACCAAGAGCTCTAGAAATGTTTGGACTTATAACTGGAGGCTGCTTTTTAAAAATTCCTTTGGGGCTGGGCGTGGTGGCTCATGCCTGTAATCCCAGCACTTTGGGAGGCCGAGATGGGCAGATCACGAGGTCAGCAGATCAAGACCATCCTGGCTAACACTGTGAAACCCCGTCTCTACTAAAAATACAAAAAATTAGCCTGGCGCGGTGGCGGGCGCCTGTAGTCCCAGCTGCTAGAGAGGCTGAGGCAGGAGAATGGCGCGAACCCAGGAGGCGGAGCTTGCAGTGAGTGGAGATCGCGCCACTGTGCTCCAGCCTGGGCGACAGAGTGAGACTCCGTCTCAAAAAAAAAAAAAAAAAAAATTCCTTTGGGACCGGGCACAGAGGCTCATGCCTGTAATCCCAGCACTTCGGGAGGCCAAGGTGGGTGGACTGCTTAAGCTCAGTTCAAGACCAGCCTGGGCAACATGGCAAAACACCATCTATACAAACAAAACTATAAAAAATTAGCTGGGCGTGGTGGTGTGTGCCTGTGGTCCCAGTTAATTTGGAGGCTGAGACAGGAGGATCACTTGAGCCCAGGAGGCAGAGGCTGCATTGCAGTGAGCCAAATTTGTGCCACTGCACTCCAATCTGGGTAACAGAGTGAGACTCTTGTCTCAAAAAAGAAAAAAAAAACACAAAATACCCTGGTGCGGTGGTTCACACCTGTAATCCCAACACTTTGGGAGGCCAAGGCGGGCGGATCACAAGGTCAGATTGAGACCATCCTGGCTAACACAGTGAAACCCTGTCTCTACTAAAAATACAAAAAATTAGCTGGGCGTGGTGGCAGGTGCCTGTAGTCCCAGTTACTCGGGGGGCTGAGGCAGGAGAATGGCGTGAACCCGGGAGGCAGAGCTTGCAGTGAGCTGAGATTACGCCACTGCACTCCAGCCTGGGCCACAGAGCGAGTCTCCGTCTCAAAAAAAAAAAAAAAAAAAAAAAAAAAGACCTTCTTCCAAATAAGGTCATGCTGGCTGGGCACAGTGGCTAACGCCTGTAATACCAGCACTTTGGGAGGCTGAGGCAGGCAGATCACCTGAGGTCAGGAGTTTAGAGACTAGCCTGGTTGCCGGGTGCGGTGGCTCACGCCTGTACTCCCAGCACTTTGGGAGGCCGAGACGGGCGGATCACGAGGTCAGGAGATCGAGACCATCCTGGCTAACACGGTGAAACCCCATCTCTACTAAAAAATACAAAAAAAAACTAGCCGGGCGAGGTGGCGGGCGCCTGTAGTCCCAGCTACTTGGGAGGCTGAGGTAGGAGAATGGCGTAAACCCGGGAGGCGGAGCTTGCAGTGAGCTGAGATCCGGCCACTGCACTCCAGCCTGGGTGACAGAGCAAGACTCCGTCTCAAAAAAAAAAAAAAAAAAAAAAAAAGAGACTAGCCTGGCCAACATCGCAAAACCTAATCTCTACTAAAACTACAAACATTAGCCAGGCATGGTGGCGTGCACCTGTAGTCCCAGCTACTTGGGAGGCTGAGGAAGGAGAACCACTTGAACCCTGGAGGTGGAGGTTGCAGTGAGCCGAGATCACAACATTGCACTCCAGCCTGGGCAACAAGAGCAAAACTCCGACTCAAAAAAATAAATAAATAAAAATACAAATACAAAAAATTAGCCAGGCATGGTGGCATGCAACTACTTAGGAGGCTAAGGCAGAATTGCTTGAACCTGGGAGGCAGACGTTGCAGTGAACAGAGATCGTGCCACTGCATGCCAGCCAAACAAATAAGGTCATGCTGATGGCATCCAGGGCTTAGGATATGGACGTATCTTCTTGGGAACCACCATTCAGTTCCCAATAATAATGATCAAATCAATGGGGAAAAAGAACATACTGAAAAGCTTATGAATTCCAAGTGTGGGGGAAATAGTAACTGAATATCCATTATAGGCCAGGCACTGCACTGGGCACTCAAATAGCATTCTCATTTATTCCTCACCACTGCCCAGTGAGCCAGGTTCTGCTAACCTTATTTTATATACAAGGATCCAGGCAGAGATGTGAGGCAACTTGAAAGCAGAGGCTTCCAGTCCAAGTACCCACTACATGGTGACAGGTATAGCACTAACACTGTGGGTAGGTGGGAAACCATTTAGCTCAGCTCCAGCAGCTGCCTAATGTGACCTTAATCAAGTCACTAACTACTGTGGGGTTCATTTCCTCATCAATAAGATGAGGAACTACTACTAAACCTCAGTTGCAAGGTATAAGTAACGTATATGGATCCCTCTTTGCATAGTTCCTGGCAGTAGGAAGTGTACAATAGTTTATTTCCAGGACCCAGCACTGCCACAATTATGTCATGAAAATTACAGAAGGTCATTTAAATTTCATAGGATTTTGTGAGGCACAAACAAAATACTGAATGTGAAAATGTCCTGTAAACCGAAATATTGTTTTATGAACAAGAGGGATTTAAGAATTCAATTTAGAGCCAGGGGCGGTGGCTCACGCCTGTAATCCCAGCACTTTGGGAGGCTGAGACGGGTGGATCACAAGGTCAGGAGATCAACACCATCCTGGCTAACACGGTGAAACCCCATTTCTACTAAAAAACACAAAAAATTAGCCGGGCGTGGTGGCAGGTGCCTGTAGTCCCAGCTACTCGGGAGGCTGAGGCAGAATGGCGGGAACCCGGGAGGCAGAGTTTGCAGTGAGCCGACATCGCGCCACTGCACTCCAGCCTGGGCGACACAGCGAGACTCCATCTCAAAAAAAAAAAAAAAAAAGAATTCAATTTAGGCGGGGCGTGGTGGCTCATTCCTGTAATCCTGTAATCCTAGCACTTTGGGAGGCCAAAGCAGGCAAATCACTTGAGGCCAGGAGTTTGAGACCAGCCTGGCCAACATCGTAAAACCCACCTCTACTGAAAATACAAAAATTAGCTGAGTGTGGTGGCACATGCCTGTAATCCCAGCTACTTGGAAGGCTGAGGCAGAACTGCTTGAACCTGGAAGGCGGAGGATGCAGCGAGCCGAGATCACACTACTGCACTCCAGCCTGGGAGACAGAGTGAGACTCTGTCTCAAAAGCATAAAATAAAAATAATTCCATTTAAACACTAACAACTGTTGTATACTGAAAGCATCAGGACACATGGGAAATGATGTATTACTGCCATAACCCACAAATCCTCTCCTACAATAATGAGTCAACAAATCTGGCTCCAAAGATCCTTTACTGAGATCCACGTGAAACACTTCGGTCCTTAACTTGTTAACTGAGTTGACAGGCTGATGGCTGATCTAGGTAAAGGTTTCATGGTAGCAAAAACACTTCCTGCCTATAATATATCAAAAGAGGTTCCTGAATAATGTGTGTGAATGTCGTCAAGGTCTCTGTCCCATCTTCTTCAGGGTTCGATTAAGCTAGAAGAGAAAGAAAAGCAAAGTTACACACAGGGATTTCCCCAAGCCCTTTCCTATAGTGTGTATGATCACTAGGTCAGATTCCCAGCTGCTCCTCTGAAGCCAAGAAAGGAAGTCTCTGATGTGGGTGTCCACTATGAGTATGCAAAGCCGTGACATTCATATGGCCCTGCACAGTTCATGCAGATTGTTCTTTTACCTGCCCTTCACACTCAACAAACCCATACCCAACACTGCTCTATCCATCTGACAGAAAAAGAATTCAGAGTGGCCAGATTTTCAAGGTTACTAGTTCAGTTAGGGGTAGAATCAGCAGCTTTCTCCTTTCACAAGAACAGGATCCTTGTTAGAAGACAGCTCTAGCCCACTGCCCTGACAGATGTGATCTAAACAGCCAGAAAGTAAAAAGCAGCAGGGCTGTTAGGATCCTGCAGGAAGAGCCTGACCTCTGCTGGAGAACTCAAAGCACCAGGACACAGTAGCCCCAGCAATGGCCATAAAGAGAGACCCACACCCTTACAGTGTTTGACCTGACCCATAAGACCTCTCCTAGGGCAAGACAAGGAATGCACCAAGTATGTCAAAACAGAGTTTCCTGTCCTCCAGCCTGCAGGAACTAGCCAGACCTGTCTAAGTTGGAAAACAATGCCAAATGGGGAGGGATGGGCAAGAGCAGGCAGTGAATCCACCCATATTAGGAAATACCAGGGAGGGAGAGGAGCGCTGGCCACCCGCAGAGGGAGATCTTGGAAAGAGATGCTCTGGAGAAGGCTGATGCAGCAATTCCTACAGGCCCAACCCCACTCCCCAAACCCCAAGCAGCCAGCCAGTCTAGCTTGAAAATTTAAAGGGCCAACCTCAGGCTTTCTTTTGCAGTGGCACGATCTCTGCTCACTGCAGCCTCCACCTCCTAGGTTCGAGTGATTCTCCCGCCTCAACCTTCTGCATAGATGGGATTACAGGCATGCACCACCACACCCAGTTAATTTTTTATTTTTAGGAGACACGAGGTTTCACCATGTGGCCAGGCTGGTCTTAAACTCCTAATCTCAAGTTTGGCCTCCCAAAGTGCTGGGATTACAGGCATGAGCCACTGCGCCCGGTCTCTTTTTCTTTCTTTCTTTTCTCTTGAGACGGGGTCTTGCTCTGTTGCCCAGGCTAGAGGGCAGTAGGCTTTCTTAATAACAGAAATGAAAAATTTTAAAAGGCCGGGCATGGTGGCTAATGCCTGTAATCCCAACACTTTGGGAAGCTAAGGCAGGCTGGATCACTTGAGGCCAGGAGCTAGAGACCAGCCTGGCCAACATGGTGAAACCTCGTCTCTACCAAAAATACAAAAATTAGCTGGGTGTGGTGGCACACGTCTGTAATTCCAGCTATGCGGGAGTCTGAGGTGGGAGGCTGAGGCAGGAGACTCGCTTGAACCTGGGAGGCAGAGGTTGCAGTGAGCCAAGATCACATGACAGTATAAGACTCCGTCTCAAAATAAATAAAGAAATAAAAATTTAAAAAATGTTAACTCTTGGCTGGGCGTGGTGGCTCACGCCTGTAATCCCAGCACTTTGGGAGGCCAAGGCGGGTGGATCACAGGGTCAGGGGAGCGAGACCATCCTGGCTAACACGGTGAAACCCTGTCTCTACTAAAAATGCAAAAAATTAGCTGGGCATGGTGGCGGGTGCCTGTACTCCCAGCTACTCGGTACTTGGGAGGGTGAAGCAGGAAAATGTTGTGAACTCAGGAGGCGGAGCTTGAGATCGCACCACTGCACTCCAGCCTGGGCGACAGAGCTCTGTCTCAAAAAAACAAAAAAAATGTAAACTCTCGATTCAGTTCCTAAGCCCTGTCTTGAGCCAACAAAAACCCCTCTTCTCTCAGATCTCTCACCTCCTCAAATTTGTGGATCTGACGGATGAAGAAATCCCCATACCGCCTGGCGACCTTGGTGTCCGCGATGTGGATCATGTCCTGTGGAGGAAAGCAGAGTCAGGGAAGAGGAGGAGTCAGGTGGAGGAGCAGGGCCATCTAACCCAGGAGCCACCATGGACTTTCAAGTGACAAATGATAGTGTTAGATGTAAAGGCGGGGAAAAGACCACTGGAAAAACACCACCAGTTAACAGTAAGTCACTCTCTCTAGACAGTTCTTTCTTCCCCCCCTTTTTTTTTTTTGAGACGGAGTTTTGCTTTTGTCGCCCAGGCTGGAAGTTCAATGGCACGATCTCAGCTCACTGCAACCTCTGCCTACAGGGTCCAAGCAATTCTCCTGCCTCAGCTTCCCGAGTAAGTGGGATTAGAGGTGCCCGCCATCTTGTCTGGCTAATTTTTGTATTTTTAGTAGAGATGAGGTTTCACCATGTTGGTCAGGCTGGTCTCGAACTCCTGACCTCAGGTGAACCACTCGCCTTAGCTTCCCAAAGTGCTGGGATTACAGGCGTGAGCCACCGCACCCGGTCAAGTTTATATATATATTTTTAATCAATTCATTTGTACTTTTATTTTCTAGACTTTTATTTTTGTCTTTTATTTATTTTTTTTTTGAGACAGTCTCACTCTGTCGCCCAGGCTGGAGTGCAGTGGTGCGATCTCAGCTCACTGCAAGTTCCGCCTCCTGGGTTCACACCATTCTCCTGCCTCAGCCTCCTGAGTACCGAGTAGCTGGGACTACAGGCGCCCGCCACCATGCCCAGCTAATTTTTTGCATTTTTAGTAGAGACAGGGTTTCACCATGTTAGCCAGGATGGTCTCAATCCCCTGACTTTGTGATCCACCTGCCTCGGCCTCCCAAAGTACTGGGATTACAGGTGTAAGCCACTACGCCCGGCCTAGTCTTTTTTATTTGGGGAATAAAGATGTTTATGCTGGCCGGGCATGGTGACTCACGCCTGTAATCCCAGTGCTTTGGGAGGCTGGGAGCTCGAGACCAGCCTGACCAACATGGTGAAACCCCATCTCCACTAAAAATACAAAAATTAGCTGGGCATAGTGATGGGCACCTGTAATCCCAGCTACGTGGCAGGCTGAGGCAGGAGAATCACCTGAACCCGGGAGGCAGAGGCTGCAGTGAGCCAAGATTGTGTTATTGCACTCCAGCCTTGGCAACAGAGACTCCATTTCAAAAAAAAAAGTTTCCGCGTCTACACTGTTGATAAAATTGCAAATTCGTCCAATCTTCAAATTTTGTTTTTAGCTGAAAATATTTTGAACACCGTTTTACTTTAAAAGTTTCTACATCCTCTAGGTTAAGACCTAAGAACATTCTAAATCTCTGATAGGATTTCTTTCAAGTTAAGAAAGAAGAGTCAAAAAGGGGGAAAAAAAGAAGCACTTTGCCAAAGACGAACCTGAACCAGCACCAGAGGAATAACAATAAAACATGCACTAAATAATAACCAAATGGCCAATTCTTAGGATAAATGTTTTGTTAAACCACCCAGATTAGTTGAGAATAGCTAGGCTGGTAATTAAGAGGTGACAGAAGGATGCAGGAGGCTACTATAATTGCCAAAGAATGTATATGTCAGGTATTGAGAAAAAACTAGGCCAGGCATGGTGGTTCACGCCTGTAATCCCAGCACTTTGGGAGGCAGAGGTGGGCAGACAACCTGAACCCAAGGAGTTTGCATTTGAGACCAGGCTGGGCAACATGGTAAAACTCCATCTCTACAAAAAATACAAAAATTAGCCAGATGTGGTGGTGCACTCCTGTAGTCCCAGCTACTTGGGAGGCTGAGGTAGGAAGGTCACCTGAGCTCCCAGGAGTTGAAGCTGCAGTGAGCCGTGATTTTTGCCACTGCACCCCAGCCTGGACAACTGGAGGAGTAAGATGCTATCTCCAAATAAAAAAAAAAAAAAGGAGAAAAAAAACCAGGCTTGACATGATTCTGGCAAGGGAGAGTTTTATTTTTCTTTATTTATGTATTTATTTATTTTTAGAGACAGGGTCTCACTTTGTTACCCAGGCTGGAACGCAGTGGCTAGATCGTAGTTCACTGTAGCCTCAAACGCCTGGGCTCAAGTCATCCTCCTGCTTCAGCCTTCTAAGGCAGGGGCTATAAGGGACTCCCTCCCATAGCTGGGACTACAAGTACACGCTACCAAGCCTGGCTGAGTTTTCTTTGATTTATAAAAGCATGATTTATAACAGTATTGGAAAACTTCCACTATTGACGTGTTATTACTTTTGGCAAAACTGTTTGTATCGGGGTAGCTAACTTATGCCAAAAACCAAATCTTCCAGAAGTCATAAAAATGAAATGAGAGTATTTATTTTAAAGCAAGATGAACTTGCAAAAACAGACTACCCAAACTGACCTAGAAATTCCACAACTAGATATATAGCTGAAAATTAAAAACATATGTTCACATAATAACTTCTAAATGAATATTCACAGCAGCACTATTCCTAAACCAAAAAGTGAAAAAAGGAACAAAAAAACCCCCAAATCCCAAATGTCCAACAACTAACAAATGGATAAACAAAATGCAGTACCTTAATACATGGGATATTATTCAGCTATAAAAGGAATGTACTGACACATGCTATAACACGGATGAAACTTGAAGACATGTTCAGTGAAAGAACCCAAACACAAAAGCCCATATATTACATGATTCCACTTATCTGAAATGTCAAATGCAGAGAGACCAAAAGCAGATTACTGGTTTGCCAGGGGATGGCAGAAAGGGGGAACTGCGGAACTGCAAGTGACTGCTAGTGGGTAGGGAGCTTCTTCTTGGGGGGACAGAAATGTTTTGGAATTAGACAGTGGAGATGGTTGCAAAACACTGTGAACATACTAATAACCACTGAATTGCTCATTCGTTCATTCGTTCAATTTATTTATTATTATTATTTTTTTGAGATTGAGTCTCGCTCTGGCGCCCAGGCTGGAGTGCAGTGGCGCAATCTCGGCTCACTACATGCTCCGCCTCCTGGGTTCATGCCATTCTCCTGCCTCAGCCTCCTGAGTAGCTGGGACTACAGGTGCCCGCCACTACACCCAGCTCATTTTTTGTATTTTTAGTAGAGATGGGGTTTCACCGTGTTAACCAGGATGGTCTCGATCTCCTGACCTCGTGATCCACCAGCCTCGGCCTCCCAAAGTGCTGGGATTACAGGTGTGAGCTACCGCGCCTGGCCCATTCAATTTATTTATTTATTTTTATTTATTTATTTTTTTTGAGACGGAGTCTCGCTGTGTCGCCCAGGCTGGAGTGCAGTGGCCAGATCTCAGCTCACTGCAAGCTCCGCCCCCCGGGTTTACGTCATTCTCCTGCCTCAGCCTCCCGAGTAGCTGGGACTACAGGCGCCCGCCACCTTGCCCGGCTAGTTTTTTGTATTTTTTAGTAGAGACAGGGTTTCACCGTGTTAGCCAGGATGGTCTCGATCTCCTGACCTCGTGATCCGCCCATCTCGGCCTCCCAAAGTGCTGGGATTACAGGCTTGAGCCACCGCGCCCAGCCCATTCAATTTATTTATGGAGACAGGGTCTCACTCTGTCACCTAGGCTGGAGTGCAGTGGCGTGGTCTTGGCTCACTGCAACCTCCACCTCCTAGGCTAAAGCAATTCTTGTGCCTCAGCCTCCCAAGTAGCTGGGATTACAGGCATGCACTACTACACTCAGTTAATTTGTGTATCTAAATAAATAAATAAAAACGAAAATCTTATCAGACATTAAAATGTCCAGCTTGAACTTAAAAGTACCAGTTAAAACTAACACCGTTCTTCAACCCGCCTCCCCTCCTGAGAGGAAGCTACTGCTATGTTGCTTGTTTATCCTTCTGGAAAGAACTTGATGCATACACAGGCATACACAAATGTATTACTAGTCACTCTGTAAAAATCTTTCTTGTATTTTTTGTAATATACAAACCATCCAAATGTTAATCAACAGGAGAATGGATAAACTGCAGTACAATAACAACAGTAGATGCTGGACTATCAGAACAACAAACACGAAGGAATCACTGCTACACACAATGGACGGTGACTCACTCAATTATAATGTTGGGCAAAAGAAGCCAGACTTAAAGAGTACATACTATGTAATTCCATTATATAAAGTTCACAAACAGGCAGCACTAACCCAAGGTGTTAGACATCAGGACAGGACAGGCGCAGTGGCTCACACCTGTAATCCCTGCGTTTTGGGAGGCCAAGGTAGGAGGATCACTTGAAACTAGCCTGGGCAACAAAGTGAGACCCTGTTTCTATAAAGTAAAAACTTAAAATCAGCTGGGAACAATGGTGCATATCAGAGTTCGAGACCAGACTGGGCAACATGGCGAAATCCCATCTCTACTAAAAATACAAAAAATTAGCCAGTCGTGGTGATGTGCGCCTGTAATCCCAGCTACTTGGGAGGATGAGGTAGGACAATCACCTGAGCCCAGGAAGTTGAGGCTGCAGTGAGCTGAGATTGCACCACTGCACTACAGCCTGGGCAACTAGAGCGAGACCTTGTCTTAAAAAAAAAAAAAGAAACTAGCCGGGCGCGGTGGCGGGCACCTGTAGTCCCAGCTACTCGAGAGGCTGAGGCAGGAGAATGGCGTGAACCTGGGAGCTGGAGCTTGCAGTGAGCCGAGATCCGGCCACTGCACTCCAGCCTGGGCGGCAGAGCGAGACTCCGTCTCAAAAAAAAAATAAAATAAAATAAAAAAAAAAATAAATAAATAAATAAAAGAGAGGCCGGATGCAGTGGCTCACGTCTGTAATCTCAGCAATTTGGTAGGCTGAGATGGGCGGATCAACGAGGTCAAGAGATTCAGACCATCCTGGCTAACACGGTGAAACCCCGTCTCTACTAAAAAATGCAAAAAATTACCCGGGCGTGGTGGTGGGTGCCTGTAGTCCCAGTTACTCAGGAAGCTGAGGTAGGAGAACAGCGTGAACCTGGGAGGTGGAGGTTACAGTGAGCTGAGATTGCACCACTGCACTCCAGCCTGGGCGACAGAGCGAGACGTCTCAAAAACAAATAAATAAATAAAATTTTTTTAAAAGGCCAGACACGGTGGCTCATGCCTGTAATCCCAGCACTTTGGGAGGCCAAGGCGGGCAGATCACGAGGTCAGGAGTTCGAGATCAGTCTGGTCAACATAGTGAAACCCTGTCTCTATTAACAATACACAAAAAATTAGCTGGGTGCGGTAGTGTGCGTCTGTAATCCCAGCTACTCAGGAGGCTGAGGCAGGAGAATCGCATGAACTCGGGAGGCGGAGGTTGCAGTGAGCCAAGATCGTGCCACTGCACTCCAGCCTGGGCGACAGAATGAGACTCCGTCTCAAAAAAAAAAAGCTTTGTGGGCCGGGCGCGGTGGCTCAAGCCTGTAATCCCAGCACTTTGGGAGGCCGAGGCGGGCGGATCACAAGGTCAGGAGATCGAGACCACAGTGAAACCCCGTCTCTACTAAAAATACAAAAAATTAGCCGGGCGCGGTGGCGGGCGCCTGTAGTCCCAGCTACTCAGGAGGCTGAGGCAGGAGAATGGCGGGAACCCGGGAGGCGGAGCTTGCAGTGAGCCGAGATTGCGCCACTGCACTCCAGCCTGGGCAACAGCGTGAGACTCCGTCTCAAAAAAAAAAAAAAAAAAAAAAAAAAAAGCTTTGTGCAGTGGCAGTATGGCCAATGAAGGTTATGTGAGGTATGATTATTGCTAACTAAAAATAAAAAAATTAAAAAGGCAGCAGGACAATGGCTTCCCACTTGTAAAGTACTCCAACAGTCTACAAAGCACCATCCCCCTTTCTCCAACCTCATCTACATAGCCTCCTTTCTCAGGCCACTCGGGCATACCGCAGGTGTCCCTTAAACTTACTGGCCTCACTCCTCTTCGGGGCCTTTGCTCTAACTATTCCTTTGCCTGGAAGGCTCTTCCTCCAGGTATCTGGGGAGCATTTTTTTTTCTTGAGACAGAGTCTTGCTCTGTTGCCAGGCTAGAGTGCAGTGGTGCGATCTCAGCTCACTGCAACCTCTGCCTCCCGGTTCAAGTGATTCTCCTGCCTCAGCCTCCCAGGTAGCTGGGACTACAAGCATGTACCACCATGCCCAGCTAATTTATTTTTAGTAGAGATGGGGTTTCACCATGTTGGCTAGGATGGTCTTGATCTCTTGACCTCATGATCCATCCACCTCGGCCTCCCAAAGTGCTGGGATTACAGGCAAGAGACACCGTGTACGGCCTTTGGTGAGCTAGTAAGAATCCTCCACCGGGTGGATTGCTTGAGGTCAGGAGTTTGAGACTAGCCTGGCCAACATGACAAAACCCTGTCTCTACTAAAAATATAAAAATTAGCCATGTGTGATGGCAGCCTCTTATAATCCCAGCTACTCAGGAGGTTGAGGCAGGAGAATTGCTTGAATCTGGGAGGCAGAGGTTGCAGTAAGCCGAGACTACATCACTGCGCTCAAGCCTGGGCAACAGACTAAGACTGTCAAAAAATAAACAAACCAAAAACCACTCCCTTCAAGTCTTAGCTTAGCTTAAACTTCACTTTCTCAACAAAGCCTGTCTGAACACCATATTTAACACTGCAACCTGTGCCTCCCACCACCTCTTCCTCCCTTTACTTTGCAGTGCTTGGCAACCTCTTATTACATAGTTTAATTATAACATCTATTGTTAGCTGGGCATGGTGGCTCACGCCTGTAATCCCAGCACTTTGGGTAGCCAAGGGTGGCAGATCACCTGAGGTCAGGAGTTTGACACCAGCCTGACCAACATGGAGAAACTCCATTTCTACCAAAAATACAAAATTAGTTGGGCATGGTGGCACATGCCTCTAATCCCAGCTACTCAGGAGGCTGGGGAAGGAGAATCGCTTGAACCTGGGAGGCGGAGGTTGTGGTGAGCCAAGATCGTGCCATCACATTCCAGCCTGGGCAACAAGAGCGAAATTCTGTCTCAAAACAAAAACAAAAACAAAAACAAAAACAAAACAAAACAAAAAAACCCCAAAAAACATCTATTGTTTATCTCGTGTTTTTTTTTGTAAACAGAGACAAGGTCTCACTACATTGCCCAGGCTGGTCTTGAACTCCTGGGCTATAGTGATCCTCCTACCCCAGCCTCCCCTAAAGTACTAGTATTACCAGCGTGAACCACCGCGCCTGGCACCTTGTGACAGTACCACAAGGGCAGGAATCTCTGATTTTGTTCCCCAATATACTTTCATGTGCCCACAATAGTGAATGAAAGATAGTGAACACTTAATACAAGACCCCAAGCCCGGGGACAGCATACCTTATCAATGTAGAAGTCAACCTCTGA
This sequence comes from Macaca mulatta, assembly GCF_049350105.2. Lineage (NCBI taxonomy): Eukaryota > Metazoa > Chordata > Mammalia > Primates > Cercopithecidae > Macaca > Macaca mulatta. The sequence continues at coordinate 13,635,009 of NC_133415.1, forward strand.
GGCTGACTGAAATTCACCATCCAGGGCTGAGATGCCGCTGGTCCACACCAGATTCTTCATCTTGTGTTTGAAGACAAGAAGCTGGATCCGGAACTCCTGCTCTGTGAGGTCCAGGAAGCCAGCCAGCTTGGCCACAGGCATGGTGGTGTAGAGCTTGAGGAAGCTGCGGATGGTGGAAAGCTGGGCCTGCTGCTGCACTTCATCAGAAAACACCTTCAGCTGCTGCAGGAAGGGCTCTTTGTGGTAGTTGGGGTGCACATTATCATAGTTGGGCACTACAGGCGATAGGAACTTGGGGCAGGAGTAACTGAAAAGTTCTTCATAGACTTGTGGGTCACCTTTCTGCATGCGCAGCATCTTGTCCCCATATTTCTCCCGCAGCTGGAGGTGAATGCTCTCATCAATACGCATGGGGTACATAGTGAGGGCAATGGCCAGCAGCGCATGCATCTGCTCATTCTGCTTGTTAATCTGGGAATGGGGTGGAGAGTTGTACCCGGTCAAATAAGATGGACTTCCTGAGGTCCCCACCGTCAGTCAACTGGCCTCACCATTCTCTGCACAGATCTTTCACTTACCCAGTTGTCTCATACCAGCCACGGAATTTACCCCACCTCTCTTCCAATCCTCCCTCTAGATCTACTTAACTTCCATCCTAGGTCCAGATCCTCCTTAGCCATTTCCTGGATTCCTTACTGGCACCTCTGCCTTAGTCTCTCCAGTTTGTCCCACACATCACTAGCAGGTCAATCCTTTTACACCAGTTAGGATCGAGTTACCCAAAACCTTTGATGCGACTTTGATGCCGACAGAATATAGACTAAACAGTCATGTGCTGTGCAACAACGTTTCAGTCAACAACGGGTCATGGGCTACATATAGGATGGTGATCCTACAAGATTATAATCCTGTATTTTTACTGTATCTTTTCTGTTCAGATACACAAATACCTTGTGTTACAACTGCCTATGTTATTCAGTACAGTAATATGTTCTAGAAGTTTGTAGCCAAGGAGCCATAGGCTATACCATGTAGCCTGGGTATGTAGTAGGTTATCCCATCTAGGTTTGTGTAAGTACACTCTAGGATGTTCACACAACAAAATCACCAAACGGTGCATTTCTCAGAATGTATCTGCAGCATCAAATGACACGGGACTATACTTTACCTGGGTTAATGAAGGTTCTCAGAATCCAATAACCCAATTCCTACTGCCTATTTGCCCTCCAGCCAAAACGGTTTATTGTGCTGCTGCATCACCACACCTTCAAGTCTCAACCACTTTGCTCATGCTATTCTCTGCCTAGGAAGCTCCTCCCAATTCTATGTATGCTTTGAACCCATCCTCCTTCCCATCAATATCCACACCTTATTTTTTTTTTTTTTGAGACGGAGTCTCGCTCTGTCGCCTAGGCTGGAGTGCAGTGGCCGGATCTCGGCTCACTGCAAGCTCCGCCTCCGGGGTTCGCGCCATTCTCCTGCCTCAGCCTCCGGAGTAGCTGGGACTACAGGCGCCCGCCACCTCACCCGGCTAGTTTTTTGTATTTTTTAGTAGAGATGGGGTTTCACCGTGTTAGCCAGGATGGTCTCGATCTCCTGACCTCGTGATCCACCCGTCTCGGCCTCCCAAAGTGCTGGGATTACAGGCGTGAGCCACCACGCCCGGCCCACACCTCATATTAAAACACTCAGAAGCCAGTGAACACTCTGATGTTTGTATTTTTCTTTTTTTTTTGAGACGGAGTCTTGCTCTGTCGCCCAGGCTGGAGTGCAGTGGCCGGATCTCAGCTCATTGCAAGCTCCGCCTCCCGGGTTCACGCCATTCTCCTGCTTCAGCCTACCGAGCAGCTGCGACTACAGGTGCCCGCCACTTCGCCGGGCTAGTTTTTTGTATTTTTTAGTAGAGACAGGGTTTCACTGTGTTAGCCAGGATGGTCTTGATCTCCTGACCTCGTGATCCACCCGTCTCGGCCTCCCAAAGTGCTGGGATTACAGGCTTGAGCCACCGCGCCTGGCCTGATGTTCATATTGATGCTGAATAAATAAATGTAGGCACTGCTGGAGGATATAATTGAAACAAAAGATATTATCATCAAGATGTTAATGATCTGAGATAACAGGCATCACAACAGAAACTCTTAGAGTATGCTAGCCATTAAAACATCATTTTGGCCGGGGGTGGTGGTTCACGCCTATAATCCCAACACTTTGGGAGGCCAAGGTGGATGGATCACCTGAGGTCAGGAGTTCGAGACCAGCCTGGCCAAATGGTGAAACCCCATCTCTACTAAAAATACAAAAATCAGCTGGATGCGATGGCACATGTCTGTAGTCCCAGCTACTCAGGAGGCTAAGGCTGGAGAATCACTTGAACCCAGGAAGCAGAGGTTGCAGTGAGCTGAGACCGCACCACTGCACTCCAGCCTGGGTGACAGAGACTTGGTCTCAAAAAAAAAAAAAATTAGCCGCTGAGCCGCTGTTGTGTCTGTTGTGTGCACTTTTAGACCCAGCTATTGGGAAGGCTGAGATAGGATGATCGCCTGATCCCAGGAGGTTGAGGCTGACGTGAGCTGTGACTGCGTCACTGCACTCCAGCTGGGTGATCTACTAGTAGGCACAATCATCATAGAGCACTCTACAGCCGTGAACTCCTGGCTTAAAATTGCAATATTTTGGATGGTGTTTACCAAGAACGGTTGGCATAGGTGCCAAGGAGCCTTCTGATTAGAAAGGTCATTGGTGGCAGGCAGAGTCCCCCTTACCATCTCATACTTATATGTGGTCCTCTGAAACATGCTCTTGGTCCTCTGGATGTAGAGGAGGATGTTGGCGAAGACCCGGATGGCATCCTGGTAGCGACGCATCATCAAATATGCAAACCCAACATAATAGTATGTGGTGACCTGGCACTCTGGCACGCGGGAATACATACTCTGCAGAAGGAGGTGGAACATACATCCATGAGTCTCAATTCATCCTAGATAGAACCAGAGGTAGAAACACCAAGAGTTTTCCCTGCAGAGCCCTGAACTATCCAGAGGAAGCTCTGCAGTTCCAGAGTTTGAGAGCCCATCTTCCTATTCATCAATTAAGTTGTATGTTTTGAGGAATCCATTTTCTTAGCTGTAACAAGAAGGTTCTGGATCAGGTAATTCCTAAAATCTCTTTCAGCTCCAAAATGCTATACATCTCAGTTTTGTTATTTTTCCTTGTTTTTTCAATTAAGTCCTTTTGGACAGGGAAGACAGAAACACATACACACACATGAACCAAACACCAAATAATCTGTAATATTTTTCTGTGGTTAGGAAGAACACAACAGCTAACCATGTATCAATGAACATACCATCTCAGAATTACATCTTTACTTCTTTTTTTTTTTTCTGGGATGGAATCCTGTTCTGTCACCCAGGCTGGAGTGCTATGGTGTGATCTCGGCTCACTGCAACCTCTGCCTCCCAGGTTCAAGTGATTCTCCTACCTCAGCCTCCTGAGTAGCTGGGATTACAAGTGCCCACCATCACACCCAGCTAGCTTTTTTTTTTTTTTTTTTTTGTATTTTTAGCAGAGACAGGGTTTCACCATGTTGGCCAGGCTGGCCTCGAACTCCTGACCTCGAGCGATCCACTTGCCTCAGCGTCCCAAAGTGCTGGGATTACAGGCGTAAGCCACTGCAACTGGCCTTCTCAATCCTTTAGCAAAACGTGAAGAGTAAAGAACTGCCATGGGCCAGGTGCAGTGGCTCACACCTGTAATCCCAGCACTTCGGGAGGTCAAGGTGGGTGGATCATGAGGTCAGGAGATTGAGACCATCCTGGCCAACACGGTGAAACCCCATCTCTACTAAAATAAAATAAAATAAAAAAATTAGCTGGGCATGGTGGCGCATGCCTGTAGTCCCAGCTACTCAGGAGGCTGAGGCAGGGGAATTGCTTGAACCCAGGAGAAGGAGGTTGCAGTGAGTCGAGATGCGCCACTGCACTCCAGCCTGGCGACAGAGCAAGCTGCCATGATCACTCCATTTTGAAAAGAGAATAAAAAACTGTCATTAACTATCAAAATCGTCCAGGTCCAGCTTTTTACCACAGCTGTTTGCCCAGTTTTAGTCTCAACTTTCAATGGCCTGAGGGAAGAGTCCTCTTTCCTCTCCTGGAAATTTGTCCTAAGAGATCAGAGTGGTTCTCTAGAAATACATATTCTGGCTCTGGCAAGAAGGGCCAGAGGCAACAGGCATCACCTTCTTGTTCAGTTCGATGTTCTCCAGCACCTTGATAGCCTGGTAGTAATCTCCTAACAGGGAGTGCAGGCGGAGGAGCCCCACCAGGCTGAAGTAACCAAGCATTTTGTAGAGGGAGTGCCGCCCATACTCCCCAGCCACACTCTCGGGGTCACCTGAAAAAGAGAGACACCGTGAATACTCTGATAGGAGGCAGGTAAAGGCATGTATACCTGACCTCTGATTGTTACTCAGTAGGCATCTCACCTACTGCCAGCCTTGAAAGCTTCCCTCAATTGGGAATAACTTCAAAGGAATACCACGAAACAGCAAAACCAATCTTATGCTAATCTTAAATTTACCAATATTTGCTTACAGGGTGGCAGTTCAGTCTGCTTATTTTTTTTTGGTCCCAACACATGAAAAGGCCCCTCTCATCAGTAAAATACATCCATGAACACTCCTCCTTTCAGAACGCACATGAGGTCAAAGCTATTTTCCTAATAACAACACTAAGATGCTACTTGCCCTTCCCACTAAGTTGAATTTTACATGATGCAAACGCTATGTTGGGTAAAATTACTGTTAACTTAAGCATAAATCAGGTAGCGACACAAAATTGTACTGATAGTCACTGTATTGTTCCTTGCCATGCATTTATTTGCACTAAAAGAACTAGTCCTTAGCCAGGCATGGTGGCTTGGACCTGTAATCCCAGCTACTTGGGAGGCTGAGGTGGGAGGATTTGCTTGAGCCCAGGTACCATATCTGAATAACCAGAGTTTGTATCAGTTTTTGTTGTTGTTATTTGTTTGTTTTGAGACACAGATCTATGGAAGTGCTACTGCATTTTGGCCTGGGTAACAGAGAGACTCTGTTCTTAAAAAAAGACAAAAAAAAGAAAGAAAATCCTTTTTTCATGGAGTATCATTTTTACTTGAAAGAACAATTGATACACAGCTGAGCGCAGCTCATGCCTGTAATCCCAGCACTTTGGGAGGCCGAGGTGGGCGTTATCACTTGAGGTCAGGAGTTTAAGCCCAGCCTGCCCAACATGGTGAACCCCGTCTCTACTAAAAATACAAAAATTAGCCGGGTGTGATGGTGTGCACCTGTAGTCCCAGCTATTGGGGAGGCTGAGGCAGGAGAATTGCTTGAACCCGGGACGCGGAGGTTGCAGTAGGCAGAGATTGTGCCACTGCACTCAAGCCTGGGCTACAGAGCAAGACTCTGCCTCAAAAAAAAAAAAAAAAAAAAAGGCCGGGCGCGGTGGCTCAAGCCTGTAATCCCAGCACTTTGGGAGGCCGAGACGGGTGGATCACGAGGTCAGGAGATTGAGACTATCCTGGCTAACACGGTGAAACCCCGTCTCTACTAAAAAATACAAAAAACTAGCCGGGCAAGGTGGCGGGCGCCTGTAGTCCCAGCTACTTGGGAGGCTGAGGCAGGAGAATGGCGTGAACCCGGGAGGCGGAGCTTGCAGTGAGCTGAGATCCGGCCACTGCACTCCAGCCTGGGCGACAGAGCGAGACTCCGTCTCAAAAAAAAAAAAAAAAAAAAAAAAAAAAAAAAAGGGCGGGGGGAAGGGCACACATTTTCACAAAAATGAAGTAAACCTGTCACACCTCAAAGAAAAGAACTGACAGTGTTTGCTACCAATACAACAATTCAAAAGTTGGGCACAGTGGCTCACACGTGAAATCCCATGAGTTCAAGATCGGCCTGGGCAACAAAGTGAGACCATGTTTCGTCTTTTTTTTTTTTTTTTCCTTTTTGTGGAGAACGGGGTCTCGCTATATTACCCAGGCAGGTCTCGAACTCCTGGACTCAAGCTATCCTCCCGCCTCTGCCTCCCTGAGAGCTGGGATTACAGGCGTGAGCCACCGCGCCTGGCCGTGAGACCATGTTTCTATTAAAAAAAAAAAACAAAAAAACAGCCAGGAATAGGTGCACATCTGTGGTCTTAGCTACTCAGGAGGTTGAGGTAGGAGGATCACTTGAGCCCAGGAGGTCGAGGATGCAGTGAGCCATGATTTTGCCACCGCACTTCAGCCTGGGTGACAGAGTGAGACCCCATCTCAAAATAAATAAAAATTCAAGCTATTAAGCAAAAATGGAATTTTGTAAAACTTGTATCTGCCACTACAAGCTCTGTAGCTGACGAATAAATGCTTACCTGATATCAGTGGCAAAAGTAACAAATGTGACTTTTTCAAAAAAATGTAATAAAATGTGTTAACATTTGGAAGATCTTTATAACTCAGTGAACCAATTTTTTTTTAAAAATCACACATGGCCAGGCACAGTGACTCACGCCTGTAACCCCAGCACTTTGGGAGGCCGAAGCAGGCAGATCACTTGAGCTCGGGGGTTCAAGAGCAGCCTGGCCAACATGGTCAAACTCTGTTCTACTGAAAATACAAAAATCAGCTGGGTGTGGTGGTGCGTGCCTATAATCCTTCCTTTCTATATCCTGGGAGGCTGAAACAGGAGAATTGCTTGAACCCGGAGGCAGAGGTTGCAGTGAGTTGAGATCATGACACTGCACTCTGCCTGAGTAACAGAGTAGATTCTGTTTCAGGAAAAAAAAGTCACACATGGATGTAAAGAACTCATTCAAATTACAAGAGTGACCAATAACGTTAATATAACAAAAGAAAAATTCACTAATACAGTTTCAGATTCCTCACTGCACCTAATCTGTATGAAACTACCAATGGTTATTTCAAAGTACAGGGTGAGTATACTTCTATAAATGCTTGTGACCAGAAGTGTTCTGGATTTTGCAACTTTTAATATCCGCATACATCTAATGATATATCTTTTTTTTTTTTTTTGAGACGGAGTCTCACTCTGTTGCCCAAGCTGGAGTGCAGTGGTGCCATCTCGGCTCACTGCAACCTCTGCCTCCCTGGTTCAAATGATTCTCCTGTCTCAGCTTCCCAAGTAGATGGGATTATAGGTGCCCAGCACCAAGCCTGGCTAATTTTTTGTATTTTTAGTAGAGATGAGGTTTCACCATGTCGGCCGGGATGGTCTTGAACTCCTGACCTCAGGTGATCTGCCCGCCTCGGCCTCCCAAAGTGCTAGGATTATAGGCGTGAGTCATGGCACCTGGCCCTAATGAGGTATCTTAAGGATAGGATTCAAATCTGAACATAAAATTCAATTGTTTTTCATATATGTCTTATACACACAGCCTGAAAGTAATTTTATTATAATCTTTTAAATAACTTTTGTGCGTGAAATAAAGTTCTGACTGCAACTGGTCACATGGGCTTGGGGGTAGAATTTTCCAGTTACGGCATCATGTGCGTGCTCAAAAAGTCAGATTTTGGGCCGGGCGCGGTGGCTCAAGCCTGTAATCCCAGCACTTTGGGAGGCCGAGGCGGGTGGATCACGAGGTCAGGAGATCGAGACTATCCTGGCTAACATGGTGAAACCCCGTCTCTACTAAAAATACAAAAAACTAGCCGGGCGTGGTGGCGGGCGCCTGTAGTCTCAGCTACTTGGGAGGCTGAGGCGGGAGGATGGCATGAACCCGGGAGGCGGAGCTTGCAGTGAGCCGAGATCACGCCACTGCACTCCAGCCTGGGAGACACAGCGAGACTCCGTCTCAAAAAAAAAAAAAAAAAAAAAAAAAAGTCAGATTTCGGAGCATTTCAGACTTCAAATTTTCAAATCAGGAATATTCAACCTATACATACTACTACATGGTGTAGTATCAAAGAAAATCCTCTCCAATAAGCCTGGCACTTTTGGGAGGCCAAGGCAGGATTGCTTGAGTCAAGAAGTCCAAGACCAGACTGGGTGACACAGCGAGACCCTGTCAACAAAAAACTCCTTCCTTTCTATATCTGCATGAAGCCAGATTTTCTTTCTTTCTTTTTTTTTTTTTTCCAGATAACCTCTCGCTCTGTCGCCCAGGCTAGAGTACAGTGGTGTGATCTCAGTTCACTGCAACCTTTGCTTCCTGGGCTCAAGCAATCCCCCGACCTCAGTCTCCCAAGTAGCTGGGCCTCCAGGGGCACCCCGCCCCACCATGCTCAGCCAATTTAAACACTTTTTTTGAGACAAAGTCTCACTATATTGCCCAGGCTGATCTCAAGCTCCTGGGCTCAAGCGATCTTTCTGCCTAAGCCTCCCAAAGTGCTGGGATTACAGGTGTGAGCCACAGTGCCTGGGTCAGATTTTCTTTCTAATCAAACAAAAGATTACACTGCAACAGATTGCATGCAGAAGGAGAAATGAGAAGCCAGCTAACTTGTATGAAGCCAGACAGAGAGACCGGCAAAAATGCCACTCTTCACTTAAAAAAAAAAAAAAAAAAATTTTTAAAGTATAGATACATTTTGTGGTTCTCAATATTTTAACAGGGTAAAGTGGCTCTGACACCAACACGCGTGAGAAGTGCTTATCTGAACAAAAGCACTGGAGACACAGTAGAAGTGTTTATAAACGTAAATCTCAACATGCTGGTTCAGTGTGTTGGCCAACGGACTCCCAAGCCCCAGAGCCCCCAGCATGAATACTCTGCTACTGTTTGTACTCGAGCACCTACAAAGAGTCAACAGACCACCATCTAAGACATGGTGACTCATCTGCTTTACTTGCAAGATTCTATTCATTTAGAACAGACGGCAAGCAGCTGGAAATTCGCAGGCCGCAGCTGTCGGCCTGCTGCACTCACCTCCGCTTGTGTATACCTCCAACTGTCGGTTGATGTTGGATTTGTCTACCAGGGAATGAAGGACATTGAGGACACTGTGAACATTCCAGATTTTGGGATTGGAACGAAGAAAGTCAATCTCCTCCTCTGACTTCTTGGCAGTCTTACAGCGGTACTGACTGAATGACTGAAACTGTTGAGGAATAAAGGAAATATGCTGTAGTGGTATAAGCCCAAAGTGATCGTCCATGTGCACAATGCTGAAAACGAGGCAATGCTCTGGCTCTGGACGGGGCGAGGTGATTGAGACATCCACTTCTCATTCTAAACCATTCTGTACACTGTTTTTCAAAGCCATCTTTGACTAAGCTGTGAATGTTGTTCATTACTGAATGTTACTACACAGTGAAGTAAAAATCTCTAGGATTAGAGGTAGTCTGTGGTAAAAACATCCAATCTGGAGTCAAACACAACCTAAAGTCACTTGCTATCTCTGGGCCTCACAATGCAGTTGAGCTGGTCACCAGAAACACCCCAGGGGCTCTTGTACCATCTATTCAGATGCAGCTAGACCATGGCACGGCCTGGGTTATGAGCGGTGATGTGGTAGTAGGTATCTGCACGTGTGAGCCTTCCCTACCACAGCTGACCATCAGTTCCCAGACTATGTCCTCTCTACCACTCTCAACCAGAGTCATCTGGCCAAGAACAAGGAACACAGAGAAGACAGGCCACAGGAATCCGTTTGGGACAGAAGTAGAACCTGGAAGCACTGCTGGCCTGGCTCCATCAGTCACATAGATGGAACACAACAGACCTGCCTACTCAATTTTTTTAAGTTCTCTGGTTGAATCTGGTGTGCATCAGGTTTGGAAATCACAGACCTAAAACCTAGGTCTTAGAAGCTCTAAGACTGTTCTTCAACTATTCCAGCAAGGATCAGTGGCTCACCCCTGTAATCCTAGCACTTTGGGAAGCTGAGGTAGGCAGATCACTTGAGTACAGGAGCTCAAGACCAGCCTGGGAAACATGGCAAAACCCCAACGCTATAAAAAATACAAATGAATTAGCCAGGAATGGTGGCAGGCGCCTGTAGTCTCCACTAATAAGGAGGCTGAGGTGGGGGCATTGCCTGAGCCCAGGAGGCAGAGGGTGCAATGAGGTGAGGTTGTGCCACTGCATTCCAGTGTGGGTGACAGAGTAAAACTCTGTCTCAAAACACAAAAAATTATCTTATTCTAGAGTGTGGGACAAAAAATTGCTAATCTTATAACACAAAAACAAAGAATATGCCAAGCACAGTGGCTCACGCCTATAACCCCAGCACTTTGAGAAGCTGAGGTGGATGGATCACGAGATCAAGAGTTTGAGACCAGCTTGGCCAACTTGGTGAAACCCCGTCTCTACTAAAAATACAAAAATAGGCTGGGTGCGGGGGCTCACGCCTGTAATCCCAGCACTTTGGGAGGCTGATGCAGGTGGATTACCTGAGGTCCAGGGTTCGACCCCAGCCTGACCAACATGGAGAAATCCCGTCTATACTAAAAATACAAAATTAGCCAGGTGTGGTGATACATGCCTGTAATCCCAGCTACTCGGGAGGCTGAGGCAGGTGAATCGCTTGAATCTCAGAGGTGGAGGTTGTGGTGAGCCGAGATCGTACCATTGTACTGCAGCCTAGGCAACAAGAGCAAACCTCCGTCTCAAAAAAAAAAAAAACAAAAAAAAAAACACCACAAAACACAACAACAAAAATAGCCAGGCATGGTGGCACGTGCCTGTAATCCCAGCTACTCAGGAGGCTGAGGCAGGAGAATTGCTTGAACCTGGGAGGCGGAGGTTGCAGTGAGCTGAGATCGTGCCACTGCACTCCAGCCTGGGTGACAGAGCAAGACTCTGTCTCAGGAGAAAAAAAAAAAAAAGAATATCCAGAATATATAAAGAATTCTCAGGCTGGGTGTGGTGGCGCTTACGCCTGTGATCCAAGCACTTTGGGAGGCCGACATGGGCAGATCACTTGAGGTCAGGAGTTCAAAACCAGCCTGGCCAACATGGTGAAACCCCATCTCTACAAAAAATCCAAAAAAAAAAAAAAAAAAATTAGCGGGGCATGGTGCTACACACCTATAATCCAGCTACTCGGGAGACTGAGGCAGGAAAATCGCTTGAACACAGGAGGTGGAGATTGCAGTGAGCAGAGATCGTGCCACTGCACTCCAGCCTGGGTGAAAAAGACTCTGTCTCAAAAAAAAAAAAAAAAAATCCCACAAAGAATTCTCATAATGCAATAAAAAAAGTAATCAAATAGAAAAGTGATGATTACTTCAAAGAAAACAAAATTGATGATTAACATGAGATATCAGAAAAGTATGATTTTTTTTTTTTTTTTTTTGAGACGGAGTCTTGCTCTGTCACCCAGGCTAGAATGCAGTGGCACGATCTTGGCTCACTGCAAGCTCCGCCTCCTGGGTTCACGCCATTCTCCTGCCTCAGCCTCCCGAGTAGCTGGGACTACAGGCGCCCACCACCATGCCCAGCTAATTTTTTTTTGTATTTTTAGTAGAGATGGGGTTTCATTGTGTTAGCTAGGATGGTCTCGATCTCTTGACCTCGTGATCCGCCCGCCTTGGCCGATTTTTTTTTTCATTTTTGAGAAGGGGTCTCACTCTATTGCCCAGGGTGGAGTGCAGTGGTGTGATATTGGCTCATTGCAACCTCCACCTCTCAGGTTCAAGTGATTCTCGCCCCTCAGCCCCTGGAGAGCTGGGAGTACAGGCATGCGCGATCACATCCAGCTAGTTTTTGTATTTTTAGTAGAGACGGGGATTCACCATGTTGACCAGGATGGTCTTGAACCCCTGGCCTCAAGTGATCTGCCACCTCGGCCTCCCAGAGTGCTGGGATTACAGGCATGAGCCACTGTGCCCGGCCAGAAAAGTATGAATTATCATTTCTTTCCCACTGAACTGACAAAAATTAGACAGACTGATAATATCCACTATAGAAAACAGTTGCTCTTGGCTAGGTGTGGTGGCTCATGTCTATAACCCCAGCACTTTTGGAGGCTGAAGAGGGAGAACTGCTTGATCCCAGGAGTTCAAGACCCCATCTCTGCAACAAATTAAAAATCAGCTGGGTGCACCTGTAGTCACAGCTACTCAGGAGGCTAAGGTGGGAGGACTGCTTGAGCCCAGGAGGTCAAGGCTGCAATGAGCTGTGATCACACCACTGCACTCCACCCTGGACCATAAAGGCAAGACCCCTATCTCTTAAACAAACAAACAGAAAAACCAACAGTTGCTCTCAAACACCGCTGGTAGTAGCATAATTTGATACAGCCCATTGGTGGGGCAATATATTACTATTTATTATAATTCAAAGTGATTGAAAGGTTCTTTATCTTGATTGTGGCACTGTACACATTTGTCAAATCTCATCAACTGTACACTGATAACTGGTACACTTTATTGTATAAACTACACCTCATGGCCTCATGGCTGGGCATGGTGTTTCACACCTGTTTTTTTTTTTTTTTTTTTTTTTGAGACGGAGTCTCACTTTATCGCCCAGGCTAGAAAGCAGTGGTACAATCTCAGCTCACTGCAACCTCCGCCTCCCGGTTTCAAGCAATTCTCCTGTCTCAGCCTCCTGAGTAGCTGGGATTACAGGTACTCGTCACCATCTCCGGCTAATTTTTTTGTATTTTTAGTAAAGACGGCGGTTTCACCATGTTAGTCAGGCTGGTCTCGAACTCCTGACCTCATGATCTGCCTGCCTCGGCCTCCCAAAGTGCTGGGATTAACAGGCACGAGCTGGTGGCTCATCTTTACTCAAATAAAGAAAAAAACTATACCTCAGTAAGCTGACTTTAAAAAACTTAAAAAGTAAGTATCGTTCAAGCCACAATTCTACTTCTAGGTAGTGATCCCTAAAAATTTGCCTACGTATGGCCGGGCGCGGTGGCTCAAGCCTGTAATCCCAGCACTTCGGGAGGCCGAGACGGGCGGATCACGAGGCCAGGAGATCGAGAGACGATCCCGGCTAACACGGTGAAACCCCGTCTCTACTAAAAAATACAAAAAAACTAGCCGGGCGAGGTGGCGGCGCCTGTAGTCCCAGCTACTCGGGAGGCTGAGGCAGGAGAACGGCGTAAACCCGGGAGGCGGAGCTTGCAGTGAGCTGAGATCCGGCCACTGCACTCCAGCCTGGGTGACAGAGCAAGACTCCGTCTCAAAAAAAAAAAAAAAAAAAAATTTGCCTACGTATAACATATATATGGATATTCATTGATTCACTGTCTGTAACTGTGGAAACTGACAACCCAAACGTTCATCATCGGAGGCATGGTATACCCACAGCACGCATACTGCAGTAAAAGAACAAGTCAGGTCTATGAAAACATGGTTTAAGTGTTAACAAGTCACAACAAATAGCACAATAGAGTACGTAACCATTTTTGAGGCGATCTCTCTTTATATAGTCATGTTTACGTAAATGCCTGAGAGACATCAACAAGGTGCCTTTCCTTCCAGACAGTAATTGATACCTCTGCAAAAGCAAGGAAGGCAGGCACTTTCACTATATCTGTAGTTTGAAAAAACAAAAACCAATGAAAGAGAGTGGTGAGTAAGAGCCACCTACCCCATGTGGCATCTACCTGGCCAGGAGGAAATACACCAGGCACTCACTGACCCTCACTGGACAGTCTTTGTTAGAAAGCACCGTAAGCCCCTTAACGAGAACACCGGCTAAGCCCAGGGAATTATGATTATCTTAAGAGGGATAAAGAAAATCAGCACGGATGATCCTTCTTCATTTGCTCTAAGTCAAAAGGACTGCTATTCATCTATAAGTATTCCAAATAAGAGGATGTCACAAGCCAAGGAGCCAGAGGGCAAACAAGGCCAGTGCAGTTTGTGGTCTTTGCTATAAAAGGCACTGAAGCTTAATCTTGAGCAGGAAGCCTCTTTCTCAAGGAGCACTATGAAGGTTTCTCAGCTCACCACTCCTAACACTTCAGCACTTTGTATACCCAATGTCTCCCTGGTTCATGGAGTTCCAGTAACATCTTTATTAAGATACCAATTTACCCTGAAATAACCAGTTAGAGCTATAGACAGAGCACAAAGGGGGAAAAGAATTTTATTTTGTCAAATGACGTACTTTTTTTTTTTTTTTTTTGAGACGGGGTCTCACTCTGTCGCCAGGCTGGAGTGCAGTGGCAAGATTTCAGCTCACAGCAATCTCCGCCTCCCGGGTTTAAGTGATTCCCCTGTCTCAGCCTCACGGGTAGCTAGGACTACAGGCGCATACCACCATGCCCGGCTGATTTTTTGTATTTTAGTAGAGATGGTGTTTCACCATCGTGGCCAGGATGGTCTCCATCTCAGACCTCGTGATCCGCCCGCCTAGGCCTCCCAAAGCGTTGGGATTACAAGCGTGAGCCACCACGCCCAGTCTATTTTATGTTTTGTAGTCTCTATTTCTCGAACTCCAGAACTGAAGAGATCCTACTGCCTTGGCCCCAAAAATGCTGGGATTACAGTTGTGAGCAACCTTGTAGTTTGTATTTTTAAATAGAAGGACTGGGCTAAATAAGATGGAAAAGAATAATGATGGCATTGAACATCATCACAATGAACAAGCAACATGTATTAATTATTCTGTGACAGGCACTATCCTAAGCACTTTATACGTAGTATCTCAGTAACATTCACAGCAATTCCTGTTTTAAAGATGGGGAAACCAATGCACAGTGTGGTTAAGTAATGTGCCCACAACAGAACATGTTACCATTTTAAAATGTAAACCAGGCGCGGTGGCTCACTCCTGTAATGCCAGCACTTTGGGAGGCCGAGGACGGTGGATCATCTGAGGTCAGGAGTTCAAGACCAGCCTGGCCAACATGGAGAAACCCCGTCTCTACTAAAAATACAAAAATTAGCCGGGCATGGTGGTGGGTGCTTGTAATCCCAGCTACTTGGGAGGCCGAGACAAGAGAATCCTTTGAACCCACGAGGCAGAGGTTGCAGTGAGCCAGGATCACGCCACTGTATTCCAGCCTGGGTAATAGAGCGAGACTCCATCTCGAAAGAAAAAAAAAAAAAAGGCCACTAAACAGCAAAAATCTGAACTTTCACCCCCAGGCCACACAGCTGCTGTCCTTTATTTGCATTTGGCACAGTTCTTAGTCGACCTTGAACAGTAACTCCTGAGGCAGGTGATATTCTCATTGTGATGAAAATGTTCTATTGTATTCTGATCAAGCATACACTTAAGTAACCACCACCACAATCAAGATATAGACGGCTGGGGCATGGTGGCTCACTTTGGGAGGCCAAATCAAGAGACTCACTTGAGGCCAGGAGTTCAAGACCAGCATGGGCAACACAGCAAGACTCTCATCTCTACAGTAATATAAATATCCGGGCCTTGTAGTGGCAGCTACTCAGGTGGCTGAGGTGGGAAAATCACTTGAGCCCAGGAGTTCTAGGCTGCAGTAAGCTATTATCACACCACTGCACTCTAGCCTGAGCAACAGAATGAGACCCTCTTAAAAAAAAAAAAAAAAATCCATTGTGTGGGTAAAGAAAGTGAGGCAGCCGGGCGCGGTGGTTCACACCTGTAATCCCAGCACTTTGGGAGGCCGAGACGGGCGGATCACGAGGTCAGGAGATCGAGACCATCCTGGCTAACACGGTGAAACCCCGTCTCTACTAAAAATACAAAAAACTAGCCGGGCGAGGTGGCGGGCGCCTGTAGTCCCAGCTACTCGGGAGGCTGAGGCAGGAGAATGGCGTGAACCCGGGAGGCAGAGCTTGCAGTGAGCCGAGATCCGGCCACTGCACCCCAGCCTGGGCGATGGAGCGAGACTCCATCTCAAAAAAAAAAGAAAAAAAAGAAAGTGAGGCTCTGAGTTTAAATAGCACATCCCTGGGTGCTACAGAGGGATGGTTACAGAGCTACCAGCAGGTGGCAGCACTCAGGTTAGAATCCACTTCCACCTGGCTCCAAAGCCTGTGAAGCCTGTGTTCTTCCAGCCAGACCACCTAACAAGGTCAAGTAAGAGCCTGATGACCGTCAGGAGCTGAACTTACCGACTTCCAGCTTCCTATCTGGAAAGCTTAGGCTTCACTTTCTCTTCAGAAAGCCAAAGGAAACTGGAGTCTACTGCCATGGGGTATTTTATACTATAATGGGGATATTTTTACACCATGCAGCTTTTTTACAAAAACAATAGTAATAGCTATTCCTGGCATGGACCAGTTATTTCAAATTAGGCAAGGCTGACCAGATACCTGGTAGATGAACTCATCGATGATATCCCAGAGCCACTGGTTGGGTAGTTCAAGAGGAGCAGGACCATCGGCATCTGTGCAGGAGATCACAGAAAAGTCAGATTCAAAGCAATGACTCTGCCCATTCCATAGGCTGCAGAATACTTTGTAATTTCTCTCTGAAAAGGACCATGAATCACAAGACCACCCCTTTTCCCACCTACACATTGAGATCCTGCTTAAAAAAAAAAACAAAAAAAAAAAGCTGGAGGCCAATGCTGAACCTCATCATAACCACACACAACCCCTTGGCCAAATCTCAGACTCACTAAGAATGTAGTTGAAGAGATTGCAGTAGTTGTAATAGGATTCAAACCTCTGCTCCAAGGAAGGTCCCCCCTGTAAAGAAAACAGAGATATCAAGATACAGATATTTAATTTTAATGTGTTTTACCCATGGTATACTGTGATAGCTGTGAACAAATACATTAGAATTGGTATCAGTCCTCTCCTTGGTAGTATGTGAATACACAAGTGAGAGGGAAGACAAAGTCCTATAGCATTCGAGGCACTGAATACTGCAACATGAGGTTAGATTCTACAGCAACAGACCTTAAATGACCCTCAGAGCAGGCATGATGATTTGGCAAAGCAGAGAGAAGGAGAACTGTTTCAGGAAAAAACCACACTAGCAAAGGTGAAGAAGTTAAATTGTGGCACCTAAAGGCTCGTGAGTTAGAGAAGATAATGCTGCACCCGGCATCACTGGACTATGGGCCAGGAATGTAGCAGTCTTCCAATGCCAAACAAGAATCCAGGTCAGGGGGCCTGCAAGTCTATTCCACCACCTGTTTTGTAAATAAAGAAGTTTTACTGGAACACAGCCATGCCCACTCATTACATATTGGTTATAACTGCTACAAAGACATAGCTGAACAGATTTGACAGAAACCATCATGGCCTGCGAGCGTAAAATATTTATTATCTGACCCTCCACAGAGAAGGTGGCTGACCCTTTATGTTGCTTGCATCTGAGAACCACTGATGGCTTCTGAGCTGGGGAACCATACCATGAACAATGTATTTGTGATGGAGAAGAAACAACTTTGGAGTCAGTCCCACCTCTTATTAACTGTGGGGTTCTCACAAGGTATTTAATCTCTCTGTAAAATGTGGGCAAAAGATTGTTGACTAGTCACAATTAAGTAAGATTATATAGCTGGGTGCAGTGGCTCACGCCTATAATCTCAGCACTTTGGGAGGCTGAGGTGAGCAGATCACCGGAACCCAGGAGTTTGAGACCAGCCTGGGAAACATGGCAAGACCCCATCTATGTTTTAAAAAAATTATGTAAGGTGCTTAATACATTAAGCACAATCTAAGCATATTCAATGAAAAACTACTCCCCAGGGGCTTAAAACTGGTCATTTATGTGGGAGCCCTGGTACCTAATAAAAAGATTATAGCATCAAAAAACTTCTGCTGAATCTTCATCTACAGACTGAACAGAGAGATTAGAGGTGGTAAAAGCAGCTATACTATGGGCTATGGTATCATGGTGTTCCCAAAAAAGCAATGTACACATAATGGCTAGACTCTTAGCATATCCACAAAGCACCTGAACTTCAGCATCAATGGCAGTAGGAATCTTTACTCTTTTTTGTTTTTGAGACAGAGTCTTGCTCTGTAGCCCAGGCTGGAGTGCAGTGCTGCGATCTCAGCTCACTGTAACCTCCACCTCCTGGGGTCAAGCGATTCCTCTGTCTCAGCTTCCCGAGTAGCTGGGACTACAGGCACGCCCCACCACACCTGGCTAATTTTTGTATTTTTAGTAGATACGGGGTTTCACCATATCAGTCAGGCTGGTCTCAAACTCCTGACCTTGTGATCCACTCACCTCTGCCTCCCAAAATTCTGGGATTACAGGCGTGAGTCACCGCGCCCAGCCAGGTATCTTTACTTTCTATCAGATAAAGTAGTCAGAGATCCCACTGGGATGCCAGAAAGACAAGGCCCCTTACTCTGGCAGCAAGCACTTTTCCACCTACCACTACTGACAGTGGCTCCTGTGGCCAAGGCAGGAGTTCTAGCCCTATCAAGTGATCCTCAAGAAGAGGGGTGAGTAACTGTGAGAAACTAGGACCTCCTTAGGTGGAGATCCTGGTGCCAATTTCCTTCATTTACATATGCATGCAAGCACACACATGCTCAATTAACACCATTATGATCAGACATTATTCTTCTAGGTACTGGTTACATTAGTGAACAAGACGACGTGCATACCCGGTGGAGTTAACCTTCTAGTAGATGAGGAAACTCCCTCCCCTAAATAAACAGATAATAACAATGTATAAGAGATAAGTACTCTGAAGTGCCACAGAATATTGCCAGGAGCCCAGGGAGGGAGGGGAAGTTTCAGGAAATGACTGAGAAGGGAAACAGGGAAACAGGGCTAAAACCTGGAATTAGTAAATGTGCTGGGAAGTCATGGTAGGATTGGGAGGGAGTGACCTGATGAAAACATGTAGCAAAAGGATCATGCTGGTTATTATGTTGAGCATAAACAGCCAAGAGTGGAAACTGACACCAGGTAAGCAGCTCCTGCAATAATTCAGGGAAGAGATGATAATGACTTGAACTAAGTGAGCAGCAGTGTGGCAGTGAAAAGTGGCTGATTCAAGAAGTATGTTGAAGGCCAGGTGCAGTGGCTCACGCCTGTAATCCTAGCACTTTGGGAAGCCGAGGTGGGCGGATTACCTGAGGTCAGGAGTTCAAGACCAGCCTGGGCAACAAGCGAAACCCCATCTCTACTAAAAATACAAAAATTAGCCAGGCGTGGTGGCGCATGCCTGTAATCCCAGTTACTTGGGAGGCTGAGGCAGGAGAATCGCTTGAGCCCAGGAGGCAGAGGTTGCAGTGAGCCGAGATTATGCCACTGCACTCCAGCCTAGACGACAAAGCAAGACTCCGTCTCAAAAACAAAACAAAATAAAACAACAAAAAGAAGTATGTTGAAGACAGAACTGAACAGGATTTGCTGGATTTCATGTCAGAAAAAGTCAAAAATAATGCCAAGGTTTTTAGTCCAATTAACTGGGTAATTAATGGTAGCATTTATTGAGATGATTACCATGGGAAAAACTAGAGGGAAAGTAAGAATTCAGTTTTAGATGTGTTAAGCTTGAGATGACTCTCAGCCAAGTGCAGATGTTGACAGTTGAATATACAAGTCTGGACTTCAGTGGGGCAACCGAGGCTAAAGATAGAGATTAAGTCATTGGTGTATATAAATAACACAGAAAGGCCAGGCGCGGTGGCTCAAGCCTGTAATCCCGGCACTTTGGGAGGCCGAGACGGGCGGATCACGAGGTCAGGAGATCGAGACCATCCTGGCTAACACGGTGAAACCCCGTCTCTACTAAAAAATACAGAAAACTAGCCGGGCACGGTGGCGGGCGCCTGTAGTCCCAACTACTCGGGAGGCTGAGGCAGGAGAATGGCGTGAACCCGGGAGGCGGAGCTTGCAGTGAGCTGAGATCTGGCCACTGCACTCCAGCCTGGGCGACAGAGCGAGACTCCGTCTCAAAAAAAAAAAAAAAAAAAAAAAAAAACACAGATGGCATTTTTTTTTTTTTTTTTGGTGACAAAATCTCGCTCTGTCACCCAGGCTGGAGTGCAGTGGTACAATCTTGGCTCACTGCAACTTCCGCTTCCCGGGTTCAAGCGATTCTCCTGCCTCAGCCTCCCAAGTAGCTGGGATTACAGGCACCTGCCACCACACCCAACTGATTTCTGTATTTTTATATTTTTAGTAGAGACAGGGTTTCTCCATGTTGGCCAGGCTGGTCTCAAACTCCTGACCTCAGGTGATCTGCCCTCAGCCTCCCCAAGCCACCATGCCTGGCCTTAAATAGTACAGATGGCATTTTAAGAAACTTTAGGCACTCTAGGCCGGGCTCAGTGGCTCATGCCTGTAATCCCAACACTTTGGGAGGCTGAGGCGGGCAGAACTCGAGGTCAGGAGATGGAGACCATCGTGGCTAACACGGTGAAACCCCGTCTCTACTACTAAAAATGCAAAAAAAATCAGCCAGGCATGGTAGCGGGCACCTGTAGTCCCAGCTACTCAGGAGGCTAAGGCAGGAGAATGGCATAAACCTGGGAGGCGGAACTTGCGGTGAGCTGAGATTGCGCCACTGCACTCCAGCCTGGGCGACAGAGCGAGAGACTCTGTTTCAAAAAAAAGAAAAGAAAGAAACTTTAGGCACTCTATAATTTAGAAGTCAGGAAGAACAGAATCTAGCAAGTGCCCAAAGTTGGGATAATGTGTAGAACACTGATGTTATAACAAGCTGGTCTAGAGTCAAGGAGTTTTGTCACTTACTAGCTGGATGAATTTGAGAAAAAGTAACCTCTTGGCACCTCAGGTGCCAACTTTGCACGATTGATAGTAGAATGAGATATGTGAAGATGTGTGCTAACTGCCTAGCATTGTGCTTGGCATACAGTGACAGTGTTATGTACATTTCAGAGAATCGGAGGCTCAGTGCTCTGAAGGGAAAAAGAACCCCAAGCAGAAGCAGCAGCAGGTGCCTGGAAATACCCTATGAGGATGGCAGCCTATATCCAGTGCATGGGTGATTGCCCAGTCCAGGAGAATTGTAGGGACAGATAAATTTAAAAGAATGCATAGGTTATATAGGTTGGTGTGTCTGGAACAGCTTTCTGGGTTAAACTGTTCCTTCCACCATTTCTTAAGAGAAAACTCAAAAACAGGCCAATCACGCCTAGACACTGAACCAATATAAACAAATGACTGTGTTCTAGGGACAAAAATAGCACAGAGTTAAAAAAACAAAAACACTGCGACACTTAAATACTTACACTGACTTTGGCATATATGTGCCTGTAGTATAATTCTTTGTATAATATCAGGAAGACAGCATCTGAAAGAGATGGCAGAGGGGTACTTCACTATCCATAAAACTGGGGTATCCTGGCAGCTATAGCTCTTTGGTGGGGAGGAATAAAGGTAATTTTGAAGACTAAACAACATCTAAATTGCTATGCATATGCCCCAAGAATACATGCAATGAGAAAATCCACTTCTCATTTGACTCCATCAATCTCAATCTCCGTCGATGAAATTAAGATCTCATTCAGATCTATTTCCCTTCTCCATTTAGAGACTTCTGCCGTCCAAGTGCATAAATAAACCAGCACACAGGAGTAATTAGAAGAGCGTGGTAGTGCGCACCCACAGTCCCAGCTACCCGGCAGGCTAAAGTGGGAGGATCACTTGAGCCCAGGAGGCAGAGGTTGCAGTCAGCCATGATCACAGTACACTCCAGCCTGGGCAACATAGTGAGACCCGTGTGTCAAAAAAAAAAAAAAGAAAGAAGAAAGGAAGAAAGAAAATATTAATTCCAGAATGTTGTTTGTTTGAAGACAGAGTCTTGCTCTGTTGCCAAGGTTGGAGTGCAATGTATTATCATGGCTCACTGCAGCCTTGACCTCTAGGGCTCAAGTGATCCTTCCACCTCAGCCTCCCGAGTAGGTGGGACTACAGGCATGTGCCACCATGCCTGGATAATTTTTCAAAAAAAAATTTTTCTTTTTAGGCCGGGCATGGTGGCTCAAGCCTGTAATCCCAGCACTTTGGGAGGCCGAGACAGGCGGATCACAAGGTCAGGAGATTGAGACCATCCTGGCTAACATGGTGAAACCCCATCTCTACTAAAAAAATACAAAAAAACTGGCTGGGCGTGGTGGCGGGCACCTGTAGTCCCAGCTACTTGGGAGGCCGAGGCAGAATGGCGTAAACCCAGGAGGCGGAACTTGCAGTGAGCCGAGATCCGGCCACTGCACTCCAGCCTGGGCAACAGAGTGAGACTCCGTCTCAAAAAAAAAATTTTTTTTTTGTAGAGAAGGGGGTCTCCCTATGTCGCTCAGGCTGGTCTCAATCTCCCTGCCTCAAGTAACCCTCCCACCTCAGCTTCCCAAAGTGCCAGAATTATAGCCATGAGCCACAACACCCAGCCACAGAATGAGTTTTGAACTCATTCTGTGTTTAGTCAATTAAGGGTAAATGTTCAGGCCAGGCATGGTGGTTCATGCCTGTGATCCCAGCACTTTGGGAGGCTGAGGCGGGTGGATCATTTGAGGTCAGGAGTTCAAAACCAGCCTGGCCAACATGGTGAAACACCATCTCTACTAAAAATATAAAAATTAGCCAGGCGCCTGTAATCCCAGCTACTCGGGAGGCTGAGGCGGGAGAATTGCTTGAGCCCAGGAGGCAGAGGTTGCAGTGAGCAGAGATCGCGTCACTACACTCCAGCCTGAGTGACACAGCGAGACTTCCTAACTCTGTCTTAGGGAGAAAAAAAAAAAAAAAAAGGAGTAAGTGTTCAAAAAACGTTCAAAAAACAAAATGAGAGACTTGTACACTGAAAACACAAAACATTGGTGAACGCAACCAAAGACCTAAATAAACCAAAGACATCCCATATCCATGGACTGGAGAACTTAATACTGTTTTTTTTGTGTTTCTTGTTTTTTTTGGGGGGGATGGAGTCTTGCTCTATTGCCCAGGCTGGAGTGCAGTGGCCCAGTCTCGGCTCACTGCAAGCTCTGCCTCCCGAGTAGCTGGGATTACAGGTGCCCGTGACCACACCCAGCTAATTTTTTAATATTTTTAGTAGAGACAGGGTTTCACCATGTTAGCCAGGATGGTCTCCATATCCTGACCTCGTGATCTACCCACCTCGGCCTCCCAAAGTGCTGGGATTACAGGCGTGAGCCACCGCGCCTGGCCTGGAGGACTTAATACTGTTAGGACGGCAATAGTCCCCAAAGTGATCTTCAGATTCTAGGCAATTCCTCTCAAAATCCCAGCTGGCTGCTTTGCAGAAATTGACAAGTCCGTCCTAAAATTAATAAGGAAATTCAAGAGACCCAGAATAGTCAAAACAATCTTGGAAAAAAAAAAAAAAAGAACAAAGTTGGGGGACTTACAATTCCCAATTTCAAAACTTACTACAAAAACACAATAATCAAGACAATGTGGCTGGGCACAGTGGCTCATGCCTGTAATCTCAGAACTCTGGGAAGATCACTTGAGGTCAGGAGTTCAAGATCAGCCAGGTCAACAAAGGTGTGACCCCACATCTACAAAAAATTTTTAAAAATTAGTTGGGCAGGCCGGGTGCAGTGGTTCATGCCTATAGTCCCAGCACTTTGGGAGGCTGAGGTGGGTGGATTGCCTGACGTCAGGAGTTCGAGACCAGCCTGGCCAACATGGTAAAACCCCGTCTCTACTAAAAATACAAAAATTAGCTGGGCATGGTGGCGGGAGCCTGTAATGCCAGCTACTCAGGAGGCTGAGGTAGGAGAATTGCTTGAACCCAGGAGAATTGCTTGAACCCGGGAGGCAGAGGTTGCAGTGAGCCGAGACTGCGCCACTGCACTTCAGCCTGGGTGACAGAGCGAGACTGCATCTAAAAAAAAAAAAATGGTGCTAGGGTAGCTGAGTATCCACAAGCAAAATCATGAAGTTGGATTTGCCTACCTCATCCATATATAAAGGACAGAATCTAAAAAAGTGTAAGGTGGGAGGCTAGAGAGCTTATTCCAGAGTGACTGTAATGACCCCCAAATTACAGAGGGAAATAGAAACAAGTCAGTACAAAGATCTAAATTTCACCACATATGAGAGATCTCTGTCCCCTCTTAAATCATCCAGCCTTCAACAAGTTATTTTACTAAGGCCCTACTATACACCAAGCACGGGGGATACAAAACGGTGAGCTAAACAGACAGAGACCCTCTTGGGCGTTCTGTCTAATGACTCTCGGCCACTGGACACCACTCAGTGTACAAGATATAAAGAGCTCACACCTACCATTGCCAACCTGTGGAGCAATGGCTTCAGCCTCGGGCCAAGGTGTATTCTTGAAGAATCTTTCAGTCAGCTTGGTCCAGCTAAAAATTAAGCAAAAAAATCTCTAAAATTCCAAAAGGACTGGAGAATGCCAATCCTAACATTTTACAGATGAAGACCCAGGCTTAGAAAGGGGAAGATATCAAATAAACAGAGCTGAGGCCAGAGCCCTTCAAGTCCACAACTGTCCTTAACCCAACTCCACACTTCAATCTTTCTCAACACAAGAAAATAATATTTTTGTATCAGTTAGGGACCCATTAAGCTTTTCAGGATAATCTCCTGCCTCTGTATCATTAACTATAGCCATATTTAACTGCTTGCTGTTTCCTGACATGAGAACTATGTTTCTGGCCACCATTCTTCAACACATAGCGTTTCCATCTCCTGGAGCACATCCAAACATCTCCAAACACAGAAGCAAATCAGTACAGAAGCAAATCAATCTGCTGCAGTCCAAGGCCACAACAGACCTACAGCATCCAATTTAAACACTGCTGCCTATCCAATCCAAACACTATTACTTGACAAACCTGCAACAGGTTGTTTAATTTTCTTCTCCTGATCCCCTCAGCAGCTATTAATACTTTCCTCCAAACTCCTCAAGCCCCACCCCTCCTGCTTCTCTGGCTCTTTTAGTCCAACATATAAACATGCTCAAGTTCCCCTAAAAAACACCGAACAGGCCAGGCATGATGGCTCACGCCTGCAATCTCATCATTTTGGGAGGCCAGTATAGGGGGATCGCTTGAACCCAGGAATTCAAGACAAGCCTGGACAATATGGGAAGGCTCTGTCTCTACGGGATGGGGGTTGGGGAGAAACACAGAAATAGAACAGAAAAGAAATACTGAAACAGGCCAGGCACGCTGGCTCACACCTGTAATCCCAACACTGGGAGGCTGAGGCGGGTGGATCACTTGAGGTTAGGAGTTCAAGACCAGCCTGATCAACATGGTGAAGCCCCGTCTCCACTAAAAATACAAAATTAGCCAGGCATGGTGGTGCACGCCCATAACCCCAACTAGCTGGGAGGCTGAGACAGGAGAATCGCTTGGAGCCAGGAAGCGGAGGTTGCAGTGAGCTGAGATTGTGCCATTGCACTCTAGACTGGGCAACAAAAGAGAAACCCCATCTCAAAAAAAAAAAAAAACAAAAAAAAACACAGAAACAAAACGCAAAGCTTCTAAATGGCCCTTTGTGTCCCCATACTTATCAATTCCCCTTTCTCACCTCACTGCTCTCTGGTTGTTGCTTCTGTCACTCAATTGACATTGACCTTGCTAAGGTTACCAAGGCCCTCCAAGTTACCAAATTCAACTGGCTTTTTTCTCATCTGGACCTCACTAAAACATTTGGTGATACTCTCTTCCTCAAAGTTTCTTCTGCAGACTTTTTGGTTCCTGTGACATTTCTCTGCCAATTTACTATCTACTTTTCACTTTTCTTTCTGCTTCCTTTACTAGATCCTTTCTTTGCCTGCCCACCCATCCCTAAAGAAACATACTTTCGAAGGCACCAGCATTTCTTCACTACATTCTCCTAAAGAAAGACTCACAGGATGCTTGGTTTCAGCTATCATCTGTATCTGCCGACACTGCCCAATGCAGTAGCCACTAGCTACATGTGGCTACTACATAAGCAAAGAGTTAAACTTATATTTCAGTTAGTTGTCACTTAAGTTTAAAAACCAACACTTAACTCAGTTATTGGAAAACTTTTAGGTCTATTCGGAATTACTTTAGTATTTGAATCTACTTTTCCAGTCACAAACTCTATGAAATCTAAGTATGAATCAAGTATTTCTGATACACACTGGATTTAGGAAACTTAGTATAAAGAAAAAAAGGGCAAATATCCCCTTAATTTTTAAATACTGATTACATACAGAAATAATATTTTAAATAAATCTCCACTTCACTTGGCTGAAAAATTAAAATTACATTCATGTCTAGCTATATTTCTATCCAACATCACTGGTCCATTTTTAAATTTTATTTTCAGAGAGGGTCTCGCTCTATTGCGCAGCTCACTGCAGCCTCACACCAGCTCACTGCAGCCTCGACCCCCCAGGTTCAAGCAATCCTCCCACCTCAGTCTCCCAACCAGCTGGGACTACAGGCATGCGCCACTATGCCCCAGCTAAGTTTTGTAGGCACTGGTTTATATGCTTCTAATCAGAAAAGACCTGGGGAATAAAGAAACACACGTCAGCACACTTGCCTTTCAGGTTACCCACCTGGCCTTCTTCCATCTGTCCTTTCCTTTCTTTCATTCCTGTTCTAAAGCTTTTTTTTTTTTTTTTTTTGAGACGGAGTCTCACGCTGTTGCCCAGGCTGGAGTGCAGTGGCGCGATCTCGGCTCACTGCAAGCTCCGCCTCCTGGGTTCACGCCATTCTCCTGCCTCAGTCTCCTGAGTAGCTGGGACTACAGGCGCCCGCCACCTCGCCCGGCTAATTTTTTGTATTTTTAGTAGAGACGGGGTTTCACTGTGGTCTCGATCTCCTGACCTTGTGATCCGCCCGCCTCGGCCTCCCAAAGTGCTGGGATTACAGGCTTGAGCCACCGCGCCCGGCCTCTAAAGCTTTTTAATAAACTTTCACTCCTGCTCTCAAACTTGCCTCCCTCTCTTCTTCTGCCTTGTGCCCCTCAGTCGAATTCCTTCTTGTGAGGAGGCAAGAACCGAGGCTGCTGGAGACCCGTACAGATACGGATTCATCATTGGTGGCATGTTTTGATGTTGTGTCACTTGAACACCTTCGGCTGCTAATCTCTTTTGGTGCCGCATGACTTGGATCCATTTGCTAGTGGTGAGAGACCTCGAAGCCACACCTTCTTTGGCTGGAGGTGTTCAACCTCTGAACAAGGTTTTCTCCCTTTCTCTCTCCTGCTTACTAACGAACCCCCAGAACAATTCTTCTCAGTCGTAAGTGACTCTTCCCCCTGGCTGATCTCTCAGCTCAACCTAATGGGTGGCAGGGGTGGGAAGGACCTTGGGGTCCACACCAAGTAGAACTTAGGCTCAGGACAGTGGCAAGGGTGAAGCCTAAAACCATGCAATGTCCGAGGTTTCCTTTGCTTTTCAACTACAATCAGCTCTTTCAAAACAACAAAAAAAGAAAACATATGTCAGAGATCCTACTCATTGATCCAATAGGCCTTTGGCGATTTGCTTTCTCTCCCCCATCCTTCTGACTTGCTTAAATTCTATTTCCTTGGTGAAGTCACTCCTGACTATCCCAGCTTCGACTGATCTATCCTATCTCTAATGCCCATTACACAATGGCGGCCCCTCAAAACCTGCAGAGTTCAGCTTGCTCTGATATGCATTGAAGGGCTGCATAGCACAGTTTAGAAATTAGGCTCTGGTACCAGACACTGCAGGTTCAAATCTCAGCACGTCCATTAAACTAGCTACATGACTTATTTCTGTGCTGTCTCCTCATCTGTAAAATGAGAAAAACTCCTACTTCATGGGGTTACTGTGAAGGGTAAATGAGTAAAAAAACAGGAAGAACACATTGAACATTGACAGATCTATCCTGGTAATAAAAATAAATGCTAATCGGCCGGGCACGGTGGCTCACGCCTGTAACACCAACACTTTGGGAGGCCGAGGCGGGCGGATCACAAGGTCAGGAGATCAAGACTACCCTTGCTAACACGGTGAAACCCCATCTCTACTAAAAATACAAAAAATTAGCCGGACGTGGTGGCAGGTGCCTGTAGTCCTAGCTACTCGGGAGGCTGAGGCAGGAGAACGGTGAGAACCCGGAAGGCAGAGCTTGTAGTGAGCCGAGATCAAGCCACTGCACTCCAGCCTGGGGATCAGTGCGAGACTCCATCTCAAAAAAAATAAATAAATAAAATAAACGCTAATCACTATTATTACAATTGTTAATAGTGATATTATTTTAGGCTTTGTACAAATTTCTGAGGATATAAAGTCCAACAGGCCGGGTATGGTGGCTCACGCTTGTAATCCTAGCACTTTGGGAGGCCGAAGGGGGTGCATCACTTGAGGTCAGAAGTTCAAAACCAGCCTGGCCAACATGATGAAACCCTGTCTCTACTAAAAGTACAAAAATTAGGCCAGGCGCGGTGGCTCACACCTGTAATCTCAGCGCTTTGGGAGGCTGAGGTGGGTGGATCACTTCAGGTCAGGAGTTTGACACCAGCCTGGCCAACATGATGAAATTCTCTCTCTACTAAAAATACAAAAAAAAGTAGCTAGGCGTGGTGGCACATGCCTGTAGTCCCAGCTACTCGGGAAGCTGAGGCTGGAGAATCACTTGAACCCGGGAGGCAGACGTAGCAGTGAGCCGAGATCTTGCCACTGCACTCCAGCCTGGGCAACATATGACACTCCGTCTCAAAAAATAATAAACAAACACATAAATAAAATAAAGTCTAACAAAATAAAATGTCCCTAGCCACAAGGACTCACAAAGACCACCCCCCCAAGCACTGTTTACAAAGTGCTCGCCCCATTTGTAGGAACTGTAATACCAGGCCAGTCCCACCCAGAAAGAGGGCCTTTCAGCCAGTAGTCCATACCTGTTCTCATAGATGTCCTGGATCTCATACACCTTCTGGTCAATGACATCGCTGGAGACACGACTGGCCTGTAGCTCATACACTTTCTGGTCAATCAAATCTGAGACAGTTTTGTGGAAATACTGGATGAAGTTTTTGATCACCTCAGGGATCACCTGATAGGTCTGCTGTTCATACTGACGTTCATAAGCAAGGTCCTGCTTTGGATCTCCTGGAGGTTGGATAAAACAAACACAGAGTGCTTTCAAACCCACATACATGATAGAACAAAATGGCAAGACCGCCCCAGAAACTAAACTCAGGTCTGAGTAAAATTCCCTTTTGAACACTCAGAGATACAAACATCTCAAGTCACTCCCAATCTCATTGTCCCTGTTTCTTCAAAAATATTACCACGACTTAAAGTTATTTTTCACTTATTATCTGTTTTGCACCCTTCTCCCAAGTCTAGGAAGTCGGAATCTTGTCTGTCTTGTACTCAGATGTACCCTCAGGGCCTAGAAAAGTATGAGTTAGAGGGGAGAGAGGCAAGACTGTTGGAATGTAAGTGGTAACAGGTATTTAATATTTCTTGAATGAATAACTGTCACCTTCTAAATATATGACTTGTGGCAAGTTAGTATTAAATCTCTGTGCTATATTTTCTCTTCTTTTTTTGTTTTTTTTTTTTAAAGACAGTCTCACTTTGTCCCCCAGGCTGGAGTGCAGTGGCATAATCTCCGCTCACTGCAAGTTCCCGCCTCCTGGGTTCAAGCCATTCTCCTGCCTCAGCCTCCTGAGTAGCTGAGACTACAGGCGTCTGCCACCATGTCCGGGTAATTTTTTTTTTTTTTTTGTATTTTTAGTAGAGATGGGGTTTCACCGTGTTAGCCAGGATGGTCTAGATCTCCTGACCTCGTGATCTGCTCATCTCCGCCTCCCAAAGTGCTGAGATGACAGGCGTGAGCCACCACGCCCGGCCTATTTTCTCTTTTTTAGGAGACAACAGTAATGTACAGAACCGCTGTAAGAATTAAACAAAATATTGCATACAACGTACTTAGAACAATGGATAACACTGACTACTAAGTCCAGTCACTGTAACATTTCAGGAAACCTCTCAAAAGATTTCATCTGGGCTTGGTTTGAATTAAATTTTTCACATCAAGATTTTCTTCTTTGGGCCAGGTGCAGTGGCTCACGCCTGTAATCCCAGCACTTTGGGAGGCTGGGGCGGGTGGATCACCTGAGGTCAGGAGTTTGAGACTAGTCTGGACAACATGGCGAAATCTCGTCTCTACTAAAAAAAAAGTAAAAAATTAGCCGGGAATGGTGGTGGGTGCCTGTAATCCTAGCTACTTGGGAGGCTGAGACAAGAGAACTGCTTGAATCCGGGAGGCGGAGGTTGCAATGAGCAGAGATCGCATCACTACACTCCAGCCCCGGGGAGGAAAGAGGGAGACTCCATCTCAAAAAAAAAAAAAAAAGGTTTTCTTCTTTGGCTAATAGTTTACACAAGAAAACCATAGCCCGGTAAGTAATCCTTCTCTTCCAAGACTGAGGTGGACTATGATAAAAAGCCTGGTTTATTAGGCTTTATACAACCCCACGCACCAGCAGGTAATGACTGACTCCAAACCTGGACCACCAAAGAACAATTTTTAACAGGTGCCTGTCAGAGCTGGTTCTAAGACATTCCAAAGGAACCGATCCCTACGAGTACTCAGCCAGCCTAAGCCGTGGTCTCACCTGTGTGCATATCATAGTCGCTCGGATAAGCGTAGGGGTCATAAGCCGCCTAGAAGGAAAGAGACAGTCAGGAAAGTCGCCAACTCGTGAATTCAAAACGCTCATCCTAGAGTCTAGATGCCAAGCAGAGAGCTAAGGATACAGAGGCGGATAAGACACTGTGCCTGGCCGGGCGCGGTGGCTCAAGCCTGTAATCCCAGCACTTTGGGAGGCCGAGACGGGCGGATCACGAGGTCAGGAGATCGAAACCATCCTGGCTAACACGGTGAAACCCCGTCTCTATTAAGAAATACAAAAAAACTAGCCGGGCGAGGTGGCGGGCGCCTGTAGTCCCAGCTACTCGGGAGGCTGAGGCCGGAGAATGGCGTGAACCCGGGAAGCGGAGCTTGCAGTGAGCTGAGATCCGGCCACTGCACTCCAGCCTGGGCGACAGAGCGAGACTCCGTCTCAAAAAAAAAAAAAAAAAAAAAAAGACACTGTGCCTGCCTTTGAGGAACTCACACGCCTTAGAGAAAAGCGACAGTAAACAGACAATGACAATACATTACGGGTGCAAAGGACAAGAGGCTGTGGGAATCAGCGAGATTTGACCTGACGGAGCCCACACCAAAATAACTCAGGTGCAGAAACACAGAGATGTCTAACAAGCCTTGGTCTCCGGTCTTAGCAAGGGGAAGGACAAGGGAACCGGACACGCGAAATGGGCGGGCAGAGCCAGGGTTGTCTAGGGGCCGGGAACAGAGGGAGCAGCCTGAGGGCCGCGCGGCAGGTAGGCCGGAGCTGGCCGCGGCCCAGAAGCTGCCTCGCGCCGGGACCCACATCCAGAGGTCCCACAGATCTCCCCGGCGTGAAGTTCACCGCGCGCTTAGGGCCACCTTACCTCCGACTCATAATCATCAGCAGGATACGACATGGCTACCGGGCTCACAAGCACCGCCGGAAAGACCGAAACGAGCGGCCCGCGCCTGCGTCCTGAGGCCGGAAGTTCGGCCCCCCTAGGGCCTGCCGGGAAACCGGAAGCCTTTCCGAGGCCGCTGGCCATCTGAGACAGCCATATCAAGAAGGAAGAGGTTCCGGGCTCGGTGGCTCACGCCTGTAATCTCAGCACTTTGGGAGGTCGAGGCGGGCGGATCACCTGAGGCTGAGGTCGGGGGTTCGAGACCAGCCTGACCAATGTGGAGAAACCCCGTCTCTACTAAAAATACATAATTAGCCGGGCGTGGTGGCGCATGCCTGTAATCCCACCTACTCGGGAGGCTGAAGTAGGAGAGTTGCTTGAACCCGGGAGGCGGAGGTTGCGGTGAGCCGAGATCGCGCCATTGCACTCCAGCCTGGGCAACAGGAGCGAAAACTCCGTCTAAAAATAATAATAAGAGGGTTACAAGTAGCCTGAATTTTCTTTTCTTCAAATAGAGGCTTCTCAAAGAAGGTGAATCTGTGATACTAGTGTAGATTCAGATATAAAGACACGTATTTGGGGTAAAGGAGGGGCAAAGTTACAGAAACCAGAAAGAATGCCACACAAAAGATGGCCGGCTTCTCGCGTGAAGGGAGATTCGGATACGGGGACCTGATGGATTTAGTTGTAAGCGGTTTGCCTGCAGTGAGTAAATTATTAAAACGTTCGGACTTAACAAGACTAAACTTACTGGGGATAAAAGTTGAGATTTGGCCGGGCGCGATGGCTCATGACTGTAATCTCAACACTTTGGGAGGCTGAGGCGGGTGGATCACCTGAGGTCAGGAGTTCGAGACCAGCCTGGCCAAAATGTCGTAAACCCCATCTCTAGTAAAAATACAAAAATTAGCCGAGAGTGGTAGCGTCCGCCTGTAATCCCAGCTATCCAGGAGGCTGAAGCAGGAGAATCGGTGGAACCCGAGAGGCAGAGACTGTAATGAGCCAAGATCGTGCCACTGCACTCCAGCCTGGGCGACACAGCAAGACTCAGTCTTAAAAAAAAAAAAAAAAATTGAGATTTGGTCCTATGCAGTAAGAGGGCATGGAAAACAGGAGCCACCCAACTTTGGACATTAAAGTTGGAGTAGGCAAAGACGAGGCCAGCTGTGTCGCGAAGCCTGGGACAGGGGCAGCTCTTGAGTACACCGGGTTCGAGTCTGGGGGAAACCGTCAAAGTAGAGATGGGGTTATAAAACAAACCAATAAAAACCAGTGTATGAGTCAAGGAGGGACCTTAGTTCCACCACTGATTTCTTGTGTGACCAGGACTCTCTGGGTCCCTTTGTCACGCTGCCCTCCTCGCTTTTCCCACTGAGGCACACTCCACCTCTGGGATTTTGCACTCACTGTTATCCAAGTCTAGAATCGAATGCAGCGGTGCCCCCACTCCCATTCCCTTCCCCATTGGATATCTGCGTGGCATCTTTAGGTGTCTGCTCTGATGCCATTCACTCGACCTCCTATTTAGAATTGCAATGCCCGGCCCCAACTCCCTATGCTGCGTTATTGCTTTCTGTTTCTTCCTTGCGCTGTCACCAGAGGTGATACAAATTTGGAAATAATGGAGCTTAAGCTTTACAGACCTTCGATTTGGTTCAGGACCCTCCCTGAACCAAGGAAGAATCCCAGTCTCATGTCCTCATGGTCCTTTGCTTTTGTAAAATTTGTGAAATATTTTTATTGCGGAAACCACCTTTGCAAACATTATAACAGTGAGAAAATAATGACAGTGAAAGAGATCTGATCTAACCAACCCTCATCTTCCATTTAATCTCCAGACTGCCCTTAATCATTCCTGGCTCAAACCAAGCTAACTTTGGGAGACATTTAGTTTCTAGTTTTTTTGTTTGTTTGTTTTTTGTTTTGAGACAGAGTCTGGCTTTGTCGTCCAGGCTGAAGTGCAGTGGCCACATCTTAGCTCACTGCAAGCTCCACCTCCTGGGTTCAGGCCATTCTCCTGCCTCAGCCTCCCAAGGAGCTGGGACTACAGGCACCCGCCACCACGCCCGGCTAATTTTTTTTTGTATTTTTAGTAGAGCTGGGGTTTCACCGTATTCGCCAGGATGGTCTTGATCTCCTGACCTCATGATCCACCCATCTCAGCCTCCCAAAGTGCTGGGATTACAGGCATGAGCCACCGCGCCCAGCCAGTTTCTAGTTTAAATGATAACAACCAGTGGCTGGGCGCCGTGGCTCACGCCTGTAATCCCAGCACTTTGGGAGGCCGAGGCGGGCGGATCACGAGGTCAAGAGTTTGAGACCAGCCTGACCAATATAGTGAAACCTCGCCTCTACTAAAAAAAAAAAAATACAAAAATTAGCTGGGCCTAGTGGCACGCGCCTGTAATCCCAGCTATTTGGGAGGCTGGGGCAGGAGAATCGCTTGATCCCGGGAGGTGGAGGTTGTAGTGAGCCGAGATCACACCACTGCATTCCAGCCTGGGCAACACGGCGAGACTCCGTCTCAAAAAATAAATACATACATAAAATAAATAAATGATAATAACCTTTCTCCAAGACCTGGTACCGTGGCTCACACCTGTAATCCCAGCACTTTGGGAGGCCAAGGCAGATGGATCACCTGAGGTCGGGAGTTTGAGACCAGCCTGGCCAACATAGTGAAATCTCATCTCTACTAAAAATACAAAATTAGCTGGGCATGGTGGCATATGCCTGTAGTCCCAGCTATGGGCTGAGGCAGGAGAATCACTTGAACCCAGGAGGTGGAGGTTCTAGTGAGCTGAGGTCGCACCACTGCACTCCAGCCTGGGCAACAAGAGCAAAACTCCGCCTCAAAAGAAAAAAAAAAGAAAAGAAAAGAAAGGAAAAAAAGAAAAGAAATTACCTGAAATCTTATAGCCCATATATGACAGGAATTTGATACAGGTTGCTCCAATTTGACAACAATTCTCAAAATGTTCATGACATTTGAGAAGGAGTTGTGAAGTCAGAAGATTTTCTTTTTTTTTTTGAGACGGAGTCTTGCTTTGTCACCCAGGCAGACTGGAGTGCAGTGGCGCGATCTTGGCTCACTGCAAGCTCCACCTCCCGGGTTTGCACCATTCTCCTGCCTCAGCCTCCCGAGTAGCTGGGACTACAGGCGCCCGCCACCACACCCAGCTAATTTTTTTTTTTTTTTTTTTTTTTAAAGTAGAGATGGGGTTTCATGGTGTTAGCCAGGATGGTCTCAATCTCCTGACCTTGTGATCCACCTGCCTCGGCCTCCCAAAGTGCTGGGATTATAGGCGTGAGCCACCGTGCCTGGCCATTCAGAAGATTTTCACTGGGCCGAATGTGGTGGCTCATGCCAGCACTTTAGGAGGCCAAGGTGGGAGGAGCACTTGAGCTCAGGAGTTCAAGATCAGCCTGGGCAATATAGTAAGACCCCATCTTAAAAAAAAAAATTGGGGCCTAGGCACTGTGGCTCACGCCTGTAATCTCGGCATTTTGGGGTGCAGAGGCAGGAGGAGCCCTCGAGGCAAGGAGTTCAAGACTAGCCTGAACAACAAAGGGAGACTATGTCGGCAAAAAAATAAAAAAAAAAAATTAGCCAGGCATGGTGATACACGTCTGTGGTCCCAGCTACTCAGGAGGCTGAGGTGGGGAGGAAAGCTCGAGTGCAGTGAGCTGTGATCACACCACTGCACTCCAGCCTTAGTGACAGTGAGAGATCCTGTCTCAGCACTTTATCCATTACGGGGCAGACGAGGAGAGTACAAATAAACATAGCATTTTTCTCCATATAGTACAATGATAAACCTCACAATGGCGACCTGCAAACACTGAAAATTCTGGAAGTGCTTTTCCAATTGTAAGAGATTTTTTTCTTTTTTTTTTTTTTTTTTTTTTGAGACGGAGTCTCGCTCTGTAGCCCGGGCTGGAGTGCAGTGGCCGGATCTCAGCTCACTGCAAGCTCCGCCTCCCGGGTTTACGCCATTCTCCGGCCTCAGCCTCCCGAGTAGCTGGGACTACAGGCGCCCACCACCTCGCCCGGCTAGTTTTTTGTATTTTTTAGTAGAGACGGGGTTTCACGGTGTTAGCCAGGATGGTCTCGATCTCCTGACCTCGTGATCCGCCCGTCTCGGCCTCCCAAAGTGCTGGGATTACAGGCTTGAGCCACCGCGCCCGGCCTCTTTTTTTCTTTTTTTGAGATGGACTCTCGCTCTGTCACCCAGGCTGGACTGCCATGGCACAATCTCAGCTCACCGCAACCTCTGCTTCCCAGGTTAAAACGACTCTCCTGTCTCAGTCTCCTGAGTAGCTGGGATTACAGGTATGCGCCACCACACCCGGCTAATTTTTGTATTTTTAGTAGAAACGGGGTTTCATCATGTTGTCCAGGCTTGTCTTGAACTCCTGACCTTGTGATCTGCCCATCTTGGCCTCCCAAAGTGCTGGGATTACAGGTGTGACCCACCATGCCCGGCTGAAAGATTACATTTTAACTGGGTTGAGTGAGAGGGTTTATATATGGCAAAAACTTTTGCCTGGACACAAGACTTGGTCCCATGAGAGCTGGGCAACAGTGAATGAGTCTCTTCTCTCTGCTTTTCAACTCATCTATAAAATAGGGACAGTCCTTCTTGTCTACTTTTTAGAAGTGTTTGTGGGGTACGGGATTGTGAGAAGTTTTACGAAAAGGTGCACCCATGAAAT
Source organism: Macaca mulatta (assembly GCF_049350105.2). Classification (NCBI taxonomy): domain Eukaryota; kingdom Metazoa; phylum Chordata; class Mammalia; order Primates; family Cercopithecidae; genus Macaca; species Macaca mulatta. The sequence goes on from NC_133415.1 coordinate 13,671,009, forward strand.
GTTGCTTGAGGAACACTTATTTGTTTCCTGGTCTCCTCCCATTGGACTGTGAGCATCTCAGGGGCATCAAGTCTGATCCTGTGTCCAGGACCTGGCAGTCAACTGGCTCAGTGACTGGCTGTCGAACTAAACTATTGCTCTAATGTAATCACTTTGTATTGCAAATCTTTGTAAATCAGCTATCTACGTCGGGGTTACCTAGAGAACTCTGACTAAAGGAAATCCATTGCATTTAGACACTATGACTCACAGTGTGTAGTGATATCTCCAAATTTCAACACATTTTCCCTTTCCCACGTACATTATGCATTTGTGGGAAGTTCTTTTTTTCTTTTTCTTTCTTTTTTTTTTTGCGTTCATTGATTTACAACATCTATATCTATCTACATGAATAGCGTGGCTTCTTCATTTTCCTTTGTGAGTGCCTGCAAATCATCTTAATCTGATTGGCTAAGGTATCTGCTTGTTCTTTCGTTAGACCGGGAAATGGAGAGGAAAAAGAAAAAAAGAGACCGGGCGCGGTGGCTCACGCCTGTAATCCCAGCACTTTGGGAGACCGAGGTGGGCGGATCTCGAGATCAAGAGATCGAGACCATCCTGGCCAATATAGTGAAACCCCATCTCTACTAAAAATAAAAAAATTAGCTAAGCGTGATGGCGCGCGCCTGTAGTCCCAGCTACTCGGGAGGCTGAGGCAGGAGAATCGCTTGAACCCAGGAGGCGGACGTTGCAGTGAGCCAAGATCGCCAACCTGGCGACAGAGTGAGACTCCAAAAAAAGAAAAAAAGTGTCTGAAATGCCATTTTATGGGCTCCGGTAGCGACGTAGCGCGAAAGCCAAAGTCACTTTAAGTTTATGATTGGTTATTATGTCTGTCAGTCACGTTGCCGGAAATCCTGTCCAATTATCCTGCTTATACTGTGCCCTCCCTTTCCGATTGGTTTTGGGAGGGGTTTAAGCTGGAAGGGTCGTCATTGGTTCGCCGCTACGGCTCGGCCTGAGCCCACCCCGGCTCGGTTGCCGTGGTTTCAGGCCCGGCCAGCCCGCCCGCTAGCTGACAGCGCGACTCAGATAGGAGGGAAGTAGGTCCGTTGGTCGATCGGGAACGAGGCTCCGGCGGCCAGGCCCGCGCGGAGCCGTTGCCATGGCAGCCGCCGCCGGGGACGCGGACGACGAGCGGCGCTCGGGCCACTCGAGCTCGGAGGGCGAGTGCGCGGTGGCGCCGGAGCCGCTGACGGGCGCTGAGGGCCTCTTCTCTTTCGCCGACTTCGGGTCTGCGCTGGGCGGCGGCGCGGGCCTCTCGAGCCGAGCGTCCGGCGGGGCCCAGTCGCCGCTGCGCTACCTGCATGTCCTGTGGCAGCAGGATGCGGAGCCGCGCGACGAGCTGCGCTGCAAGATCCCCGCCGGCCGACTGAGGCGCGCCGCCAGGCCCCACCGGCGGCTCGGGCCCACGGGCAAGGAGGTGCACGGTGAGCTGCGCGAGCGGCGCGGGGGCCCGGGGCGGAGCAACCCGGATGAGGGGCGGGGCTTTGGAGGACGGCTGGCGGCGCTTTGGTCGCCCCCGACCCTCAGTCGCGGTCCCCCGACGTCTGCGCTGAGGGCCACACTGACCCTTGAGTCTCCTTTCAGTAATGACGGTGATGATGGTTTTTAAAAAAGTCTTCCTGCTCTGAGACAGTCACCCCAGACTTCTCTCACTGGGGAATTTCTGAATGGAAACTTCCCATGACTCGGAACACTTATTGGTGGATAATAAAATGAGGCACTGGAGAACACTTTTATTATCAGGGAGAGGGGAGGCCAGAACCTGCAGCCAAGTCGTATCAGCTTGTTTAAATGCACGGACTTGGACTCCTTTACCACGTTAAGACCTTAGGGCAAATGATAGACCCTTTAAACTTTAGTTTACTTTTTAAATTTTTTTATTTTTTATTTTATTTATTATGATTATTATTATTATATTTTTTGAGACGGAGTCTCTCTCTGTTGCCCAGGCTGGAGTGCAGTGGCGTGATCTCGGTTCACTGCAACCTCCGCCCCCCGGGTTCAAGCGATTCTCCTGCCTCAGCCTCCCCAGTAGCTGGGGTTACAGGTGCCCGCTACCACCCCTGGTTAATTTTTGTAATTTTAGTAGAGATGGGGTTTCGCCATGTTGGCCAGGCTAGTCTCGAACTCCTGACCTCAGGTGATCCACCTGCCTCGGCCTCCCAAAGTACTGGCATAACAGGCATGAGCCATTGGCCTGGCCTCAGCCTTAGTTTTCTCATTTGTAAAATGGGTTGAGTTAAGTAAGGTAATGGACGTTTAGTTGTTATGCTGCTTTTGTTGTGCCCCAAACATGCTGATACATGATCATTTGTCCTCACAAGAACTCTTTGAGATATAGGAATTCTTCCCATTTTACTGAAGAGGAAACTGAGGCTCAGAGAAATTGTCTTATTCCAGGTCACATAACAAGTGGCTGTTGCTGATATTAGAATCTGGGTCAGCCCAACTCAAACTCCTGCTCTGGTATATCTACCATATTGTCTTCTATATTACATGGGTGACACCGAAACCCAGGCACTGAGAGATTAAGAATGGGGACTTTCGGGATTTCTTCCAGGACTGGCTATGACTAGCCATATTTTCGTCATGTTGCAAAGATTAAGAATTTGGAAGTGTTGTATAGACTGTACAGTGCTGTATGAAAGCAAGGAATTGTTATGTATCTGAATTGCAATTTTTGACCATATCTCCAATGACAAAAACATTGCTTTCCATTAGCCATTGGAGGGGGAAAAACTTTCTGCTTAGGAAATACCAAATTTAGGCAAATCATTTGGGAACGACCTGCTTTGAAGGAGAATATAAGATGATCTGTGTGACCAGCTCACAAAGAGCTTCCATGTAAATAATTTACAATAACTCAGGGCTGGCAGAACAACTCAGCCTTGTTGTGCAGATGATAGACCTGAGGCCCAGCGGGGTTAACTAGCTTGCTCAAGGTCACCCTGCGACTACAAGTGATAGAGAGGAAATCTGGTTCCAAAAAAAGTCTTGGAGGATTTGCAGGAGCATGTGGCCTTTGTACTAGCTCCGCCTCATTTCAAGTTCCTCCTTGTTCCCAGGGCACTGTCTTTCTTTTCTTGTTTGAAGACAGAGTGTCACTTTACCACCCAGGCTGCTGTGCAAGTGGTGCAATCTTGGCTTACTGCCTCAGCCTCCCAAGTAGCTGGGACTACAGGCCCACGCCACCACACCCAGCTAGTTTTTGTATTTTTAGTAGAGAGAGGGTTTTACCATGTTAGATAGATTTAAGTTAGAACTTAACCTAAGATTTAGAAATATGTTTTCTTTCTTTTTTTTTTTTTTTTTTTTTTTTTGAGACGGAGTCTTGCTCTGTTGCCCAGGCTGGACTGCAGTGGCCGGATCTCAGCTCACTGCAAGCTCCGCCTCCCGGGTTTACGCCATTCTCCTGCCTCAGCCTCCCGAGTAGCTGGGACTACAGGCGCCCGCCACCTCGCCCGGCTAGATTTTTGTATTTTTTAGTAGAGACGGGGTTTCACCGTGTTAGCCAGGATGGTCTCGATCTCCTGACCTCGTGATCTGCCCGTCTCGGCCTCCCAAAGTGCTGGGATTACAGGCTTGAGCCACCGCGCCCGGCTTTTTTTTTTTTTGAGATCGAGCGTTGCTCTGCCACCCAGGCTGGAGTGCCGTGGGGTGATTTTGGGCTCAAGTGATTCTTGTGTCTCAGCCTCCTAAGTAGCTGGGATTACAGGCATGCACCACCACACCTGCCTACTCTTTGTATTTTTATTTTATTTATTTATTTATTTTTATTTTATTTTACTTATTTATGTATTTATTTATTTATTTTGAGACGGAGTCTCATCTGTCGCCCAGGCTGGAGTGCAGTGGCGCAATCTTGGCTCACTGCAACCTCTGGCTCTCAGGTTCAAGCGATTCTCCTGCCTTAGCCTCCCGAGTAGTTGGGATAACAGGCATGCACCACCATGCCTGGCTAATTTTTGTATTTTTAGTAGAGACAGGATTTCACCTTACTGGCCAGGCTGGTCTCAAACTCCTGACCTCGTGATCCACCCACCTTGGCCTCTCAAACTGTTGGGATTACAAGCGTGAGCCACTGCACTCGGCCTTTTTTTTTTTTCCCTTTTTTTTTTTTTTTTTTTTTTTTTTGGTGACAGTCTCACTCTGTTGCCCAAGCTGGAGTACAGTGGCACAATCTTGGCTCACTGCAACCTCTGCCTCCTGGGCTTAAGCGATTCTCCTGCCTGAGCCTCCCAAGTAGCTGGGATTATAGGTGTGCACCCCCATGCCCAACTAATTTTTTGTATTTTGCTATAGACAAGGTTTCACCATGTTGCCTAGGGTGGTTTCAAACTCTAGAGCACGGGCAACCTGCCCGCCTCAGCTTTCCAACGTTCTGGGATTACAGGCATGAGTCACCACGTCTGGCTATTTTTGTATTTTTAGTAGAGATGGGGTTTCACCTATTGGCTGGGCTGGTCTTGAACTCCTAGCCTCAAGTGATCTACCTGCCTTGGCCTCCCAAAGTACTGGGATTATAGGCATGAACCACTGTGCCCGGCCATCATAGCTTTTTTTTTTTTTTTTTTTTCTCCCTGAGACAGAGTCTCGCTTTGTCTCGCAGTGACGTAATCTCAGCTCACTGTGGCCTCCACCTTCTGGCTTCAACCCATTCTCCTACCTCAGCCTCCTAAGTAGCTGGTATTACAGGCGCACACCACCACACCTGGCTAGATGGCTATTTTTTTGTTTTTGTTTTTGTTTTCTAAGACAGAGTATCACTCTGTCACCCAGGCTGGAGTGCAGTGGCACGATTTTGGCTTACTGCAACCTCCACATTCTGGGTTCAAGCGATTCTCCTGCCTCAGCCTCCAGAGTAGCTGGGATTACAGGCATGCGCCACCACACTCGGCTAATTTTCTTGTAGTTTTAGTAGAGACGGGCTTTCACCATGTTGTCCAGGCTGGTTTTGAACTCCTGGCCTCAAGTGATTTGCCTGCCTCGGCCTCCCAAAGTGCTAGGATTACAAGCGTGAGTCATCACGCCCAGCCAATGACTGTTTTTTTAAACTAGCATGTTACTCTCTTTACAGCTCTGAAGAGACTGAGGGACTCAGCCAATGCCAACGATGTGGAAACAGGTGAGTGTGCACAGTGGGTTCAACTACAGGGACCCATGGGCTGGTTGGGGAAGGAAAAGGCCAGGTAATCAGTATATGGGAAGGCAGTCTACAAGCTCACCCCCTTGGAGCAGGCTCACGTATTTATTGTCTGACTGTGCAGTCATCTTGCTGAAGGTAAGTCTAGCTTAGACACTTACTTTCCCCATGCTCCCCTGTCACTTTGAACTTCCTGATGTCATAGCATTTACCACCCTGTGGAATCCTTGATGGTGGAGACCACGTATACTTTTGTATCCCTGGCAGCCAGCACAGTCCTCTGCAAAGAGTAGGCACTCACTTTGGAACTTCTGGTTAATGGGAGTGAATACTCAACTTAGCTGCCACAGCCAGGTGAGGTGGCTCATGCCTGTAATCCCAGCACTTTGGGAGGGTAAGGCAGGAGGATCACTTGAGCTCAGGAGTTCGAGACCAGCCCGGACAACATAGGGAGACCCCGTCTCTACAAAAAGTAAATGTTGGCCGGGCGTGGTGGCTCACACCTGTAATCCCAGCACTTTGGGAGGCCGAAACGGGCAGATCACGAGGTCAGGAGATCGAGACCATCCTGGCTAACATGGTGTAACCCCGTCTCTACTAAAAATACAAAAAATTCGCTGGGCATGGTGGCGGGCGCCTGTAGTCCCAGCTACTTGGAAGCCTGAGGCAGGAGAATGGTGTGAACCTGGGAGGCAGAGCTTGCAGTAAGTTAACATTGCGCCACTGCACTCCAGCCTGGGCGACAGAGCGAGACTGTGTCTCAAAAAAAAAAAGTAAATGTTAAAAAAAAAAATTAGCCAGATGTGGTAACTTGCTCCTGTAGTCCCAGCTACTTAGGAGGCTGAAGTGGGAAGATTGCTTGCGTCTGGGAGTTTGAGACTTCAGTGAGCTACGATTTTGCCACTGCACTCCAATCTGGACGACAGAGTGAGACCCTGTCTCAGACCAAAAAAAACAAACAAAAAATCCCCAAAACATTAGCTGCCAGGTGATCATCTACACGGAGCCACCACCTTCAGCTGCTCAGTGAGACCTTGTGGTAGTTACAGGTCAGATGGTTCTCAACTTGTTTAGTTACATGAGCATCTGAAAGGCATGGCGGGGCTCCTAGAAGGACACCACGCTGTCTGGTTTTTGTTGTTCTCCAGTGTTCACTAGTCAATAGTATCAAAGGTACAAGGACACTTTATACAGTAAGAAACTTAATTTTATCCACTGACTTAAAATTCTTTCTGTGAATCAGGAAAAAGTGGTATATTTGTCTTCTATGGCTGTTTTAACAAATAACCACAAACTTAGTGGCCTAAAAACCACAAATTTATTATCATACAGTTTTGTGGGTCAAAAGTCCAACATAAGCCTCACCAGGCTGACACAGAGATGACGGCAGGACTGCATTGCCTTCTGGAGGCTCTAAGGGAGAATCTGTCTCCTGCCTTTTCCAGATTCTACTGGCTGTCCACATTCCTTATGGCTGGCCTCTTCCTCCATCTTCAAAGCCAGGAACAGTGGGCTGAGTCCTTCTCACTTTGACCTGTCGCTGGTTCTAGTAGCAGGGACAAGTTCTCTGATTTTAAGAGTTTGTGGTTGGGCACAGTGACTCATGTCTGTAATCCCAGCATGATGGGACCCGAAGCAGGAGGATTGCTTGAGACCAGGAGTTCAAGACCAGCTTGGGCAAAATAGTGAGACCCTGTCTCCACAAAAAAAAAAATTTTTTTTTTTTTTTTGAGATGGAGTCTTGCTCTGTTGACCAGGCTGGAGTGCAATGGTATGATCTTGGCTCACTGCAACTTCCACATCCAGGTTCAAGCAATTCTCCTGTCTCAGCCTCCTGAGTAGCTGGGACTACAGGCGTGTACCACCAGGTCTGACTAATTTTTGTATTTTTAATAGAGACGGGGTTTCACCATATTGGCCAGGCTGGTCTTGAACTCCTGACCTCATGATCTGCCCGCTTTGACCTCCCAAAGTGTTGGGGTTACAGGCGTGAGCCACAGTGCCCAGCCTATAAAAAATTTTAAAATTAGCCAGGTATGGTGGCACATACCTGTGGTTCCAGCTACTCGGGTGTCTGAGGTGGGAGGATAGCTTGAGCCTGGGAAGTCAAGGCTATAGTGAGCTCTGTTTGTACCACTGTATGAACAAGCCTGGGCAGCAGAGCGAGACTGTCAAAAAAAAAAAAAAAACCTCATAATTAGATTGGAATAATCCAGGATAAGCTCCTCATCTCAAGGTCCTTAGCCTTGGTTAAATCTACAAAGTCGTTTTTGCCATGTAAGTTAACATATGCACAAATTCAGGGACTAGGGTGTGGACATCTTTGGGAGCCATTATTCTGCTTATCTCAAGTGGAATCATTCTGTTTTGGTGGCAGGATGCTGTGATCAGCAGCTGAAGTGTGAGCATTGGTTGAGGGCCATGGGTTAGGAGAGCCCACTTAGACCAGATGTGGAGAGGGGATTGTTTAGTGCAGGGAGCTGAGGTGTTGCACCACAGGTTTTGAGCTGGTTTTCTTGCTCCTGGTGTAGCAATAGTCAGCAGGCTCGGATGCTGGAGAGTTTTTCAGCTTTCTTCACTTCAGTCTCTTTTTCCATGAACTATAATATGTTGCAGTATTTAAGCAGCAACCCAGATTGCTTTTCAAGAAAACGTAATAAGCATTCTTTTTTTTTAATATGTCTAATGTGTAACCAGAGAATATTTTAATTATACTCGTATTTCCACAGAAAGTCTAGTTTGTCTTGAATCAGGTGGTTTTATTATTTTGATAGCAATGCTGTAATTTTTCTTTTTTTTTTCTTTTTTTTTTTTTTTTGAGACGGAGTCTCGCTCTGTCGCCCAGGCTGGAGTGCAGTGGCGCGATCTCGGCTCACTGCAAGCTCCGCCTCCCGGGTTCACGCCATTCTCCTGCCTCAGCCTCCCGAGTAGCTGGGACTACAGGCGCCCACAACCGCGCCCGGCTAATTTTTTGTATTTTTAGTAGAGACGGGGTTTCACCGTGGTCTCGATCTCCTGACCTTGTGATCCACCCGCCTCGGCCTCCCAAAGTGCTGGGATTACAGGCGTGAGTCACCGCGCCCGGCCTGTAATTTTTCATTCAGAGCGTCTTAGATTGACAGGTCCCTGCAGGACTCTGATGATGAAACACTGTAGGATTAGCATCTTTGCTCTTCACTTTGATGGTTAGCATTTTGTGTTCCCTCTGTGAATGTTTGTTTGGTTTTTGTATAGTTTATTTTATTTTATTTTATTTTGAGATGGAGTCTCCCTCTGTCGCCCAGGCTGGAGTGCAGTGGCACGATCTCTGTTCACTGCAAGCTCTGCCTCTCAAGTTCATGCCATTCTCCTGCCTCAGTCTCCTGAGTAACTGGGACTACAGGTGCCTGCCACCATGCCCAGCTAATTTTTTGTATTTTTAGTAGAGACAGGTTTTCACTGTGTTAGCCAGGATGGTCTTGATTTCCTGACCTCGTGATCACACCTGTAATCCCAGCACTTTGGGAGGCTGAGGCAGAAGGATGACTTCAGTCTAGGAGTTCGAGACTACGCTGTGCACCGTATAGAGATTTTATCTCTACAGGGCCAGGTGCGGTGGCTCACACCTGGAATCCCAGAACTTTGGGAGGCCAAGGCGGGTGGATCATGAGGTCAGGAGTTCGAGATCAGCCTGGCCAATATGGTGAAACTCCGTCTCTACTAAAAATACAAAAAAAATTAGCTGGGTGTAGTGGTACATGCCTGTAGTCCCAGCTACTTGGGAGGCTGAGGCAGAAGAATCATTGAACCCGGGAGGGGGAGGTTGCAATGAGCCGAGATCGCACCACTGCACTCCAGCCTGGGCAACAGAGCGAGACTCTTGTCTCAAAAGAAAAAAACAAGATATTTTATCGCTACAAAAAATAAAAAAAATTAGCCAGGCATGATGATGTGCACCTGTAGTTCCAGCTACTTAGGCTGAGATGGGAGGATTGCTTGAGCACAGAAGGTCAAGGCTGCAGTGAGCTGTGATCGTGCCATTGCATTCCAGCCAGGGTGACACAGCATGACCCTGTTTTAAAAAGTAAAAATAACAAAATAACAAAAACATTAAAAAAAAAAAAGTGTTGTGGAAATTAGAGAAATATATAAGAAAAACATCGATGTCCGCAAAGGAACTAATCTGTTAATATTTTGCTGAATATCCTTCAAGGCTTTTTTTCCTATACACTGGAATTTTCTTTATGGGCTAACTTGCAAACTGCTATATACACATGTTGTAGCCTGCATAATTTTTTGTGTATTACAAACATTTTTTCGGGCCAGGTGCGGTGGCTTACACTTGTAATCCCAGCACTTTGGGAGGCTGAAGTGAGCGGATCACCTGAGGTCAGGAGTTCAAGACCAGCCTGACCAATACGGTGAAACCCCATCTCTACTAAAAATACGAAAATTAGCTGGGCATGGTGGCAGGCGCCTGTAATCCCAGCTACTTGGGAGGCTGAGACATGAGAATTGCTTGAATCTGGGAGGCAGAGGTTGCAATGAGCCGAGACCCACCACTGCCCTCCAGCCTGGGCAACAGAGCGAGACTTCATCTCAAAAAACAAATAAATATTTTTTATAGTCTTTGTAACCTTTTTTTTGGTAGAGATGAGGTCTCACTATGTTGTCCAGGCTGGTCTTGAACTCCTAGGCTCAAGTGATTCACCCACCTCGGCCTCCCAAAATGCTGGGATTACCCGTGTTGTTGTTGTTGTTGTTTTGTTTTGTTTTGTTTTTGTTTGTTTTGAGATGGAGTTTCGCTCTTATTGCCCAGGCTGGAGTACAATGGGGTGATCTCAGCTCACTGCAACCTCTGCCTCCCAGGTTCAAGCGATTCTCCTGCCTCAGCCTCCCAAGTAGCTGGGATTACAGGCATGTACCACCACACCCAGCTAATTTTGTATTTTTGGTAGAGAAGGAGGTTTCTCCATGTTGATCAGGCTGGTCTTGACCTCCCAACCTCAGGTGGTCTGCCCGCCTCGGCCTCCCAAAGTGCTGGGATTACAAGCGTGAACCACCGTGCCCAGCCCCGTGGTTTTTTGTTTTGTTTTGAGATGGGGTCTGGCTCTGTCACCCAAGATAGAGTGCAGTGGTGCGATCTTGGCTCACTGCAGCCTGTGCCTCCCTGGCTCAAGCGATTCTACTGCCTCAGTCTCCCCAGTAGCTGGGATTACAGGTTCCACCACCACGCCTGGCTAATGTTTGTACTTTTAGTAGAAACGGGGTTTTGCCATGTTGCCAAGGCTGGTCTCGAACTCCTGACCCAAGGTGATAGACCCATCTCAGCCTCCCAAAGTGCTGGGATTACAAGCATGAGCCACCGTGCCCAGACTCTCATCAGCTTTTTCTTGCCATTTTTATTCATTTATTCAGCCAGTCTGCATCATTAGTGAAACATATTACTTGTATGACACTATGTTTGACACCAAGGTTATAAAGATAAAACAAGGCCAGGCACGGTGGCTCACGCCTGTAATCCCAGCACTTTGGAAGGCCGAGTCAGGCGGATCATGAGGTTAGGAGATCGAGACCATCCTGGCTAACACGGTGAAACCCTGTCTGTACTAAAAATACAAAAAATTAGCCGGGCGTGGTGGCAGGCACCTGTAGTCCCAGCTACTTGGGAGGCTGAGGCAGGAGAATGGCGTGAACCTGGGAGGCGGAGCTTGCAGTGAGCCGAGATCGCACCACTGCACTCCAGCCTGGGTGACAGAGCAAGACCCCGTCTCAAAAAAAAAAAAGATAAAACAAGAAATATACAGTATAGGCCTGGCACAGTGACGCTTGCCTGTATTCCCAGCATTTTGGGAGGCTGAGGCGGGCAGATCTCTTAAGGTCAGGAGGTCCAGACCAGCTTGGCCAATGTGGTGAAAACCTGTCTTTACTAAAAACACAAAAATCAGCTGGACATGGTGGCATGTGCCTGTATTCACAGCTACTTAGGAGGCTGAGGCAGAAGAATCACTAGAACCTGGGAGGTGGAGGGTGCAGTGAGCCGAAATCGTGTCGCTGCAGTCCAGCCTGGGCAACAAAATGAGACTCCACCTCAAAACAAAAAGTACAGTATAGTTGGAGAGGAAGGATGTAATGTGATATTATTTCCAAAAACACGTACACACACACAAAAGTAAAGTTAGTGTTTAATTGAAGAGGTGTAAATTTTGGAGCCAGAAAAACATGGGTTTATATTCCAGCTTTGCCTCCTGTTATCTGGGTTAATGTAACTTACATCCTTTGTAATGTCTTTGACCCGAGGTGTCCTGGTCTGTAAAATGCACTTGACACCATGCTGGGTCATTGAGGGGTTCAGCATTCAGGTACCTAATGCCTGACTGGTGCTCATTGTATGGTAACAATTCCCCTAAAATAGCACAAGATGTTAATAGTAGAGGAAGAGGATGAACAGGTCACTAAGTGGGTATGGAAGTGGGAGGGGCTGACTCAGCTTGAGGAGACAGCTGGATTCCTGGAGAGGAAGCTGTCGGGACTTCATCTGAAAGGACTCAAGTCCTTGAGAGGTTTACTGGGTGAAAGAGACTAAAACATCTGCTCTAAAATGGCATTTGGCAGCAATTTTCTCCATTTTAGCTGGACATGTACATTAGTACATAATGCGTCACATTTATAGTGCCTCCCTACTTTTCAAAGAAGGAATTTCATATCCATTATTTTCATCACAGCAGCTCTGGAAATTAGCAGGGCAGATATTTCCATTTGCTGGTGAACTGGGACCCACATCCAGGCCTTTGTACTCCCAAGTCAGTCTTTCCACTGCCCCATGCTGTTGGCAATGTACTCCTTTTTCATCCTTTTTGCCTCTATATAATTTCAAATGACCAGTCTTTAAGCTCAGAGGTTCATTTTTCTGCTTGTTCAAGTCTGCTGTTGAAGCTATTATATGTTTTATTTCATCCATTGACTTCTTTAGCTACAGGATTTCTGTTTATTTGCTTTTTTTCTTTCTTTCTTTTTTTTTTTTTGAGACAGGATCTTACTCTGTCACCGAGGCTAGAGTGCAGTGGCACATTCTCGGCTTACTACAACCTCCTCCTCCTAGGTTCAAGCGATTCTCCTGCCTCAGCTACCCAAGTAGCTGGGATTACAGGCGCCTGCCATTATGTCCGGCCAATTTTTGGATTTTTTCAGTAGGGACAGGGTTTTACCATGTTGGCCAGGCTGATCTTGAACTCCTGACCTCAGGTGATCCACCTGCGTCAGCCTCCCAAAGTGCTGGGATTACAGGCATGAGCCATTGCGCCCAGCCTGTGGATACTTTTACTCAGAGTTATCTCCATGAGATTCACCCATGAATACTACCTGTATCAGTAGAGTCTTCCTTCAGCATCCTCGGAGGATTGCTGCCTGCTGGGAACAAAGCATAGGCCAATAGCTTGGGCAGCTGTTTGCAGCCAGAATGGATGTGTATCCAAGCTGAGGTCAAGGGAGGGGGGCCACTCTCTATGCTAGGGATTCTTGTGACTCTAAAATTTCTGATCCTGAGGGCCTAGAACCTCCTATGTATCACTAGGCATGTAGTTTGAGCACACAGAATCCATGGCCCTCAGTTATGCCCTCAGATGAACAAGTCGCTTGTTCCCATGGGACCAGCATCCAGGAACGGCTGCTTTCCTATGCATTGTCGATGTCTTGTCTAGAGGTACCCCCTGAGCCTCCCTCTCCATCCCTCGAGTCTGCAGCTTAGCTAACATCGCCGCTTTCTCCCCCTTTCTCCCTCTGTCTTGGTGGTGTCAGTGCAGCAGCTGCTGGAAGATGGCGCGGATCCCTGTGCAGCTGATGACAAGGGCCGCACAGCTCTACACTTTGCCTCCTGCAATGGCAATGACCAGATTGGTGAGTCCTAGGGAGGGAGGAGGGAGTGGGGCTGGGCAAGTAGTATCTCTGCACAGGCCTTCGGGGAGATGCTGCTGCTGTCTGCACAGCCTTGGGATGCTCAGTTGTCCTGGATATAAGGAAGACTTGGCACTGCAGTGCCCTGCCCTTCTCCCTCCATTAGCCTGTGGAACTGGCACTGCTAGACTGGGGCAGGGTAAACCTGGGGGAGATAATATGTTGACTGAGGGTGAAGGGATGTCTCCAACTAAGAGACTACTGGAGAGTCCAGGGCCCAGGCCTTTAAGACATTCAGGTAACATTTACTCAGTGCCAACCACAGCAGCAGGACAGCTTTTCTTGTCTTTTTTTTTTTTTTTTGAGACGGAGTCTGGCTCCGTCACCCAGGCTGGAGTGCAGTGGCACGATCTCGGCTCACTGCAAGCTCCGCCTCCCGGGTTCACGCCATTCTCCTGCCTCAGCCTCCCGAGTAGCTGGGACTACAGGCGCCCACAACCGCGCCCGGCTAATTTTTTGTATTTTTAGTAGAGACGGGGTTTCACCGTGGTCTCGATCTCCTGACCTTGTGATCCACCCGCCTCGGCCTCCCAAAGTGCTGGGATTACAGGCGTGAGCCACCGCGCCCGGCCCCATTCTACTGTTGATAGACATTTGTGTTGTTTCCAGGTTTTAGCTTTATGAGTAGAGCATTGTGAACATTCTTGCATATGTGATTTGTGGCTGTAAGCACTCATGTATCCTCCATAAACCTAGGAATGGCATTGTTGGGTCACTAGGTTACACATGTAGTTAGCTTTGGTAGGTGCTACTAAACCTTTTCCCAAAGGGGATGTACTGACACACTCCCACTCCCCACCAGCAGTGTAAGAGAGTTCCACCTTTCCCCATGTCCCTGCCAGTGCTTGCTGTTGTCTCTCTTTAATCTTAGCCCTTTTGGTGTCTCATAGTGGTTTAATTTGCATTTCTCTGATGGCCAATAATGTTGAGTGCCTCTTCATGTGTTTATTGGCTTTTTTTTTTTTTTTTTTCGAGATGGAGTCTTGCCTGTCGCCCATGCTGGAGTGCAGTGGCGTGATCCCAGCTCACTGCAACCTCCACCTCCCGGGTTCGAGTAATTCTCCTGCCTCAGCCTCCCGTGTAGCTGGGACTACAGGCACGCATCACCACACCCAGTAAATTTTTTTATTTTTAGTAGAGACGGGGTTTCACCATGTTGGCCAGGCTGGTCACAAACTCCTGACCTCAGGAGATCTGCCTGTCTCGGCCTCCCAAAGTACTGGGATTACAGGCGTGAGCCACCACGCCCAGTCCATTTGTTTTTTTTCTAACTTTAAGTTCTAAGATGCATGTGCAGAACATGCAGGTTTGTTACATAGATATACATGTGCCATGGTGGTTTGCTGCACCCATCAACCTGTCATCTAGGTTTTAAGCCCCTCATGCATTAGGTATTTGTCCTAATGCTCTCCCTCCCCTTGGCCCTCACCCCCTGACAGGCCCCAGTATGTGATGTTCCCCTCCCTGTGTCCAATTATTGACCATTTTTACATCCTCTTTTATGAATTATATGTTCAAATCTTCTGTCCATTTTTTTAAAAACAAGGTTTCTGTCTTTTTTTGAGACAAAGTCTCACTCTGTCATCCAGGCTTACGTGCAGTGGCATGATCACTGCCCACTGCAGCCTCAATCTCCTAGGCTCAAACAATCCTCCAGCCTCAGCCTCCCAAGTAGCTGGGATTACAGGTGCACACCACCATGCCCAGCTAATTTTTTTTTTTTTTTTTTTTCTGGAGATGGAGTCTCTCTCTGTTGCCCAGGCTGGAATGCAGTGGTGCTATCTTGGCTCACTGCAAGCTCTGCCTCCCGGGTTCACGCCATTCTTCTGCCTCAGCCTCCCGAGTAGCTGGGACTACAGGCGCCTGCCACCACACCCGGCTAATTTTTTGTATTTTGTTTAGTAGAGACGGGGTTTCAGCGTGTTAGCCAGGATGATCTTGATCTCCTGACCTTGTGATCCGCCCACCTTGGCCTCCCAAAGTGCTGCGATTACAGGTGTGAGCCACTGTGCCCGGCCCCTACTTTTATTTATTTATTTATTTATTTGAGACAGAGTCTCACTCTGTTGCCCAGGCTAGAGGGCAGTGGTGCAATCTCGGCTCACTGCAAGCTCTGCTTCCCAGGTTCAAGCTATTTTCCCACCTCAGCCTCCTGAGTAGCTGGGATTACAGGTGCACGCTACCATACTCGGCTAATTTTTTATTTTTAGTAGAGACGGGATTTCCCCATGTTGGCCAGGCTGGTCTCGAACTCCTGACCTCAGATGACCCGGCTGCCTTGGCCTCCCGAAGTTCTGGGATTACAGGCATGAGCCACCATGCCCGGCCATGTTCTTAATTTTAATGAATCCAATTTATGAATATTTCTTTTCTTTTTTTTTTTTTGAGACAGGGTCTGGCTCTGTTGCCTAGGCTGGAGTGCATGGCACATCTTGGCTGACTGCAACCTCCGCCTCCTGGGCTCAAGCCGCCCTCCCACCTCAACCTTCCAAGTAGCTGGCACTACAGGTCTGTCACCACTATGCCCAGCTAATTTTTGTATTTTTAGTATAGAGAAAGGGTTTCTCCATGTATCCCAGGCTGGTCTTGAACTTCTGAGCTCAAATGATCCACCTGCCTCAGCATTCCAAAGTGCTGGGATTACAAGCCTGAGCTCCCATGCCTGGCCTTTTCTTTCTTATGGTTAGTATTTTTGTGACCTATTTAAGAAATCTTTGCCTGCCCAAGATGTTCATGTTCTTCCAGAAGCCTGACTGTTTTAGCTTTCACACTTAGGTCTATGGTCCCTTTTGAATTAGTTTGTGTATACGGTGTGAGGCTCAGCCTGACCTCCCTGTATGATGTCTGGGAGCCAAGCTACCTGCCTATGCATCCCTCTGGGTATTGGCAGACCCTGATGGTAATACAGCCACCCCTGAGGTGACCCCAAGAGTGCCAGGAGGGAGAGGTTATCCATGGAGCTCAGCATCGTTTATTGACTTAATTCCCCCCATGGTGCTTGGCTGTGGGAGAAGCAGAAAATGCCCTGGAGAGCCTTCACCAGTAGCAGCTGCTATTGGAAGAACTTTACTTAACCCTTCAAGTCTCATTCCTACACCTGCATAGGCCAAGAGGCCCTCCCCAAATCCTCAGTTCCTGGTTCTCAAGGCCTTGCACATGAACTCTGGTAAGTGAGTGAGTGAGTGAATGAATGAAGTAACATAGCCATCCATGCTTGCATTCCGTGTCCCCTACTCTGAGCCAGTCTCTCTAGCGAGGTTAGGGGTTCAGGGTCCAGGCAATGGAAGCCTCTGACAGCTCCTCTTGGGTTTGCCTGTCTCCAGTGCAGCTGCTCCTAGACCACGGTGCTGATCCTAACCAGCGAGATGGGCTGGGGAACACGCCACTGCACCTGGGTAAGCATGTCAGAAGTCACTAAGACCACTCATTTGCAGCAAAGAAAGGCTCTTTAGATGAAGAGCCTGGGGCCCTGCATGCTCCCAGCAGTATCTGTGAGTGTCAGGGAAGATCCTAGGCCTGCACTCCCGGAGCTGCCCTCCCCAGCAGCCTGTGTCCCGTGGGTCATTTAGCAGTTGGCTGTGCCCTCGACAGAGCCAATTTAGCAACCTAGGCTAGCCCAGCAGCACTCAGCACTGTGACTCACAGTGAGGCAGATCCCATCTCCAGGCCTCAGTTTCCTCTGCTGTACAGGGAGGGAGTTGAACTTGGCTGCCGAGTCCTACCCAGCTGTTGCCTTGGTGATACCTTCTCAGTAGGCATAACTTGGCACAGGCATCTGGGAGACACAGCCCTGCTCCCTCCAGTGGCCACACAGAGCCAGGCTCTGGTGGTCCTGGATTCTTTTTTTTTTTTTTTTTTTTGAGACGGAGTCTTGCTCTGTCGCCCAGGCTGGAGTGCAGTGGCCGGATCTCAGCTCACTGCAAGCTCCGCCTCCCAGGTTCATGCAATTCTCCTGCCTCAGCCTCCCGAGTAGCTGGGACTATAGGCGCCCGCCACCTCGCCCGGCTAGTTTTTTGTATTTTTTAGTAGACATGGGGTTTCACCGTGTTAGCCAGGATGGTCTCAATCTCCTGACCTCGTGATCCGCCCGTCTTGGCCTCCCAAAGTGCTGGGATTACAGGCTTGAGCCACTGCGCCCAGCCAGTCCTGGATTCTTAAGTCTCTGTTCTTCTTCCTCAGCGGCCTGTACCAACCACGTCCCTGTCATCACCACACTGCTACGAGGAGGTATGTGGTTTCTTCCCCTCTCTGTCCTCTCTCTCCCCCACTCACCTCCAGAATGCTCACCTTAGCTGGTACCTGCAGGGGCCCGTGTGGATGCCCTGGACCGAGCTGGCCGCACACCCCTGCACCTGGCCAAGTCGAAGCTGAACATCCTGCAGGAGGGCCATGCCCAGTGCCTGGAGGCTGTGCGGCTGGAGGTGAAGCAGGTGAGTACCCCTCCTGTGTGGAGCCCACGGCACCACAGCAGCACTGGACAGATGCTGCCCTAACCACAGACACACCTGCCTCTGGCCCCAGGGCTCCTGGGTGTTCACACTGACCCCAGTTGGCGCCTGCTCCACTGTGCTTTCTGGAAGCAGCATCAGCCTCTCTGCCTCCCTGGGAACCCAGGCAGCTCAGCTCACCCTCTTGTTCCAGATCATCCATATGCTGAGGGAGTATCTGGAGCGTCTAGGGCAACATGAGCAGCGAGAACGCCTGGACGACCTCTGCACCCGTCTGCAGATGACCAGTACCAAAGAGCAGGTGAGCTGCAGCCGCAGGCCCAGACCCAGGGCCTGGCAGGAACCTCAGGGCCAGTCCACCCTGCTCCGATGCCACCAGACACTCATATGAGAAAGAGGCTGTGAGCTGGGACCAGCTGCAGAGGCTAACACCTATAATCCCAACACTGTGGGAGGCTGAAGTGGGAGGATCACTTGAGGCCAGGAGTTCAAGGCTGCAGTGAGCTGTGATTGCCACTGAACTCCAGCCTGAGTGACAAAGCAAGGCCCTATCAGAACATGTGGAAAAAGGCAAAAATTATAAAAACAAACAAGCAACAACAACAACAAAAACAGAACAAGGCCCTGTCTCCAAAAAAAAAAGTGGGGGAAAGAGACTGTGATTGTGGGGTTGCAGGCTTCAAAGCCTTCGTTCACTTCCTTTGAAGTTGCCAGTGGCTAGTATGTGTTCATGGCACTGCCCTCTAGGACAGCCCTAGGCCACCTGGTGTCAAAGATTAACCCTTGGTCAGCTGCTGCATAGTCAGAAGCCACCACACACCCTGGGAGGAGAGACCGTGCCTGTGTTCTGTGCCTGTGGGATTGTGGAAGAGACCCGGGAGCCTGGCACACCCCATGTCCCATAACAGAGCCTCTGTCCCGTCCTGCAGGTGGATGAGGTGACTGACCTCCTGGCCAGCTTCACCTCCCTCAGTCTGCAGATGCAGAGCATGGAGAAGAGGTAGCAAGAGAGGCTCCCTGCCTTCCTGTCACTGCCCCACCCTGCCCCACTGCTGTCTCAGTACCAAGAAAAAGCCCAGCAGCATCTGGGACTTGGAGCTGCACATGTCTGGTGAGGACCTTGCCCTCACCCACAGATGCCATGGGGCAGAGATGCTCTTTCCACGGCCTCAGAGCCACTCCCAGCCACAGTCTCCAGCATCTCTGTGGACAGGGATCACAGCTCCCAGCTTCTTCCAGTTCCTGCAGCACCAGACCAGCCTCTGCAGCTGCACTTCAGCTCCGCAGACCTGCACTGTCCCAGCAGACCTCACTTGCCCCATGGCCTTCATGGCGCCTTCCAGGCCTCAAACCCTTCTCTGCGTTCCATCCTGGCCACAGGCTTGTTGCAGTCAGCAGGTGTGGGCTTAGGCGGGTACCCTGTGGCCATGGGGACTGCGTGGGGCCCTTAGTTGGTTCTGTGCCTCTCACCAGCACTTAGACACGTCACCAGACTTTCAAGGAGATACTGCAGTGAGTTTCTCTGGTTGGAAGGGGAGGGATGGTGAGTCCTAGACCTTAAAAATACAAGGTTAAGAGGGATCCCAAAGCAAAAAATCCCAACCCTTTTCCTCCCAGTCATTGAAACACCAAAACTATTATACCGGAGGGTGTAATGGTTTTGCAGTCTGGTTGTGGTAGGCCAGTAGTGGCCCCCCAAGATACCTATGTCCTAATCCCAGGAACCTGTCAAAATTACCTTATATGGCCAAAGGGGCTTTGCAGATGTAATGAAGTTAAGGATCTTTGGTCGGGAAGATTGTCCCGGCTTGTCCAGGCAGGCTTGATGTCCTCATCTGGGTCCATATAAGAGCAGAGCAGGTGACGGGAGAGCAGGTGGGAGGTGTAGTGATGGAGCAGGAAACTGGAGTTGAGGGCAGCTCAAGCCGCGGAGTCCAGGCCACCTCAGAGCCAGGAAACACATTCTCCCACAGAGCCCTGCAAGGCCCCAGCCCTGCTCCCACCTGGACTGGCTCAGTGAGGCTGATTTTAGAATTCTGGCTGATTTTAGAACTCTTAAGGGAATAAATTTGTGTTGTTTTAAGTCACTAAGTGTGTGGTAATTTATTGCAGCAGCAACCAGAAACTAGTATTGTAATGAAGCCCCAAAACTCACCTTGAGGTTTTCAGTCCTGTCAGCCATCCCCCCGCAGCCCGCCGGAGGAGCACCAGTCCTTCGCTGTGGGCCATGGACAGGCAGAAGGAAGCGTGCCCTCATGGCAGAGGCCTGCTCAGGGGAAATCCAGGAGAAGGCACTGCTGGGCCTGCCCCTGCGCCAAGGCTGCTGATGGCGACTTTCTCCAGGTGATCAGTCTGTGTCCCGCCTGGCTCTGCCCTACTCTCCCCTTCACCAAGGTGGAATCCTTGGCTGCCTTTCACAGGAGGGGAGTGTGTTCCCAATCCCAGATCTGCTCAGGTATGGCTCAGATCTGCAGTGAACTTATAGAACCAGGCCCTGGAGGAAAAAAGGGTCTGTCTGTGGGTATGAGATGGAGGGTAGGCCTGTCCCCAGGACCCTGTGAGAGGGAAGCCCAGTGCCCCACCAGGTTGGCAGGGCTGGGGAAGGGAAAGTGTCATGGCCCCAAGCCTGAAGAGAGGTGGCAGAGGGGGCTGTAGGGAGCGGCCGTGGAACTCAGGCCGCTGCCTGAGGGAGGTAAGGGAGAACTGCACCCCAGTCACATGGGTGGCAGAGGTGCGGTTCTGGGGTGGCTTTTCACTCACTTCCTGCCATGTTACTCTGATCCCCTCCAGGTGAGCCTGCCCACTCTCTGGGCCCAGGGTTGCCGTTGTACCCAAACACAGCTCCCTATGGCCATCGTCCCAGGAGTGGGGCAGAGCAGGGAGGAGTCCAGGACAGAGAGGCAGGGGCAGGAGGGAGCGGGCCTCAAACTCCAGGAAGGGGGCTTTCTCATGGGTCCTGCTTGCTGGGCCTCTCCTCTCTCACCCCGGGCTGATCACCTGGGAAGCCTAGGCAGGCTGCTTGGTATTTGCAGAGCTGAGAGCTGGGGCATGCTGGGACTGTGAAGTGGCCCTGAGATGACCCACAGTCCTCAGCTGGGAAGCAAGGCTTGTGTCTCCTGCAGCATCCTCCATCCCTGGAGCCATGGATCCAGGAGAACTGGCCCTGGCGGAGGTGAAGAGTATATTGTTGACTCCCTTCCTGGCCACGTAGACAGTGAACCAAAGGCTTGACCGAGGTGGCTTATAGGTCAGTCATCAAACACTTGCCAGACAGCCATGTAGACAGCCAATCTAATCTGCCTCACCCCATTTCCAGCCAGGATATTTCCTGTAACCCCAATTGTGTCTGAAGAGCCAGCCAGATAAAGTCGGCCCCAGACACTGGAGTGAGTCAGAAAACACCCAAGTGGTCCCTGAGCTGGCCGGACTGGGCAGGATAGAGAGCTCAGTAGTCCCTGAGCTGGCCATGGGCCAGGGCAGGATAGAGAGCTCAGCTGAGGTTGTCCTTGCAGGGATGAGTTCTGCTGGTTGCTGGCTGCTCTGGGAATTACTGAAGAGTCAGGGAGGTGGGGAGGAAGGCTTAGGAGATGGCAGGAAGAAGAAACTCACATTTGTTGATTTCACCTTGTGGGTTAAGATCCTTTGCCTTATAGTTCGCGTTTCTTTCACGTTAGAAATATTGAGCCGCAGGTTAGAAATACTGGGCCGGGCGTGGTGGCTCATGCCTGTAATCCTAACACTTTGGGCGGCCAATGCGGGTGAATCACCTGAGGTCAGGAGTTCGACACCAGCCTGGCCAACATGGCGAAACCCCATCTCTACCAAAAATACAAAAATTAGCCAGACGTGGTGGTGTGTGCCTGTAATCCCAGCTACTCGGGAAGCTGAGGCCGGAGAATTGCTTGAATCCAGGAGGCGGAGGTTGCAGTGAGCCGAGATAGAGCTGCTTCACTCCAGCCTGGGCAAAAGAGTGAGACATAAATAAATAAATACAAGTAAAGAAAGAAGTATTGACTTATTGACATAGTGCTTGCTATGTGCTAAGCAGTGTTCTAGGTGGGAGGACAGCAGGGAACGAAAGGACAAACTCCCTGCCCTTGCCCACTTGGCAAACAGTGGGAAGCGCTTGGAGAGAAATACAGATCGTCACAACCATCCTGTAAGATATGTGGCCTCAGCCAGGCGCAGTAGCTCAGTAATCCCAGCACTTTGGGAGGCCAAGGCAGGTGGATCACTTGAGTCCAGGAGTTTGAGACCAGCCTGGCCAATATGGTGAAACCCTGTCTCTACTAAAAATACAAAAATTAGCTGGCTATGATGGCAGGTGCATGTTATCCCAGCTACTTGGGAAGCTGAGACAGGAAAATCGCTTAAACCTGGGAGGCGGAGGTTGCAGTGAACTGAGATCAGGCCACTGTACTCCAGCCTGGGTGACAGAGCCAGACTATCTCAAAAAAAAAAAAAAAAGTGACTTTGTTGCTGCCTTTTGTAGGTGAGGAAACAGGGTCACCCAGCCAAGCGGCTGGAGCTGGAACCTGGATCTACCCCCAAAGTTCATGCTGTTTCTACCATTCCCGAAATTTAGAACCTTCTCCCAACTAGTTTCCTAAAACAGAGGGCAACATCTCTTGAGCCCCTACTATGTGCTAGCAGGGACTTTATTCAAGCCCTTTGATTTAGTGTTTGGAAGAAAGTGTTAGGTAGCCCGTGTTATTTATTGCTCTCCTTTCCTATCTTAGAGATGCAGGAAATTGAGGCTGAGAGAAAGAAAGTAACTTGCTTGAGGCCACGCAGCTGGTGAGTGGGGCCCAGCCCAGGTCTAGCATCCTCTTTGCCAGGTTTCCAAAGTCCAATGTCCCCAGTGCTCCTGGGACACAGTTGGTAGAAACCGATGGGCCTTACCGAGTGAATGCCTTGGTCTCTGACCAGCAGGGCATTCCCAGGGACAGGGAACGTCTTGAGCACCAAGATATGCACCTGGTCACCTGAAGAAAGAGAAGGGACTATAAAGGGGGATTGGGTTGAGCTGGGTGTGGAGTGGTCCTTGAGGTCTTGGTGAGTGGGTAGGGGGAGCAGCATGAGCCAGGCCTCAGGAAAGGAGGATAACCAGGAGATGGCCTGGAAAAAGTACTGGATCCGGGAGGGTTCGAACCTGGCCAGAGAGGGAGGTGGGACAGGCTGGGAAGTCTCGAGGTCTGAAGATTGGCCGTGGCATGCAGAAACCAGGTAAAGTGGGCAGTTACCTGCACCCTGGGGCCAGATGCATCCTTAGCCCAGAGCAGGCACCAAGGTTTCTGGCTCTGGGTGTGCCTTCAGTCTGGGAAAAAGCTCCTACCCCCACCAGGGCCACCTGCTCCCCAGACTACTTCAGATGCTGAGCCCACGTTGAGGCAGGAAGCTAGAATGAAACCTAGGGTAATCACGACAAAGTCCCTGCTTCCCTCCAACTGTGGGGCCGAAGGGAAATGACAGCCGAACCCCCATGCTGGCTCTCAAGTGAACACTGAGCCCTCAGTGCCCACAGGAAGATTCAATCAGCACACTTTCCACATGGGGAAACAGGCTCAGAGAAGTGCAAGAGCCCTGCCCGATGCCCCAGACCAGGGCTCCAGGCCCACAGTGTTTCCTTGTCCCTGTGCCCAGAGGGCAGCAGCTGGCTTTGGAAGCCCAGGAGGATGGCCCGTATCCACAGATGCACTTGGCAGCGAAGCCACCCTGAGGGACAGAGGCAGTTGAGTCACGCCTCCTCCACTGGGTTGTGAGGGCGTCAAAAGAGACAAGGATCTGCCTGAGAAAACCAGTGAGACATTTCATGAAGCTGGTGGCAGACAGTGAGCAACTGGGGAGGTTTCCCTCTGGGAGGATCCGCAGTGCCTGGAATGACACCTGGCTCAGACAGAGCTCAGCTGAGCAAATCACTGAGGCATGGAGAGGTCAGGGCTGCCAAGCGCAGTAGTCTGAATTCAAAGCCAACAGCGTGGCTCCAGAGTCTCTGCCTTAGCCCCTGCATCAGCCGCCTCTCAGAGTTGCTCTTGAGGCTCATCAGATGCCCAGGCCAGTGCCCTCCCCTGCACCACAGCCAACCAGGGCCAGGGAAATTTGGGGAGCCTCAGAGCACCCCCGGATATTCCAGCCTAATCCTGGCACCCTGCCCCTCACCACCCTTTCTGCTTCAACCTCACCCCCTACACAGAGCCTGGGCCACTTAACTTGGCACCAAACAGATGCCTCAATAAATCAGAGTCTGATATTCTTGAGCTGGAAGCAATTTTACCTCCTGCTCAGCCTCTCCCTCTGGCCTCATGCCATCTTGTATTCAGCCAGTGGCTCACAAATGAGCCTACGTCAGGGCTGAAGAACTGGTGTTCATGAATAGGAAACCTCAGGGCCATTAATTGGTGTTTATTTCCCCAGATGCACACCTCGAAGTTGACAGATGACGCTGTTCCTGCCAGCCCCAGGCAGAGGAGATTGGTTAACTTGCCTGCTCTCTGCAGGACTGAGTTGCAGCCTTGCTACTGTGGCTGCTAGGTTGGGGTGAGGGGGATGAGGAGGTCACCTTCTTTGCACGTTTCAAATTCCTCCCTCCCTCTCAACCAATTCCTTCCTGCCTCGTCTCCCATGGTTTCCATTAAACATCATGGAACCGGCCGGGCGCGGTGGCTCACGCCTGTAATCCCAGCACTTTGGGAGGCTGAGGCGGGCGGATCACAAGGTCAGGAGATCGAGACCATCCTGGTTAACACGGTGAAACCCTGTCTCTACTAAAAATACAAAAAATTAGCCGGGTGTGTTGGCGGGCACCTGTGGTCCCAGCTACTTGGGAGGCAGAGGCAGGAGAATGGCATAAACCCAGGAGGCGGAGCTTGCAGTGAGCCGAGATCGCGCCACTGCACTCCAGCCTGGGCGACAGAGCAAGACTCCGTCTCAAAAAAAACAAAAACAAAAAAACATCATGGAACCAAAATTAGACAAACCTGAGTTAAATCCCAGTTCTGTTTCTGGCTAGCTCTGTGATCTTGGACAAGCTACTTAATCTTCGAGCCTCAGTTTCTCCATCTTCAATCTCTAAAGCTGATGAGGCATAAGTTCCAGACACAGGCCTGAAAGGTGGCACATACTCAGAGTACACCACTACTCTGTGGGCACCCCCACCATGACCCCCAAAACTGCCCCCCTAAGTTGTCTCCGCTGCCACCCCCAAATAGCCCAAGCCAGAAATCCGGGGTGTCATCTGGGACACCTCTCTCCTCCTTACCCTCCAACAGTCACCAAGTCCTAGCAATTGTACCTCCTAAGTGGCTGACCCGTCTGTCCACGTCTCCCCACCACTTCCAGTGCCTCTA
Organism: Macaca mulatta; assembly: GCF_049350105.2. Taxonomy (NCBI): domain Eukaryota; kingdom Metazoa; phylum Chordata; class Mammalia; order Primates; family Cercopithecidae; genus Macaca; species Macaca mulatta. The sequence continues at coordinate 13,695,923 of NC_133415.1, forward strand.
TGTCTTTCTCTGGATTCTTGCACCAGCCTCCTGACTGGTCTCTCTGCTCCAGTCTGCACACTCTGTACTTCCTCCCCATGAAAGCCTGCCTGGGCAGCCAGAAAGAGCTTCCTAAAGAGTAAATCTTTTTTTTTTTTTTTTTTTTTTTTGAGACAGAGTCTTGCTCTGTCGCCCAGGCTAGAGTGCAGTGGCACAGTCTTGGCTCACTGCAACCTCTGGGTTCAAGCGATTCTCCTGCCTCAGCCTCCCGAGTAGCTGGGATTACATGTGTGTGCCACCACGCCTGGCTAATTTTTTTTTTGTATTTTTAGTAGAGACAGGGATTCAGCATCTTGGCCAGTCTGGTCTTGAACTCCTGACCTCGTGATCCACCTGTCTTGGCCTCCCAATGTGCTGGGATTATAGGAGTGAGCCACTGCGCCAGACCCCCTAAAGACTAAATTTTTTTTTTTTTTTTTTTGAGACAGAGTCTCGCTCTATCCCCCAGGCTGGAGTGCAGTGGCGCGATCTCGGCTCACTGGAAGCTCTGTCTCCCACGTTCATGCCATTCTCCTGTCTCAGCCTCCTGAGTAGCTGGGACTACAGGTGCCCACCACCACACCTGGCTAATTTTTTGTATTTTTAGTAGAGATGGCGTTTCACTGTGTTAGCCAGGATGGTCTCGATCTCCTGACCTCGTGATCCAGCCAGGCCTCTTCTTAAGAGGTTTGCACAAACAGGAAGGTAAGAAGGTTATAGAATCCAAACTTCCTTCCAACTAAGGAAAGTGGCTTTCCAGGTCCCCAGGGCTGCCCCAGGCTCAGCCCTACACTTGGCAGAGGGCTCAGATCAGGAGGGTTCTCTCAGGCCCTGGGGAGCAGTGGCCAGGAGTCACTCAGTCTCCACTCCGACCCCCTTGCCTGCCTTGGGCTCTACTGGACACACAGTTCTCTCCCGAATTATTATTATTACGACCATCTGCTCTTCCAAGTGTTTCATTAGCCCTCTGAAGCAAACCTCGGAGCCTCGGGAACCAAGCCCAAGCCCAAGCCCAGCAGCAGGCCATCCATCTTCCTGCCAAGTCCACGGCAAAAATATCTTCCCAGTCCTAGGCCAGGCCTCGTTGGCTTTCCTCAACAGAGCTCACAGAGCAGCCTCTTTACCGGTCTCCTCACTTCCAAGAAGGACCCAGGGGAACCCACCTGATCTGAGTCCTCTGCCAAGTCTAAGCCTCCTTCTCAGCTTGTACACAGCAGCCCTGGGGGCTTTCTGAACTGCACATCTGATAGGGCCCCTCCTCTCCTGAAAACCTTCAGTGGCTTCACCGTCTGCCTGTAGGATGAAGCTCCTGCCCTCCAGGCCTCCCCTGCCCCAACCTCCCCCTGCTTCAGCTTCAGGAGCCAGTTACTGCCCTGCATGTCCCCTGCCTTGCACAGGCTGTTGCTCCACCTGGCATGCCCCTCCCCCACCTTTCTCCAAGAAAATACATGTCAAATGTCACCTCTGGGCTGGGCGCGGTGGCTTACGCCTGTAATCCCAGCACTTTGGGAGGCCAAGGCGGATGGATTGCCTGAAGTCAGGAGTTCGAGATCAGTCTAGCCAACATGTTGAAACCCACATCTCTACTAAAAAAATACAAAAAAATTAGCTGGGCATGGCAGCATGCGCCTATAATCCCAGCTATTCAGGAGGCTGAGGCAAGACAATTGCTTGAACCTGGGAGGCGGAAGTTGCAGTGAGCCGAGATTGCACCACTGCACTCCAGCCTGGGTGACAGAGCAAGACTCCATCTCAAAAAGTAAATAAATAAATAAATATATAAATAAAAATTAAAAAGTCACCTCTGGAGGTCCTGCTGGGATTGCCCAGGAGGGCAGGGGCTGCTTCCTCTGTGCCCTTTCAGAATGGCATGTTTTCTGTCTCAGCACTGTCCTTTTTTCTTTTGTGTTTGGCTCTCCATCGAGACTGAGAGCTCCTGGAAGGCAGTGACCATGTTGGACTCACGCCGCCTCTGTTTGATCGCGAAGCCTCTCTTAGGACAGGTGCTCAGGGAAGACAGAAGGGGAGGGTCATGTCTTTCCCCTCTGGCCCGTGCGTCCTCATGTATCAAATGTCAGTTACATGCCTACTATGTGCAGGGCTGGGCTGTCCCCATTGGTTGGGGTTCTCCTTTTTTTTTTTTTTTTTTTGAGACAGGGTCTCACTTTGTCACTCAGGCTACTGCAATCTCGGCTCACTGCAGACTTTACCTCCAGGTTCAAGCAATCCTCCTGCCTCAGAACCCCAAGCAGCTGGGACTACAGATGCACGCCACCACACAATACCTGGCTAGTTTGTTTTTTTTTTTTTTTTGTATTTTTTGTATAGATGGGGTTTTGCATGTTGCCCAGGCTGGTCTCAAACTCCTGGGCTCAAGTGATCTGCCTGCCTCGGCCTCCCAAAGTGCTGGGATTATAGGCATGAGCCGCCACACCTGGCCTGGGGCTCTACTTTGCAGGCACTCTCCGTTAGTGGTGCAGTGAACTTTGTCAGACACTTGAGGGTGTTTTCCTGATGCTGTCAGGGCTGGCTGCCTTGGGAATCACCTGTCAGGCCCACTCCGGAATCCCAGCCCTACCACTCGCTTGCTACTTGACTCTGGCCAAGTTAATTCATGTGCAGGACCCCAGCTCTCTCTTCTGATCATGGAGTTACTATTCCTTGCTTGCCAGGGTTGGTGTGAGGCACAGAGGAGGTGTGAGCAACAGTGATGGTCATACTGTGTGCTGTGGAATGGGTAGATCGCACTCCCTGCCCTCCAGGAAACACCCTCACTGCTGCAGCCTGAGTCACGGTGAGACCCTCCACCGAGGCACGGGAGAAAGAGCACTGGGCACGTGGGAAGACGAAGGCCCTGGCCCCAGCCTGTGCTGTGCCGTTGAGGCAGCTGCTTCTTGAGGGGGTCTCAGCCTCCTGCTGCCACTCTGCTGGGTCGGTGACAGGTGACAGTGATGGGGACATAGCAGTTGCCTGCTGTCAGGGAGGGGTCTTCCCAGGGTGCCTCAGCAGCCAGAGGTGTGCTGGGGAGACACGGAAGCTGCAGGGTCTCAGGCCTCAGACCAGAAACTAATAACATTAGGGGCATGTGGGAGGGAGGTGGGTGGATCTGAAATCATTGAGACTGATTTATTGGTTAATTATTGGGTTTTTACCACCCCGGACTTCCCCAGCTGTGTGTGGGGATAGGGAGGGAAGGAGCCCCTGGGAGGCTAGCTGGAGGCCACGCATGGCCCAGTTCCCCTGAGCCAGGGGCACCAAATGGAATAACATAAGGCGTTTGGACCAGGGAATGCACCCACGACTTTATGCCCAGGTAAAGCCCGTCTGGACCGGCTGGCCTGAGCTCTGGAACAGAAGTCTGCTAAGGAAGAGGTCTGGGGTTTCCAGGGCACCCAGTCAGGTGTGGGGAGCTACGGTTTTGGAAAAGGATCAGGAAGAACCAAGAGAAACCGTGGAAACTGAGGAGATGCCCCAGAGGTGGAGAAGGAAGAAACTTGAGTAGAAAAAGTTAGACCAGGTGTGGTGACTCATGCCTGTAATCCCAGCACTTTGGGAGGCCAAGGCGGGCGGATCACTTGAGGTCAGGAGTTCAAGACCAGCCTAGCCAACAGGGTGAAACCCCATCTCCACTTAAAAAAAAAAATACAAAAATTAGCTGGGCATGGTGGCACACGCCTGTAGTCCCAGCTACTCAGGCAGCTGAGGCAACAGAGTCGCTTGAACCTGGGAGGCAGAGGTTGTATTGAGCCAAGATTGCACCACTGCACTGCAGCCTGGACAACACTCTCTCTCTCTCAAAAATAAATAAATAGGCTGGGCGCGGTGGCTCAAGCCTGTAATCCCAGCACTTTGGGAGGCCGAGACGGGCGGATCACGAGGTCAGGAGATCGAGACCATCCTGGCTAACACGGTGAAACGCCGTCTCTACTAAAACATACAAAAAACTAGCCGGGCGAGGTGGCGGGCGCCTGTAGTCCCAGCTACGTGGGAGGCTGAGGCAGGAGAATGGCGTGAACCTGGGAGGCGGAGCTTGCAGTGAGCTGAGATCGGGCCACTGCACTCTAGCCTGGTTGACAAAGCGAGACTCCGTCTCAAAAAAATAAATAAATAAATAAATAAATAATAATAAACAGAAAAACAAAGTTAGACAGCCATGGATTTACATCCAACCTCTGCCAAACACCGGCGGTGTGGCAAATCACTAAATCTCTATGATCCTTGATTTCTACATCTGTGAAATGGGGCTAAACGGCGGGCACAGTGGTTCACGCCTGTTCTCCCAGCACTTTGGGAGGCCGAGGTGAGCGGATCACCTGAGGTCAGGAGTTCGAGGCCAGCCTGTCCAAAATGGCGAAACCCCGTCTCTACAAAAAATACAAAAATTAGCTTAGCCGGGTGTGGTGGTGGGCACCTGTAATCCCAGGTACTCTGGAGGTTGAGGCAGGAGAATTGCTTGAACCCGGGGAACGGAGGTTGCAGTGAGCTGAGATTGCACCACTGTAGTGTAGCCTGGCCACAGAGAAGACTCTCTCTAAAAGATTTAAAAAAAAAAAAGCGAGGGCGGTGGGGGGGTGCTAATCATATCTATTTGCAAAGCTGTTTTGACAAAAAATGTAGCATGAGGCATATGGTACCTGCTTAATATTATTTTTAGAGACAAGGTCTTGCTTTGCTGCCTAGGCTGGAATGCAGTGGCGTGATCACAGCTCACTGCAGCCTTGAACTCTTGCCTCAAGCGATCCTCTCGCCTCGACCTCCCAAAGCGCTGAGATTACAGGCATGAGCCAAGAGCCTGGTCTCACTTAAATATTAGCCATTTATTAGCTGTTGATGTTAAGCTACCTAGGACTGCGCTTGGAACCAAGAAGGGGGTGGTTAGGGGGTGGTGGAGGAAGCAGGGCCTAGGTGTCACCCAGTTGGAAGGATGGGCAGAGGGACTGCCAGGCTGGCTATGAGCAGGGTCTGGGGGCTGACCTGCTGAGGGCGGGCTGTGCTGTCCATTGTCACACTCAGGGGTGTCCGCTGGGCTGGTGCTCCATTGTGGGGCGGGGACAAGCCGCTCCACTCAATGCTCCTCAGAGAGCTCGTGGCGTTGCTCCATCCCTGACCCGGTGGCGTCCCGCCCTCGGAGAAGGGGAGTGAGACAGACGGACACAGGCAGAGACAGGCGGCAGGGTTTATTCCGGTCCTCAAGCAGCCTCTCCGTCGTGGGCGGGTCCCTCCCTGGGCTCCAGGCCCCGGCCGCCGCCGGCCGGCAGCCTCCCGCGAGGCCGGGCGTCTCCAGGACAGCCGGGTGGGCCCGAGGACGCGGGGTGGACGCGACGGAGGGTGCGACGGGCACGGTGGCGGCGTCGGCGGCCGCACTGCCACAGGCGGCGGAAGCGCGCGCGAAAGTGGCGCGAAGCGAGCGCGTAGACTAGCGGGTTGAGGCAGGAGTTGGCGTAGGCCAGGCAGTGCGAGGCCAGGCGGCAGGCGTAGGTGGCCGGGCTGAAGGCGAAGCGGCCGTACCAGAAGCACAAGATGAGCGCGTGGTGCGGGCCCCAGCAGAGCGCGTAGAGCGCGGCCACAGCTAGCATGGCGCGCCCCGCGCGGCCCGTCGCCCTCCGCCGCGCCTCGGCCGCCGCGGCGCCCGCGGGGCCCACGGCGGCCCACAGGAAGCGCAGCGTTCGCCCGTAGGCCAGGCTCACCACGGCCACGGGCAGCAGGTAGCCGGCGGCGAAGGTGGCCACGTCCAGGGCGCGGCGGCGTCCGTCCTCCCAGGCGGGCACGCAGAGCTCCAGAGCGCCGTAGCGCACGGTGCCGTAGTAGCTGAGGTAGGGCGCCGAGAAGAGCGCCGCCAGCAGCCACACCAGCCCCACCACGGCGCGGGCGTTGCGCGGCGTGCGCAGGGCGCGCGAGCGCAGGGGGTGCCGCACGGCCAGGTACCTGCGGAGGGCGCCGGGTCAGCGGGGTGGACGGGTGCTCTCCCGCAGGGGCCCGCTCCACGCCCCGCACCGGGGCCCTACGGCCCGATGCGCCTCCTGTGAACCGTGGGGGACGTGGCGGGGATTAAGAGTGTGAACGCGCAAGGTGCTTAGAGCAGTGCCTGGCACCTAGCAAGGGCCCGATCCCAGTGAGTTGTTATTTCTAGGATTATTTTATGGATGCGTCAGATGAAGCCCACAGAGAAGTGACCTGCCCAGGGTCATCAGCTAGAGTGAGCCTGGAATTGATCCCAAGTTTCAAGCGGCGGAAGCAGATGTGTGCACAGCTGGGCAAGGTGTGGGCAGTTTTAAAATAGCTGGGCTGGGCGCGGTGGCTCACGCCTGTAATCCCAACACTTGGGAGGCCGAGGCGGGCGGATCACCTGAGGTCAGGGGTTTGAGACCAGCCTGTCCAACATGGCAAAACCCCGTCTCTACTAAAAATACAAAAAATTAGCCAGGTGTGGTGGCGCACGCCTGTAATCCCAGCTACTCGGGAGGCTGTGGCAGGAGAATCGCTGGAACCCAGGAGGCAGAGGTTGCAGTGAGCCGAGATCCAAAAAAAAAAACAAAAAACAAAACAACAACAACCAAAAAAACTGATGAACGCATTCGTGAGCTTCTTTTGCCGTTCCTATCACGCTTACAGAGCACTTACTATATGCCAGAGCACTTACTATATGCCAGACCCTGTGCTGCCACTTGAGACTCAGAGGCGTCCTCTGGAAGCTCACGGTGGAGGAGGGGAAGGGCAGGACAGTCCCCTCAAGCATGCCCTGCAGGTGCCCAGAGGCTGCTTTCGAGGGGTCAGGGAGCTTTTGTTTCCTGCCACCCACCTCCCTTTCTGGTCCCCCACTCCTTCCTAAGGCCAATGAGGATCTGTTCAGGACTCCTCCCCCCACTCCCGCCCACACAGCCCTGCCCAGCCAGGCCCCAGGCACAGCGCACCTGTCCACCGAGACAGCAGCCAGCGTGAAGCTGCTGGCGTACATGGTGAGGTAGATGAGCAGGTGCACAGCCTTGCAGACGAGGGCCCCGAAGAGCCAGGCATCCAGCGTGTAGATGGTGGCCTGGAAGGGCACGCAGCACAGGATGAAGCAGAGGTCCGCCACCGCCAGGTTGAGGATGAACAGATCCGTGGTGCTGCCGGGCTCCTGCCAGGCACTCGGGCCAGGCTGCAGGAGCACTGCCAGCACCAGTCCGTTTCCCACTGTGCCCAGCAGGAAGATTAGGGCAAAGACCACAGGCACTGCCACGGCCCCCACACTCCCTGGACTGTCCAGTGAAATGTTCTGGGCATCAGCCATCTCCCCATCAGATGGGCACCTAGGGAAGAGAAGCTGGAGTCCTCAGGCAAGAGCCCCCAGTTCTGGTTGCTTGACCCTGGGATCTAGCTCCCCCGGCCTGGGTCTGGCCAGGTATTCTGGGCAGGAAGCTCATGGGAGATGGAGGAGGGGAGAGCAGAGCCGAAGTCATCGCTGAGTCCCACTGTGTGAGCAAGCTCGTGGTGTTCAAGGGGTGAGAGTTCCTCAGTTTCCTAAGGAACACCCCTAGAGTCTTGCCTGGAAGGCTACCTAGGTATTTGAGGGACACTTCCAACCCACCAGACTGGGGAAGGCACAAGAGAAGTAGGATGAAGATGTGGCGATGGGGGGAGGGGCAAGCGCAGAAGCTGGTATATTTTCCTTCTCAATGGGGATCTGAAGCTCAGGGGAGACCCTGGGACATGGGTTCAGGGCTTTCTCACTACAAGCTGTAACCTCAGCAAAACACAGGTAACATCCCTGAGTCATTGGAGAGTTCAGCATAGTGAGATCACCACAATGGCAAAACTGGGAAGACCGTGTAGGTCACTGCTCCCTCTCTGCACATAGGGAAATCGAGGCCCAGAGAGGGGACATGGGAGGCTAATATCACAGAATGGCAGCTCTGGGGCTGTTACCACCCTGATATCCTGCCTTCTTAGCTAGAGTGCTCATCTGAGAGCCTGTAACAGGTGGTGCCTCTGACAACCTGTGCCTGTGTGTGTGTGTGCACACCGCGCCGATGCTCACCCCCATCCCACTCTACAGCCCATGTCTCCTACTACCTGTGGATCCCCTTGCAGGCTTCGGACTACTGGGGTGGTGGGACAAATTAGGGGAAAGGGGGGCCAGGCAGGGAGGAGGGAAGAAAGGCAATTTCTGCTCCCACCCCAGCACCCAGCATGCAGTAGGTCCCCAAAGCCCAGGATGGGCAACACCCACCTTCACCCTGGGCAGTGGGCTTGATCCTGGGTGGAACGGCTGGGCTGGGGGGGCCTCCTGGTTCAGCAGCTGCCCCTCGGTGCCTCCCTGCAGGTATTGGTCTGCCTTCTACTTCTCCCCCTTCGCCTTTAAGGCCCCTCCTCTCCTCTGCCCCCTGTGCTGAGCTAGAGTTGGACACTCCCTCTGGAGTAGCCACTGGCCACTTCCTCCTCAGTCCCTGATTTCCCCCAGGTGGCAGGCTCTTCTGCCTGGCTCTTCTCTGCCTCTGCGTTGCTGCTGCCTTTTCCTCTCTCTGCAGCCAGTAACCCATTGATCTCGCTCTCTGTGATTTGCTTTGTGGTTAACCCCTCTGTGCCCAGGGCCCAGCCAGTCCCTGGCACTCCCACCTCCCGTGGCCCAGCCTGATGACTCCATCCCCTATCCCTGCACATTCTTGCTCCAGTCCATGTTTAGAAAGGGTTCCTAGGCTGGGCATGGTGGCTCCTGTCTGTAATCCCAGCACTTTGGGAGGCCGAGGCAGGTAGATCACTTGAGGCCAGGAACTCGAGACCAGCTTGGCCAATGTGGCGAAAACTTGTGTCTACTAAAAATACAAAATTAGCTACTCTGGAGGCTGAGGCAGGAGAATCGCTTGAGCCTGGGAGGCAGAGGTTGCAATGAGCCGAGATGATGCCACTGCACTCCAGCCTGGGTGATGGAGTGAGACACTGTCTAAAAAAAAAAAAAAAAAAAAAAAGAGGCCGGGCGCGGTGGCTCACGCCTGTAATCCCAGCACTTTGGGAGACAGAGGCAGGTGGATCACGAGGTTGGGAGTTCAAGACCAGCCTGGCCAAGATGGTGAAATCCCGTCTTTACGAAAAATACAAAAATTAGCCGGGCGTGGTGGTGGGCACCTGTAATCCCAGCTACTCAGGAGGCTGAGGCAGAGAACTGCTTGAAGCCAGTGGGTGGAGGTTGCAGTGAGCCAAGATCATGCCACTGCACTGCAGCCTGGGTGACAGAGCGAGACTCTGTCTCAAAAAAAAAAAAAAAAGATTCCTAGTCTTGACTGGGGTTTCCTGGAGTGGGAAACCAGGACTTGAGTCTCCTTTCAGCAGACTACAGAGACTCCTCCCTCAGGCCCGCAAATCCTGAGAAGCTCTGTCTAGGGCCTTAGTCCAGCTGGAGCCCAGATGGTTTAGGTACCTGTCCAAAATGTCTGGCTTTACCTGATAGCAACAGGGAGCTACTAAGGTTCTAGAGCAGAGACATGACCTGCACATTTTCTTTTTTTCTTCCCCCACATTGTCTTTTGTAAGAAGTTTGTTATGGGCCACATGCAGTGACTCACGCCTGTAATCCTAGCACTTTGGGAGGCTGAGGTGGGCAGATCATCTGAGGTCAAGAGTTCAAGATCAGACTGGCCAACATGGCAAAACCCTGCCTCTACTAAAAATACAAAAAATTAGCTGGGCATGGTGGCACGTACCTGTAATCCCAGCTACTCAGGAGGCTGAGGCACGAGAATCCCTTGAACCCAGGAGGCAGTGGTTGCAGTGAGCCGAGATCACTCACACTCCAGACTGGGCAACAGAGCGAGACTCCGTCTCAAAAAAATATATATATATAATGGCCCAGGGTGAAAAGGATGGACAAAAGGGGAGAGATTTGATGAGTGACCTGTTAGGAGCCTCTCGTCTAGGCAAGAGCCAAAGAGGTGAATAGGTCTTGGTGAATGGCTGTGTGATTCAGTCATGGAGTTCTGGCCTGAACTGCATGGAAAAGGGGGGACCACATGACCAAATGCCTCCAGAAGGTTAAGGAGGCTAGCACCTGGGGAACAAGGTACACTGGATTCAGCAATGAGGAGGCTGCTGGTAAACAGGTGTATTGAGGGCAAAAGGCAGTCTGCAGTGAGTTAAGGAAGGGAGGGGAGAGGTGGAGGGACTGAGTGTAGTGTTTTTAGAAGCTGAGGGTGGGGTTGGGGAGCATCAAGGGGAAGTGCATAAGGGGAGAGAAGACAGTGTGAGGGGCACTGATGGAGCCAGGACTTGCATTCCAGGCCGGAGGAGCTGGGGTAGATGATCAGAACTAGCTTCTTAAGACTGGGCATGGTGGCTCATGTCCGTAATCCCAGCACTTTGGGAGGCCAAGGCAGGTGGATCACTTGAGGTCAGGAGTTCAAGACCAGTCTGGCCAACACAGGGTGAAACCCATCTCTACTAAAAATTAGCCAGGTATGGTAGTGCACACCTGTAATCCTAGCTACTTGGGAGGCTGAGGCAGGAGAACAGCTTGAACTCGGGAGGCGGAGGTTGCACTGAGCGGAGACTGTGCCACTGCACTCCAGCCTGGGCAACAGAGCAAAACTCTGTCTCAAAAACAAACAAAAAAAGGAAAGAAAGAAAGAGAGAGAGAGAGAGAAAAAAAAAAGAAAAGAAAAGAAAAGAAAGAAAAGAAAAGAAAACTACTTCCTCAAAGGCCCCGGGGTTTTCACCAGGGCTCAGAGGTGCCTCCCTAAAGCCTTCTTCACCTTCTTCAGATGCAGAAAATCCTCCGTTTTTGGAAGCAGAGTCTCATGGAACTGAAACTGTTAGGAATCTGATCTAGACTTGCCAAACCTGAATTCAGAACCTTCAGAATTGAATAATTTTTTTTTTTTTTTGAGACAGAGTCTTGCTCTGTCGCCCAGGCTGGAGTGCAGTGGCGTGGTCTCAGCTCACTGCAAGCTCCGCCTCCCAGGTTCACACCATTCTTCCACCTCAGCCTCCTGAGTAGTTGAGACTACAGGTGTCCGCCACCAGCCAGACTAATTTTTTGTTCATGTATTCTTAGTAGAGACGGGGTTTCACGGTGTTAGTCAGGATGGTCTCCATCTCCTGACCTCGTGATCCGCCTGCCTCGGCCTCCCAAAGTGCTGGGATTACAGGCATGGGCCACCGCACCCAGTCAGAATTGAATTAATTCTGAATATAATTCAGAATAGAATTGCACAACTGAATTGTAGACTCTTATGATTCCTGAATGGCGAAACTCAGCTTGGTGGGATTTTAGAACCTTTGACAGATCTGCAACCACTGAGTGAAAGTAATGCACTCTTAGACCCCCAGAAGCCTGGATGAATGTGCATGCCTGAATCCTGGAACGGGCTGGAAGGCATCTGAGGTTCATAACTTTGCACTCCTGGCCCTTGGGAGCCCCCCTGCCCACAAGGTCCTTCTTGGCCTAAGGCAAAGAGCTCCCAGCAGCGGCAACGCTATGCTGATATGAGAGCGGAGGTGGAGGGAAGGAGGAAGGAACAGGCAGCCATAAAGAGCGCTACCGTGGGGCTAGACCTTGGGTGCGCCCAGTGCCACCTCCTCCATTCACTCCTACTGCCGCTTCTGGTAGCCCGGGGCCGTGAACCCCGTGCGCGACGCAGAGAACAAGGACATTGAGCCCTTGGAGCGGTCCCTAGAGCCTCTGATTCTGCAGAACGCGGACTTACAGCTGATCCACGGCCAGCCCTCCCGCCCCGCGTGGCCCTACAGCTTGTCGTGGGCGGCCGGCGACTACCCGTAGGCGCCCAAGCCGAAACACGTGCACCCAGAGGGGTTGCTGCGCCTCCTTCGGACACCTTCTGGATGACTGCGGAGGAAGCGCGGCGGAGGACCCGGGCTGGTGCACCCGAACACACTGAGCTGCGGGTTGGCAGACGGCGTAGAGCGCTACTGCGGCCAGCTGGCCTAGGGGATCGCCACGCTGACGATGCCCGCCCTGCCAGCCCGGCAGCGCAACGCCAGCGGCGGCTCCCGGGAGCCACAGGGGCGGCGACACACTTTCTGCTGTTTGGACCTCGCTTCGTGCCGCCTCACGTCGGTCTGGATGAACCTGGGCCCTCTGTTCTGGCCCCGCCGAGTGCACACCAGCTGCCACACTTCACCCCGCGGCTGCCCCTGGCGCTTAACATGACCTGCCGGCTAGCGCAGACCACGCTCATCAAGCTGCTGGCTTGGCACTACTAGTTGAGCCCTTGTGCACATCCCCTGCGGCAGCGCGCCTGGTGCTACGTGCCTTACCCGGTGATGGCGGGCTGCAAATATTCCTGCCGCTAATGTGGCCACAGCTACCCCAGCCAGGCTGCCTTCCACCCTCACACCGACCTCCCGCGCCCCCCCCCCCAAGCTCCTGGACCCCAGCAACGAGGTCCCCTGGATCACAGGCTTTCAGATCCCCGGAATCCCAGCTTTCAGATCCTGCAGGGTTGGGCTGGAGCCCAACTCACATTGTTCATCCCAAGATAACGGGCAAATGGGCGGGCTGGAGGTGCCGGACGTCAGAGAGAGACGTAGGGCTAGTTTCATGTCGTTAATGATAAAGGGCCTTTTCATCCTCTGCCCAAAGCAAACTAAGAGCTTCCCAAGGCCACATCACGCTCAGGTTGGAGCTGCGGTGACTCAGACCCCACTCCCCACCACACAAGGGGTCCACAAGGCTGCCAGGGAGAGATCGCCCTCCTCCCGCAGGCCCCGCTAACAGGAGAGCGGCGAGCCATTGTGGGGGACAAGGGAGGATGGGGCCTTGGCAGCAGCAAATCACCCCTCCCGGCCTTGACTGCTGGGCAGCCCAAACAGCCGCGGCCCAAGGCCCCCAGTCTGGAGGGGCGGGGCGAGCTGGCGGCCGAGGCCCGTGCTCGCAGCACCCCCTGGCGGCTGATCATCATAGGCCTTGGAATGAGCGAGATGGAAGGGCCCCAGACCTCAAAGCATAGTGGCAGGAGGACTGAGGCACATACAGGGACTGGGGCTTGCCCAAGGCCAGAGTAAGGCAGGGAAAGAGTGGGCTTGAACACAGGGTTCCAGACTGTCCGGAGCTTCCCCAGGGGTGATCCTCATTCTTTTCTTTGGAGCCTGAATCCTCTGCCTCTCCTTCCAAACATGGACACCCAGCCTCCTCCTATCTGGGCAGCGACAGGACATCTTCCAATGGGGAGGAAGAAGCAGCTAGACTCTAGACTCCGGGACGGCAGAGTAGCACGGTGGTAGGGTAAAGGGCCTGTGGGGTTAGTTCTCAGCGGCCCTCCACAGCAGCACAAAAGCTACCCAAGACAAACGGTGGCCCATGCCTATCTCCCAAAGGCCTGGGTCCCATCCTTTTTTTTTTTTTTTTTTTTTTTTTTTTTTTTTTTTTTGAGATGGACTTCTGCTCTTGTTGCCCAGGCTGGAGTACAATGGTGTGATCTTGGCTCACCACAACTTCCACCTCCCGGGTTCAAGCGATTCTCCTGCCTCAGCCTCCTGAGTAGCTGGGATTACAGGCATGCGCCGCCACGCCCGGCTAATTTCGTATTTTTAGTAGAGACGGGGTTTCTGCATGTTGGTCAGGCTGGTCTCAAACTCCTGACCTCAGGTGATTTGCCCGCCTTGGCTTCCCAAAGTGCTGGGATTACAGGGGTGAGCCACCGCACCCAGCCACTGGGTCCCATCTTAATCTAGGGAAAAGGTCAGTGGAGATCTGGAGATCTGCAGTCCTCAGGAGCCTCCCCTCAGAGCCCTGGCTCCTGCCGGATTCTTCAACCGGCCACAGGACTGGGCCTGACCAGAGACAGTAAAGCAGACCAGAGTGTCACAGCCAATTTTCAAACTGTTGTTTGACATTCTCACAGCCCTCAGTGCAGGCCACGTCCCAGCCCAGCTCTGGGACTTTGGTTCAGGGCTGAGAGCCTCTGCTCTGGGCCGATCGAAAACCTCCTTTGACCCTGTAGCAGCAGGTGGACCTTGGCTCTGCTCGTCCCTACCCAGAGCTCAGGGCAGTGCCCCGTGCAGTCGCCCCACTTCCACGAAGGCCTCCACACAGCGGTCAATGTCTTCCTCACTGTGCACTGCTGAGATCTGTACCCGGATCCGGGCCTTGCCCTTGGGGACCACAGGGTAGCTGAACCCGATGACAAAGATGCCTGGGAGGGTAGAAAGCAAGGGCGTGCCAGAACCAACAGGCTTGGGGGCAGAACACAGAGGGCAAGGGAACCGTCCCAAGTCTCAGATTTGGGACTGCCTCATGGCCTGGGTTTTTTTTTTTTTTTGAGATGGAGTCTTGCTCTGTCACCCAGGCTGGAGTGCAGTGGCGCGATCTTGGCTCACTGCAAGCTCCGCCTCCCAGGTTCACGCCATTCTCCTGCCTCAGCCTCCCGAGTAGCTGGGACTACAGGCGCCTGCCACCTCGCCCGGCTAATTTTTTTGTATTTTTAGTAGAGACGAGGTTTCACCATGTTAGCCAGGATGGTCTCGATCTCTTGACCTCGTGATCTGCCTGCCTCAGCCTTCCAAAGCGCTGGGATTACAGGCGTGAGCCACCACACCCCGCCTGCCTGCAGTTTTCAAGCTTGGACAGACAGCTGGCCTAAGAGGCCGCAGTGTGGCCAGGGGCAGCAGGGAGAGGGGTGGTTCACAGTCTACGGGTTTCCCTTTCTCTTCTCTCAGGACCCATCACCAGTTCTCTCGTCCCAGCACACTTACCTCTCTTCAGCATGTCATCCGCCATGCGAGAGGCCAGCCGGGCATCACCCAGCATCACAGGGCAGATGGGATGGCTGGCTCCTGAGACAGTGAAGCCAGCAGCTTCCATCTTACTACGGAACCTGTGGGTACAAGGTATCACAGGTAGCTAAGGGGCCGTGGAGCATTCACACCCACTCCTCCCAGGGACCAGGCCCGAGGTCTGTGCAAGAAGGATCAACAAAGACAGTTACAAGTTCTAAGAGGCAGATGGGAGCCAGGCAGGGGGCAGATAGAACAAAAAGGGAGACGGAAAGACAGGATGGACAAGAGGGAGACACAGAAGCTAGAGGGGAGAGGCAGAGACAGAGGAGGGAGGGGAACAGGCAGAAGCAGACCTGGTGGGCACAGAGCTGTCTGTGGGCCTGGGCAGACACACGAGCCTGGCTCTCACCATGTCCCCTGGCCCCCGAGCCTGCCCCATCCCTGCTGGGAGCCGCACCTCTGGGTCTTGGCAGCCATAGACTGGACAATGGTATTACTCTCCATGAGTAGATCTAGGGCCTTGGAGGCGCAGCCAACAACAGCAGGTGGCAGACTGTTGGAGAAGAGGTAGGGCCGGGCGCGCTGTCGCAGCAGGGACACCAGAGGCTCAGGCCCTGTCGTGTAGCCCCCTGAGAAGAAGGGAAGAGGTGGGGGGAGGGGTTGGTCAGGGGCCAGAGCCTACCCCAACCCCCTCCTGAAAGTACAGTCCATGCTGCCCTCCCCACTTCCCTGAGCCCCTCCAGGGCCCTCCAAAAGGACAAGGGGATCCCAGGGACACAACCTCGCAGGTACCTGATGCTCCACCCAGGGCCTTCCCCAGGGTGGAGTTGATGATGGTGACCTGATCCATCACGCCCAGCAACTCATCCGTACCCCTGCAAGGGAAGCTGCCACTGCTGTCACTGCCTCCTGAGAGCCCAGGGATCATGGATCAGGCTGGGGACTGGCCTCCGCATTTCCCAGCCACCCTCAGAAGCCCCACCCCAGGCCTCAGGTGCCACATGGTCCCACCGTCCTGTGGGCCCCAGGAAGCCAGTGGCATGGCATTCATCCACAAAGACCAGGGCGCCATATCTAGAGGCGAGGCGGCAGATCTCCTGCAGGGGTGCGATGTCGCCATCCATGGAAAAGGCCCCATCGGTGGCCACCAGGCGCAGCCGATGCTTCTGCGGGAAAGACATGAACAGGTGGTGGGTGGTATCAAGCTGGGCCAAACCACCCATGTCTTGTGCTGCTTGGAACTCTGAGAGCTCATCCTGCCCAGTGCCCAGCACAGAGGTGAGCACAGAGGTGGGCACATAGGTACCACCATCTTGGGGGCTGGAACATCCTCTCCCTCATCTGTGCCTCTCAGCCTCACCCATCTCCACTGTGAACCCTGGGCAGTGAGAATGGGCTCAGGCCTCACTCTCCTGTGTAAGGTCCCAAAGGGCAGGCTGGTCTGGGACCAGGTCTTACCAACGTGTCCATTCTATCCTTATGCCTAGCAAGGGCCTGCCACACAGAAGGTGCTTGCTAAAACTTAAGGCAGGCCAGGCACAGTGGCTCACACCCATAATCCCAGCACTTTGGGAGCTTAGGGGTTCAAGACCAGCCTGGACAACATGATGAAACCCCGTCTTTACTAAGAATACAAAAATTAGCCAGGCGGGGTGGTGCCTATAATCCCAGCTACTTGGGAGGCTGAGGCAGGAGAATCACTTGAACCAAGGAGGTGGAGGTTACAGTGAGCTGAGATTGCACCACTATACTCCAGCCTTGGCGACAGAGTTATACTCCAGCCTTGGTGACAGAGTGAAACTCTGTCTCAAAAAAAAAAAAAAAAAAAAAGAAAGAAAGAAAGAAAAGAAAGAATAGCCGGGCGCGCTGGCTCAAGCCTGTAATCCCAGCACTTTGGGAGGCCGAGACGGGCGAATCATGAGGTCAGGAGATCGAGACCATCCTGGCTAACACGGTGAAACCCCGTCTCTACTAAAAAATACAAAAAACTAGCCGGGCGAAGTGGCGGGCGCCTGTAGTCCCAGCTACTCGGGAGGCTGAGGCAGGAGAATGGCTAAACCCGGGAGGCGGAGCTTGCAGTGAGCTGAGATCCGGCCACTGCACTCCAGCCTGGGCGACAGAGCGACACTCCGTCTCAAAAAAAAAAAAAAAAAAGAAAGAAAGAAAGAATAGGCCGGGTGCGGTGGCTCACGCCTGTAATCCCAGCACTTTGGGAGGCCGAGGCATGCGAATCACAAGGTCAGGAGATCGAGACCACGGTGAAACCCTGTCTCTACTAAAAATACAAAAAATGAGCCGGGCGAGGTGGCGGGCGCCTGTAGTCCCAGCTACTCGGGAGGCTGGGGCAGGAGAATGGCGTGAACCCAGGAGGCGGAGCTTGCAGTGAGCCAGGATCGCGCCACCGCACTCCAGCTTGGCCGACAGAGCAAGACTCCGTCTCAAAAAAAAAAAAAAAAAAAAAAGAAAGAAAGAATAATGCTCTGGGTCTGAGAGATTAGGGTTCAAATCTTGGACAAATCTCTGCTGTTTCAAACTTTCAGGCTATCTGTCTGTCAGTGAAGAGTTGGCCTCTCTAAGCCTCACTTCCTTCCCCAAATGGAGGCTGAGGGTGGGCCCAGGTATGGCCCCACCTGGGCCTCCTGCAGCTTGGCTTCTAGGTCAGCCATGTCCAGGTGGCGATAGCGGTACTTGTGGGCCTTGCACAGGCGGATGCCGTCGATGATGGAGGCATGGTTCAGCTCGTCCGACAGGACTGCGTCCTCCGGGGTCAGAAGGGCCTGGAGGGAGGCAGTGAGCGTAGAGCCATCACTCAGCCACCCTAGGCTTCTCCCTCGACCAGGATTCCTGCAAATCAAAAAACTGTACTGCCAGCCAGGCCGTTCCTCTGGGTAGAGAGGCAAGGCGTCCTGTGCTTCCATCTGGGCCCCCGTGCCCCAGTGCCGGGCTGGACCAGCGCCCTGCTCTAGTAAGAGGAGGCAAGAATATATTTGGTGAGTACCAGGCCCCCACCTCCCCCAGCCTTCCAGATGATGTAGCTTATCCCCCAGTCTCTCAGGCTCCTTGCAAGCCCCAGGATTCCTCCTGGAGCACCTACCTGGCCCAACCTTGACCTCCAGAAGAAGTGGGCTCTGGAGCCTCTAGGCATGGCACTGAATCCTGCTAGGTTCTCCCGACTGCCCACCCCCAAGCCTTCCCCAGCCTAACAGGCCCCATTGACCCTCACCCGCAGGACAGCTTCCACACACCTCAAAGAGGCCGGCGTTGGCGTCAAAACAGCTGGGATAGAGGATGGCATCCTCCCGCTGGTGGAAGAGGGCTATTTTTGCTTCTAGATTCTTGTGGATGCTCTAAAGAAAATGAGTGAGACACGTGTTGATGCCTGTGGGGTCATGTGGGACAAGTCCGAGGGGACAGAGGCTTGGAGGACCACAGAGACCCAACCCAGAAAGCCTGCAGCCTCAGCCTCCTTACTTTCTGCCACACATGGGTGATCCCAGAGCTGCCAGGAATCTGGCAGACAGTTCCCATTGAGGAACTGGGGACCTGTTAGGTTCCCTTCCTGGGCAGACTTTGGTTTTACCATAGCAGTCTAAGGGTGGAATTACGGGAACTCGTGGAGAAGGAAGCGTGTCTTCCTAACACCACACTGAGTGTCTTTTTTGGTTGCCTAATGGCAAAGAAAAAGATCACAGAGGTAATTCTGGATTCATCTGGGCCTCTAATTTGTAGATTTGAAAACTGTTGGGTGTGGGTGAGGGCTTTGCTGGGAAGTAACTGGATGTGAGTCAGGAGTTCTGCCTCTGACATTCATTTCTCTCTCACCTTTCTGAGAGGGCAGTTAATGATAATCACAAGTAGGACCACAGACTCACTCTCTTTTTTTTTGGCAAATGAGACAGGGATTCTCTGTTACTCAGGCTGGAGTGCAGTAGTGAGATCATAGCTTACTGTAGCCTTGAACTCCTGGGCTCAAGTGATCCTCCCATCTCAGCCTCCCCTCCCTAGTAGCTGGGACAACAGGTGCGCACCACCACACCCAGCTAATTAAAAACCTTTTTTTTTTTTTTTTTTAGAGAGAGGGTCTTGCTATGTTGCCCAGGCTGGTCTCAAACTCCAGGCATCAAGTGATCCTTCTGCTTTGGGCTTCAAAAGTATTGAGATTACAGGTATAAGCCACCATGGACTCTTGAGCCAGGGTTCAAATCCCACCACAATAGGCTCTGTGCCTCTGGGCAAGTCACTTAACTTCTCTGGACCTCAGTGTCCTCATCTCAATAGGAAGAATAAGAATAGCACCTATCGGGCCGGGCGCGGTGGCTCACGCCTGTAATCCCTGCACTTTGGGAGGCCGAGGCGGGCGGATCACAAGGTCAGGAGATCGAGACCATCCTGGCTAACACGGTGAAACCCCGTCTCTACTAAAATACAAAAAATTAGCCGGGCGCGGTGGCGGGCGCCTGTAGTCCCAGCTACTCGGGAGGCTGAGGCAGGAGAATGGCGCGAACCCGGGAGGCGGAGCTTGCAGTGAGCTGAGATGGTGCCACTGCACTCCAGCCTGGGTGACAGAGTGAAGACTCCGCCTCAGAAAAAAAAAAAAAAAAAAAAGAATAGCACCTATCACTGAGGATTAATGACTTAATACTTATAATGTTCTTCCTTTATTTTTTTTGAGACAGAGTTTCACCCAGGCTGGAGTGCAGTGGCACCATCATGGCTCACTGCAACTGGGTTCAAGTGAGCAAGTCCAGCTAATTTTTGTATTTTTAGCAGAGACAGGTTTCACCATGTTGGCCAGGCTGGTCTTGAACTCCTGACCTAAAGTAATCCACCCACCTCGGCCTCCCAGAGTGCCTGGATTACAGGCATGAGCCATCACACCTGGCCAATAGTTGTACTTTTCTTAAAAGAATTCTTGGCACATAATAAGTACTATTTAAGTTTCATACTTATATAAATTTATTTTGTAACATTTGGAAAATAAATAATAGCCAACATTCATTGAGCACTACTACGTGCCAGGCTGTTCCATGCTTTTTTCTTGTTTTTTTTTTTTTTTTTTTTTTTAGACGGAGTCTCGCTCAGTCGCCCAGGCTGGGGTGCAGTGGCCGGATCTCAGCTCACTGCAAGCTCCGCCTCCCAGGTTCACGCCGTTCTCCTGCCTCAGCCTCCCGTGTAGCTGGGACTACAGGCGCCCGCCACCGCGCCCAGCTAAGTTTTTGTATTTTTAGTAGAGACGGGGTTTCACCGTGTTAGTCAGGATGGTCTCGATCTCCTGACCTCGTGATCCGCCCATCTTGGCCTCCCAAAGTGCTGGGATTACAGGCGTGAGCCACCGCGCCCGGCTTTTTTTTTTTTTTTTTTAAGACAGAGTCTCACTCTGTTGCTCAGACTGGAGTGCAGTGGCGTGATCTCAGCTCACCTGCAACCTCCACCTCCTAGGTTCAAGTGATTCTCCCGCCTCAGCCTCACAAGTGGCTGGGATTACAGGCACCCACCATCATGCCAGTTAATTTTTGTATTTTTGTAGAGAAAGGGTTTCGCCATGTTGGCCAGGCTGGTCTCGAACTCCTGATCTCAGGTGATCTGCCTGCATCAGCCTCCCAAAGTGCTGGGATTACAGGTAGGAGCCACTGCGCTTGGCCTATTCTAAGCATTACATGCATTAAGTCTTTAATTTGTAAGGATCTTATTAAGTGTTATTATCTTCAGTTTTCTTTTTCTTTTTTTTTTTTTTTTTTTGAGACGGAGTCTCGCTCTGTCGCCCAAGCTGGAGTGCAGTGGCCGGATCTCAGCTCACTGCAAGCTCCGCCGCCTGAGTTTACACCACTCTCCTGCCTCAGCCTCCCGAGTAGCTGGGACTACAGGCGCCTGCCACCTCACCCGGCTAGTTTTTTGTATTTTTTAGTAGAGACGGGGTTTCACCGTGTTAGCCAGGATGGTCTTGATCTCCTGACCTCGTGATCTGCCCGTCTCAGCCTCCCAAAGTGCTGGGATTACAGGCTTGAGCCACCGCGCCCGGCCTATCTTCAGTTTTCTTATGAAGGAATTAAGACAGAGAGAGGTTAAGATACTTGCCCACAGGAACAGGGCCACTAAAGGGCAGCACTGGCAACCGTGCTCCATCACAAGAGACCCAGAGCCCTCAGTCTCAGTTCCTGCCACCTACTCCTCTTTTCCTATAGAAAGTCAGGTGTGACCAGGCGCGGTGGCTCACGCCTGTAATCCCAGCACTTTGGGAGGTGGAGGCGGGCGGATCACGAGGTCAGGAGATCGAGACCACGGTGAAACCCCGTCTCTACTAAAAATACAAAAAATTGGCCGGGCGCGGTGGCTCAAGCCTGTAATCCCAGCACTTTGGTAGGCCGAGGTGGGTGGATCACGAGGTCAGGAGATCGAGACTATCCTGGCTAACATGGTGAAACCCCGTCTCTACTAAAAATACAAAAAACTAGCCGGGCATGGTGGCGGGCGCCTGTAGTCTCAGCTACTTGGGAGGCTGAGGCGGGAGAATGGCGTGAACCCGGGAGGCGGAGCTTGCAGTGAGCCGAGATCAGCCACTGCACTCCAGCCTGGGAGACACAGCGAGACTCCGTCTCAAAAAAAAAAAAAAAAAAAAAAAAAAAAAAAAATTAGCCGGGCACGGTGGCGGGTGCCTGTAGTCCCAGCTACTCAGGAGGCTGAGGCAGAAGAATGGCATGAACCCAGGAGGTGGAGCTTGCAGTGAGCCGAGATCGCGCCACTGCACTCCAGCCTCGGCAACAGAGTGAGACTCCGTCTCAAAAAAAAAAAAAAAAAAATTAGCTGGGTGTGGCAGCACACCTGTAATTGCTGCTGCTCCGGAGGCTGAAGCATGAGAATCACTTGAGTCTGGGAGGTGAAGGTTACGGCAAGCCAAGGTTGTGCCACTGCACTCCAGCCTGGGTGACAGAGCAAGACTCTGTCTCAAAAAGAAAAAAAAAAAAAAAAAATATATATATATATATATAAAGTTTCTTGGCCAAAGCTTTTCAGCAAAACAGAGGCCTGCACTCAGCCTTTCTGCTGCACAGCTCTGGGGCCAACAGTGGGCCCAGGGCCGTGGATGAGCTGAGCTGGCTAAACCAGCCCTGCTGACTGTGGGAAGCAGGCAGCTGGGGTCAGTCCCCACAACCCCCCACCACTCACTGTGTACCTGGGTTCCGCAGATGAAGCGGACAGAGCTGAGGCCAGCTCCAAACTCCTCCAGAGCCTGCAGACCTGCCTGGATCACCTTGGGGTGGCTGCTCAGGCCCAGGTAGTTGTTGGCACAGAAGTTAAGGATTCCTGAGGTGAAGGAGAGGAGATGGATACAGCAGCTCAGGTGGGGCAAGGAAGGGCCTGGAAAGATGACAGTGCCAGGCCCTGGGGAAATGGTCCAGAAAGGAAACAGACCTGGATTCACCGTTGAAGAGGCACCAAATTCAACAGCTCCAGAGGGAGGGTCAGTGCTACACATCTTGAAGATGAGAAGTTTAAACTTTTTTTTTTTTTTTGGCAGGGTCTAGTTCTGTCGCCCAGGTTAGAGTACAGTGGTGCAATCATGGCTTACTGCAGCCCCAACCCCCCAGGCTCAAGCAATCCTCCCACCCAACCACCTGAGTAGCTGGGACTGCAGGTGCGTGCCACCATGCCCAACTAAATATTTTTATTTTTTGTAGAGATGGGGCCTCATTATGTTGCCCATGCTGGTCTTGAACTTCTAGCCTCAAGCAATCCTCCTGCCTTGGCCTCCCAAAGTGCTGAGATTTCAGGCACAAGCCACTGTGCCCAGCCTAAACTCTGGCTTTGAATCACATTCTACCCAAGGAGGAACTCAAGCCTTCCTCACAGGCTTCTCCTGTGCCTGAAGACCACCACTAACTCCTTATCTGACCCCTTGGTTTCCTTGTGGGTTAAAGAAGAGGGCTGGGTCAGATGCCTGCTGCAGTCCTGGAACTCCACAGTTTACTTTGCTGCCTGGTACAGAACCACTTCCCCAAAGGTGGGTGCCTGAGATACCAGTCCCTGAATTCTAAAGCCCAGAGTGAACTTCAACAGCTGACCTCAGGAGCAAACACGCCAGAGGGGAAAGTTCACACAGCCTGGGAAAGGCAAAAACAGGATGAGAACTTGTGTCTCCTAATTTCCCATCTTTTG
The DNA here is from genome assembly GCF_049350105.2 of Macaca mulatta. Taxonomy (NCBI): domain Eukaryota; kingdom Metazoa; phylum Chordata; class Mammalia; order Primates; family Cercopithecidae; genus Macaca; species Macaca mulatta. The sequence continues at coordinate 13,718,801 of NC_133415.1, forward strand.
ACTGGCTCTAAGCTTCCCCTGAGGGAGAGAAGGGATTACCTGGGACCTCTATTTTACAAATGAGTACAACAGCACCAAGGGTTCTATGCCTATTTCCTGGCAGAAGGCAGCTTTGGGATCCTGTTGATCATCGCCACTCACCCGAGGCCTGACACGAATAAGTCAGGCAGTAACCACTGGTTAGAATGAAATGAGGGAGGGCTGGGAGCGGTGGCTCACGTCTGTAATCCCAACACTTTGGGAGGACGAGGCGGGCGGATCACTTGAGGTCAAGAGTTCGAGATCAGCCTGGCCAACATGGTGAAACCCAGTCTCTACTAAAAATACAAAAATCAGCCGGGTGTGCTGGCACTTGCCTGTAGTCCCAGCTACTTGGGAGGCTGAGGCATGAAAATCGCCCGAACCCAGGAGGCAGAGGTTGCAGTGAACCGAGATCTCACCACTGCCCTCCAGCCTGAGCGACAGAGCAAGACCAGATTGCTTGCTATGAGTTTGGCCAGGAAGCTGTCCTCTCTGGCCAGTTAGGCAATGTTCCAGCTCCAATATTCCAGCGCTGCCTGCAGCTAGCTGGGGGCTTTTGGGCAAGCCATTTCACATCTGTGGATTTCAGCCTCTTCGTTTGTAAAATGGAATTAGTCATTCCTGCGTTTAGAAGTTAGCAGGAGTTCACGTGCAGCAACAACTGGTAGAGGCCTTCACAAAACAGCCGCTCAAGAAATGCGGGTTTTCTCGCTCCGGCCTTCCCACCACCCTTCCTTGCAGTGTCACGGTGGGAGCCAGCTGGGTGTCTCTCTCCTTTTCTCACGCTCACACAGGGCTGGTCCCAGCCCTGCCTTCTGAGCCAAAAAGGTGCTCAAGGGCAAATCACCTCCCTCCGTCAAAACGGGTTTAACCAGGCTAGAGTCAGTATTAGGAAGCCGTAAAGTCGCCCTGAGAGATGCGAAGGGGACCAGTAGCTAAGAGTGTAGGAGCCGCCCACCCCCGCCTCCAAGCCCTCCATTCCAGCGCAAGCTCGGGAAAGGTCTTGGAACGACTCCGGGAGGGAGAGTTACCTCCGGAGACGCCGTCCACGTGGATGTGCGGCCCCTGACGGGACGTGATGACCCGCTCACTCTTCCAAGTGCCAGCTCCACGGATCCCTTCCAGCTCCCCCTCCAGAATGCCGCGCAGCTGGGCCAACGCTGACTGTGCGCGGCAGCCGCGGGGCACTCCGAAGAGCGCGGCGCGCCAGGCGTTCCCAGCCCACATCGCTCCTACCTCGCCCGAGCGTCCCTGCCTGCCTGGGAGCCGTGCGCATCGCGGACGCAGCCTGGTCACGTGGCCGGGGGCCGGGCTCCAGCAGCCAATCGGAGCGAGGGGGGCTGACTTAACGAGTGGGAGGCGGGCCTAAGGTGGGTGGGCGGTGCCTGGCGGGATCCGCCAGGGACCAAGCGGCTTGACTTGTAAGTTGAGACTGCAGAGGTCCGGGTGGCAGAAGGGAGGGAAGGGGGCGGAGGAAGTCGCGTCAGGGCCCAGCCCACCAGACTCCCCACCGCATTCCCACGTACTCACCTCTCGGCCGGAAATGGGGTGCCCTCTGGACCCCAAAGGCAGAAGCCTAGAAGCCGGCAAAGGCACGTTCCGCAGCCTCCGGGACTAAGGATTCCTGGCTTCTGTCCAGCTCCTGTAACCCTCCCCCCATTCTCAGGTGCAAACGCCCCAGATGTCCCCACTGCCCGCCCGCCTAACCGCTCCGCATTCATCCCCCAGTCTTCAAAGTGAGGAAAAATACACCGCTCAGTTTCTCCCGTTTCCGATTTATTTTAAAGTTTTAAAAAGACAGCAAAATTTTCCCGGCACAAGTAACACTTGTTTAAAAAAGGCGGGGGGGGGGGAGGGGGACGCGCAAGTACGCGATTTTTCTATTTTATTAAAAATAAGAGAAGGACAACTGTACAGGTTTTTTCTCCCAGCTCCCGGGCGTGAAACTAAGTACTAACCCTAGATATGTATATATACACATACACACACATGCACACAGATCTAGCTCTGTAAAACTACTTAGCAAATCCCAAATCGACTGCAGTATGTCTTACTGTCCACTGCCCGCCCACTCCCCCTCCCCCTCCCCCATCTACAACTATTTATAATAAAAGACTCAAATAAAAGAGATCGGGAGGTTTTAAGTGGCCGCAGCCCCACCAAACCAAGCAAAGACACCTCTTGTACAGGAGGAACAAAAATCCCAGAAGAAAAGTCTTCCTAGGACACAATCCATCGATTGCATGGAAAAATCCAAGTTTCAACAGGGCACACTGAGGCACTTGGCTGACTCCCCACCCTTCCCCTAAAGTTTTCACTCCGGTTTAACAAGAGAATTTTGCTGAAGCCACAAAGATCCTCCAATGGCTACATCCTAGCTGACTGGGACAAGCTATGGCTTCTCCCATCCAGCTGTCACTTGGACCCCACTCCCTTTCCCTAAGACAATAGGGAGACCGAAAGGGCAAACTAACAGAAATGAGAAGGAAACTGGGTTTGGGCCCCCACTGCTCACCACTGGGAGGTGGAAGTCAGCCCGGTGGCAGTTTTTTCCACCTCCTTCCTTTGCCGGCTGGCTGCTCCCTACCACCTCTCTCCTCCTGGCCAAAGGTTCTGAAACTCTCACGACGGGTGCCCAACTCAAAGAAAGCTCACTCACCCTAAAGATACTCCTGCTAACCTCACGATTCCTGGGTTCCCTTCTCATCTAGCCAGAACATACTGCCTTGTGTCTTCTCCCCACCCCCATCTACCTTCATGGCAAACAAACCAACAAAACACACAAGCCCCCCCCCACCCCCGGCAAATCCCTAACCCGGTAAGTAGGTTAATAGCAAAACAAAATATAAGTACACTCTCATCATTATAGAGATTGGTTGTTGCTGTCCTTGCACAACTGGTTAAGGAAAAATGAATTATTCTGTAATTTCTGAAGAATCCAAATCCTGTCTCTTACAAAGTCAGAACAGAAGGATGCAAAAGGTGGTGGTGAGCATCAAGACAAAAAAGGAGAAAAGTATTTACAGAAAATAGGAGACAGGAGGGAGTGTCTGCAAGAAAAGACTTCATTGTCACTTCTTCTTGCCGGCCCTCTTGGCACTGGACTTTGCTTTGGGTTTCACTGGTTTGGCCTTCTTGGGCTTGGATGCCTTGACCGGCTTGGCTTTGACAGTCTTGGGTTTTTTGGCTTTCTTGGGCGTGGCAGCCAGCTTCTTCTTGGCCTTCTTGACTGGGGTGGCTTTGGGTTTCTTGGTTGGGGCTTTGGAGGCAGCCTTCTTGGGCTTGGATGCCTTCTTTGGCGTGGCTACCTTCTTGATTTCCTTCTTGGTCTTCTTGAAGGCCACTGACTTCTTGGGCTCGTCGCTCTTGGCTAGCCGGAAGGATCCCGACGCCCCCACCCCTTTGGTCTGCTTGAGGACACCGGTGGTGACCAGGCGCTTGATGGACAACTTGATCTGCGAGTCAGCGTTCTCACCCACCTTGTAGTGGCTCTTGATATACTTCTGGATGGACTGGCGCGAGGAGCCAGCGCGGTTCTTCTCCGCCTGGATGGCAGCCACGATCATATCTGAATACTTGGGGTGGTCTGTGGACTTCTTGGAGGCCTTGGCCCGCTTGGGCTTGGCCGCAGGGGCGGACGTGGAATTCTCGGTCATGGTGGCCTGTCTGGTCCGGCTGTTGAAGGCGCCTTCCAAAAGGCCAGCCCTCGTCGGAGGCTGAGCAAAACCTGCCTCGGGATCTGCTCTTGAGCCCCTGACTACCGGGCCAGTCCGGAGTGCGGCTCCCGGGGATGCGAGCGAGGAGTCGCTGCTTCTCCTTTCCAGCTGGGGTGTCGGGAGAGCTCGCTGAGCCGGCTCTGCGAGGCCCAGCCCCGCCGGTCTGTCGCTTGGTCTCGGCGCCGGGCTCTGGCTCTGGCTCTGGCTCTGGCTCTGCCTCTGCCTCCGCCTCCTCTGCCTCCCTTTTCCCAGCTCCGCGTCTGGCGCTTGGGCGGCGCATCCGGGTATTTAGCGGCGGCGGGCGGACCGCGGTGAGGACAGGGCTGCTGGCTGCCTGCTCCCGGCCCGGAATGGCGCTGCGCCGCCGCCATCTGTGTTTCTTCCGCCGAGCAAATCCGACCTTTCCCCCCGGCCCGGGCCTTCCCGCTCCCCGCCGCCGCCCAGGGCCGCTGCCTGGCTCCCTGGGCTTCCCCGCCGGGCGGCCCGCTGGCCCGGCCGCCGCCCCCCGCGCCCGCCACGCACCCCAAACGGCGCCGAGGACCGCTGGTGCGCCGGCACATTTCCCCTTTGCGGGGGGCTGGCTCTGCGGGGCTAGGGAGCCCCGGTGTGGGAAACCCCCCGTAGCAAAGCTCTCCCCTGAGGCTACCGGGGGCTCCACTCCCGGCCCGCTGCGGGGTCCCCTAGCCCGGTGGAGCTGCCGGAAAGCGGCCCCAACTAACACACGCGGCCCCGAGCTAGGCGACTCCCAGCCGGGCCGAGCCGGGACAGGGGGGAGGGGTCGCTCCCCCGGGGTCCGGTCACCTCTCGGGGGTCACCCCGCCACCGGTCCCTCCACACCTCTACCCCTCTCTGTCCATGGGGCCCCCAAGGAAACTTTCCCTGGAAGAGTTGGAAGGGCACTTTCAAACTTTGTCCCTTCCCCCTCCTCTGCCGTCTCTCCCCCAGCGCGCCCCCCGACTTCTGCCTTGAGGTCCCCTCCTGAGGCCGAACCCCCAGTGCTGCCCGGACCCTCTGAGAGATGAGGAGGGGCTCCCGGGTGGCCTCTTCTCCTCAAAGACCCCTACATCTCCCATATACCCTAATCGGGAATTCGTTTATATGCTTCTCTTAGCCTGGAAGTTTTGGGGTGTCAGAAGCAGAACTCGCTGCCCCCATCCCTGAGGCCCAGCCTGAGGGTTCAGTCCTTGTCCCAAGGCTCCTTGAAGGCAATGTGGGGGCAGGGGGGGCGGTCCACAATGGAGAAGCTGCCCCAGAGGCTCTAAGCAGGGACGGTCCTGGGGGCCCCTGTAATGAGGAGAGGCCCTGAGTGCTTTGGGGACTTGGGAAAGCGGGGCGCTGGGGTAGAGGTCGAGGAGGGGGTTGTATCCCTTGGGTTGTGACCTATCTTCGGAAAGTGTGCAGTTCAGAGAGCCGTGGCCGCGACCACCGCCATTTTGCTGGGAAGATGCGATGTCTTTGTTAAAATGCACACAGATTTTCCCGTGCTGCCTGGCAGGTGTAGACGAGGCGGACACGGGGCGCCACTGTCTGCAGGGAGTTCTGAAGCTCGAGGGGCTTTAGTGGCCCAGAGGCCAGCAGAAGGGACCTCAGAGACCCTAGGACCCTTTCTCTGCGGCCGACCTCCTACTCACGTGCCGGGTCCGCTTGGCAGCGGCCCTGGGCTGAGATTCTGCGACGCTTGCTCCCTGAGCCCCCCTCCCACAACCCCGCTTTTATTCCCTAAGCATAGAGGCCGGTCACTGTTCACTTAAACAATACCCTGGGAGTGGGAGTTTGTTGCTGGTCAAAATGATGAACGCATCCCGGTATGGTCCAAGAGCTGTTTGCAGACACAGTAGGCTACTGGGGAGGGGTAAAAGGGAGGGGTTCGAGGGTTTTGATGTTGGGGACGGGATCGTAGCTGCGTGGGTGTGGTAGGGCTCCTATTGGACCTTGGAGTCTCTGAAGCCAGGGCAAATTAATGGGTTTCCCCCGCACGCCAAGGGATGGATTAATCCAAATGATTAGGAGAGGAGGGGGGAGGGGGAGCCCAAGACTCGGTGTTAGATGCCTTCTCTCCGGGCTTATCTCCTTGGCACAGGCGGGGAAGGGAAGCAATGGGGGGTCAGGTTAGTTCAAAAGGTCAAGGTTCTTCTTTTGATGGTGTCAATTTCCCTTAAGTTTCGTCATTTGAAAACACAACATTCTGGTGGCTTTGTTTTGGTTATTTTCAAAGACAACTCGGACCTGGTTGGGTTAATACGCACCCAAATAGCCACCCCCGTATCCGAGATGTTCCACCCTGAGAGCCCAGAGCCATGTCACCCCACCCCCCGCCCCAGATCCGTGCATGTCTTAAAGACTTGATGAATCCAATGACACGATGATGAATAATTTTATTTGCACATTGCTTTACAGTTTGCACAGTGCTCCCCACCGGTTTCTGGATCCTTTGCGCCTCCTGCCTGTGAGCACTATCCCCATCACCCCTATTTTACCGCGGAGGCCCGGGACTCAGAAGAATGGATTGGGGGCGGGGTACTGTGAGGCTCAGCTCCCTGACACCTGGGCCTTCATTTCATTTTGTAGCTCTCCTGTCCCTTCTCCCCGCCCATCCCAGCGACCTGTAAATTCCCGGAACTGAACCCAGGATTGGGGAAAGGGGTTGCCTCGGGTTGCAGGGGCTTCCAGCTAGTGGACACCCCTTCTCCCGTCAGGCGGCGAGATTCACCGCCCCTTCCCCTGTTCCAGGGAGTTGGAGGGGAAGGAAGGAGGTTCCTTGCGACTTGGGCGCAGAGGCCGAAGCCGAGGCGGGCAAGACGAGGAAAGACGGCCTCCAGATTGGCTTGGCCTTGCCTCGCCTCGCCTCGGGGACACTGCAGAGCCGGGGGGCTTCTTCACTCCCGCCAGAACCCGCCTGGGCACCGGGGCAGACGGCTCTCGGGTTTCCACCGGGCGCAGAGCCATCTTCCAGCTGGCCGACTGCGCAGCCTCCCCCGCCCGCTTTAACGCGAGGCTCTTGAAACCCCAGGAACGGCGGAACCGCGGCAACTGCTCCTGGGAAATGTAGTCCCCGGTGCCGCGCCACCTGCCCGCGACCCTTGGCAGCCGCCGCGCCGCCTGGGCGTGGGAAGAGGGTCGGACAGCTGCTGTGCAGTGGCGCGGGGAGGGTCCAGGCCGTGCCGTGGCGCGGGGAGGATCCCCCCGCTGTCGCTCTCGGGCCTCAGTTCTTCCACCTGTCGGCTCTACCTGTCTCTGGGGTTAGTGAGACGGGGAAATGAATTCCTGCATGGAAAAGTATAAATCGCATTAGAATGCTAGGGGTCGTGTCCTTACTAATGGTTGGTTGTGTGTGTGTGCGCGCGCGCGCGTGCCTGAGCCCTTGGCACGTGACATCTCCACGTTACAGACAGGACGGCCCCATCTCCACCCCTATGTTTAATGACTTGCCCAGGGCTGAGACTCCCTGTTCACTGCACCACTTGTGGTCTTGTGGCATTCTGGGCTTTGGAATCCTTTTTTTTTTTTTTTTTTTTTGAGACGGAGTCTCGTTCTGTCGCCCAGGCCACAGTGCAGTGGCGCGATCTCGGCTTCCTGCAACCTCTGCCTCCCGGATTCAAGCAATTCTCTGCCTCAGCCTCCCGAATAGATAGGATTACAGGTGTCCACAACCATGCCCGGCTAATTTTTTGTATTTTTGGTAGAGACGGAGTTTCACCATCTTGGCCGGACTGGTCTTGAACTATCCTCGTGATCCACCGGCCTGGGCCTCCCAAAGTGCTGGGATCCCGGCTGGCTTTGGAATCCTAATGCATTCCTTAATATGTGCCGGGCACTGGGATGGGCGCTGGGATATAGCCATCAACCAAAGTGACAAGACAGCCCTACCCTTGTGGAGCTGAGGTTCCCTGGAAAAGATAGATACACAGTAGACTACTGTAATCCCAGCACTTTGGGAGGCCGAAATGGGTGGATCACCTGAGGTCAGGAGTTTGCGACCAGTCTGGCCAACGTGGTGAAACCCTGTCTCTACTAAAAATACAAAAATTCGCCGGGCGTGGTCGCGGGCGCCTGTAATCCTAGCTACTTGGTAGAATGAGGCAGGAGAATCGCTTAAACCTGGGAGGCAGAGGTTGCAGTGAGCCAAGACCATGCCATTGCACTCCAGCCTGGGTGACAAGAACAAAACTCCAGCTCAAAAAAAAGAAAAAGTAAATTATATAGTATGCTGGAAAGTGGCAATTGCAGAGAAACAATTGGAGCAGGGTTTGGGGTGGGTATAGGCAGTGCCAAATGGTGGTGGTTTGCAATTGTATTTTTTGGTTTTTGTAGTTGTTTATTTGGGACGGAGTCTCACTCTGTTGCCCAGGCTGGAGTGTAGTGGCATGATCGCAGCTCACTGCAACCTCCACCTCCTGGGTTCAAGCAATTCTCCTGCCTCAGCCTCCCAAGTAGCTGGGTTTACAGGTGTGCGCCACCACTCTCGGCTAATTTTTTTTTTTTTTTTTTGATATGGAGTCTCACTCTGTTGCCCAGGCTGGAGTGCAGTGCCACAAGCTCAGCTCACTGCAACCTCCGCCTCCCGGGTTCAAGCAATTCTCCTGCCTCAGCCTCCCGAGTAGCTGGGATTGCAGGCGCCCACCACCACACTCAGCTAATCTTTGTATTTTTAGTGGAGCGGGGTTTCACCATGTTGGCCAGGCTGGTCTCAAACTCCTGACCTCAAGCGATCCACCCACCTTGGCCTCCCACCAAAGTGCTGGGTTATAGGCATGAGACACCAAGCCCAGCCACTTGTTCTACTTTGTGCCCCTTGTCACTACTGAACTTGACTAGTCTAAAAAAAAAATGGTTCAGATGAACCCCACTACGCGGTATATATCCAAAAGAAAGGAAATCAGCATATTGAAGAGATATCTGCACTCCCATGGTCATTGCAGCACCATTCACAATAGCCAAAATATGGAGTCAACCCAAGCGCCCATCAATGGATGAATGGATGAAGAAAATGTGGTATATAAACAAAGGGAATATTATTCAGCCACCAATAAGAATGAAATCCTGTCGGCCAGGCGCGGTGGCTCACGCCTGTAATCCCAGCACTTTGGGAGGCCAAGATGGGCGGATCACGAGGTCAGGAGATCGAGACCATCCTGACTAACACGGTGAAACACCGTCTCTACTAAAAATACAAAAATTAGCCGGGCGTGGTGGCGGGTGCCTGTAGTCCCAGCCACATGGGAGGCTGAGGCAGGAGAATGGCGTGAACCCGGGAGGCGGAGCTTGCAGTGAGTGGAGATCGCGCCACTGCACTCCAGCCTGGGAGACAGAGCGAGACTCTGTCTCAAAAAAAAAAAAAAAGAATGAAATCCTGTCATTTGCAACAACACAGATGGAACTGAAGGTCATCATATTAACTGAAATAAGCCAGGCAGAGAAAGACAAATATTGCCTGTTCTCACTCATATGTAGACGCTAAAAAAGTGGATCTTGGCCAGCCTGGTAACATGGTGAAACCCCGTCTACTAAAAATATAAAACTTAGCCGGGCGTGGTGGCAGGTGCCTGTAATTCCAGTTACTCGGGAGGCTGAGGCAGGAGAATCACTTGAACCCAGGAGGTGGAGGTTGCACTGAGCCAAGATTGTGCCATTGCACTCTCCAACCTGGGCAACAGAGCGAGACTTCATCTTAAAAAAAAAAACAAAAAAAGTGGATCTCAGCTTGGCGTGGTGGCTCATGCCTCTAATCCCAGCATTTTGGGAGGCCAAGGTGGGTGGATCACCTGAGGTCGGGAGTTCAAGACCAGCCTGACCAACATGGAGAAACCCTGTCTCTACTAAAAATACAAAATTAGTTGGGTATGGTGGCACATGCCTGTAATCCCAGCTACTTGGAGGGCTGAGGCAGGAGAATTGTTTGAACCCAGGAGGCAGAGGTTGTGGTGAGCTGAGATCGCACCATTGCACTCCAGCCTGGGCAACAAGAGCAAAATTCCGTCTCAAAAAAAAAAAAAAGGCCAGGTGCGGTGGCTCATGCCAGTAATCCCAACACTTTGGGAGGCTGAGGTGGGCGGATCACAAGGTCAGGAGATCGAGACCATCCTGGCTAACACGGTGAAACCCTGTCTCTACTAAAAACACAAACAATTGGCCGGGCGCGGTGGCTCACGCCTGTAATCCCAGCACTTTGGGAGGCCGAGGCGGGCGGATCACAAGGTCAGGAGATCGAGACCACGGTGAAACCCCGTCTCTACTAAAAATACAAAAAAAATTAGCCGGGCGCGGTTGTGGGCGCCTGTAGTCCCAGCTACTCGGGAGGCTGAGGCAGGAGAATGGCGTGAACCCGGGAGGCGGAGCTTGCAGTGAGCCGAGATCGCGCCACTGCACTCCAGCCTGGGTGACAGAGCGAGACTCCGTCTCAAAAAAAAAAAAAAATTAGCCGGGCGTGGTGGTGCACACCTGTAGTCCCAGCTACTCAGGAGGCTGAGACAGGAGAATGGCGTGAACCTGGGAGGCGGAGGTTGCAGTGAGCTGAGATCGCACCACTGCACTCCAGCCTGGGTGACAGAGAGAGACTCTGTCTCAAAAAAAAAAAAAAAAAAAAGTGGATCTCATGAAGATGGAGAGTAGATTGGTGGTTACCAGAGGCCAGGAAGGATAGCAAGGAGGGGAGGAAGAAGAGAAGCTGATCAATGGGTACAATATACAGTTAGCTAGAAGAAATAAGACATAGTGTTCCATAGATCAGTAGGGTGACTGCAGTTAACCATAACGCACTGTATACTTCAAAATAGTTACAGGAGAATAATTCACATGCTCCCAGCATAAAGAAAAGATAAATGTTTAAGGTGATGGATATCCCAATTCTTCTAATTTGGTCATTACGCTTTCTACTAATAAGCCGTCTTGTCACCCCTGTCTCAGGTGAGCGGCAACTATCTGAGGCCAGTAGCACAGGAATAAGAAGAATTTACCAAGACAGTTGTAGGTAAAGAAAGGCACATTTATTAGAGAAGGTGTGAAAATATGTTGGAGCCAGGAGCGATGGCTCATACCTGTAATCCCAGCACTTTGGGAGGCTGAGGCGGGCAGATCACCTGAGGTCAGGAGTTCGAGACCAGCCTGGCCAACATGGCAAATCCATCTCTACTAAAAATACAGAAATTAGCCAGGCGTGGTGGCACATGCCTGTAGTCCCATCTACTTGGGAGGCTGAGGCAGGAGAATAGCTTGAGTCTGGGAGGCAGAGATTGCAGTGAGCAGACACTGTGTCATTGCACTCCAGCCTGGGCGACATGGTAAGACCTTGTCTAAAAAAAAAGAAAAAAAGAAAAAGAAAAAGAAAATGCATTGCAAATTTGCAACAGGTAGCACAGCAGAGAAGGGGCTGTCTGCAAGGAGACAAAGGCTTGCTAGGGATGGTACAGGATGGTGCTTGTGCTGTATGCTGGAGAGGGCTTTATGCAATTTTCTGTCAGCTGAGGTGCAGGAAGATTGTGAATTATTTGTGCAGGAGGGCATGTGTTCTGAAAGGCAGACTTAGAGCTTACCTGCTTTCTCTTTTTGCTTTCCCTCAATCCCACCGGTCCAACTTCCCCTCCCTAATTAGGACTCTGCAACCCTCTCTCATAGACCCTGTCCTTTCCTTCTTAGCACTTTTCACAAAATCGCACATTACAATGACAGCAGTGCCCATCTTCCCCACCGGAGACAGAGCCCCAAGAGGCAAGCACGTGTCTATTCCGTTCACACCCAGCACCCAGCAAGTAAATAACCAATCTCCACCTGCCTGGGCCTTTCCCACTTCCAAAGGGCTTTGACCTCCACACTATGAGTCAAGATTCACGCTCTGTGAGGAGGACGGGGCAAATGGCAGGTGGAGGCACCCGAGGGGAAAGGAGCAAGGCTTGAGATAGAGTGAGATAGAGGCGGGGGTGAGGGTGAGGGAGAGGCGGGGAGCAGCAGATGGCCCCTCACTCAGGGATGGAGGGGCAACTGCGCTAGCCTGGGTGCTGGGTCCCCTCCTCTCAGCCCGGTCCTGTGATTCCTCTTAGAAACCTGCCAGAAACAGGGGCTCTCCCCTCCTCCTGTCCAGGCTAGGTGTCACTTAGATTCTCCAAACTGAAAAGCAATCAACATTTCAGGGCCCCAGGAATTTAACAGAGAGTACAGTCAATGGGGTTTTTTGCTTTCTTTTTTCTTTTTTTTAAATTTCAATTTTGGTGGGTATATAATAGATGTATATATTTAAGGGATACATGAGATTTTGTTTTGTTTTGTTTTGTTTTGTTTTTGAGATGGAGCCTTGCTCTGTTGCCCAGGCTGGCAGGCAGTGTCACGGTCTGGGCTCACTGTAACCTCCGCCTCCTGGGTCAAGCGATTCTCCTGCCTCAGCCTCCTGAGCAGCTGGGATTACAGGTGCCTGCCACCAGCCCCTGGCTAATTTTAGTATTTTTAGTAGAGATGGGGTTTCGCCACGTTGGCCAGACTGGTCTCGAGCTCCTGACCTCAAGTGGTCTGCTCGCTTTGGCCTTGCAAAGTGCTGGGATTACAGGCATGAGCCACCGCGCCTGGCCAGAGATGTTTTAATAGAGGCATGCAGTGTGAAATGAGCACAATGGGTTTTTACAGACATCCCCTCTTCCTTCCCCTACACTGCTGTGCAGCGACTGGACAGTGCTCCCCTGCCTCCAGCTCTCTGCCCAACACAGGATTTCTCTTAACACAGGAACAGCACTGGCCCTGAGTTGGGGGCCTCAGGTGGTTATATGTTGGATGTGGAGGGATTCTGCTCACATCCCCCAGCCCCAGCCCTATTATGCGATGGGTAACTGTGTGTGGGAGGCAGAAGAATAGCCCCTAAATATGACCACATCCTGATCCCTGAAACTTTAAAAAATGTTCCTTTAATGGCAAGGGAGAACGAAGGTTGCTAATCACCCAACCTGGAGATGGGAGATGATCCTGGATTATCAAGGCGTCCTGGTGGGCCCAGTGGAATCACAAGGATCTTTTCTTTTTTTTTTCTGAAACGGAGTTTCGCTCTTGTTGCCCAGGCTGAAGTGCAGTGGCACAATCTCAGCTCACTGCAACCTCCACCTCCTGGGTTCAAGCTATTCTCCTGCCTCAGCCTCCCGAGTAGCTGGGATTACAGGCATGCGCCATCACGCCTGACTAATTTTGTGTTTTTAGAAGAGACGGGGTTTCTCCATGTTGGTCAGGCTGGTCTCGAACTCCTGACCTCAGATGATCCGCCTGCCTCAGCCTCCCAAAGTGCTGGGATTACAGGCACGAGCCACCGCGCCCGGCCAAGGATCCTTAAATGGGAGAGAGGGAGGCAGAAGAGTCAGAATCAGAGATAATGTCCTCAGAAAGACCTGCCCACTACTGTTGACGATAGGATGGAAGGACCCATGAGCTCAGGAAAGCAGGCAGCTTCTGAAAGCCAGAAAAAAAGGCAAAAACCAGATTCTCCCTTAGAGCCTGCAGAAGGAATGCATACCTGCTGACGTGTTGATTTTAGTACAGTAAAACCCATTTTGGACTTCTGACCTCCAGCTCTGTAAGATAATTAACGTGTGTGTTTTAGCCACTAAGGGTAACTGGTTACAGTGGCAACAGGAAAATAATCCACTATGGTTGATGGAGATTTGAGTTTTTTCCACTTTCTTCTTTTTTTATAGAGATGGGGTCTCACTATGTTGCCCAGGCTGGTCTCAAACTCCTGGGCTCAAGTGATCCACCTGCCTTGGCCTCCCAGAGTGCTGCAATTATAGGCATGAGCTGCTGTGCCTGGCCATTTCCAGTTTCTTGCTTTGCAGACAATGTCGCTGTGACTTTCCTACTGCAAGTGCCCTGGTGCAAAGGGGAAGGAGCTAGAAGTATACACAACTTCAGCATTACCAGGTAGTGCCATCTGCTTTCCAAACTGCACCTGCCCCGGGCTTCCATATGGACAATGGACTAGGGAAGGGAAGAAGAAGGCAGTGAAACCATTAGGGGCCATCTCAGTGATCCAAGTTCTGAATTAAAGTGGTGGCCTTGGGGGTGGAAGGAAGAGGCAGATGTCAGAAATATTGAGGACGAGTCCTTGCTAAAAGGTTGGCTGTAGGGGGTGAGGGAGGAGATGGAACGACTCCCAGCCATCTGGAGCAGAAACAAAGATGGCGGGCCACGGCCTGGCACGGTGGCTCACGCCTGTAATCTCAGCACTTTGGGAGGCTGAGGCAGACAGGTCACTTGAGGTCAGGAGTTCGAGACCAGCCTGGTCAATATAGTGAAACCCCGTCCCTACCAAAAATACAAAAATAAGCTGGATGTGGTAGTGGGCGCCTGTAATCCCAGCTACTCTGGAAACTGAGGCAGGAGAATCGCTTGAACCCTGGGGGCAGAGGTTGCAGTGCACTGAGGTTGCACCACTGCACTCCAGCCTGGGCAACAGAGTGAGATTCTGTCTAAATAAATAAATAAATAAATAAAAACAACAAAAAGAAAAAAAAAAAAAACAGGCGGACACAGTGGCTCATATCTGTAATCCCAGCACTTTGGGAGACCAAGGCAGACGGAACACCTGAGTTCAGGAGTTCGAGACCAGCCCAGCCAACATGGTGAAACCCCGTCTCTACTAAAAAAATACAAAATTGGCCAGGCGCGATGGCTCAAGCCTGTAATCCCAGCACTTTGGGAGGCCGAGACGGGTGGATCACGAGGTCAGGAGATCGAGACCATCCTGGCTAATACGGTGAAACCCCGTCTCTACTAAAAAATACAAAAAACTAGCCGGGCGAGGTGGCGGGCGCCTGTGGTCTCAGCTACTCGGGAAGTTGAGGCAGGAGAATGGCGTAAACCCAGGAGGCGGAGCTTGCAGTGAGCTGAGATCCGGCCACTGCACTCTAGCCGGGCGACAGAGAGAGACTCCGTCTCAAAAAAAAAAAAAAAAAAAAAATTAGCCAGGCGTGATGGCACAGGCCTGTCGTCCCAGCTACTCGGGAAGCTGAGATGGGAGAATCACTTGAGCCAGGGAGATGGAGGCTGCAGTGAGCTGTGATCGCGTTACTGCACTCCAGCCTGGGTGAGACACAGCAAGACTCTGCCTCATAACAAAACAAAACAAAACAAAAAACAAAGATGGCTGGCCTTCTTCTGTCCTGCCCTGGCCACTAGCTGTCCTGGTCCCCCCCCCACTTAACAGCCTCACCCTGTGGAGGCTGACCTCTCACCTGTTTCTCCCAAGTTAGGAAAACCCATCCCATGTGGGTTAGAAGTCAAATGAACAGAAAGACAAACACACATTTCCAGACAAAGAAATAAAAATGCAGGTGACAGTTTAACAGTTAAACTTTAACTGATCTAACTGAACTAAACCTTAACTAATTTCCAAGTCTGTTTTTGTTTGTGTTTCTTTTTTTTTCTTTTTTTTTCTTTTTTTTTTTTTGAGACGGAGTCTTGCTCTGTCACCCGGGCTGGAGTGCAGTGGCGCGATCTCAGCTCACTGCAAGCTCCGCCTCCCGGGTTTACGCCATTCTCCTGCCTCAGCCTCCCGAATAGCTGGGACCACAGGCGCCCGCCACCTCGCCCGGCTAGTTTTTTGTATTTTTTTTAGTAGAGACGGGGTTTCACCGTGTTAGTCAGGATGGTCTCGATCTCCTGACCTCGTGATCCGCCCGTCTCGGCCTCCCAAAGTGCTGGGATTACAGGCTTGAGCCACCGCGCCCGGCCGTTTGTGTTTCTTAAGACACGGTCTTCTCTGTGGCCCAGGCCGGAGTGCAATTATGGCTATTGCAGCTTTGAGCTCCAGGGCTCAATCGATCCTCTTACCTCAGCCTCCCAAATAGCTGGGACTACAGGCACATGCCACCACACCAAAAATACTCATTTTGGTATTTTTTGTAGAGACAGTGTTTCACCATGTCGCCCAGCTTTGTCTCAAACTCTTGGGCTCAAGCAATCCTCCTACCTTGGCCTCCCAAAGTGTTGGGATTACAGGTATGAGCCATTTCCAAGTTTTAAAGCAACAGAAGATATCACCATGGCACAGACTGAGGGTTTTGACCCCACAGACATAGTTTAGCCTCCTGCATGGACAGCGTCCTTTGGAAGGCCATGAGGCTCTCACATAGGAGAGGAGGCTGCATGTGCAGACCTGGAAAATGTCTATGATATATTAATTGACAAAAGGAAGCTAAGAAAAATATGAGGGGAACTCATTTTTATAAAATAGGGATATTAGAGAACTACATACAGATATATATTAGTAGTTCCCATTTATCGAGCAGTTACTATCTGCCCACACTGTGCTAAGTGATCTATCCATAGGTGTTACCACATTTGGTCTTTTGCTGTTGTTATTACTTCATTTGACAGGTGGGGAAGGAACTTACCTGAAGCAGTCTAATTCCATGCTCTTTTTTTTTTTTTTTTTTTTTTGGAGATGGAGTTTTGCTCTCATTGCCCAGGCTGGAGTGCAATGGCATGGTCTCAGCCCACTGCAACCTCCACTTCCCATGTTCAAGTGATCCTCCTGTCTCAGCCTCCCAAGTAGCTGGGATTACAGGTGTCCACCACCACGCCTGGCTAATTTTTCTATTTTTAGTAGAGATGGGGTTTCACCATATTGGCCAGGCTGGTCTTGAACTCCTGACCTCAGGTGATCCACCAGCCTCTGCCTCCCAAAGTTCTGGGATTACAAGTGTGAACCACTGCGCCTGGATTTTGGTTGTTGTTGTTGTTGTTGTTTATTTGTTTTTGACACAGGGTGTCACTCTATAGCCAAGGCTGAAACACAAATCATGGCTCACTGCAACCTTGAACTCCTGGGCTCAAGTGATCCTCCTGCCTCAGCCTCCCGAGTAGCTGGGGCCACAGGTGCGCATCACCATGGTCAGCTAATTTTTTAAATTTATGTAGAGATGGGGCCTCACTATATTGCGTAGGCTGGTCTCGAACTCCTGGCCTCAAGTGGTCCTCCCACCTTGGCCTCCCAAAGTTCTGGGATTATAGGCAAGTCCATGCTCTTAATCAACTCTCAAAACTGCCTTTCTCTCTTTTTTTTTTTTTTTTGAGACGGAGTCTTGCTCTGTCCCCCAGGCTGGAGTGCAGTGGCCGGATCTCAGCTCACTGCTAGCTCCTCCTCTCGGGTTCACGCCATTCTCCTGCCTCAGCCTCCCAAGTAGCTGGGACTACAGGCACCCGCCACTTCGCCCGGCTAGTTTTTTGTATTTTTTAGTAGAGACGGGGTTTCACCGTGTTAGCCAGGATGGTCTCGATCTCCTGACCTCATGATCCGCCCGTCTCGGCCTCCCAAAGTGCTGGGATTACAGGCTTGAGCCACCGCGCCCAGCCAAAACTGCCTTTCTCTTAACCTGGGAAGAAGTGGGGAAATTTGTGGCCAGCCTGGGGACCACCAGGAGGAATGAGATTGGGCCCCAGTTCCTCTCTCCTGGTAGGATTAGTTGCCATCTGACCTACCAGGACAGTCCTGTCCAGCTGGCAGAGAGGACACTCATGCCTCAAAGGAAATAACTCACTCCATGGGAAGTGGATGTGGACAAGTGACCCAAGCTCAGTGCCAGAGGCCAGGCATTGGTGAGGGACACAGGTGCCATGTGTGGTTTAGGCTGAAAGTCCTGCTGAACCTGCCCACTCTGGTGTCATTTTCTTTTTCTTTATTTTCTTTTCTTTTTTCTTTTTTTTTTTTTTTTTTTGAGATGGAGTCTCGCTCTGTCGCCCGGGCTGGAGTGCAGTGGCCGGATCTCAGCTCACTGCAAGCTCCGCCTCCCGGGTTTACGCCGTTCTCCTGCCTCAGCCTCCCAAGTAGCTGGGACTACAGGCGCCCGCCACCTCGCCCGGCTAGTTTTTTGTATTTTTTAGTAGAGACGGGGTTTCACCGGGTTAGCCAGGATGGTCTCGATCTCCTGACCTCGTGATCCGCCCGTCTCGGCCTCCCAAAGTGCTGGGATTACAGGCTTGAGCCACCGCGCCCGGCCTTTTTTTTTTTTGAGGTAGAGTCTGGGTCTGTCATCCAGGCTGGAGTGCAGTGGCGTAATCTCGATCTCGGCTCACTGCAACCTCCTCCTCCCAGGTTCAAGTGATTCTCTTGCCTCAGCCTCCAAGTAGCCATGATTACAGGCACGTGCCGCCATGCTCGGCTAATTTTTTTTTTTTTTTTTTTTTGAGATGGAGTTAAGCGCTTGTTGCCCAGGCTGGAGTGCAATAGCGCGATCTCGGCTCACTGCAACCTCTGCCCCCCAGGTTCAAGCAATTCTCCTGCCTCAGCCTCCTGAGTAGCTGGGATTACAGGCATGCACCACTACGCCTGGCTAATTTTGTATTTTTAGGAGAGGCGGGGTTTCACCACGTTGGTCAGGCTGGTTTCAAACTCCCAACCTCAGGTGATCTGCTCACCTCGGCCTCCCAAAGTGCTGGGATTACAGGTGTGAGCCACTGCACCTGGCCTAAGTTTTGTATTTTTAGTAGAGATGGGGTTTCACCATATTGGCCAGGCTGGTCTCGAACTTCTGACCTCAAGCGATCCACCTCCCTCAGCCTCCCAAAGTGCTAAGATTATAGGTGTGAGCCATTGCGCCTGGCTTGGCATCATTTTCCTTTCAGGGAGCTGAGCTCATGGAATGAACTGAGAGGACTGTAACCCTGGAGCCCACGCAGTGCACCACTAGGCTTTGCAGAGTAGGATTGGCCTCCTTTGGACAGAGTGAGCCCCTGGGATTCTCAGACTATTCTGGAAGAGACCTCAAGAGGGAGATGCTGGGCTTCTTAACAATAAATACATGAGGATGCAGGAGAGATTGGTTAAAAAAGCAGCCGCAGCACTGTGGCTAGGGTTGTTCTCCAAGCTGTTTAAGTGGCCCATGAGTACATGTACATGTGTGAACACTCCATGTTAATAGTAATGTTTTCTCTGAGAAATGGATTTGGGTGACAGTGCGCTGTTATTTTTTAGTTTATACAGGTCTATACTGTTTTAGTTTATAAACAAGAAGCGTGGTTTTTTGTTTTTTTTTTGAGACTGCATCTCGCTTTGTCGCCCAGGCTGGAGTGCAGTGGCACGATCTCGGCTCACTGTGATCTCTGCCTCCCAGTTCAAGTGATTCTCCAGCCTCAGCCTCCCAAGTAGCTGGGATTACAGGCCCCTGCCACCATGCCCTGCCAGTTTTTGTATTTTTAGTAGAGACAGGTTTTCACCATGTTGGCCAGGCTGCTCTTGAACTCCTGACCTCAAGTGATCTGCCAGCCGTGGCCTCCCAAAGTGTTGGGGTTACAGGCATGAGCCACCGCGCTCGGCCACGTGTATTACTTTTTTTTTTTTTTGAAGACAGGGTCTCTCTCACTCTAGTTGCCCAGTCTGGAGTGCAGTGTCTTGGCTCACTGCAGCCTCTACCTCCCAGGCTCAGGAGATTCTCACACCTTAGCCTGCCGAATAGTTAGGACTTACAGGCATGCGCCACCACGCCTGGCTAATTTTTTGTATTTTTAGTAGAGACAGGAGTTTCACCATGTTGCCAATTGCACGATCTCAGCCCACTGCAACCTTAAGTTCCCAAGTTCAAGCAATCCTCCTGTCTCAGCCTCTCAAGTAGTTGGGATTACAGGTGCCCACCACCACACCTGGCTAATTTTTGTAATTTTAGTAGAGACAGAGTTTCTCAGAGTTTGGGGTTTCTCTTGAACTCTGGAACTCAAGTGATCCACCTGCTCAGGCCTCCCAGAGTGCTGGGATTATAGGCGTGAGTCACCATGCCTGGCCTGATAAGCGTGTATTACTTTTGTAATAAAGAAAGAACCTTCATAATATTAGAAACATACATGTGATGAAAATTCAAAATATTCCAGGCACGGTGGTTCATGCCTGTAATCCCAGCACTTTGGGAGGCCGAGGCGGGTGGATCACGAGGTCAAGAGAGCGAGACTATCCTGGCCAACATGGTGAAACCCCGTCTTTACCAAAACTACAAAAATTAGCCAGGTGTGGTGGCAGACGCCTGTAATCCCAGCTACTTAGGAGGCTGAGGCAGGAGAATCGCTTGAACCCGGGAGGTGGAGGTTGCAGTGAGCCGAGAGATCTTGCCACTACTGCACTCCACCCTGGGCAACAGAACAACACTCTGTCTAAAAAAAAAAAAAAGAGCAAGGGTCTCCAACGACCTCACAGGAACCACTGAGGAACTTTGAATATGGATCACATAGTAGATGGTGCTGTATCCTAGGTTCCATTTCCAGAGTGTGTGCACTGGATTATGGGCATGCAGACCAATGTCCTTTTACTCGACAGATGTCCACCGAAGAATCAAGAGTGAGGGTCCTGGTGTCTGAAACTCAAATCATTCAGCAAAACGTACGGGTTTAGACATCGATGTAGATTTCTAGATCAGAACATATGCAGGCATCACTGTCAACAGAGAGCATATGAGAGAAAGTAACGGCGGCAGAATGTTAACAATTGGTGGACCTGAGCGAAGAATATATGGGATATTTATGGTGCCATTCTTGCAGCTCATCTGTAGGCCTGAACATTTTCAGGGTAAGTTGGAGGAAAAGTGTTCAAGGCCAAGTGAGTTGTGGCAAGGCCCTTTCTCAGGTGCACGCCTGAGCAGGGGAGGCAGGGCTGTGGCAGTTTGGTGAGGCTGCCCCCACTCTGCTCCTGGAAACCACTCAAATCTGCTCTTGCACTCCCCTGGCCTTCGAGCTCTATTCCCCCAGCACTTCCAGGCTGAGACCTTTTGCAGGCCTTCCCCCTGGTGGGCTCATGCCACACACCACCTGACCTACTCATGAAGTCTCACTCTGTTGCCCAGTGGTACCATCTCAGCTCACTGCAACCTCCACCTCCCAGGTTCTAGTGATCCTTCTGCCTCAGCCTCCCAAGTAGCTGTGACTACAGCCACGTGTCATCACGCCAGGCTATTTTTAGTAGAAACGACCCTACATCATGTTGGTGAGGCTGGTTTCGAACTCTTGACCTCAAGCCATCCGCCCACCTCAGCCTCCCAAAGTGCTGGGATTATAGGCATGAGCCACCATGCTCAGTCTATGCCTACTTTTAGTTACATGTAATTTAAGGGGGCAGGTTACTCTGAAATTTCTAGAAAAAGGGTGATTTCCAAGTTATTGCCCTAGAAAGGCACAGTCACTTCCGGGCGGTGCCATGGCAATGGTAAACTGTCATGGTGCTGGTGGGTGTGTCTTATGGAGAGGTGCTTTGTGCCTCTTCCGTGTTTCAGCTGGTCTTCAGTCTGGTCTGGAGTTGAGTTCTGCCACCCGTCTCACTACTTCTCACCCCACTCAGATCCTTTAGCCAATCTCTTCTGCTTGACCCCCTTTCCCACATCAGGTCCAGTATGAGACCAAACCCAGATGCGGGTGCCAGAGCCTGGCACTCACGCCGGAGTTGTGACAAGCAGCTGGAGTCCCACCCCCTGCTCTGCCTATGATCTTACACTGTTCTGGGCCTGTTCCCTCTCTGGACCTGCCCTCCCATCTTCCTAATACTCTTGGTTTGTGTCCTCCAGCCACGGGCAACCACAGCCAGGGAGGTCATGGAAGCCCCAGCAGGTGAGAGTCTCCCAGGAGAGTCCCCGAGGTTCCCATCCCACACCCGAGGCCCTGCTCCTGCGTCTCAGTGGAGGCCCACCGACTGAGTGCCCAGGAAAGCCCTGGGGCACACAGAGGGTGTGGGGGAAGATTGTTTGCTTTTTCAAAAAGCAGTGACACCCAACGTCAACATTACCTGTTTTCTTGACTTTGGGACATGTGCCTGCTTCAGCCTCCCGAGTAGCTGGGATTACAGGCACGAGTCACTACACCCGGCTAATTTTGTATTTTTAGTACAGACAGGTTTCTCCATGTCATCAGGCTGGTCTCAAACTCCCGACCTCAGGGTGGCAAATCACAAGGTCAGGAGTTCAAGACCAGCCTGGCCAACATGGTGAAACCCCACCTCTACTAAAAATACAAAAAATCAGCTGTGCGTGGTGGTGGTCACCTGTAATCCCAGCTACTCGGGAAGCTGAGGCAGGAGAATCACTTGAACCCAGGAGGCGGAGGTTGCAGTGAGCCAAGATCGCACCACTGCACTCCAGCCCAGGGAACAGTGTGAGACTCCATCTCAACAGCAACAGCAACAAAAAAGACTGAGGTGAGGCCACACATGGTGGCTCACACCTGTAATCCCAGCACTTTGGTAAGCCGAGGTGGGCAGCTCATTTGAGGTCAAGAGTTTGAGATCAGCCTGGCCAACATGGTAAAATCCCATCTCTACTAAAAATACAAAAATTTGCTGGGTATGGTGGCACATGCCAGTAATCCCAGTTACTCAGGAGACTGAGGCAGGAAAATCGCTTGAACCCGGCAGGTGGAGGAGGTCGCATCACTGCATTGTAGCCTGGGCGACAGAGCAAGACTCTGTCTCAAAAAAAAAAAAAAAAAAAAAAAAAAAAAAGAAAAGAAAAAGAGAAAAAAGAGAAAAAAGGAAAAAAAGAAAGACTGAGGTGGGAGGATCGGTTGAGCTTGGGAGATCGAGGCTGCGGTGAGACATGTTCACACCGCTGCACTCTAGCCTGGACAATAAAGCAAGACCCTGTCTCTCAAAAACCAAAACAAAAAAAGAAATAAAGAAAATAGATGCATCTTGAGATTATCTGTTCGGTCTTTGGTCTCCCCTGTGGGCTCTGTTTCACATGGATGGGCAGATGGGGCTCGTGTCTGATTTGCCTTTGTTCCCAAAACTCAGCCCAAGTTCTGGCCAAAAGTGGTCATCAGTAAGTGAATTAGGATGTGATTGGCTGTGAGTGACAATACCAGTAGCTTAAACAAACAAGAAAGGTGTCTATTTAAATTACCCAGAAAAGGTCTGAAGGGAAGGGCCCTAGGCTGAGCCATAATGTAGCCATTCTGCCTCAGTCTCCTGAGTAGCTGGGATTACAGGCATGCACCACCACGCTCGGCTAATTTTTGTATTTTCTTTTTTTTTTTTTTTTTTGAGACGGAGTCTCACGCTGTTGCCCAGGCTGGAGTGCAGTGGCGCGATCTCGGCTCACTGCAAGCTCCGCCTCCCGGGTTCCCGCCATTCTCCTGCCTCAGCCTCCTGAGTAGCTGGGACTACAGGCGCCCGCCACCGCGCCCGGCTAATTTTTTTTGTATTTTTAGTAGAGACGGGGTTTCACTGTGGTCTCGATCTCCTGACCTTGTGATCCGCCCGCCTCGGCCTCCCAAAGTGCTGGGATTACAGGCTTGAGCCACCGCGCCCGGCCAATTTTTGTATTTTCAATAGAGACAAGGTTTCCCCATGTTGTTCAGGCTGGTCTTGAACTCCTGACCCCACGTGATCCACTGGCCTCAGTCTCCCAAAGTGCTGGGATTACAGGTGTGGGCCACGGAGCCCAGTTACAATTTTTTTTTTTTAAGTGGATTTCTTATATCTTTTTGTTTGTTTTTGAGATGGAGTCTCACTCTGTTGCCCAGGCTGGAGTGCGATGGCTCAATCTCGGTTCACTGCAACCTCTCTCTCCTGGATTCAAGTGATTCTCCTGCCTCAGTCTTCTGAGTAGCTGGGATTACAGGCACCTGCCACCAAGCCTGGCTACATTCTTTCGTATTTTTGGTAGAGACGGGGTTTCACCATGTTAGCCAGGCTGGTCTCGAACTCCTGACCTCAGGTGATCCACCTGCCTTGCCCTCCCAAAGTGCTGGGATTACAGCCTGAGCCACCATGCCCAGCTACACTTTATTTATTTATTTATTTATTTATTTATTTATTTATTTATTTTTGAGCGGACTCCTTTTTTTTTTTAGACAGAGTCTCGCTCTCACCCAGGCTGGAGTGCAGTGGCCCGATCTTGGCTCACTGCAAGCTCCGCCTCCCAGGTTCACGCCATTCTCCTGCCTCAGTGTCCCGAGTAGCTACAGGCGCCACCACCACACCCAGCTAATTTTTTTCTATTTTAGTAGAGACAGGGTTTCACTGTGTTAGCCAGGATGGTCTTGATCTCCTGACCTCCTGATCCGCCCGCCTCAGCCTCCCAAAGTGCTGGGATTATAGGTGTAAGCCACCGCAACTGGCCTCACCTCAGCCTTTCCAGTAGCTGAGACCACAGCTGCACCACCGTGCCCAGCTAATTAAAAACAAACAAAAAACCTCTTCTACAGATGAGATTTCACTATGTTCCCCAGGCCGGTCTTGAACTCCTGGCCTCAAGCAGTCCTCCCACCTTGGACTCCCAAAGTGCGGGGATTACAGGCATGAGCCACAGAGCCGGCCTGTAACAAGACTGAAGGGAGGCCCATCTCATGCATGAGCATGAAAGCCCAGTCATCATGCTTATGAACTACAAAAGGATCATACAGCAAACACTGACTGAACATTGCCCTTGGTACTCCACAGGTACTGTCTCATATAACCCTCACCATGTCCCTGTCATTTTCTCCACGTAAGAGGTGAGTGAACTGAGGCCCAGAGAGGTTGAGAGACATAAGTGGGTCACACAGGTAGCCGGCAGGCTGTCTGCTGTGCACGTGGGGGGCCCAGACAGGCATGCGCATGGGCTGTGTATGTAAGCAGCAGTGTATAGAAGGAGCAGCTGTGAGCGCAGGTGTTCATGAGAGCATCTACTGCTCTGTTTACGTGGTGTGGACGTGGGTGTGCCCAGCATTTTTTTACACAGTCTTGGCAGGCTCTGCTTCCCCAGCCTGGAGCACCCTCTCTCTTTTGGTCCCCTGATTATGCCTATTTATCTTTGAAGATTCAGTGCAGGCGTCACCTGTGCTGTGCAGCCTTCCCTGGCTCCTCTGGCTGAGTCAGTTGCATCAGCTCTCCCTGGCGTTGCTGTCTCTCCCCTTGCCCTTGCAGGGTGAGCGCAGGGACAGGGTGTGTCCCTTCATGTCTGTGTCACTCAGGTGCCTGGAACAGGCTTGACCAGGATATTAACAGGAATAACAGCTGCTACTAGGACTCAGTGGGCCTGGCCACGCTCAGGGCCTCACTTAATCTCATTTCTTCATCTCATCTCAGGTGAGGAAGTGAATTTCCAGGGAGGATCATTGATTGAAGCAGGTGCATGGCAGAGCCGGACAGTGAGCCCTGAGTTTGGTGCCAGCCCTGCCACTCCCATACCATGCCCCATTCAGGACTATTATTTTTTAAAACTTTATTTTGGAATAGATATCACATGCACGTGAGAAATAGTGCAGAACATATGATAGCATTTAACACTGAAATGTGTTCTACCTGTCCCCTGGCCTTCTGGCTCCCTCCCCAAGGAGGGAACCACTGTTCCCAGGGTCTTGTGTGTCCAGGGCCCCTTCACACTGGGTTCCCTCACCCTGGATGTGTGTGAGCACAAACATATGTGTGCAAATCCTTCTGGAGAGGTTTAAGCATGAATAAACACAGATGCAAATCTGTACAGGACACATTTTCTTTCTTTCTTTCTTTTTTTTTGATATAGAGTTTTGCTCTCGTCACCCAGGCTGGAGTTCAATGGCATGACCTAGGCTCACTGCAACCTCCGCTTTCCAGGTTCAAGTGATTTTTGTGCCTCAGCCTCCCGAGTAGCTGGGATTACAGGCGCTACTTGCCACCACGCCTGGCTAATTTCTGTATTTTTAGTAGAGATGGGGTTTCACCATGCTGGCCAGGCTCGTCTCAAACTCCTGACATCAGGTGATTCCCTTGTCTCAGCCTCCCAAAGTGCTGGGATTATAGGTATGAGCCACAGCGCCTGGCCCACTTCCTTCTTCTAATGCTGGAATGAATGTTCCTGTCGACTTTCAGACCCACTTGGCCAGTGCAGCCAGCTGCTCTGCTCTTGAGTGAGGACACAGCCACATGGGGGCAGCTAGAATGTGGTTCTGGAGATGCCACAGTTGAGGTCACAGCTAGTGGATGACACAGACTTTCAGCAACTGAATGAGTGAAGAGGGGAGAGACTGCGTGAGATTGGAGTTGGGTTGTGGGGACACCCTGGGCGTGGAGCCAGGGACACATATAAACCTGTCTTCCTCAGGAGATCATGAGAATCTGCTGGAGTTCAGAGGGTCAGGGCCAGCCAGGTCCCTGTGAAGTTCTCTCTGTAGCGCCTCCCAACCCCCCGCATCAGTGTATCCATGTCACGCTGCTGAGTCCAGAGGGCAGGTCCACCATCTGTCACCTTTCACACACACTTGGCCAGTACAGTCAGCTGCCCCGCCCTGAGAGAGGACACAACCACACGGGAGCAGCTGGGATATGGCTCTGGAGATGCCACAGTCGGGGTCCCAGGGCCAGTGGATGGCCAAGCCAGGTGACCAACTTGAAGACGCAGGCTCCTCCCCTTCCTCCGGCCTGGTTGAGTCCTGGCCTTGAGAAGCCGCAAGGAGCTAACAGAGCGGGAGACCGACTGGGGCCAGGATGGCCAGAGCTAGGGAGGGGCTGGCCTGGGAGTTCCGGGCAGGGAGCAGCCTGTGCAAGAGCTCAGGGGCTCTGGAAAGAAAGCGTGGTTGGCAGCCCCCGGGACGCAGGCAATGAAGCTGGAGCTGTGGGGTGGTGACAGGGCAAGGGCCAGCCAAGCACACAGGCACCCCGAAACCCCTCCTGCCCTTTGCAGGGGGATCTAGCCTTTCTGGGCCATTTAAGAATAAACTGTTGCCCTGCTTTACTAGGGAAACTGAGGCAGCAGTGTGGGGGTGGCTCCATATTGAGGCCTCCTCACGTGGCCTCCACATGGGGCTCATTCAAGTCAGCCTCACCAAGGTACACCCAGACCTCCCCCCATGCCTACCCTACCCCCAAGCAGGGGGACCCAAGGCACCCGGTCCCCAGGCAGTCTCCAATGAGAAGACCTGGGTCAGCTCAGGGGGCCACCTGGGCTGTGAGACCAACTGACCTAGACGTCACCTCATTGTGCTGCTGAGTCCCGGCCCCCTACCGGGGACAACTGTACCACCTCCCTCATCAGGCTGTTCTGGGAATTAAAGGAGCTTGTGAGTGAAATGCTTGTTCCAGGGTCCAGCCCACAGTAAGTGCTCAGCAAAAAAAAAGGTATCATGACTGTTAGGGAGGCAGCCTGGGTAGGGAGGGGATTTGGGCTCTAGAGTCAGACCTGCTGGGATGTGAGTCACTAAATTATTGCCCTTGGGTAAGTCATGTCCTTCTCTGAGCCTCAGTTTCCTCCTATAACAAGGGGAGAGCAAGAAGTACTTCAAGGGGTTGTTGTGGGCATTAAAAGGTTTGCCTTCCATAATGTGTGCTCGTGGCGGAAGCTCCATCAAAGTCAAGTCCCCTTGTAAAGTACTGTGGGACGCTGGGATGACAGGGGTGACTCACAGTTAAATCCTGACCCTTTCGTGGACCGGGAACTGCCATTAGCCTCCAGCCTTTCAGGATGGCTGCAGGGCTTCCCAGTGGGTTTATGGGGACATCCAGTCCCTTGCCATTTGGTGTAGAGCTGAGGCTGTGGCTGTTTCCTGCCTCGAGGGTGCCTGACTCAGTGGTCATTCACTTCCAGTCAGTCAGTCAGTCAATCAACAAACATACCTCGGAGACAGACACCAGTGCTCTGTACTGGGCACTGGGGACACAGAAGTGATTCACAGCTGGTCCCTGGCCTCAGGGGACTCACAGTCTGGGGGAACCACAAGGAAAAAACATGTCAAGTTCCAAGTACTGGGGGATCCAGAGCAGGCTTCCAGCCTCATCTAGGGGATCTGGGAGGGCTTCCTGGAGGTGGCAAATGATGACTGATCTGAGTCCTGAGTCTTAGGGGGTCTGCCAGGGGAGGGGGTGGGAGTGGAAAGTGCATGCGGGGGGACAGCAGTGAGGATGGAAGAGTGCGTGCGCTACTGCTCCGTCATGCAGGGGAAGCCTGGAGCCTAGGGGACCCAAAGGGGTAGAGAAAGGAGACCACGGCAGACAGAGGGGCTTGTGTGCCAGAACTCCATCCTCAGGGAACAGGGAGTCAGGGCAGAGATTCACAGAGGGAAGCAACATGGCCGCTCCCAGTTTTAGAAAGCCCCTGCTGCAGGTGTGCGGATTGGACAGGAGGGAAAGCCCGTCTGGGAACCAGGGACGAGGCAAGCAGGGCAGGGGCATGGGGCCCAGGAGCAGCAGCAGCCAAGAGAGGGAAGGGGGACCGGCCAGGGCTTGGTGGGGGTAGGGGAAGTCGGGCAGGACCCAGTGGCCACGTCAAACCCTCCTGGACTGCCCAGTGCCCCTGACCTGCTGGGGTCCTGGGTGGTGCTGGGGCAAGATGTTGAGAGCTCTTTCATAGCACAATTCTGCCAGTGGATCTACTGTGGAACCACCAGAGGGCCTGGCTTTGTGCCTGGCAGCACATCCTCCCCAACCCCAAGAGAAAGGAAGCCCTGAAAAGTGACGTGTGGGCACCTACCAACCTAGGAGGGAGGGGTCACGATTCTCACAGGCCATGGAACTGGGGCTTGGCCAAGTGGAGCCAGATCTCCTGAGGACTGTGGGGGCAGCAACATCCAACGAATACTAAAGCAGCTCCAGACCGGGCGCCGTGGCTCACACCTGTCATCCCAGCACTTTGGGAGTCCAAGGCAGGCGGATTACGAGGTCAGGAGATCGAGACCATCCTGGCCAACATGGTGAAACTCCATCTCTACTAAAAATACAAAAATTAGCCAGGCGTCGTGGTGCATGCCTGTAATCCCAGCACTTTGGAAGTTCAAGGCAGGCGGATCACGAGGTCAGGAGATCGAGACCATCCTGGCCAACATGATGAAACTCCATCTCTACTAAAAATACAAGAATTAGCCAGGCATAGTGGTGCATGCTTGTAATCCCAGCTACTCGGGAGGCTGAGGAAAGAGAATTGCTTGAACCCGGGTGGCAGAGGTTGCAGTGAGCCGAGATTGCACCACTGCACTCCAGCCTTGCGACAGAGTGAGACTCCGTCTCAAAAATAAATAAATAAATAAAATAAAAATAAAGCAGCTCCCTTATTCCGGCCCTGTGCCACATTTTTGACATACACCTTTTTTTTTTTTTTGAGACAGTTTCACTGTGTCACCCAGGCTGGAGTGCAGTGGCGCAATCTCGGCTCACTGCAACCTCCGCCTCCTGGGTTCAAGGGATTCTCCTGCCTCAGCCTCCCAAGTTGCTGGGATCACAGGCATGCGCCACCATGCCTGGCTAAGTTTTGCGTTTTTAGTAGAGACCGGGTTTCACCATGTTGGCCAGGCTGGTCTTAAACTCCTGGCCTCAGGTGATCCACCTGCCTCAGCCTCCCAAAGTGCTGGGATTACAGGTGTGAAGCACCGCACCCGGCGACATGCACCTTTTCATCTACTCCTTACAACAGCAGAACAGCAGCACATCACAATAGTCTTAACAGCTCACATGTGCCTTGCACTTACCTCAGTCCCAGGCACCCTCTCAGCACTTCACACGCATGAGCTCATTTCTCATTTTCATAATACTTCTGGGAGGGAGGTACTACTATTCCCGCTTTACAGATGAGGAAACGGAGGCACAGAGAGGTCATGTAACTTGCCCCGGGTTGCAGAGCTGGGAGCAGGGGGACGGACAGAGGGCCATCTGACACCAGAGCCTGAGCCCTTCCCGCTCCATCGTCTGAAACATTCGCTCTCTCGGGCCACTGGGAACCTCTCAGTTACTTTACGGGCTTCTGTCCTTCCTCGGGGTTCCATCCTCTTCTCTCCCATTGCACCAAACCCTAGGTCAACTCAGGGCCTTCCATAGCCCCCACGTGCTGAGGATGGCCAAGATCGCCGTCCTGAGCCAGGGCACTGCTCACCTAAAAGCCCCCAATAGCTTCCCACTGAGTTAAGCACAAAGCTAGGGCTTGGACGCGTGACCCCCACTGTCCTTGCAAAATCAGATTCCAGCTCCAGCCTGTCCCCGCAGCCTCATCTCGGATCCCTCTACGCACACCAAGCTGCAGCCATTTCAGAGCCTTTGAACTCTACTGAGCTTCTGACGCTCACTGGACCTGGCACTCTCTCCCCTTCTCAGCCTAGCTCAATCCTGCTCAGTTTTAGCGTCTTCTCTTCCAAGAAGCCTCCCCTGACCTCCCAGGCTGGGTCTGCTACACCCTCTGTGCTGACTGTGGCTTCTTGTAATTAATCACCTGATTCCAATTTCACCTCCCTCCTGAAGGGAGAATGCTTGATTCCATGCTGCATCCCCAGGAGCCTGCTCCAGAGGCTGACTCATGAGGCACAACACACTGAACAGGAACGGGTTGCAGGGAGGGCAGGGCCTTGATGGCAGCCTTGAGACTGAGGCTGACCAGGTCTTAGGAGTTCATGGAAAAGGTCTGGGCCGGAGACAGAGACAGATGTGGATGGTTAGCACAGACAGTACCAAAAGCCAAAGATGAGAGATCACGTTTTCACAAGAGGCTGGGCACGGTGGCTCACACTGGTAATACCAGCACGTTGGGAGGCCGAGGCTGGGGGATCACTTGAGGTCAGGAGTTCGAGACCAGCCTGGCTAACATGGTAAAACCCTGTCTCTACTGAAAATACAAAAATTAGCCAGGTGTGGTGACGGGCACCTATAGACCCAGCTACCCAGGAGGCTGAGACAGGAGAATCCCTTGAACCCGGGAGGAGGATGTTGCAGTGAGCTGAGATTGCGCCATTGCATTCCAGCCTGGGCGACAGAGTGAGACTCTGTCTCTAAGTAAGTAAATAAATACATAAGTCTTCACGGGAGGACAGACGATTGCTGAGGATAGACTCCGGGAAAGCACATCAGAGGGCTGGGAAGAAAATGAGAATTCCACAAAGGGGACTAAAGAGGAGCTGGGGCGTAGCTGACGCTGGAACAGAGGAGAAAGATGGCTGCCAGTGAACTACCCTCTGGCCCTCAGGGCTGCTGCCGCCCCTCCCATTGGAGCGGGGCTGGCTCTGTGACGCATTTTTGACTAAAGTGATGGAAGGGGTGCTGCAGGACCTCCAAGTCTAACTCATAAGAAGCTTGTAGGTTCCACTTGGGGCTCTTGAGGCTCCCTTTACTTTTTATTGTTTTTATTTTTTTAGAGACGGGTCTCACTCTGTTGCCCAGGCTGGAGTGAGGTGGCAGCGATCACAGTTCACTGCAACCTCCAACTCGTGGGCTCAAGCAATCATCCTGCCTCAGCCTCCCAAGTAGCTGGGACTCCAGGCACGTGCACCACAATGCCTGGCTTTTTTTTTTTTTTTTTTTTTTTTTTTTGAGGAGTCTCACTCTGTCACCCAGGCTGGAGTGCAGTGGTGCAATCTCAGCTCACTGCAACTTCCACCTCCCAGGTTCAAGCGATTCTCCTGCCTCAGCCTCCTGAGTAGCTGGGATTACAGGCATGCATCACCACGCCCAGCTAATTTTGTATTTTTAGTAGAGATGGGGTTTCTCCATGTTGGTCAGGCTGGTCTCGAACTCCTGACTTCAGGCGATCCTCCCACCTCGGCCTCCCAAAGTGCTGGGATTACAGGTGTGAGCCACTGCGCCCGGGCTGCTTGGCTTTTTTTTTTTTATTATTATTCCTTATAGATAGGAGGTTTTGCTGTGCTGCCCAGGCTAGTCTTGAACTAACTCTTGGCCTCAAGTGATCCTCCTGCCTCAGGCTCCTGAAGTGCTGGATTTACAGTCGTGAGCCACTGCACCTGGCCAGAACTCCTTTTCTAGGGGGAAGTCAACCACCATGTAGGAAGTCAGGCTATAGGTTGTCCCAAGACCACCATGCTGTAAGGAGCCCAAGCTAGCCCCATGAAGTGGCCATGTGGAGAAAGAGATGTCCATGCTGGGCACGGTGGCTCACACCTGTAATCCCAGCACTTTGGGAGGCCGAGGTGGGCAGATTACTTGAGGTCAGGAGTTTGAGACCAGCCTGGTCAACATGGTGAAACCCTATTTCTACTAACAATACAAATAATTTGGCCGGGCGTGGTGGCTCAAGCCTGTAATCCCTGCACTTTGGGAGGCCGAGACGGGCAGATCACGAGGTCAGGAGATCGAGACCATCCTGGCTAACATGGTGAAACCCCGTCTCTACTAAAAAATACAAAAAACTAGCCGGGCACGGTGGCAGGCACCTGTAGTCCCGGCTACTCGGGAGGCTGAGGCAGGAGAATCGCTTGAACCTGGGAGGCGGAGCTTGCAGTGAGCTGAGATCTGGCCATTGCACTCCGGCCTGGGCGACAGAGCGAGACTCTGTGTCAAAAAAAAAAAAGAAAAAAAAAATTAGCTGGGCATTTTGGCGGGCGCCTGTAATCCCAGCTACTTGGGAGGCTGAGGCAGGAGAATCACTTGAACCCAGGAGGTGGACATTGTAGTAAGCTGAGATTGCATCATTGCACTCCAGCCTGGGCAACAGAGCGGGACTATGTCTAAAAAAAGACACGAAGAGAAGTGCCAGGTTGAGCCAGGTCGACCCACAGGACCATGAATGACTATTTAAAAAGTGGTATTCTAGGCCATTACATATGTGGTCATTGGCTACACAGCAATAGGTAACTGAAAGTTGGTAATTTAACACCTACACAGTCCTCTGAGGTAGACGTTATTGTTCCCATTTATCAGATGAGGAAGTAAAGCCCGGAGAGACAGACGTGGCTCAGTAACGCTCACCTAGCCAGCCGGAGGCAGCAGGTAGGGTTTGACCTGGCAGGTTCATCGGAACCCGGTTTGTTTTCTTTCCAGAGCACACGCCTGGCTGCCTGAAGCAGTTGACCAGAACTTGCAGCCAAACCATGTGGTTTTGGTCAAATTCCCTGTGGCTGGGGTGACAGGGTCATTTCCCAGGTGGCTCATCTGGGCGCCTGCTGGAACCCTGGTTTATTCTTTTGTAAAGCAGGCTTCTTCCCTCCCCCCGTGCCACTGAGACGTGATTCACACATACTAAAAATGAACAAATCGTAAGTGCAAGGCATGGCGAATTTATTTATTTATTTATTTTTAGACAGAGTCTTGCTGTGTCGTCCAGGCTGGAGTGCAGTGGCGAGATCTCAGCTCACTACAACCTCCGCCTCCTGGGTTCAAGCGATTCTCCTGCCTCAGCCTCCCGAGCAGCTGGGACTACGGGCATGTGCCAGCAAGCCTGGCTAATTATTTGTATTTTCAGTGGAGACGGGGTTTCGCCACGTTGGCCAGGCTGGTCTCAACCTCCTGAGTTCAGATGATTCACCTGCTTTGGCCTCCCAAAGTGCTGGGATTATGCCCAGCCGGCATGGTGAATTTTTACATCTGTGTGTACCCACATGACCACAACCCAGACCATGATATAGAACATTTCTGGAATCAGAATGTTCCCTTCTGCCCACTGCTGGTCAATGCCCTCAGCTCAGAGGTACCTGCTGCTCTGACCACTATCACCATAACGTTCTGTCTGTTCTTGAACCTCACCTAAACAAAATCGTACAGCCTTACATTCTTCTGTGGCTATTTTTGGTCAACATTATGTCTGAAAGATTCACCAACATTTTTGTGTGTAGCAGGTTTTTTTTTTTAATAGCTGTATAGTATTCCAAAGTATGAATATACCACAATTTATTCATTCTACTACTGATGGACAGCTGTATTGTTTATTTGCTGATACGAGTATTACGGTACTCATTCTTTTGTGCATGTAAGCACTCATTTCTCCTGGATGTGTAAGCAGGAGTGGAAATGCTAGGCCATAGGGTAGATGCGTATTTAACTTGATGAGAAGCTGTCAGTTTCCCACCGTGGTTGCACAAAGCACACTCGCACCAACAGCACCTGGGAGCTGCCGTTCTCTGTATCCCCACCAGCACTTGGTACCGGCAGACCTTCTCCTCTGAGCTATTCTAATAGTGGGGCAGTGGGATCTCATGGTTTTTCATGAGATGTGGAGCACCTTTCAGAGACTGGCCTGGTTTTTGTAGCTCCCCTAGGAAGCCCTGAGGAGGGATGGGAGGGGGGTTGGTAAAGGGGATGTTCCCGCAACCCAGGTGTGAGACGGGGGAGCTCTGAGTTAGGTTGAGGCTAGAAGGGAGGCAGAGGATGGGATGGAGAGCTGTCCTGGGAGGACGGTGGGATGGTGAGGATGGACGGCAGAGCTGCCAGCAGCAGGCATCCCATCTCCCAGTAGCTAGGAATGTTCCTGATCTCCAAAGACAAGCAGTGCTGAGGCAGGGCAGTGCCAAGGCTGGGGGATTTGATGGCATGGGGTCCCGGCTCTCTCTTCTTTCTGCTCTGCCATTTTTAGCTATTGATGAGGGAAGATAGAGACAAGGCAAGGAGAGAAGTGTCCCCTCCTTGTGCCCCCTCCTTTTTTTTTTTGTTGGAGTTTTGCTCGTCACACAGCTAGAATGCAGTGGCGTGATCTTGGCTCACTGCAACCTCTACCTCCTGGGTTCAAGTGATTCTCCTGCCTCAGCCTCCTGAGTAGCTGGGATTACAGGCGCTTGGCACCACGTCTGGCTAATTTTTTGTATTTTTAGTAGAGACGGGGTTTCACCATGTTGGCCGGGCTGGTCTCGAACTCCTGACCTCAGCTGATTTCCCTGCCTTGGCCTCCCAAAGTTTTGGGATAACAGGCATGAGCCACCACGCCTGGCCTCTTCTGCCTTTTTTTTTTTTGAGATGGAGTCTAGCTCTGTTGCCCAGGCTGGAGTGCAGTGCCACTATCTCGGCTCACTGCAACCTCTGCCTACAGGGGTCACGCCATTCTCCTGTCTCAGACTCCCAAGTAACTGGGATTACAGGCGCCTGCCACCACGCCCGACTAATTTTTTTGTTTTTTGTTTTTTTTTTTTTGAGACAGAGTCTCGCTCTTTTGCCCAGGCTGGAGTGCAGTGGCCGGATCTCAGCTCACTGCAAGCTCCGCCTCCCAGGTTTACGCCATTCTCCTGCCTCAGCCTCCCGAGTAGCTGGGACTACAGGAGCCCGCCACCTCGCCCGGCTAGTTTTTTGTATTTTTTAGTAGAGACAGGGTTTCACTGTGTTAGCCAGGATGGTCTCAATCTCCTGACCTCGTGATCCGCCCGTCTCGGCCTCCCAAAGTGCTGGGATTACAGGCATGAGCCACTGTGCCCGGCCATCTTGTGCCTCTTTCTAACACCAAGGACGCCCTTCCTAGATGACCTCCTCCACCCCGCTCCCAAGACTTCCCCTCGCATTTCACTGGCTGGAACTGCATCCCATGTCCATTCCTCAAGCAATCCCTGGCAAGGGAATGGGAAACAATCTCCCCTCACTGCCCGCGGTCACTCTCCTGTGGGTCTTTCCCTGAACACACAGGGACGTTTGCTCCTGCTGGTGCCTCCGCGTGGAAGGCCCTTCCTGATTCTTCCATCTCGAAGAGTCATCTTTCAAAGCTGCCTCCAAAGGTACTCTTCCACCTGCAGGCTGGCTCAGGGTCTCTTCTGCGTTCACAGCCTTCCAGGACCCCTACCGGATGTGGCTTGTTTCTGTGGCTCAGAAATGCGACCTCTTCCCAGCCCCATGAGACCACAATCAGCACAGCTGGCCATGGTGAGGACTCCCAGCCCGCTGGACCTGGGCCTGGGGCAGCCACAACCCTGCCCTCACCCCTGCCCAGGGTTGGGTATGACCTCTGGGAAAAGCCTCAGGAGAGGACTGGGACTGAAAGAAAAACACCCATTTGATGGAGAAACAAACTGAGGCTTAGTGAGGGGTGTGACTTGCCCAAGGTCATGGTCAGGGCCAGTCTTAGCTCCACGTCTCTCTCTCAGGCCTGGGCCCTGGGCCCCACTCCAGTGCTCCCCAGACTTTGAAGGTCCCGTGAATCACTGGGGCACCTGTTAAAATGCAGACGCTGGTTCAGTAGGTCGGGGTGGGGCTGGACTTGCTATTTCTCACTTGCTTCCGCTGCCACTGGCCTGTAAGCCACACTGGGGGCGTCGCAGTCCTTACTAAGGGGGACCTTGGATTTTCAGCCCCACCCTCAGAAGCCCAGAGGCCACTGCTTTAGGAAGGGTGGGGTGTGGGTAGGGTGTGAGTAGGGAAGCCACTTCAAGAAACCCCAATCTCCATTTCTGTTCTATCAGCCATCTAGGACACCAGAACTTGCTGGAACATTTTATTAAGTTAAGAGGTTCAGGGGGCAGGAGAGAATCACCTTTTGGGTGGCTCCGGCGGTTCCGCACCCAGCACAGCCTCAGAGGAGGCTGTGGGGCCATGGAAGCCAGCTGCTGGCTCCCTCTGTCCTGAGCCCCATGGTACAGGTCCAAATGGGGCAGGAAGTGTTAGTAGGAGGTAGGGTAGGAGGAAGGTGGCAGGCTCCCGCCTCTCCCCTGCAGAGATACCCTGCCATGGCTGCTGCCTGGGCCTCCGCCAGACCCCCGGACCAGGGCCACGAGCCCAGAAGCCCAAGCAGAGGGTGGCTGGAGACAGAGCGGGGACCAGGGCTGGAGGCACACGACCACCAGGAATTTTTTTTTTTTTTTTAAGTATAAAGCGTTTTGGAAAAAAAGGAAAAAAATCTATATAAAAATCTCTTCACATATAAAATCCTGAAGAAGGTGCAAGGTAAGACCCAGTGCGAGGGGCGCGCTCAGATACGCAGAGTGTGTGTGTGTGTGTGTGTCCGTGTGTACATGTGTGCACGTGTGTGTGTGTCTGTGTCTGTGTGTGGGTGTGTGTGGTGGGTGCAAGTGCACGTGTGGCCCACAGAGGGTGGGGAGAAAGCTTGGCTTTTGACTTCCATCCACGAGGGAAAGAGGGCGGCTGGTCCTCCAGCCTGGAGGGTCTGCAGCTGAGCGGGACCTGAAAGACAAGGTGCGACAGGGCTGAGGCCTGGGCTGAGGGGCTGCGAGGCTATCCCAAGGCCAAGCAAGGGTGCTGAGTGGGTCCTTCCACCACCTCTCAGCCCTGAAGGTAGTCAGATCCGCTCTTCCTAGCTCCTTCACGAGTAGCTCGGCTATAGGGTGGCCTCTCCTGTGTGCCTTTGGAAGTCCACGAGGATTTAGCAGAAAGAGGATGCTCCAGGTAGATGTGGCATTGGAAAAGCAAAAATAAGAACACTTTGGCCAGGTGCAGCGGCTCATGCCTGTAATCTCAGAATTTTGGGAGGCTGAGGCAGGTAGACTGCTTGAGCCCAGGAGTTCGAGACCAGCCTGGGAAATAATGGCGAAACCTCGCCTATGCAAAAAGTACAAAAATTATCTGGGCATGGTGGTGTGGGCCTGTGGTCCCAGCTACTCTGAAGGCTGAGGTGGGAGGATCCCTTGAGCCCAGGAGGTTGAGGCTGCAGTGAGCCGTGATTGTATCACCGCAGTCCAGCCCAGGTAAGAGTAAGACCTTGTCTCAAAACAACCAATCAACCAACCACTTTGAGCCCTGCTAAGTCAACAACGAGTGTAAGACTAAATGGGACAGAGGCCTGGCCTTGGTGTGCGATGTCTGTGTGTGAAGCTCAGTGGAGACTCCCTGTGGGGGTCAGGGATGTGAACACTGCATTTGCCTCCAGCCCCAAGAAGGGGGGTGCACTGAGCAGGCCATGGCTCTGCACTGTGCCGCCCAGCTCTGAAGGAACAGGCTTAAGCTGATGAAGCAGCCTGTGGCCCGGGACTGATGGGATCTCTGCAACAATCCCGTGTTGCTGGGTTCATCGTCCCTTTTACAAAACGGGAATTGGAGGCCAGAAGAAGAAAGTGGCCTGGCTGGGGTGGTCCAGGAGTCCTGGTTGTGGGAGAGCCTCAGCCCCTGCCCACCGTGCAGGGCGCACACCTTGGCACCCACCTCTACTCAGCCAGGCTGTTGCGCATTGACTCCTTCTCCTGGAGGGCGGCCATGGCAAGGCGCAGGTGCTCCTTCAGCTGCTCGATCTCCCGCTCGGACCGCGTCTTGATGTGGCTCAGCTCCACGTAGACATCCTGGTACTTTCCCGAGGTGAAGCGCTTGTCCTGGGGGGCAGGAGGCAGGTATGAGGGCATGAAGCCTCTCCCTCCAGTCCTGCCCACCTGGCACATGGGCAGTACCAGCAGCCAGACCTCCCCACAGCCCCTCGCTTCATCCCTCCAGGTGGCTCCCCGAGATGGCCCTGGGTCCTGGGCTTCCCTCTCCCACCTCCCTGGTACCACCTAGGGACACAGGTGTCATTGTCATCCTCATCCTGTTTGGGGGAAGGAGATTTTGCCCAAGACCGCAGGGCAGTGAGTGGCTAGGATGAGAACCAGGTCAGCCTGGCTGGGTGCTTGGGCCCTTCCCGTGAGTTCACGCCACCTGTTCTTCAAGTGTGGTAAACATGGTCTGGCTCACGTGCGCTTACAGAGCCACCAACACGTCCACTTCCTGCCCCAAACTGACAGAATGCACCAGGCAGTGACATAGCAGCCAACAGTGGGCCAGGCGGGCTGCAGACTCAGACTTGGGCTGAACCCCGACCCACCCAACTCCTAGCAACGCGGTTATTCTCACTGGAGTGCAAGCTCCCCACAGCAGAGATTTGGGGCTATTTTGTTCACATCTGTCTTCCCAGCACCTAGCACAGTGCCCGGGA
Source organism: Macaca mulatta (assembly GCF_049350105.2). Taxonomy (NCBI): domain Eukaryota; kingdom Metazoa; phylum Chordata; class Mammalia; order Primates; family Cercopithecidae; genus Macaca; species Macaca mulatta. The sequence goes on from NC_133415.1 coordinate 13,756,959, forward strand.
CATAGGAGGTGCTCAATAATAATCAATAAATTAAATAACACTAAATAAACAGAAGCAAGTACGGCCTTGGGGAAGTCACTTCCCCTTTCTTAGCCTTAGTTTCCCTGTCAGTGAATGGGGATGACAACACCTACATGGGAGAAGCACAGGAGAGCCTGAGGAAGGATGAAGCAAGTGGAGGGCTTGGCACAGAGCAGGTGCTCACGGGATGGCATCCAGGTGGCTCCAGAGGCCCCCACGGCCCCCACGCCCAGCAGCGGGTCCTACCTTCTGCATCATCTGGAGTTCGTCTCGGAGGCACTGCACTTCCTTCTTCAGGTACTGGAGTTCATTCTCTTTTACACGAAGCAGCACCTGGGGATATAGGTGCTGGGCTGATCCAGGGCCAGAAGCCAGAGTTACCCTGGCCCACAGTGCCCTGCAGCCCGGGTTTTCTCTGCCTCAGGCCCCTAGAATGCAGCCCCTATCTGCACCAAAACCCTCTAAACCCTGGAGGCAGACTCCTCCAGGAAGCCCTCTTTGATTCCCCTGCTTCGCCTTCCCTTACTCTCACCCCTGTCCAGCCTGTGTGAATGGGTATCTCATGGTCATCTCTGCTGCAGCCCTCATGCAGCACCAGGCTCTCACCTCAGGGGTAAGATGGATGAAAAGAAGCCCTACATAAACCTGAGCAGGCTGAGCTACTCCACAAGGCACCTCATTAACCCCTCCCCAACCCTGAGGGCCAGGTGCTGCTGACCTGACCAAGGAGGAAACAAATTCAGCCAGGTCTGGGGAGGCTTAAAAGCTCAGAATGGAGCCAGACTGCCTGGTTCAAATCCCAGTCCAGCTATGCAAGCTTTGGTAAGGTACTTGACCTTCCTGTGTCTCAGTTTCCTAATCTGTAAATGGGGACAGTAACAGTAGCTAATGTATGGAGCTGTCAGGAAGATTAGATGAGTTAACAGACAAAAAGGGCTTCCAGAAGTTCTAGGTACACAGTAAGCCTCACCTAAGTGTTTGTTAAAGAAATAAAATATCGGCTGGGCACGGTGGCTCATGCCTGTAATCGCAACACTTTGGGAGGCCGAGGTGGGCAGATCACCTGAGGTTGGGAGTTCAAGACCAGCCTGATCAACATGGAGAAACCCTGTCTCTACTAAAAATACAAAATTAGCCAGGCATGGTGGCACATGCCTGTAATCCCAGCTACTTGGGAAGCTGAGGCAGGAGAATGGCTTGAACCCAGGAGGCAGAGGCCGCAGTGAGCCGAGATGGCGCCACTGCACTCCAGCCTGGGCAACAACAGCAAAACTATGTCTGAAAAAGAAAAGAAAGAAATACTGAGGCTGGGTATGGTGGCTCACACTGTAATCCCAGCACTTTGGGAGGTCAAGGCCAGCGGATCACTTGAGGTCTGGAGTTTGAGACCAGCCTGGCCAACATAGTGAAACCCTGTCTCTACCAAAAATATAAAAAATTAGCCAGGTGTGGTGGTGCAGGCCTGTAATCCTAGCTACTTGGGAGGCTGAGGCAGGAGAATCACTTGAACTGGGGAGGCAGAGGTTGCAGTGAGCCAAGATCGTGTCACTGCACTCCAGCCTGGGTGACAGAGTGGGACTCTGTCTCAAAAAAAAAAAAAAAAAAGAAAGAAAGAAAAGGAAAGAAAAGACTACAGTGATCCTGGCGCACACACACACACACACACACACACACACACATTTTCTTACCCCAATATCAGTAAACACACACACACACACACACACACACACACACACATTTTCTTACCCCAATATTTCCCAGTAAGGAAGGTGCTGGGGTGCTGGTGCCATTTTACAGATGAACTACTGGGACTCAGAGAAGTGGAGTGATTTCCTATGGTACACGGCAGGTAGGTGACACAACGCAGGCGGGAGGGAAGAATTCTGGCTACTGGATGCGTAGTAGGTGTTCTGGCCTAGTCAGGCTGGCCAAGCCACTCAGAGACTTGGCTTTCCTGCCACAGGTGACATGCAGCCTGTGGTGGGGGTGCACCATAGCCCTGCCCCGAGAACCACTGGGCTGCCTGGTGCTAGTGAGGGCACTCACCTCCAGCTCGCAGGAACTCCGCTCATTGCTGCGCCTGCAGCCGTTGCCCATGCCCTGTGAGGCAATGAAGCCACGCAGCTGGTCTATCTCCTCTGACAGGCGGCCATGCAGCTCCTGGGAGAGGCACGGTGGTCAGGGGAGGGGTGCTGGGACCCGCCCGTGTCCCCTCAACTTGGGGCCAGGCCCACCTGGTTGTGGCGCAGCAGCTCCTGGCCCTCCTGCTGGCAGCGGCGCAGTGTGTGCTCACGCTCCTCGGCCTGCCGCGTGAGCGCCCCTATCTCCAGGCACTTCTGCGAGTACTGCTCCGATAGCACCTGCAGCTCCCGCTTCAGTGCCTCCACATCTGACCTGCCCCAGAGGAGGAGCAAAGGAGAGCACAGGTTATCTTGCCCCTGCCAAGCCTGGAGTCCAGTCAGGGCAGACTCAAAGCATGCCAGGACTCTGGGGTTCCCTCTTTAGGTTTGCGTTTAGCCTGCTGTGGGGCTGTGAACCAGTGATAGCCTCTCTGGGCTACAGGTATTTCCCCTAAGTGAGGGTGGCTTGGAGGAGCCCATCTTTTTTCCTTTTTCTTTCTTTTTTAAATGGGGTCTTGCTCTCACTCTTGTTGCCCAGGCTGGAGTGCAGTGGCACAATCTTGGCTCACTGCAACCTCCACCTCCTGGGTTCAAGTGATTCTCCTGCCTCAGTCTCCCAAGTAGCTGGAATTACAGGCACCCGCCACCACACTCAGCTAACTTTTGTATTTTTCGTAGAGATGGGGTTTCACCATGTTGGCCAGGCTAGTCTCAAACTCCTGACGTCAGGTGATCCGCCTGCCTCAGTCTCCCAAAGTGCTGGGATTGAGGCGTGAGCCACCGTGCCCGGCCGGAGGAGCCCATCTTTAAAGTCCCTGAAGCCTCAACATTCCAAAACTGTGCTCTGGGGCAGGGAGAGGCCTACTGGTCAACAGTGACACTGCAGCCGAGCTCTAGGGGAGACTAAGGGGTGAAGAGGTGGGTGGAGGCCGGGACCAGCGAAGACAAGAAGGCACCTGAAGAACTGTCTGTGAGGACTGGCATGGGGTCCGCCTGAGGACATTCTACTTCTGTTTCTTGCATCCATGAGACTGGAGCAGGAATCTCAGCTAGGGACAAACTGATGTGTCCTCTGCCAAGGGGCCTCAGCAAAGTTCCTCAACCCATAACCATCAGGGTGGGCAGTTGGGCCCTGGCATCATCTTACTGGTGCTGCTTCCGGAGGCCATCTGGGCCCTGCTGGAGACTCCGTGTTTTGCTCAGCTCTCGGCTCAGCTCTTCCTGGTAGGCCTTCTTCATGGCTTCAATGGCTGGAAGCAGGGCAGAGAGGCACAAGAGAGACTAGAGGGGGGTCAGCAGCACCAAGTGCCACCAGCTCTGAGACACCACATGTACTGGTGGAGACAGGACCAAGGAGTGCTACACAAAGAGCACCAAACCAGGAGTCCAGAGCAGCCCAGGCTGTGTCATAAAATGAGTGGCTTGGGGTAAGCTGCTCAACCTCTCTGAGCCCATCTATTAAGGAAAGATAATCCTGTTGGATGGGCCCTGCTGGGGAGACAGCTCAGTGTCTGACCATTGGTACCTCCTGTTCTAGTGATTTCCGGGTAGGACCCCACCTAGTACACCCTCCCTGCAGACTCTGAGGGCTCTCAAACAAGGCCTATCTGCTTTGCCCAGCCTAGTGGTCAAGAGCTCCACAGTCAGCATAAATCGATGTGACTTTGCACAGGTGACTTAACCCCTCGTGCCTCCGGTCCCTTATCTGGAAAACAGGGATAGATAACAACAGTGCCTTTCCTTCATGGGGTTACTGGAAGGTGTGTGAAGCATTTAGAACAAAGCATGGCTCAGAGTAAATGCCCCAACATTAGCTCCTGCTGGCTTTATTCTCAGACTGTGAGCTCCTAAGGACTGAGACCGAGGCTTTTTTTTTCTCACTCAGGGCTGTTGTGAGGATTAAATAAGTGCCACCCATAGTTTTACCCACAATTCTAAAATCTCAAACCTCTGAACATTGAAAGTTTCTCCTTTTTTTTTTTTTTTTTTTTTTTTTTTTTTGAGATGGAGTCTCACTCTGTCACCTAGGCTGGAGTGCAGTGGTGTAATCTTGGTTCACTGCAACCTCTGCTGCCCGCTTTCAAGCGACTCTCCTGCCTCAGCCTCCTGAGTAGCTGGGATTACAGGCGCCTGCCACTGTGCATGGCTAAGTTTTGTATTCTTAGTAGAGACAGGGTTTCACCATCTTGGACAGGCTGGTCTTGAACTCCTGACCTTATGATCCACCCATCTCAGCCTCTCAAAGTGCTGGGATTACAGGCATGAGCCACAGTACCCAGGCTTTTTTTTTTTTTTTTTTTTTAAATGGAGTCTCACTCTGCCACCCAGGCTGGAGTACAGTGGTGCAATCTCAGCTCACTGCAGCCTCTGTCTCCTGGGTTTAACAAATTCTCCTGCCTTAGCCTCCTGAGTAGCTGGGATTACAGAAGCCCACCATCATGCCCGGCTAATTTTTGTATTTTTATTAGAGGTGGGGTTTCACCATGTTGGCCAGGCTAGTCTCGAACTCCTGACCTCAGGTGATCCGCCTGCCTTGGCCTCCCAAAGTGCTGGGATTACAGGCATGAACCACTGCACCCGGCCTCTGGTAACTCTTTTGGTGACAATCCCCACCCTGAATGGACATGAGGCTATTTATGGTCTTTATCACTACACTTAAGTGTGATTTTTATCTATTTCACAGCAGAAACCTTAGTGCCAGATTACAGGGCGAAGTCCAGACTGCTGAGGAGAAAGGGGTCTCTAACACATGTGGCTGCAAAGACGGTCTTCCTAAAATGCAGAGCACACTGGCCCCAGGGCTGGGTTCAAGTGCATGAGCACTTGGCACAGCACTGGCAGGTTGTGAGCTTCAGATCATGTGACATTGCCAGCATTTCTATTGTTCTACAAACCCCTAGTGATGCCTAGGAATGTGCCAGGCACACAGCAGGTGTGTGGTGGCAGGAGGGGAGGGAATTGTCCAGGATGAAGGATGCTCCCTTGGGAAACATGTGGGGGCCCAGTGCCTGGTACACAGCTGGCATGGACAACGCTCACACTTTCCCCTGTTCTCCCCAGGGTCTAGCCCATGTGCCCAGGGAGCAGGCACTCCTGTGAGGACAGGGGATGCAGCTGATCAGCCTCTCCCCGCTGCATGTAGGTAGCGTGTGGCTTTAGGCACTCTATGGTGGCTGCAGGCCCCTGAGCAGGAGGACTCACCACCCATGGTAGTGGTGGTGTTGGGGGTGGGGAGGGTGTCTTTTACTGCCTCAGTTTCCCTTTTCAAGTAGGGCTACAGGCCAGTTCTTGGGGCTTCCAACCCCTGCTGACCCTTTACCCCAAATGTGGCACTGAGATCCCTACATCTTATTTGATAAAGTCCTCCCCAGTTTGGCTAGGAGGAGCCTCAGCACAGAGGCTCAGGGCCCAGCCCACTGTGCCCCACCCAGGGTCCATACCTGAGGCCGTGGCTGCCGTCTCCTCGGCCAGGAGCCACTCCTTCTCCTGCTGCAGCCGCTGCAGCTCCCGCTCATGGTGCCGCTGCAGCTCCTCCATCACCTGCTGGTGTGAGGACTCCATCTCTGCCAGGCTGCGCTCACATGCCTCCTGTGGGCCGGAGGCCAGGGTATCACCGGCTGCCCCATTCCTCTGGACAGCAGCCCTTCCCCAGCCTTCAGAGGAGAAGGTTCAGGGGCAGGTACACCACCTCTTCCTGGGTCCCGGCACCTCCAGTCTGCACCTGCTCCTGCTCCCACCCCCACCCCACGGCTCCTCATTCACAAACCTCACCTTAAGCCCTCCAGGACCTCCCCGTCTTAGAGTCAAGTCTCTGTTTCCATGGCTGACCTTTACGGTCTCATCCCTGGTCCTTCTCTGCCAAGCAATCTTATAGTTATGGTTGCAGCACGTTCACACCTCTGAGCTTTAGCTCATGCTATTCCCACTGCCTGGAATTTTTTTTTTTTTTTTTGAGACAGAGTCTTGCTCTGTCACCCAGGCAGGAGTGCAGTGGAGTGATCTCAGCTCACTGCAACCTTCGCCTCCTAGGTTCAAGCGATTCTCCTGCCTCAGCCTCCCAAGTAGCTGGGACTACAGGTGCCCACCACCACGCGCGGCTAATTTTTATATTTTTAGTAGAGATGGGGTTTCACTGTGTTAGCCAGGATGGTCTTGGACTCCTGACCTTGTGATCTGCCGACCTTGGCCTCCCAAAGTGCTGGGATTACAGGCGTGAGCCACTGCGCCCAGCCTGGAATGTTTTTTTGGGCAACTTTACCTCCCTGGATAATTTACTGACCTGAAGCCCAGTTTAAATGTCTCTCCTAGCTCTGTCTCTGGGAAGCCTCTCCTCTGCCTCAGAAGGTTCTACTTCTGCCAAACCGTAAGTTCCCTGAAACTCTAAGTTCCCTGAAGACTGAGAACATCTGCCTGGGTCCCTAGGGTCTAGGCCAGGGCCTGACATGTGGCAGGTGCTCAGTAAATGAAATGAAACTGATGATGTAATACAAAATAAGGCTTAGTAGATAAGATGGGCAAGTATCTCAAAGATTAATAATACCCACTGCTGGGAGTGTCTGCTATGACGGTGTCACAGGGGGGCAGGGGTGGTCCCGTGGCATCATCACATTCTGCGACCCCACTGGTTGACCTAGCAGGTCCACTCCTAGGAATGATCCCACAGAAAGTTGTATATGTACAGAGACTTCTGGAACAAGGGTATTCCCTACGGCAAGGTTGGTAACAGATGAAAACTAGAAACAATCTAAGTCCCTATCAGGGGAACTCTTGAATAAATGATGGGATCGAGCTTGACAATGGGCCACAGGCAGCCGCTAGACAGAGTTTTTGTGTGGATGCTGTGGAAAAAGATCCCAAAATGAGGTGGTGAAAGTTGACTTCTGACACTACACATGGTATGATCCCACTCACGGGAACAAAGGTGCAGACCTGTCCGTCCCAGTGAATGGACGCGAAAACACAGAAAAGGTAGGGAGGATATTGTGGGGGGTAGAATGATAGCCCCCCAAAGTCTTCCACATTCTACTCCTAGGATCTGTGACTACATCATGTTACGTGGCAAAGAGGAATTCAGGCTACAGAGGGAATTAAGGTTGCTAATCAGCTGACCTTCAAATCGGGAGATTATCCCGGATTATCTCTCAAGCCCAGTGTAATCACAAGGGTCCTTAAAAGTGGACGAAGGGGGCAGAAGCGAAGAGTTCAAGGGAGGTGTGACCAGGAAGGGATGGTCAGAGTGATGTGGCGGGAGAAGGACTCGATGTCCCCTCTGCAGGCTTTGAAGATGAAGGGGCTGAGAGCCAAGGGATGCGGGTGGCCACCAGAAGTCACAGCAGGCAAAGGATACAACGGGTGCCTGCCTTGGCTGCCCATGCCTGCCTCGGCTGCAGCACAGCAAGACCCGCATTAGATTTCTTGCCTACAGAAGTGTGAGGTAATACGTGTGCATTATTTAGGCAGCTGTGGTGACAGGTTACAGCTGCCACCAGAAACTGATAGGCAGGCAGCAGCAGCCACCAACGGGACCCCGGGGTGGCAGCTGGCAGCGGAAGGAGTGTGGGGGTGTTGATTTCCACCCTTTCAGTTTGTTTAAATTATTTTTGAAAATGTAAACCTTTTTTTTGATAATTAAAAAAATGTTTAAGGTCATTAAAAAGGGAAGGGGAAGAAGAGCCAGGGAAGAAACTGAGGCACAGAGGGCCAGATGAGGGACTGTGTCTCCCCCACGCACAGGCCACCTCCCCACCTCACCGGCAGCCACACCTATGCTGCAGGGGATATTTATTTATTTATTTATTTATTTATTTGAGACGAGTCTCGCTCTGTCGCCCAGGCTGGAATGCAGGGGCCGGATCTCAGCTCAGTGCAAGCTCTGCCTCCCGGATTTACGCCATTCTCCTGCCTCAGCCTCCTGAGTAGCTGGGACTACAGGCGCCCACCACCACGCCCAGCTAGTTTTTTGTGTTTTTTAGTAGAGACAGGGTTTCACCGTGTTAGCCAGGATGGTCTCGATCTCCTGACCTCGTGATCTGCCCGTCTCGGCCTCCCAAAGTACTGGGATTACAGGCTTGAGCCACCGCGCCCAGCTGCAGGGGATGATTTGATAGAAGAGCGAGGGCCAAGAGCTTTATGTGGGGACAGGGGTGGCTGTCCCCTGGCTTCCGTTCCTGCCCTCTATATGTCTTCTGGCTAAGGACAACAGAACACGGCTTTCAACCTCAGAGGGCGGGTCTTCATCCTGGCTGCGCCTTGGAGTAAACCTGAACAAACTCCTTGCCCCCTCTGAGTTTCAGTCTTGGCGTCTGTAAAGGAGGCCTTGCAGGACCAGCCCCCGAGGCTCCCTGGGCACGGGAACCCTGCGCACAGAGGGAGTCGGTATGCCAGCACCCACCACTGGGGAGCCCAGCAATGTGGGGGTGGGCACTGCTCCTCTGCAAAGGGCCAGACCAGGCAGACCCAGCAGCTCAGGGGTGCAGGGGCTGACATCAGGAGGTGGGACTCAGCTGACAAAGAGGGGCTCCTAGGCGGCCAGGGGCTGCTCTCTCACCTACCTTCCTGAGTGGCCCAAGGTGTCCTGATCCTGGCTGCCACCTCTGACATGGACATCAAAGAAGATAAAGAAATGCCTCATGTCCCCCACTGCAATAGTGGGGAAGGGTTCTCTTTACCAGACATCCAGTGGGTGAAGCCCCAGACCACTCAACAGCTGTCCTGCAGCAGCAAGCCCCCAACCCCTGAAGGCAGGGCACCCACTCAGCCTGAGATACCAGCTGGGGAATCCCTCCCAGCTGTCACTCCTCCAGGTCCACCAGTTTCCAGCCACCTCCTCCCATGCCTGAGGGTGACACAGATGACTCAGCACCTCTTCTCTGCCGCCCTCCACATCTGGGGTCACTCCTCCACCTGCCTGGTCTTCAGTTCTGTTTCCCAGTTATTCCCTTCTCCCCTCCCACCTGCCCACCCCACCCTAACGGGACGAAACACCGACAGACTTTGATGCGCCCAATGGGGCACCGGGGAACCAGAACGCCTGGACCCCAGACACAGGTTTGCCTATAGCTCAAAGGTCACACCCTTCTGTGGGCCTCAGTTTTGCCACCTGTAAGCTGAGAAGCCAAAGCAGTGCCTTTTAAACTTCATAGTAGTGGCAGAGCCTTGATCCAAAGGAAATCTGAAGCTGGCTCTATGAGTAAAATGGACAAAGACGGGCCAGTGCAGTGGTCACATCTGTACCCCCAGCACTTCAGGAGGCCAAAATGGGAGAAGCACTTGAGCCCAGGAGTTCAAGACCAGCCCGGGCAACATAGTGAGTCCTTGTGTCTACAAAAAAATTTTTTAAATTAGCCAGGCACGGTAGTGTAGCCTGTGGGCTGAGGTGGGAAGATTGCTTGAGCCCTAGAGTTCAAGGCTGCAGTGAGCCTCTGTGCCACTGCACTGTAGCCTGCGTGCCATTGAGAGACCTCATCTCTAAAACAATTAAAATAAATAAAATAAAATGGAGGAAGATGAAGCCACTCTGACTATAGGTGGGTATGAATAGGTCCCAGCCCCTCCCACCCAGAAAGCAGCCCCTGGAGCTTCTTAGAGCAGATCGCAGGCAGAAGCCCCCTGGCTGGGGGCCTCGGAGGTCCTCCCACCTGCTTCAGCTGTGGTGTTGGGCCCCCAACTCCCCTGTCTGCCTCAGGGTGGGGGGCTACAGGGCACAACACTGGCTCCTCCCTGCCCCTCCGCGGGACAAGGTAAGCCCCAGGGCGCGCCCTCTGTGTCCCACCCCAACTCCCCTGCCTACTCATCAGTGGAACCTCCATCCACTACTTGGCCCCAGGACAGTCTCCGGGCTTCCCTGCAGCAGCATCCCCAGCCTCAGGGCCCCCAAAGTCCCCTCTGCCTTCTGTAGCACCGGTCATCCAGTCCGAAATTCTCCTTCCTCCATACCCTTGACATTCACCCTCCTTCAGCCATTTCCTAACACCTTACACCTGGCCCTCTCCCAAGCCCCCTCCACTCTGACATCACTTTCCTGATGTCACTGTCGGACCCCAAACCTCCGAAAGTCTGTGGAATGAGCTTCTTTTTGTTTGATTTGTTCTTTTTGTTGTTGTTTTTAGATAGAGTCTCACTGTCGCCCAGGCTGGAGTGCAGTGGCAGGATCTCAGCTCACTGCAACCTCTGCCTCCCAGGTTCAAGGGATTCTCCTGCCTCAGCAGGAGAATCTGCCACTGGAGAGCGGAGATTACAGGTGCCCACCACTGTGCCCTGATAACTTTTGTACTTTTTTTTTTTTTTTTTTTGAGACGGAGTCTCGCTCTGTCGCCCAGGCTGGAGTGCAGTGGCCGGATCTCAGCTCACTGCAAGCTCCGCCTCCCGGGTTCACGCCATTCTCCTGCCTCAGCCTCCCGAGTAGCTGGGACTACAGGCGCCCGCCACCTCGCCCGACTAGTTTTTTGTATTTTTTAGTAGAGACGGGGTTTCACCGGGTTGGCCAGGATGGTCTCGATCTCCTGACCTCGTGATCCGCCCATCTCGGCCTCCCAAAGTGCTGGGATTACAGGCTTGAGCCACCGCGCCCGGCCTGTACTTTTTTTTTAGTAGAGACAGGGCTTCACCATGCTGGCCAAGCTGGTCTCGAACACTTGACCTCGAGTGATCCACCTATCTCACTTCCCAAAGTGCTGAGATACAGGTGTTAGTCACCGTGCCAGGCCAGAGCTTCTAACTCTTAGCTCAGCACTGAAGGCCTCCACAACAGACACCAACCAGCCTTCCTTCTCATGCCCCAGCCAATGCCTTCCTGAGAGCCCCCTCACGACGTGACCTCCCCTTGGAAACTTCTAGAAGGCTCCTCCTGCCTAGGGCCTGGATCTCAGTCTTCTTTTCTGTTGCCAGGCTGGAGTGCCATGGCACGATCTTGGCTCACTGCAACCTGGGCCTCCTGGGTTCCAATGATTCCCCTGCCTCAGCTTCCCAAGTAGCTGGGACTAGAGGTGCGCACCACCACATCCGGCTAATTTTTTGTATTTTATTAGAGACAGGGTTTCACCATGTTGGCCAGGTTGGTCTCGTTCTCCTGACCTCGTGATCCGCCCACTTCGGCCTCCCCAAAGTGCTGGGATTACAGGCATGAGCCACTGTGCCTGGCCCCTTCTTTTCTACTTTAGATAATGGTGTGAGAGGTGTGATAACTACAGACAGCTGATTGTCAAATTTTTAGGAATTATGTGATGTAGTTGTTAAGCACAGTCACTAAAAATTAAATTTATATACTTATAATTAAATTAACTACATTAAAGACAAGGTAATAAATGCTCAAATTTATTACTTCCTAATTATTTCACTGTGTTTTATTATGCATGCTCTTGGGGTCAATCACATCGACTGTATCTGCATAGTGGAAATCCTATTGGATAGTGTGACATCTCTTCCCAACTCTGTGTCCAGGGACTTTGTGCTGGAAATGCAGCATTGGCCACAGTGGGAGTATTTACACTGCAGAATTGGTAAACATTACACATCAGGGCTTGATTTATTGTTTTGTTGACTGTCTAGACTTAATCAAGTGATAAGAAAATGTTAATAATGCAGAGTAAACTTAAAAGTGTGTCATATCTATAACCATTACATTGTAAATAGAACACAAAATCGCAAAAATATTCTTAATAGAAAATTCTCAAATATTCTCAGTAAAAATCTACCGTCCGATTTAGCAAAGAGGTCACTCACAACATGCAGCAGTAACGTTTCGACAAATGTCTTCTCATCTTACTCGTTACCATAAACAAAAGCGTCAGGCAGTACACATGTTAAAAGAACCGCCGTTTGTTAATTGGTTGTGGATACAAGAGTATGGAAAAATCACTGAAAGCATTCTGAGAAAAAGCCATTTGCTATATGAAATTCACAATAAAATTATATATTTTTTATTTGTAAATTGTGTACTAAGCATTGTTTTTATTGGTAAAATGTATAATAAACTCATACATGTGTACACACACACGTTTTTTCTAGAGAGTTAGTTTGCCCTAGTTGTGACAACCAAAAGTGTTCCCAGACACAGCCTCATGTCCCCAAGGGGGACAAAAGACAAAATGGACCCCATTGAGAACCACTGTCCTAGGCAGACAGTGCGTTCTGTGAGGGCCACTGGAGGCTCTCCTGTCCTGCAGACCTCCTTGAGTGGGGCCTGGCCTGCTGGGCCTCGGTAAGATTTCCCTGTGTTCAGGGAGTGACTCTCGGGGCCACTGGCCCCCAACTTCCCCGGGGCAAGGGTCCAAGTGCAGAGTGTCACACGGGGACTCACACACAGGCTCTGCAGTCAGCCGGACCCTCGCTCAAATCCCACCTTTGACACCTGCAGGCAGGGTGACCTCAGGCAAGTCACATAACCTCTCAGAGCTCAGTGGCCTTGTCTGTAAAATGGGCACAGTGATCACGCCCACCAGCTGTGGGGAGAGTAAGTGAGATGATGCATGTCAAATGCCCCACACCTGGGTTCCAGCACGCACAGGAAGGGCTCCCAAAATCTCAGCTGTTTCCTGATAACACGGCAACCAGAAATCTGCCCCCTCCCCCTGAAAAACAGCCCCTGGCCTTACCTGTGAGATGTAGCCCGGGGGGATGTGGCCGTCCTCCTGGGATCTCGGCGCACTCTGAGGAGCCTCCCCTTGGAGACGCCACGCCTCCAGCTGGGCCCGAAGAGCCTGAACCTATGAGGGAGAAGGGTGGTCAGTGGGTCCTGGAAGCTGGGGCAGGGCTGGTGGAAGGCAGTGAGGAGCCACAGGCTTCCAGCTCCACACGGATACAAGCCCAGCATCCCTGGAAGGCGTAGGAATGGCTCAGGGTTTGAGAAGAGCAAGCAGCCCTGGAGTGAGATGTGGCCAGGGGACATGCTGGGCTGTTTCCTGGATGGCCAGGTCAATGACCTGGGAGAGCCTTGGCCCAGAGAAGGCTAGACAGGGTGAGGAACAGGAAACTATGGTCACAGATGTTTACACATCATGTAGGTGACAGAGGAAACATCTTGGAGCCTCAGTTTTCCCATCAGTAAAACCGCTGAGGTCTACCCTAGCGGTAGAGGCCACTATGAGGATTCCATGAGTCAGTGCAGGCAGGGAGGTCATGTGCAGCAGACACACAATAAACGGTCTCTCCCTTCTTTTTTTTTTTTTTTTTTTGAGACAAAGTCTGGCTCTATTGCCCATGCTGGAGTGCCGTGGCTTGATCTCGGCTCAGTGTACCCTCTGCCTCCCGGGCTCCAGCCATCCTCCCACCTCAGCCTCCCAAGTAGCTGGGACTACAGGTATGCACCAGCACGCCCAGCTAACTTTTGTATTTTTTTGTAGACATGAGGATTCGCCATATTGCACAGACTGGTCTCAAACTCTTGGCTTCAAGTGACCCTCCCACCTTGGCCTCCCGAAGTGTTAGGATTACAGGTGTGAGCCACAGTGCCTGGCAGGTCTCTCCCTTCTCTTCCCACGTCCCTTCTCTATGGCAGCTAAGGGCAGAACAGGGAAAAAAAACCAAACTACTAAGGTCTAAGGAAGAAGATTCTAGTTCGCAGGAGTGTGGGGTACACACTCACAGATTAGGGGTGAGCTCCCCATCACTGTAGGAGTGCAAGGGACAAATACCAGGGTGTGAACGCAGGGACTGGAGGGATGTGGGGGCAAGGGGCCTCCTAGAGAACCAGCGTGGTGCCTACCTCCTTCTCCAGTGCCTCGTGGCTGTCACTTGGGGGCCCTCGGCGCTCTCCGCGGCTTTGGTTGAGCAGGGCAGTGAGGGGCACCCGCTTATTCTCCCGCAGGGGCAGCTTCTCCAGCTCCTGCCACTTCTTCTCGATCTCCTCACTGAGCCGGTTTTGCTGGTCCTCAGTCAGGGGGGCACCCAGGCCCCGGCGCAGCCCCTCACCAGCGGGCACCTCTGGGGTCCTGCTGTCTGTGGCCTCAAACCACTTGCGTCGCTCCTCGGAGCGCTGGGCCAGGTCCCGCTCCAGCTCCTCCTGCTTGGCCAGGCGGTCAGGAGTGCGGGCCGGGGTGCGGGCCCGCTGTGGGGGGGCCTGGGTCAGCGGGGAGAGCTCCACGTAGTCCAAGGCCTGCCGCTGCCCATCTGCCTTCCGAGGGCCACCCCGGCTGACGACCTCAACGCCCGCCCGCTGCTCCCCTGCCTTCAGGGGGCCCTTCTGGGTGCCGTAGTTGTGCAGCGTGTTCTCCTTATTACAGTCCGAGAGCCTAGGGCACCAGCAGAGCCACGTCAGCTGGGTCCTCACTCCTGAGTCCCGCAATGAGCACTTTCGGAGCGACACCTGTGTGTCTGGCCCTGTGCCAGGGGCTGGAGACAGACCCCAGGGAAGGAAGCAGCCTGACCTAAGCTTCCTGGTTAACAGAGCCCGGGAACTTCCCAGCTCCACCACTCCACAGCCCAGGGACCCACCAGGATGCCTGGCTTCCCTCGACCCCTCTTGTTTCTGTTTCTCAAGGAACAGGGTCTCACGCTGCTGCCCAGGCTGAAGTAGAGTGGTGTGATCATAGTTCACTGCAGCCTTAAACTCCTTAGCTCAAGTGATCCTCCTGCCCTGGCCTCTGAAGTAGCTGGGACTATAGAAAGGCACCACCATGCCCAGCTAATTTTTTAAATTTTTGATAGAGATGGGGTCTCAGTATACTGCCCAGGTTGATCTCAAACTCCTGGGCTCACGTGATCCTCCCACCTCAGCCTCCCAAAGCTCTGGGATTACAGGCTCACGTGAGCCATACCACGCTGGTCTCTTTGCCCTCTTTGAGCTGCAGTGACCTCATCTGTAATGTGGGACAGCAGCGCCTCTCACAGGATGGATGTGAGGACGGGGTGGGCGAATGTGGAAAGCAGGCAGAGGGCTTTTTGCAAATGGTGATCAAGGAGTTGGTGTAGGACACGATGTCCCGGGTTCCCAAGGCTCACAGTGGCAAGGCGGATGCCCACAGTCACTGCTGATGGGGTGAAGGCAGGGACCTCGGGGTACAGAGAACACAAGTTGTGGCGACTCTGAACAACTATGGCAGTTCTCTTTATCCACAGTCATAGCCGGGTACGTGGTCACCCTGCCAAAAACTACACTTGCAGTGTTCCCAGAGCTACCTGTAGCCACGTGACTATAGGCTGCCAAGTGGGTGCGGCACGTGGCTCCCCTGAAAGGGCAGAGCGAGCCCCACCAGGCCAGGACTGCATACCTCGGGGCTGTTCTGAAGGGACACATAAACATCTGTCTCAATTAAGCGACTGTGCCCGGGGTTTCTTTCTTAAAGCAGCTGGGCCTATACGCTAAGTAACAGTCCAACTCACTGCACTTCAGAGTACACAAAGTGCTCTGGGCACATCCTCGCACATGTGCAGACATGACACACTAACATGACAGATGGGGACTCTGAAACCTAGACGGGAAAGCCTCTGGCCTAAGGCTGAATAGCCACCGTGTGGCCAGGCTGGGGGACTCGGCCTCCAGGTTCAGATGATCCTCCCACCACGGCTGGCTAATTTTTAAATTTTTTGTAGCGACGAGGTCTCACTATATTGCCCAGGCTGGTCTTGAACTCCTGAGTTCAAGTGATCCCCCCGTCTCAGCCTCCCAAAGCGCTGGGATTACAGGTGTGAGCCACCACACCCAGCCCAGCCCCCTTTAATACCATACTCTGTTCCCACTGCCCAGCAGCTCCAAGTCCCAGCACCCCATGGGCATCTGGGGTATATACAGTGGGGGACTCTGCCACTGGGTAACTCAGCCCTCCTGCCCCAGTGCCTGTGGCAGCCTCCAGAGGGAGTGAGCTCCTCATCCCAGGAGGCGTGGGCTCCAAGGCCGAACTACCTAACCACCCCTTCCCAACACAGGCTTAGACACGGCCCCCACGGCACAGAGACAGAACAGCCACCTGGCAGCGGCTTTTGACTCACAGGCATCTCCACCAAACAGAAGAGGCCCCATCACATTTGAGGAGGCAGATCAAACCTCAAACCCTCAGCATACTTCTGGATGATACTGAGAACGCTCACTGCTCTCTTCCCATGTTGTTGACAGAGAAACGAGGGCCCAGAATGTGCAGTCCTCAGGTGAGTGCCTAGAAACCCACTCAGGGACGCAACGGAAAGTGCCTCCCCCAAGGCCCCAGTCCAGCTTAGTACGTACTTGGTGACATCTGGGGCTGAAGTTGGACGCACGGTCTTTCTCAGAGCCTCGATCCAGTTCCGCCGGATGCCTGAGGTCATGGCCGACAAGGTATAGACAGCATCCTTGGTCTGTAAGGCCACCGCACAGGTAGGTTGCCACATGGCCAGCCGCATGACTCCCTCCCCACGACGGACCCCGGGGAGGGCGGCCCTTCCTTCCACAGGGGCATCTAAGGTCTTGAGTCTGGGGTGGGCAGGGGGTACAAAACCTCCCTTCCATTGGCCTGGGAAGAGCCCTGCCGGCTCCAGCGTCTCCCCTAGATACGCTAAGTGTTGGCATCACAGCTCTGTTTGGCTCTGAGGACAGAGCCTCTGGGTAAATGAGTGACAGGGATCCAGTCTCCATGGTGAGCCACGTTCAATACCAAAACCTCCCTCAGGGGCCTCCAGCCACGTTGCCCACCACCAGCCCCAAGCTGCACGCAGCCTCACGTGGATCTGGAAGCCATAGTTGCGCTGCACCGCGTACTCGGTGACATCCGTGCAAGAACGCAGGTCGATCTCACCATCCAGCTCGTCTGCCTGGAGCATGAGGGCCCACTATGGTCCGTGTGGGCCCTGGTGTGACCCACCCCAGTGACCCCAGCCAGGCCACCCCAGGCCCTGCTCGGGGTTCATCAGTACACCCATGGCCTCACCTCCTCAGCAGTGGAGTCTCTGTAATATTTGAGACTTGAATCTGTCAGCACAAACCAGTGTTTCTTCCACTGTGAAGTAGAGGTGGTGGTGAGCGAAGGGGAGGGAGGCTGTAAGGAGGATGGAATGAAAGAGCCAGTGTGTGAGATTGTACAGGTGTCCTGCGTGGCTGCCAAACTCACTACTCTGCACACAGGAAGGGTGGGGAGGCAGAAAATGCCGATTTGAGACCTGGCCCCTCCATGTCCTCTCTTAGCATCTGTGAAATGGGTTGGCTTCCCCTCCGTAACCACACCCCCCTGGTCCTTCCTGGAGCCCCTTTTAAGATCGCCAAGGCTCCTCAGGCACCCTGGACCCAGTGCAGACAGGGAGGGGTGATGATCTGTGTAAGCAAGTCAGGGACTCAGTGGGGCCAGGATATCACGTCTTTTTCCATATTCCCCCAGATCACCACCATGGTCAGGGACAAAGGTCCCCCGGGAAGTAGGACTGGACGGGGCCCCAGGGTAGGAGTGAGTGCCAGGCACGATCTGCTTTTTTTTTTTTTTTTTTTTTTTTTTTTTTGAGACAGAGGAGTTTTGCTCTTGTTGCCCAGGCTGGAGTGCAATGGTGTAAACTCCACTCACTACAACCTCCACCTCCTGGGTTCAAGTGATTCTCCTGTCTCAGCCTCCCGAGTAGCTAGGATTACAGGCGCCTGCCGTCATGCCCGGCTTTTTGTATTTTTAGTAGAGATGGGGTTTCACCATGTCAGCCAGGCTGGTCTCGAACTCCTGGCCTCAGGTGATGCACCTGCCTTGGCCTCCCAAAGTGTTGGGATTACAGGCGTGAGCCACCGCGCCCGGCCGCATGGTCTGCTTCTTGATCTGTAGGCTGGCTACCCACATCCGCAGCGGGTGAGAATGCACTAACCTGTATGTTTAGGATTTGTGATTGGGTGCCTTCCGGCAGTGCCTGTCTCTGCTCCAGCTGGGGTTAGATTGGCAGGACACGTGGGAAAGGGGTGGGGGCGCCAGAACAGCCCGATATTATGCCAAGCCCAGCCCACCTCTAGGCTTCTGGTCACTCCACTGGAATGCCAGTTGCGGCCCGCCCACTGCCAGGTCAGTGCATGTCACCCGGTCCCCAGCCCTCCCGGAGTTCCCTCACATCACCAAGCCTGTCTGTGCTATTGGTTGTTTCAAGTACTTAGTTTCTCTCCTCAAGAAGATGGTAAGTTTTCAAGGGGCATGCAAGGATGATACCTTCTGCTTCTTTCCACATTGCCTCCCTGAGAAAAAGAGTTTTGTACCCAAGAGTTCCCTTTTTCGCTGTGTGCCTTTAGGCAAGCGTCTCCACTTTTCTGAGCTTCAGTCTTCTGAACTGTAAAGTAGGGCTACTAAGAAGTCCCCACAGTCGGGCGTGGTGGCTCGCGCCTACAATCCCAGCACTTTGGGAGGCTGAGGAGGGTGGATCATCTGAGGTCGGGAATTTGAGACCAGCCTGACCAACATGGAGAAACCCTGTCTCTACTAAAAATACAAAAAAAATTAGATGGGCGTGGTGGCACACGCCTGTAATCCCAGCTACTCGGGAGGCTGAGGCAGGATAATCGCTTGAACCTGGGAGGTGGAGGTCACAGTGAGACGAGATTGCGCCATTATACTCCAGCCTGGGCAACAAGAGTGAAACTCTGCCTCAAAAAAAAAAAAAAAAAAAAAAAAGAAGTCCCTACACCTTCTGGTGAGGTGAGCAGTGCCTAACCCTCTCTTGTGTGTATGGCTGTCATGCCGTTGGCATAGGGATGGACATCAGGTTGTTGGGTTTGTTCTGGGAGGCCAGGCCTCTTAGAAGCATTTTGCTCTCACTAAGTAAACGGAGTTGCTGCTGCAGACCTCAATTGCCTCTCTGTAAAGTAGGACAGGGGTTCTATGCCAAGTGGTTTCTTTAGCTCTTCCAGGCCTAGCCTATGACTGTCTGAGATGGAAGCTGGGTGGAGCTCCATGGACCTCAGGTGCGCTGAGTTCTGAGCCTGGGTCTGTCCCAGGTGCTCCTAGGCCTGGAAGAGACCAACACCCTCCTGGGCCCGTCTCCTGTCTGTGCACCAAGGGGTTGGGCTGGCTGAACTCCCAGGGCCCTTCCAGTTCGGACATTCCAGAACCCTGTGATAGAGGATGAGTAATGGCCAGCTCTGGGTGGGGCCTGTAATCCCTCTGCCCTCCGGGGACCCTGGGTGGGGAGGCCAGGAAGGGGTCACTGGCGGGGTGCCGGGCTTTGTGTGAGCCTAGAGAGCAGCCGCCAGGGACGGCGGGCAGGCAGCGGGTAGGGAAGGCTGTGGGCTGGAGGGAATAAAACATGTGGGCCGGAAACACAATGAAATCCCCTCTGGCTCGGAGCCCTCTCCGGTATGCAGGCTGCACGCAGACCGGAGCGGCAGGCGCATGCAGGGCAGGGGTGGGGAGACGCTCCCGCCCAGGCAATGTGGGCAGGGAGCCAGCCTGGCAGCCAAAAGAACAGAGCTGGGGAAACGGCCACTGTCCCTGCTGGTTCCAAGGACACATATGCCAGAGGAAGGAAGGGTCTTTAGCTGAGCCCATAGTAAGTGCCAGGAGCTGTGTGGCACCTGTACGTGCTTGATCTCTGTGACCTTGTTATCCATTCAGGAAAGAATCGCCATTATTCATTATGCCCATGTCACAGATGTGGCCACTGAGGCCTAGAGGAGGCTTTGACTCAACCAGTGTGGTTCCAGGTGGGTGAAACCCCAGCACTTGCGCCGAGCCCCACCTCCTCAGGCCAGGCTTTGTGAATCTGTGTCTCGGGCCAGACGGCTTCTATGAGACCTTCCACTCAAGACCCTCGACTCCCAGCCAGGCTCCTACTGAGGTGGGAGGGCCAAGAGACCCTTGATGAAATCAAGGGATGGGACACTGGGTGTGAGGGGCTAGACGGCCCCTTGCTGTGATCCCTTTTACACACTGCAGACTGCTCCAGGAGGCAGAAGCCTGATGGGCAGCCTCTGCCCCTCCCAGCCCCACCCCCACTCCTGGGCTGCTCAGGGGACCAGCAGCGGCACAAGCCAGTCTCCTCCCCTCCCGCCTCGGTCCTCCTACCTCTCCAGGCTCATCCAAGATCGACATCCATCCCTTCTTGAAGTTGAGCAGATCGGGCTGTGGGGAGATGAGGAGGGAGGTGAGTCGGGCCCAGCAGGAAGCCAACAGGGACTGCTGAGGGGGGTGTGCTGCACCCACCCTATCCCCAAGTCCTGTGGGACCAAGCTCCTGGGAAGCCAGCCAAGAGGGCTAAGGGCCTAGGTAACCCCCAAGTCCAAGCAGGCCTCCCAGCCACTGAGGCAGCCCTGGCCCCTTTCCTGATAGTGGCACTCGGAGAGCCGAGAAGTTGGGCTGGGTGGCTGGCACACACACCCAGATGTCCCAGGGGCCTCTCTCCAGCCGACCCTTCACCCAAGAGTGGGAGAGAGGGGCTGGGAGGACTCTGCCTGTATAGAGACCCCCTGAGAGCTCAGAGGGCAGTCCAGACCAGCAGCACTGTGCGAACTGCCAGTTCCTCCCTCTGACGAGGACCAGATGCCCCACAGACCCTTCCATGGGCCCGCCAGTCCTGCCCTTTCCTTGGCTCCAGGAGACTATGGGAGGTGAAGCCAGTCGCAGGCTGGGGTCAGAAACCCTCTGGTCCCCACCTAGATCTCTTTGGGAAAGGTCAGTCCTGGCAAGCCTACCTTCCGGGTGTTGCCCAGAGGGGCACAGCCCCGGGGTCTGGGGGCTGCCAGCTGCAGCATGTCCCATGGGGACCTATGGCAGGCACCCCAACCCAGGCCTAGATAAAGAAGTTGCTCATCCCGGCATTTTTCTGACCATGCTCATCTAGTGGATGCCAACCACCAGACCCTGCCTTCCTGCTGGGGAGACCTCTCTCATCTAAGTCCTGGTCCCTCTGCAGTCTCCGCTCCTGACACCGGCAGGGAGGAGGTGGCCACCTGTTGCCATGGCTCTAAGCCTACCTATCAGCCCCTACATCGAGGCCTCACCAGGCCAAGGTGTCTGGTTGCGTGCAGAGAGAGGGTGGCATGGCTCAGTGGGGTGGGCGGTGACAGTGGCAGCTGGAAACCAGAGCCACCTTGCCTGGCCACCTCTCCTGACCCACCCTCCTCCCATGGAGCCCCTTCTCAGGTACAGGAAGTGGACCAAGGGGGGCTTGGGGCAGCTGAGGATCCAGAACCCCCCACAGCTACAGTCGGCGGACCCAGTAGGTTGGCATCCCAGCTCCGCCCTGCATACCTGTGTAAGGAGAGACAGAGGCTCTGCTCAGAGCCGAGAACCCCTGGGGCTGCATTTGTCCTGCTGCTCTGTATTCTGCCCACCCCATCTTCCACCTGAGACAGAGGCTGCCCAGGGCGATCCTAAGCTAAGAACGAAGATTGGTGACCACACCTGGCTCCACTTCCCCTCAGTCTCAGACCTCCTGTGGCCCCAGGGCCTTGCAGGGGGCTTGACCACAGCAAGGCTCAGGAAAAACTTGCTGAGGAAATATCTACCCCCTGGTCTAAATTTCTGTGCTTTTTAGGCCATCTCCCCAACCCCTACCTAGCCCGGAGGAGCTAGGCTTCCTGGGCCCACAGAGCTGGCACCACTGGGCAGCCCCAGGCGAAAGTCCCTGGGCTAGGGCTGGGAGATCAGGGCAGGAATGACAGGCTGTCAGGCTGAAACCTCTAGGGCTGCCTGGGAAGTGGAGTCGCTGTGACCTTCCTAAGTCACATCCCCCTCTCTGAGTCCTGGCTGCCTGATGTGGCAAATGAGGAGGCAGTCCTGCCCTCCCGCAGCTTCCGACAGGACTGAACGTGTCTGTACAAGGAGAAGCCTGGTGATCCTCCAGAGCCCAGTACAGACACACCACATACCATGTCAGGCACGCCATGACACAGTGACCTTGGGGATAGAAGGTCACCAATTTGAGTTTGGTTGAGACAGGGCCCTGCTCTGCTGCCCAGACTGGAGTGTGGCGGTGTGATCACAGCTCACTGCTGACTCAACCTCCCCGACTCAAGCGATCCTTCCACCTCAGCTTCCAAGTAGCTGGGACGACATAGGCACTCCACCACACTCAGCTAATTGTATTTATTTGTTTTTGTTTTTGTTTTGTTTTGTTTTTTTTGTAGAGATGGGGTCTCCCTATGTTTCCCAGGTTGGTCTCAAACTCCTGGGCTCAAGTGATCCGCCCACCTCGGCCTCCAAAAATGCTGGGATTACAGGTGTGAGCCAATGTGCCCCGCCAACCAATGTGTTTTTAAACTGGCAGGGAAACCTGTCCCCAGGTTCAAAAGGTCCGATCATCTAAATCTCACACGACGCCCCTTCGTACAGGGCTCTTCAGTCCCAGCTACCTCTTCTTCACCTGCTAGAAGCTCAGTTTCTCCTTCTGCCTTTTGGAAGCACTGACAGGTTCTCACGGCCCCACCTCCTACCTAGCCAGGGACACAGCCCCTCTATGCACCCTCGGGCTGGTGAGACTCACTCAAAAAGGCTTGGTATCCCAGGTTTGCTTAACAGTTCCAGGGACGGCTCCAGGTGGCTTTATTTATTTATTTTGAGACAGAGTCTCTGCTGCCCAGACTGGAGTGCAATGGCACCATCTCGGCTTACTGAAACCTCCACCTCCTGGATTCAAGCATTTCTCCTGCCTCAGCCTCCCAAATACCTGAGATTACAAGCGCCCGCCACCATGCCCAGCGAATTTCTGTATTTTTAGTAGAGACGAGTTTTCACCATGCTGGCCAGGCTGCTCTTGAACTCCTGACCTCAAGTGATCCATCCCCCCTCCTCGGCCTTCCAAAATGCTGGGATTACAGGCACACATGAGCCACCACACCTGGTCTCCAAGTGGCTTTAAAACAAAGTCCAGCTGCCTCAGGACGGCAGGGAAGCCTCATCACACTCTTCCAGCCTAGCCTCCCCTTGCTGAGGGGCCTGTGTTTATACCACTGCATAGTCCTTGCCGATCACAACACACCAGGACTGCGGGCCCTCACACGTGCCGTGTCCTTGGCCTGAAATACTAGACTTCCTCCTCCTCTGATGACCAGGCAAGCCCCTGCTCAGACCTTAAGACTCAGTTTAATGGCCACCTCTGAGGTCCCTTCACAGTCCATGCCACTCACCGTACCACCAGTGGCCCCAGTCTGCTCTCCCACGGCCCCTCTTGGAGGCCTCTGTTGCATCCGTGACTATTTTGAGGCCCTTTACTTATCCTTCACAGGCTAGACTAGATGCAACTCAGTCAGGGCCACACACTGTTTACCTACCAGGACTCAGCACAGATGGGGCTCAGGGTGTGTCTGCAGAATTTTTTTTTTTTTTTTTTAAAGCATCAGGCACTGTTCTAGGCCAGGAAATTAGCTGTGACCAAGAGCTGTGGCCCCTGCCCTGGTGGACTGCAGGAAACAGACAGTAAACAAGGGACCAAATCTAATTTGATGCCCAGCAGGCGAGGGGGAAGGCTGCTCCAGGAGTAAAGCTGTACCCAGGCAAAGGCAAAAGGGGTGGAAGAGTATCCCGACTCCCTGAAGCCCTGGAGCCTCACACAGTCACACACCTGTGCCACTTGCCCTGTATGAATCCCTGACTCAGGGCACTGGGGCCAGGGGAGGAGGCTGTGAGGCGGATACAGGAGGAGCACCAGCTGAGAGCAGGCTGAGGTCTGCATGGCAGCCAGGATGAACTCATTGAACACTATTAATGGTGATCATAGCCTCCTCTCTGCTCTAAAACCTTTCATGGCTCCCTATTGCCCCTGACCAAGCCCTAGCAGTGAGGCCCTCCTCCCACCCTGTCTTCCACCTGAGACAGAGACTGCCCAGGGCGATCCTAAGCTCTTGCTACTTCTCAAACACAACCACCCGCTTCTGTCCACACTGCTGTCTCCTCGCTAGTCCATCTCCACCTGACGAAACCTTATAATCACAGGAGGACACCTCCCTCGGGAAGGCTCCTGCCATCAGCAGGGACGTGCTGTCCGTCCTCCAAGCACCCCACACACTGCTTCTGACAGCCTTACCCTTGCTCAGAACGTGCTGCCCCCAGGACAGGCAACTGTGAAAGAAAGCTGGAACGGACCTGGACACAAATTCTGGCTCAGCCTGGGACTCACTAAGCTACCTGGGGCATGACACTTCACCTCACCACACCTTGGTTTCCTCATCTGTTTGATGAAGATGTTACTACCAACCTTCAAGGCTCAGATCTGGTAACGTGAAAGCACACGGCTAAGGGCCAGGCAGGCAGGTGGTGGGCACTTGGGCACAGCAACCACTCTCCTCCTGGCCCCAGGACACTCACTCAGCTCCTCCCCCCACATCCCTTCTGCTCCTGACAGGGAAGGGGAGGCTGCTGACGACAGGAAGGGCCAGCAGGGAGGTGGCAGGATGTCCAGGAGGAGGGCAAGGAAGTCCAGGCAAGGCGGTCTGGCTATCACACTCACAGGGCAGGGGCTAGGCGTGCTACGCCCCCCAGCAGCCCAGCCCACTCCTCCAAAGGGTCTCCACTCCCCTGAAAGACGACTACTGGCGCCTGTGCGCACACACACCCTGCTCATCCTCCCCCAGGAAGGCCACTGGGCTGTCAGAGGCTCCCTGAAGCATTAGCCAGAAACCAAAAGCAGCCCCACCCCTCCCTTCCCGAACAGCACGGTCAGTGGGCCAGAAGGACTGGGAAAGGAGCTACTCCTTCCCTTATACTTGGGGTGACCTCGGGCAACTCACCAGCGCCCCTCCCCAAGCCTCAGTTTATCCGGCTGTGAAGTGGGGAGTCCAGTGAACCCAGCTGTGAGACTCAATATGCTAACTATGGCACAGGTAATTGATGGGGCTTGAGTACAGCTCACCCCCATGACAAAGGCAAACCCCTGCCATCGTGCCCCCTACCCAGACTAGCAGGCTTGTCCCAAGGCCCAGGACTGCTGCAAAGTGCAAGCCCGGGAGGACGTGGTACCCCGCCGCTTCAGAGGTCCCGGGACTGGCTCCCGGGCTGTGGGTGGGGCGGTCCGGACCCTTCTAGCCCACCCGAGCTCGGGCCACTGGCCACACGGGGGGCCGGCCTGCCAAGGCCCGGGTCAGCGCGACCCATCCGCGCCCAGGAGCGCCCCTCCCGAGCTCAGGCCCACCTCCGCTCCTCCCTGGGACCCCTGGCCGCCTTGGGGTATCGGGTCTTTGCCTAGGGGGCTGGAGGAGAGGTGGGAAAGGGTCGCCCCGAATCCACCCTTTACTGGTGCCGCAACTGTGAGGAGGGGGCGCCCAGGACGGGTCGTTCCGTCCCCTCGGGGTCGCCTGGGCTTCTGGGGTTGAGTGGGCGATGGAAGGCGAGGAGGAGCCTACGGGAAGGGTGAGGCCGGTCTGGCCGACCGGCGCATCAGAGGTGGCCCCATCTTCCGGCCCAGCCCTCCTCTAGCCTCCGGGAAATGAGGAGGGGGCT
The DNA here is from genome assembly GCF_049350105.2 of Macaca mulatta. NCBI lineage: Eukaryota > Metazoa > Chordata > Mammalia > Primates > Cercopithecidae > Macaca > Macaca mulatta. The sequence continues at coordinate 13,782,394 of NC_133415.1, forward strand.
GCCCCGGAGGGGAGAGGCTGGGCTCTACCTGGGGTCGTCGCCCTCCTCCCGGCCTGGGGCGCGGGCGGCTGACGGGGGCACTCACCGTCATGGCGGCGCCCCAGGGCGGCGGGAGCAGGAGGCAGGAAGGTGGACGCGGCTCTCGGGCCGGGCTCCGCGGCGCGGGGACCCCGCCGCCGCCGCCGCCCCTCTCGGCCGCCCGCCGCCGCGCCTCCGGCCCTTCCCTTCCCCGGCGCGGTCCCGGCCCCTTCCATCCGCCCATAAAACTTTTTTTTTTTTTTTTCAAACTTCCTGGGAGGACCCGAGCGGTCCAATGGGTGGCGGGGAAGCCGAGACAAACAGCGGCGGGGGCCGCGGCGGGCCAATGGGAGCGCGGGCCGGGCCGGGGGCGGGACCTGCCGCGACGGGACGGGCGCGCTAGGGCGGCGGGACCGCGGGGCGGGCGGATGGGGCCGCAGGGAGGGGAGGGCGGGCGGGCTCGGGCCGCGGGCGCGCTGGGAGGAAGGAAGGGCCCAGCGTGCAGGTGACTCCGTCCGGCCATGGCGTGGGGGCGGAGGATGCGGGCGGCCGGGCGTGGCACGCCTCGCCCAGGCTGCGCTTTCCGCCCCGGCCTCGGAGCGATGGGTCCGCTAGAGCTCGGCGCCTAGATTTGGCGGGGCTCGGGGCAAAGCACTCTGTACTAACTACTCAGCGGGTCCCACTCGCCAAGAGTCGATTTTCGTCCTCACCACAGACTTGGGAGGGAGGTCTCGTTTTGCTAATGAGAAAACGGAGGCTCAGAGGGGTGAGCCGATTTGCCCGAGGTCGCACAGGAAGAGGCGGAATTCCTAGCGAGTAAGCTGGACACAAAGTGAGTTCTTGGATGGCAGGGTCTTTCCCAATACCCACTCCTCACAAATGGGCCTTTTTTGGTTTTGGGTTTTTCAGGTGTGGGCGAGCACCCGTCGCTCAGGTTCCCAGAACCCTGGGCCGTTTGTTAGATGCTCTTTTCCTGCAGGTGGGGAGGGACCGTGGTGGAATTGGTTGCTCAATGCACTAGGAAGCTCGTGTGGCACGGGGATTACAACCTAGTGTTATCTTAAGCAGGTACCTCTCGGTGCCCAATTTCACTCTCTGTAAAATGGGGTAATGCTGTTACCTCATGAGGTTGCTGGAAGGATTAAGTGTTAATTCAAGTAAGGCACCTAGGACAACCTCTTTATCCCTCATTAGCTATCCTTAGGCAGGGAAGCTTGGAATAATTGCCATTTCAGTTATTCTGCCATCTCGATTTGGGGTTCAAAAATTATTGCTCTTGCCGGGCGGGGTGGTTCACACCTGTAATCCCAACACTTTGGGAGGCTAAGGTGAGTGGATCACTTGAGATCAGGAGTTCAAGAGCAGCCTGGCCAACATGGTGAAACCCCATCTCTACTAAAAATACAAAAATTAGCCGGACGTGGTGTCAGGTGCCTGTAATGCAGCTATGTGAGAGGCTGAGGCAGGAGAATTGCTTGAACCCAGGAGGCGGAGGTTGCAGTGGGCAGAGATTGTGCCACTGCACTCCACCTTGGGAGACAGAGTGAGACTCCGGCTCAAAAAAAAAAAAAAGTTATTGCTTTTATAATTACTATTCCCATTTTGCAGATAAAGAAATGGAGGCCCAGGGAGCTGAAGTTCTTTCCCAGCATTTGCTGCCAGGAGTCTCTCCACCATGAGGAATGAGGCCAAGGGTAAGTCCATCTAACTCTAGAAACTGGCCTTCTAGCACCCCGGGCTGAGTTTTCCTCCCCTACCCTTGCACCTCACTCAGGCAGTCAGTCCTTGGGAGAATGAATGAACATGCAGGAGACCTCACCTACCACCAGGGTCCTGGCCCAGTGCCCTGAGCACCTAACAGCACCAGCCTCCTCCAGGCTTTTCTGGCCGCTGTGACTCCCCCCAATACCCTCAACACAGTGACCAGACCACTTCCCTGCTCAAAGTTCTTCCACACATCACCAATGCTGACAGATCAGTGCTACATTCCTGTTCTAGGCAGACAGGAACCATCACAACCTGACTCCTGCCTGTCATCCTGGCCTTCCAGATTCACATTTGACAGGCTGGAGAGACACATACTTTGGTCAATTTTGCAAAATACAATAAATAACCAAAGAGATACACAACACTGGAGGCCAGGCACTGTGGCTTATGCCTGTAGTCTCAGCACTTTGGGAGGCCGAGGAGGGTGGATCACCTGAGGTTAGGAGTTCGACTAGTCTGGCCAACATGGTGAAACCCCATCTCTAGTAAAAATGCAAAAAATTAGCCGGGCGTGGTGGCATGTGGCTGTGATCCCAGCTACTCCGGAGGCTGAGGCAGGAGAATCGCTGGAACCTGGGAGGCGGAGGTTGCAGTGAGGGGAGATCACGCCACTGCTCTCCAGCCTAGGCGACAGAGCGAGACTCCATCTCAGAAAAAAAAAAAGATACACAACACTAGACTACTAGGAATTTAGGAATTCCCAGAATAAGACAGGTCCTTCTGCCCCCTGACTGCAAATGTTCTCTGCTGTGCCTGGACTTCTCTTCCTGTCTTCTATACCCCAACACACACACACACACACACTCTCTCTCTCTCTCTCTCTCTCTCTCTCTCTCTTTATTTCTCCCCTTCCCCCTCCCTTATTCCCAGAATAAGACAGGTCCTTCTACCCCCTGACTGCAAATGTTCTCTGCTGTGCCTGGAACACTTCTCTTCCTGTCTTCTATACCCCAACACACACACACTGATTCTCTCTCTCTTTATTTCTCCCCTTCCCCCTCCCTCCTTCCCCCTCCCAATGCTTGTTGGCCTGGAAAATTTCTTCCTTCAAGTCTCAGGCCAAAGGAAGCCAAAGTGTCCCCAGCAGACTTAGGAACTGCTGGCCCAGTGCTCCCTACATCCGTACATTTCCCCACTAAAGTGATGACCACACTGTTCTCATCAGTTACATGTCAGTGTCCTCACCTAATTGTGCTCCAGTGGCCAGGGCTGGAATGTTTTTTGTCTACATTTTGGAAGCCAGCGTAGGGCCTAGGCCCACAGTACATCCTCCATAAGCACGGGTCGAATGAATGAATACACTGATGAAGGAACCACAACTCATCCTGGCAGGTCAGAGACGGCACAGCCTCAGGGACCCAGGAGTGAGTTATTAAACTGGCAAAGACCAGAGCTACCGAACTTTGAGTTTATCCAGTCTCAAACTGTTACTCTACTGAGAATAATGAGGTAAGGCTCAGAGCAGGGCACACAAGTTAGGGGCCAAGCCAGAATCGACGCCAGGCTTTCTGGCTCTTGGCCTTGGGCTAATTTCACTGCTTCAGCCCAAGAGAAGTGTAAATCTGCTCTGTGTAACTGGGAGGCCCCACTGGCAGTTCCATCCCTTGCTCCTCATTTCCCTCACTCCCACATGAGAGAACCACTGTAGCCAAACTCACCAAGCCTCAGTTGCCGCATCTTTCTAATGGCGAAAATCTATGGGGACTCCCAGAGCCGCAGGAGGGCTCAGAGAGATCAGGATGTGAAGGCAGTGGTTTAGGGGGCATGTTAGAAGCACTGGGCTCTGAGGTCAGCCAGAGCAGGATTTGAATCTCAGTTCTGTTCTGCCCCTTGCTCCCTGTGTGACCTGGAGCAAGTGACCCTCCCTCTCTGAGCGTCACTTCGTCGTCTGTAAAATGGACAGTACGAGTCTAACTGCGCCTGGGAGTGCGGATGAAACGCAATTAGGTGAGCCACGCAGTGAACACAGAGCTGGGCATGTAGTAGGCGCACAATAAGTGCTGGTTAATATCACCAGCATCGTTACCCCAGACTGCTTTCCCCACTTCGCTCCTCCTTCGCTCTACCAAGGACTTACCTGCCCCCTCCTGCCAGACGTGCTGTGTGTTGGTGACCTTTAGTTAGTTTAACAAGGTAATTCCTGCCCATGGCTTAGAGGCAACACACTACTCAGATAACCGTGCTTGCCTGCTCACCCAAAGAGCAGCGAAAGGAAATTCTGGGCTCGGTGGGGTGACTCATGCCTGTAATCCCAGCACTTTGGGAGGCCAGGGTGGGCGGATCACTTGAAGTCAGGAGTTAGAAACTAGCCTGGCTAACGTGGTGAAACCCTGTCTCTACTAAAAATACAAAAATTAGCCAGGTGTGGTGGCACACACCTGTAATACCACATACTCAGGAGGCTGAGATGGGAGAATCGCTTGAACCCGGGAGGCGGAGGTTGCAGTGAGCCGAGATGGTGCCACTGCACTCCAGTCTGGGAGATAGAACCAGACTCCATCTTAATTAAAAAAAAAAAAGACCTGGCGTGGTGGCTCACATCAATAATCCTAGCACTTTGGGAGGTTGAGGTGGGCGGATTACGTGAGGTCGGGAGTTCAAGACCAGCCTGGCCGACATGGTGAAACCCCGTCTGTACTAAAAATACAAAAAATTAGCCGGGTGCAGTGGCGCGCACCTATAATTCCAGCTGCTCTGGAGGCTGAGGCAGGAGAATCACTTGAACCTGGGAGGCAGAGGTTGCAGTGAGTTGAGATGGCGCCACTGCACTCCAGCCTGGGCGATCAAGCTAGACTCCCTCTTAATTTAAAAAAAAAAAAAAAGGAAATTCTGAAATGGATGGGAAAGTTCGTGTTTTAACAGCAGCCCGGCAACCTCCGTGCATCCTGATCTCCCTGAGCCCTCTCTGCAGCCTTAAGTCTCCACAGACTTTTTCCTAATAGACAGATGTGGCAACCAAGGCTCAGTGAATTTGGCTGCAACCCTTCTCTCATCTGAGAATGAGGAAAATCAGCTCCTTTATACCCCAAGCTGTGCGACCTCAGGCAAATCAGCTCACCTCCCTGGGCCTCAGTCCCTTCATCTGTAAAATGGGCACACTGTCTCTGTAGTGCCCAGCCTAGTGCTGGACGCAGCGCCAACAGCGGTGAGTAAGAGCGTCAGCCTCTCACCAAGAGAAGAGACCCCATGAGCCAGCCTGTGGCTGCTGGAGATGGCCAGGCCCCTTCTGTCCTGCTGTGAAGGGGGTGGGAGGGAGCGGGTCTCAGCTCCCTGCCCTTATGGAAAACCTAGCCAGAGGCTTGAGTGTTTCCAGACCTCTCTGGGCAGGGGATGGGTTACGTAACGCCAGATGTTTGTGAAACTGGCTCAGGCCCAGGTCTGAGACACACTTTGCAATCCCAGAGCCACTTGTAAGCCCGCTCTCCCTTCCCCCATACCTGGCTCCCCCTTGGCCCAGGGCTGGCGAGAGGAGGTTGCTGACTGGAAGCTTTCAGCTGTGTAGATTATTCCATCACCCCTCACTCCAAAAGCTGAAAGCAGCCCCCAAGCCTGCCCCGGAAGTGGAAAATCCACTCGCTTGCTGAGACCAGGGTGAGTTTAAGAGCTCTGCTCCCACCTCTCCTGTCATGCGAGGGCCCCAGCTGCCTCCTCCTCAGCCCCCACTCTCTCTCCTTTGCTTAACAACCCCCTCCTCCCTCCCCTCCCCATGTCTGTCCACCCTCACCCCTCCAGCCCCCACTGGAGCCAGCCTACCCTTTGCCACCTGAGGACCCCCAGAGACAGCAGGAACGGATTGAACAGCGTGGGCCGGTCCCCGGGCATCCGCCATGAGGTCACCAGTCGGCCCTTGAGCGGGCTCCCAGCCTTGCCCTCTGCTGGCCTCTTGTCTGCCTGTCAAACAGGGTCCAGTGTTGGCCCCAGGTCCCTTTGGTGGGATGGAGGCCCCCCTGGCTACAGCCTCCCCTGCCCATTTTGTGGTGCCCCCCTCCACGGAGCCCCAGGGTTCCCATCTTTCTTTCCTCCCAGAACTGCCGAGACAAGAGCCGGTTAACTTGTTCTCACTACGTCGTGTTTGACTGAGCAGCTCCCAGGGCTCAGCACCCTTGAAGGTGTGCGCATCATTGCCCTAAAGTCAAACCACGGGTGCCAGCTGGAGGGGTACAGACCACAGGTGTGTTTCCACCCACAGAGTCTTTTCAGAGTATTTCACATTAGGTTAGAGATCTCACATATAAATACATATCTCCAGTGTTTCTTGAAATATCGAAAGATGTGGAAACTCTGGGCCCGTCTTCCCCATGGCAACAGCTATCTGGAACTGAGGAGTCACATGAGTGCCCTCGTCCCCCCACTTCTCACTGTTGTTACCTGCCTGGCCTTCAGGGCGTTAGGTTTGTGACCCCAGCTTAAGCAAAAGGGATGAGTTGTGGACTTCTACAGACACGCCCAGCAGAGCCCCTAAATGCTCCCTCTTTGGAGTCGTCCTCATTGGGGAAACCAAGGCCCCAGTGAAGCAGAGGCACTTGTCAAAGTCACACATAGCAGGTTACTGGGAAGGTAGGAGAGAGCCCAGGTGTCCTTGCTCTGGAATCTGCACACTGTCTGGAAGCGGAACTTGAAGCATCAAAGCACAGGTCCAAGAGGGCTTTGGGGGTAGGGGTGCCCCCGACTCTGCTACCACATCTCCCATCACAGCCCTGACCACAAGCATGCAACTGTCTCACTTGACTGAACTCCTTGATGGTGCTCCAACTCACCTGTGACCCACACCCGGGTATACAGAAGGTGCTCACTGAGTGCGTGTGAATGATGCATGAATGAGGTGGTTATCAGTTCTGACCAGTCAAGGCTGCCTAGGGGTGGGGGTAGGTTGAGATATTTTCCACGTTGATGTGCCAGGCCCGTTTCATGGAGACTAGAGGGGCACCCCTGCATTGCTCCCCGTTCACTACTCTGGCTCCAGGAAGTATGAAGAAATAGCCCAGAAAGAGGAAGAGCAAAGTTGTCAGAGCCCCTGGGAGGGCTGGCAGCACCTTTAGTGACCAGCATCCCCTGTCCCCTCCCATTCCACAGATGGGAATACTGGACCCCTCAAAATTACAGCACTGCCGTTCAAAGCCACGCAAGAAATCAGGGCAGGGACGGGAGCAGCCTGGGTGGGGGGCAGGTGGAGGTGCAGAGAGAGCGCTGGGTGGTTCCTGGGCTGGGTTCTAGTCCCAGTACAGCTAGCCACTGACTGTGTAGCCTGGGACGACTCCCCTGCCTCCATTTCCTCATCTGCACAGTGAGGGTTTGGGCAAAATTCCCCCAGCTTTGACTCACGGCAGGGCCCAATTTGGGGGCTCCAGGCTGCCCGACGGATACTCCCTGCCACACCTGGCTCTTCAGGAGGCAGCAGGGGGAGGAGCAGGACCAGAAAACACAGCCCCAAACAGTCTGTCTCCTCCTCCCCCACCTCCTGCTGCCCCATGGCCCTCAACTCTGATCTCACCTCTCTGGAGGCTGAGGGTGACGAGAACAGTCTGTTTGGCAGGTCACGGGGAGGGGCAGGCAGAGCTGTGTTCACCAGCTGCAGCCAGGCCTCAGAGCAGCATCTGTGGGTCCCACCCCCGCATATATCTCTCCCGCCTCCAGGACCCTGGAGACCCTCCAGGCCCGGCTGACTGTGGGCACATCCTCAGCTCTCTGACTCATGCTCCTAGAAGCCCTGCTCTTTCGACCTGGCTTGGCCGTCTCAAACCGGAAGGATCTCTTCCCTCAGAGACCACTGGGGCCAAACCGTCATTTGCCCAGGGAAAGACATTGACCTTTTCAGGCCCAGCAAATGAGAAGCACGGCCTAGGGTTCTGACCCCAGGACCGCCCACCTACCCAGGTCCCCAAGCCAGAAGGTGGCTCCTGCAGAGCTCCTTCCTCAAGGCCCCACCATGCACACAGATGGCCCCATGGGAAAGCCAACTTTGGCCTGGATGATTCCAGGGCTCTTCTGAGGAATGAAGCCCATCTCCAACCTGCTTCCCCTTCCCTTCCCCACCATGTGTACCCGTGCCCATGACCCAACTACCGAGTCTGCCTGCTTCTGGTCAGTCAAGGGGTCTTGGCCTCTGCTTGGTTCTGACTCCTCAGGCTCCTCTGGTTGGAACTGGAGATTAAAAAAAGAACACAGCTTAGCCTAACTTATTCTGCAGAGTGCATGCATCTGTCCACCTCATCCATCCATTCTATCATCTGTCCATGCAACACCCATCTAACATCCAGCATCAGTAGATCCATGTATCCATCTAACCATCCAGTGTCTATCCCACATGACTCACCCTTATCATGTATCCAGCATCCATTGTCTATCACCCATTCATGTATCTACTCTCCATTGATCCATCATGTATCCATTTACCCAATACCTATATATCCCTTTCTCCATCCATCATCCATCTATCCATATCTCCATCATCTGTCCACCATCTATCATGTGACATTCATCCATCCATGCCACATCCATCCATATTCCACCTAGCATTCATCCATCCATTACCTAAGCAACATCCATCATATATCCACCACCACCATATATTCATCTATCCATCATCACCCATCCAGACAGCTGTTGCCATGGGAAGACGGGCCCAGAGTTTCCACATCTTTTGATATTTCAAGAAACACTGGAGATATGTTTTTTGTTTTTTGGTTTTTTTTTTTTTGAGATGGAGTCTCGCTCTGTTGCCCAGGCTGGAGTGCAGTGGCCAGATCTCAGCTCACTGCAAGCTCCACCTCCTGGGTTTACGCCATTCTGCCTCAGCCTCCTGAGTAGCTGGGACTACATGCGCCCGCCACCTCGCCTGGCTAGTTTTTTTGTATTTCTTTTTTAGTAGAGACGGGGTTTCACCGTGTTAGCCAGGATGGTCTCAATCTCCTGACCTCGTGACCCGCCCGTCTCAGCCTCGCAAAGTGCTGGGATTACAGGCTTGAGCCACCGCACCCGGCTGGAGATATGTATTTATATGTGAAATCTCTAACCTAATGTGAAATACTCTGAAAAGACTCTGTAGATGGAAACACACACATCCAACAGGCGTCTATTTATCATTCATTCAACATGCATCATTGATCCATCACCCATTCCCACATTCACCCTCCATTCATCCGTTATCCACCCACTAACCCCTCTGTCCTCCATCTTGCATGCATCCACTGAGCTGCCCCCTCCTTTATGTCAGGCCCTGGGCCACAGCCAGAGTTACAGAGATAAAGCAGGCAGAGATCCTGCTTCTGTGGAGCTTTTGGGGAAATTACAGCCCCATTAGATGGATGTTGCATGGACATATGGAAGCAAAACTGCCAAGCCCAGAAGGGAACCATCGCTAGGAATGACTGTTCAGGGAAGGCGTCTCAGGGCAGGGCGTCTGACCTAAGGCTTGAACAATGAACAGGCGTTTGGTGGCTGAAGAGGGAAAGGAAGAGCACGTGCAAAGGCAGGGATATATCTTCACAGGCCCTGCAGCCAGCTCAGCACCAATGAGTCAAATCCGGAGTGGAAGGAAGGGAAACCAGCCTTGAGTGCCATGCCAAGGATTTTCTTTTTCTTTCTTTCTTTTTTTTTTTTTTTTTTTTTGAGATGGAGTCTGGCTCTGTCACCCAAGCTGGAGTGCGGTGGCGAGAGATCTCGGCTCACTGCAACCTCCACCTCCTGGGTTCACACCATTTTCCTATCTCAGCTTCCCTAGTAGCTGGGATTACAGGCACCCGCCACCATACCTGGCTAATTTTTTGTATTTTTAGTGGAGATGGAGTTTCACCGTGTTAGCCAGGCTGGTGTCGATCTCCTGACCTCATGATCCGCCCACCTTGGCCTCCCAAAGTGCTGGGATTACAGGCGTGAGCCACCGCGCCTGGCCGTGCCAAGCCAAGGATTTTCATAGAGAGGAGCAGCTGGAGCCCTGGCAGGACCTGGTGGTTCCTCGTTTTGTCATCTGTGAAGTGCCTTTCAGCACATAGTGCTCCCATCCCTTCCCAGCCACCATCTCCCAGCCTCCTGAGAACCCTGAGCTTCACCATGAAACTGAAGAATCTTTCTAACTGGGTCCCCACTTCCTTCTTGACCTGGCCGGCCTACAGCACCAGCAGGCCCCGGGACACAGCACCGTGTCCTCCTCAAGCTGCCTGTGGTCTGTGTGCCTTCCCACAACAAGCCTGACAGCAACCTGAGGGCAGGACGAGCTGACTTATCCCTATTTCTCTGATGTTCGTGCATTGAGTTGATCAGAGGGTCAACTCATCAAAGCCACGGAAATACAGGGGAGAGGATTCTCCAGTCCTCCCATGGGCTCAGGAGCTTTGTGACCTGGTGGCTAAAAGTACAAATTTAGGCCGGGTGTGGTGGCTCACACCTGTAATCCCAGCACTTTGGGAGGCCAAGGTGGGCAGATCACCTGAAGTCGGGAGTTCAAAGCCAGCCTGACCAACATGGAGAAACCCCATCTCTACTAAAAACACAAAATTAGCCGGGCATGGTGGCACATGCCTGTAATCCCAACTATTCAGGAGGCTGAGGCAGGAGAATAGCTTGAACCCAGGGGGTGGAGGTTGCAGTGAGCCGAGATTGCGCGATTGCACTCCAGCCTGGGCAACAAGAGTGAAACTCCGTCTCAAAAAAAATAATAGGGCTCAAGCCTGTAATCCCAGCACTTTGGGAGGCCGAGACCATCCTGGCTAACACGGTGAAACCCCATCTCTACTAAAAAGTACAAAAAAAACTAGCCAGGCGAGGTGGCGGGCGCCTGTAGTCCCAGCTACTCGGGAGGCTGAGGCAGGAGAATGGCGTAAACCCGGGAGGCGGAGCTTGCAGTGAGCTGAGATCCGGCCACTGCACTCCAGCCTGGGCGACAGAGCGAGACTCCGTCTCAAAAAAAAAAAAAAAAAACAAAGAAATAAAAGCACAAACTTTGGAGTGGATGCTTTCATCTCATTTCTCACAACCTATGCATGTGTGACCCCCAGCAAATGCCTTTCTTCATCTGTCAAGTGGCAACTGCCTTCTATCCACCTAGGGCACATATGGCAAGGTCCTGGGGCCCAGCATGGGGTGCACCCTGATGCCTGGAAGCCCTGCTCATCCTGGGGGAGGTGGCAGCGGACTTTGCAGCGAGATGAGGAGGCTTTAGAGAAACAAGCAGGATCCCCCACGGCACCCCAGTGCTGCCCGTCAGAGAAGTGATTGGACCATCTTAGGGAGAGAGGCTAGTGTTCAAAACCACGTGCCGTCCTCCGAATGAGCTATTGCCAGGGTGCAGGACTCTGGCCTCCAGGACCCTCCCTGCCCACCATCTTCAGATAAAGAATGTTCTGGGCTTCAAGGCAGCACCAAAGTACCACTGAAGCAGGGGAAGGGTGAGCACCTACTGTGTGCCCGGCGCTGGGCCCACTTTGTACACGAGCCTCATTTAAGCAGCCTGTTTTGGCAGCTAGCTGAACCCAGTGAGCATTGATGCACCCCCTTCTCTGTGTCTGAGAAGAGCTGTAGGGGCCAGAGAGGGTAAGCGAGGCTGTCCTGGACTCAGGAACCTGGGTATCACCAGGGGAAGGGGCATGACCACACTGGCTATAGTCCCAGGTGGGGTCAGGTGTGTGCCACCAGACACAACATAAACCAGGTATGGTGGAGCCAGGAGGGGGAGCAGGCCCTGGCCAGAGCATCTTGCTTGAGGCCTCAGTGTGGTCTGCACTGAGCGGATCTGGGTTTCGCCCATGCCCCACCAGCAAGTGGCTTCACCCTGCGCGTCAGTTTCCTTATCTGTAAATAAATAGTGTATTTCTCACTTGGTTGCTAAGGAGACTAAATGGTAAAAGTACACATCAAACATTCAGATCAGGGCTTGGCCCATAAACACTTAAAACGGTGTTGCTCATCATCAGTATTGGGCCAGTTTGGTGGTCGGGATGGGTTGTGGTCAGCAGGGAGGCTGAGGTCTGAGCCTGGAGGGGGATGCAGGAGCTGAGGCTACTCAAAGGGGAGGCTTTTCCAAGGAGACTTGGCTGTGGGGGGCTGACTTTCTGGCTACCCTTGGGAGGGGGGAACCTCCTTACCTGCAGCTCTGGCAAACTGGGGCCCTCTGCAGTGCTCCTGCTCCCCAGGGGGCCCGTCTGCTCTAGGCCTGCCAGAGTTACGGTCGCTGGTCCTCTTGTCACTTTGGTCTTTGGCCACTGGGTGGAGGTGCAGGCAGGGCTGGGCGGCTGGGCCAGGCTCTGGGGCCACGGTGCGGGGCTGTGTCCGTTGACTGGGGTGGCCTCAGCCCAGCCTTCTGGCTGACTGTGTGACTCCTGCTCGGGGACATCCTTTGTGCCTGGGGGACCCATCTCTGGCCCTGAAGCCCTGGCCAGGTCATCCCTATGTCCAGCTGGGTCCTTGCGGGGCAGCCTGGCCTGCAGGAGCTCCAAGAGGCCCTCCCAGTCCAGCCTGGGGAGACGGGCCCAGGCCCCCTCTCCTGGTGCCCGGAGAAGACCAAGCAGGTCCCTCCAGTCAAGCTCGGGTCGCCTCTCAGGGCCATGCGAGTATGGACACGCTCCCTCTGCCCCCCAGCCCACAGTAGTGGGTGTTCCAGGGCGCCTGGATTGTGAGGACTCTGTGGGGCCTCCCCAGTTCTCAGGGGGGCTTGTGAGTGGGCTTCTCTTCCCTAGTTCTCTGGGGGGCTCATGGGTGGCCGCCTCCTCCCAGGCCTCTGGCTGTCCCCAGCTCTCCCTGTACTCCCCAGGAGGGCCCCCCCATGCTCCCTCCAAGGCTTTGGCTGCCCCCAGGCCTCCCTCCTGGCTGCTCCAGCTCCTCTCCAGGTGTCTGTGAGGGCCCTTGGACCCTGGCGGTTCCTCCTGACTCTGCCACGCCCCCAGAGGCTGTCTTGGGCCTGCTTGGCCACTCTCCAGAGGTCTCTGTGTCTGCAGCTCCCTCTCAGGGGTCCTGGCTGATGTCCTGGGAGGTGGCAGGGACCCCTGGAGCCGCCGATCTCCCTCAGGTCTCTTCTCAGGACTCCGAGAATGAGGGGGCTCTGCTTGGCTCCGCCAGATCAGTTCTGCCTGTTTGGCAGGGCGCTTGGTCACCTGGGGATGAGGTAGGGAGGTGGGTGAGGCTCTCTCTCTGGGGACCTGGCTGTCGGCTCTGCCTTTCTTAGTCAGGCCCCCAGAGAGGCAAGGCTGTGCTCACACAGCAGCCTGGATGAAAGCAGGCCAAAAAGCACACAGGGTCCCTGCCCTCCTCCCCCGTCGGGGGTCAGCTCTTCCCTTTCACCCGATTTCCTCGGTTCCAGAAAAAGATCTGCAAAGACCTGCTCCCATTCTTGGCTTCTCACCCCTCTCAAAGATACTGATTCCAACTTGGGCTATCAGGTGCCAGAACCTCCACCACCAATACCCCATTCCACTGCAGTGGGCCTGGCCCCCTGGGTTTTGTTAGAGATACAAATCACCCTGAAAGAGAGGGCCCTTAGAGCCAGATTCATGCATCAAGGCTTTCCCTGAAATCTGCTCAAGACAGCAGTATTGGCAGCAGTACTGGCCAGGTGCGGTGGCTCACGCCTGTAATCCCAGCACCTTGGGAGGCCGAGGTGGGCGGATCACCTGAGGTCAAGAGTGACCAGGCTGGCCAACATGGTGAAACCCTGTCTCTACTAAAAGTACAAAAATTAGCTGGGTGTGGTGGCACGCCCCTGTAATCCCAGCTACTCGGGAGGCTGAGGTAGAAGAATCTCTTGAACCCGGGAGGTGGAGGTTGCAGTGATCCAATATTGCCCCACTGCACTCCAGCCTGGGAGACAGAGCAAGACTCCATCTCAAAAAAAAAAAAAAAAGCAGTACTTAGTAAAGGAAGGGGATAGCATGGGACAGGGGCTGTCTTCCAAGGACTAATATGAGGTCTTGTGCAATTTGCCAAGAGCTTCTGGCCCTTGGGGAGAGGGGAGAGCTGGAGACCCATGATTGGACTCCGACCCTTTCATAGAGGACCTTCCTGTCCAAGCTCCCTGCCTGGCTTCTAGCAGGAGGGAAGAGGCAGTGGCCGCCCCTTGGGGTGTGGGGCCCCAGACAGCTGGCAGTGCTCACCTGCCTGCTGGGGGCAGGGCTGGACTGTCTTCGGAGAAGTTGGCTCTGGCCTTGGCTGGGCCGCTGTGACCGTCCCTCGTCCTGGGCCTGGAAGGCCCCCGCTGCCTCGGACTTCCTATGAGCAAATGCAGCCACTCCTCTGAGGGACTGTCCCGCTCCCAGCACCCCAGTCCCTCTGCTCCCACCTCCAACAGAAGATGTGGGAGAGCCAGGGACCCACTGCAAACTGGTTGAAGGGCCCTAAGTAAGGGTGACTCTCAGGGCCTCAGTTTCCCCTTCTGAAAAATGGGGGTAGTTAACACTGCTCTATTCTGCCTCATGAGGCTCTTGAGAAAATGACAAGAAAAATGGGGAGTAGAGGTGTTTGGGTGGGGAGGGGGATCTGGCCCTGACCATGGCTATCTTCTGTCTCATCCAGTACTACCTGTGACTAACCACCACCCCACCAGCAGCCCACTAGCCACCCCCAGACACAGGTTAGACTGGTCTTTGCAGGAATTAAGATTTATTGAGCACCTACTGTGTACCAGGCACCCGGCACACATAATCATAATGGCAAAGCATTTATTAAGCGCTTCTTACATTCCAGGGGCCAAGCGCTTGTATCATGATCTTGTTCCATCTCACACAGCCCACGAGGTGGGACGACAGAGCCAGACTGCTGTGTGCCCCCGTGTTCCATTCTTTCTGCCCTTTTCCTGTCAATATTGTAAATTTTGGATTTCTTGAGGCTGGGCGCGGTAGCTCAAGCCTGTAATCCCAGCACTTTGGAGGCCGAGGCAGGCGGATCACAAGGTCAGGAGATCGAGACCATCCTGGCTAACACAGTGAAACCCCATCTCTACTAAAAATACAAAAACATTAGCCAGGCATGGTGGCGGGCACTTGTAGTCCCAGCTACTCGGGAGGCTGAATTCAGCAGGAGAATGGTGTGAACTCGGGAGGCAGAGCTTGCAGTGAGCCAAGATCGTGCCACTGTACTCCAGCCTGGGTGACAGAGCAAGACTCCATCTCAAAAAAAAAAAAAAAGTTGGATTTCTTTTCCTTTTTCCCTCCCATCACCGTTAACCAACAGAATCCCAGCACTTAGCCTTGAAAACGCCAGGCCATCCTAGCTGTTGGCAAGAGCTCTGAGCAAGATCAGAAGAAAGAAACATCCTTCCCGACTACTCCAGAGAGGCCAACATGAACTGTCCAAGCAAATGTCATTTTTTTTTTTTTTTTTGAGATGGAGTCTCCCTCTGTCATCCAAGCTGCTAGAGTGCAGTGGCGCAGTCTCAGCTCACTGCAACTTCCATCTCCCGGTCTCAAGGGATTCTCTGTCTTAACCTCCCAAGTAGCTGGGATTACAGGCATGAGCCACCACGCCTGGCCCTGGGCAAATGTCATTTCTAAGACACTGGACTTCAGGCGTTGTTGCCGCATCCGATGAAGATCATCTCTAACTTGTTAGTAAAAAGTCTAGTTCCAATTAGTTGTCTTGCTTACTAACTGGGAGGCATGGCTGTTAATGTTTAACGTGGTATCTCTATCGACAAGTAGAAACACCAAACAACCTAGGCTTATCTCTCTCTTCCTCTACCTAAGGGGTCACAACAAAAGACCCAAGTGCTCAGTGACTGTTTATTTTGGTTGGGTCTCAGTTAGCAAATGGAGCTGTGTCTTTGGTGGAGGAACCGAACCAGGAAGAGAAGCCTGAAAAAGGCCACCCTGTGGTGGGCCCAGAGTAAGGCAGCAAAAAGGGAAGTAAGAGGAACCTCTGCTCAGGCCTCCGTAGGACCTGCTCTCTGCGGTGGGCCTGTGCCTGAGGAACCATGCTGGAACACCACCTTCAAAAGTATGGGATTGGACAGAGCGCAGTGGGTCATGCCTGTAATCCCAGAACTTTGGGAGGCTGAGACCAGGCTGGACAACATAGTGAAACCCAGTCTCTGAAAATACAAAAATTAGCCCAGGCACAGTGGCTCATGCCTCTAATCCCAGCACTTTGGGAGACTGAGGTGGGTGGATCACTTGAGGTCAGGAGTTCGAGACCAGCCTGGTCAATATAGTGAAACCCAGTCTCTACTAAAAACACAAAACTTAGCCGGGCGTGGTGGCACGTGCCTGTAATCCCAGCTACTCAGGAGGCTGAGGCAGGAGGATTGCTTGACCCCAGGAGCAGTGAGCCGAGATCGCACCACTGCACTCCAGCCTGAGCTGCATAGTGAGACCCTGTCTCAAAAAAAAAAAAAAGTATGGGGTTGGGAGGCCAGGTACAATGTCTTTATACCTGTAATTCCAGCACTTGGGGAGGCTGAGGTCAGAGGATCACTTGAGCCAAGGAGTTTAAGAAAGCCCTGGCAACAGAATGAGACCTTGTTCTAGGAAAAAAATTTTTTTAAATGAGCCAGGCATGGTGATACGTGGCTATAGTCCCAGCTACTTGGGAGGCTGAAGTGGGAGGATCGCTTCAGCCTGGGAGGTTGAGGCTGCAGTGAGCCATGATCACGCCACTGCATTCCAGACTGGGCGAAAGAGCAAGATCCTGTCTCAAAAAGAAAAAAGTATGGGGTTGAAGTTTTTTGTTGTTTCATGTCTTTTGCCAATGTCATTAGAATCAGAGCCATAAAGCACAGTAATTTGAGTTGTTAGCAGTTATTGGCAGCTGGTTCAGACAGGAGCCAAAGTTCCCTGGAAGAAGTGTTTCTGAGCTTGAGGGCTCCCTGAGCAGGCTGTTTGTAATCTTTTTTTTTTTTTGTGAGATGGAGTCTCGCTCTGTGGCCCAGGCTGGAGTGCCATGGTGCAATCTCAGCTCACTGCAACCTCTGCCTTCCGGTTTCAAGCGATTCTCCTGCCTCAGCCTCCCGAGCAGCTGGAATTACAGGTGTCTACCACCATGCCCGGCTAATTTTTGTATTTTTAGTAGAGACGGGGTTTCACCATGTTAGCCAGGCTGGTCTCATTTCAAACTCCTGACCTCAGGTGATCCGCTTGCCTCGACCTCCCAAAGTGTTGGCATTACGGGTGTGAGCCACTGCACCCAGCCAATTTGTAATCTAATTTGAGGTGAGTGCGTTTCCTTACTCTGTGAGAGCTGAAGGCCTTAGACTGAATTTTCCCCTGAACTGGGGTATAGGAGCCTCGATGAAGCAAGAGCCCAAACATGACCCCGTGGGCCGTTCCTCCCTAATGGGGAGGAGGGGGAGGACAATAGTGGAAACACCCGGTGAAGGGAAGCAAGGCACTTGTGTGTTCTCTTCTGGATGGATGCATTTTCCATACGAACTCCAGCTTGCTTGATGAGCATTCCTCCTGAGAACTCGCCTTCCTTTTTTCCCCCATGTGGAATTGAGAGAAAAGAGCGAGGGACTCAAGAAGATTCTGAGACCCCAACAGAGACCCGGTTTGTCTGATGCTGAAGCAACAGCGTGTCCCCGGGGCCACCTGTTCCCGAGAGTTGATGTGACCACACCAAGCATGACAAAGGAAACATGTTTCCTTTGGAAGCTTAGATGGGCTCTTCGACCTCCAGAGAGAATTAAAGGCGCAAAGCCATCAAGTCTAGTAAATCCAATGAAGTCTGTGTTTTAAATTCAAATGACCACAGAATGCTTACATGACTTTAAGAGATTCCAAAGGCATCTAAGGAAAAAAAAATAAGATCAAGCCAAAACTCCCAATACTTTGATGTGATAATCTTTTAAGAAAAAATTTCCAGACTTGGGACAATGCTTGGACAGAGTAGATGCTCAATAAATACATATCGATGAGGAAATGAGAGAAAATAAAAGCTCAGTCTTACAGCCACCCACCCATAAACTCCAGTCTGTCCCTTACACACACACTACATAGTTTTAAAAATTTCCATCTTCAGAGGATGAATGGTTTTCTACTCGGAAAAGGTGCCAGATAAGAGGAAAAAATTTAATTACTCAGTAAAATTATAAAAACTTCCCTAAAAGGTAAATAATCTATTTCAAAGAGAGTAGAATTAAATGTACAGGAGTGATCATGTAAAAACAAATGGTTAATAAAAGTGTAAACATATTTCTCATTTATATTAGTAATATAAACACCTTATCTCTCTAAAATTATCCTGGAAAAAAGGAAAGAAAATTAATTAACTTTGGCTTAAAGACCTTAATGTCCCTACTGAGTTAATAGTTAAAACAAAGTTAGGAAAATTGACATTAGACCAGAAATAGTAATCATAAAAAGGTCAAAGACACTTTGGGAGGCCAAGGTGGGAGCATTGCTCAAGGCCAGGAGTTTGAGACCAACCTGGCCAATAAAGTGAGACTCCATCTCTACAAAAAATAGAAAAATTAGCTGGGCACAGTGGCGCACGCCTGTAGTCCCAGCTACTGGGGAGGCTGAGGTGAGAGAATCCCTTGAGCCTGGCAGTTTGAGGCCACAGTGAGCCATGATCATGCCACTGCACTCCTGCGGGGTGACAGAACAAGACCCCGTCTCAAAAACAAAAGGTCAGGCCATGAGCGGTGGCTCACACCTGTAATCCCAGCACTTTGGGAGGCCGAGGTGGGCGGATTGCCTGAGCTCAGGAGTTCAAGACCAGCCTGGGCAACAGGGTGAAACCCTGTCGCTACTAAAAATACAAATAAATTAGCCGGGCATGGTGGCGGGTACCTGTAGTCCCAGCTACTCGGGAGGCTGAGGCAGGAGAATTGCTTGAACCTGGGAGGCAGAGGTTGCAATGAGCCAAGATTGTGCCACTGCACTCCAGCCTGGGTGACAGAGTAAGAATCCATCTCCAAAGAAAAAAAAAAAGTCAAAGACAGTGAAGACTTTTAGGGTGAAACTACTCCATGATGTTACGATGGTGGATACTTGTCATTATACATTCATTCAAGTCCGTAGGCTGTACAGACTTGAGTGAACAGTGAACTTTGGGTGATTTGTCAGTGTAGGTTCATGGATTATAACAAATGTATCCCCTACTGCCCAGTGCAGTGGCTCACCAGCCCTTTGAGAGGCCAAGAAAGGAGGATCCCTTGAGGCCAGGAGCTGGAAACAAGCATACGTGTCTAGTACAGGATACTGGTAGTGGGAGAAGCTGTGCGTGGAACTCTCCGCTTTCTGTTCAATTTTGCTGTGAACCTAAAACTGCTCTGGGTTTTTGTTTTTGTTTTTAAGGCCAAAGAAAGAATTATACTAATACTGGAGACCACATGGTTGTCATCTGGATATTACATGATCAAGCTTACTGGAAAAGGAAATTTGAAGAACAAGAGATAAGGTTTCTTTTTTCTTTCTTTTTTTTTTTTTTGAGATGGAGTTTCACTCTTGTTGCCAGGCTGGAGTGCAATGGCACAATCTTAGCTCACTGCAAACTCCACCTCCCAAATTCAAGCGATACTGCTGTCTCAGCTTCCTGAGTAGCTGGGACTACAGGCGTGTGCCACTACATTCAGCTAATTTTTTTTTTTTTTTTTTTTTTTTGAGACGGAGTCTCACTGTGTTGCCCAGGTTGGAGTGCAGTGGCATGATCTCGGCTCACTGCAAGCTCCGGTGCTGGGATTACAGGAGGGAGCCACCGCACCCAGCCAAGATTGATCAGGTTTCTCATGCAGATTCAAATCCAGGAGAAAACTTGCCCAAGGAGCAGCAAAGAGGAATTTTAGATACAAAAGATTCCATACCCTTTAGGGTGATGAAAATGTTCTAAAAGTTAGATTGTGGCAGTGGTTGGACAACTTGGTAAATATACTAAAAATTCACTGAATTAGATACACGGAAAGTTTTGAGACTTCCAGACTGCTTTTTGTTGCTGTTGTTCTCTTGACCCTAACTAATGGAATTCTAGCTCTGATCCTTGAAAACTCGAGGGCTGGAACTTCTAGGGTGAGAAATCTCAGCCGGATCAGGAGGAAATGCTCCCCTTCCGCGGGGACCAGTGCTGCTGACCAAGGAGACTCAAAAGACACCTGGACTTTAGTTGTTTCAGGATGTTTGACTGCTAAAAATCTGTAATTCTGTGAGCTTTCTTTCTTAAAATAGGGTGACTCTGGCCATACTTTTTTTTTTTTTTAGACGGAGTCTCGCTCTGTCGCCCAGACTGGAGTGCAGTGATGTGATCTTGGCTCCCTGCAAGCTCCACCTCCCGGGTTCAAGACATTCTCCTGCCTCAGCCGCCTGAGTCACTGGGACTGCAGCGTGTTTTTTGTATTTTTAGTAGAGACAAGGTTTCACCGTGTTAGCCAGGATGGTCTCAATCTCCTGACCTCATGATCCGCCCGCCTTGGCCTCCCAAAGTGCTGGGATTACAGGCGTGAGCCACCATGCCTGGCCCTGGCCATACATTTTTAAATTGACATAACAGTTTTCTGAAATGCATAGGGACCCATGAATTTTCTTTGCCAAGGCAGGAAAAAAAGAATGGGCACTTTCTTCCTCTCCCTCATGCACGGAAGAAAAAAAAACCCGTGAGTCTGAATCAAAGGGTTTGAGAGTTCACTCTCATTATGGCCAGGTGCGGTGGGTCACTCCTGTAATCCCAGCACTTTGTGAGGCCGAGGCAGGCGGATCACTTGAGGTCAGGAGTTTGAGACCAGCCTGGCCAATATGGCAAAACCCCATCTCTACTAAAAATATTTTAAAAATTAGCCAGGTGTGGTAGCGGGCCCCTGTAATCCCAGCTACTCGGGAGGCTGAGGCAGGAGATTCGCTTGAACCCGGGAGGTGGAGGTTGCAGTGAGCCAAGATTGCACCATTGCACTCCAGCCTGGGCAACAAGAGCAAAACTCCGCCTCAAAAAAAAAAAAAAAAAGAAAAAAGAAAAAGAGTTCACCCTCATTTGAATGAATGGGCTCATGTTCCCCTCCATTACAGATGAGGAAATTGAGGCTCAGGTAGGTTAACTCACTATATCAGGTCACATGAGTTGAAATGTGACTTTGACCCAGGATTTGGACTCAGCCCTCATGACTGCAGTCTTTGCTGTTAACCACTGGGCTATGCATGACATCACTTAACCACACACACACACACAAGCAGAAAACTCCTAATATGCAGAAACAGAGAAATGGAGTGATTTGCCCAAGGTCACACAGCCAGTAAATGGCAAGCCAGGGGGATTTGAACACTCTCCTGGCACCCTAACCCTGAGAAACTTACACCTGTCCTGCTGCTGAGCCTCCTCCCCAGCCCACTTGGCTGACCCCACCCCTGGGCTCACCTGCGCTCTTGCCCGAAGAGGCGCTCCACCTCCGCGCGGCCAGGGCTGCGGGTGCGGCCCCCGCTGCTGTGCTGCACTTGGGTCCCTGGCTGTCTCTGGGCCAGCCTCCTGGGTGGGGGCAGGTCAGCCAGCACAGTGTACTCCTCCCGCTCCAAGTTGTGCCTGGTCTCCCCGGGAGGTGCTGAGCCCCGGGAACCCCTGGAGCTGCCCGGCGAAGGTGAGGGTGCCAGGAACGCTAGATCACTGGGTGGGTGGCGGGGTGGGGAGGAGGCTCGGGGTGCATCCCGGTGCCCGATGCACACTTGGGGGATCAGCACTAGGGAGCCATGCAGAGAGTCAGTGGAGGGGGCCAGGCTCTCCATACTAGTTCCAGGGGGGTCCTGGAAGAAGAGGGATGGCTCAGGAGCCTGGCGTGGTGGGGATGAGAAGGAGGGTGCATCCCGGTGCCCAATGCACACAGGGGTGGGGATTTGGGGGCCCTCGTGCAGAGAGTCCATGGAAGGGACAAGGCTCTCTGTGCTGGCCCTGGGGAGGTCCTGGAACAAGAGGGAAGGCTCTGGGGCCTGGCGTGGTGGGGAGGAGGCCCGGGGTGCGTCTCGGTACCCAATACATACAGGTGCGGGGAGCTGAAGGGGCTCGTGTTGGGGGGACTGACACCGATGTTCGGCGTCTGATGTGTCTGGGAGGAAGGGGAAGGGGTCAAATTGGGTGTGGCGGGGGGGCGAGGACGCCTGGGGGGCATCTCGGTGTCCAATGCACACAGCAGGTGGTATATAGGGAGGCTCGTGGTGGGGCAATTCACTCTCTGGGGCGTGGGGCTCTGGGAAGAAGGGGAAGGGGTCATGCTGCAAATAGCGAGGGGGCGAAGAGGCTCGAGGGGCATCCCGGTGCCCAATGCACACAGCACATGGAGGCTGGGAGGGCTCAGGATAGGTCAAGGGAACCCCACAGGCAGCAGGGTACACAGGTGAGGAAGTCCGGGAGGTGCTCTGGTGGCCTGGGTTAGGGGAGGAAGAGGTGACCCGGGATGGCAAGTTGTACTGGGTGGGGCCAAAGGAGGACTGGGGTGGGTCATGCTGGGCTGGCCTGCTGGGAGAGGATGTCTGAGGCCTGTCACCTTGGGTTGGCCGGAGGGCGATGGATGCCCAGGGAACCTCATTTTGCTTGGAGCGAGATGGGGAAGAGGTTCGGGGACCATCACTCTGAGTTGGCCGGAGGGGAAAGGAGGCCCAGGGGATGTCTTTGTTGGTACGATGTGGAGACGAATTCCTGGGATTGTTCCATTGAGTGGAGCGGTGGGGAGATGATGGTCTCAGATTCTCCTTTTGGGTGCAGCATTGAGATGAGGAGGTTCCAGGGTTGTCTCGTTGAAAGGAAAAGGACTGTGTGCGGTCCCGCTGTGTACGAGTGGGTCTGAGGTTATCCCGTTTGGTACAAGAGGTTTTAGGGTTGTCTTGTTGGGTAGAAGATGATCTGGGGATGTTCTGTTGAATAGAAGTTCTGGGGTTGTCCTGTTGGGAAGCTCTGTTGGGAGAGGAGGCTCTGGGATTGTCCCGCTGGGCACAGGATGTTCTGGGGTTGTCTCGTTGGGTGGTTCTATTGGGAGAGGAGGTTCTGGGATTGTCCCGCTGGACACAGGATATTCTGGGGTTGTCTCTTGTGGCTCTATTGGGAGAGAAGGCTCTGGGATTGTCCCGTTGGGCACAGGATGTTCTGGGGTTGTCTCGCTGGGTGGTTCTGTCGGGAGAGGAGGCTCTGGGATTGTCCTGTTGGGCACAGGATGTTCTGAGGTTGTCTCGCTGGGTGGTTCTGTCGGGAGAGGAGGCTCTGGGATTGTCCCGTTGGGCACAGGATGTTCTGAGGTTGTCTCGCTGGGTGGTTCTGTTGGGAGAGGAGGCTCTGGGATTGTCCCGCTGGGCGCAGGATGTTCTGGGGTTGTCTCGCTGGGTGGTTCTGTCGGGAGAGGAGGCTCTGGGATTGTCCCGTTGGGCACAGGATGTTCTGAGGTTGTCTCGCTGGGTGGTTCTGTCGGGAGAGGAGGCTCTGGGATTGTCCCGTTGGGCACAGGATGTTCTGAGGTTGTCTCGCTGGGTGGTTCTGTTGGGAGAGGAGGCTCTGGGATTGTCCCGCTGGGCGCAGGATGTTCTGGGGTTGTCTCGCTGGGTGGTTCTGTCGGGAGAGGAGGCTCTGGGATTGTCCCGCTGGGCGCAGGATGTTCTGGGGTTGTCTCTTGTGGCTCTATTGGGAGAGAAGGCTCTGGGATTGTCCCGTTGGGCACAGGATGTTCTAGGGTTGTCTCGTTGGGTGGTTCTGTCGGGAGAGGAGGCTCTGGGATTGTCCCGCTGGGCGCAGGATGTTCTGGGGTTGTCTCGTTGGGTGGTTCTGTTGGGAGAGGAGGCTCTGGGATTGTCCCGCTGGGCGCAGGATGTTCTGGGGTTGTCTCTTGTGGCTCTATTGGGAGAGAAGGCTCTGGGATTGTCCCGTTGGGCACAGGATGTTCTGGGGTTGTCTCGTTGGGTGGTTCTGTCGGGAGAGGAGGCTCTGGGATTGTCCCGCTGGGCGCAGGATGTTCTGGGGTTGTCTCGTTGGGTGGTTCTGTCGGGAGAGAAGGCTCTGGGATTGTCCCGTTTGGCGCAGGATGTTCTGGGGTTGTCTCTTGTGGCTCTATTGGGAGAGGAGGCTCTGGGATCGTCCCGCTGGGCACAGGATGTTCTGGGGTTGTCTCGTTGGGTGGCTCTGTTGGGAGAGGAGGCTCTGGGATCACCCCGTCGGGCACAGGGTGTCCTGGGGTTGTCCCACTGGGGAGTACAAGTAGGAAAAGAAGTTTGGGGGTTGTCCTGCTGGGTAGAAGAGGTTCTAGGGTTATCTTGTTGGGTGGCTCTTTGGGGAGAGGGATATTGAGGATTATTTTGTTGGTTGGACGAGGTTCTGGGGTTATCCTGTTGGGTGCTTTGTGAGGGAGAGGAAGCTCTGGGGGTGTTCCGCTGTGTAAATGAGGCCCTGGAGGTGTCCTGTTGGGTGGATGAGGCCCTGGAGGTGTCCCTTTGGGTGATTCGGTGGGGAGAGGAGGCTCGGGGGGTTTCACGTGTAGACGCAGCCTGAGCAGTGTCCTTTTGGGCAGGGGAAGCCCGAGGCGTGGTGCTTCGAGGTCCGCTGTGTGGTGTCATGGAGGCAGCCTGGGTCAGTGTTGACCGGTGCCGCTCTAGGGAGAAGAACCCACTTTCTCCCCGGAGCTTTGCCCAGTGCTGTCCTGCGCTCCGGCTCCCACCGCCCGTGTCTGGAGAGAAAACAGAGGGGCTCAAGGTAAGGGGAGGGGTCCAGGCACCTCTCATATTCTACCTTTCTTTGTCTCTTTGGACCAGTGATTAGGGCAGACCCCACACCCTCCTCTTACAGGTCTCACTGTCCGTACCAAGTGACTCCACCTCTCTGACCAAGACTGATGAGACAAGGGCTTGGATGCTTCTCTCAAGCCGAGGTCAAGAATTTGAAATTGAGACCCTGACTCAGTCAAGAGATGGACTCAACAACTGGAAGAGGCCACAGGGTCTGGGGATCCATGGACAAAACAGAGAAGAGGCAGACTCGTGGACAGAAGTGTTGGCAATAGCCTGTGTAACCCAGGGAGGGAGAGGTGGGCCCAGCAGCAGCCACCTGATAGTCTGCCCTTCCCAGTTTTACTTCCTTCAATCAGAATCTGAGGAATTCCCCCCATTTCTGGTTTTTCTGTTTTGTTTTTGAGACAGCCTCGCTCTGTCGCCCAGGCTGGAGTACAGTGGCACCATCTTGGCTCATTGCAACCTCCACCTTCTGGGTTCAAGCCATTCTCCTGCCTCAGCCTCTGGAGTAGCTGGGATTACAGGCATGTGCCACCATGCCCGGCTAATTTTTGTGTTTTTAGTAGAGACGGGGTTTCACCATGTTGGCCAGGCTGGTCTCACACTCCTGACCTCAGGTGATCCGCTCGTCATGGCCTCCCAAAGTGCTGGGATTACAGGTGTGAGCCACCGTGCCCGGGCTTTTTTTTTTTTTGAGACAGAGTCTCATTCTGTCACCCAGACTAGAGTGACAGACTTGGCTCACTGTAAGCTATGCCTCCTGGGTTCAAATGATTCTCCTGCCTCAGCCTCCCAAGTAGCTGGGATTACAGGCATGTGCCACCATGCCCAGCTCATTTTTGTATTTTTAGTAGAGATAGGTTCTAATGAGTCTGTTTCATGTGTGACAGCTCTAGAAAGCCCTGGTTTTTTGTATTCAAATGTTCCTACCCTAAGGCTTCTCCCAGGGCTGCCATGAGGATGGGAAAGGTGCAGGGATGGACAAACTTTTATAAACTGATAGCTGGGAGTTTGCCAGAAATGCAGAATCTCAGGTCCCAGCCCAGATGCACTGCTTCTGAATCTGCATTTAACAAAACTGTCTGGTGATTTGTACAACTTAGAGTTTCAGAAGCACTGGCCTGAAGGATTAACATAACCGTCCTCAATAGTGACCTCTTCGCAACTCCTAGCCTCATGACTGAGTTGCCATGACCTTGGTGTGTCACCCTCCATCCCGCTCAATCCCTCAGTCACCGAGCAGGTGTTGAGCACCAGCTATGTACATGTCCCTTGGCTACTGCTTTAGATGAAGAGTAAAGGGTATTGTGGCCTCATCTTAAAGGAGCCACAACTGTGGGTGTGGTGGCTCACACCTGTAATCCCAGCACTTTGGGAGGCCAAGGTGGGAGGATCACTTGAGCTCAGGAGTTCTAGACCAGCCTATGCAACATGGTGAGACCCTGTCTCTACTACGAGTTTTTTAAAACTTAGCAGGGCCCAGTGGTACGTGCCTGTAGTCACAGCCACCTAGGAGGCTGAGGCCAGAGGATTGTCTGAGCCCAGGAGGCAGAGGTTGCAGTGAGCCAAGATTGTGCCACTGCCCTCTAGGGTGGGCAACAGAGCAAGATATTGTCTTAAAACAACAAATGAAACAAAAAAGTAGCCACAATTGCCTTCACGCAGATCCCCTCTCCTCATGCCTTCTTTTTTTTTTTTTTTTGAGACGGAGTCTGGCTCTGTCGCCCAGGCTGGAGTGCAGTGGCCGGATCTCAGCTCACTGCAAGCTCCGCCTCCCGGGTTCCCGCCATTCTCCTGCCTCAGCCTCCCGAGTAGCTGGGACTACAGGCGCCCGCCACATCGCCCGGCTAGTTTTTTGTATTTTTTTTTAGTAGAGATGGGGTTTCACTGTGTTAGCCAGGATGGTCTCGATCTCCTGACCTCGTGATCCGCCCGTCTCGGCCTCCCAAAGTGCTGGGATTACAGGCTTGAGCCACTGCGTCCTCATGCCTTCTTAAGATCCCCTCTGCTCTCCCTTTGCAACCACTGCCCCGTCCAGCCTCCCTGGGCTGTTGTTGGTGAAGTCTGAGTTCCCAGCACCTAGCAGAGAATTCAAAATTTGCATGGTCTCTAGGCACAGTGGCTCACACCTGTAATACCAACACTTTGGGAGGCCGAGGTGGGTGGATCATCTGAGGTCAGGAGTTCGAGACTAGCCTGGCCAACATGGTGAAACCAGTCTCTACTAAAAATACAAAAATTAGCTGGATGCGGCCGGGCGCGGTGGCTCATGCCTGTAATCCCAGAACTTTAGGAGGCCGAGGCGGGCGGATCACGAGGTCAGGAGATCGATAGCAGGCTGGCTAACATGGTGAAACCCCATCTCTACTAAAATTACAAAAAAAAAAAAATTAGCCAGGCGTGGTGGTGGGGGCCTGTAGTCCCAGCTACTCGGGAGGCTGAGGCAGGAGAATGGTGTGAACCCATGGGGCGAAACTTGCAGTGAGCCGAGATCGCACCACTGCACTCCAGCCTGGGCGACCGAGCAAGACTCCATCTCAAAAAAAAAAAAAAAAAAAAATTAGCCGGATGCAGTGGTGCATGCCTGTAATCCCAGCTACTTGGGAGGCTGAGGCTGGAGAATTGCTTGAACCTGGAGGTGGTAGTTGCAGTGAGCTGAGATCTGGCCACTGTACTCCAGCCTGGGTGACAGAGCAAGACTCTGTCCCAGAAAACAAAAAAACAAAAAATTTGCTGGTGGCTGATGTCCCATGGCTATTCTAAAATACATTTCATGCCTGGTAGTGGCTCACACCTGTAATTCCAACATTTTGGGAGGCTGAGGCAGGAGGATTGCTTGAGCCCAGGAGTTGGAGACCAGCCTGGGCAACATAGTGAGCCCCCATCTCTACGAAAAATAAAAATAAAATAAATACATTCCAAATTTTCTCTCATCTACACCCACTTCCTACTCCAAGCCACCACTATTTCTCTCCTGGATGGTTGCAGTAGCCCCCAGGCCTGTGCACTCTGGGGCCAATGTCATCGTTCATCCAGGCAGACTTTTTCTAAAGTCAAAGGTGAGCAGATCGCTGTGCTCACAGCCTTCAGGGGAAAACTGGGAGAGATGGGAAAGCTGTCACAGACTGGAGGAGACAGAGGAAATGAGGAGGGGGACTAAAGGCAATGTGGGATCCTGGAATGGATCCAGGAACAGAAAAAGGATATTAGTAGAAAAACTGGTGAATCCCATCAAGTCTGTAGCTTAGTTAATAGTATTGGAGCAGTCGGCCAGGTACGGTCGCTCACACCTGTAATCCCAGCACTTTGGGAAGCCGAGGCAGGCGGATCACCTGAGGTCGGGAGTTGGAGACCAGCCTGACCAACATGGAGAAACCCCGTCTCTAATAAAAATACAAAACTAGCCGGGCGTGGTGGCTCATGCCTGTAATCCCAGCTACTTGGGAGCCTGAGGCAGAGAATGGCTTGAACCCGGGAGGTGGAGGTTGCAGTGAGCTGAGATTGCGCCACTGCACTCCAGCCTGGGCAACGAGAGTGAAACTCTGTCTCAAAAAGAAAAAAAAAGAAAGAAAGAAAGAAATGAGCGAAATAATGAGCGCAGTGTGGGGCCTGAGGTGTGATCAACGCAGTGGAGGGCTGGGCTGTATAAAATGGTAGGTTCAAGGGAGAAATCAAGGCCAGAGATGTAGACTTCAGAGTCATGGTTTTTCCCAGACAGTACTGAAAGCCAAGCAGCTAAGTGTGCAGGGAGAGGACAGAAGGGGACCAGGACTGGGATCTGGGGCATCCGATATTTAAAAGTGAAGCAGAGGAGGCGGCCTCAGCAAAGGAGAGAGAGGTGGAGTGGCCAGTGAGGAAGGAGGCAGGCCAGGAGTGAGGGGTCGGGGAGCCCAGAGTGATTCTGTGCAAGACATTGATTTAGCACAAGGCCTGGAACATCAGAAAAGCAGGTCACTGCTGTAATGCTGCTGCTGTTCTCATTGCTGCCACATCTATTCAGCCGTGATTGACTTATGGGCTGTAAGTAAACGTCCACTGAGCGCCCGAGTGAGCATTGCCCCTCAGTTGAAGATGCCACATCTCCATCCCCTGCTTCCCTGAGCATCTGAAGCCTCAAAACCTCTTCCTTGGGGCTTGCAAATCCCACACAGCACAGCCAGCGCTGGGCACACCGGCTCCCCAGCCATCTGCTCTCAGCAAAGGGCACACCATCCATGCAGACACCCAGGCCAGGAGCTGTGACCGTGTATCCTCCTGTCCCGAGTACCATCAAGTCTCCTTCCTAAACCTCTCTCCTTCTCTGTCCCTTCCTCACCCTGCAACCATGACCTTTAATTAATTAATTAATTTGAGATGGAGTCTTATTCTGTTGCCCAGGCCGGAGTGCAGTGGGGTGATCTCGGCTCACTGAAACCTCTGCCTCCCAAATTCAAGCGATTCTCCTGCCTCAGCATCCCGAGTAACTGGGACTACAGCCGTGTCCCAGATCCCATCAGGCTCAATATGGTGAAACCCTGTGTCTACTAAAAATACAAAAAGTTAGCTGGGCGTGGTGGCAGGCACCTGTAATCCCAGCTACTCTGGAGGCTGAGGCAGTAGAATCGCTTGAACCCAGGAGGCGGAGGTTCCAATGAGCTGAGATCATGCCATTGCACTCCAGCCTGGGAGACAGAGCAAGACTCCATCTCAAAAAAAAAAAAAAAAAATGCCCCAGTTGTCCCAGTAATGCCTGTCACAGCTCTGTCTCCTCCTGTCCCAGATCCCAATGGGCTCACACATGGCATTCCACGTCCTCGTCCCGTTAGTCTCTTTTAATCAAGAACAGTCCCCAAGCCCCTTTTTGTCCTATGAGGAGTCCAGTCATTTTGCAGAATATCTTTCTTTTTTTTTTTTTTTTTGAGACGGAGTCTTGCTCTGTTGCCCAAGCTGGAGTGCAGTGGCCAGATCTTGGCTCACTGCAAGCTCCGCCTCCCGGGTTTACGCCATTCTCCTGCCTCAGCCTCCCGAGTAGCTGAGACTACAGGCGCCCGCCACCTTGCCCGGCTAGTTTTTTTTGTATTTTTTAGTAGAGACGGGGTTTCACCGGGTTAGCCAGGATGGTCTCGATCTCCTGACCTCGTGATCCGCCCGTCTCCGCCTCCCAAAGTGCTGGGATTACAGGCTTGAGCCACCGCGCCCGGCCGCAGAATGTCTTTCAATTCGGGTTTGTGTGATGTTTCACCGGGGTTAGGTGTAGGCAATGCATTTGCAGAAGGACAATTTAGAAGGGAAGGATTCTGTGCGCACCCCAGCATCCCCTCCCCCGACCCCATGCATCACATCAGGGGCATCTGATGTTAGTTTGTTCCACTCTGGGGATGCTGAACAGCTGCTTGGTGAAGGTGGTATCTTCCTGCTCTCCCCAGCCTAACGGCATCTTTTCGCTCTGTAATCGATGCAGAATCTGAGGACTGATGCTTTGAGACCATGGTGAAACCCCTGTTTCCTGACAACTTACCACCCTAGGTATTTCGCATCCGCCGGTGATTCGTGCCTGAACCAGTTATTGCTATGGTAGCTGCAACAGTCTCTTAACTGGTTTCTCATCCTTCAGCCCCTCCCTGCTCCAACTCCTCCTTTGCACCTTTGACCTAGGGAACTTCCTAAGGCACAGGTTCAATTACATGACTTTCCTCCTCAAAAAAACCTTCAGTGGCTCCCTACTGCTTAGAGAAGAAAGTCCAAACTCCTTGACTAAGGCCAGGCACAGTGGCTCACTCCTGTAATCCCCAGCCAGGAATTTGAGACAAGCCTGGCCAACATGGTGAAACCCCGTCTGTACTAAAAATACAAAAATTAGCCAGGCGTGGTGTTGCAAGCCTGTAATCCCAGCTACTAGGGAGGCTGAGGCAGGAGAATCACTTGAACCCAGGAGGCGGAGGTTGCAGTGAGCTGAGATGGCACTACTGCATTCCAGCCTGGGCAACAGCGTGAGACTCTATCTCAAAAAAATAAAAATAATAATAATAGGCCAGGCGCAGTGGCTCACGCCTGTAATCCCAGCACATTAGGAGGCTGAGATGGACAGACCACTGAAGGTCAGGAGTTTTGAGACCAGTTGGGCCAACATGGTGAAATCCCATCTCTACTAAAAATACAAAAATTAGCTGGGCATGGTGGCGGGAGCCTGCAACCTCAATTACTTGGGAGGCTGGGGCGGGAGAATCGCTTGAACTGGGGAGGCGAAGGTTTCAGTGAGCTGAGATCGCGCCACTGCACTCTAGCCTGGGCAACAGAGTGAGACTCCGTCCCCCCCACAAAAATAATAATAATAATACAGTAGGTAGCATGGTTCATTGTGGCTGCTCCACCATGACATGGGAACTGTTACTATTATTAACACTCAGGCCACCAAAGTAAGCCATACCCAAGGTCCCAAATGGCCAGTGAGATGGCTATCTGGGGGGGCCCCAGGCCATCACCATGGGAACCAACCTGGCAGAAGGACTCACCCTCCTTTTTCTGGCCTGCAGTGTCTCCTCCCACAGGGGACCTGGTGAGGAGAGACGGAGCCTTTTGGGAGCTGTCAGCTTTCGGCCCCTCCTGAGGTCTCCTAGGGATCATCACTGCGAGCTTATCCCAGTTGGGGGCCTCCTCCTGCCTCTCAACAGTGTCCCAATCCTGCCAGAGAAGGGGAGGAGAAAGTATGTTTGTGGGAGAAGAAAGGCTGCAGGACATATACTCCCCAAATGAGAGGGGTAGAAGGAAGGGAAGAGAATTGACATTAAAAAGCACTTCCCTGGTCGGGTGCGGTGGCTCACGCCTGTAATCCCAGCACTTTGGGAGGCTGAGGCGGGCGGATCACAAGGTCAGGAGATTGAGACCATCCTGGCTAACACGGTGAAACCCCGTCTCTACTTAAAAATACAAAAAATTAGCCAGGCATGGTGGCGGGTGCCTGTAGTCCCAGCTACTCGGGAGGCTGAGGCAGGAGAATGGTGTGAACCCGGGAGGCAGAGCTTGCAGTGAGTGGAGATCGCGCCACTGCACTCCAGCCTGGGTGACAGAACGAGACTCTATGTCAAAAAAAAAAAAAAAAAAAAAGCACTTCCCTGCCGGGCGCAGTGGCTCACACCTGTAATCCCAACACTTTGGGAGGCCGAGGCAGGTGGATCACCTGAGGTCAGGAGTTCGAAACCAGCCTGGCCAACATGTGAAACTGTGTCTCTACTAAAAATACAAAAACTAGCCAGGCATGGTGGTGGGCGCCTGTAATCCCAGATACTCCAGAGGCTGAGGCAGGCGAATCGCTTGAACCTGGGAGACGGAGGTTGCAGTGAGCTGAGATCATGCCACTGCACTCCTGCCCAGGTGACAGAGCAAGACTCCATCTCAAAAATAAATAAATAAAATTAAATAAAAAATAAAAAGTACTTCCTAAACCATCAGGTTCTGCATTCTGCCCCGGAGAGGTGACAGTGAGTGGTACCACACTTTCTGTGGTGTAGACTCTGCTCCATGGACTCAGTAAAAAGCACTTCCAGCCTGGGCAACATAGTGAGACGCTGTCTCTACAAAATTTAAAAAAAAAAATTAGCTAGGCATGATGGTGCATGCCTGTAGTCCCAGCTACTCAGGAGGCTGAGGTCAGGGGATCACTTGAGCCCAGGAAGTCAAGGCCATAGTGAACCATGTTCAAGTCATTGTACTCCAGCCTGGGCAACAGAGCAAGACCCTGTCTCAACAATCAACTTTTTTTTTTTTTCTTTTTGAGATGGAGTTTTGCTCTTGTTGCCCAGGCTGGAGTGCAATGGCACAATCTAAGCTCACCACAACCTCCGCCTCCCGGGTTCAAGTGTTTCTCCTGTCTCAGTCTCCCAAGTAGCTGGGATTACAGGTGCCCACCACCACACCCTGTTAATTTTTGTATTTTTGGTAGAGATGGAGTTTCACCATGTTGGCCAGGCTGGTCTTGAACTCCTGACCTCAGGTGATCACCCACCTTGGCCTCCCAAAGTGCTGGGATTACAGGTGTGAGCCACCGCACCTGGTCTTCAATCAGTCAATTAAATAAAAAGCACTTGCTGTTTGCCTGGCACTGTGCTGGGCTCTAGCAGGTGCTAAGTGCTAAGTCGCTTATCTTCAATGAACCTAGGAGGCATGCACGTCCATTGAAGCCAAGAACTTTGCCCAGACTCCCCCAGTTCCGCATCTGGGACTGGTGTGAGATACCCCCAGGGGCCAGAGAGAAGTGGGTTCAAATCCTAGCCCCACTGCTTCCCAGATGTGTGGCCTCCACTAAATTGCTCCCCCTCTGAGCCTCAGCCCCATATGGAACGACTGAAGTCTCCGCCTCCAAGGGTGTGGTGAGTCTCCCTCGAGCCCACACCCACCAAGCGCTTAGCGTGGAGCTGGTCATGAAGCGTGCAAGGCTGGGTTGTTTTATTCTGAGTCTTATCACCACCCCCCATCATTTTCCTTTTGAAGGGGTCTCCTGGGACAAGCCTGTCTCTCCGGCTCCGTGGCAGCCCCTCAAAGTGCCAATGCTAGAGGAAAGACTGCTGGGTCTTCTCTTTTCGTGGCTAAATGACCCCCGCAGCCTGCTCCCTTCCCTCTGTCCCTTGGAAATCTATGCCAGGGCTGGCCATGGGGCTCAGCACCGTGTGGTGAGGGCAGGGCCCTGGGGTTCTGTGCCACTCTTGCTCTAGACACCACACCCAACATCCCAGCCCTCTGGGACCTGGCAGCCCAAACCCGCTGGTGATTCACCCGGAGCTCCTGTCAGCTGAAACTCCTTTCCCGTCTTTTCACAGCCAGACCCCAGCCGCCCTGGGCCAGCCTGTGTAGAAACCCCCACCCTCTGGGGGTTCACCGGGGTGGCCCGAGGTGCCAGCTAATGGTCCAGAGGACCTCGCCGAATTCTCTGGTATGAGGCTTAGCCCTGGCCTGGAGATTCAGGCGGGACCCAGGGCTGCAGATGGAGGTGTGAGCCACTCTTGTCCCCCCATCTCCCGCTCCTGGCTCACCACAGAGGACGAGTTGCTGGTATCATCAGGGGTGGCGGAGTCAGCGCTGGAGCCGGGGTCAGAGCCGGGGTCCTCGTTGCAGCTGCCACGCAGGGAAATGGTCAGGCCCTCCAGATAGGGCACTGCCTCAAGATCATGGCTCCCGCTCCTGGGGGCGGCTGTGGGACCCTCTTCTGGGAGCCCTGCTGAGGGGGATGGGCCCCTGGGAGAGGAGACCGACCCATGACTTTTTCCCAAAAAGTAATGGGGAGTTAGGGGTACTCCCCACCCCACCCAGGCATTCACACTCACTCACACGGGGAGCCTGGGGCCCACACGCTGGTGTGGGAGAGGGAGCCAATGCTGAGGGCTGCCTCTGTGTCAGGCTTTTTATATGGGTTGCCTCGTTGAGCTAAAACAGCATCTCTTTATTTTTTTATTTTGAATTGTGTTGTTGTTGTTGAGACGGAGTCTTGCTCTGTCGCCCAGGCTGGAGTGCAGTGGCTCGATCTTGACTCACTGCAAGCTCCGCCTCCCGGGTTCATGCCATTCTCCTGCCTCAGCCTCCCGAGTAGCTGGGACTACAGGCGCCCGCCACCTCACCCAGCTAATTTTTTGTATTTTTTCTTTTTCTTTTTTTTTTTTTTTTTTGAGACGGAGTCTCGCTCTGTCGCCCAGGCTGGAGTGCAGTGGCGCGATCTCGGCTCACTGCAAGCTCCGCCTCCCGGGTTCACGCCATTCTCCTGCCTCAGCCTCCCGAGTAGCTGGGACTACAGGTGCCCACAACCGCGCCCGGCTAATTTTTTTGTATTTTTAGTAGAGACGGGGTTTCACCGTGGTCTCGATCTCCTGACCTTGTGATCCGCCCGCCTCGGCCTCCCAAAGTGCTGGGATTACAGGCGTGAGCCACCGCGCCCGGCCAATTTTTTGTATTTTTTCGTAGAGACGGGGTTTCACCATGTTAGCCAGGATGGTCTCGATCTCCTGACCTCGTGATCCACCCGTCTCGGCCTCCCAAAGTGCTGGGATTACAGGCGTAAGCCACCGCGCCCGGCCTTCTGTTTTTTTAAATATGTCTACCTGTGAGGAGCACATGAGTGATCCTAGCACAATGCTGATTTGATTCAGTTCCTCTTATTTTACAGACAGGGAAACTGAGACACAGGAAGACAGAGTAACTTGCTCAAGACCCATCAGGGATGGATCTGAAGCTGGAACCCAGGTTTCTAGACTCTCAGGCCATGGCCTCCCAAGGTATCATGACCTTAAAGGGGGAACTGCCACTCAGGCCTAAGGGTGGAAGGAACGCCAGAGCCCGGAGCAGTGCACACCCAGGTAGGTGGGTGACAGCAGGTGCCCCTGGGTGCAGGGACTGTTTAATCTTTTAAAGCTGTGCAAAGGGAACCAGGAAATGTGAGTAGGCTGTGGCCCTGCCCACTGCAAGGTGGGTGCACAGCAGCACATGCCCTGGGGCAAAGCTGAGCTCGGTCTTAGGAGGTTATGGGGGGGCAGGGGCCCCGGGAGAGACAGCCAGGGTTGGGGAGGGGAGGCTCAGCCACCCAAGTGCAAGCAGGGTGGTGTGCTCTGAGCTTTTCCTGTCTGCCCAAGGAGCATGCCCACCGCCCACCTGTGCCTAGATTTGGAGGACTGACCACGTGACCCATGCCAGCAGCCATTACAGACAGGTGTTGCCTTGGGGAAGGAGTGCAAATGGGAAGGGCAAGGGCATTCCACCCCATGAAGCCTTTCCCCGGGCCCTGGGACTCTACCCACCTCCTGGACCCTGGCCGGAGGCCCGGGTCCACCACAGACCGGCAGCCGGAGGTTGAGGCGCTGAGTGGGTCCTCAGGGGCAGGTGGGCATCGAGGCAGGTCGCAGTAGGGCACCTCAGCACCTGAAGGGCTCCTGAGCTCCTGGGCCAGGGTTGGAGAGAGGAGACAACTCAGCGCCCACGTGGGGTCTCCCCTCCCCCTGCACAGCCCCTCCCAGCGGTGTGGGAGTCTCCAGGCATCTCCTCCGGGGATCTCGCACTTCTCAAGGAGCTGCCCATCAGGCTGGAAGCGCCCCTTGGGACTCAAGCCGAGGGCTGGCTGAGGTACCCGGTGTGTGCATGCACACGTGTTGTACACATACGGGCCTTGGAGCAGGTATGTGTGTGGATAAAGACCTGGTATTGGGGGCACGTGTGTGCACATAGGTGGAGTGAGCTCTTGCGCATGCATGCCTGCGCAGGTCCCGCGGGTACACGGATTCGTACGTTTGCATCAGTGCAAGTTTATGTATATATGCATGTATGTTGTGCGCCCCAGAACGAGGTGGAAAGAAGGATCCACCAGGGTCTTTTGCGGCCAAAAGACAAGGGTGAGGAGGAAGGATTAGGCTGGCTGAGAGAAGGAAGAGGTCTGAGGGAGGAAGAGGTAGTTTGATGGTAGAGGAGATGGGAAAACAAGGTCTTGGAGGACAGAAGAGATTTGCCCCACTAAAGGAGAGGCAGGGGCTCCAGGGCTGGAGGGTCAAGGCCCCAGAAAAAGGGCGGGGGCCTGGAGCCAGCTGCCCGCTCCTCTCTCCCTCCACCCTTGGCAAGGCCACACCTGTGAAGGCTGGTCTGGTGCTGGGCTCACCAGGGGAGAACGGTTGCTCACCTCCAAGGCCCCCCCCAATTCCTCCCCACCTCTGGAGAGCAGTAGGTCCCTCCCCTGGTGGTGGGAGACAGCGGCCATGGCACCCTGCGCCCCGCCTCCTCTCGGATTACCTGGGCTGCGGGCTCTGGCGGTGGTGGCGGCTGTCGGCTGTCAGCACCCTCATCCCCGGGGGGCTCCGGCTCAGGCCCCCACGCTGCCGCCCTCCCAGGCCCTGACTCCGGGCTATGGTGGCAGCAGCAGCCGAGGCAGTGGAAACCTTAGAGGGGCCGGCTTCGGGAGCAGGGGCCCCTCATTACTGTTTCATAAGCCGGGGCCCAGCCAAGAACAATGCAGGACTTGAAACCACAGGAACCCGATCCCAGCAGCTCACCTGAGAGCCGGGAGGGGCAGGAGCCTGGGCATGGGATCCCTGGGGACCGTGGAGCCCAGAGCCCAGGGCCAAGGCAGCAGCCTGGTCGGCAACATGGGGTGGGCACAGGCTCTCCAGGTTCCAAGAAGGCCACCGCTGGGGGTCAGGCGGTGCCAAGAAGTGGGGTTGGGGTATCTGCCGTGACATCCAGGCCAGGGGAGCTTGGCAGGATTCAGTTTCGCCCCCTGCCCTGCAGCCAGATTCTGATCAGAGCTCGGCAGCAGGAGGTGTCAGATCCACAGCCGGGCCTGGCGCCTTGGCCACCCAGGGGACAGCACAGCAGAAATCAGGAGACGCTCGCCAGGCATCATCCAGGGGTCTCCGCCCCGCCAGGCCCAGCAGGAGCCTCAGCCTGATGTGACACCTCATCCTGGCTTTCATCCCAGCTCCCGTCACCACCCCACCACCCACTTGAGTGGGCCCCACAGTCAGTCCCCAGCTCTGATTTCCTGTCTGGCGGGTCAGCACTGGCTCTGGCCTCAGATAGACCTCGGGCCCCATCCTGGCTCCTCCACTTCCCGGCTCGTGACCTCAGGCCGATGACTTCCCCTTTTGGAACCTTGTTTTCTCCTCTAGGAAATGGAGGCTGAGATGTGACCAAGACCTGGGCCACGTGTATCCTCTCTGTGCCTCAGTTATCTCATCTACAAAACCAGCAGGATAGCAGGACCCACCTCCTAGGGGTGTTCTGAGAATTAAATGAGTTAATATTTGTAGAGGGATTTTTTTTTTTTTTTTTTTTTGAGACAGAGTCTCGCTCTTGTAGCCCAGGTTAGAGTGCAATGGCGCAGTCTCGGCTCACTGCAACCTTCACCTCCTGGGTTCAAGCAATTCTCCTGCCTCAGCCTCCCCAGTAGCTGTGATTACAAGTGACGCCACGCCCAGCTAATTTTTCTATTTTTAGTAGAGACAGGGGTTTGCCATGTTGGCCAGGCTGGTCTCGAACCCCTGACGGCAGGTGATCTGTCTGCCTCAGCCTCCCAAAGTGCTGGGATTACAGGCGTGAGCCACCGTGCCCAGCCCCTAAAAAATTTTCATTAAATAGACAGGGTTTTGCCATGTTGCCCAGGCTGGTCACAAACTCCTGGGCTCAATCAATCCTCCACCTTGGACGCCCAAAGTGCTTGGATTATAGGTGTGAGCCACTGTGCCCAGCCAATTTTTTTTTTTTTTTTTTTTTAGACAGAGTCTTACTCTGTTGCCCAGGCTGGAGTGCAGTGGCATGATCTCAGCTCACTGTAACCTCTACCTCCTGGGTTCAAGTGATTCTCATGCCTCCGCCTTCTGAGTAGCTGGGATTATAGGTGCACACCACCATGCCTGGGTTATATATATAGATATATAGATAGTTTTTTTTTTTTTTTGAGACAGAGTCTCGCTCTGTCTCCCAGGCTGGAGTGCAGGGACGCCTTCTCGGCTCACTGCAAGCTCTGCCTCCCGGGTTCACGCCATTCTGCCTCAGCCTCCTGAGCAGCTGGGACTACAGGTGCCCGCCACCATGCCCAGCTAATTTTTTGTATTTGTAGTAGAGATGGGGTTTCACTGTTAGCCAGGATGGTCTCAATCTTCCTGACCTTGTGATCTGCCCACCTCGGCCTCCCAAAGTGCTGGGATTGCAGGTGTGAGCCACTGTGCTCGGCCAATTTTTATATTTTTAGTAGAGATGGGGTTTCACCGTGTTGCCCAGGCTGGTCTCGAACTCTTGCGCTCAAGTTGATCCGCCTGCCTCAGCCTCTCAAAGTGCTGGGATTACAGGTGTCAGCCACCGTGCCTGGCCTCAATTTTTTTTTTTTTTTTTTTTTTTGTGAGACGGAATCTTGCTCTGTCGCCCAGGCTGGAGTACAGTGGCGCGATCTCGGCTCACTGCAAGCTCTGCCTCCTGGGTTCACGCCATTCTCCTGCCTCAGGCTCCCGAGTAGCTGGGATTACAGGTACCCGCCACCATGCCCTGCTAATTTTTGTATTTTTAGGACAGTCAGGATTTCACCATGCTAGTTAGGCTAGTCTCAAACGATCCACCCGCCTCGGCCTCCCAAAATGCTGGGGTTACAGGCGTGAGCCACCATGCCCAAGCCAGTGTCAGTTTTTTACTATCACATCTGGTACACAGGGAGCTGTTTCCTGCCCAGAGTTGGGTCCCAGGGCCTGGCTCAGAGACACAACAGTCACCCCTCATGCATTTGCCAAAGGAAAGTTTCACAGCCTCAGATCATCATCAGAGCAACTGGAGGCTCAAGAAAGTGGAGGATTTGATGTTGCGCCCCTCTCTGATCTCTTTTTTTTTTTTTTCCAGATAGAGTCTCGCTCTGGCAATGGCATGATCACAGTGCACTGCAGCCTCGATCTCCTGGGCTTAAATGATCCTCCTGCCTCAGCCTTCCAAGTAGCTGGGACTGCAGGCGTGTACCACTACATCCGTTAATTTTTTGTTTTATAGAGATGGGATCTCACTTTGTTACCTAGGCTGATCTTGAACTCCTGGTTTGAAGCACTTCCTTCAGCCTCAGCCCCCTAAAGTGCTGTGATCACAGGCAGGAGCCATTGTGCCCAGCCCCCTCTCTTACCTTGAAACCATCTCTGGTCTTGGCTACTGGAGAGGAGGGGCACATTGTGGGGTTTGCCTCCAAGCCTCTGGCCTTCTTGGCTGTCTTTGCTGATTCCCTGGCCTCCACCCAGGCCTATTCTCATCTCATTCCACACTTTCCTCTGCAGACGATAGCCTCATCCATGAGCAAGACTTTGGTCAGTGACAGATCCTGAAGACTCGCAGGCCTCCATCTCCTGTGGTGGTCTGGCCCTGAGCTCCAGCTCCCCCAGTTCACTAACCTCCCCCTCATCTCCACTGTGTCCTGCCGGCACCCCACACCATGCCCCAGACAACTCCAAACAGACCTCCCAACCCAAGTACCCTGCCTGGAGAAATAACAGGAGTCAGCCATGGGTTTCTCCCCTCCCTCACCCCCAAATCCTGTAGATGTGCCTGTTCAATTAGTTCGAAAATGTGTCAATTTGCCTCCATCTCAAAGCCCTGATCATCTCTGGCACTGATGAGTACGTGCACCTTTTCCTGGCGGGTCATCTGATTCACTCTCACCACCCTACACACTCCATTCTCTCTGCCCAGCAATCAGAGTGACTGTGAAAAAAGCAAATCAGGGCCAAGCGCAGTGGCTCACACCTGTAATCCCAGCACTTTGGGAGGCTGAGGCGGGCAGATCACGAGGTCAGGAGATCGAGACCGTCCTGGCTTACATGGTGAAACCCTGTCTCTACTAAAAATACAAAAAATTAGCTGGGCGTGGTGTGGTAGCGGGCGCCTGTAGTCCCAGCTACTCGGGAGGCTGAGGCAGGAGAATGGCGTAAACCCGGGAGGCGGAGCTTGCAGTGAGCCGAGATCGCGCCACTGCGCTCCAGCCTGGGCAACAGAGCAAGACACCATCTCAAAAAAAAAAAAGAAAAAAGAA
This sequence comes from Macaca mulatta, assembly GCF_049350105.2. Lineage (NCBI taxonomy): Eukaryota > Metazoa > Chordata > Mammalia > Primates > Cercopithecidae > Macaca > Macaca mulatta. Next base: position 13,822,273 of record NC_133415.1, read on the forward strand.
AATCAGAACATGTCACTCCCTTATTGGTGGCTCACACCTGTAATCTCAGCACTTTGGGAGGCCAAGGAGGGTGGATTGCTTGAGGCCAGGATTTCAAGACCAGCCTGAGTAGCATGGTGAAGCCCCATCTCTACTAAAAATACAAAAATTAACTGGGCTTGGTGGCGCATGCCTGTAGTCTTAGCTACTTGGGAGGCAGAGGCAGGAGAATCGCTTGACCCTGGGAGACGGAGGTTGCAGTGAGCCGAGATCATGCCTCTGCACTGGAGCCTGGGCGACAGAGCGAGACTCCATCTCAAAAAAAAACAAAAACAAAACAAAACAAAACTCAGAATCCTAAGTCCTCAACATGTCCACAAAGCCGCACAAGGCCAGTGAGACCAGGCCCCCCCCATTCTCCATCCTTGTTCTATAGCTCCTCTGTGCCCCCTCTTGCTGTCCTCTCCAGCCCAATGTGCAGCCTCCTTTCTGCCTCAGGGCCTTTGCATATTCTTTGTTTGTTTGTTTTGTTTTGAGAGGATTCTCGCTGTGTTGCCCAGGCTGGAGTACAGTAGTATAATCTTGGCTCACTGCAACCTCCGCCTCCTGGGTTCAAGAGATTCTCCTGCCTCAGCCTCCCGAGTACCTGGGAATACAGGCACCTGCCACCACACCTGGCTAATTTGTGTATTTTTAATAGAGATGGGGTTTCACCATGTTGGCTAGGGTGGTCTTGAACTCCTGACCTCAGGTGCCCACCCATCTCAGTCTCCCAAAGTGCTGAGATTACAGGCATGAACCACTGCACCCGGCCTCTTTGTTTGTTTTGTTTTTGAGACAAGGTCTCACTCTGTTGCCCAGGCTGGAGTGCATTGGCACACTCACAGCTCACTGCAACCTTGAACTCCTGGGCTCCAGTGATCCTCCCACATCAGCCTTCTGACTAGCTGGGACTATAGGTGTGCACCATCCTGCCTGGCTAATTTTTTTTTTTTGGTAGAAATGGGGTCTCACTGTGCTGCCCAGGCTGGTCTCAAACTCCTGAGTTCAAGTGATCTTCCTGCCTCAGCCTCCCAAAGTGCTGGCATTACAGGTGTGAACTGCCGTGCCAGGCTGGCCTTTGCACATTCTACTCCCTTCCTCTCCTCTTCCTGCAATTTCACTGACTAATGCTAATGCCTGCACAGCCTTTACCAAGCAGCTGAAATGTCATTTTTTTGGAGACAGTTTCCCCAATGCCCTATCCTTTACCTTCATGCCACTTACTATTCCTTTATACATTTATCACAACCAAGATTAAATAATCATGTGCATGATTACTTTCTTATTGTCCATTTCTCTTGCTAGACTACAAGCCCTATGAAGTCAAGCCAGGGATATGTCCCCCTCTCCTCATCTCCTCCTCCCTCTCCGTCTCCCCTTCCCTCTCCCCCTCCCCCTCCCTGATTTCTTTTCTTTTCTATTCTGTTCTGAGACATAGTCTAACTCTGTCACCTAGGCTGAAATACAGTAATGCGATCACGACTCACTGCAGCCTCCACCTCCCAGTCTCAGGTGATCCTCCCACTTCAGCCTCCCAAGTAACTGAGACTATAGCTGCATGCCACAACGCCCAGCTAATTTTTTAAATTTTTTGTAGAGATGGGGTTTTGCCATGTTGCCAGGCTGGTCTCGAACTCCAAGTGATCCGTCCGCCTTGGCCTCCCAAAGTGCTGTGATTACAGGAGTGAGCCACTGCGCCCGACTGTGCCTTTCTGATTTATCATGATTTCCCCAACATCTAGCATAATTCCTGGCACATTTTAAGCACCTATTCAGTATATATGAATTCATGAGCTGACCCACAGTCTCAGGTGGGAAATGGTGGGATTGCGACTAGAACTCAGACCAGCCTGAATCCAGAGCTCTCCTGTTCCATGCTTGCCATCTTCCCAACCACTGGGAGAAGGTCATTTGCATGAAAGATGGACTCCCAGGCATCTGTTCCCTGAACCTGAACTTGCAGGCGACACAGGAAAGCTATTATTGGAGGTATCAAGACCGGTAGAAGCCAGGTGCGGTAGCTCACTCCTGTAATCCCAGCACTTTGGGAGGCTGAGGTGGGTGGATCACCTGAGGTCAGGAGTTCGAGAACAGCCTGGCCAACATGGCGAAACCCCGCCTCTACTAAAAATACAAAAATTAGACAGACATGGTGGCGGGCGCCTGTAATCCCAGCTACCAGCTACTTGGGAGGCTGAGGCACAAGAATTGCTTGAACCTGGGAGGCAGAGGTTGCAGTGAGTCGAGACTGTGCCACTGCAGTCCGGCCTGGGTAACAGAGGGAGACTCTGTCTCAAAAAAAAAAAAAAAAAATACTAGTAGAAAAGAGTCCTCCAAGGTTTACTTTTCTGGTCAGGAAGGGGGAAGACAGGAAACTAACATGAACTGAATTAGCCACATGGGGCTTGGGCTAAGCAGTGCCAGATGTCCTGAATGAGAAGCCTATTGCCCCAACTTCAGCCATGAGGACAGTGAAGACAGAGAAGTTAACCCCAGGGGACACAGCAGGTCACGGCAAACCTAGGACTGGAGCTCGGGCCTGCCTGGCTCCCAAGCCCAACAGCAGTAACCCCTTCCCAATGGCACCTCTAGGAAACTAACCCCTGCATGAAACTGGCTGCCAGGCTCAAGGGGAGCTTCAGGCTGGGCGCGGTGGCTTACGCCTGTAATCCCAGCACTTCGGGAGGCCGAGGTGGGCAAATAACGAGGTCAGGAAGATTGAGACCATCCTGGTTAACACGGTGAAGCCCCATCTCTACTAAATATACAAAAAATTAGCCAGGCGAGGTGGCAGGCGCTTGTAGTCTCCCAGCTACTCGGGAGGCTGAGGCAAAAGAATGGTGTGAACCTGGGAGGCGGAGCTTGCTGTGAGTCGAGATGGTGCCACTGCACTCCAGCCTGGGCAACAGAGCGAGACTCTGTCTCAAAAAAAAAAAAAAAAAAAAAAAAGAGGAGCTTCAGACCCCAGTGGGAATGACGAAGCCATGGGGGTCAAGGTTGGAAGGACCCTCGGAGGTTCATGGGTCTGAGGTTTCTCATCGTGTGTATCAGGTCCTCTGTGTTTACATGCATGGGGGCTTGGCAGCAGACTACATCAATCACAAGGTAAGAAAAGGACTCTTCTTCACTCCTTCAATAACTTGAAGAAGAAAATCTCGGCTGGGCGCAGTGGCTCATGCCTGTAATCCCAGCGCTTTGGGAGGCCGAGGCGGGCAGATCAGAAGGTCAGGAGTTCGAGACCAGCCTAACCAACATGGTGAAACCCTGACTCTACTAAAAATACAAAAATTATCCAGGCGTGGTGGTGCACTCCTGTAATCCCAGGTACTCAGGAGGCTGAGGCAGGAGAGTCACTTGAACCTGGGAGATGGAGGTTGCCATGAGCCGAGACTGAGCCACTGAACTCCAGCCTGGCGACAGAGAGAGACTCCGTCTCAAATAAAAAAAAAAAAAAAAAAAAAGAAAAGGACTCTTCTTCACTCCTTTAATAACTTGAAGAAGAAAATCTCCAGATCTCCAGACCAGGTGCGGTGTCTCATACCTGTTATCCCTGAAGTTACGGAGGTTGAGGTGGGGGGATCGCTTGAGCCCAGGAACTTGAGACTAGCCCTGGCAACATAGTGAGATCCCGTCTCTACAAGAAAATTAGCCGGGCGTGGTGGCATGTGCCTGTAGTCCCAGCTACTCAGGAGGCTGAGGTGGGAAGATCATTTGAGCCTGGGAGGTTGAGTCTACAGTAAGCCATGGTTGGACCACTGCACTCCAGCCTGGGCTACAGAGCAAGACCCTATCTCCAAAAGGAAAAAAAAAAAAAAGAGAGAGAGAGAAAGAAAATCTCCAGATGATGCTGGTGTATTCTTAACATCTCTCTAACATCTGCTAATCTCCCTTTTTGACAAAGAGACAGCAGGACTCAAGCTCAGAGCCTTCCACAGAAAACACTCTCGGCCCTCAGAACCCAGTGCCGCCGCCATGTCCTCCAGCGCTAGCGCGAGCGCCCTGCAGCGCCTGGTGGAGCAGCTCAAGTTGGAGGCTGGCATGGAGAGGATCAAGGTCCCTCAGGCAGCTGCAGAGCTTCAACAATACTGTATGCAGAATGCCTGCAAGGATGCCCTGCTGGTGGGTGTTCCAGCCGGAAGTAACCCCTTCCGGGAGCCCAGATCCTGTGCTTTACTCTGAAGGCTCTAGGAGAGAAGTTCACTGAGGAATGTCTTCGAGCACAAAGTGACGAATGACTGCCTTCAAGTCTCAAGAAAACACTTTTCCCTAGCTCTAATTAGAGATATTTTAGCCCTTTCCTGTGGCCTGGTCCTATAGCGAAAATCACAGAAATTCATGAGTTTCTACTTGAGTGAGGAAACTGGGTGAAGGAATAGTGTTTTAAATAGTAATAGCCTGTTTTTTTGTGCAAGTACTTTTATACATAAGACAAAGAAAAACCTTACCACCAAATATACCAAAATGCACCTGTTTCATAAGTGAGTTACTAATATTTCTATACCTGGAATATCATGTATGTTTTATTTACTGGATGTTTACATTTTAAGAAGGAAAATAGTTGTGTTTATTTAAACAAATGAATACTTGTAAACTGTTGTTCCTGGAAGATATTTAACACATAAAAAATGTGTTCTTTTCGGCCGGGCGCGGTGGCTCAAGCCTGTAATCCCAGCACTTTGGGAGGCCGAGACGGGCGGATCACGAGGTCAGGAGATCGAGACCATTCTGGCTAACAAGGTGAAACCCCGTCTCTACTAAAAAACACACAAAAAAACTAGCCAGGCGAGGTGGTGGGCGCCTGTAGTCCCAGCTACTTGGGAGGCTGAAGCAGGAGAATGGCGTAAACCGGGAGGCGGAGCTTGCAGTGAGCTGAGATCCGGCCACTGCACTCCAGCCTGGGTGACAGAGTGAGACTCCGTCTCAAAAAAAAAAAAAAAAGTGTTCTTTTCTCATGAATTCACAATTCCTAAATGAATACAAGAAAGTACAAATTGCTGGGAGGAAGAATAGGCTTTACTAATTGACGGATGTCTTGATTTTTCTAAATGGGAAGATTGTTTTATTTTTAACACTAAATATAGGAGCAGTTTCTTAGCAAACTTGTTTGGAAAAGTTAATGTTATGATGTGCATTAGGCTGCCCCATTGTGTATATAAATAAAGCAGATTCAATCTTCGTAAAAAAAAAAAAAAGAAAAGAAAACACTCTCGAGGCCAGGTGTAGTGGCTCATGCCTGTAATCCCAGCACTCTGGGAGGCCGAGGCAGGTGGATCACCTGAGGTCAGGAGTTTAACAACAGCCTGGCCAACATGGCGAAACCCTGTCTCTACTGAAAATACAAAAATTAGCTGGGCATGGTGGCAGGCACCTGTAATCCCAGCTACTTGGGAGGCTGAGGTGGGAGGATCGCTTGAACCCAGGAGGTGGAGGTTGTGGTGAGCTGAGATCACGCCACTGTACTCCAGCCCTGGCAACAGAGCAAGACTCTGTCTTACAAAAAAAAAAAGAAAAAAGAAAGAAAGAAAAAGAAAATACTCTCGAGTTAGGGTTTAATGACATTTCTGTTTTGTTTTTTTCTTTTTCTACCTTTCTTCTGTGTTTTGGTTTTTTTGAGACAGGCTGGAGTGCAGTGGCGTGTTCTCAGCTCACCACAACCTCCGCCTCCCGGGTTTAGGTGATTCTCCTGCCTCAGCCTCCCGAGTAGCTGGGATTACAGGCATGCACCACCGTGCCCAGCTAATTTTTGTATTTTTAGTAGAGATGGAGTTTCAGCATGTTGGCCAGGCTGGTTTCAAACTCCCGACCTCAGGTGATCCACCTGCTTGGCCTCCCAAACTGCTGGGATTACAGGTGTGAGCCTCTGTGCCCAGGCTCTACCTTTCTCCTTAACTTTATATACACAGGAAATAATTATAGTTTTCTACTTGTGTTGATGATGTGAAGTTTTTTTACAATAGGAGGGGAAAAAGATGTTGATTTAAAGACTAACAAAGTAAGTAATAGATTAGATGAGGCTATGGTAACAATCGTATCATATAAGCAGGAGGAAAGTGACTGAAGATTGTGAAACATTCACATGGTTCAACCACTTCATTGCAATGTGGGAAAACCGAGGCTCTGGCCAGGAGGAAGGTCAGCATCTGGGTTCAACTGTGAGTTAGCGGACACCACAGGCCCAGTCCTTCACCCATGCCCCCATCCCAAACCACCTCAACCACGTGGAGAACTGGCTCACCTGGTATCTTGCTCCGTGGGCCTCCTCAGGGTGGAAGCAGTTTTGACGGCGGTTCTGGGTAAGCATGTTGGCCTCAAAGTGTTCACAGGGGGCATCCCCAGGCACCTCCTCCATATTGGGTGAGTCAGGGCAGGGCAGTTCCTATAATCCAATGGCTGAACCTCTAGGTGAGGCCTGGCGAAAATGAGGGAGAGGCAAAGACCAGATGACTGGCTGGCCACTCACCTGAACCTCAGCCCCAGTTGCCCCAGTTTCCAGACAAGGACCAAGGAAATAAGGTTACTCATCCATTCCTTTGGATGTTCCTATTCTCCATCCATTCCTGTTCATTTATTCACTCAACAAACACTCGCTAAGCACCTACTAAGCACCCAAGCACTCTGCCAGCATTTGATGTGCGATTTCTAGTCCTTACTGCAGTGTTGCTGAAAGTGCATGCCAAGGACTCTGCATTACACCCTCCTGGGCTGTTCATAAAAATGCAGATACCAGGCCGGGCACAGTAGCTGATGCCTGTAATCCCAGCACTTTGGGAGGCCGAGGCGGGCCGATCACTTGAGGTCAGGAGTTCGAGACCAGCCTAGCCAATATGGTGAAACCCCGTCTCTACTAAAAATACAAAAATCAGCCGGGTGTGATGGGGTGTGCCTGTAATCCCAGCTACTTGGGAGCCTGAGGCAGGAAGATGGCTTGAACCCGGAAGGCGGAGGTTGCAGTGAGCCAAGATGGCACCATTGCACTCCAGCCTGGGCGACAGAGTGAGACTCCATCTCAAAACAAAAAACAAAAAAATGCACATTCCAGCTGTGCCCAGTGCGGACGGATCATTTGAGCCCAAGAGTTCAAGACCAGCCTGGGCAACTGGCGAAACCCCGTCTCTACAAAAAATACAAAAATTAGCTGGGCATGGTGGTGCGCGCCTGTAGTCCCAATTACTCAGAAGGCTGAGGCAGGAGAATTGCTTGAACCCAGGAGGTGGAGGTTGCAGTGAGCCGAGATCGTATCACTGCACTCCAGCCTGGGTGACAAGAGCGAGACTCTGTCTTTAAAAAAGAAAAAAAGGCCGGGCGCGGTGGCTCAAGCCTGTAATCCCAGCACTTTGGGAGGCCGAGACGGGCGGATCACGAGTTCAGGAGATCGAGACCATCCTGGCTAACACGGTGAAACCCCGTCTCTACTAAAATACAAAAAAAAATTAGCCGGGCGAGGTGGCGGGCGCCTGTACTCCCAGCTACTCGGGAGGCTGAGGCAGGAGAATGGCGTGAACCCGGGAGGCGGGGCTTGCAGTGAGCTGAGATCCGGCCACTGCACTCCAGCCTGGGCAACAGAGCTAGACTCCGTCTCAAAAAAAAAAAAAAAAAAAGAAAAAAAAAAGTGATTTCCCCGGTGATTCTAGTGCGCCCCAAAGTTTGAGTGTCCTTGTATTATAGCTACTCTGCATTGTAGATCAAATTAATGCCCATTTTAGATCAGGCAACTAAGGCTCAGAGAGGTTCCTTTGCTCACTCAAGGTCACAGTGGCTGATTCAAATCCAGGGCTGTGTGTGTCCCTGCTCTCTTGGAGGTGGAAGTGAGGAGCACTGGATCATACTGCCAACTCGCACAGCTCCCTTGGGAAGCACAGCGAGGGAGGCAAAAGGCTGACCAGATATTTTCAGAGTTGAGGATGACGTCTTTGACAAACATGAACAGCCTGAAGTCACACAGCAAGTTTGTGGCAGAGCTTAGCCAAAAAGAAACCCTAATGTGTTTTTTTGTTTTGTTTTGTTTTTTTAAGACAAAGTCTCTCTCTGTCGCCTAGGCTGGAGTGCCGTGGTGTGATCTCAGCTCACTCGGCTCACTGCAACCTCCATCTCCTGGGTTCAAGCAATTCTCCTTCCTCAGCCTCCCAAGTAGTTTCTGGGATCACAGGCATGTGCCATCATGCCTGGCTAATTTTTGTATTTTTAGTAGCGACGGGGTTTTGCCATGTTGGCCAGGCGAACTCCTGACCTCAGGTGATCCACCCCCTTCAGCCTCCCAAAATGCTGGGATTACAGGTGTGAGCCACTGCACCTGGCCCCTAGTTTCTTTTTTGAGGAGGTGGTGGGGGCAGGGTCTTGCTCTGTCACCCAGGCTGGAGTGCAGTGGCTCGATCACAGCTCACTGCAGCCTCAAACTCCTGGGCTCAAATGATTCTCTAGCTTCAGCCTCCCCAGTAACTGGGAATACAGGTGCACGCCACCATGCCCAGCTAATTTTTTAACTTTTTCTTTTGTAAAAATGGGCTCTTGGCCAGGTGCGGTGGCTGACGCCTATAATCCCAGCACTTTGGGAGGCTGAGGCAGGTCAATCACTTGAGGCCAGGAATTCAAGACCAGCCTGGCCAACATAGTGAAACCCTGTCTCTACTAAAACTACAAAAATTAGCTGGGCGTGGTGGCGCACGCCTGTAATCCCAGCTACTCGAGAAGCTGGGGCAAGAGAATTGCTTGAACCCAGGAGGTAGAGGTTGCGGTGGAGCTAAGATCGCCCTGCTGCCCTCCAGCCTGGGCAACAGTGTGTCTCAAAAAACAAACAAACAAACAAACAAAAAGGCTCTTGCTGTGTTACCCAGGCTGGTTTTGAACTCCTGAACTCCTGACCTCAAGTAATCCTCCTCCTTCAGCCCCTCAAAGTGCTGGGATTACAGGTGTGAAGCATCACACCCTTCTGAAACCCTGGTGTCTTAACTTGTACAAGGGTTCTCCTTTCTGGGTGCCTCTTGGGCCGCCAACATTCATGCCCTAGAATGAAGCTGGGTCAGGAGAGTCACTTAAAGATGCCCTCCCCACCCACACAGAGCCCCAAGGGGACGGTGGGGGGTGGGAGGAACCCAACATCCCAAAACACAAGCAGCTTTTGGTGCCCCCAGGTCACCTGCCCACATTCATTCATCCTCACCTGGTGTGTTCCAGGGATCAGGCTTTTGTTGCCGATCTTGGTGGAGAGCTGAGGAATTTCACCTCCTCCCCTGGGACAGCCAGGGCCAAGGCTCCTCCATCATCAGACCTGGAGAAGGGAATGGGGTGGGGGCGACAGCAGGGCACGGTGGGGAGAGGGCCACCCACTGGCCCTTCCGTGGCCCCAGGGTCTCTGATCCTCCCCGGGCGGTCGTCCTCCCGGCTCCTGGTGGTGGAAGAGGGGCGCATCGGCCCCGCCCGTCCTGGGCGTTTCTCTCCTGGTCTGGCCACATAAAGGAGCGTCGCCTAGCAGGAGAACGCCGCTGAATTTTCCTGGGGGTGGGTAGGTGGCTCTACTCCACGTGCCCCTCTCTGCTCCCGTTTCCTCCCCTACCCACACCCAATAGGCAGAATCCTTCTCTAAAATGCACTTGAGATGTGGATATAATAATCAAAACCTTAAGCAGTTACACATGCCCCACCCAGAGAATGGACCCGAGACCCTCTCCATCCAGGCATTCAGCCAGTTCTTCCCCGGATCCCTCGACCCCTACCCCTCCCGTAGGCCTCCCCCTACCAGCTCCTCTTTTCTGCGGCCCAGTGCTAACCTTGGCTGGATTTCCACGCACAGGGGCTGCCGGGGTGGGAGTGCCAGGGTCATGGCCTCTTTATTTTAACAATGAATCAGAGCGATGCTCGGGAAGTGGAAGGCAGGCCACGCCCCTGACACGCTCGCATAGGCTCTCTCTGGGTGCCTCATTTACATGAAGACTGTGAGACTCTGTGGGACTGGACAAGCCAGAACAAGGGGCGGGGCGGAGGCGGGCGGGGCACGGATACCTCTGAGAGCGGGACTCGCTGCACGTTTAGCCTGGGCAGCCTGCAGCACTCGCCCACTGGGGGTCCCCAGGGAGCCCTAGAGAGGGCTGGCACTGGCGGATCTGGCTCCTTCTGACCTCTTTCCCGTTGGTTCATTCTGGCGACAGTCCGCTGGGCTGGCTTTAGCCACAGACCTTGGACTAGAGTCTTAACCTCTCCGTCATGACAGTTTTCTTACCGCGGGGGCGGAGGTTGCAGTGAGCCGAGATAGCGCTATTGCACTCCAGCCTGGGCGGCAGAGCAAAACTCTGTCTAAAAAAGAAAAAAAAATAGCCGGGCGTGGTGGTGTGCGCCTGTAGTCTCAGCTACTCAGAAGGCTGAGGCAGGAGCATCGCTTGAATCCGGGAGGCGGAGGTTGCAGTGAGCCGAGATCACACTATTGCACTCCAGCCTGGGCAACAGAGTGAGACTCTGCCTTTAAAAAAAAAAAAAAAAAAGGCCGGGCGCGGTGGCTCAAGCCTGTAATCCCAGCACTTTGGGAGGCCGAGACGGGCGGATCACTAGGTCAGGAGATCGAGACCATCCTGGCTAACACGGTGAAACCCCGTCTCTACTAAAAAAATGCAAAAAACTAGCCGGGCGAGGTGGCGGGCGCCTGTAGTCCCAGCTACTCAGGAGGCTGAGACAGGAGAATGGCCCGAACCCGGGAGGCGGAGCTTGCAGTGAGCTGAGATCCGGCCACTGCACTCCAGCCTGGGCGACAGAGCGAGACTCTGTCTCAAAAAAAAAAAAAGGTTGTTTCCCATCTTTTTTCCTTTTGGTTGATATTTGGCAACTGCGGTGACTGGGAGGGGAGGAAGAGGGTGAAATTCACTGGACAGGGAGGAAGGTTGCAGCAGGAGTCCAGGAGAGATGGATGCAGTGATGAGATGGGGAAGGTAGACTAGATTCAGACACTTGCAGGCAGGTGAGCTTGGCACTAGGGTCATGGAAATCTTATTTTATTTCGAGAGTTGTTGGGGATCACCTGGGGATTGGATTCAGACAGAATTGGCTGAGAACCTACATTGACAAAGGCTTGTGCCCAGAGCAGAAACAGAAATGACTAAGATACAACTTCTCACTCAGAAAGCTCGTGATCTGGTTCGAGGGACAAACCAGGATCCACTGTGTTCAGTGTTTACAAGAAGGAAACACCTACTATCATGGGAGGCCAGGTGGAGAAAGGAGGAAGCAGAGAAGGCTTCTCCTAGGAGGTGGCTCAAAGGTGAGGAGAGCGAGAAAGGCTGAGAACAGCCTGCAAACCTCTGAAGGTGTGTAGCGGAGGCCGATGCTAGCTCAGAACAAGGCAGGCATTTCCAGCAGTGCTCACAAGGGAGCAGGCAGTGAGCTCTCCGAGCTCAGGAGGAACCGAAGCTCTTCACCAGAGCCACCTGCAAGCCAAAGGAAGGTCAATGGCTCAAACCTGGGGATGTCAAGGTCGTCAACGCCACTGGGACCTTGGAAAGGATGGAAGCTGAGGCTTATATGATCCTGGAACACCTGCCCCCACAGTTCCTCACCTCACCTCACCCCCCTGGGGAGAGCTCAGGCCACCCCGAAACAGATCCTACCAAAAGAAGTTTTCTTTTAGCAGGCTGAGCCCAGCTTCGGGTAACTATGGCCACAGCTCATCGTTTACCAGCACATGGCCTGACCTCAGTGTGGAAACCGAGGATGGATAAATGTCTGCTGTGACTTAAGCCCCACACAGATGGATCCCCTCATGACAGCCCTTTATATATTTGGCTTCTGTGAAATAATCTGCTGATTGTACCCCAACACCCATTCTCTCCTTTTATTTTTGAGATGGAGTCTTGCTCTTGTCACCCAAGCTGGAGTGCAGTGGCGTGATCTTGGCCCACTGCAACCTCCGCCCCTCGGGTTCAAGCGATTCTCTTGTCTCAGCCTCCCAAGTAGCTGGGATTACAGGCACCCGCCACCACACCTGGGTAATTTATATATATATATATTTTTTCTTAATTTTTAATTTATTTTTTTTTGAGACAGAGTCCCGCTCTGTCGCCAGGCTAGAGTGCAGTGGCATGATCTCGGCTCACTGCAACCTCCACCTCCTGGGTTCAAGCAATTCTCTTGCCTCAGCCTCCCGAATAGCTGAGATTACAGGCGCGTGCCACCATGCCCGGCTAATTTTTGTGTTTTTAATGGAGACAGGGTTTCACCATGTTGGCCAGGATGGCCTCGATCTCTTGACCTTGTGATCCACCCGCCTCGGCCTCCCAAAGTGCTGGGATTACAGGTATAAACCACCACGCCCTGCCCCATTCTCCCCTTTCTAACACAATCCCCAATTATCATCTGGGCACTTAGTTTCCCAGAATAGAAGAGTTCCTGGCTGGAAGGGGTGGCTCATGCCTGTAATCCCAGCACTTTGAGAGGCCACAGCAGGTGAGGTCAAGAGTTCGAGACCAGCCTGGCCAACATGGCAAATACCCGTCTCTACTAAAAACACAAAAATTGGTCAGGCGTGGTGGCGGATGCCTATAGTCCCAGCTACTTGGGAGGCTGAGGCAGGAGAGTTGCTTGAATCCAGGAAGCAGAGGTTGCAGTGAGCCAAGATCGCATCATTGCACTCCAGCCTAGACGATGAGCAAAACTCCATCTCGAAAAATAAATAAATAGAAGAGTTCCCAGCCTGTCTTGCAGCTAGGAGGTCCCTTGCCTCTGCCTCATGCCTTTGCCTCCTGCCTGGTCAACAGGACACGCCAAGTGCCAATTTTTTTTTTTTGAGATGGAGTTTCACTCTTGTTGCCAAGGCTAGGGTGCAATGGCACGATTCTCGGCTCACTGCAACCTCCACCTCCCAGGTTCAAGCAATTCTCCTGCCTCAGCCTCCCGAGTAGCTGGAATCACAGGTATGCGCCACCACGCCCAGCTAATGTGGTTTTTTTAGTAGAGACAGGGGTTTCTCCATGTTGGTCAGGCTGGTCTCGAACCCCCAACCTCAGGTGATCCACCGGCCTCAGCCTCCCAAAGTGCTGGGATTACAGGCGTGAACCACCGCACCTGGCCCTAAATGTTTTCAAAAGGAGGGGCATGTTCTTTTTCATCCCCTTTTCTTCCTGCTGGCTGAAATGCAGACATGTTGGCCGCAGCTCAAGCAGCCACCTTGTGCTGTGAGGCAAGGGCCATATGTTGAAAATGGCACACAGCATAGAGTTAGAAGCCCAGCATCCCAACCTCCAACCTTCCCAGCTCCAGGCTGGGAACCTCCCATCTTTGTTAACCTGGGAACTCTTACACAAGCCAGTTGTTTTTCAATTTTGTTTTAGAGCATATGCAGCTAAACCTAACTCTTCTTCATAAATCTCCCAGAGGCCCAACTCTGGAGAGCAATAGGAATAGGAGGCAGGAGCTCAGATGCCGCCACAGCACGGTGAGGGGCTCCTGGAGAAAAGACAAGTTCTCCAGAGGGCTCTGAATCCACCACCCCGATCCTAGAATTGGTCAAATCACTGTGACTCAACTTTCCTGGTCTGCTGGAAGAACTGAAGACACACACGGAAAGGAGTGGCTAAGAATTTAATACTGGTAAACACTATAAATTGTAAATGTAAGTTGTAAATGACCTTGTCACTGGAGAGGGGAGAAGGAACTGGAGTCAGACGTCCCAGCAGCAGCAGCAGCAGCGGTGACATGCAGTAGACACAGCCAGAGAGCAACAGGCGCTTTGGGAAGTGGTTCATGCACGTGGTCTTATTTTAGTCTCAGGGCAGCCCTAAGAGGTAGGTACCTTATGTCATCTTACACATGAGGAAACACACCAGAGAGGTCAGCACCGCAAGAAGCTCATGCAGCGACCAAGCAGCAGAGCCTGGATTCAAACCTGAGCCCTGCTGTGTACAAGAACCCCTGGGACTCAGCTGTTCCTGCTCACAGCAGGCTGAGCACCAGAGCCACCTGGAGGGCCCATAATAGGCACCACTCTGCCCAGGCACGAGGCAGCCAAGTAGCACATGCCACCCAGGGAGGACAACGAAAAGGTGGCAGGGAGAGCAGGTGGGCGGAGCCAGAAGGCCAGGCCAAGGTGCTCAGCACAGTCCCTGAGGTGCCTTTGCCATAGCCGGTGCAGCCCTCAGACTCCCACCAGCCTTCATGAGTGGGTTTTGATGGTGACATGGGAGAGGGCCTGCCCACTCCCAGGTACAGCATAACTGAGCCACAGTCACTTAGCCTGCCCCACTGCAAGCCCTGGCTGCTGGCTGTGGAGAGAGGACAGCCCTGCAGACCCTGCCTCACTGCTCCCCCCGCTCCAGGAGCTCCCGCATCACGGTGCGTAGAGCCCGCAGTCCTGTCGCAGGTGCCCCTCACCACACTGTCCTGTCATCCTGACTCCATAGTCCATGGTCGTTGGCAAGCCCTGGGAACACAGCTCACTCCCCTTTGTGGTCCTAGTGTTTAGGACCCAACGTAGCTCCTCTAACCAAGGCACAACCTGAAATTATTTCACTCCTGCCCAGGACTGACAAGCCGGGACAAACAAGGGACAAGGTTTCCATCCACTCACCCATCCGGAAGGAGTGTGAAGACATGGCCCCTTGTTGAGTTCTAGCTGGCACCCACAGGGTCTTCTCTAGAGGGGCCACTTGTGTGCAAGTCAAGATGTAACTGCTTTATTTTTTCATTTTTTTTGAGACAGGGTCAAACTCTGTCGCCCAGGCTGGAGTGCAGTGGCATGATCTCAGCTCACTGCAGCCCCCACCTCCAGGGTTCGAGCGATTCTCCAACCTCAGCCTCCCGAGTAGCTGGGATTACACACGTGTGCCACCACACCCGGCTAATTTTTGTATTTTTAGTAGAGACAGGGTTTCACCATGTTGGCCAGGCTGGTCTCGATCTCCTGACCTTAAGTGATTTGCCCGCCTCGGCCTCGCAAAGTGCTGAGATTACAGGCGTGAGCCACTGAGCCGGGCTGCAATTGCTTTAAAAAGAATTAATTAATCCTTCCATGTTAGGCCCCGCCTGGGAGATACTGGAAGTCTGGGGACGCTGCCCCAGTGTGGTGATGGGGAATGACCTGGGACTCGACTGCTTCTACCACTTCAGTGTCAGCTGAGGAGACTCCTGGGGCCCAGGACAAGGCATAGGCAGAGGCTCCTCGGTGAAGGGCATGGGGGGCACTGCTCCCCCAGTGGCCTCAGAAGCCTGCTTTTCAGAGCAGCAGGTGGGCTCTGGATTCTAGCAATGGACACACGGATCCTTAACCCTGGTTAGTATCTTTTTTTTTTTTTTTTTTTTTTTGTTGAGACGGAGTCTCGCTCTGTCGCCCGGGCTGGAGTGCAGTGGCCGGATCTCAGCTCACTGCAAGCTCCGCCTCCCGGGTTTACGCCATTCTCCTGCCTCAGCCTCCCGTGTAGCTGGGACTACAGGCGCCCGCCACCTCGCCCGGCTAATTTTTTGTATTTTTAGTAGAGACGGGGTTTCACCGTGTTAGCCAGGATGGTCTCGATCTCCTGACCTCGTGATCCGCCCGTCTCGGCCTCCCAAAGTGCTAGGATTACAGGCTTGAGCCACCGCGCCCGGCCAACCCTGGTTAGTATCTTAACACAGGGAGAGCTATACAAAAAACTAGCCGGGCGTGGTGGTGGGCACCTGTAGTCCCACCTACTTAGGAGGCTGAGGCAGGAGAATGGTGGAACCCGGTAGGTGGATCTTGCAGTGAGCTGAGATCAAGCCACTGTACTCCAGCCTGGGCCACAGAGCGACACTCCGTTTCAATAAATAAATAAATAAAACACAGGGAGAACTGGACTTTATTGTAGCCACAGGGCAAACTGCTGGAGACAGACCCATGGGCCCCGACCATTTCCACCACCCCAGAAACCTGCCGTGTGCGTGGTATCACGGACAAACAAATCACAAGCACACAACTCTCTGATGAGTTCCAGAAATCTGATGAGTGCCAGGTGGGGTGCACATTTGGGAAGATGCCCCAGCGTGGCTCTGAAGGCTCTTCCTGGGGGAGGCCTGCTCTCCGCTGCCTGCTCCTTCTAGAATTCAAACCCCAGGCAAAGGCAGCTGGCCCCAGGCCAGATAGGTCCTGGCTTCCCAACCTTGAGCTGTGCAGTCATTACCTAGGTGCAGGCTGGGCTACAGGGACAGCCAAGCTGAGAAAGGACAGGTCCTCGAAGCCTAGGCTGGGGCACTGCTTGGTTCTTGGTCTCACTCCCCGCTGTGCCGTGCTTTGCCTGTCAGACGGCGGCGCTGGGCCTTGCTGGTACGAGTGGCCCTTGGGGGCTTCTTGGAGTCCTGGGTCCGCTGGGGATGTTTCCTCTTGACCTTTTTGCGGCTGTGTGCATGCAGTGAGGCTGTGAGAGAGGAGATCCTGGGGATGGGCAGAAAGCCTCAGTTTAAGACTGCGTTGTGGAGTGACTCACCACCTGGCTCATGGAGGGGATGTCAGGACAGGTTGCAAATGCCAGGACCACCAAGTTCATGCCAGAGTTGGCCTGCTCTACCTCCAGAGTGCTTGCCAGCAACTCAACTGAGAGAGACAGGCCCTTCACCCAGGCACGAAAGGCATCGGAGGTCAGACACTCTCAGGGGTGGGTGGGACAGGATGGGGCAATGAGGAGAGGCTGAGGATCACTGGACAGGCAAAGCAAAGGGCTGCTCCGGGCCCTACACCTGCTCCACACCACCCCTAAGAGCCAGGTCACTACTGCCAGCCAGGAGGGGTGGGACCGGGAAGGCAGCAGGCCAAGACTCACCGCTGAGAGAGCAGGGGGTCTCTGGACTTCCTGGGCAAGGCTTTGGTTGGCTTCTCCATGGATGACGCCGCCTCCTCAGACCCGTCTCCAGACCCTCCCTAAAGAAGCACAAGACAGGTAGCAGTAGCTCGGGGGGCCTGGGCTGGACACCCCGAGCCACCATGGCTCTGGCAAGTGCATCATAGGCCTGGAAGGGGACTAAAGAAGGCCTCGGATGGAAGAACAGTCTATCTGTCCTAAAGCAAGGATTACACAGGGGAAGGCCTGTTTCCAAACCCTCTCCTGCCCCTAGAAGCTTCCAGTACGTACTTGAACATTCAGGAATGAAAATCCTAGCAAAATGGGGACAAGACTTGTCTTTGTATCAGACCTTGCAGAAGAATGAGCGTAAAATGAAAGACTGGTGTGAGATCAGTATGGTTTGGTTTGGTTTTGTTTTTTGAGATGGAGTCTCGCTCTGTCACCCAGGCTGGAGTGCAGTGGTGCGATCTTGGCTCACTGCAACCTCCACCTCCTAAGTTCAAGCGATTCTCCTGCCTCAGCCTCCCAAATAGCTGGGATTACAGGCGCACGCCACCATGCCTGGCTAATTTTTTTTTTGAGACGGAGTTTCGCTCTTTTTGCCCAGGCTGGAGTGTAATGGCGCAATGTTGGCTCACCACAACCTCTGCCTCCCGGGTTCAAGCTATTCTCCTGCCTCAGCCTCCCGAGTAGCTAGGATTACAGGCATGTGCCACCACATCCAGCTAATTTTGTATTTTTAGGAGAAACGGGGTTTCTCCATGTTGGTCAGGCTGGTCTCGAACTCCTGACCTCAGGTGATCCGCCTGCATCGGCCTCTCAAAGTGCTGAGATTACAGGCATGAGCCACTGCACCTGGCCCCCTGGCTAATTTGTATACTTTTAGTAGAGATGGGATTTCACTATGTTGGCCAGGCTGGTCTCAAACTCCTGACCTCAGGTGATACACCCACCTTGGCCTCCCAAAATGCTGGGATTACAGGCGTGAGCCACCGTGCCCAGCCCCAAGATCAGTATGGATGTGATGGGGAGTGGCTCCAGGAATTAAGGACATGATAACCCATTCAAGGAAATATGTTTTATATCATAACTGTGTGCATATATGTCCATAAATTCTTAGGCAAACCCAGATACAACTGCAATGGAAACAGCTGTCTCATGAAATAATATTTAACATGATACTTTCAGATATTTGCAATTACATTATTTTTTTTTTATGCTGGTTGCAACCTACTCATGATTCACCACCTACAGGTTGAAAACCCACTTAGTGCACACAGACGTGCCAGGGCTGCAAATCGCACAATGGGAACGATCACAACAAACAGCTACCTTTTGTGAAGCTTACAACAGGGCTGGGCGCTGCGCCAAGTGACTCACACAGATTAACAACTTTTATCCTCACACCAATCCCACAAGGCAGGTGCCACCATCAGCAACCCCCAGTTCACTGATGGAGAAAGGGAAGCAGGCAAGGTGAAGGAGCCTGCCCAAGTTCCTGAGCTGCTCAGCAGTGGGGCTGGCCTCTGCAGCGCCCCAGAAGCAGGGAATGAAGGGTCCAAAGGGAAGGAGCCCCTGCAGTGGGGTACCCACAACATGGGCCAGCACTGAGCAACCCTGAGAAGCCAGTCTGCCCCCACACTGCTTCTTCCCAGGGCTGAGACTGGGACCTACCTCAGGTGGGGTCAGCCCGAGCAGCCGGGCCCCTGAGAGGTCCAGGTCACTGATGGTGGTCACGGTGACTGTGTGGTTGGGGTGGTCATACTGCAACGACTCCGTCTTTGCTGTCACCAACCGGTCCAGCTCATCTGCCTCCTCTGTGGGGGTGGACACAGACCTGGTGTCAGCCAGGGGAACGAGAGACCAGGCTCCAGCCTCCCTCCCTCCCGGGAGTGCAATGCCTCCTCTACTCTGTGGATGTGGAGCGCATCCACAAGGTCACTGGCTGTAGAGCCTAGTCTGCGGATGCATGTTGTGAATGATCCTGTTTCCTTCATGCTCTAGCTGGTTCCCATGTCAGACAAACCCTCTATGACAGCTACAGCTGTCCCTCCCCTCCGCCCCTAGTCCTTTCCATCCTCAAAAACTGGGTTCTCTGCTCATGCTTGGTTAACCATGGGGTTTGGGCCTCCTTCTCCTGGTCTCTGTTCCATTTGCACTTAGAGGTGCTTAGGACAACCCCTGGCCCCAGGGTACCCCCCAAGATCCCTAGGGCCAAGGAGGTCAGCTTCTATCCCTTCCACCCACCAGGCCCGTCAGCTGTTCTCCAGGTCAGGCCAAGCAAGCCACTTACCCAGCGCCTCTTCTCTCTCTGCCAGCATCTTCAAGTATTCCTGGTGGCGCTGAAACCACGTGGGCAGGGAACACAGTGAGTATAGCCTCTTAGTCCAACCTCAGGCCAGGGTATTATTAATCACCCCCAAGGTGAGTGAGACCATGATCCCTACTGCAAGATCAGGAGGAGACTCCATCTTCCATCGTTCCCAGACCCAGGCCCACGGAGTCTCCACCTGTATAAGCTGTTCCCCAGTCCTGCCCACGCACACGCCGCCCCATGCCTGCAGCTGCCTCTATTAGGGAAATCCAGGGCTACAAGTGCCCTAAGAATCAAAGACCCCCTCCCACCTTCCCCCTGCACACCTCCTCCCGAAGCTTCCTCTGCTCCTCTTTTAGCCGCTGCTTAATCTCCTCAATGGCTGCCTTCTTCCGCTCGACCTTCCGCTTGTGGAAGCCTGTCAGGTACTCCCTACAGGAAGGAAGCCGGAAGAGACAAGGAGAGAAGGGCTCACTCTAGGAGAAAAACGGCTAATGCCGCGCTCGCTACGTGCTAGGCACCATTCCAAAAATGTACAAGTATTAGCTCATTTAACCTTCGCAACAATGGCCAGGCATGGTGGCTCACGCCTGTAATCCCAGCACTTTGGAAGGTCGAGGTGGGCGGATCACTTGAGGCCAGGAGTTCAAGACCATCCTGGCAAACATGGTGAAACCCCATGTCTACTAAAAACACAAAAATTAGTTGGTGTGGTGGCGCATGCCTGTAGTCCCAGCTACTCGGGAGGCTGAGTGGGGAGAATTGCTTGAGCCTGGGAGGCAGAGGTTGCAGTGAGTCGAGATCAGGCCACTACACTCCAGCCTAGATGACACAGCTAGACTTTGTCTCAAAAACAAACAGCCGGGAGCGGTGGCTCAAGCCTGTAATGCCAACACTTTGGGAGGCCGAGACGGGTGGATCACGAGGTCAGGAGATCGAGACCATCCTGGCTAACACCGTGAAACCCCGTCTCTACTAAAAAAAATATAAAAAACTAGCCGGGCGAGGTGGCGGGCGCCTGTAGTCCCAGCTACTCAGGAGGCTGAGGCAGGAGAATGGCGTGAACCTGGGAGGCGGAGCTTGCAGTGAGCTGAGATCTGGCCACTGCACTCCAGGCTGGGCAACAGAGCGAAACTCCGTCTCAAAAAAACAAAAACAAAAACAAACAAACAAAAAACCCTCACAACAACCTGTGCAGTGGGTAGCAATCTCCATTTTACAGATGGGGACGCTGAGGCACAGAGTCTAGGTTACTTGCCCAAGTTTAAAGAAAAGATACATTTAGGCCGGGCGCGGTGGCTCAAGCCTGTAATCCCAGCACTTTGGGAGGCCGAGACGGGCGGATCACAAGGTCAGGAGATCGAGACCATCCTGGCTAACCCGGTGAAACCCCGTCTCTACTAAAAAATACAAAAAACTAGCCGGGCGAGGTGGCGGGCGCCTGTAGTCCCAGCTACTTGGGAGGCTGAGGCAGGAGAATGGCGTAAACCCGGGAGGCGGAGCTTGCAGTGAGCTGAGATCCGGCCACTGCACTCCAGCCTGGGCGACAGAGCAAGACTCCGTCTCAAAAAAAAAAAAAAAAAGATACATTTAGGAAAATAAAGGAGATACTGCCCCTTTCCACTCAATACTCTCCAGGGATCTCAGGTTCAGGGAACAGGGCCAGGCGCGGGGGCACACACAGTAACCCCTTCCACACCGGCAAACCTCATTACTCTCTCAACAGGGCTTTCAGGCCACCCTCATCCAGACCTTTAGAAACCCTGCACTGGACCAACACCATGTCTCCAAGACACCTGACCCTGAACTCGCCTGTAGGGCCTGTTGATGTACGCTAGGAGTTTCCTGACGATGCCCAGCATTTCCCACCCTCTCTCCCTCGGTCTGATCTCAGCCCCTTCTCATCTCCGCAGTGCCAGCTGCTCTCTTCCCATTTTGTCCCACAGTCCAGCACTGGGCTTTTCGCTGACCCGCTACCATGTGCCATTTATTTGTCTGGCCGGACGCTGAGGCTCAAGGGTTCACTTTCCTGATACGGGACCTAGCACACCAAAGGAGCCCAATAAATGTCTGGAGAGCGAATGAATGAACTTAGGCCACTCTCATTTCATTGACTCATCATTCGCCAGCCACGGCTGGGCGCCTACTGTGTGCCGGGCCGATGGACTGGGCTGGGCTAGGGTGGTCGAAGCCACTCCTCTGAGACCCGAGCTGCCGGCTGTCTGGCGGCGCAGAAAACACTAGGCGAGGTGGGGAGACCGAGAAGGGAGAAGCGGGAACGGGAGCTGGGAGGCCGAGAGGGGTTCTCTAGCCACGCCAGGGGGCGGGGCCGGAAGAGCCCTCCGCGGGAGCGTGCTCGGCCCCAGACCTGGCCTTGGCCGCGAAAAACAGCTCGAGGGGAGTCCGGTCCGGCTTTGCCACTCACCGCCTCTTCTCCTCGTCGAAGCTGAGAACGAGCCTGGGCCGCCGGTCGTCACCATCTCTCCTCTTCTTCTTGTTGCGGCCCATACCGGTGAGGCGCACGACTTCCTCTCCCTGGAGACACTTCCGGGTGTAGCGTACTCATCCTCCCGGGTGTAGCGTACTCTTCCTCCCAGGCGCACACCTCAGCGTCGCTCCGCAGTTCCGTCCGCCAGGCCCCGCCTTTTAAAGGGACTTCCCAGCTCGTTTTCTTCCCTCTTCTCACGCATGAAGCGCTGCTCTCTGACCTCTCCATGACTCCCAGTTCCAGCCCCTCCCCAGAGTCGCTTCAGTGAGAGCGAGGTCCCCTGGACCCGATTGCCTAGGACTGTGCCTGGCACACACTCAATATGGAGTTACTCGTGAATGGCCAAAAATTTCTGTACTGTCAGGCCTCTGAGCCCAAGCCAAGCCATCGCATCCCCCGTGACTTGCACATACACGCCCAGATGGCCTGAAGTAACTGAAGAATCACAAAAGAAGTGCAAATGCCCTGCCTCGCCTTATCTGATGACATTCCACCACAAAAGAAGTGAAAACCGCTGGCTCTAGCCTTAAGCGATGATATTATCTTGTGAAGTTCCTTTTCCTGGCTCATCCTGGCTCAAAAAGCTCCCCCACTGAGCACCTTGTGACCCCCACTCCTGCCCGCCAGAGAAGAACCCCCTTTTGACTGTAATTTTCCTTTACCTACCCAAATCCTATAAAACGGTCCCGCCCTTATCTCCCTTCGCTGACTCTCTTTTCGGACTCAGCCCGCCTGCACCCAGGTGAAATAAGCAGCCATGTTGCTCACACAAAGCCTGTTTGGTGGTCTCTTCACACTGACGCGCATGACACTAACCCTACTTTGGATTTTTTTTTCTTTAATTTATTATTATTATTTTTGAGGTGAAGTCTTGCTCTGTCATCCAGGCTGGAGTGCAGTGGCGCGATGTTGGTTCATTGCAACCCCTGCCTCCCAGGTTCAAGCAATTCTCCGCCTCAGACTCCTGAGTAACTGGGATTACAGGCGTGCGCCACCATACCCTGCTAATTTTTGCATTTTTAGTAAAGATAAGTTTTCACCATGTTGACCAGGCTGCTTGAACTCCTGACCGCAAGTAATCCTCCCATCTCGGTCTCCCAAAGTGCGTACTCATCCTCCCGGGTGTAACGTGTGAGCCACGGTGCCGGCCCCTACTTTAGATTCTGATGTCAACTCGTTGGTAGTCTCCACGAGGGAGCCAAACTGCCTGGATTTGTATACTGGCACCCCACCTACAGCTGTGTGGTCTAAGACCAATGGCCTTCACAGTGCCTCACCGTATTTGTAAAATGAGGTATAGTAGCTTCATAGGGTTGTTGTAGACAGTGGTTCTCAAGCTTTGGCATACATCAGAATCCCCTAGAGGGCTTGCTAAAACCTGGATCGCTGGGCCTCACTCAGGAGTTTCTGATCCAGTAGAAGTTTCTGAGTGGATTTCCAGTTCTAGCAAGTTCTCAGGTGATGCTAATGCTGCTAATCCGTGGACCAAACTTTGACAGCTGTGATTATGAGGAAGTGAGTTATGTCAAGTTTGTATAACATAAGGCATGCATACACGTGTTTTCTGCACAAGCCATCTTCCCTCTTTGTGCCTTACTTTGCCCAAAGGTGGAATGAGTGTGTAATAACATCCTCAACTGAGAATGGAGGGCATGGGTGTGAAAGATTGTAGTGAAACAACACCTGAAGGGGATTTTTAATCACTTGGATTGTGTGCCAGAATCCTTCATCCACTTTTTTCACTTTTTTTTTTTTTTTTTTTTTTTGAGACAGAGTTTCGCTCTTGTCACCCAGGCTGGAGTGCAGTGTCGTGACTTCGGCTCACTGCAATCTCCACCCCCCAGGTTCAAGCGACTCTCCTGCCTCAGCCTTCTGAGTAGCTAGGATTACTGACACCTGCCATCACGGCCAGCTAATCTTTGTATCCTGACTGAGTTTTGGAAGGAGGCAGGCAATAAGTACAGCACTCCAGAATGCCGAATTCATTCCATACAGCTCCTCTGCTTGGGGGAAATCTATGTGGGATCCTGCGAGGAAGTTACCCTTAAACTGCAGGCCTGGCCTTTCAGTTCCTGTGGCCCAGAGCACCGCAGGGGGCTCCCTTAGGGTGCTGGACTGCACCTCTGACCAGCTGCTTCTGCCCCTTAGTGGCAGTGCCTTAAGGCTACCCTTGGCACCCTCCTGGGTAGAGGCATAACCCTGGCTGAAGGTGCCCAGAGAGTCACCTTCTGCAGCTGGTCTGTCTCCTCCCAGTCCCAGGCTTCGACCTGCTTGGTTTACCAGGGCTCCACTCCCACCCACAGTGGTTGGAGATGAAAAGTGAAAGCTCAGGCTGGGCGTGGTGGCTCACACCTGTAATCCCGGCACTTTGGGAGGCTGAGGCAGGCAGATCACGAGGTGAAGAGATGGAGACCATCCTGGCCAACATGGTAAAACCCCATGTCTACCAAAAATACAAAAATTAGCTGGGCGTGGTGGCACGCGCCTGTAGTCCCAGCTACTTGGGAGGCTGAGGCAGGAGAATCACTTGAACCCAGGAGGTGGAGGTTGCAGTGAGCTGAGATTGTGCCACTGCACTCCAGCCTAGTGACAGACAGTAGGGCAACATAGTAAAACCCTGTCTCTACAAAAAATTAAAAATTAGCCAGGCCTAGTGACACACTCCTATAGTCCAGTGACTTGGGAGGCTAAGGTAGGAGGATCACTCAAGCCCAGAAGTTTGAGGCTGCATTGAGCTGTGATCATGCCATTGCATTCCAGCCTGGACAACACAGTGAGACCCCATCTCTGGAAAAAACAAAAAACAAAAAACAGGCCAGGTGTAGTGGCTCCTGCCTGTAATCTTAGCATTTTGGGAGGCCAAGGCGGGCGGATCAGTTGAGGTTCGGAGTTCGAAACCAGCCTGACCAACATGATGAAACCCCATCTCTACTAAAAATATGACAATTAGCCGTACGTGGTGGTGCATGCCTATAATCCCAGCGACTCTAGAGGCTGAGGCAGGAGAATCACTTGAACCCAGGAGACAGGGGTTGCAGTGAGCCGAGATCCTGCCACTTCACAACAGCCTGGTCAAAAGAGCAAAACTCCGTCTCAAAATGAAAAACAAAAACAAGAAGTGATGATAAACTTAATGAGGAAAAAGAGTAACAAGAGCAGCTGACATTTATTTAGCTCTTTACTCTCTTTAGATTGTTTATTTTATTATTTATTTACTTATAGAGATGAGGGTCTCACTATGTTGCCCAAGCTGGTCTCAAACTCCTGGGATCAAGCGATCCTCCCTATTCAGCTTCATGAGTAGCTAGAACCACAGGTGCCCACCACTGTGCCTGGCTCATGATGATCTCTTTTGAGGTACAATCCACATTTTACTGAGGAGGAAACTGAGGCTCAGAGAGGTGCAGTCACTTGTCCGAGGTCACACAGGCAAGAACAGGTTCTGAGGGTGGGGAGCAGGTGGCCTAAGGGCAGAGGTTGACTTAACTTATCTGGACCCAGTTTCCTAGGCCCTCGGGACACACAGAACTTTAAAAGGGGTGAAGACAGCCGACACTCACCAAACTCGTATTGCATGCCAGGCACCATGCATTTCTATACATCACCTCAGCTAATCTTTTTTCTTTTTTTTTTTTTAGAGAGTCTCGCTCTGTCGCCCAGGCTGGAATGCAGTGGCGTGATCTCGGTTCACTGCAACCTCCTCTTCCCAGGATCAAGTGATTTTCCTGCCTCAGCCTCCCCGGTAGCTGGGACCACAGGCATGCACCACCATGCCCGGCTAATTTTTGTATTTTTAGTAAACACAGGGTTTCACTTGTTGGCCAGGCTGGTCTCGAACGCCTGACCTCAAATGAACCTCCTGCCTTGGCCTCCCAAAGTGCTGGGATTACAGGTGTCGGCCACCGCACCCAGTCAACACTAGTGCAGTCTTTTTCTTTTTTTTTTTTTGAGACGGAGTCTCGCTCTGTCACCCAGGCTGGAGTGCAATGGCACAATATCAGCTCACCGCAACCTCTGCCTCCTGGGCTCAAGCAATTCTCCTGCCTCAGCCTCCCAAGTAGCTAGGATTTACAGGCATGTACCACCATGCCTGGCTAATTTTTTGTATTTTTGGTGGAGACGGGGTTTCTCCATGTTGGTCAGGCTGGTCTTGAACTTCCGACCTCAGGTGATTCACACACCTCGGCCTCCCAAAGTGCTGGGATTACAGACGTGAGCCACTGTGCCTGGCCTAATTTTTGTATTTTTAGTAGAGACGGGGTTTTGTCATGTTGCCCAGGCTGGTCTCAAACTCCTGATCTCAGGTCATCCACCCACCTCGGCCTCCCAAAGTGTTGGGATTACAGGCGTGAGCCACCACACCTGTTTTTTTTTCTTTTTCTTTTTCTTTTTTCTTTTTTTGAGACGGAGTCTTGCTCTGTGGCCTGAGAGCAGTGGCACGATCTCGGCTCACTGCAACCTCCACTTCCCGGGTTCAAGTGATTCTCCTGCCTCAACCTCCTGAATAGCTGGGACTACAGGCGCCCCCCACCACGCCCAGCTAATTTTTGTATTTTTTAGTAGAGATGGGGTTTTGCCATATTAGCCAGGCTGGTCTCGAACTCCTGACCTTGTGATCCACCCACCTCAGCCTCCCAAAGTGCTGGTGTGAGCCAGCATGCCTGGCCAACTAGTGCAGTCTTAACAAAGTTTGCCAGATGAGGAAACTGAGGTTCAGAGACGTTGAATAACTGGTTCAAGGGCACACAGCCACAGAGCTGGGGTTTAAACACAGGTCTGTCTGACGCCAAGCTGGGTTTCCTTCCTCCACACCCAGTGGCCTCTCTTACCTGTCCCAGGACTTTCCTCTGCCCAGTTGTGGCCCCAGTCCTAGTGTCTTGTGAGTGTCAGCCAGTGTAGGGGAGAATCAGTGTGGGTGAACTGAGGACCAGGCAGGGCAGCCTAGGGGACGTGTTCTCCAATGTCCAGCAGAGGGCGCTCCATCTGCAGCCAGGCTTCCGAAGCTGTTTCTGGGTGGCCACCTGGGAGCCCCAGGAGAGCCTGGAGATTGGGTGTGGCTCGTGGGAGTTCTCAGCCTGTGTGTTCCATCCTCTTTGACCTCTCATAGAGAGGTGCGTGTCCCCAGCTCCCACCTAGGTCCCAGGGTACCCACTGAGATGGGAATCATCCACCCAAGATGGGTCTCATTTTATGGATGAGGAAACTGAGGCTGGGTGTATAAGAGACCTAGTCACAGCTGGTGCCAGTTGCCCTAGAAAGGGAGATTTGCCAAGCTCCCCACCCCCCAACCCACACACCATGCCTCAGGAGACTGTGCCTTGGGGCTATGGGGGAGCCCAGTAATGATTCTAACCTTCTGTACCTTGGCTCAGTTCCTGCAGCTGTTTCCCAGGGAGGTAGGGGCCCTGGGAAGATGTGACTGCAGCAGCAGGCAGGAAGGAAAAGGTGCAGGGAAGTGTTCAGTGTGCAGGGCACCCCAGCTGTCCACTCAGGCCCCATCAGTTGTGATGGGTGGGTGCATGGGATTGGGTTAAGCATTACCCTCCAAGGTAACAGCCTGGGCTGGTCTTAGAGGAGACATCATCTTTGGAAACCAGGAGAACAGGTTCATGGAGACCTCATCTCAGGTTGGGTGAGTCACCCCTACTCTGTCCCCTGAGGAGGAGGCTGCGGGAGTCTGGAGGCTGGGCCTCATATTGGCTGGCTTTTACCTCTTGGTTCTCTGCAGGGGCTGATGGAGCCCCCAACCCCAGCTCCTCCTACCACAGAAACAGGGGCTGGCAATGGGGTGCCAGGGTCATCACCTACTTTCCCATTGTTGGGGTGGGGGCATCTGCCCAGGAATGAGAGCCGGCAGCTTCCAGACTAGTCCTTTGGTTGCCCATACACTCTAGCTAAGTGGGGTGCATGGCCCAAGCCCACAGACAGGATCCCTGGGGAGCTCCACAGGCTCAGCTGGGCCTGGTACAGACCTGGGAGTCATTTCATCTATCAGAGCCCATTTCTTCACCTTCAGATTGGAGTAATAGCACTTCAAAAGTGGTGCAGGGAGCTGGGTGCAGTGACGCACACCTGTGGTCCCAGCTATTCAGAAGGCTGAGGCAGGATTGCCTGACCCCAGGACTTTGAGGCTGCAGTATGCAACCACTGCACTCCAGCCTGGTTAACATAGCAAGACCCCATCTCTTAAAAAAAAAAAAAAAAAAGGCTGTGCACGAGGTATGGGAAACCACCAACCACTGAGTATTTGCCATATGCAGGTGTTGAACTTGGCTTCTTTCATGCAACACCTCATTTAATCTCCACTTGATCTCAGCCAGAAGGCCAAGAAGCGACTGATCTTTGGAACAACTCTTTGATAGGCTGTTTGCATTATCCCCCTTGTTATAAAGGAATAAGCTGAGGCTCACAGAGGTCAGTTAACATGCACAAGGCCACACAGCTGGCACCCCATGTTGTCTTGACTCCACATCTCTACCTCATGAAGGCAAATGAGGGGTCTCGTATTCTTCCCTCCACCTCTCTGTCTTCTGTCCCGTCACCACACATGAAGTGGTCTGTCCTTGCCTGTTTCCCCCTTGATGTCATTTACACAACATCCTTTGAGCATCTGCTGTGTTCTAGGGCCCACTAGGCTAAAAGCAGTTTCAGGGCAGGGACTGATTTTTATTCAGTGGTCACTGACCCTCCTACTGTGTGTCAGACTCTCTGTGCTTGCTCTGGGGGACCCAGCGGAAGACATCATTGGAACTGAGGAGGTACCCGTGGACAAAGCAAATGGAAGTGAAGGAAGGGGGCAGGCCTGGAGGTGGGGGACCCCTCTCTCTCTCTCTCTCACACACACACACACATGCGTGCGCACACACAAACACATACACACACATGAGGCTGGTTCAGAGGGGGCAGAAGCAGCTGCCTTTATTGGGGGCCATGGGCTGACTGATTTCAGTCAAAGGCCACACACTTGATCTTGAAGTCACCGTCAGCTGCCATGTAGTTGATGGCCTCCAGGTTGAGGCGGTTGGGGAACTTGAATTCGTATCCATCTGGCAGCTTGATGGTCAGGTCGGCCTGGTCAAAGGTGATGCACACCTGGGGGTACAGGAGAGCAGTGAGCCAGGCCCACAGGCCATGGGCCCTTCCAGAACCCGTTCCTCATGTGGCCCTGACACAGCCCCAGTTTGTGGCTGAGCCTACGGAGGTGCATTTATAATATTTTTTCTTTCTTTCTACTCTAATCCTATGACAGATTTTTTTTTTTTTTTTTTTTTGAGACGGAGTCTCCTCTGTCACCCAGGCTGGAGTGCAGTGGCGCCACCACGCCTGGCTAATTTTTGTATTTTTCTCCATGTTGGTCAGGCTCATCTCGAACTCCCGACCTCAGGTGATCCGCCCGCCTAGGCCTTCCAAAGTGCTGGGATTATAGGCATTAGCCACCGAGCCCAGGCTTTTTTTTCTTTTGTTTTATTCTAATTAACCACTGAGGTTCCAAGAGGGGCAGACACTGGTCATCACACAGGAAGGGAGGGAAGAGGAGGAGAAAGAGAGCAGGCAAGGCCAAGATCTCTAGTCACTAACCCAGCTCCGCCCCAGCCCACCCAGCCCCTGTCCCTAGTCCCGGTTCCGGTCCGCAGCCCACCTCTGCGACACTTCCAGGCTGGAAAGGAAAGGCAGCCTCCCGCTGCTCGGTCCCCCAGGCCCCACCGTCCTTGCTGTTGCACACGATGGTGTTGGCGTCGCCGTGGGCGTTGAAGCGAGGGTTGAAGTGCAGGCACAGGTTGTTGCTATCTTTGCCCAGGTTCAGCACGAAGCTGGGGGGTAATGGGTGGGTGTGAGGCCACCTCGGCCAGCTCCAGCCCCACCGACTGACTAATCTGTCACTCAGTACTCCACGAACACACTTTGCTTGAAGAACTCACTAACAGAGACAAGAAACCTGGATTCTAGCTCTGGCCCTGACAGCTGCTTACGGTGTGAACGTGAGCTAGTCCCTGCCCCTCCTTGCCTGTTTGCTCATCTGTACAATGGGGGCTGCACAGGAGGACTTGCTAGATTCTTGAAGTCACTAGCGTCCTAGCCCTTTTGGTCAAGGTCAGAGACTTCCTCCAGATGGCAACTTCACGTCCTGTCTTGTACATCTGTGTTCCTGGTGCCCAGCACAAGTGGGGCACACCAGAAGGAGATGCTTAGTAATTATGGGGTGAATTAACAAATAATAATACTCCTGGGCACGGTGGCTCACTCCTGTAACCCCAGCACTTTGGGAGGCCGAGGTGGGCAGATCATGAGGTCAGGGGTTCGAGACCAGCCTGGCCAACATGGTGAACCCCCATCTCTACTAAAAGTACAAAAAGTAGCTGGGCGTGGTGGTAGGCACCTGTAGTCCCAGCTACTCGGGAGGCTGAGGCAGGAGAATCGTTTGAACCCAGGAGATGGAGGTTGTGGTGAGCCGAGATCAAGCCATTGCACTCCAGCCTGGAGGACAGGGTGAGACTCCGTCTCAAAAAATAAAATAATAAATGCATTTGTTTAGTGGTGATAATAGCTATACCTGCCTCTGAGGGTTTGGTTGCAATGAAATTAGTGCATGAGAAGTGTACGGCTCTTAACAATATCAGCTCTTAACAATATCAGCCGATCCTCACCCTCCTCATCATCACTACACCATCGGCATCTCACTTCCTCCACACAACCACCTCCCCCCCCTTGTTTTTCTAACAAAATGAGGCTAGGTGAGGTTGGTTGACTGGTCCAAGGTCACATAGCTGCTGAGAAAATAAGGCAGCCGGCTGAGTGAACGAGGAGTGAAGGAAGAAGGACAGGACTGAGCCAGTGAATGAATGACCTGACGCAGGAGGGAGGGACTCAGAGGGAAGGCGGCGGTGACTCCCGCCTCACTCTTCTCCCCGCCCTCCCCAGATGCAGGCCCCGCCCAGACCGGAAAGGGGTGGGGGCGGGGGAACCAAGGTATTATAGATGACGAGGCTGCAGCTGTTGTAGTTTAAGAGGCTACAGCAGGGAGGGAGCGGGGGAGGGGGCGGCAATGGTGGGGGCGCCCAGACCCCGCGGGGGAAGTGAGTCACCCAGAAAGCGCAGCAACGTCGGCCGGCCGTTAACCCACTCTCGGCCAGGGAGGAGACGTGGACTTGGCCGGCCACGCCCTCTCGGCTGGACCAAGCCCCCATCCCTGCCGCCCACCACCCTGACTTCACCTCTCACCTCTTGGCGTCGGGGGCCACCTCGCCCCGCACTCGGAGGCACTCTCCAGGTTTGAGATTCAGGTTGCTGGCGACCAGACCCTGCACAGACAAGCCCCGGCCCAGCAGGTTAGAGGACAAGGCCTCCACTACCCGAAGTGTCCGGGGGTGGCTGGGGGTGGGAGTGGGGTTGTTCCCGCCCGGCATCCTCTGACCAAGCCAAGGGGAAGCCTGGGGACAGGATGGGGCTGTGATTTCTAGCCTCTGATTCTCTGTGTGGTCCTGGAAAAGTCCCTATTCCCAACAGGGTTGGCTTCAATCTGTAATGTGAATCAGGTTCTAGAAGACAGGCTCTAGAAGATTTTGCAGATTGGCCTGGGGATTTTGAACTCAAGAGTGGCTTGGGAGGTGGGGTGCTCTGTCCCATCGCAGATAGAGAGGATCAGGCTGGGGAGGGGCAGGCAGTTGGCCCACAGTCACACTGAATGCAGGGGTCGACCCCTCTGCTGGAGAGGAAGTGGCTAGGGGGACACTACTATTCTCCTTCAAGCTCCTCTCTGCGAAGAGGCCCAGGGGCTAGAGAGGAGACCCTGAAGAACACGGCCCCTCTGCATTAGGGAGTGGCCTGCAGTCGGGCTGTGGCCAGGCTGGTTCAGGGTTAACAAGATTGAGAAAACTGCTGCGCACTGCTGCTCCCTGGCACCCCGAGTGGGTGGGCAAGAGTTAACTGATTTGAGTGGTTTCTTCTGTCAGAAACTTGAACCCTTTCCCTGGGGCCCGAGGAAGATTCTCACCTCCCTGCCACCCCAACCTCCCAGCTTGGGGGTGGTGGAAGGGAATTTCCCCGGCTCCCCTCCCTCCCACCAGCCTGGACACAACCACCCTCCACCCCCGACCTAGAAAGGCCCATCCTGGGCAGCCTGTCTCGGGTCCTGGCGACTTTTCAGCGTATTCTGGAGCAGAGGGTGACTCTGCCCGGGCCTGGTGACTGGGACAGCTGCAGGGGGGAGGGGACGGGAGGCTTTTTGGGGTGGAGGAGGGGGAAAGATATAGTGGCCTGGGTGTCCCCCAGTTGGCCACACCCTTCCCACGCTCACTACTCAGAGAGCTGCAGAATGTCAACCCTGGGCAGAAATAACTGTGCTTTCAGACCCTGGAGGAATCCAAACAATTATCAATGCAGAGAAGGCCTTGAGGGACCATGGCGCCCACCCCAATTTTACAGATGTGGCTACTGAGGTCTAGAAAAGAGAAGGCAGTGGTTCCAGGCCACACAGCTGGGGCTAGAACCCTGCTCCCGATCTGCCCAGCTCTCCTCCGGCCATCAGCTCCTGCCCTATCCCCTGGACCTTGGGGTGGGGTCCCCACACTCACACAAGCCATGATTGAGGCCAGGAGGATGTTGCCAGGAGAGGCGCACCAGCTGTTAGAAGACTCCACCCGAGAGAGATGGGCCCCCGGACGCTCCCACCCTTTTAACGGGACCGGACCGGGTGAGCCCCGCCCCCTGGAAGTTCAGCCAATTGCAAGTCAGGACAGGGCTGGGGGCCACCGAGGGCGGAGTCCGTGGAATTTTGAAGCCAGTTCTGGAGCAGAGGTGACCAATCAGAGTGGCCATCTGCCGCCCCCCCACGAGGGTCCAAGCTCCACCTCCTATTCTTCATCCCTCTCCACCTCCCCCTGCCCCGCCACCACCGAAATTGTGCTGTGGCAGAGATTGGGGGAAGCCAATGGAAAATAGTTTGATGATGAGCTAGGCCCACGAGTTGGCGGGAAGGGGCCTGTGGCCAGCAGGCTGAGCTCAGGGGGTGCCCAGAGAAGATGGCTGAGGAGGTGCAGGGTCCTTCAAGGAATCAGAGCTGGGAGAGACCAGGCCACTCCAGGGCAGGGACCAGGGCGTGGCTCCTGCGTGCGCGTCTGCAGAGGGCCACCGACTTAAACCACAGGCCCTGGCGCCACCCGGGCCTTCCCCGGAAGCAAGGACTGCGGCTGCTGCAGCGCTTGCTCGCTCCTAGCTAAGGCTAAGGAAAGGCTGGGCTGCACGCCAAGCCTTAGGTTGCAGGGCTTGGCTAAGTCCTCGGGCTTGGCCCCCTTCAGGGGCATGCAGGGGATAGTCAAAGCGCCCTGGCCTGACAGCCTCTGGCCTGAGTGTCAAGCTGGGGAGATGGCCCAGGGTGGTCCAGGCCAGGAGGGGGTGGGGTCCTAGCTCTGTGCACCTGTCAGGCCTCTGAGCCCAAGCCAAACCATCGCATCCCCTGTGACTTGCACGTATGCCCAGATGGCCTGAAGTAACTGAAGAATCACAAAAGAAGTGCAAATGCCCTGCCTTGCAGTAACTGATGACATTCTACCACAAAAGAAGTGAAAATGGCCAGCCCTTGCCTTA
The DNA here is from genome assembly GCF_049350105.2 of Macaca mulatta. NCBI lineage: Eukaryota > Metazoa > Chordata > Mammalia > Primates > Cercopithecidae > Macaca > Macaca mulatta. The sequence continues at coordinate 13,855,445 of NC_133415.1, forward strand.
AGCAATTATATTATCTTGTGAAGTTCCTTTTCCTGGCTCATCCTGGCTCAAAAAGCTCCCCCACTGAGCACCTTGTGACCCCCACTCCTGCCTGCCAGAGAACAACACCCCTTTTACTGTAATTTTCCTTTACCTACCCAAATCCTATAAAACGGTCCCGCCCTTATCTCCCTTCGCTGACTCTTTTCGGACTCAGCCCGCCTGCACCCAGGTGAAATAAACAGCCATGTTGCTCACACAAAGCCTGTTTGGTGGTCTCTTTACATGGATGTGCATGACAGCACCCTGTCCTCTCTCTTTTTTATTTTTATCTATTTATTTTTGAGATGGAGTGTCACTCTGTCGCCCAGGCTGGAGTGCAGTGGCATGACCTCGGCTTACTGCAACCTCTGCCTCCCAGGTTCTCCTGCCTCAGCCTCTTGAGTAGATGGGACTACAGGCCCCCACCACCATGCCCGGCCAATTTTTGTATTTTTAGTAAAGACGGGGTTTCACCTTGTTGGCCAGGCTAGTTTGGAACTCCTGACCTCAGGTGATCCACCTGCCTCGGCCTCCCAAAGTTCTGGGATTACAGGTGTGAGCCATCATGCCTGGCCACCCTGTCCTCTTTCTTCACATCTCTCCTCTGAGGCCTGGCACAGCCCTCCTTTCCCCGAGTGTTCAGCAGGTGTTTACTGAGCACCTACTATGTGCCTGGCCCTGGGCTCTCAGGATTCAAAGATGAACCCCTCCCAGTCCCCACTCTCAAGGAGCGCATGGTTGGGGTGGAATCTTACCACAACCACGTTGAGAAGTAGATGATGGGCTGGGTGCAGTGGCTCATGCCTGTAATCCCAGCTCTTTAGGAGACCGAGGCGGGCAGATTACCTGAGGTTGGGAGTTTGAGACTAGCCTGACCAACACGGAGAAACCCCGTCTCTACTAAAAATACAAAATTAGCCGGGCGTGGTGGCATATGCCTGTAATCCCAGCTACTTCTGAGGCTGAGGCAGGAGAATCACTTGAACCCAGGAGGCAGAGGTGCAGTGATCCAAGATCAGGCCATTGCATTCCAACCTGGGCAACAAGAGCAAAACTCGGTCTCAAAAAAAAAAAAAAAAAAAGAAGAAGAAGAAGTAGATGATGATGGCTCTAAGGGAAGCCATGAGAAAGTGCTATGGTGGGCTGGTGGCTGCATGAGTAAAGGAGGTGGGTCGTGAAGGGTAGGCGGAGAAGCGCCTGGCTTTCCGGCATGGGCAGAAGCTCCGGAATGGGAAGGCCAGGGCTGGGGAACAGTGTTCCGGGCATGTAGGGGAAAGACGGGGATGAGGCTGGGAAGCCATCAGGACCTGGATCATGGAGGCCTCATGGGCTGGGCACAGGGCTTGGACATTATTGTACGGGAGGAGGCTGGGGAGCCAGGGTTAGTACTGAGGCCAGATCTGGGCTGTAGGGAAGATCACTGTGGCAGAGAATTGAGGGTGGGTTGGAGGGGTCTCAGGAACCTGGTGGAGGAAGGGGTGTGGGGAGCACTGGGAGAAGTGAGGGGCATGCTGGGGGGTTGTCACAGGGATGACCTCCTCCACCTGGCCATCCTCCTTCTGAAACTGCTGGCACCAAAGAGGGACGAAGATGCCAACCGGGAGTGACTCACATCTGGAGGCCAGGCCAGCAAACCCACCCTGCCCGACCCTGTCCCCCAGGGGCACCTTCCTCCAGATGCCCAAAGCCCACTCTGGTACAGGATGAGAGGGGAGTGTGTACGGTCACAAGGCGGACCCAGAGAGGGGATGGGGTTGCATCCCCGTGAGTGCCTTACCCCTCCTTCCAGACCAAGTGGCTGCTTGGAAACCAACCACAGCAGCTTCACTTTTTCCTCCTGGCCTCCCCAAAACCTCAACCATAGGAAGGGCTGGGTATGGCCCAGCCCAGCTCCACTGCCCCTCTCCCATGCCTCCCCTCTCTGCCAGATCAAGGAATGGGGCCTCTCAGGCAGAGTCCTAGATGGAGGGCCAGAGGCGCTTCAGGTGTGGTCCTGGCAGGGCTGTGGGCAGGTGGGTGTGGCCACTTTCCCAGCCCAGCCCAGTAGTTGGGTTCCTGTGGCCTCAGGAGCTGCTCCTGCTTCCTCCTCCACCCTGGAAAATGGGCCCAGCACTGGGGAGTGTTTGCTGTTGGATGGAGGGACAGTTTACCCCTCTGCAGCATCCGGCATGAGTGGGGCTGGCAGGGAGGCAAGGTGGCATGGTGAAGAGGTCCCCAGACCCCAGAAAGGCCTATTTGGGAGTCTGGACACACAGGTGCTGGCCCTGCTTGCTATGTCCCCTCAGAGCCTCCTGGTAAACTGTTTCTGCCACTTGCCTCAGTCTCCCTATCTGTAAACTGGGGAGATGAAATCCTGCTTTCCTTGCATGAGGTGAATACAGGGTGGAACTGAGGTCTGTTGTACTAAAACAGATGATTCGTTTCTTCATGGAGGCTCAGAAGGTTTTCACTTCCTTCTTGTCGCTTTTGCCAGGCTGTTGCCTTCCCCGAGTCTTTGCAGCGCCTCTGGGAGGTCTACGTGCCATCCCCAATTGGTCCCCAACAGTCTCCTCTTGCCTAGGTTGGGGCAGGAAGTCTCTCCAGATTCCAGTGTCCCCTGGGACGGGAGCTGTGGTTTTCCTGGCGGGGAGGGAAGGCAGGGACACAGGTGCATCGTGGGCCTCCTCCCCCAAGTCCTCAGGGCCTCTTGGTGGCAGCGCCCACTTATCTTGCCAGGCCTTGTGCCCGGCGCCTTGCTTTCATTATCTCCTCTCTCATCTTCCCCTCACCCCTACTTTGTGTCTGCCAACTTGGTTGAATTTCTGCACAGGGAAATGAGGCTGCAGTTAGAATCAGGAGAAGAGGCCTGGCATGGTGGCTCATGCCTGTAATCCCAGCACTTTGGGAGGTTGAGGATCACTTGGGGACAGGAGTTCGAGACCAGCCTGGCTAACATGGCAAAACCCCATCTCTACTAAAAATACAAGAATTAGCTGAGTGTGGTGGTGGGTGCCTGTAATCCCAGCTACTCGGGAGGCTGAGGCAGGGAGAATTGCTTGAACACCGGAGGTGGAGGTTGCAGCGAGCCAAGATTGCACCATTGCACTCCAGCCTGGGCGACAGAGCAAGACTCTGTCTTAAAAAAATATATATATATCAGGAGATGAGACGAGAGGTGAGCTCTGATTTGGGGTCTGAACGGCTGCAGCTGTAGCTGAGGTCCTTGGCTTCCCTGAACCTGTTTCCAGACCCGGAAGGTGGGAATAAGGCCACTGCTTGGAGGATTATAGGAGTGATGTCTAAGGAGGGGCTTGATGTTAGTGCTCCCTCCTGCGTCCCCCAAGGCTAAGGCCACCACCCCAGGGATTCTCCTCCCCACGTTATAACTATCCTGAAATGAGGTAGTGAGCTTTCTGGAATTCCCGCGTCCTAGGTGGGATCTTGGCTACTGCCGTGAGACATGGGCTTAGCTTGGTCCAGACAGGTCATGCAGGCCAGCTCGGCCATTCCGCCCTGCCAGGGACAGGGGACAGAGGCGAGGAAAGGGAAGCTGTACCTCCTTCAGCTGGCGGTGTTGAGGAGGGCGGCCCACAGAGGTGCCATCCACACCTGCAGCCAACCTGGCTGCTCCAGCCAGGGAAGGTAGGGGAGGTCAGAGCCAGCTCCTGAGTCCTAGAAGTCATAGCAGGGAGGAACCCTGAGACACGTGCCTGACCTGCTCCCCCATTTAATAATGCAGTTTAATGTTAGGGAAACCACCCAGAGATGGTGGCCACTTGACCAAGGTCACACAGGGAGCTAGGGCCGACCCGCTTTCATCTGCTGAGCTAAAGATACCCAGGCTTGAAAAGCTATCTTTGCCCTCCTACTCTATGAAGGTAGGGGATGCCCCTGGCAAGCTGGGCCCTTTTCCAGCCGGATGGCACCGCAGCCGGCCCCCTCAACCCTGCTCATCCATTCTCGCCTCCCAGCCTTTGTCCAGAGAGCCCCCTCCACACCTGCCTTTGGCCTTCCCGCTTCTAGTCTGTATCTCTTCTGACTGTAGGCCTCAGCCCTCGGTTAGGGCTCCGTCTCTCCTCTCAGGTAAGGTCTGGGTGGGGGCCAGGCCCTTTCATTCATAGCCCTCCCAGACTCAGGCCTGAGCCTTTACAATGCTTTTAGCATTTTATTTTATATTTATTTATTTATTTATTTATTTATTTATTTGAGACGGAGTCTTGCTCTGTCGCCCAGGCTGGGGTGCAGTGGCCGGATGTCAGCTCACTGCAAGCTCCACCTCCCGGGTTTACGCCATTCTCCTGCCTCAGCCTCCTGAGTAGCTGGGACTACAGGCGCCCGCCACCTCGCCCGGCTAGTTTTTTTTTTGTATTTTTTAGTAGAGATGGGGTTTCACCGTGTTAGCCAGGATGGTCTCGATCTCCTGACCTCGTGATCCACCCGTCTCGGCCTCCCAAAGTGCTGGGATTACAGGCTTGAGCCACCGCGCCCGGCCTTATATTTATTTTATACTTATTTTATTTTATATTATTTTACTTTTGAGACAGGGTCTCACTCTGTCACCCAGGCTGGAGTGGATTATAGCTCACTGTAATCTCAAACTCCTGGGCTCAACTAATCCTCCTGACTCAGCCTCCTGAGGAGTTTGGACTGACTACAGGTGCACATCACTGCACTTGGCTAATTTACTTTTATTTTTGGAGACATAGGATCTCGTTATGTTGCCCAGGCTGGTCTCTAACTCCTAGCCTTGAGCGATCGTCCCATCTTGGCTTCCCAAAGTGCTGGGATTACAGGTGTGAACCACTGTGTTCTGTGAGCATTTTTTTTTTTTTTTTGAGAAGTAGTCTCGCTCTGTCGCCCAGGCTGGATGGAGCGCAGTGGCGTGATCTTGGCTCACTGCAAGCTCCGCCTCCCGGGTTGACGCCATTCTCCTGCCTCAGCCTCCCGAGTAGCTGGGACTACAGGCGCCCGTCACCATACCCGGCTAATTTTTTGTATTTTTTAGTAGAGACGGGGTTTCACTGTGTTAGCCAGGATGGTCTCGATCTCCTGACAGTGATCCGCCCGCCTCGGCCTCCCAGAGTGCTGGGATTACAGGTGTGAGCCACCGTGCCCGGCCCCAGTGAGCATTTTATTTTGAAAATAATTATAGACACAAAGGAAATCTAAAAGCTTTTTAAGAGTTTAGAGGCTGGGCACGGTGGCTCACACCTATAACTCCGGCACTTTGGGAGGCTGAGGTGGGTGGATCACGAGGTCAAGAGATCGAGACCATCCTGGCCAACGTGGTGAAACCCCGTCTCTACTAAAAATACAAATATTAGCTTGGTATGGTAGCATGCGCCTGTAGTCCCAGCTACTTGGGAGGCTGAGGCATGAGAATCGCTTAAGCCAGGGAGGTGTAGGTTGCAGTGAATCAAGATTGTGCCACTGCACTCCAGCCTGGCAACAGAGCGACTCCGTCTCAAAACAACAACAACAAAAAAAAGAGTTTAGAAAATATCTGGCCAGGTATGGCGGCTCACGTCCGTAATCCCAGCACTTTGGGGGGCCAAGGTGGGTGCATCACTTGAGACCAGGAGTTTGAAACCAGCCTAGTCAACATGGTAAAACCCCCATCTCTACTAAAAATACAAAAAAAAATTCGCTGGGCATAGTGGGCATGCCTGTAGTCCCAGCTACTCGCTTGAACCCAGGAGGTGGAGGTTGCAGCGAGCTGAGATGGCGCCACTGCACTCCAGCCTGGGTGACAGAGTAAGACTCTGTCTCCAGAAAAAAAAAAAAAAAACTTAGTATTTGAGATCTGAAGAAAAAAATGTATTGGCTCCAAAATACTAAAACTGCAAAGCTGAAATTAATAAATGTTTATTGTGCTCAAACTTTATATTGACTTGGGTAGTCAGAGAAATGTCGTTACACTTGAAAACAACTCTGTAGCTTGGGTCTTCTCACTTCAAAAGCATGTCCAAGTATTTCTAGAGGTTAGTCCGTCCTAAATTAGGTCCTGGTTGCCAAATAATCCTTCAAATAAAAGTATAAACATACTTCAAAAATATATATTTAATGTGGGGTATAAGTGGATTTTAATGTTTTCTTTTTTCTTTTTTTTTTTTTGAGACAGAGTCTCGCTCTGTGGCCCAGGCTGGAGTGCAGTGGCCTGATCTCGGCTCACTGCAACCTCCGATTCCCGGGTTCAAGTGATTCTCCTGCCTCAGCCTCCTGAGTAGCTGGGACTACAGGCGCCCGCCACCACGCCTGGCTACTTTTTTGTATTTTTAATAGAGACAGGGTTTCACTGTGTTGGCCAGGATGGTCTCGATCTCCTGACCTCATGATCTGCCCACCTCAGCCTCCTAAAGTGCTGGGATTATAGGTATGAGCCACCATGTCCGGCCCTTTTAATGTTTTCTAATGATGTGCCTGAAGTCTGTGTATCAGGAAGGTTTTTGGCTGCAAGTAACAGAAAAGTCAATGGAAATCACTTTAAAATTAAGGAAAACTTTTTCGTAAGAAGTCTAGGCTGGGCGCAGTAGCTCATGCCTGTAATCCCAACATTTTGGGAGGCTGAGGTGGGCTGATTCCTTGAGCTCAGGAGTTCGAGACCAGTCTGGGCAATGTGGTGAAACCCCATCTCTACTAAAAATACAAAAATTAGCTGGACATCGTGGTGTGTGCCTGTAATCCCAGCTGCTTGGGTGCTGAGGTGGGCAGATTGCTTGAGCCTGGGAGGCATAGGTTGCAGTGAGCTGTGATCACACCACTGCACTCCAGGTTGGGCGACAGTGCAAGATCCTGTCTTAAAAACGAAACAAGGCCGGGCGCGGTGGCTCAAGCCTGTAATCCCAGCACTTTGGGAGGCCGAGGCGGGTGGATCACGAGGTCAGGAGATCGAGACTATCCTGGCTAACATGGTGAAACCCCGTCTCTACTAAAAATACAAAAAACTAGCCAGGCGTGGTGGCGGGCGCCTGTAGTCTCAGCTACTTGGGAGGCTGAGGCGGGAGAATGGCGTGAACCCAGGAGGCGGAGCTTGCAGTGAGCCGAGATCGCGCCACTGCACTCCAACCTGGGCGACAGCGTGAGACTCTGTCTCAAAAAAAAAAAAAAAAAAAAAAAAAAAAAAACGAAACAAAAAGGCCGGGCACAGTGGCTCACACCTGTAATTCCAGCACTTTGAGAGGCCGTGGCAGGCGGATCACGAGGTCAGGAGATCGACACCATCCTGGCTAACATGGTGAAACCCCGTCTCTAATAAAAAATACAAAAAATCAGCAGGGCATAGTGGCGGGCGCCTGTAGTCCCAGTTACTCGGGAGGCTGAGGCAGGAGAATGGCGTGAACCCGGGAGGTGGAGCTTGCAGTGAGCCGAGATCCAGTCACTGCACTCCAGCCTGGGCGAAAGAGCGAGACTCCGTCTCAAAACAAAACAAAACAAAACAAAACAAAACAAAAAAACCAAAAGAAGTCTGCAGTTGGGAGTTTCCATAACAGATTCAGTGGCTCAACAAAATCATCAAATATCTGGGTTCTCGTGTAATCCTGGATTGTGGCTGTGTAGGCTGTCCTTGCTCTTAGGCCATACAAGCTGAAGAATTTTCAGTGAACTGTGTTAGCATCTGTAACACACTCTCAAATGGTTCAGTTAAAAAAATGTAAACAAGCTGGACGCAGTGGCTCATGCCTGTAATCTCAGCGTCTTGGAAGGCTGACGCAGAAAGATCGCTTGAGCCCAGGAATCGTGGGCTATAGTGCGCTAAGACTGGCATCAATACGGTGACCTCCTGGGAGAGGCAACCACAAGGCTGCCTAAGGAGGAGTGAACTGGCCCAGGTCAGAAACAGAGCAGGTTAAAACTCCCCCAGTGATCAGCAGTGGGGTCCTGCCTGTGAATAGCCACTGCATTCCAGCCTGGACAACATAGTGAGACCCTGTCTCTAAAACAAAACAAAACAAAAAGGAAACCCCGTTTCTGCAAAAATTTTTTTTTTTTTTTTTTTTTGAGGTGGAGTCTCCCTCTGTCGCCCAGGCTGGAGTGCAGTGGCCGGATCTCAGCTCACTGCAAGCTCCGCCTCCCAGGTTTACGCCATTCTCCTGCCTCAGCCTCCCGAGTAGCTGGGACTACAGGCGCCCGCCACCTTGCCCGGCTAGATTTTTGTATTTTTTAGTAGAGATGGGGTTTCACCGTGTTAGCCAGGATGGTCTTGATCTCCTGACCTTGTGATCCGCCCATCTCGGCCTCCCAAAGTGCTGGGATTACAGGCTTGAGCCACCGCGCCCGGCCTGCAAAATTTTTTTTAAAAATTAGCTGGGTGTGGTGGCATATGTGCTCCTAGCTACTCAGGAGGCTGAGGCAGGAGGATCACATGAGCCCAGCAGTTAGAGGCTGCAATGAGCTGTGACTACGCCACTACAGCCTAGATTCAGCAACAGAGTGAGACCATCTCTAAAACAATAACAAAAAGTAAACACATATAAAGAGCAATTAAGCAAACTAGGCAAATATTAACAACTGGTAAATCTAGGTGAAGGATGTAGCGGTATTCATCATGTCATCCTTGCACCTTTTCTATTAATTTGAAACTTTTCTAAATTACAAGTTGGGGAAAAGCAAACCCAGTAAGTTCTTGAGATCTTTCTGCTCTGCTACCTGCAGCAGGGTCACCTGAGTCAAATGCTCAGCCATACCTCCTGATCACAGAATGGCTGCAATAGCTCCCAGCACCACACCCCAAGCCAGGAGAAGTGACTTCCTCCTCTATGTCCTTTAAAAATAAGGCAAACAGCTGGGTGCGGTGGCTCACAACTGTAATCCCAGCACTTTGGGAGGCCGAGGCAGGTGGATTGCCTGAGATCAGGAGTTTGAGACCAGCCTAGGCAACACAGTGAAACCCAGTCTGTATTAAAATGCCAAAAAATTAGCCGGGCGTGGCAGTGTGTGCCTGTAGTCCCAACTACTCAGGAGGCTGAGACAGGAGAATCGCTTGAAACCAGGAGGCAGAGGTTGCAGTGAGCCAAGATTGCACCACTGCACTCCAGCCTGGGTGACAGAGACGCTGTCTCAAAAAACAAAACAAAACAAAAAGGTGAGGCAAGGCAAACATTCCAGACCTCTCTTCCTGTTTCATTGGCCAGAAGAGTAGCCAATCGCTGACCCTGAGGAATCAAATTACTGAGATTGGTTTACACTCAAGCGTTAAACTCAAGACTCAGTGTTTAGAGGCCGGGCAAGATGGCTCATGCTTATAATCCCAGCATTTTGGGAGGCCGAGGTGGGCAAACACTTGAGGTCAGGAATTTGAGACCAGCCTAACCAACATGGTGAAACCCCACCTCTACTCAAAATTAGCCAGACCTGGTGGCATTAGCCGGGTGTGGTGGCAGGTGCCTGTCATCCCAGTTACTCGGGAGGCTGAGGCAGGAAAATCCTTGAACCTGGGAGGCGGAGGTTGCAGTGAGCCAAGATCGCGCCACTGCACTCTAGCCTGGGTGACGGAGCGAGAACCTATGCAAAAACAAAACACAAAACAAATTCAGTGCTTAGGCGGGGTGTGGCTCACGCCTGTAATCCCAGCATTTTGGGAGGCTGAGGCAAGACTGTGTAGAGACAACCATTTCCTTACTGGTGGAGGGTGAAGGGGAAGGCGGGGAGGGTCACATGGCCCAATAGCTGTGTCCCATCCAGATGGGCTATGACCCAAGCCAGGCCATGAGAATCTGTCCTAGGATGTTGGCTGGGGAGATGGCGAGACAGAACTGAGGATACACCTGGAGGGTGCTAGACCACCTCAGGGAGCAGACCAAAACCCCCTATGCCTTAGCCACGTTGAACTGAGTTTTTTGTTGCTGTTGTTGTTTGCTTTTTTTTGAGACGGAGTCTTGCTTTGCTGCCCAGCCTGGAGTACAGCTGCGTGATCTCAGTTCACTGCAACTTCAAGTGATTTTCCTGCCTCCCGAGTAGCTGGGACTACAGGCACAAGCCACCACCACCACGCCTGGCTAATTTTTGAAAAAATTTTTTTTTTTCTGAGATGTTGTCTTACTCTGTCACCCAGGCTGGAATGCAGTGGCACAATCTCGGCTTACTGCAACTTCTGCCTCCCAGGTTCAAGCAGTTCTCCTGCCTCAGCCTCCTGAGTAGCTGGGATTACAGGCTCCCGCCACCATACCCAACTAAGTTTTGTTTTTAGTATAGATGGAATTTCACCATGTTGGCCAGGCTGGTCTTGAACTCCTGAACTCATGATCCGCCTGCCTTGGGCTCCCAAAGTGTTGGGATTACAGGCCTGAGCCACTGTGCCTGGCCTGTTTGTTTTGGTTTTTGAGACGGAATCTCGCTCTGTCGCCCAGGCTGGAGTGCAGTGGCGCGATCTTGGCTCACTGCCACCTCCACCTCCCGGGATCAAGCGATTCTCTGCCTCAGCCTCCCGAGTACCTAGGATTACAAGCGCCTGCCAGCATGGCCAGCTAATTTTTCTATTTTTAGTAGAGACAGGGTTTCACCATCTCGGCCAGGCTGGTCTTGAACTCCTGATCTTGTGATTCACCCGCCTTAGCCTCCCAAAGCACTGGGATTACAGGTGTGAGCCACTGTGCCTGGCTGAACTGAGTTTCTGAAACAAACACAAGTCTCCATGACTGCACTACATTTGCTCCTACTTCATGAAGCATCTGGGCTCTGTCAAACACACCCTCTTCTCAAGAATCATACTGGAGAGGATTTCCCAGACCCTGAAGTCCCACCGTCACTTCACAAATGAGACCAAAGCTGAGCTTGTGCAGCACCCACTGCACCTCCCCACGCAGCTCTCAGCTTCTCTGGGCCTTTCCAGGCTGCCCCTGGACCCCCGCTAGCTCATGGCTGGGCACCTACTCTGCATTAGGCCCCAGGGATGCAGCAACGAGGGAGATACACAGCCTCTGCCTGGAGGAGCTCGGGACCAGCAGGGCAGACTGTCACTGGCAGCATCCCAGGTGTGGGGATGTCTCAAAGAGCATCTCCCCTGAGCTCCCTGAGGTTGAGACCTCATGCTCCGCCCTCCTGTCTCCCTTCTCAGTGTCTCCAGAGAGGGGGCTACAGCTTCCTACAGTCAGCCAATGCATGTTCAAATCCTGCATAAGGCGAGCACAGCGTCCAGCTGTTCACCCTTGGTAAGTTAACATCGCATTTCTGATCCCCCATTTCCTGCTGTAAAGGAATGAGTAATTCAGACATGCTGGGTTTTCCAAAGCACTGAAGTCAGTCGGTACACCAAGACTCAGCGACATATAAAGTGCTCTTGACTCAAAGTATCGCCACACGCAGAAGACACTCAGGGACGGGAATGGGTCATTTCATGCAGGGAACAATGTGGCAGGCCAGCTCCAGGGAGAGCAGGCTCCAGCAGGGGGTCCTCCTCCCTCCCCAAACATGGACTCGAACACAGGTGAACACTCCCACGCGCACTTTATTAAGTACGGAAGGACAGGTCACAACAGGGGTGGAGGTGGCGGGGAAGGCCCAGTCCCCACCCACCGTCACTGGCACACATACATTAAATAAATAGCTGAGAGTGGGCACGGGAGAGAGGTGGTACTGCAAACACTGACTGCACAGGGAGACATGAAAGCCCCCTTTGAGCTGTGGCCATTAACACTGTACGGGTACCATGACCAGGAAAGGGTGGGGCTTGGCCACAGAAGCCCCAGAGCGTCACAGTCTTTGTAGCGGAGGGGTGTCTTCAGGACATGGACCACTGTTATTTACGGACTGAAACCTGGACCCCTGGCTGGTCCCGTGAGACCCAGATTATCAAGGGGCCACTGTCTCTTAGGCTTCTGGATTGTTCTACTGAGGATCTAAAAGACCACTGGGTCACTATCACTTGGGGTCCTGATGGGTCCACCCAGGGACCTAGGACATGCGAGGGTCATCGTCACTTAGGCTTCCGATTGGTCCACTCGGGCTCCAGGACGAAAAGGGTCACTGTTACTTAGGAACCTAAACTGGTACCCCACAGGACCCAACATCGATGAGGTCACTATCACTTAGCCTTTGCCGGCACTCAGGACAGTAAGGGTTGTGGTTCCCTAGACCTCTGGTTGACAAGGACCCAAAGGCCAGGACCTGAGGGGCAGAGAGAGCTCTAGAAGACCCAGGGAAGGGGGAGAAGACTAAGTGCTCAGGGCTAGAGGAAATCTTCAGCGGGCACCAGGGCCCAGATTTCAAGGAGGGGAGGTGACAGGGCAGGAAGTAAGTCCACCTGGCTGGGTCAGGCCAAGATGAATCTGTAGGAGACCAACTTCTGGGGCAGCAAAGAGTGCCCAGCCACTGCTGGGAGGGGGTTGCAAGGGTCCCTCAAACCTTCCCCAGGTCCCAGCCCCACCCCGGTGCAGAACTGGGCCAAGGAGCCGGTGGTGTGTAACACGGCTCGTGACCTACAGGATCAGGGCGTGGGGAGGGGCGGGCCTGTGGCTGCAGGTGCAGTGGGCTCAGTCCTCCAAGCCCTCTGTCAAGTCTGCGACGCTCTCCACATAGTAATGGGGCACGAGGTCGTGCTGGCCAGCCACCAGGTAGGCTTGGGCCTCTTCTAGGCGGGAGACTCCCGTGAGTGTGAGCACGGTGGTCATGCCGCAGCGGTGGCCGAACAGGATGTCGGTCTCCAGGCGGTCACCCACCATAAGTGTGCGTGCGGGGTCGATGCTGAAGTTCTCTGTGATGCACTCGAACATGTAGGGGCTGGGCTTGCCCACCACCAGGGCCTGGCGTCCCGAGGCCGTCTCCACCGCAGCGGCCAGGCTCCCGGTGCCTGTAGGGAGATGGAGACGCAGTCAGCAGGCGGGCGGCAGGGACAGCGTCAGGCCCTGAAACTGGAAGTCCAGGGAGGCAGACTGTGCTGGGGTCAAATCAGCTGCTGACACGAGCCAGAAAGCCCACTTCCGAGTCTTATTTAGTGGCTAAGGGTAGAGAGGGCAACCAGATGCCGGCATCTGGACTCCATCTCCACCGTTCTTGACAGGCTAGCTATCCTTTCTGTGCTTTGATTTTCCCATATCTAATATGGGGATGTCTACGGCACTTATCTCATGTGGGTATTGTGAGGACGGGTGGAGCTACTGCAGGTAAACAGGGCCTGGCTCGGTCAGTCCTGCCTGAGGTTCGCGATTTCACCCTGGCAGCTGTGGGCCTTTGGGCAAACCACTCGACCACCCCGAGTTTCTCTGGACTCCTGCAAAAGTGGAATCCAAGCAAGGCCTACCTCCAAAGGGGCGCTGGGCATCACAGGGGCAAGTGATTTGTAAATGGAGCAGCACTTAACAAATAGCAGTTGTGGTTACTGCTGCAAGAAGTCACGCGGCTGGCGTCAGAAACTGGCACAGTCCCTTCGGAACACAGCGGGGCACAGAAATGTTCGCACCTCTGACCCAGTCCGCCTCCCCCGGGAAAGTGATCACAAGAAGAGAATTCCAACTGGAGACAAAAAGCTGCAGGCTGGAAGATGTCTGGGGCTACAGTAACTGATAAGTCAAACTGTGGAACACGCCCAAGTGTCCAACAATAGGAGGACTGTATAGAACTAAAGGACAGTCCTGTCTCCCAGCCCAGTACCATCCTGCCTCACACAAAAAGTCCACTGTGCCTGTCCCACAGACATGTCTTTGTGCCTGAACATTCTGCCTTCATGCTAATGGCCCTGAACAAATGATGATAATCACCATTTACTAAGCACATTCTAAACCGGTTGCCTGGCCTGTGCTGGGTGTTTATGGAAGCCCATTTTACAGATGAGAATGCCAAGGCTCAGGGACATTAAGTAACTTGCCCAGGGTTGTACAGCTTCGTAAGTGGCAGCAAAAGGATTTGCATTTGCGTGGGTCCAACCCAGCTCTGACCTGGGAGTACAAATTGTTTCCCTTGCAGGAATTTTATGAGCTGGGCGTTAAAGGAAGGTACTATTTTTTTTTTTTGAGACAGAGTCTCGCTCTGTCGCCCAGACTGGAGTGCAGTGGCACGATCTTGGCTCACTGCAAGCTCTGCCTCCCGGGCTGACGCCATTCTCCTGCCTCAGCTTCCTGAGTAGCTGGGACTACAGGCACCCACCACCACGCCCAGCTAATTTTTTGTATTTTTAGTAGAGACAGGGTTTCACCGTGGTCTCGATCTCCTGACCTCGTGATCCGCCCGCCTCGGCCTCCCAAAGTGCTGGGATTACAGGCGTGAGCCACTGCGCCCAGCCAAAGGAAGGTACTATTAAAAGTCAACTTGGCCGGGCGCGGTGGCTCACGCCTGTAATCCCAGCACTTTGGGAGGCCGAGACGGGCGGATCACGAGGTCAGGAGATCGAGACCATCCTGGCTAACCCAGTGAAACCCCGTCTCTACTAAAAAATACAAAAACTTAGCCGGGCGAGGTGGCGGGCGCCTGTAGTCCCAGCTACTCGGGAGGCTGAGGCAGGAGAATGGCGTCAACCCGGGAGGCAGAGCTTGCAGTGAGCTGAGATCCGGCCACTGCACTCCAGCCTGGGCAACAGAGCGAGACTCCGTCTCAAAAAAAAAAAAGTCAACTTATGGCTGGGTACAGGGGCCCATGCCTGTAATCCCAGCACTTTGGGAAGCACAGGTGGGAGGACTGCTTGAGCCCAGGAGTTCAAGACTAGTCTGGGTAACATAGGGAGATCCCACTCCTACTTAAATAAATATACATATATATTTAAAAAATAAAAAAAAAAAAGAAAAAAGAAAAGTTGGCTGGGCGCCGTGGCTCACGCCTGTAATCCCAGGACTTTGGGAGTCTGAGGGGGGTGGATCATCTGAGGTCAGGAGTTTAAGACCAGCCTGGCCAACATGGTAAAACCCAGCCTCTACTAAAAACACAAAAATCAGCCAGGTGCGGTGGCACACGCCTGTAATCCCAACTATTCGGGAAGCTGGGGCAGGAGAATCACTTAAGCCCGGGAGGCGGAGGAGGCTGCAGTGAGCTGAGATTGCACCACTGCAGCATTCCAGTCCGGGCGACAGAGCAAGGCGCCGACTCAAAAAAAAAAAAAAAAAAAAAAAAGTCAACTTATTCCAGGCACAGCTGCATTTAAAATAAACAAACAAATAAAAGGCCCAGCCTGCACCACGAAACCCCGTCTCTACAAAGAATAAAAAAAATTATTGGCCTTTGTAACACTGACCTCCAGTCCAGGGCACTCTTCATTGCTGTCATCTTGCGAATTTGGCCCTGCAGGGGAGGTGGGAGCAAAAGGAGGCCCCTCCACTGTGGAGGGTTCGAGTCAGACAAGATCAGGTGGCAGCAGAAGCTAATTGGCAGTGGTCAGTGTGTGTGGACAGATTAATAGCCCAATCAGTAGACTGGGGCCGTGGACAGATCTCTGTCACTGCCTCTCTGCTGGCCACTGACCCGGACAGTCATTGATATTAAATCCTGGGGATACAGGATGGTACTGAGTGAAGAGAAGTAGACACAGGATTATAGTGGGGTGCAGGGGTATAGACCTGTAGTCCCAGCTACGCAGGAGGCTGAGGCAGGAAGAGAGCCTGAGCCCAAGAGTTTGAGGTTAAAGTGAGCTGTGATCATGTCACTGCACTTCAGCCTGGGTAACAGAGCGAGACCCTGTCTAAAAAAAACTCAGCTTACAAATTTACAACTAAATGATAATGCTTTTTATATTTATTTATTTATTTAGAGATGGAGTCTCGCTCTGTTGCCCAGGCTGGAGTGCAATGGAGCGATCTCAGCTCACAGCAACCTATACCTCCTGGGTTCAAGCCATTCTCTTACCTCAGCCTCCCGAGTAGTTGGGATTACAGGCGCGTGTCACCACACCGGGCTAATTTTTGTATATTTAGTGGAGACAGGGTTTCACCATGTTGGCCAGGATGGTCTCGAACTCCTGACCTCAAATGATCAGCCCCCCTTGGCCTCCCAAAGTGCTGGTATTACAGGCGTGAGCCACTGCACCCGGCCTAAATGATAATGTTTAAAACAAACGTTAATAAGTTCTCAAAACTTGGCCGGGCGCAGTGGCTCAAGCCTGTAATCCCAGCACTTTGGGAGGCCGAGACGGGTGGATCATGAGGTCAGGAGATCGAGACCATCCTGGCTAACCCGGTGAAACCCCGTCTCTACTAAAAAATACAAAAAACTAGCCGGGCGTGGTGGCGAGCGCCTATAGTCTCAGCTACTCGGGAGGCTGAGGCAGGAGAATGGCGTAAACCCGGGAGGTGGAGCTTGCAGTGAGCTGAGATCCGGCCACTGCACTCCAGCCTGGGCGACAGAGCGAGACTCCGTCTCAAAAAAAAAAAAAATAAAATAAGTTCTCAAAACTCATCACTTCTTAGTTATTGAACCACACTAGCCTCTGCTCGTTTTGCTCTTGAAGTTCCACCATACCTGTGATGGTGGAAATCTGTAAGAAGGTGTGTGCTACTGCACATCTCTTCCCAACCCTACCTTCAGGGACTGACTTAACGTTGGTAGCTCAAGATCGGTTGTATTGGGAGTATTTACACCACAGAAGCCAGCACACGGTATAATCATGGCTTTCCCTGCTATTCCACATTTCTCAGTGCGCCACTGGTCTGACCCCAAATGCTCTGGGCCTCCTATCTCCCGTTCCATAGCCGACAACACTCC
This sequence comes from Macaca mulatta, assembly GCF_049350105.2. Classification (NCBI taxonomy): domain Eukaryota; kingdom Metazoa; phylum Chordata; class Mammalia; order Primates; family Cercopithecidae; genus Macaca; species Macaca mulatta. The sequence goes on from NC_133415.1 coordinate 13,872,062, forward strand.
ACTCAGTTAAGCCAAAGGCAAAGATGAGGAAGGGGAACAAAGGGGAAAACAGGTGGGGAGAGCAAGAGTCCTCAGCCCTGCTGCCCCCAGATGAGGAAGAGGAACTTCCCAGGGTCATAAGATCAAGGCCGAGGTGGGCCAGAACTCATGCTTTCACGCTGGCCCAGGGCAACACCCCTGGGAGTTCTCCCCTCATCTGACATCTTGTGACTTGCCTGTTTTAAGAACTTGGTAGAGAATAAAAATTAGCCAGGCGTGGTGGTGTGCGCCTGTAATCCCAGCCACTGGGGAGGCTGAGGTAGGAGAATCGCTTGAACCTGGGAGGCAGAGGTTGCAGTGAGCCGAGATGGCGCCACTGCACTCCAGCCTGGGCGACAGAGTGAAACTATGTCTCAAAAAAACAAACACAAAAAACAAAAAACCAAAAAACAAAAAAGAGAGAATAAAAGCCATGTGCTCCGCTGGTGAGCAATTCCTTCTGGGACGGAAAGGGCTTTCACTGAGTCATCCCAAAATGTTCTTTTGAGCTCAAGAATGGCCCCAACTCTGTCCTTCCCCACCAGGATGGAGTTGATCACCTTTGGGCCCTGTGTCTCACTTCCTTCATTCAGCTAATACTCACTAAGGCCCAACTACATGCTAGACACAGGGTACAGAGCAGTCAACATTACAAAGATCCTGACCCCAGGGAGCCAGCCTCCTAGCAGGGGCATCTGGGCCTCTCTCAGGCCGACGTCTCTCAGGCCACCATCATTCCACTCCCCTCCACTCTAATCCACGGCTCTGCATGTTATGCTGATGACGTATTCCTAAGACAGCAGGCCTTTCTATTTGTCAGCTCAAGTGGCTGCCATGTGGTGACAAGATAAACACACAATTTCGGAGGTCCCTGGGGCGGGGGAGGAGGAATTGGGGGTCAGATATTTGCATTATTTCAGACATAAGCATCATGAGGGCTTTTAATACTGTCACGTCACACCACACCACACCACACCGTTTGAAAGCTGCATCGTTAAGTTGTGCACAAACATGATTGCAGAGCCGTGTTTGTTAAGCCTCTGCCTCCCCCTCTAGGCTGTGGGAGTGACAGCAGGATGGGTGGGCACAGCCGGGTGGCTACTGAGACCACAGGGGTCTGGATTCCACAGAGGCCTGCAAGGCAGGCATGGGCAGGGCCTGGTTTCTCCCTAGCTCCTTGACAACCAGCCTTCCTGTGCCCTGGAGAACCTCTTAACCCACAGCCTTAACCTGAGCCTTGAGGCCTCCTGGGAAAAACTTTTCATAGCATGGCCTAAGGCAGGCAGGAGCTGCTGCAGCTGAGAGCCCCGACCAGAGATCCCTCAACACAGATTTATGGGGAAACTGAGGCTGAGGTGGGCCCACATACCAAGTAGGTGTGCAGCACAGCCAGGAGAGGCCAAGGACTACGGAATCCCTCTCTGCCATGCCATAACACTGGGTTTACATCTCCTGGTGTATTATCACTCTGCTCCGCATCATGCCTCCTCCAGGGAGTCTTCCCAGATGCCCCTGGCACTAGGCCCTGCTCACCACCCCACCATAATCCTGTGTTTACTTCTCTTCACTCAATACCATCCTGTACCCCCAGGATTTAATATCAATGACTACATGGGTCAGTGGCCAGCAGAGAGGGAGTGACAGAGATCTGTCCATGGCCCCAGTCTACTGACTGGGCTATTAACCTGTCCACACACACTGACCACTGCCAATTAGCCTCTGCTGCCACCTGATCTTGTCTAACTCAATCCCTCCACAATGGAGGGGCCTCCTTTTGCTTCTGTCTCCCCTGGAAGGCTGAACTAGCAAGATGACAGCAGTTAAGAGTGCCCTGGACTGGAGGTCTGTGTCACAAAGCCCAAATTCAGGTTCCGGCGCTCTATCACTCTGCCAGTGAATTGCTGGCAGATTTCTGCCCCACCCATCATTGGGGTGGGGTTGGAGGGGAAGTCTGGGAGAACTGTCCCTATGTGTGAGGGCTGAAACACCAATTACCAGAGGCAGGATGGAGGCAGGTGTGTGGGGACACAGGAGGTGGAGGGGCTCACTATATACGTTCTTGGGCAGCTCACTTCCCTTCTCTTAGCCTCAGTTTCTTTCCTCTTCTTTTACAGACAAGGTCTCACTATGTTGCCCATGCTGAAGTACAGTCGCTTTTCACAGATGCAATGATAGCACACTACAGCCTTGACCTCCTAGGCTCAAGCAATCCTCCCCCGCCTCAGCCTCTTAGGTAGCTGGGACTACAGGCCGTTGCCACTGCATCCGGCTGCCTCAGTCTCTTTGAGAAATGGGACAATAACTCCCATCTCCAGAGCAATTTGGAAACCAAAGAAGAACACACGCCAAGCTGTTTCATTAAGTTCTCTGTAACATGGTGGACTCTGGCTACAACTTACATCATCTGAACACCTACTACGTGCCAGGCACCCACCCTGATCACCATCACCGGGCACAGTGAGCGCTGCCATTTTTCACCCAGGCAGAGATGCTTGCAGGTTATGTAACTGAACATGATTACACAGCTGTGGAGCTGGAGATGGACCTGGAACTGAGGTCAAACTCCACCGCCTTTGCTCTCCACACACCTGCCTACACCCTACCTCTGGGAATGGAGTTTCAACCCTCACAACGAGGGACAACCCTCCCAGGCTTCCTCTCCAACCCCAGAGCGATGGTGGGTGGGGCAGAATTCCGCCCAACTCCCTGAGTTACAATGGGCCTCAGTTTCCTCATCTGTCCAACAGGGACCACACTCTGCCCCTCACAGGATGGCGGCTACAGGTATCATCCCCCTACACCCACCAAAGCACCCTGGGCCTCCCTCGCACCCTCCTGTTCCCCACCTGCCACCTGGAGACGCCTCTTCCCCGCCCCTCACCCTTAGGCGTGGAAGCGAATGCGCAAATCGCCTCCATCTC